>NC_060119.1:487301861-488551861 GCF_021461395.2 Schistocerca americana
GAGTTATTTTGAAAGAAACTTGGTTGATACTAAATTTCCAAACATTTAATAAGTCTAGAGCAAGACATTTTCGATCAGCAGTAACAGTCATGGGAAATATACACTGGCCGAAGAACATTTCAGATGTTTCTGTCGTCTGAGAGAAAAAGAATAAGAGAGTTTTAGCCAATATGGGCAATAATACAGTTTCTCACTGGCCACAAAACCTATCTCAGACGTTCTGACGGATTGGGGGGAAAGCTGACGGTTGATTTTCAGTGTAGGACACTAGGTGACATACCTAAATACGTACCATTTGTGAATTCCTTGTTCACACAAGTTGCCTCTCTCCGCAGACATAATTTAACACCAGAAATAAAGGAAACATCTGTCGTTGCCTGCTTGATAAAACAATCGGTTTTCAGGGTTATATTGAAAATAAAACTGTCACAGTTGCAAAGATATTTTTATTCAAAAATAACGTGATTCACCATTGTTAGACATCATCAGATGATGTAAAACTGGCAAATGAAGTTTATTGCGCCTGATACCAAAGCTCTATGTCAACCACAAACCCATGAAATCGTCTGGATGAAAATCTGGTCGTGAGAACAATTAAAAATAACTGTGGAAACCTATAACACTTCAAAGGTCCCCGCAGTTCCTTTTAGTTTTTCTGACGACCGGATTTTCATCAACACGATTTTATGTATATGGGATTGAAGGAGCTTCGGTAGCCGCCGCAGTGAACTTTGACATTTTTACGTAATGTGCTGATACCTAGCCACGACGAAACTCGTTACTTTTAAATAAAAATAGCTTTGAAACTGTGACTGTGCTACTTTCAGTACGAAAACTTCGTTGTCTTGAACAACTTAGGAGCACTCAAACTTTCATGGTGATTTGAATAGTCTTAATTACAAAATAATTTTTATTTGGTAAATTATTGTTTGATGTGTTAATTAAGACACGTATTTTAGATAAGTTTAGCTGGAAAAATTGCAATACAGTCAGTCAGCAGAAGCCAGAATCCTTATGCCGGAGCGAACCATTTAAACTAACAGTCCGTCCTTGTTTTCACAGGATCGACAACCGGCAGACTACATTCCTTGACACTGTGAATTAACCGTCGTTGCACCAGAGAAAAATGTGTGCTACACGATATCTTTGTGAGTGGCTTGAATGCTCCTCTACACACTTAAATTATGAGGCTCAAATGAGGAATTTACCAAAATAGATGTGGAATACCATCTAAAACTACAATACACCCGTTTAGCTCGGCAACCGACTGGTAATTAATCAAACGCAGCAGGCGGCTTTTAGCGACGAAAAGCTCTAAAGCAAGTTCCTAGCACTTAGCAGACGTGGAGTCATAACGGCTGCTCCGTTCACCGCCACCGCCCACCATCATGGTATTATACCATGAGAGGATGATCACATACTGACCGAACCAGTAACCACTGAAACAAATGTATTATTGCGGTCGAGACTGTTTGTAATCCGTTTTCAAAGTACTTTTAGCCAGACCGCTGTTTCTCCACGAGAAAAGTTCTCAAAATTAACAAGCTCCCAATGCATCAAGCCTTTCCGAGCGGATGAGACGTATTCCTTGAACTACACGACAAAAATTTTGATTTAGCAGTGCTACATTAATTTATCTTCTGGGATGTGATTTGTATTTGTCCTCACTTTTCATAATTTTATTCCTACATGTTAACTTTGATTTACTATTGTAAAGTAGGGTGACGTACGTCCATGTGGCAGTGGAGGGATACTGGGCCACAAATTTATTAACATATTTATTAAAAGCACCAGCCAGTTTATTGAAACACAGAAAATTATGCAATGCAATGTGAACAGCTTCCCCAGGAATTAAATTAATTTTCAACAACACAGCTGTTGGTAGATATCCCGGGTTCGATTCCCGGTGGGGTCAGGGATTTTCTCTGCCTCGTGATGACTGGGTGTTGTGTGATGTCCCTAGGTTAGTTAGGTTTAAATCGTTCTAAGTTCTAGGGGACTGATGACGATAGATGTTAAGTCCCATAGTGCTCAGAGCCATTTTTTTGTTGGTAGATATTACATAACATTCAGAAATCACTGAATGAAATTTTTAAAAATTGAGAACAAAACTAAATTTTTAAAAATTTGATAAATGGTTTGCAAGGCGGTCTAATTAGTTCACAAGTGTGTAAAATTAACTTGCGTATTCCACATTAAAAGTTACAAAAACATTTTGAAAATAGCTGAAAGGTATTTACATCTGCCATCCACTATCACCTGACTGCAGACAGTTGAAAGGAAGACTACTGGTTCCAAGAAGGGAAAATAACATGACCATATTAAATTCAACGAATGGTAGAACTGGGAGTTGCAGTGGCAAGCAATTTCTCTTTCACGATCGATACTAGACCCACACTCTCAGTAAAGCCCTGTTTGGCTTGACCCGCAATATAAACAACAGACACAACAAGTTATCCTGTAACATACAGACCATTAACTGAAAATTTCCCTTTCCAACACAAGTAGACTCTGTAAATACACTTGAAAAGGCGAACGTTGCGTATGAAGCACCTGATGCGAAATAACAACAAATTTTAACTGTAGGTTTTCATTGTAGGTGCGGCTAAACTTAGACAGCTAGAGCACCATTAATTTACTAACACACTTTCATAGAAACGTAACTTGATGTGAGATCATTTGAAGTAATCGTGACTGAGGATGTTTACATGCCGCAGTGGAGAACCAGAATGCGAGCTACAATAAAAACGGCATGACACAACATAATCATGCACATGGTAATAGGACGGTCACCATAATTTCTTGCAGATCGAAGCGTAAGTTCAGAATCGCTCGACCAGAGGCTGTCACCAAATAGGTGTAATGGCGATTTTGCTAAGAATCTGGAACTAACGGATGCTATTCACCAGATACACCTGCAGCCGGTTCTTGAAACTGACAGACAGGAACCCAATCCGGCACCGCAATAGACACAATCTTCTTGCAATTTCAAGTCAGTTTCCGTGTACCATGCAGAAATGACTTTTTCAACGAGCAATTTTCACGGCCTAAGCCGACACTCAATCCCCCCGAACCCGCATTGCCAAGGACACTGTCGGCCACGACGTCACGGCGTTTATTGCAGCCGCTGTCAAACACAGCGCTCAATCGCCTGCCACTTCGAGAGCACCTCCTGATGGCGACAGCGTTTACGTTCTGGCCCACAGACCTGCCCTTTACCGGCGACAAACCGCTCGACAAGCTAGTGTGGCCAAAGATGCTAATAACGAGCGGGAACTGTTGGTATCAAAACGTCTCCGCACCGCACAGGTACACAACCTCTACCGTTACGTATCGGATGTTGCTGTTGTTCTGTCTTCATTCGGAACAATGGTCTGACCTAGCTCTCAGTGCCCGTCTACCAAGTGTAAGAGTCTTAGTCTACATAATTACAGCAAACTACTTTCATGTTCACCTACTTGCCGCATCCAAGCGATGGTCTCTCTTTACAATTTTAACCCCCCCCCCCCCCCCCATCCCTGCCACATATTCAGTTCTCTTCCTGTCTGAACTGCTAACCATCCACATTATACTTCGTTACAGGGCTACAACAAGACAATTGCCTTCTGAATTTCCTTCATAACTCTTTAATTGATATTATATGTTAACAAATATCTCATTTTCCGAAAGCTTTTAGTGCTATTACCTGTGACCATTTTATATTCTGTTTACTTCATCCGTTATAAGTTGCTTTGCTGTTCAAACAGAAAAACTAATTTGGCACTTTTAGTGACCCATTTCCTAATCTAATTCCCTCACCAATGCTTGATTTAATTGGACTACACTCCATTAGACTTATATTACCTTTGTTGAAGTTCATATTATAAATCTTTTTTCTTTTTGTTCTTCAGGAAACTGACCATCCTTTGTTCAACAGCTCTACCAAGTCCTATATCGTTTCTGACAGATTTACAATGTCACAGACAGATCTTGAAGATGTTTGAAAAAATGGTGTATAGGCTATAATCCTGTCTCTCTCCCTTCTCAGCCCCGGATTTTTTCTCACCTCCTTCGGGTCTTTTAACTGTAGTCTGGTTTCTGCGTGCAATAATACGCCAAATTCGCGAAGAGGACGTGTAGTCCCCCATTACTCCTGTTGCCAGCAACGGACACGACGTGGCTGAGCCTATACCTTTATACTGAAGAGGTGAGATTCAGATTCATGTCTACTTCTACATCTACGTACATACTACGCAAGCCACCGTACGGTGCGTGGCGGAGGGTACCCTGCACTACTATTAGAAATTTCCTTTCGTGTTCCACTACCAAACAGAGCGAGGAGAAAACGACCATCTATATGGCTCGGTATGAACCCCAATTTCTCGTATCTTATATTCATGGTCATTATGCGCGATGTATGTTGGTGGCAGTAGAACTATTCGCAGTCAGCTCCAAATACCGGTTCTCTAAATTTTCTCAGTGGTGCTCCTCGAAAAGAACGTCGCCTTCCCTCCAGGGATTCCCAATTAAGCTCCCGAAGCATCTCAGTAACACTTACTTATTATTCGAATATACCGGTAACAAACCTAGCAGCCGGCCGGGGTGGCCGAGCGGTTCTAGGCGCTACAGTCTGGAACCGCGCGATCGCTTCGGTCGCAGGTTAGAATCCTGCCTCGGGCATTGATGTGTGTGATGTCCTTAGGTTAGTTAGGTTTCAGTAGTTCTAAGTTCTAGGGGACTGATGACCTCAGCAGTTAAGTCCCATAGTGCTCAGAGCCATTTGAATCATTTGAACAAACCTAGCAGTCCACTTCTGAATTGCTTCGATGTCCTCGTTGAATCCAACCTGGTACCGATCCGAATCACTCGAGCAGTATTCAAGAATAGGTCGCATCAGTGCCCTCCCTAGTTACGGTCTCCTTTACAGATGAACCACACTTTCTAAAAATTCTCTCAATAAATCGAAGTCGTACTCCGCTATCACAGTCTTAACACACTCGTTCCATTTCATATAGCTTTGCAACGTTACGCCCAGGTATTTAAACAATCTGACTATGTTAAACAGTATACTTCTAATGCTGTATCCGAACTTTATAGGTTTGTTTTTCCTACTCATTCGCATTGACTTGCATTTTCCCCCATTTAGAGCTAGCTGCCATTCATCTCATCGACTAGATATTTTGCCCGAGTCCTCTTATATCTTACTACAGTCACTCAACTTCGCCACCTTACCATACACCACAGCATCATCAGCAAACAACCGCAGATTGCTGCTCTTCCCCGTCCGCCAAATCATTTACGTGCACAGAGAACAACAGCGGTCTTATCACACTTTCCTAAGGCACTCCTGACGATACTCTTGTGTCTGATGAACACTCGCCGTCGAGGACAACATACTGGGTTCCGTTGCTTAAGAAGCCTTCGAGCCACTCTTATATCTGTGAACTTATTTTGTATGCTCGTACCATCGTTGACAATCTGCAGTGGGGCAACGTGTCAGATGCTTTCCGCAAATCTAGAAATATGGAATCTGCCTGTTGCCCTAAATCCATAGTTCGCAGTAGATCATGGGAGAAAAGGGGAAGCTGAATTTCGTACGAGCGATGTTTTTTTTAAACTATGCTGAATCGTGGAATAAGCTTCTCAGTCTCAAGAAAGTTCATTCGAACTGAGAATATGTTGAAGGAATCTGCAGCAAACCGAAGTTAGGAATATTGGTCTATAATTTTGCGGATCCGTCCACCTAAAGGCTATATTCCTCTTCTAGACTTTTCTATGCGCTGCAGTCTTCAGTTATCTGCAGCTATTATTGCCTCTACAAGTTTTCTGATGTCATCCACTCAACTTTTATTAGGACGTTGCCTCGTTCTTTTACCCTTCTTATACACGAGGGTCACTTGCACCTTTTACCAGTCGCCTGGAACTTGGTGCTGGGTAAGAGATTCTCGATAAGTGAAAGCTAGGTAATGGGCCAATGCGTAGAGTGCTCTTTGTAAAACCGAATTGGGACTCCGTCCGCACTGGTGACTTATTTGTTTTCATATCTTTCAGTTGTTTCTCTGCGACAGGGATGCTTATTACTACGTCGTCCATACGAGAGTCTGTCCAACGGTCAAATGACGGTATGTTTGTACAATTCTCCTGCGTGAATGTTTTCTTGAACGCGAAATTTAAAACTTCGGCTTTCGTTTTGCTATCTTCAGCTGCCACATCTTGCTAGCGAATAAGGGGCTGAATGGAAGTCGTAGACCCGCTTAGAGGTTTTATATAGGAGCAGAATTTTCTCGGGTTATCTGCCAGACCTATTGCTAAGATATGATGGTGGTAGTTGTTGCATGCTTCGCGCATAGATCTTTTCATTGAAGCACGAATCTCTACTAACGTTTGCTTGTCATTTGTGCGTTCTCTTTTGAACCGAGAGTGCAGCGGCCTCTGCTTTTTCAGCATCTTCCGAATTTTGTTATTAAACCATGGTGGCTCTTTTCCGGGCACATATCTCTCCAGATCACGATTTACAACCTGCATTAACTTTGCCCATAATTCCTCTACGTCCATCTCACTGGAACTAAGTGACGTCAATTCACTCTCTAAGTGAGACGTGAACAACTGCTCATCTGCTGTATCTAGCACAAACACTCTCCTTGCCATCTTGTTTGATTTATTGGTTAACTTTTGTAATCATAGCTGCTATAATAACAACATGATCGTTAATCTCCGTTTCTACAAGGATGTTGTCGTTAAGGTCCGGCCTATCTGTAGCGACAAATTCTAAGATATTTCCATTGTGTGTGGGTTGCCGAGATAGTTGCTGAAGGCAGTTTTCAGCAGATGTGTTCAAAAGTATTTCGCATAACTGTCTGTCTGTACCACCCGCAAAGAATCCATAAAAATCAGAGTCTATACTTGGGAGATTAAAGCCAACTCCACTTAGTACTGCATGATCTGGATCTTAGGTGCTACTGACCTTAAACTTTCTTAGAACGACTCTAGAACTGAACAGCGAAATCGAGTCGCCGATAGAAACATCCAACAAGAGAACGTCACTGTCGCACTGAACTTCGTCATCAAGAGAGACAATATTTTTGTCAACTGCAATGAACACTCACCTTCCTATGGCCTCCAATCTGTCTTTCTGCCATATATTCTGCGACTCCCTAAATATCTCAGATCTTTCCACTTCGGGTTTCAGCTAGCTGTCCATCCCAAGAATAATTCGAATGTGAGAGCTTTCCTGGAGGGCAGCAAATTCGGGAACTTTGTTACGAATACTTCGACAGTGTACTGATAAAATCTTGACAGTCGAAGTGCCTTTACTCTGAACGCGGTCTGAGTTTCCTTGATGCCTACTGACTGGTGAGTGCTCATTAATCTCAAACTACCATCTAGCCTAAAAACCCCTCATGTGCACTTCACAAGTACTCTGCCACTTGAGTAGCTGCTTCCTTCGTGCTGTGCACCCATGACCTATCAAGGGATACGTACAAATCCCCACCCCATAACTCAGGTCTAGAAATCTGCATCCAAGACCGTCACCGAGTCGACGAGGCCTTTGGTTGAGACCCTCCAAACCAGAGAAACCCGATCAACTCTGAGAACAATACCGCAAATTGTAAGCTCTACTTGGACCCACACTTGAGGTCAGCAGTCTTCACCACCTCCGCCAGCCGCCTGTATGAACTGATGATGGCCTCAGAACCCACTCAACAGATGTCGTTGGTGCCAACGTGAGCCATAACTTGCTCATGACTGCACCCTGCACGCACAAGAGCCGCAGGCAGGGCTGCCTCCACATCTCGGATAAGGCCCCTGGCAGACATATAGAGCGCACATTAGCTTTCTTTCCATCCCTGAACCCTATCTGTCTAAGAGGCTCCATAACCTGCCTATCGTTGGATCTCCCGATAACTAGTAAATCCCTCCCCCGTGGCTCTGCTCGGACCCTGCTGAAGCAACGACCACATGTCACTCATAGGGTGAATGGGCGAGGCCAGACGGCCAGTCCCTCTGATTTAGTTCTTTTGCAGTATGTAGAAATTACGCTTCATGAATACACAGTCGTTTCACCTTTGCGCCCACGCTCGATTTCTCCCCCATGGCGGACCAACCCACTCATCGCACCTTCCCCAACGCCTCTAAATGACATTAAACGCCAATTTTCCTTCATTTGTTCCTTCCTCCGTGCACAACAGGTCAACACAACAGGCCAACCCCTGGCGGATGCGTGAGAGTTGCGTCTTAGGTGTATTTGCCGAGCGTAGCTAATTGTAAGGGATGTGTGTAAACAGGGTGTTTAAAAAACACCGCCGCAACTTTGATGACACTGAGGCAAGTAAATTAAGACACACGGGCCGCAAATATCGGGAAACACCCACAATATGGACGACAAATGTTGAACATGTGACGTCAACAAATGACGTACCTCGCTGCAGGTGCAGCGATTTGGCTTGTCTACCCTACCGTCACAGGGAGGGCGGTGCTACACATCGCTCCCCTAGGCTACCCTGCTTTCGAACACCTTTTTTAAACGTGATGTGCTGTAAACGTAGAAATTACAGAATTATTGTCCTCGCGATAACGAAGCAAAAGCTGTTCTAATTTTGTATTTCTACTAGCGATGCAGTGCGGAAGCTTATACTTACTTACTTGTGACGCAATACGGTAGCTTTTTCTTGCACTGTACGTTGCAGTTCACTAGCGGAGACCGCGACACCGGTAAATAAAACAATAAATTTGGCTTCACTGTAAACAGACAAGTAATGCAAGGCAAAAGAACACTGCCTGCCAGAGGCAAGACTTGAACGCTGGGTCATCAGGTGCGGCAGACCGATAATCTCCACCGCTACACGTGCACCGATGTACGGCAACTAGTGACGCCACGTGTTCCACATTTGTCATCCACTTTCGCGTTATTTCACGGTGTTTGCTGCCCCGTTTATCATATATTAAATGACTTGTCTCAGTATCATCTACATCGCTTCCGGATGTTTTTAAACATTAATAAGAATCACCATGTAATGTAGTATTACGTTTGTGTTGTACACTCATGTTCAGAAAGAACAGAACACCTTGAATGACTAGAGATAGGACGTTCATTCTCACAGGACGTGTACATTAGTGTTTCCTGCAGAAATGGTTAGCATTTCAGTCACCTTGGTTCAACATGTTTGCTGTTGCCTAGTAGGCGCACGGTCCGCCACGAACCCTGATAACTTATTCCCTTCGTGATTCCATCGATGCGTATAAGGCACGAATAGCGTCCTGTGGTATAGCCATCCATGCTGCATCACCTGGTTCCAATGTTCACCAATGGTGGTCGGCACTGGGTCACATCGCTGGCCCCATCGTTTCACCATATTCCAGATATTTTCGACTGGCGACAGGTCTGGTAATCTGGTGGGCCAAGGCAAAAGGCTGACATCTTGCGACACCAAGAAGGCACGTGTTCGTGCAGCAGCATGTGGTCATGCATTATCTTGCTGAGAAATGGCGTCTAGGGCGTTCTGCTGAAAGGGTACGGCTAGGGGTCGTAGGGTGTCATTCACGTAGGTCACGCTGGTCACTGTGTCCTGGATACGCGCCAACTGTGATTTCTGGTTGTACCCAATAGCACCCTACAGCATCAGGACTTGTATGTCTTGTGCGAATGCAGTGCTGTGGTACCGCTCCCCCTGTCTGCGGCGAACGAAAATGCGGCTATTATTTTTGAACAAACAAAACCTGGATTCGTCCGAAAACACTATGTGATGCCATTTCTGTTCCTAGTGACGTCGTTCCCTGCACCATTGTCGTCTAGTATGTTTCCAAACATTTCTCAAAAATAGGAGGAGAATGAACGACGCGCACCTAACCCGTACCATAATAAAAGGCGACTGACAGTCACTCCTGATTGTGTACAATGTGTTACACTGTTTCACTATTGCGCCAGAGTCGAAGAGGACACAGACCTGTCCTGCAATGTCATTTGGATGAGGCGTCGACCTTCTCGGGGTTGATCTTGCTGGTGCAACCTGGGCCGTCTCTTGTTCTCCGGCGTTCCGTGGACCAGTCTGCGGACACCCGTTGAACTACAGAAACACTTAGTCTCAAACGAGCACCAATTTCCCAGATGGATGCATCACATTCTCTCATGCCAATAATGCGCCCTCTTTCAAACTCACCGATTTGACGCTGCGGTTCGCACATACCTATGCGAGGCATCCTCCACGTCTGCTCATCTCACACAAATCTGTTCAGTTTATACCAATGACGAGAGTCGCAGGCACATTTCACCTGTAAGCGGTGTAATCGATGATGGCTTTCAGCCCTCGAGTCGACATGGTTCAGATGCTAATCATTTCTGCAGAACATACTAATGTACATGTCCTGTAAATGTGAACGCCCAATCACCCGACATTCAAAGTGTTCTGTTTTTTTGTGAACTTTGGTGTATGATTATGATGAGAGAACGGAGACAGTGAAACCCGGTACATTGCCTATTCCTCTGGAACACCAACAAGGGGGCCGTCGGATTTATAGTCTCAATCTGAAAGACATATAACCATCAATTGTGTCTCAGGCCCCCACTTCATGAAATGCTGTAGAGGTTTACAATACGAGGGTTGAATGAAAACTAATGCCTCCACCTTTGTTAATCGGGTTCGGATGGGAATATTTTAATAAATCAAACGCAGAAATTATTCTTAGAATGTGATCTTTAATTTCCAATATTGACTTTTCCACCTAATCACCAGCCAGTTGGATACATTTCTGCCAACGATGAACAAGTTTCCTGAAACCGTCACGGAAGAAATCGACACTGTTTCCGCAACCACACTTTCACAGTTCTCTCAACGTCTCCGGGTCGTAATGGTGTGCCCACGTTTCGCCTCCTGTCACAACTGAATTGAGAAGGGCGTCAGCTTTATTCTTGTATATGAGAGGAGTTCCTGGCAAATTTCAAGTCTGTGCGCTTTCATTTCAGGAGTCAGTACACGGGGTACCCCTCGTGCGCAGACCTTCCTATAGCCGAGCAAAGCAATAATGTGACCCACACGTTCTTGTGAAATGCCGACTGCGCTTGCAGTTTCTCTCTGAATGATTCGACGATTGTCCTGAATCAATCTCTCAACATTTTGCTTGTGAAACTCGGTTGCTGTCACAGGACGTCCAACTCTTTGTCTGTCACGCAGGTCAGATGTTCCCACCTCAACATCTTTAAACTTGCTCGGCCACGACGCTCAGTATTCACATCAACACCTTCTGCTGTCAAGAATTCAATGACTGCACGTTGCTTAAATCGCATTGACCGACCGTCTGTGCAGGGTTCCGTACTTTACACAGTAACAACACAACCGTTCAATTGTAAGGCTTCCCGGCAACGGGAGCTGTAGACCAGAGGCTATGGAACAAGCCAGTACCTGCTGCAAACCAATGCTGCCAACTGTTGAAGAGTTACGAAGGTGGAGGCATTACTTTTCAGTCAACCCTCGTATAATCTTGTGATCAGGAACTTCACTACTTGCCGGCCAAATACTGGGAGCGAACGTTTCTTTCGGCATCGGGCTTACCTCCAAGGCGAGCATCCACGCAAAGATGTGCTTTAGTGACCTTGGCTATGGAGGTGAGTTCAAAGGTATGGTCGAAAGTGCCCCAGGGCAGTGCGTTAGGACCCTTCTTTATCTCTTTATACCTAAGTAAATTGACGGAAGTCGTTAGCAGCAGTCTGCGACTGTTAGCTAATGATATTGTAGTGTATGGGAGGCTGTCTTTGTGGGACTTGCTGACGGGTAGAGGATGGCTTGGAGAGAATCTATGTTTGGTGTCGTAGCTCTAAACGTAAAAGCATGAAAGTTAATGCCGACGATGCTTGACGCAGTCACGTCATAATGGTCGACCTAGGTTTATGAGGAGATTCATAGGTAAATTTGAATGTAGGCCTTCCCGCCGTGCACTGCTGATGAAATCTTCACGGCCTTCCATCCGGGTGAATGGTTTCGAATCATGCGACGTTTGGATGAGTGTCATTCTTATCATCTTCTGGAGAAGTGGAAAGGAGGTAGAGGTAGGTGTAGCTCATCTATGAAGGAGACCTCATACAGAACCCTTATGTGATGCATTCTTGGGTACTGCTTGAGCTTTTGGGGCCACACCAGTTCGGGTTAAATCAAGATATCAAAGCAGTTCAAAGGCGTGCAGCTATATTTGTTACCAGCATGTTCCATTAGTAGGCTTGTAGTACCGAAATGCTACATGAACTCAACTGGGAATCCTTGTAAGGAAGAAGACGTTCCTTTCGCGAAACACTATTGAGCAAATTAAGTGAACTGCCATTTTTGACGGAATATACAACGATCTTACTGCTAGCAACGTACTTCTCGAATGATGATCACGAAGACAAGAGAAACCAGGGCACAATGGAGCGTACAAGCGATTGTTTTTCGCTCGTTTTGCTAGCACAACCGAAATTCTCAATCTAACCACAAAAGTTGTTTGATAAGCATTATCATCGTATTTTTGTTAGTAAAAGTTGCTGCGGTACGGTGTCATTATATTTGCACTAAGGATTTTGTTTATTAAATCCCAATTACAGTCCATAGAAATGTATACTGTAAGTTGTAGAGCACTTAAAATTATTTGCAGGAGTACCAAACCATGTACGTAAGCAGAGGATGTTTACAGTATTTTTAGTGAAATGTCTCACCAGATGATCAGTGTTGTAGGATGAGCCCACCGGTAACGGACTGCAGCAGTGAAGTGTTACGCATTCGTCTGATAAGTAACAACTTCACAAATGAAAACTAAAGTTTTTCAGCTTTGATATAGCATGTGTTTCAACATAGAGGGTGATTCCGTAATGATGTTAATTACTTTCAGGGATGATGGAGAAGGTAAACGTATAAATTTGAGGTAAGGGACCCTGGTGCGTAAACGATGGATTATAAGCAAAAATCTACTCAAGTTCGCCTTAGCCTCGCGCAGCGCTTGAACTAAAGACCCCAACTTCCGAATCTTGATCACATCAGAGTTCCATCTGAATACTCTACAGTACCCTTAGTAAACCCCCGTTTGTTGATGGACTTGATGCCAAAAAGACTGAAAAATCCAAGGCCTACGGTAGAGAAATAATGAATTACGCTTATATACAACCACTGTTCAAAATGGCGTCCCCCAGCGTGAATGCAGGCATGACATCGCCGCACCAAGTCCTTTCGTACTCGTTCTAATATCCCCGGTGTGGTCTGAAGAGTGGTGCACGCAGCGAGAATCAATGGGAGGAGATCCTACTCAGCCTCGATAGGCGTCTCGTACAGAAGACTTTTCACGTGGACCCACATGAAGAAATCAAATTGGGTGAGATCATATGAGCGTGCTGACCACAAAACAGGACGTCCTCTGCCTATGCTCTTTTCAGAGGCTATCTGATCCAGGTCTTCATGCACCCTCAGTCCAAAGGTAAGTGTGACTGCGTAAAGCAGGAAGCTCTATACTAGAGTGCTCGTCTGGATTGTCTACCAAACAGTCTTAGGAAGAACAATAGCGTTACATGTATTCCACTGTCGGAGGTACTAGAGCAATTCTGAACTTTCGACTCGGTTGCCGGCCGCAGTGGCCGAGCGGTTCTAGGCGCAATAGTCTGGAACCGCGCGACCGCTACGGTCCCAGGTTCGAATCCTGCCTCTGGTATGGATGTGTGTGATGTCCTTAGGTTAGTTAGGTTTAAGTAGTTCTAAGTTCTAGGGGACTGATGACCTCAGACTAAGTTCTAGGGGACTGATGACCTCAGAAGTTAAGTCCCATAGTGCTCAGAGCCATTTGGACCATTTTTTTTTTGACTCGGTTGTTTCTGCACGAGGTTTCCTTGGATCAAATTGATACATTTACCTTTCTGCATCATCCCTGAAAGTTTGTGACGTCATCACGGACTCATCCCGTACAATAATTTGTTTGTGCCATGTCGGTGATAAGAAACAACGTAATGACAATGTGATTTTATCGGCTGAGCAAGCAATTTCAAAAGTAATGAATGCATAGATGCTTCTAATTACAGCACAGTCTGCTGTCTCTAAGGTACTTACGCGCTAATCACTTCTACTCACCCATCGTTCAGTTACTAGCGGGAATCTTTCATAGTAATAAAACAACTTTCACTACAAGGAAAAAGAGTTAGATCGGAATATTATGCTAGAGTAACTAATCACTACTGATAAAAATGAGTAGCATCTGTAGACTAAACTTCCAATTCATTACCTTAATGTGTGTATACCTGTGTGTGTGTGTGTGTGTGTTTTCCTGTGTGTCGTTGAATTCATTCATCCTCGCAATTAATTTTTACACTTTTTTTTTTTTTTAACATCATAGTGAACATTTCGTCCTTCCCAAAGTGTGTTTGGCTGCCACGGATCGCTGTTTAAACCATACATACGTTAGCTCTCATACATACCGAATTTTATGTTGTCCATTAATAAACTCGATCACATCAATTGACTTCTCTGTCTGCGTTTAGCGGAACATGACAAAGATCGCAACCTACTATTGACGATCTTCTAAAATTTTTATTTGGTTGGGGAGTGATTTCTTTTTCTAAGCTATATAAGTTAGTTAAAGTATAATTTAGGAAAGGACGTGCCACTTACGGTATAATAGAAAGATAGCTAGCACATCTGTGTGCAACTTTCGGATCTGTTAATATCTCTGTCCGTACTTATTATCTGCCTTTGCAACACTCCGTTATCACCAGTGGGTTGTTTAAGAAACCCAAAACCGGTTTGTGAACAAATAAAGTAGTAATTGTAAGGGCGATTTGTAATTTCCTTCTAGATCACTTTTGCTGATAAGTAGAATTAAAGTCTCGTTTCAAGTTGCGTAGTTTCTGAAATAACACTAAACGGTCCCCTGCAGTGATGTATCATCTGGTTTTTTTATACCACTTCACGGGCACCCCATTAAGCTTTCGGAACTTTCTTTATGAATAATCTGGAACATTTACATTAGAGGGAGAGAGTTGTAATTTCCCTGGATCATATTACATGTAATACAACGCTTGATTCCCAGAGGCAATCGTATGGGGACGTCTGCCAGGAGAAGGTAGCGTATAGCATCACACAAGCGAAAGACAGGAAAATTGCAGCTGCATCCGTGGCCCCTGTGAGACCGTAGCTACTAAAACTTTGAAAAAAGGCATTGGAGTCCCGTCGATGGTAAAATCTTATAAAGACACGTTCAATGAACAAAGTGTTTGACAGCCGTAGTTTGTTCAGCAATTTTAAACTTTTATTTTCTTCTATAGGAACACTCATTTAATAAGGCAGCCACTTCGTAACATATAGTCACATCTAACACTTATACAAATAATTGTTCCCAATTAATAATCTAAAATTTTTGTATCTCCTTTGAAATAACAACGCATGTGTGTCTGCAGAAAGGAAGCATTATATTCTTTGAACTGTTTTGAACTGAGTTCACAAATGTACTGTAGGTCGAAAAGTGTGTGTCTATATATAAAATATGGCTACCCGTACTGTACTCAAAAACCATGTCATCACTTCTGGAAACAGTATGCAACTATTCGATGACACAGTTTGGTAAAAGTTTGTAATTATACTTACGTGATCTTAACAGAACGATTATTAACCTCGATTTGAAAAATGATGTAGACTGATAAAGCGCATGAGGATGAGACCCGAGGAATCGAAATATATCGTGCATTGAAATAAAATCACAATTTGTGACTGAAGGCGCTTTGTTTTTTATTTTATGAAAGTAATAAAATCACGGAAGCAACACTGACAGTAACGGATAAAATTAAAAAATAAAAAGGTTATTATAGACGGAGTACAAACTCCAACTGTACAAGGATTCCAGAATATGCGTCCAGTGTCCCACCCGAGGAATCGAAATATATCGTGCATTGAAATAAAATCACGATTTGTGACCGAAGGCGCTTTGTTTTTTATTTTACGAAAGTAATAAAGTCACGGAAACAACACTGACAGTAATGGATAGAATAAAAAAAAATAAAAAAAAGGTTGTTATTGACGGAGTACAAACTCCAACTGTACAAGTATTCCAGAATATGCGTCCAGTGTCTCAAATACTACATCGCCTCAGTAAATCTGTTTCGCAAGTACCATATACCAGAACCACTTCCAAAGTCCCTGTCCATACGAATCAATATAGACGGAGAATAACAGCAAATTCGTCATACCTAACTAATATACGATAATAACGCCAGGGAATCAAAGCAAAACAACAAAGAAGGGGAGTCAATTATTATAAAGGGTATCCTATACGTGATTACTTGTGTGACAGAAGCTTCTTGTTGGTAGGAATTTTTTATTTTACCGGACTAGTTTTGGGCGTTGCCCATCATCGGCGGTATGTTGCCCTTAACTTTTCTAGCGCATATCAATGACAGTACTTTGTAATATAATGTAATAACTAACAACATGACTTACACATACATATGTGCAATCAGCACAAGGAATTTTTTTAGTAAAATATATGCAGTTGTACAGCAATTGCCAATGTATATATTTTCGTAAAAATTCCTTATTCTGATTGCATACATGTGTATGTAACTGATATTATCGTATTATTACCTTATAATACGAAATATTGTCATTGTCATATGGTAGAAAAAATTGCGTGTAATATGCTGTCAATGACGGGCAATACCCGAAACTTGTCTATTAAAATAAAAGACTGCTACCAACATGCAGCGTCAGCCAAACAATTAATTGTTAAGAGAACTTATTTCTACAAGTTGAAGAGAACCAAAAGTACAAGAAATTCTTTGTTCACCAACATCCAAGCTGTGATACTTTTAATTTTGTCTCATGAACAAACTTACTCTTTGTGACTCAAATGCTATTTTTTCAATAGCTACATTAGAGAAAAAAATAAAGTGGTCTTAGCGTGTACGTGTACACATTTCTTAATACACTTTCATTATAGATTGCCTAGAATAAAATTAAACATAATAAATTTTTTAAGGGACTCTCTTTAGCTTTCTCCCCAAAAACATTAACTTTACTATATTCAAAAAATGTTTGTTTCGCCAGGGAACGAGTAAGAAATTATGTACAAGAAATGTGTAATATTTGTAGAGTGACAGAAACTAAACCAAAACTATGAGCATACAGAACAGCTCACTGGTAAGCTAAGAATGAAAGCGTGAAGTAAAATGAGAACTGCTTGATTAGGAGGAAACTAGTCTTGTGTATATCGAATGAGTGTAGTAAATTTTGGATGTATTACATATCACTGTTCACTACTGACAAAAACTCCCAACGAGTTTTGAGAACGATAACACAGCCTAAGTAAGCTGTATTTTTTTACTTCCCATGCAACTGGCCAGTTTTAGCCGTGTGCCATTTTGCGGCACATGTCTTAAGTACCCAGCTTCATTTCACATTCGAATACACGCTGGTACACGTGGGAAGGTATATATCGTATTTTTTGTTAATGTGGGCAGAAACAGTACATTAGTATACATGATTACATCCATTAGCCAACACAAACAGAAAAAAATGATATAATCATGTATACAAATGTATTGTTGTGCCAGATACACACAAAAATACAACATATTCCTGGCCACTTGTACCAGCGATGTATTAGAATATGAAATGAAGCTGAGAGCCTAAGACATGTGCTTGAAAATGACACACGGTTGAAACTGGCCAACTATACGGAAAATAGAAAGAATACAGCCTACTTGGACCATGTATTCACTCTGAAAATATAGTACTGGCACTTATTGATAAATGGCATCGTGGCAGTGTCTGTCACCTGTTTACGAAACCATTGACAGAGCAACAGAGTCATGGTTATTTATTCCATCAGCAATCCGATTTTACGAGACGCAAAGTACTCCCACTGTTTTCTCAGTCTCATTTCTCCGGTACCGGCCAGAAATTTCACGAATTCTCATAATTTCTGGATTCAAAATCGTCATGACTGAAACAATCGCAGATAAATAAAAGTCTTGTAAGTAATAATGAAATTCTTCGCTTGAACAGAACATGAAGTTTAGTCTCCCGTACGCCGCGCTGCTAGAGCGCTGCTAAAGCAGTGCTAATGTTCTGTTTTCACTCATCACATTTTTATATAGAAAAGTTAAGCTTTTTGCTTTTGTTGCCGATTGCTGATAACTTTGCAAAAATTATGTTCATTAAATTTTGGCAAACTTCTCAACTGCAGTGATCGAGTTATGTAAGAAATTCGAGTAAATCTAGGAACCTACGTAAATGCCGGTTATCAGAGTAAAAAGTGTTTCACTCATTGGGAACACTATTTTCATAAGTGACACACAGGCACAGAGGTTATCTAGTAGATGTGGTTGTATTTGTGGTGGTGAAACCATGTAAAAAAGAGGAAGAATTCGTAAGTTAATTTTCACTGGCAGCTAATAAAGAATACACTGAATAAATCAAAAAGATGTAATGTCAACCTTGAGGCTCTATTTACTGTCGAACGGAAATTAACTCAATCTGCCTTGAAAGGATTTATGCTATAGCCAATAACTGCTTTTCTCAATCTGTTCCATATGGCAGCATACTAAAGTAATTCAAAAGTATTAACGGTCCAATTAAGGCTGTCAATTTGTCACATCATTCCTGCACATTATTTTCATCAGCGTGAGAATGAAGTAGTAATGGATAGTATTACAGCCACTATGTGCTAAGTCCCCCCCATGAACCATGGACCTTGCCGTTGGTGGGGAGGCTTGCGTGCCTCAGCGATACAGATAGCCGTACCGTAGGTGCAACCACAACGGAGGGGTATCTGTTGAGAGGCCAGACAAACGTGTGGTTCCTGAAGAGGGGCAGCAGCCTTTTCAGTAGTTGCAAGGGCATCAGTCTGGATGATTGACTGATCTGGCCTTGTAACAATAACCAAAACGGCCTTGCTGTGCTGGTACTGCGAACGGCTGAAAGCAAGGGGAAACTACAGCCGTAATTGTTCCCGAGGGCATGCAGCTTTACTGTATGATTACATGATGATGGTGTCCTCTTGGGTAAAATATTCCGGAGGTAAAATAGTCCCCCATTCGGATCTCCGGGCGGGGACTACTCAAGAGGATGTCGTTATCAGGAGAAAGAAAACTGGCGTTCTACGGATCGGAGCGTGGAATGTCAGATCCCTTAATCGGGCAGGTAGGTTAGAAAATTTAAAAAGGGAAATGGATAGGTTGAAGTTAGATATAGTGGGAATTAGTGAAGTTCGGTGGCAGGAGGAACAAGACTTCTGGTCAGGTGACTACAGGGTTATAAACACAAAATCAAATAGGGGGAATGCAGGAGTAGGTTTAATAATGAATAGGAAAATAGGAATGCGGGTAAGCTACTACAAACAGCATAGTGAACGCATTATTGTGGCCAAGATAGATACGAAGCCCACACCTACTACAGTAGTACAAGTTTATATGCCAACTAGCTCTGCAGATGACGAAGAAATTGAAGAAATGTATGATGAAATAAAAGAAATTATTCAGATTGTGAAGGGAGACGAAAATTTAATAGTCATGGGTGACTGGAATTCGAGTGTAGGAAAAGGGAGAGAAGGAAACGTAGTAGGTGAATATGGATTGGGGGACAGAAATGAAAGAGGAAGCCGCCTGGTAGAATTTTGCACAGAGCACAACATAATCATAACTAACACTTGGTTTAAGAATCATGAAAGAAGGTTGTATACATGGAAGAACCCTGGAGATACTAAAAGGTATCAGATAGATTATATAATGGTAAGACAGAGATTTAGGAACCAGGTTTTAAATTGTAAGACATTTCCAGGGGCAGATGTGGACTCTGACCACAATCTATTGGTTATGACCTGTAGATTAAAACTGAAGAAACTGCAAAAAGGTGGGAATTTAAGGAGATGGGACCTGGACAAACTAAAAGAACCAGAGGTTGTACAGAGATTCAGGGAGAGCATAAGGGAGCAATTGACAGGAATGGGGGAAATAAATACAGTAGAAGAAGAATGGGTAGCGTTGAGGGATGAAGTAGTGAAGGCAGCAGAGGATCAAGTAGGTAAAAAGACGAGGGCTAGTAGAAATCCTTGGGTAACAGAAGAAATATTGAATTTAATTGATGAAAGGAGAAAATATAAAAATGCAGTAAGTGAAACAGGCAAAAAGGAATACAAACGTCTCAAAAATGAGATCGACAGGAAGTGCAAAATGGCTAAGCAGGGATGGCTAGAGGACAAATGTAAGGATGTAGAGGCCTATCTCACTAGGGGTAAGATAGATACCGCCTACAGGAAAATTAAAGAGACCTTTGGAGATAAGAGAACGACTTGTATGAATATCAAGAGCTCAGATGGAAACCCAGTGCTAAGCAAAGAAGGGAAAGCAGAAAGGTGGAAGGAGTATATAGAGGGTCTATACAAGGGCGATGTACTTGAGGACAATATTATGGAAATGGAAGAGGATGTAGATGAAGATGAAATGGGAGATACGATACTGCGTGAAGAGTTTGACAGAGCACTGAAAGACCTGAGTCGAAACAAGGCCCCCGGAGTAGACAATATTCCATTGGAACTACTGACGGCCGTGGGAGAGCCAGTCCTGACAAAACTCTACCATCTGGTGAGCAAGATGTATGAAACAGGCGAAATACCCTCAGACTTCAAGAAGAATATAATAATTCCAATCCCAAAGAAAGCAGGTGTTGACAGATGTGAAAATTACCGAACTATCAGCTTAATAAGTCACAGCTGCAAAATACTAACACGAATTCTTTACAGACGAATGGAAAAACTAGTAGAAGCCAACCTCGGGGAAGATCAGTTTGGATTCCGTAGAAACACTGGAACACGTGAGTCAATACTGACCTTACGACTTATCTTAGAAGAAAGATTAAGGAAAGACAAACCTACGTTTCTAGCATTTGTAGACTTAGAGAAAGCTTTTGACAATGTTGACTGGAATACTCTCTTTCAAATTCTAAAGGTGGCAGGGGTAAAATACAGGGAGCGAAAGGCTATTTACAATTTGTACAGAAACCAGATGGCAGTTATAAGAGTCGAGGGACATGAAAGGGAAGCAGTGGTTGGGAAGGGAGTAAGACAGGGTTGTAGCCTCTCCCCGATGTTGTTCAATCTGTATATTGAGCAAGCAGTAAAGGAAACAAAAGAAAAATTCGGAGTAGGTATTAAAATTCATGGAGAAGAAATAAAAACTTTGAGGTTCGCCGATGACATTGTAATTCTGTCAGAGACAGCAAAGGACTTAGAAGAGCAGTTGAATGGAATGGACAGTGTCTTGAAAGGAGGATATAAGATGAACATCAACAAAAGCAAAACAAGGATAATGGAATGTAGTCTAATTAAGTCGGGCGATGCTGAGGGAATTAGATTAGGAAATGAGGCACTTAAAGTAGTAAAGGAGTTTTGCTATTTGGGGAGCAAAATAACTGATGATGGTCGAAGTAGGGAGGATATAAAATGTAGGCTGGCAATGGCAAGGAAAGCGTTTCTGAAGAAGAGAAATTTGTTAACATCCAGTATTGATTTAAGTGTCAGGAAGTCATTTCTGAAAGTATTCGTATGGAGTGTAGCCATGTATGGAAGTGAAACATGGACGATAAATAGTTTAGACAAGAAGAGAATAGAAGCTTTCGAAATGTGGTGCTACAGAAGAATGCTGAAGATTAGATGGATAGATCACGTAACTAATGAGGAAGTATTGAATAGGATTGGGGAGAAGAGAAGTTTGTGGCACAACTTGACCAGAAGAAGGGATCGGTTGGTAGGGCATGTTCTGAGGCATCAAGGGATCACCAATTTAGTATTTGAGGGCAGCGTGGAGGGTAAAAATCGTAGAGGGAGACCAAGAGATGAATACACTAAGCAGATTCAGAAGGATGTAGGTTGCAGTAGGTACTGGGAGATGAAAAAGCTTGCACAGGATAGAGTAGCATGGAGAGCTGCATCAAACCAGTCTCAGGACTGAAGACCACAACAACAACAACATGTGCTAAGTAAAATTAGTATAGTGACCTTCTTCTGCTTATTATTATTGTGACTGTTATTATTATTTTCTAGTATTAGTATTAAAATTCTTATTAGGACGTTAAGAATTTTCAACCATAAAAAAATCTTTTTGCGATTTTCTGTATCTGCAATCTCTTTCTTAAGATGATTCGATTCGATATGTTAACTTGTTGAGCTACATATCGTTCAGAGATTATTGTTAGACACTTGCCTTTAAATTTTCCAACGGCAAATGTGAGCTTCCATAGTGATTTGATACGTGTTATTTGAGAAACGAAACAGTGAGAGGAAACGTTTCTACGATAAGCTAAATCGTAGCTCCACAATCATAATAACACCACTCTCTTACAGTTTATTAATTTACATGAGACGTATAGAGTAACAGAAAAACATGGTCAGATATAAATATTGCAAAACACTGATAAAACCAATATCAATATGTGAATATTTCTATGAATGTCTACTTTTGTAAAATCATATTTCAGAACCGTCAAGGGCGACTAGTAAATAAATCTTTATTAAAAACGTGTTTTAAGCATCGGTAAATTATTTGTTGCACCCTGCATGGTCAAATTTCCATAGAGGTTGTAAATAATTTTACAATACTTATAATTTTGTAATACTTGAAACAGGTAAGTAATAAAGATTTGTTTTTCAATAGGTGTTTGCGCTTCCGAAAAATCGTATTTTTCAGATCCTTCCTTTTTTGTAACAGTTAATTAGAAAATTAAGATCGGCGACTTATTTCCAACCATGTTTGAATTGAAACATATAATTACTCAAACACTGCTAATCGGGTCACCGTGAATATGTGAAAATTCGATGTACAATAAATTGTGACGTGAGAACGTATTTGCTTTCATGACCCTCTAAAAAACATTTGTCTGTTTCCAAATAGCTGATGCTTATGAACCGTAGCAACAGACATAAAAATACATTTTCCAAGAATAAGAAATTTAAAGCTTAATTCTGTAGGAATTCTGGAAGTCTAGGAACCAACGCAGAAAACAGATATGCCTTTTGTTAGAGAGATAAATTCCATTCATAATAAAAATCACGTTACAAAAGAAGTCTGTAGAAGGAACCTGCTACAATGTAGCCTTTTCCTCCAGTATTTGATATGCTTTATATCAGGATAACTCAAGTTCAAAGAATAATTATAATTATTAGAAAGAAATACTAGAAGTTGTTCCCTTTTCGTTATGGACGAATATGGTGATGTACTTGTTTCGAGTAACTTTCGAGCTTCTCATCCAGGACGTGAATGCCCAAGGGATGTTTTAGAACTGGCATCGCCTTACTCCAGTATTAACTTAATACGCCTAAATACGACTATAAAAAGATACATTCAATATTTTGTATTAACGTATAATTCGCCATTCTTTTTAATCCACATTAGTTGTTCGCATCACAAGAAATGCAATGTTTCAATTTAACTAGCATGTATGCCGCTAGCTGAAGACAACATCAGATTTGCTGTTCACCGGTCCAGACTTAACAGGCTGGGCGATTTATTTGACAAAATAAACCGTTCATTCCGTGAAGTTCAAAGACTTTGCTATAGTTTACTCCGTTACTCATTATAAGCACAAGGTTAACAGGTGCTGCATCTGACGCCATCATAAGTAAAGTAAAAAATGATTCCAAGTCAAGCAATCACTTTACCGTGAAGTGCGTGGCTATTTTGCGACTTCCTGGGAGATTAAAACTGTGCAACTAACGAGGACTCGATCCCAGAACCTTGCTTTAAGAAAAACGTTCAAAGAGAAATGGAAATTATTTACATATCCTATTTAGCAAATTTTTAATTTATGTCAGGGATCGAAAACCCATGAAGTCATCTATCATAGAGGACATCTTCTTTATTTAGGTTGTATTTGGGTTGATTATCTGTTTCGGCTAACAATATGCCCATCTTCGGACCCACAATTGACGTAATTGAAAACGGCTTTCCATCGTTTCCGGGCCAGACTAACTGAATAATGGTAATAAAACAAATATATTATGGTATAACAACTTAGTAACTGACAAAACCAGTTAGTAAGTTCCAATGTCATTGCGCTTTTGCTCAATTACATTGGCCACAAACAATGAAAAGCTGTTTTTAATTATATTATGTATAGATGTTGTCATTTTAAGAAAGATTTTAACGGTGTGTGAAGCTATCATAATGATACCAACACTAATCAAGAATGTTTTGTAATCTGCAGATCTACATCTACATTGATACTCCGCAAGCCACCCAACGGTGTGTGGCTAGATTGTTAACCGAAACTAGTAAGCAACCCAAATAAAGAAGATTTCATGTGCGATCTTGACTTCAAGGGTTTTCAGTTCTTAATATAAATAAAAAATTTACAACAGATCGCTTATCTCGTGCTGGACAGTGTCACCAGACGTGAAAGACTGAGAAAGATGGTGATACTCTGGGAAACACGTCATACAATAAGGAACAAAGCGATGTGGTCGTTTATCGGGGTTTGTCTCATTTTAAACGCTGTAAAACCGATAATTCTCTCCGGTTGACTGAAGTGAAGAACATAAAGTAAATTTTACAGGCTGTTGTTGGCAATGTTAACACCCTTACTTAATCTCAACAAAAATGTAAATAAGTGACACGCTAAAATTGTAGCCCACATGCAAGGCGGAGGAGAGGTAGCTGGGACACAGAGTGTGGCCCAACCAACAGCTGAGCTTCGGGCCCGCAGTGCCCTCCCGGTCCTCGCGTGCCGTCACAGATTCCATCCGGATAGGCGTCAGCGGAGCTGTCGAGAGTCCGCAGCGACACTGCGAGACAACATTCCTGCCCGCGGGCCCTAATTCCGTCCGCACATAATGAATTGCTTGTTTAGCCGGCCGCATATCGTAAATCTGTGGCGCTCCCTCTATTGTGTGTACTGCCCGTCTGCCCCGCGCTGCGAAGCGGCCGGGGGAAACTGAGGACGAGGAGGAGGAGGAGGAGGAATAGGAGGAGGAGGAGGGGAAGTGCACGGGTGCCCGCCGGAGGAGGGGGCGGTGGGAACGGAGAGGGGGCAGAAACAAGTGTATGCAAATGTCTTCTTACGGCGGCGGCGGGCGAGGAGGAGGAGAAGGTAACGCCCACCGGTCCAGCGCAGCATCCGCGGCCGGCCAATGGGAGAGCGGCCACGCCCCCGCGCTATGTTAATCAGGCGGGGAGAATCGCCTTAACTGATTGCATTGTCAGGCGGGCGTTAGTTACGATCCTGGGAACGGCGCGCCGGCTGCGGCTTCGGCCAGCTCCTCATTAGCCGGCCGGCTGGGCCCGGCTCGCCGGTGTCAAGGTCGCCTCGCAGCGGCTGAGTCAGCCGGGACGGGGCCCGCGCGGCGCCCCACAGTCTGCGACAAAAGTGAAGCGGCGCGGCGCCGGTCACGTGACACTGCCACTGCCACCGCCACTGCCACTGGCCGCGTCACCCGGCCGGCCCGTGAACCCGGGTGAAGCGCTACGCAGCCACAGCGGCAGCCGGTGCTCCGCGTGCTGTACTTTTCGACATTTGTCTGCAATCGACTACAACACACGATTATTTCTTTTATTTCTTACTAATAACCGAAAAAATGGTTCAAATGGAAAGGCCTCAAGTTCAAATTATTCTTGGGGCAGACAGTTAGCTGAAACCAGAAGTGGAAAGATCTGAGATATTTAGCGAGTCATAGAACATAGGTCGGAAAGACAGAATTGAGGCCATAGGAGGGGGAGTGTTCATTGCAAAATGTTCAAATGGCTCTGAGCACTATGGGACTTAACATCTGAGGTCATCAGTCCCCTAGAACTTAGAACTACTTAAGCCTAACTAACCTAAGATCATCACACACATCCATGCCCGAGGCAGGATTCGATCCTGCGACCGTAGCGGTCGCGCGGTTCCAGACTGAAGCGCCTAGAACCGCTCGGCCACATGGGCCGGCACTAATAATCGAGTAAAACCTAGAGTGACCTGATGCAATTGTTTAAAAAGGAGGACAAACAGCTTCAAAAAGGAGGACAAAGGAAGAAAAAAGAGGACACATCAAACGGGTCAACTGCAGATGAGGATACCACACTTGCTGGGTGGTAGCCTTTAAATCGGCCGCGGTCCGTTAGTATACGTCGGACCCGCGTGCCGCCACTATCAGTGATTGCAGACCGAGCGCCGCCACACGGCAGGTCTAGTCTAGAGAGACTCCCTAGCACTCGCCCCAGTTGTACAGCCGACTTTGCTAGCGATGGTTCACTGTCTACACACGCTCTCATTTGCAGAGACGACGGTTTAGCATAGCCTTCAGCTACGTCATTTGCTACGACCTAGCAAGGCGCCATATTCAGTTACTATAAGTACTATCTTCATGAATGTATTCTGAACAGATAATATTGTGACTCATGTACCGTCAAGAGCGACGTTCATCATTAATGGATTAAAGTTAAGTATCAAACTAATTACGTCCGCTTTCTGAATTCTCATTCCTTGTCATGTTCCAGACCTAAGGTCAGTATAGTTCTTTCCTCCTCACGCCAGCCTGCGTGAGCTAAAACGCGTGCATTTCTACTCCACTCGTAACACGGTGTTGGCTCTTCTGTTAACACAAATAGGATACCACTCGTCAGCTTTGGGCAAGTCACGTGACTGCCAGGAATTACCGGTAAAACTAGCAGTTAATTGTTACTGACACTCAGGTGGTGGTTAACTGAGCAATACAAAAAAATTATAAACATTGATTGTGATGACAGTGTGGCGCCAATTGTTTACAGCACGGAATTGTTTACAAACCGAAAAACGTAATACTATCCACCTCCCTTCATTCAATGCACCGCTACCAACGTCCACAATTCAAGCAGCAGCTGACGACATGTAAACTGCTCTTTAACGTTCCGAATACAAATAAATTGAATTACTATGAAACACTGAAATAAAACCATGACAGTTAATCTGTCTAGTTATTTCTTACCTTTATTGGCCACTGAGACGTACGTTCCAGCTACACATATCTTACATTCCGCTTCTAATTCATTTCTCCCTTTCTTGAAAGCTGGATATTTGCAGGAAAGGACATCAGAAAATGTACACTTTCGTTTAGGCATAGCCAAATATTTTACGTAACACACTCGGTTAAAAATTATACTCACAAATCACACTTGCACTACAGGAAGCCAAGCGAAGATAAGAAACGAAAATTTATAGGTCGATCAACGATAACATCGACGATCCTGGTGCCACCTACTAACATTGCCTTCATGCGTGTTTATCACGGAGGCTGTGCCAATAGTTAACGTATTTAACAAAAGAGCAATAGAACGGGACGAATTGTAAATTTAACTTTCCGAAAAAGCTGGATACTGTAAAAATCCGCCCGGACCACGGACAAAGACCTAAAAAGGAGGACACGTCCGGATTAATCCGGACGTTTGGTCACCCTAGTAAAACCGAAATATCAGTTACCCACAGCAGCAGCGTTACAATTTTTCCTTTTTCAATAAACTTTTTTTAGTAAAATGAGAAATTTTTATTTGTAAAATTGAGATCGGTTTGAAACACTGCGTTATTATGGAAAATGGAAAAGCGATCAGTGCTGTTTTAATAACAATGGTGACAGAAACGAGCAACAAACACAAGTCATAAGAATTGTTACAGCATTGCTGAGACAATAAAGTCGCTTTGCTATGTGTCTTGCCTGAAGGTACACGTGCACGTGGAGAGTGTAAGACCTGCCCCCTTCTGGTCTATAGGGAAGTTTCTCACTGTCATCGCCGGATATTCCTTTCATTGCAGAATGGCACCAACCTTACACTGGAAATATTTTTACGAAGTGACGTAGGAATGAAGTACAATATTTCATTTGCTTTAAAACATTAAAGATTTGTCTCCATGTCTATGAAGTAATATAAGAGAAAGGAAATTTTAGTAACAGTAATGAATTAAAAACTTAGCAACAATTCATTCATAGTATACAATAAAAACAGAAAGTAGCTGATCAGCTGCCTATGTCTACATACGAGGGGAGTTTGAAAAGTCTCTTCAAAAATAAAAACTACTTACGTGTTTGGGGTAAACCTTTTTTATTTTTCAACTTAGTCTCCTTTTAGACTTATACACTTCATCCAACGTTGTTCTAATTTGTTGATCCCTTCCGAATAATAGGAATTATCCAAGTCTGCAAAATAGCTATTGCCCTTCCAAGTAAGAGGAACTGTCCAAGTCTGCAAAATAGCTATTAGTTGCTGCAATCACCTCCTCGTTTAAATAAAATCTTTGTCCCGCCAACCATTTCTTGAAACTGGGGAAAAAATAGTAGTCCGAGGGAACCAAGTCTGGAGAATAGGGGGGATGTGGAACGAGTTGCAATCCTATTTACATTAATTTTGCGAACACAACTGCTGAGGTGTGTGCTGGTGCATTGTCGTGATGGAAAATGACTTTTTTGCGGTCCAATCGCCGGAGTTTTTCTTGCAACTCGTTTTCAAACGGTCCAGTAACGATGAATAATATGCACCTGTAATGGTTTTACTCTTTTCCAGATAGTCTATGAGGACTATCCCTTGCGAATCCCAAAAGACGGTCGCCATAACCTTTCCGGCCAAAGGAATGGTCTTCGCCCTTTTTGATGTAGATTCTCCCTTGGTAACTCATTGTTTAGATTATTCTTTGGTCTCAGGAGTATAGTAATGTATATATTTTTCGCCCACAGTGACGAAACGAAGCTTAAAGTCCAGCGTATTCTTCCTGAACAGCTGCAAACAATTCTTACAACACTTTACACGATTCAGTTTTTGGTCAAACGTGGGCAATCGCGGAACCTATCTTGCGGATAGCTTTCTCATGTCCAAATCTTTACGCGAAATATTGTGTAGCCGTTCATTAGAGATGATCACAGCTTTAGCAATCTCACGCACCTTAACTCTTCTGTCATTCATCACCATATCATGGATTTTATCAATGATTTCTGGAGTCGTAACCTTCACAGGGCGTCCAGAACGTCCAGCATCACTTGTGCCCATATGGTCACTCCGAAAATTTTGAAACCATTTATAAACTGCTCTTATCGAAGTTGTAGAGTCACCGTAATATTTATGAAGCTTCTCTTTAGTCTCCTGAGGCGTTTTGCCTTTCATAAAGCAACGTTTAATCACCACACAAAATTCTTTGTCGTCCATTTTTTGACAGTCACTCGACTTCCTCGGTTCACACGAATGCCAAACACAAAGAAATAGACTAATGTGGCTGAAACTTGGTGTGCGTTCTTTCCAAAGATGATGCTAAGTAAACATGACCCTGATACGCGCCGGTGGTGTCATCTCTCTGACTTTGCACAGACTTTTCAAACGCCCCTCGTAATATGCCTTTATCTGTTTGTAGCCCTCGAAAACGGATAAATTAACACGAAAAACACAGTCCTTGTACCTCAGTTTTCTCCCTTTAGTAGTATTTGCAGTGTCCAAACAGTGGTGCGATTCACGATTAAACTACTATTTTTGAACAGACCTTCAAAACCTTAGAATCAATAGGTGAATACTGGTGATTTTGCGTAGTATTCAACGACTTATCACTTCTCATGGAAAGCAGTAAACGGTGGATTGTCTAAGTTTTGTTTTACTAGCGTATTTAATATGCTCCTTAATACTTCGATTCGTTGAAACTTGAAAGTTAAAATATTTCAATCTTGGTTCGATTTTTACGTTTATAACAGAAAAAACTCGAATGAAAAAACTGAAAATCAGTTATTTTAGGAACCCATTATTTTGAGCGGTTTTAACTGTGAGTTTAAACCGGGGTGAAAAAAAAACGATGTAACCGAAGACCGGTTATTTCAGCGATAACCACCATCCCCACGACACGTTGTAGGCTCTGTGCTGCACACCTCTTTTGCACTTATCCTCTCTGAGATTAAATGGTGGTTAAGCACAACAAAAGTAAAACTGCCATAACCTCGGAGGGTGGTCTGTACTCCACAGTGCTTTCACTAGGCATGCTCCTATAGTCGGTAGCTCACTGTTGCCTTCCACCGAACTTGCAACAGACTCGCTGCAGCTGGGCATCTTTCCCATTAACAAACATTTCCGAAGCTGAAAGAAGTAGTGTCAAACGAAAATGCTAGGACTGAACCTGGAAGCGAGAACGAGAACCCTACGTTCGTAGTCCGGCGCTTCAACACTTTTTTCTATTTTAGACACGTCCCTTTTTTTATCTTTGATCTTTCCTTCTTCTACTTCTTCTTCTGCACTTCAAGGTTCAGGCAATATGCTTGTTCCGACTTCACATAATTAACTACATCTTTTTCGCGCCGTGCTTCAGCTCTGATTCCTAAGGGGTTCCACTTGTTAACAATGACTAGGATTCTGTCTTCATCCATCCACGTCAAGTGTTGTTTCCATTCTTCTCTGTATTTCTCAATCTTCTCGGATAAAATTTTCTAAAGCAAAGATCGCAAAAATATTTCATTGTTTACAACAATCGGTTTCGATACACTTTGCTGCCATTTCCAGGCTCTAACATACTGCATGTACATCGAATGTATCTCATATCGTGAGTTATGACAGAATAGTTGAGATGAAAGTTTTTTGTTTGGCATTACAAGAAACGGAAATGGAACTGTGTGTTTACATGCCCTCAAAAATTTTTGTTTTCAACCGCGTTCATTTTGAGTTGGAACTTCACGCCAAGTTATCATGTTAGTGGATAACATATAGCGCTTTACACAAAGGTTTGTCATAAATATTTTTTGTGTACTGTCATTTCTATGATGTGACAATCATCTGTGGGTATTACATATATGGTCATGGCTATGTACACAAGGTGCCTTTCGATTATACATGTTTTATTCATGACAAACCTTTGTATGATGTGCTACATGTTAACCACTAACATGACAGCTTAGGGTGAGACTCCAACTTAAAATGAACATGTCCAAAAACAAAAATTTTTGAAGGTATATAAATGCACAGTTCCATTTCTGTTTCTTGTAATGCCAAACAAAAAACTTTCATCTCAAATATTCCGTCATAACTCATGATTAGAGATGTATTCTATGTATCTGAACTATGTTAGAGCCTGGAAATGACAGCAAAGTGTATTTAGATCGGTTGTTTTAAACAAAGAAATATTTATACGATCTTGGCTTTAGGAAGTTTTTACCAAGTGAAACTGATCGCTCCTTCTGATTCCTCAACATGAAAGAATCCAATTCAATCTTCTCATTTCAATTAAAATTCTCAGTTCTTCCACATATCGTCATAATTTACGTGGTCCCTCTCTGATAGATTTGCGGGGTGTGCGCCTGCAGCTGGAGGTGTGCGTACTTTTAGGGTCGTGACCGGCCAAATACGAGTATATACAAGTTCGTCCTGCCCAGCTTTCATTACGCTTTTCAGCGATAAAATGCCAACGGCCTTACCGCAATGGTAAGACTGGTTCCCATCAGATCATCGCAGTTAAGCGCCGTCGAGCTGGGCTAGCACATGGATGGGTAACCATCCGGTCTGCCGAGCGCTGTTGGCAAGCGGGATGCATTCATTCCTTGTGAGGCAAACTGAGGAGCTACTTCACTGAGAAGTAGCGGCTCCGCTCTCGTAAACTGACAAAACGGCTGGGAGACCAGTGTGCTGACCACATACCCCTCGATATTCGCATCCAGTGACGCCTTTGGGCCACAGATGACACGGCGCCTAGACGGTACCGTTGGGCCTTCATGGCTTTTTGGGGGGAGTTTAGTTTTTACCGATGAAACAGAGAACTAACAACTACGATCCGTTACAAGCTACTGACACAAGCCCGAGGAATAAGTACAAGGAGGAATAAGGAGATATTTCTTAACGATTTATAGATATAGCACCTAATACTATTCTTTGTTTCCTACGTTTTTCTCCGTAGCCGAAAGAGCCAAACACCCCATTCCACAACCACGCTACGCGAAAAGCGAGCGAGATCCAGTAGAATGTACAGATCACCCGATGCCATTCCACCCCGTTCATCATAAAGTGGTTCCAAATGAGAACTATTAACACTTACTACAGATCTTAAGTATTTCTAAAAGAATTGGCCGAAGCTATAGATAATCTTTTAGTTTTTCGTCTCAGAAGAATAGATAATTGTTTTTTATTAATAGAGTACTTTCAGTTTAATGTTACATAAATTATCTGAGGAAGAAGACTGAGCACTTAGTTGGTATCATAACTACCACATTAGAACGGTATTCATTTTTTTTTTAAATCTAAGCCCGTTTAAGGTCGATCTCTCAGAAAACTGATTGTAATTGGTCATTAACAACGTCTGAAAACGTCCAACAGACTATGTTTTGAAACAGGCAGACCAGCTTTTAGGGCAAAATGTCCAGCTAAATATAGCACCTGACAACCCTTCTTGAGTAACCTTTGAAAGTTCTTAAGAATGGTCAACTTTTGATAGTTCTTAAAAATATCGTTTTTGCTGACTGTAGATTATTTTTATCTCTCTTCCTCTCAATCTAGGATTCACTATCATAAAATAATGCAGGCACCGCTATTGTTTTATACAGTTTAGATTTTGTTTGTGTTCCCTTTATTTATTGTTTCTTTCATGCCCTGTAGCTTTCCCTCTCGGAATCTTTCCTTCCGTCCAGCAGCGTGCCAATAAAATAGTTATCCCGTAGAAACGGCAAGGATTATGACGCTCCTTAGCATCTGATAAAAAAAGGAACACAGTTCGATAAACAAAATTAATTCTACATCCGTGCGCGTACCAGTATGTGCCTAACAAGAAATGAAACACCGTCAACAAATGAAATAAAATTTTCTTATATTTTGTGCTACTTCCCGTCCAATTTTTTTCTTAGCATCATCTGCTCTGCAATAACACCAAATTAAAAAAAAAAACTAGTCTGCGTCACAGCATCACAGTCTCCATATCGACGTGTTGGACATCACTCTTCAGGTTAACACATTCAGCACTACGTCCGTACATCACACTGGTGCGCCTTTCCTACGAGAAAGACAGGCCGCGACGCGTGCCCTCGCTCGCTCCCTCAACTCAGCAGACAAACTACGTTTCTACACCTGTAAACTCGTAACTAGAAACCGAGCGAGGTGGCGCAGTGGCTAGACACTGGACTCGAATTCGGGAGGACGACGGTTCAATCCCGCGTCCGGCCATCCTGATTTAGGTTTTCCGTGATGTCCCTAAATCGCTCCAGGCAAATGCCAGGATGGTTCCTTTGAAAGGGCACGGCCGACTTCCTTCCCCATCCTTCCCTAATCCGATGAGACCGATGACCTCGCTGTCTGGTCTCCTTCCCCAAAACAACCCAACCCCAACCCTCGTAACTAGAAGTGTCCGTACAAACGATAATTGCACCTTCTACTGGAATCCGCTGTTATGGAGTCCTACTGTTATTAGTCCTACGATGATCTGAAGTCCTTAGGCCTACTAATAATTCGTTACGGCCGTACTGTGGTACAATAAAATTAAAATCATGCCAAAATGATTATCAGTTGCATCAGGCACCACTTCTTGTATTAAATTATGATTGTTAAGCAGAAGAGACTGAAAGCAATAAACAAGCCGTTATACCATTTATATCGAGTATTGCTCTTATATTAAATTTTGTTGTAGTACTGCTACTCACTAAGACTTCATAATACCAGATTCCAGTAAAAGATACAATTCCCGTTAGTACGAACACACCCAGCTGCGAGTTAACAGGCTTAGAAACGCATTTTGTCTGCAAAGTTGAGCGAGCGAGTTCAGGCCTACCTCCGTGACGTAAGCGCCACGGCGTGTCTTTCTCGTGGGCATCGGGTGCGCACGTATCGGCCGTGTGGACGGCGCCCGTATCCTGTACGGTTCTATTCGCTGAAATGTGTTTCCCTGTATGATACACAATCGCCGGCTGTATGATAGCCGTAACAGTCCGTATTTTGGCCGCTAGATGCAGCAGCAGTCGATTTACAAGTGTGCCTTTACTGAACATGTTTTGGGAACATCAGACGCTAGCTGTCTGAACTGTCACGAAAAACGGAAAGGGCCTACCAGTAAGTTTCAAAAACAAGGAAGCTGACGACAAAATGTAACGTGTATTGCCTCTCCACAAAACGTCAGGCAACCACCTAACAAGCTTCTGTACGTTTAAAAGGGGATTTTATTTACACAATAAAGCCAAACGTTGTCATAGATTACAACACGAACAAGACTGGTGTAGATCGTACCAATCATCTTTACAGCTACTACCCATTTTCAAGCAAAACCGAAAAAGTGAAGAGGTGCAAGGAACTTTCCTTTTGAGATTTCCTAATGTCTGTTGTGAATGGTTGAATGGTGCTCTTTGAACAACGATGTCACCAAATAAAAGATCTCTATAGTGGGACTTGAAAAATGTTAGCATGGGCTTGATAGCTGCAGGAGAAGATATTCGGTCATTGAAACCAACACAAAACACTAGCCTAGATACAAATTTTGGTTGTCCTTTTCCAGGAAAAAGACAACCCAGTGCCAGTAAAGTAAACTCCACGAGCTACCGTGAAGTGTGGTCTGGCAAACGGTTATGGAAAGAAAGTAGAGCGTGGTACTGAAATGTTGGACTTCGTCCACCAAAATGTTTTCAAGACTACCGTTTGGAACTAAATTATGTATAAATGACATGTAATCATTTTTTGTCATAAATTATAAATTAAATATGCACTTTTCAAGCTTTTTTGTATTGTTTCTACCCGAAATCCATGTGAGCGAAGAGTTTTTTCATGCTTTTGGCAACTCTAATACACCAGTACTGATACAAACATATACGTAAGCTATCATATTTCGTAATTCGGAACTATGTGATTTAAAATTGTGCTACATATGAGCCTTTAAAATGCTTGAATATTCTGTAATTATTCTTTAGATTTGCTACAAAATCGCCAGTTCACCAGCGCAGTCGAAGAGGGGGGACGCCAAAGTTGCATGTGTTAAAAGATGGTTAATCCCAAGTAGTATTTTATTTTTTTAAATTATAATTAGTGTGTCATTGGTCTTGCCGCAGTGGCAACACCGGTTCCCGTCAGATCACCAAAGTTAAGCGCTGTCGGGCTGGGCTGGCTAGTAGTTGGATGGGTGACCATCCGGTCTGCCGAGCGCTGTTGGCAAGCGGGATGCACTCAGTCCTTGTGAGGCAAACTGAGGAGCTACTTCATTGAAAAGTAGAGGCTCCAGCCTCGGAAGCTGACATACGGCCGGAAGAGCGGTGTGCTGACCACATGGCCCTCCATATCCGCATCCAGTGACGCCTATGGGCTGAGGATGGCACGGCAGCCAATCCATACCGTTGGGCCTTCATGGCTTGTTCGGGAGGAGTGTTAGAATTGCTTTTAAATTTGACTAAAAGGACTGAGTGTGTGGGAAATTTCTGAAGAACTTTGCTGTACTAGTGTAACAGGTAAGATGTAATTTACCAAGTCTTCCGTCAATGGCTTGTTGTTTTTATGAAAACAAGACACGAACTATCCCAGCAACAGCGCGTAACTGTCTTTTTCTGTTGGAGGGAACAATGTCCAGTCCCATAACCTCATCTCTTCCACTGAGTCTGCATTTGCTACAATTTTCTTAGTAAATCTTAGTCTGTTCTCGCCCAGATCCCGACTGGGTTCTGTTGCGAGAAAACTACCTCATATCCCTTACATTAAGGTATGTATGCTACGTGTATTAAAAAAAAAACTTTTCCCTAGTAAAGGTAGTATCCGCTAGTACATCGTACTGAATACGTGCGTGGGAGGCTCTTTTGTGTGGAAAGTTCACCATACGTTGTCCCACTCTCTGCCAGGCAACTTTAACAGCCTAAGGTGAACTAGAGAAGAAATCAACAACTGTTCATTCATTTTTCTCTTTCAGGTTTGTAAAATGTCCTTCATTGAATAACGCTTCTTTAAACAGTGGGCATAAATATACTCAGATCCATCCATTTGTTGATTCAGATGGATTAGCAATTGTGCGCTGGGCGGCTGCAGCAGGAATAACGGTTGCTTTGTGCATGAGTTCTCTCGTTTTGCTCTGACGTTCCAACTTCTCCTTAAATACAAAAAAGTCACAACACCAAGAAATAAGCAGTGTAGACGTTATTCCATCCATTTTGGTTGGAGGACACCCGCAGCAGTTTTCGGAAATTACACTGTAGGAAATACTGCAACCAGCAAGAAGTTTTCTTGAAAAGATGGTATTATACCATTAGTAGTTTCGGGTCGGAGTTCATCGTCAGGTGGTGCGTTGACATCATGTAAGTTTTACATTTATGTCTTCCTGAAAAAAAAATCAAACCTCTGTCTTTTAATTTGTAAAGGACGGCTTTTAAGGAAGACGCAAACGTAGAACCCGCAAGAAGTCTGTGCTACCATCTTACGATGGGCTGAAGCCAGACACTAGTAACGGTATAATAAAATCATTTCAAGAAATCATGTGGTTTAATCAATGTACGGCAATGAAATTTTGATGACCCTGGGGTTGACTACCGATGATGTTCTATATATGCATATTGGAGACAGATATGGTGATATAGCAGGCCAAGGCAACATGTTGATACTCTGTAGAGCATGCTGGAATTAAAAAGTGTTATGTGAGCGAGCGTTATTCTGTTGGGAAACACCCCCTGGAAAGTTGTTCATAAAAGGCAGCACGACAGATCGAATGACCAGAATAATGTCCAGATTTGCAGTCAGTGTGCGTGGGATAACCTCAAGAGTGTTCCTGCAGTCGTACAAAATCGCATCTCCGACCATAATTTCAGGTATAGGTTTAGTGTGTCTAGCAAACAAACAGGTTGGTTGTAGGCACTCACCTGGCTTCCTCCTAACCAACAAACGGCGATCACTGGCACCGAGACAGAATCAGCTTTCGTTAGGTAACACAAGAGACCTCCAATTCGCCCTCCAATGAGCTGTCCCTTGGCACATACGAATTCGCAAATGGCCGTGGTTTGGGGTCAGTGGAATGCGCGCTACAGGGGTCTTGCTCGGAGCAGCCCAGTAGCCGATTTGTAACAGTTCGTTGTGTCACTGTTGTGCCAACTGCTGCTCGAATAGCTGCTGCAGATGCAGTACGATGCGCCAGTCCCATACGCCGAACTCGACGGTCTTCCCTCTCGGTAGTGCCACGTGGCCGTCCAGAGCCCGGTCTTGTTGCCACCTCACATTCTCGTAACCATCGCAGCTAGCAATCACGTACAGTGGCTACATTCCTGCCAAGTCTTTCTGCAGTTTTGCACATGCAACGTCCAGCTTCCCGTAGACCCATAACACGACCCCGTTCAAACTCAGTGAGTTGTTGATAATGGCGTCTCCGACGTCTTGAAGGCATTCTTAACTCATCACGTCCAATCTCGAAGGCAACAATGCTCATGATCGTTACAGCACGTTTTTAAAGCAAACATGATCTTCATGTGAGACGCTCTGTCTAACTTCATGTGAGAAGTCAGGTTCTTTTGAAGTGCAGTGTGGCAGAGGGAGGAAAGCAGTTGATCCGACGTCTGTCGGCCGGCCGCTGTGGACGTGCGGTTATAGGCGCTTCAGTCTGGAACCACGTGACCGCTACGGTCGCAGGTTCGAACCCTGCCTCGGACATGGATGTGTGTGATGTCCTTAGGTTAGTTAGGTTTAATTAGTTCTAAGTTCTAGGCGACTGATGACCTCAGAAGTTAAGTCGCATAGTGCTCAGAACCATTTGAACCATTTCGACGTCTGTCGAAGTTGTGGCCACAACATTGCAGGAGGTGTTGAGCGGTGATGTGCAAAACGTTGGACATGCCTGCGATGACGGTGTTTGAAGTTCTACGTAACATCCTGCATTGCTATCCATACAAACTCATGCAGGTTCAGGAGGTGCTTCCTGTTGACAAGCCAGCAAGACAAACATTCGGTCTGCAATTTCTCCCTGGCATGGAAGTGGACAACGAATGGCCAGGGAACATTCTGTAGACAGAATTCCAACTCCTAGGATATGACAACATTCAGAATTATAGAAAATCGACAAAGGAAAATCCGCCCGCATATCAGTCGATATCACTTCATTCTGCAGAGATAACTATGTAGTGGGGGTCGGCGGCATTGATTATTGTATTTTTTGAGAATATGAGTCCTGCAGCTCCTGTTACTGGCACCGTCACTGGTAAACGCTGTGAGAGTTAGACTTTTTTGCGCGTCAGCGTCATTCCAAACCTTCAGTAGCGTGGTTTTCATGCAAGATGGCGCTCCTCTGCCCATCGCACAGCCAGTGAAGAGGCTGCTGCAGATACATTTCGAAAGTACTATAATTATCACCCGTCATTTCCCTGATCTCACTCATCCAGATCATCTAATCGTAATACATGTTACTTCAGGCTGTGGAGTTACATGAACTATGTTGTGTTCAATGATCCAATTACGAACGTAACTGAAGGCACGCACTGGGCAATGCATTCTGAACGTGACCCCAGAGACACTCTGAAGTGTTTTGGTACATGATGTTTCCCAATTTCATCTTGTGTCAGAAAACTGTGGACAGCATATTGAACATGTCTTACTCTAGTCACATGACAATATGCGGGTTTTGGCCCAGGACAATCAGAGGCCGATGTCATTTCGCTTTTGATGCGGTTTTTAGCTCCAGGACACTTAAAACCCATTTTTTACCAACCTATTTCATACGACCTTCCCCTGGCTGTTGGACTTAACGTAAGTAACAGAGCAACAACTTTATCAGTAAACTCTTCCGGGCTAAGTTGCCGTGGTCGATCTGTAGAACTTTTTCTCCCTGACGTTTCGTTCTCAACTACGGAGAACATCTTTCGAGGTGAGTCGACGACTGGCTGCTAGGAGCTGGGGCAACCGCTTATATAGAGATCGTAGGGGGCGCCACCACACGTCACGTGGCGTCGATGTGCAGCTATCTCTGGCTATCGTCTGTTCTCTCGATTGCAGGCAATCGATTGTCACGTGATTGATGCAACGTCGACCGCCATATCTTATCCAATCCGTGTAGTTGCGGCAGGGTTTACATAGGAACTACAAAAAGAAGCATCAATACGCGGTTGACGAAGCACAAAAGAAACTGTCGCTTGGGACATATCGACAAATCGGCAGTAGCGGAAAATGTTTTCAAGGATGGAGATCACGACATAAAATTTGGTGAAACAAGCGTGCTAGCGAGGACGTCGCACTATTATACACGTATGTATAGAGAGGCAATTGAAATCCACAAACATCAATACAATTTTAATCGTAAAGTGAAGGATTAAAATTGGATAAGATATGGCGGTCGACGTTGCATCAATCACGTGACAATCGATTGCCTGCAATCGAGAGAACAGACGATAGCCAGAGATAGCTGCACATCGACGCCACGTGACGTGTGGTGGCCCCCCCTACGATCTCTATATAAGCGGTTGCACCAGCTCCTAGCAGCCAGTCGTCGACTCACCTCGGAAGATGTTCTCCGTAGTTGAGAACGAAACGTCAGGGAGAAGAAGTTCTACAGATCGACCACGGCAACTTAGCCCGGAAGAGTTTACTGATAAAGACGCCGGCCGTGAAAGCCTACATGGAATGATTAGAGCAACAACTGTTTACTGCCGAAATTGTGCAGTCATGCACATTGAACAGTACTGATGTAATGCGCAACTCAAACCATAGCCGTCATATTGCGATTAATCTGTGGTTTGTAATCGACCCCTTATACCGATTATGAATAAAGTTAAACTTTCAAACCGCTCTAGAAGTAACACAAATCGTCAGAATGACGTCAAATTGTAATGGAATATTATCGCAGAAGGGGGAAAACGTATGGCAGAAGAAAAATAAATAGTTAAAAAAAAAAGGATTCAAATGGCTCTGAGCACTATGGGACTCAACTTCTGAGGTCATTAGTCCCCTAGAACTTAGAACTAGTTAAACCTAACTAACCTAAGGACATCACACACATCCATGCCCGAGGCAGGATTCGAACCTGCGACCGTAGCGGTCTCGCGGTTCCAGACGGCAGCGCCTAGAACCGCACGGCCACTTCGGCCGGCTATATAGTTAAAAAAATGTAGCAATAGATGGCGCTGTAAGCATCATAATTTCATAGTGCTCGACTAAAAGTGACGAATGAACCATACAGCAATAACGAAGGTGTACGTTTGACGCTAAACAAGCTGTGGTACTCAGTGTGCATGGGTGTACAGGTGTGATACTATTAGTTACGTAAGCCCATACACCACGGCAACGTCATATCACATCGGATGGGAAAAATCGATTTTTAATTGTCCCGAGGCCAAAATCGGCATAAAAAGTTCCACTCACATGGGTGTTTAATTGTGCTGAGGCCAAAAACGCATTAAAAAGCAACAATCACATCGGTTTTTAACTGTCCTGAGGCCATGAACAGCATAAAAGCATCAATCACATCGGTTTTTAATTGCCCTGAGGCCAAAAACCGCAAAAAAAAGCGTCAATCAAAATCAGATCGGTTAATTTCCGTGTGACTGGCGCAAAACATATTCAATATGCTGTCCACCGTTTTCTGGAACAAGTTGAAATCGAGAAACATCATGTTCCACAACTGATCTAAGTGTTTCTGGGGGTAACATTCAGAATGTGTTGCGCAATGGGTGTCTTCAATGCAGCTAAATTTGCAGTCAGAACACTGAACACAACATCATTCAGATAGCCCCACAGACAGAAGTCACACGGATTAAGATCAGGCGATCTGGACGGCCAGGCTGTAGGGAAATGGCGCTGATAATTCTAGCATTTCCGAAATGGCGCTTCAGCAGCTGCTTAAATGGATTTGCAACGTGCAGAGGTGCTCCATCTTGCAGAAAAATGATCCCATCCACACATCCACGCTGTCGGAGAGCTGGAATGACGTGGTTGCGCAGAAGACACTCATAGCGCTTACCAGTGACGGTACAGGTAATAGGACCGGAAGCACCTGTCTCCTCGAAAAAATATGGCACTATGATAAATGATGTCACAAATCCGCAGCACACAGCGACCTTTTCACGATGAAGTGGTACTGGTTGATTTGCGTGTGGATTTTCCGTTGCCCATATTCGACAGTTCTGTGTATTGACATATCTTGTGATATGGAAGTGGGCTTCATCTGTCCACAGAAACTTCCATGCGAGGAAGAAATTTTAAAGGAAAGGCTCTCTTCCTGGCAGGTCAAAAGAAAGCATCTCGTGTACATGGGTAATTTTAAATGGATAGCAAAGAAGGATGTTTCGTAGGATTTAACGCACCGTGCTAATGGGTATGTCCTATGTTCGAGCAATTCTCCGTGAATTACACGTTTGCACACGGCCACTCGTCTCCTCCTGCATTGCTGTAGCCACTGCTTCCACTGATGTCGTATCCGTTCGTTTCCTCCCTCTACCAGGTTTCAGCCCAAAAGAACCCGTCTTTCCAAATTTCTGAATCATTTTCTCCAGACCCTCGGCAGTCATCGGACCAACGCCCTTTTTCAAACCCTTCAATGTCCAGAACTTCTGCGGAGCGACGTGTGCACAGTCATCATTCTTGTATTACAGCTTTATAAGCAGAGCGGCAGCGGCCTTGCCGCAGTGGATGCACTGGTTCCCGTCAGATCACCTCAGTTAAGCACTGTCAGGCGTGGCCGGCGCTTGGATGGGTGACCGCATGGGCCGCAATTTTTCGGGGTGCACTCATCCTCGTGATGCCAATTGAGGCGTTACTCGACCTAATAGTAGCGGCTCCGGTCAAAGGAAACCATCATAACGACCGGGAGAGCAGTGTGCTGACCACACGCCCCTCCTATCCGCATCCTCAGTTGAGGATGACACGGCGGTCGAATGGTACCGATGGACACTTGTTGCCTAAAGACGGAGTGCATTTCATAAGCTGTGTGCGATCTTGCATTGAGACAGTCATGGCGAAGGTCACAGACGCCAAAGGAGGAAAAGCCGTGTATCCGGCGTATTTATACACTCCTGGAAATGGAAAAAAGAACACATTGACACCGGTGTGTCAGACCCACCATACTTGCTCCGGACACTGCGAGAGGACTGTACAAGCAATGATCACACGCACGGCACAGCGGACACACCAGGAACCGCGGTGTTGGCCGTCGAATGGCGCTAGCTGCGCAGCATTTGTGCACCGCCGCCGTCAGTGTCAGCCAGTTTGCCGTGGCATACGGAGCTCCATCGCAGTCTTTAACACTGGTAGCATGCCGCGACAGCGTGGACGTGAACCGTATGTGCAGTTGACGGACTTTGAGCGAGGGCGTATAGTAGGCATGCGGAAGGCCGGGTGGACGTACCGCCGAATTGCTCAACACGTGGGGCGTGAGGTCTCCACAGTACATCGATGTTGTCGCCAGTGGTCGGCGGAAGGTGCACGTGCCCGTCGACCTGGGACCGGACCGCAGCGACGCACGGATGCACGCCAAGACCGTAGGATCCTACGCAGTGCCGTAGGGGACCGCACCGCCACTTCCCAGCAAATTAGGGACACTGTTGCTCCTGGGGTATCGGCGAGGACCATTCGCAACCGTCTCCATGAAGCTGGGCTACGGTCCCGCACACCGTTAGGCCGTCTTCCGCTCACGCCCCAACATCGTGCAGCCCGCCTCCAGTGGTGTCGCGACAGGCGTGAATGGAGGGACGAATGGAGACGTGTCGTCTTCAGCGATGAGAGTCGCTTCTGCCTTGGTGCCAATGATGGTCGTATGCGTGTTTGGCGCCGTGCAGGTGAGCGCCACAATCAGGACTGCATACGACCGAGGCACACAGGGCCAACACCCGGCATCATGGTGTGGGGAGCGATCTCCTACACTGGCCGTACACCACTGGTGATCGTCGAGGGGACACTGAATAGTGCACGGTACATCCAAACCGTCATCGAACCCATCGTTCTACCATTCCTAGACCGGCAAGGGAACTTGCTGTTCCAACAGGACAATGCACGTCCGCATGTATCCCGTGCCACCCAACGTGCTCTAGAAGGTGTAAGTCAACTACCCTGGCCAGCAAGATCTCCGGATCTGTCCCCCATTGAGCATGTTTGGGACTGGATGAAGCGTAGTTTCACGCGGTCTGCACGTCCAGCACGAACGCTGGTCCAACTGAGGCGCCAGGTGAAAATGGCATGGCAAGCCGTTCCACAGGACTACATCCAGCATCTCTACGATCGTCTCCATGGGAGAATAGCAGCCTGCATTGCTGCGAAAGGTGGATATACACTGTACTAGTGCCGACATTGTGCATGCTCTGTTGCCTGTGTCTATGTGCCTGTGGTTCTGTCAGTGTGATCATGTGATGTATCTGACCCCAGGAATGTGTCAATAAAGTTTCCCCTTCCTGGGACAATGAATTCACGGTGTTCTTATTTCAATTTCCAGGAGTGTAGTAATTTTAATGGGTCGTGCGCATGACAGGTGTTTTCATTTACGTATTCTCACACATGCAGCGGCATTTACGGATCAATTATCCACTATTTTTTTCCTCTGCATAAGTTTTCGTTTCTCGGATAATATTCCGTTACAATTTGACGTCATTCTGACCTAGTTGTGTTATTATTTCTATAGCATTTTGAAAATTTAACTTTAATTATAATCACCCTATACATTAAAATACTTATAGCGCCTCCTATCCTTTTCTTCTTTTTCTTTCCAAGACGTCCCCCCCCCCCCACCCCCACCCCCCGTCAATAACATGCTCTTCAAATTCGACGCTTTTGAAGGCCTGATATAGCATAGAGTGTTGCATAAAACGACATCGGTAGGGACACCTAAAACAAATAAATAAATATCGGTAACCAAATCTGACAAAGGCCGGGTGAGCAATGTGCTGACGATTTGCTCCTCCGTATCCGCCTCCGGCGACACCTAAGAGCGGAGGACTTTACGGCGGCCGGTCGGTATCTCTGCGTCTTCAAGGCCTGTTTGGACGGTGGTTGTTTTGGGTGATTCAGTTGCCCCTACTGATGTCCTTTTCTCGAACCCGCTGTGTTCTTTCTGGTCGAGATTTTCATAATCTCTCGCCAATAGACAGGACGTTTCTGTAGAAAATAAGGTAGCTAAATTTTGTACTGGGATACGTTTTCACCGGCTGGTGTGGCCGAGCGGTTCTAGGCGCTTCAGTCTGGAACGGCGCGACCATTAAGTTCGCAGGTTCGAATCCTGCCTCGGGCATGGATGTGTGTGAAGTCCTTAGGTTAGTTAGGTTTAAGTAGTTATAAGTTCAAGGGGACTGATGACCTCAGATGTTAAGTCCCATAGTGCTCAGAACCATTTGAACGATTTTGATACGTTTTCGCTGGAGGCCATGGCTTTCGAGTTATTCAAGGAAAGCAGATACAAGTAAACTTCAAAGTACCTCCACCCAACACTCATCGCTCATCAGTCATGATTTCTAATATGTTGTTTATGACTTTCTCCTACTACTGTACAAAAATTTTCGTCTACACGAACTATTTCCAATATTCGACCTGTTTTGGTCTCTATTTATTTGGCCTATTACTTACCAGAATAGTTGACTATTTTGTTACCATTTTCAATATCATTATTCTCCTGACTGGTTTGATGTGGTCCGCCACAAATTTCTCTCCTGTGACAGTCTCTTCATCTCAGAGTAGCACTTGTAACCTACTTCCTGATTATTTCCTGGGTGTATTCCAGTCTCTATTTTCCTCTATAGTTTTTACCGTCTGCAGCTCCCTCATGCGTCATTCCCTGATATTTTAACAGATGTCCTCTCATCCTATCCCTTCTCCTTGTCAGTGCTTTCCATGTATTCCTTTCCTTTATGATTCTGTGCAGAACCACCTCATTCCTAACCTTATCAGTCTACCTGCTTTTCAACATTCACCTGTAGCCCCAAGTTAAAATAATTCAGTTCTCTTCATTCACAGTTAACCCACGGTCAATGGTTCACTGCCCTAAAATGCTGTGCTTCAAAAGTACGTTCTCAGCAATTTCTTCCCCAAATTAAGGCTTATGTTTGATATTAAAAGTCTTCTCTTGATCAGGAATGTCCTTTTTACCGGTGATGGCATGCTTTTGACGTGTCTCATGCTCCGTCCGTCATTGGTTATTTTGTTGCCTAGGTATTAGAATTGCTTACCTTCATCTACTTTGCGATCATTAGTCCTGAAGTTAAGATTCTCGCTGTTCTCATTGCTTCTTGTTCTCATTACTTTTGTCTTTCTTAGATTTACTCTTAATCCACATTCTGTATTCATTATAACATTCCTTTCAGCAGATCATGTCATTCTTCTGCCCTTTCATTGAAGATAGCAATGTCATCAGCGAATCGTATCATCGATATACCTTCACATTCAATTTTAATTTTACTTTAGAATCTTTCTTTTATCATCATCATTGCTTCTTCGATTTATAGATTGCACAGTAGGGGTGAAAGATTACATTTCTGTCTTAAACTCATTCGAATCGTAGCACTAGTTTCTTGGTCTTCCACTCTTATTACTCCCTCTTGGTTCTTGTACATTACCCATCCCGCCCTATACTTTACCTATATTTTCCTCACACATTCGAACATCTTGCATCATCTGAAACATCAAAAGCTTCTTACAGGTCGATAGATCCTACGAACGTATCTTGGTTTTGCTCTAATCTTGCTCCAATAATCAACCTCAACGTCAGAACTGGTGCCTATACGTTTGCTAAAGTCAAACTGATCGTCTGCCAACACACCTTTAATTTTCTTTGAGATTCTTCTGTATATAAGTCTTGCCAGCAACTAGGTTGCATGAGCTGTTAAGCTGATTGTGCGATAATTCTCACACTTGTCAGCTCTTGCAGTCTTCGGAACTATGTGGATGATATTTTTCTGAAAGTCAGATGGTATATCGCAAGACTCCTACATTCTCACACTATCGTGAATAGTCGTTTTGTTGACACTTCCCCCACTTGTTTTAGAAATTCAGATGGAACGTTATCCATCCCTTCTGCCTTACTTTACCTTAAGTCTTGCAGAACTCTTTCAAATTCTGATTCTTCTCCTGGATTCCCTATGTCTTCCAAATCGACTCATGTTTCTTCTTCTTCTATCACATCAGAAAAATCTTCCACCTTATAAAGGGCTTCAAAGTACTATTTCCACGTACCCTCTCTCTCCTCTCCATTACAGTGGCATTCATTATGCACTATTAATGTTACCACCCCTCCTTTTAATTTCCCCAGGCTTATTTTGATTTTTGAGTATCCTGAGTCAGTCCTTCCGACAATCATTTATTTTTCTGATTTCTTCACATTTATCTCGCAGCCATTTCGTCTTAGCCTTCCTTGCACTTCTCATTTATTTGATTCATCAGCGACTTTTATTTCGGTATTCCTGAATTTCCCTGAACATATTTGTGCTTTCTTCTTTCGTCGATCAACTGGCGTATTTCTTCTGTTATCCGTGTTTTTTTTTTTTTTTTCGCAGCTACCTTCTCTGTAGTTACGTTTTTCTTTCTAACTTATGTGTTTACATTTTTTAGGGATTTCCATTCCTCTTCAACTGTACTGCCTATTGAGCTATTCCTTATTGCAGTATCTATAGATATTGAGAACATGAAGCTTATCTCTACAATCCTTAATACTTCTGTATCGTACTTCTTTGCGTATTGATTCTTACTGATTAATCAAACTTCAGCCAAATTTTCATAGCTACTACATTGTGATCTAAGTCTATCTTTCCTGTGTGTGCGCCTCACAATCCAGTTATCTGAGTTTTGAATCTCTGTCTGACCATGATATAATCTAAATGAAATCTTTCCGAATCTCCAAGCCTTTTCCAAGTTCACCTCCTCTTGTGATTCTTGATCAGAGTGTTCACCATTACTAGATGAAATTTATTACAGAACTCAATTAGTCTTTCTCCAGTCTCATTCCTAGTACCAAGTGCATATTCTCACGTAACAATTTCTTCTACTTCTTCCCCTACAATCACATTCCAGTCCGCCATGTGTATTAGATTTTCTTCTCTCTTTACGAAGTGAATTATCCGTTCAGTATCCTCGTATACTTTCTCTGTCTCTTCATCTTCGGCTATACTCATCTGACCAGAAATCGTTGACTTCTTTCCATTTCACTTCACTGACCCCCCCTATCTCTAGACTGCACCTTTCATTTCCCTTTTCCATGTTTTCTAGCTTCCCTACCACGTTCAAGCTTCTGACATTCCACGCCCCGACTCGTAGGACGTTATCCTTTGCAGTCCCCTCCCAGAGATCTGAATGGGGAACTATTCCGGAATCTTTCGCCAAAGGAGAGATCGTCATGACGTGTTTTCAATTACAGTCCACTTATTCTGTGGATACACCTTATGTGTTTTTAATGCAGTGGTTTCCATCACCTGAACCCTTACAAGCACATTATTTTCGTAGTCAAAATGGTTGACGAATACAACAATGTAATCGTTTATTTTGTGGCATTAAAATTCCTCTAACTATTAGGTAATTTTTACACAAATGTCAGTTTTACAATTTGTTCGAGTAAGCCGATGGCGTTATTAGACCAGTCAATGAAGACCACAAAAGGTCGCACTTTTTGTATAGTGGTAGGAGGGAGCACGATGAACAGCATACTAGAAATCCTGACCGAAGGGGGCTGAGTGTGGGAGTGTGGGTGTGTTTGAAGGTCCCCTTTGTGCGTTTTTCTTGAATAATTCCAAAACTAAGGCCTCTAGTGAAAACACCGCTTAGTACGAAATTTTATTGCATTAAATTTCACACAAAAAGGCCCTGTTCACTTCTTCTGTGTGAGTAGCAATTTGCGCGTAGCAAGAGAAAAGATACGAAAATCTTGCATAGAAAGTATCATAGCTGATGTTATTAAAGCATAACAGTAATCTATAGTTACCTAAGCCTAATAGGAAGAAAAACCAGTCAAAGATCCAAATATTTTATTTTTCATTCGATGACTAGTTTCGGGCCGGGACACATTTTCATATAAACACAACAAAGTAGACAATGGCATTTACGAAGATGTCAACGAAATGTGTAATGTAGATTCACAGTGTAAACAAATTATTGTTATCTGTTTGCACTGTAAATGTACATTACACATTGCGTAGACATCTTCGGAAATCCCTTTTTCGAGATCGTTATACTGATTTGAAAATGGGTCTCGGCTCTAAAATTGTCATCGAATGAAAAATAAAATATTTGCAACTTTCACTGGTTTTTCGTTATATTGATTAACAGAAGTTGCTTACCCAAGTTACTCCAGCATGCTTGAAGTTCGTACCTAAGCCTAAGTTTTTAACCTACGCCACACATGGAAACAGCAATTTCTTGTGTTTGAGGTAGCATTTAAGTGCGAGTACTGTCGACGATATGGACACCTGACAATTACGGTAGCCTATAAGCTCCACACACATGATATCGTCACTTATCACTTCGCTTTCAGTACCTCATATTCTCATTTAACTCACATTCACTGTGACATCCTACTCCCTCTTTTGTACATGCAGCACTCCGGGAAGTTCTGGGCAACACCTTCCGTTATATTCCGCTAAAAGTCTATTTGAGATTTTATTCCTAATATCGTTTAATAATGTGTCATTTTTCGGGATCTGTTAATGCCATTATTTCCGTGTCACATCTTATGTTAACAGAATGTTCTGTCTATTGTTGTGGCCTTAAGTGCGAAGACTGGTTTGATGCTGCTCTCCATGCCAGCCTCCTTTGCATTGTTACAGTGCTGTATTGCAGCAACACTCTTTCAGGGGGAGTTCCAGCGAATATTACAACACGCACAGAGTTACTAGCAATTTATTAAAGTTTGAACGTGGTTAACAATTAAATATGTAAAGAAGTAGTGTTTACACAGATGACACGAAGGTGCCGTTGACACTTTTAACATTTACACTACTGGCCATTAAAATTGATGCACCAAGAAGAAATGCAGATGATAAACGGGTATTCATTGGACAAATATATTATACTAGAACTGACATGTGATCACATTTTCACTCAATTTGGGTGCATAGGTCCTGAGAAATCAGTACCCAGAACACCCACCTCTGGCCGTAACAACGGCCTTGATACTCCTAGGCATTGAGTCAAACAGTGCTTGGAAGGCGTGTACAGGTACAGCTGCCCATGCAGCTTCAACAGGATACCACAGTTCATCAAGAGTAGCGACTGGCGTATTGTGACGAGCCAGTTGCTCGGCCACCATTGACCAGAATTTTTCAATTAGTGAGAGATCTGAAGAATGTGCTGCCCAGGGCAGCATTCGAATATTTTCTGTATCCAGAAAGGCCCATACGGGACCTGCAACACGCGTCGTGCATTATCCTGCTGAAATGTAGAGTTTCACAGGGATCGAATGAAGGGTAGAGACACGGGTCGTAACACATCTGAAACGTAACGTCCACTGTTCAAAGTGCCGTCAATGCGAACAAGAGGTGACCGAGACGTGTTACCAATGGCACCCCATACCATCACGCCGGGTGATACGCCAGTATGGCGATGACGAATACGTCCAATGTGCGTTCACCGCGATGTCAGCATACACGGATGCGACCATCATGATGCTGTAAACTGAACCTGGATTCATCCGAAAAAAGTACGTTTTACCATTCGTGCATCCAGGTTCGTCGTTGAGTACACCATCGCAGGCGCTCCTGTCTGTGATGCAGCGTCAAGGGTAACCGCGGCCATGGTCTCCGAGCTGATAGTCCATGCTGCTGCAAACGTCGTCGAACTGTTGGTGCAGAAGGTTGTTGTCTTGCAAAAGTCCCCATCTGTTGAGGGATCCGTTACAGCCATGCGGATAAGATGCCTGTCATCCTGACTGTTAGTGTTACGAGGCCGTTGGGATCCAGCACGGCGTTCCGTATTACCCTCCTGAACCCACCGATTCCATATTCTGCTAACAGTCATTGGATCTCGACCAACGCGAGCAGCAATGTCGAGATACGATAAACCGCAATCACGATAGGCTACAATCCGACATTTATCAGAGTCGGAAACGTGATGGTACGCATTTCTCCTCCTTACACGAGGCAGCACAACAACGTTTCACCAGGCAACGGCGGTCAACTGCTGTTTGTGTATGAGAAATAGGTTTGAAACTCTCCTCATGTCAGCACGTTGTAGGTGTCGCCACCGGCGCCAACCTTGTGTGAATGCTCTGAAAAGCTAATCATTTGCATATCACAGCACCTTCTTCCTGTCGGTTAAATTTCGCGTCTGTAGCACATCATTTTCGTGGTGTAGCAATTTTAATGGCCATTAGTGTAGCTACACATTACGGAATTTTAGTTTCACATTGAGTCTAATTGTCTTTGGCATGACATAATATTCAGCATAACTGTTCTATTCCCACAGAGCCGGGTCTGTACTGCGACGATAGTGTCGTGCTACAGTCTGGAACCGTGCGACCGCTACGGTCGCAGGTTCGAATCCTGCCTCGGGCATGGATGTCTGTGATGTCCTTAGGTTAGTTAGGTTTAATTAATTCCAAGTTCTAGGCGACTGATGACCTCAGAAGTTAAGTCGCATAGTGCTCAGAGCCATTTGAACCATACTGCCGTCGTAAACGATGATTACAGCCGATGGCTAATCTTATACAAAATGGATTGAGTGACATTGCGTTCCAGCATACGAGGGGCGTTCAAGAAGTAATTTAACATACTGCTTTATGCACCACTTTATTTAACAATCTTTTGGCTACAAAACCCTACCCTCCAACATGATCTCCGTTCCACGCGATAGCCTTACGCCACTTTACTGGGAAGGCCGGTAAGCCCGCATGGTACCAATCCACTGGTCGACTTCCGAGGCAATACCTTGCTGCATCAATAACCTCCCAACCATTGACGTACTGCTTCCGGTGGAGTGCGTTTTTCATTGGCCCAAGCAGATGGAAGTCGGAAGATGCGAAGTCCGGGCTGCAGTGTGGATGAGGAAGAACAGTCCAGTGAAGTTTTATAAGGTCCTTTCCAACGCGCGGACTTGTGTGAGGCCTTTCTTTGCCATGGAGAAGGAGAGGTTCGTTTGCGTTGTTCTGGCAACGAACACTCTGATATCGCTTCTACAGTTTCCAGAGGGTTCCAGAATACACTCCAGAGTTGATCATTGTACCTTGAGGTAGGACATCAAACAGAATAGTCCCTTCATAGTCCCAAAAGACCATTACCATGAATTTACCAGTGACTTTACTGGCTGAGGGTGCAGCTTGGAACTTGGAGGAGAGATGGTGTGGTGCGGTTTTGTTTCCAGTTCGAAATAATTAACCCATGGATCACTTGCCTGTGACGCGCAAGCAACTCCACACAGTTTATCCCCAACTGGTGGACAAGTGTGTCAGCACTACCAACAGAGAAGTCCATTTGAGCAGCGAGGTGTCTGTGATCCGTCGATGGCCTCGAATGGGAGGGTCCGCACGTTCCAGAGATGCAGGACTCATAACTGTGTGCACGCGGCCGGCACGCGGCATCTTGTCGTGATGATGACAGACGCCTCGCCCAACGCCTCACGATCTTTTCTTCTTTGCCAGGTCTCCAAAGATATTGTGCAAGTGCCCACGAATATCTGCGATGATTTGGTTTTCCGCCGAAGAAAACTCAATGACTGCTGTCTACATGGGACGCATAGACGCCATTTTGGAGGCTACATATAGCGCTGCCTCCTAACGAAAGTCCATGAAACTTTAGAGGCTGAAGCGGGAATATTCCACTATGTCCTACAACAAATTCCGCATTTTTTTTTTCAACCGAAGTTGGCCGAGAAAGGAAAATATGTTGCATTACTTATTTAACGCCCCACGTAAATAACTTTCTGGCTGCAGGAGCTTTCCCGATTTGAACGTGTCCTACCAACCGATCCCAACTTTTCGTCAAGTTGTATTGCCAGTAATTCTTGTTATTTCTAAATCCATCGTATCCATTCCGCCTTTTAAATTTTCCAACTTACCTAAGCAGTTACTGGATCCGACATTACACACTCCGAACCGTAGGTTCCCAGTCTCGCTTTTCATGATGATTATGTCCCCCTGAGTAATCCCCGTCTGGAGATTCGAATGAGGAATAATTTTATGCCGGGATATTTTATCCCAGGGGATGCCATCACCATTAAGACATAAGTAGAGCTGCAAGTCCTCAGGAAACAATAAACCACTGCTGTAGTCTCCCCTTGCTTTCAGCCGTTTGCAGTACCAGCACAGCAGAGGCACGTTGGCTATTATTACAAGGGCAGATGAGTCAATCATCCAGATTGTTGCCCCTGCAACTATTCAAAAGGCGGCTGCCCGTCTTCTGGAAACATTGATGTGTGGCCTCCTCGTAGATATCCCTTCAATCTGCTTAGACCTATGGTAAGGCTATCTTTATAATTGAAGTACCCAAGCCACCCAGCCTAGGCAAGATACGTGTTTCGTGGGTGGGAGCGAGATGAGGGAGGTGGGAGTGTAAAGGTGTTAAATGAGAGCAGGTTAAAAGAAAGTTTTCTGCCGTTCCATCATCTCCACAGTTGCATGCGCCTCTCTTTCTGAACTTGAGTCTGTCAAGATGAGTATTATAAGGACCGTGGCCTGCACAGAATGAAAAGTGTAGGATTGGGGCTGCGGTGTCATGTATCGATACCATCCCCGTGGCGGCCCACAGCTCGTAACGGCAAAGCAGGTTTCTGTTAGACGCCGACAGCGGTCGTGCAGGACCTGATGGTCTCAAAGGATCTCGCTCACTGAGCCACATCTCCCGCAGGTCCTTACCATGTGCGCCCTCTGCCGCGCGATAGAGGATGGTCGGCGGCAGCAACACAGCCCATTCGCAACGAATCACGGACCACTCGCAATGAAGTCGTCACCAAAACGCAGCCCAGTCACCGTCCTGATATCACTCAGGCATTAGTTAAGAGATCCTCTCCCTCCAATGCTCTTGTTGCTAATGTATTACCTGGACTTATCTGCTGCATGTTCGTTTGTAAAGAGTCTTCGTTTGCGTGGAGAAACATACCAGTTACGTAAAGCTGCTGTTTACTGTTCTAGTCTATTCCTAATTGCGTCTCTACTGAAACCCTGGCAAATTAAAACTGTGTCTGGACTTGCCCCTGTTAGATACTACTGTGCACACAGCGCGGAGGAGAGGTGGGTTACAGAGTGTTGCAGCAACTGTCGTCATAGGAAAGCTGGTCAGGAGCAGAAATGATTAGCGAAATCCAGAAACTGTGTGCTGGACCGAGACTCGAACTCGGGACCTTTGCCTTTCGCGGGCAAGTGCTCTGTCAAAGTAGGAGACGAGGTCCTGGCAGAAGTAAAGATGTGTGGACGGGGCGTGAGTCGTGCTTGGGTAGCTCCGTTGGTAGAGCACTTGCCCGCGAAAGGCGAAGTTCCCGAGTCTCGGTCCAGCACACAGTTTCTGGATTTCGCTAATCATTTCTGCTCCTGACCAGCTTTCCTATGACGACAGTTGCTGCAACACTCTGTAACCCACCTCTCCTCCCCGCTGTGTACACAGTAGTATCTAACAGGGGCAAGGATAGATCACAACGATAAGTTCTCAGATGGACCAAATCCAGGTCGCCAGTGTGTAGTTGGTCCGTCACTCTGATCCTCATCACTCGCCCCTCCGCCCACTACACGTATGTAATGCAGTGTGCCTCGGGGTTAGTAAAAGAGGTACGTGAGGCCATCCGAGGCATCCGGCAGACTCCGGCGCCGGACCGTTAGTCGCCCTTTTTGAGGCGCGCCGCGCCGCACCCCGTGCAGGCGCCGGGCGGGGCGAGACACCCCCGCTATCGGCGGACGCGGCGCGCATCCCAACTTCGGGGTGGTTATCGCGATCCCCTGCGGCACACTCTAAAGGCGGCGGCGCCGGCCGCGTGCGCCTGTTTAAGCGCACTTCACACGGAGTAACTTGTCAGCGACGGCTGTATCGGAAGCTGCCCCTCATGAATAACGACCGCTTCCCAGAAATTCACAGTTGTATAACGGGAAGACGCGGACGTGGCAGGAAGCTCTTGACAGTCCCGTCTGAGATGAAACGGCTGCCGTCTCCCTCCGGTAGGGTCCAGGAGAAAGGCTTGCCACTTTCGGCAGCATCAAGTACAAAGGGAGAGCTGAAGAGGTCATGATCTTCTCTAGTTAATTTGTTTTCTTTTCTTTCCCACCTCCCCCACCTCTTCAATCTCTCACTCTTGTGTGTACGTGTGTGTGTGTGTGTGTGTGTGTGTGTGTGTGTGTGTGTATGTATCACATTCGATTTGACTGGAAGTACTAAACTACCCTCAAGCCAAATAATTCCTTCACATCTACATGCGCCAGCGGGACTGGTCAAGCTAGTCCAGAAAGCACGAATGAGGATTATCAGTGGTAGAACACCATTCGACGAAATACACTACTGGCCATTAAAATTGCTGCACCAAGAAGAAATGCAGATGATAAACGGGTATTCATTGGACAAATATATTATACTACAAATGACATGTGATTACATTTTCACGCAATTTCGGTGCATAGATCCTGAGAAATCAGTACCCAGAACAACCACCTCTGGCCATAATAACGGTCTTGATACGCCTGGGCAATGAGTCAAACAGAGCTTGGATGGCGTGTGCAGGTACAGCTGCCCATGCAGCTTCAACACGATACCACAGTTCATCAACAGTAGTGACTGGCATATTGTGACGAGCCAGTTGCTAGGCCATCATTGACCAGACGTTTTCAGTTGGTGAGAGATCTGGAGAATGTGCTGCCCAGGGCAGCATTCGAATATTTTCTGTATCCAGAAAGGCCAGTACAGGACCTGCAACATGCGGTCGTGCATTATCCTGCTGAAATGTAGGGTTCCGCAGGGATCGAATGAAGCATAGAGCCACGGGTCGTAACACATCTGAAATGTAACGTCCACTGTTCAAAGTGCCGTCAACGCGAACAAGAGGTGACCGAGACGTGTAACCAATGGCACCCCATACCATCACGCCGGGTGGTACGCCAGTATGGAGATGACGAATACACGCTTCCAACGTGCGTTCACCGCGATGTCGCCAAACACATATGCGACCATCATGATGCTGTAAACAGAACCTGGATTCATCCGAAAAAATGACGTTTTGCCATTCGTGCACCCAGGTTCGTCGTTGAGTACACCATCGCCGGCGCTCCTGTCTGTGATGCAGCGTCAATGGTAAATGCAGCCATCTTCTCCGGGCTGATAGTCCATGCTGCTACAAACGTTCAGATGGTTGTTGTCTTGCAAACGTCCCCATCTGTTGACTCAGGGTTCGGGACGTGGTTGCACGACCCGTTACAGCCGTGCGGATAATATGCCTGTCATCTCGAGTGCTAGTGATACGAGGCCGTTGGGATCCAGCACGGCGATCCGTATTACCCTCCTGAACCCACCGATTCCGTATTCTGCTAACAGTCATTGGATCTCGACCAACGCGAGCAGCAATGTCGCGGTACGATAAACCGCAATCGCCATAAGCTACAATCCGACCTTTATCAAAGTTGGAAACGTGATGGTACGCATTTCTCCTCCTTACACGAGGCATCACAACAATGTTTCATCAGGCAGCGCCGGTCAACTGCTGTTTGTGTATGAGAAATCGGTTGGAAACTTTCCTCATGTCAGCACGTTGTAGGTGTCGCCACCGGCGCCAACCTTGTGTGAATGCTCTGAAAAACTAATCATTTGCATATCACAGCATCTTCTTCCTGTTGGTTAAATCTCTAAATTTCGCGTCTGTAGCATGTCATCTTCGTGTTGTAGCAATTTTAATGGCCAGTAGTGTATTTTGAGATCACTAGTTTTAATTCAGGATACTTGGAAATATTATTGGCCATATCCTAGGGCATCCAGAAATAACGTGGCTCTGGAAAGAGCAATTAGGAACAGACTAGAAGTTCAGATCGTAGACGATGTTGGGTGTACTACTTACGTAGCATCTACTTATCAACTTACCACGAGATGGACGTCGTGCCTATTAATGAAGAGCTTCAGGGAGCTGCTACGCAGATTAAATGTAGGAAGTGCTCTGGTAAAGACGGTGTCCCCCTCCCCCCTTCTCCCCAACAAAACTTGACGAACTGGCATTGTTCCGCCCATTGCTCTACCACCTTTTACCGAACTGTTTTGCTGAGAGTACTGTCCCGTAGGGCATGCGCGGTACCAACATCGTCACGCTGTATAAAAAGTGAAGACGGTCACGGTGGTCGCAACTGCTACCCGGAATTTCACTGTTGAACGTCGTCGGAAAAGCGACTGCCCGTGTGGTGCTGAGCAAACTGGAGACGTTTGACGAGCGTGTGTACCCTGAGTCTCAATGTGTGTTTCGATGTCATCGATTTATTGCTTGTATGATTTTCATCCTCCGATAAATTCAGGAGAGGTGCGACGAGGGACTATGCGGCTAGTCCCGGCGGAAGTTCGAGTCCTCCCTCGGGCATGGGTGTGTGTGTTTGTCCTTCGGATAATTTAGGTTAAGTCGTGTGTAAGCTTAGGGACTGATGACCTTAGCTGTTAGTCCCATAAGATTTCACACACATTTGAGCATTTTGAGCGACGAGCAGAGGACTCCATTGCTCGCTCCATTCATCGACCTAAATAGAAATATTTATGCAGTCATCTGGGAGGGACAGTCACTTTATTAAAGAAGACGGGGAGTGCTCGAAAATTCTTGAAAATGATAAGGGTGTTCACGACGATATGGAAGGTGCGGAGATGTTTGTCGAAGGACACATGATCGGTCTGCTGTGCAAACAGGAGTTTGTCAAGTTACGCACTGGCGGCTACCTAGTTTAATATATTCTTCTCACTATTTCCCGAACCTCCTTTCTGTAAAACAGACCTGGGCCACCTTCTACACTGAGGTCACGAAAGTCATGGGTTACCGGTATGCACATATACAAAAGATGTTGGTATCGCGTATACAAGGTATAAAAGGGCTGTACATTGGTGAAGCTGTATTCATTGTTTTATGTGAATAAGTTTCCGACGTAGTTATAGCCGCCCGACGGGAATTAACAGACTATGAACCCGGAATGTTAGTTGGAGCTAGACGCATGGGACATTCCATTTCGAAAACCCTTAGGGAATTCAGTATTCAAATGCTTCTGAGCACTATGGGACTTTAAATCTGAGGTCACCAGTCACCTAGAACTCAAAACTACTTAAACCTGACTAACCTAAGGACATCGCACACATCCATGCCCGAGACAGGATTCGAACCTGCGACCGTAGCAGTCGCGCGGTTCCAGACTGAACCGTCTAGAACCGCTCTGCCACCGCCGTCGGCGGAATTCAGTATTCCGAGATCCGCAGTGTCAAAAGTGAACCGACTCTACCAGATTTCAGGCACGGCCTTCACTTAACGACCGAGGGCAGCACGTCTGCGCAGTTTTGCCAGTGCTAACACTACAGCAGCACTGCGTAAAACAACCGTAGAAATCAACTGGGAAGTGCGGCGAACGTCTCCCTTAAGACAGTGCGGTGAAATGTGGCGTTAATGGGCTATGGCAGCAACTGACCGAGCGGGTGTCTTTGCTAACAGCACGATATCGCCTCCAAAGCCTCTTCTTGGGTCGTGACGACTGGAAAACCTTGGCCTAGTCAGGCGAGTCCAGATTTCAGTTCGTAAGAGGTTCGAGTGTGGCGAAGAGCCTACGAAGCCATGGACCCTAACTGTGAAAAGGGCACTGCGATGGTTATGCTCCATAAAGGTGTAGTCTCGGTTTATATGGTCTTATGATCCAACTGAACCCATCATTGACTGGAAATGATTGTGTTCGGCTACTTGGAGACTATCTGCAGCCATTCATGGACTTAATGTTTCCAAACAACGATGGAATTTTTATGGATGACAATGGGCCCTGTTACCGGGCCACAGTTGTTCACGACTGGTTTGAAGATTATACTGGACAATACAAACGAATGATTTGACCACCGAGATCGCTCGACCATGAACGCCATCCAACATTTATGAGACATAATCAAGAGATCAGCTCGTGAACAAAGTCGTACACAGACAACACTTTCGCAATTATGGGTGCCTTAAGTGGCACCTTGGCTCAGTATTTCTGCGGAGAACTTCCAACGACTTGTAGAGTCCATGCCACGTCGAATTGCTGCATTAGACTGGTTAAAAAGAGGTTCAAAGCGGCATTAGGAGGCATCTTATGATATATACTCCACATCAGTGTATGTATGGCACGAAACTGAGAGCAAGAGTCTTAAGAACTGGAATGATGCCACCGATTGAAGCTCCAAGGAGAATTAGTTCACTGTTGCGTAAGTGTTATCATGAGTAATGTATTAAATGTAAATTAAAACTGAGGCTCACAACCGAGCCACCGTAGCTCGTGGATGAGACTCGAAACAGACGCTTGGTGCGGCCAGAAGACTGCTAACTGGCGCCACCCATACCTCTGTCTGCATGAGCCAACGTCCGACGGAGGCAGCTATTTCGGGTCTTCATGCAACATCTGGTTTTACCAGGCTGCTCCCTCAACAGGTTGCCCACGACGGCAACTATGTCCACCAATGGGGAGTGTAGTGACAGTGAGTGTATTCAGGCCAACTAGAAGGGTGACTGGTAAATCCCTTCCCTTTACCAAGTGATTTCAGGAGTAAATCTGTTGTACGAAAGAAAACCCTATGAGTACGAAAAGTCTTCCTTTTTTGTGTTTAGGAATCCTTGTGTGACGTTGTGAAGTCTTTAAAAGTCTCCTCTTGCGTAAAGCCAATTTGAAACATTTAAAATGACTTCTGTTTCTACCTTAAGGCATCAGCTTAAAGGATTTACCGTAATTTTTTGTGTCCCCATTAGCAATTTATTTTTTCACTGGTTAAATTGAGCATTTGGAGCAGCATTTCAGAGCAGTATTTAAGACAGTTGCTTTTCTTCTTTATGTGAGAACTTTTTCTACCGAGGCAGTCTTGGAGAGAAATTGCATTTTGATTTCTGTAAAATATCTTTGTCTACTTGTTTCTTGTTTGCGTACGTTCAGCATAGACATATTTCGTTATCTGGTTTCAGTTTGTGTCTGGTGGCCAAGAGAAAATTTTATTTACCACATGGGCAGCTGCTCGTCCAGTTGGGACCAGTGGCTCGGCAGGTTGTAAGGCAGACTCTCCAGAGATGTTCAGGGCATGTGGCCAACTCTCAGCTGCTGTCCAGTCCAGTCCCATTACAAAGACAGAGAATACAAAATAAGCTAAAGATGAAAATTTTCTTCATCATCATCTGGTTACCTCGCGGTATGTTTACACTTCATATCCCTTCATGCTTCTCTGTCTTCTGCTTTCCTACTTTCTCTTCTTTGGTACGCTCTTTGTAGTCTATCTGGAATCTTCATCTCCCCTCTCTTCCCCGGAGTAAAGCCTTCAATTGCCTCTACTAGTTCAGTAAAAGGCAATCTTGTCTCAAAATAAGTCCTATCCAGTGTAGTTTCCTGTTCTTCACTGTCAGCAACATTCTACGATCATCGAAGTGAGATCGTTTTAATCTGAGGGTAGCAGAAGCACTGGCTACCATAAAAAGTCACTTTTCTCAATCAACAATAGCAAACCATCTACAAACTCACTGTGTAGAGGAGGGCACCTTCTGTACCAATGTCGCTTTCCTCTTTTCTTGTGCCAGTCGAGACTGGTTCGCAGGAAGAAGGACTGCTGCTAAGCCCTCGTGTGAGCTCGGATCTCTCTAATTTTACCTTCCACGCTCTCTTCGCGAGATAACGTAGGAGGAAGTACTATATTAGTTAACTCTTCTAGTAATGTATGCCCTTGGAATTAAAAAATAAAACACTGTGGTGCAGAACGCATTTCTTGCAGCATCTGGCATTGGAGTTGCTCTGTGACCTACTTTCTCTGATTAAAAGCTCTGCTAGTGTGAGTGAAAATAGGTTCAAATGGTTCAAATGGCTCTGAGCACTATGGGACTTAACATCTGTGGTCATCAGTCCCCTAGAACTTAGAACTACTTAAACCTAACTGACCTAAGGACGGCACACACATCCATGCCCGAGGCAGGATTCGAACCTGCGACCGCAGCGGTCACGGTGAAAATAGGGAAATGGTACGATCTCTTAATATGGAGACATCAGACGTAGTGTGGAGATAAGCTATTTAAAGAAGCTGAAAAATGATCCTAACGCCTTTTTAAAAGACAGTCTCCTCTCCTTCTGTTCTGATCATGTACGAGTAGAAGAGATGTGGAATGATTTCAAAGAGATAGTGCCGACGTCAATTGACATATCCCACATAAATTAATAAGTGATGGTAGTGATCCCCCCTGGTACACGAAACGGGTCAGATTGCTGTTGCAGAAGTAACGAAGAAAACATGCCGAATTTAAAAGAAAGCAAAATCCTTAAGATTTGCATAAGTTCGAAAGATAGTGCGTACTTCAATGCGAGATGCTATTAATGTTTTCCACAACGAAAATCTGTCTCGGAATCTGGCAGGTAACCCAAAGAGATTCTGGTCATACGATGGTCAGTCCAAAAGAAATGCACACTATTTTTTTTAAAAATCCATCTTTTACTCTACATGTTTGGAAGTTTTACAGTGTGTAGATACATCCTTTACGAACAATATTTTCATTTCTCCACATGACTTCCATCCCTCTCAACTGCCTTCGCCATCTTGGAACCAGTGCCTCTATACCCGCACGGTAAAATTCTGGACCAACCTGTTGGAGCCACTGTTTGGCAGCGTGCACAAGGGATTCATCATCTTCAAACCTTGTTCCACGACGAGTCTTTCAGTTTCCCAAAGAGATGATAATCACATGGAGCCAGGTCAGGACTGTAAGGCAGGTGTTTCAGTGTTGTCCATCCGAGTTTTGTGATCGCTTCCATGGTTTTTTGACTGACTTGTAGCCGTGCATTGTCGTGCGACAGCAAAACATCACGCTTTTACCGATGTGGTCGTACACGACTCTGTCGAGCTTCAATTTTCTTCAGTGTCGGCACATATGCATCAGAATTTATGGTGGTTCCACTTGGCATGATGTCCACAAGTAAGAGTCCTTCGGAATCGAAAAACACCATAGCCATAACTTTTCCAGCGGAAGGTGTGGTTTTGAATTATTTTTGCTTGGGTGAATTTGCATGATGCCACTCCATTGGTTGCCTCTTCGTCTCTGGTGAAAAATGATGGAGCCATGTTTCATCACCTGTCACAGTTCTTCCAAGAAATTCATCTCCACCATTCCCGTACTGTTCCAAAACTTCGCTGCATACCGTTTTTCTTGTTTCTTTGTGAGGCACTGTCAACATTCTGGGAGCCCACCAGGCACAAACATTTTTTAACGCCAAGACTTTCAGTATCCTGCAAACACTTCCTTCACCTATCCCAACGTATCGTGCAATTTGTTCACTGTGATGCGTCTGTCAGCAGTTACCAATTCGTTAACTCCCTGCACATTGTCTGGAGTGTGTGCAGTATGAGGCCTGCCGCTGCGAGGACAATCCTCAATATTGCCGTGCCAGGTTTCATCATGTAAGCTGCTTGCCCACCGACTAACTGTACTGCGATTGACAGCAGCATCTCCATACACCTTTTTCAATCTCTTGTGGATGTTTCCCATTGTCTCGTTTTCACAGCACAGGAATTCTATGACAGCACGTTGCTTCTGACAAACGTCAATTGTAGCAGGCATCTTGAAGACATGCTGCGACGGCGCCACTCACGGGATCAGGTTGAACTAAGTTTGAAAACAAGCGGGAAGGATGTATCTACACACAGTAAAACTTTCACACATGCAGAATGGAAACTGTATTTTTACAAAAATAGTGTGCATTTCGTTTGGAGTGACCCTCGTACATAAAGCACACCAGTGGCAAGATGCAATCAATACCTTCAACGCGCGATAACGACGGTGAAGTCACTGATGACAGCGCCACTAAAGTAGAGTTACTAAAAACGGTTTTCAGTGACGCCTTCACCAGAGAAGACGAAATAAATATTCCTGAATTCCAGTCAAGAACAACAGCCAAGATGAGAAACATAGAAGTAGATATCGTCGGTGTAGAAAAGCAGTTTAAATCAATAAAGGCAAGCCCTCCGGTCCAGATTGTATACCAGTCAGTTTCCTTAAAGAGTATGCTGATACAATAGCTCCATACTTAGCAATTATATACGACCACTCGTTCACACCAAGATCTGTACCTAAAGACTGGATAATTGCTCAAGTCACACCAATACCCAAAAACAGAAATTGCAGAAATCCGCTGAACTACAGGCCCATGTTACTAACGTCTATTTGTAGTAGGGTTTTGGAACATACACTGTGTTCGAGCATTACGAATTACCTCGAAGAAAACGATTTACTGACACATAGTCAGCAAGGATCCAGAAAATATCATTCTTGTGAAACCCAACTAGCTCTTTATACTCATGAAGTAATAGGTGCTATCGACAGCAAATGTCAAATTGATTCCATATTTTTTGATTTTCAGAAGGCTTTCCACACCGTTACTCACAAGTGTCTTCTAACCAAACCGCGTGCCTATGGAATATCGCCTCAGTTGTGCGACTGGATTCGTCATTTCCTGTCAGAAAGGTCACAGTTCGTAGTAATAGACGGAAAGTCATCGAGTAAAACGAAAGTAATATCCGGCGTTCCAAAAGGAAGTGTTTTAGGCCCTCTATTGTTTCTGATGTATATTAACAACATAGGAGACAATCTGAGTAGTCCTCTTAGACTGTTTGCAGATGATGCTGTCATTCGCCGTCTTGTAAAGTCATCAGATGACCAAAGCGAACTGCAAAATGATTTATATAAGATATCTGTATGGTGCGAAAATTGACAATTGACCCTGAATAAAGAAAAGTGTGAAGTTATACAGATGAAAACGTAAAGAAATCCGCTTAATTTCGATTACGCGATAAGTCACACAAACCTGAAGGCTGCAAATTCAAGTAAATACTTAGGGATTACAATTACAAATAACCTAAATTGGAACGATCACATAGATAATGATGTGGGTAGAGAAAACCAAAGACTGCGATTCATTGGCAAAACACTTAAGAAGTTCAACAGGTCTACTAAAGAGACTGCTTACACCACACTTGTTCGCCCTATTCTGGAGCATTGCTGTGCGGTGTGGGATCCACATCAGGTGGGATTGACGGTTGACATCGAAAAAGTTAAAAGAAGGGCAGCTTGTTTTGTATTATCGCGAAATAGGGGAGATAGTGCTACAGACATGATACGTGAATTGGAGTGGCAATCATTAAAACAAAGGCTAGTTTCGTTGCGATGGGATTTTCTCATGAAACTTCAATCACTAGTTTTTTCCTCCGATTGCGAAAACATTCTGTTGGTACCCACCTACACAGGGAGAAATGATCATCACGATAAAATAAGAGGAATCAGGGCTCGCACAGAAAAATTTAAGTGCTCGTTTTTCCCGCTCGCCGTTCGGAAGTGGAACGGTAGAGAGACAGCTTGAAGGTGGTTCATTGAACCCTCTGCCAGGCACTTCATTGTGAACAGCTGAGTAATCACGTATATGTAGATGTAGAGTCCGTAGTTTATCGCGCCCATTCCACGAGACAACGCTGTCACCAACAGCGCTAAAGGTTCTGTATGCTGGTTGGTTGATGTAAGTTCTTTTGCTAATGAATGTGTTCCACATTTAACTTCAGTCAGTAGAAACAACAAATACTCTATCAGACGACCTGCAACAGTAGAAGCAGAATTATCAGCTGGACGGTAACTTTAGTATAAATGTTGTAAATTGTCTCGCAGCTATAGTTTCCCCTTCTCATCCTGACAGCCATGGATAAAATTACTCCGATAGATGTAGTGTTTCCTGACTTTCGAAAGGCATTTCACACAGTACCATTCATACACTTATTATCGACAGTACTATATAAGATAGATTTGTGGCTAATTTTAGAAATCCTCGGAGGAAATGTAACAGCATGTTACCTTGGATTAAGAGTCACCGAGAGATGTAGAAGTAACTCCAGGTGTGATCCAGAGAAGTGTGTTGGGATACTTCCTGCAGACAATATTCATAGTAACATAAGATTTTTCGTTGTGGATGCAGTTATGAAATTGCTGTCCGAAAAAAGTTGCACAAATGTTCACCGGGATCTTGATAAGATTTCATTGTGGTGCAGAGGGTAGCAACTTGCTGGAAAAGATCAGAAATGTAAAATTTTGCACTTCACAAAACAAAGAAAACGTAGTATCTTATGACGGCAATATCACTGAGCCACAGTTGGAATCGATCACCTTCTACAAATACCTGAGTGTAACAATTTGGAACGGACAACAGCGTTTAAGCAGATGTTTTACTAGACTCGATACGTGAGTGAATGGCATAAAGCCCTCATTACTGGTAGATTCGGAAGTAGATCTTCTATGCTCTTCACTGTGGTTTGCGGAGTATAAATATATATGTAGAGCTGATAGTCAGTGTCTTGGGAATCCTATAGATGTATTACACGTCACGAATTGCTACAATTCCTATTACGATCAAGTTCTATATTAACAACCACGCAGTCGGATTACTTGGGAAAAACAGATACTGAGTTTGACAGAGCTCATAATGCAGAAATATTTGTGATGTGGAACGAATTGTTAATTCATGCCTTTGGCCCACATGAATTTATCAAACAAGATCATATTAAAAGCCTTCAGCGTAATTTATACCTTCATTCCATGTGGTGGATAGATTTCAAACTTTACGTACATCATCTATAAGGGCAGTTAAATGAAAACGAGACAGATGTGAAAAATGTAAGTAAATTGTTTATTATTTCAAAAGCAATAGCTGTAACTGTTAATACACTTATCCCATTGTGAAGCAAGATGGTCAGTACCTTCATGGAAATTTTTTTGCCCTAACTATGGAACAGTGATTATATCGGGGCATGCCCAGCTACGTCCGAAGCAACTTTGAGGCCCCAAAAATATGGAAATTGTACAGGGAGGGAAGGGAGGGTGTGTAAGAGCTTCTCAGCAAAACTTCTGCATGTAGTCTAAACAAGTTTAGCAAAGTGTCCAGGTAGCGCTGTGTGTTAATTATGGCGCCTTGCTCCAGGAAATGAGTAGCAGTCACTTGCAGCCAAAGAAAAAGTATCTTATGACTTTCCCGGAGCTGGCGTACCTGTTGTTGCGACTACTCTGTAGTTTCCCAGAGATGTCATTACAAATCCTCCAGACTGTTACAGTCTCTCCTCGTGTGATTTCCATGCTTTGGAGCCCTCAAGAAAGATATTCGTGGCCGTCAGTTTGCTTCGGAGGTAGCTGGGCATGCCTTGATGCAATCACGGTTCCGTAGTTAACGTAAAAACCTTTCTTTGAAGGCATTGACCGTTTTGTCTCACATTGTGACAGATTTGTTAACAGTTATAACGATTACTTTCGAAATAATAAACAGTTTTGACACATGCAACAAGAGCTTGTATCTTAGGATTACACCAACCAACAGGTAGTAGAGGAAGGGCTGGGGAAAACTTTTGAACATTATTTGTTACCAAGTACTCTTTAAAACAGATTACTATCCAACTATACAAGCCGCAACTAAAAAGACACGTTAAAGATGAAACTTGAGTCTTTCACTCTTAAAAAAGGACACTAAAAGTGAGATAGCAGAAGCAAACAATTGGGATATTATCTAACATTTTCTCAAAAATCACATTTCATCAAAACATTAAATTTCAGTAATTTACGTTGAAAGTCATGCCGAGACACATCATAACCTGAAAATCACAATAAAGTAATATAGCGGCCCCATGTCAGGTCAGGACACAAACCTACAGGTGAGACAACAGACCCCGGACGTGGGTATCGGGACCCGATCCCCCGGCGAGAGGATAAGCAGTGCAATGCAACATATACAGCAAAGCTCTGTCAAGCAGTGAACAGGTTAACTAAAACCAAAGCCTTTGCCTCGACTCTAAAAGAAATCCAATAACTAATATTAAAGTAAGATTAAACGCCGCTGTACGTTGACTCGACTCGTGATGTTAGTTAAAGTTAACAGGTTCTAGCGAGATACACGCTTAAAGCCAGAACTGCTATCGGCCAAGGATCAAAATTACTAGCATCTTAAATGTAGAACCAATATCACAACAAATCTTAATAAAATTCACAAGCAGCTTTCAAACTAGCATCGACAACCGAAGATATCAAATCAGAGGTTCTCAAGAACTTCAGTTGTCCTCATGGAATCGCTTTAGGCATAGATTGCACGTAATTAACAGGAGCGAGCCTCATTTAAGCATAAAAGAATTACACTTATTTTTGTTAATGGTTTTTATGATATGAAATAAGGGTTTGGTGTGATGTCTAAGGGGAAAGAAAAAATGTTACTGGCCGCAAGAAACAATTTAGTGCCACTATATAAATTGGATCTCTCTTCTAAAGGTCAACATAGTGACAAGATATGACTTAGAGATAGGAACAGACCTCTAGGTCTGAAAATTATATCGCCAAAACGACAGTCTGCACTTTACTTAAAAATGGGCGCCCGGAAGTTTTAGAAATATTTACTCTAAACATAAGACAATTCCCGCAGGGGAGAGAGTTGAGCACATGCAGCAAATCCTTTGAAAATAGCATTAAATGAAAATGAGGGACGGCAGCACAACAAAAAATTGAAAAAACAGGCGGAAAGCCAGCGCCAGAATGCTTCAGACATAACCAACAGCAGGCAATGGAGACAAGTCTGTGGAGAACATACAGATGATGCTCACCATAAACTTAAAGATCGTGGAACCGGGTTCATTCCTCGACCATGTAATCGGAAGACGCCGTTGACTCAGTTCCCGTGGTAAAGGCGTTCCGGTCACCTCGTGCAGCAGAGGGCACAACCAGTGGGCTTCACTGAATCGCGCCAAATGCTCTGGTAGGAACCCGGGTACTGCGCGAACACGTACAGCCAGGGCAGGACTAGAGTGGCCCAGCAAGGCGTATTAACAGCCAAGAAAACGGTGCGCTGGCAGTGCTGACCAGTTGCTCTCCAGGAAATGCCTATGTTCCACCGGACACACCATTCACCATAGACGACCAGTTCCGACTGCCTCTTCCTTTCCGCACAACTCACCGCCTCTCCTCCACCAAAGACAACCCTCTAACCGGCAAACACCGCGTTCAAGTAGCTGGGCGCGTGCTATTGAATTCGACGCATAGCCAAAGTTTATTTGCTTTTTCCGTCTGTCTGTTTTCTATTTGACTGTTCCTTAGAGCATGTCCACTACCTCCACCATTTTCTTAGGGCCTTTGTTCCACTTCAACGCGGTGTCGGCCTTGTTACTATGGATTTGGCGATGTTAGTGTCAGAGGGTGAGTGGATGCCCTTCCTGTCGCTAGCCCGGACCCCCTGGGACGGAATTAGTGTACCCCAGCTGTCTGCGTTTTGTGGAAGCCTTGAAATAGTGAGAACGTGTTTCAAATGTCTGCGAGTCGTGTAGCTGAGGCGGGACATGGGAACCAGCCCGGTATTGACCTAGTGGGATGTGGAAAACCGCCTAAAGACAACATCCAGGCTGGCCGGCACACTGGCCCTCGTCGTTAATCCGCCGGGCGGATTCGATCCGGGGCCGGTGCGACTACCCGAGTCCAGGAAGCAGCGCATTAGCGCCTACAGCTAACCTGGCGGATAGCATGCCCAGTACCTAAAATAAAAATATAAGTTGCAGCGACGGCGTTGAAGTATGCTCGTGTTACAGTTAGCGGCAGTCATAACTCTTTTGCAGAACCTTTGAATAGCTATCCAACAGCATAGGGATAATAAACACAGTTACCACTCCTTTTGAACACGTCATCATCACTAATCACTAATACACATTAGGAATTAACTTTCAAGTTTGGCATCGACGGCATACGAGAGCAATTAAAAGTGCACAGTATGGAAAAAATCAACTGTTCACACATACTGTTCGAAAATGTGTTTGTGCAAATGACTGGAAACCCCCTCTTGAAAACTATAACCTCGAAAGATTTTTCTATTCCTCAAACGGGTAAACTAGTGTTTTCATTCTGCCTGCGTTATCACTATAATAAGACGCATGTTGAGTGATCAGCTAACCAGTGATTTAGCAATTTATACACGACTTGCACGGCTCTTGGTCCTTATGAAATCTTGAATTTTCCCCTACGTCAACAGCGCTCCAGATTCAAAGACAGAGGTAATTTACTTGTTCCCTCTAACGCTACGTCCCTTGCATCACACTATATAAGTTATCTTCCTATAAGTGATATCCCACCACTGAATTCAAAAGAGTTGAAACTTACTGGAAGATTAAAACTGTGTGCTGGATAGAGACTCAAACCTGGGACCTTTGCCATCCCGTAAGGCATGCAGGATAAATTTTGGGAGGTAGGGAAAGAGGTGCTGGCAGAAGTTACGCTATTACGGGGGAGGGAGGGAGGGGGGCGTCAGTGAGTCACGCTTGGATTGTTCTGTCGGTAGAGCACTTCCCCACCACAGGCAAAAGGCCAAGGATCGAGTCCTAGTCCAATGAACAATTTTAATTTGCAAGAAAGTTTCAAATCAGTTCCAAACCACTCCAGTCATAAAAATTCATTCTTTGATAGAGTCGTTCGTGACCTTTCTATTAAAGAAAGGCGACCGTCAAATGATGATCATTGTCTCAAATGGTCCACGACCAAATTAAAACTCCAAATAACAATAAGTACTCTATCGAATGTTAGGCTGGAAAAACTAGTAACAGAGCTGGACGTCTGGTCCACATTCGATCAAGAACGATCTTTTAATTGCACGTAGTAATCTTCCAGACTAACAATACTTCGTACGGCCGAGATACTTCGTTGGAAAATTCATTTACAGTTGTCGTTGCGTAAAGCACACCGCAAAATTAATGTCGCAGTTAAAAGGCGTTATGAGGGCCGTATATTAAAGAAAAGGACCCCGAAGGTGGACATTAAACATAAGCGGAATGGGTTTTTAAATGCAAACTTACAACCGCTGATTATCGCTGCATCTTTCAATACAGGCGCATATATCTGAGAGAGGAAGCGGCTAGAGCGGATACATAAACAGAATTGTCTTCTACTCATTTTCTTTGAGGCGCAAGCCTTATCGAGATAAGTGTCAGTTACAAGAATTACAACAAAGACGATAACGTTTAAACAATCTCTACAGACTGCAAAAAGAAACCGTATAGAGCTGCTTGTGAAACCGGTAAAGTAAAGAAGGGGTGATATTTCAGGCTAGGAATTTAAGTGGTACATATCATATTTTCTCATGGTTAGTCTGATTATTTTAGTGGAATTACATGAGAAAGCTTCGAACTGTGTGAGATCGGGTACAAACAGTGGCTCACAGGGGGCTCTATAAAATGGCGAAAGAATAACACACATTCGGGTACAAACAGTGGCTCACAGGGGGCTCTATAAAATGGCGAAAGAATAACACACAAAGTTGCAGAGTGTATCTCGAATCACAGTTTGCTTCACTACGGACGGAAAGTTTTAGGAGCGGGATTGTAATTCCGAGTGGAAGGATATCAGTAATAATATTCGCTGATGGTATTGATATTTTCGGTGAAAGGGAGAAAGAACTACAGCACATGTTGAACGGAAACAAAATTCTAATAAGCACAGTGTTTGAATTGCAGGTAAACAAGAAAGATGCAAGTAATGAGATTAGATTTTAGATTAGATTAGATTAGATTAGTTTTTCGTTCCATACACCCGTGCTGAGGAGATCCTCGTGGATGTGGATCATGTCAATTTTTTAAGCTGAAATAACAATACTAGTAGTATGAGTATATACATCATTTTTTTAGCTGAAATAACAATACTAATAGTATGAGTATATACAATTCGTCATTTGTTTCTATCAAAAAATTCGTCAATGGAGTAGAAGGAGTTGGCCTCTAGTAAGTCTTTCAGGCTCCTTTTAAACTGATCTTTATTTGTAACTAAATTTTTATGTTTGCTGGCAAATTATTTAAGATGAGTGTTCCTGAGTAGTGGACCCCTTTTTGAACTAAAGTAAGTGCTTTTAAGTCCTTGTGCAGATCATTTTTGTTCCTGGTATCATATGTATGAACTGAGCTGTTTTTTGGAAAAAGAGATATACTATTTAGGAGAAATTTCATTAAGGAGTAAATATACTGAGAGGCAGTAGTTAGTATACCCAGTTCTTTGAAGAGGTTTCTACAGGACGTCCGTGAATTTACTCCACAAATTACACGTATTACACGCTTTTGGACTCTGAAAACTTTTGTTTGACTCGAAGAGTTACCCCAAAATATTATACCATATGACATTATGGAATGGAAGTAGGCAAAGTATGCAAGCTTTTTCATTTTTATGTCGCCTATGTCTGCTAACACTCGAATTGCAAATACAGATTTGTTAAGGCGCTTCTGCAGTTCTGTGGTGTGCTCCTCCCAACTGAATTTATTATCAAGTTGTAATCCCAGGAATTTAAGACTGTCAACCTCTTTTATCTGCTTTTCTTCATATTTTATGCATATACTGGGTGGAAACCTCTTACAGGTTCTGAATTGCATATAGTGAGTCTTTTCGAAGTTTAATGACAGTGAGTTGGCTTTAAACCATTTATTAATATCCATGAAAATATCATTAGCAGATCTTTCTAGAACTACATTCGACATACTATTTGTTGCAATACTTGTGTCATCTGCAAACAAAACGAACACTGCTTCAGGCAGTGTAACTGATGAGAGATCATTAATGAGGAGCAGCGGAAAAACTTAACTTTAGAACTGGGGACTAGCAAGCAGATGTAGTGAAGGAATTCTACTACTTTGGAAGCAAAATTACTCATGACGGGCGAAGCAAGGAGGAAATACATTGCCAGAAAAAACTCCCAACACCAAAAATTAATTATTGTAGAATAATGAAATTTCAAAAACGCATTTGTCTAGGTAACATATTTAAGCGATTTACAGTGTAATATCACAGATTAATGTAAGCGTGAGATAAGCCATTGTAAATATGAAGTGCTGGTACATCAATAATGGATTCATGAATGCAAACAGTCAAAAGTGTATGCATTGTATTGAACAGATGCTGGATGTCAGTTTGTGGGATGGAGTGCCTTGCCTGTTGCCCTTTGTCAGCCAACACAGGGACGCTTAATGCTGGTTGTCGATGACACTGGAGTTGTAGTCCGATTGTGTCCGAAATGTGCTCGATTGGAGACAGATGTGGTGATCAAGCAGACCAAAATAACCAACATGTCGACACACACTGTAGGGAATGTTGGATTACGGCAGCAGAATGTGGGCGAGCGTTATCCTGTTGGAAAGCACTCCCTTAATTGCTGTTCATGAACGGAAGCACAACAGGTCGACTCACCAGACTGTTGTAGAAATTTCGCCAGGGTGCGTGGGAAAACCACGAGAGTGCTCTTGCTGTCATACGAAATCACACCCCAGACCATAACTCCAGGTGTAGGTCCAGTGCGTCCAGTACGCATACAGGTTGGTTGCCGGTTTTGAACTGTTCTCCCTCTAACCAATACACGGCCATCACTGGCACCGAGGAAGATCCAGCTTTCATCAGAAAACACAACAGACCTCCACCCTCCCCTCCAATGATCTCTCGCTTGATCCCACAGTCGGCAGTTTGGAGTCGGTGGAATGCACGCCACAGGGTCTCTGGCTCGGAGATGTCCTAGAAGTAACCGCTTTGTCACAGTTCGTTATGTCATTATGCTGCCAACTGCTGTTCAAATTGCTGCTTCAGATACAGTACGATGCGCTGGAGCAACACACCGAACACGATGGTCTTCCCTCTCGGTAGTGCCACGTGGCCGCCGGGGCCCGGTCTCTTATTGTCAGTAATCACGTACAGTGGCTACATTCCTGCCAAGTCTAAATGCAGTATTGCGGAAGGCATATCGAGCTTCCCTAAGGCCCATTACACGACTTCGCTAAACTCAGTGAAGTACTAGTAAAGGTGTCCTCGTCGTCTTAAAGGCATTCTTGTCTAACATTAACCCGCCAAGTCCAGTCTTAAAGGTAACTAACACTCACGAGTGTTGCAGCGTGCATTTAAAGCAAACCTGATTTTATACCTCATCGTGGTACTACTAGCGGCACTCTTATGAGACTGGCCCGAAATTTTATTAGGCATCATCTTTCGTATGTTGAAACACGCCTACTTTTGTTTATGCCGCACAACTCTTTCTTGGTGTTGTGATCTCTTTCCCGTCAGTGTACGAAGCCGACTATGACAGGAATTCCTCTAAAAGGAGTCCACTAGTCTCAAATATCGACTTCAATTTCAAGACAAATTTCTGAGGATGTACGTTTAGAGCACTCTAGTGTACGGAACTGACTCATCAAGTGTGGGAAAACCGGAAAAGAAGGAAATATAAGAGTTTAAGAGGCGCCGCTGCAGAAGGATGTAGAAAATTAAGTGGACTGATGAGGAATGAGGAGGTTCCAGAAATAATATGCGAGGCTGAACAAGTGGAGAACACTGACACGAACAAGGAACAGGATGATACGACATGTGATAAGGAATCGGGAAATAATATCCATGTAGTACAGGTAGCTATAGAAGGTATGAACTAAAGAAGAAGACAGATATTGGAATATATCCTAGACCTAATTGAGTGCTTTCGGTGCAGGTGCTATTCTGAGATGTAGAGACTGGCACGAGAGACGAATTCGCGGCGGGACGCATCGAACCGGTCAGATGACTGATGACACCAAAAGAAAAAAATAATGTAATTTGATCATTGAGCGAGAGAAATTTTTCATCCATGCTAAAGATTGGTGGGCAACGGCCTTTCCACCGTGGATACACCGGTTCCCGTGAGATCACCGAAGTTAAGCGCTGTCGGGCGTGGCTGGCACTTGGATGGGTGACCATACTGGCCACCATGCGCTGTTGCCATTTTTCGGGGTGCACTCAGCCTCGTGATGCCAATTGAGGAGCTACTCGACCAAATAGTAGCGGCTCCGGTCACAGAAAACCATCACAACGACTGGGAGAGCAGTGTTCTGACCCCACGCCCCTCGTATCCGCATATTCAACTGAGGATGACACGGCGGTCGGATGGTCACATTGGGCCACTTGTGGCTTGAAGTCGAAGTGCATAAAGATTGGTGGGAATGAGCAGAATTTGTTGTTGAAGCAAGAGGATGTAAGTTGCCATGTCGAGAGGAGTACACGCGAGTTTATGTAGACTCGCCTTGTAGCTGACAATTATTAAACTATTTGAAAAGAGATGTAAATAAGTTGCAAACTACGGCGTGCACAGACTTTATTCAACATGTGAATGTCACTACAGATATTCGGATTTACGGTATGACGTGTTCGATACGCCTACTATCATTGGCGATGATGTGGCGCAGACGAATAGCGCAATTCCGCGTGACCCGCTGAAGTGTCGGGACATCGATGCTGTCGATGCCCTCCTGAATGGTTGTTTTCAGCTCCGAAATGGTTTTGGAGTTATTGCTGTAGCCATGTCATTAATATAGCCCCACAAAAAGGTGTCGCTTATGTTCAGATCTGGAGGATATGGCGGCCAATCGAGGCTCATGCCAATGACCTCTCGGTAAGCCAGAGCCAGAATAAGGTCCGCAAAGTACTCCTCCAGGACATCAAACACTCTCCTGCTTCGATGGGGTCGAGAACCGTCTTCCATGAACCACATTTTTCCGAAATCAGGGTCGCTTTGGATAATGGGATGGAATCATCTTCCACGGCGCTATTAAGGAATATCGATCGATTATTCCGTGACAGCTTGCCGCTGTGGCCGAGCGGTTCTAGGCGCTTCAGTCCGGAACCGCACTGCTGCTCCGGTTTCAGGTTCGAATCCTGCCTCGGGCATGGATGTGTGTGATGTCCTTAGGTTAGTTAGGTGTAAGTAGTTCTAAGTCTAGGGGACTGATGACCCCAGGTGTTAAGTTCCATAGTGTTTAGAACCATTTGCCATTCCGTGACTGGACATTGCAGTCACACAGTTACCTGTGTAGGGTGAAGAGACTTCTTGATCGCGAAATGAGGAATCTAGTTCCCCAAATGCGCCTGTTTTGCTTATTGTCAAACCCATCCAAATGAAAATGGGCTTCGCAGCTAAACCAAATTCCCATCACGTCCCGCGACCAAAGGTGCAGTTTGAACGTCCTAACGCAACCCGTTCAGAAGTTATGACGATTTTATTTCACATAGTTCAATAATTGTCACCCTGTTTAAACCAGTCAGATGGAAATGTCATGTGGCTAGGGCTCCCGTCGGGTAGACCGTTCGCCTGGCGCAACTAAATGGCTCTGAGCACTATGGGACTTAACATCTGTAGTCGTCAGTCCCCTAGAACTTAGAACTACTTAAACCTAACTAACCTAAGGACATCACACACATCCATGCCCGAGGAAGGATTCGAACCTGCGACCATAGCGGTCACGCGGTTCCAGACTGAAGCGCCCAGAACCGCACGGCCACACCGGCCGGCTGGTGCAACTCTTTCGAGTTGACGCCACTTCGGCGACTTGGGTGTCCTTGAGGATGAAATGATGACGATGACGACAACACAACACCCAGTCCCTGAGCGGAGAAAATCTCCGACCCAGCCGGGAATCGAACCCGGGCCGCTAGGTATGACTCTCCGTCGCGCTGACCACTCAGCTACCAGGGGCGGACAATCAATAAGACGACAGATGAAGAACAAACGAGTACCCCATACGACGGACAGATCACTACGAACAGCTTGTTGTTGTTGTTGGGTTGTTTTTAGGGAAGATCAGACAACGAGGTCATCGGTCTCATCGGATTAGGGAAGGACGGAGAAGGAAGTCGGCCGTGCCCTTTCAAAGGAACCATCCCGGCATTTGCCTGGAGCGATTTAGGGAAATCACGGAAAACCTAAATCAGGATGGCCGGACCCGGGATTGAACCGTCGTCCACCCGAATGCGAGTCCAGTGTGCTAGCCACTGCGCCACCTCGCTCGGTACTACGAGCAGCGTCACGTGTGTTACACTGCCTGAGACACTGCAGAATAGTTGAGAATTTACACCAGATCATTGGCGCAAAGACCGGTAGTGAGGAAGGTAATGCCACCATCTCTCCTCCCCTCCTCCCCTTTTTTCTGTCACGTGGAGAACGTTTTGTAAAGAGCTACGCCTTCGCTCTCTCTGCACGACACGACTGGAGGAACACCTTTTTACCGCCGAACAGCGGAATCCCGCATAGCTTCTCTGTCGCTGTTGCAGGTGCGAAGGTGTCATAGCCTCGGCGTGGCGCGCAAAATACGAGGCGCGCGAGCCACGCTGGCGCATGAGGCGTGCCGCTGAAACGCGAGCCGGCGGGCGTCGCAGTGCTGTGTACGGTGTGGCCACGACAGCGCAGCGGGGCGCTCGCCACGCCGCGTCACACGCCCATCGCGCCGCGATTTCGCCGCAAATCAAAATCGCGTTCCGGGCGGCAATCGCGCCGTGGAATCGCGCCTCCTGCTCCCCGGGCCTTATGTAAATTCCAATATCTGCAGATAAGTGCTGACTTACAAGCTGGCATTCTGCCGTTGTCGCAGGTCGTTTCTCGGCGCGTATTTCGTGAACCTGCCTCTCTCTCTGTCTCTCTCTCTCTCTCTCTCTCTCTCGCCTTCCGGGTTCGCTTGCTACTTTGCTGCTATAAATACAGCTATATTTTGTTTTTGAATTGGCATTGACCAGTATCAGACAAAATTAGACTGCTGTCTTTACTTCTCCACCGCAGGAATGGGATTTTCTTCTGTTTGAGAGGTTCGTGCAACGAGAGACTTGTGGCAACTTGACGTTGCTGTCTAAAGCTGCTCTTGTAATCCCAGGTGGCGAAGATGGAAGGATCGTTCCTCAGTTTACTGGGTCGCGGTTAGCATTAACGTCCAGCCGGGATTTTGTATTGATTTCTAATTTGATATTCGAGCATCTAGTGCGACGACAACGTTAGTATTTGCAGGGTATCACTGGTTACTGAGAACATTGGGAGCGTATAACAACTCTAATAAGAAAGTGTAAGTAGGCTGTTTAGGTTTTTATGTTGGTAACGCCTGGTAGCGCACTGTATGAAAATCACTGACTGTGCTGTGTGCAGTCTGTGTCTGGTTGGACTCATTGTTGGAATATTCGGTTGTGTAGTGTTAAGCAGTTGGATGTGATCAGCAAGTAGCGTTGTGCACTTGGTAGTGGTAGTGGTTAGTGTTTAACGTCCCGTCGACAACGAGGTCATTAGAGACGGAGCGCAAGCTCGGGTTAGGGAAGGATTTGGAAGGAAATCGGCCGTGCCCTTTCAAAGTTGTGCACTTGGAGGTGAGCCGCCAGCAGTGGTGGATGTGGAGAGAGAGATGCCAGAGTTTCGAGAGGTCACTACAAGCGGACGATCTGGACGTGTGTCCGCCAGAAAAAGGAAATTTGTAGATGGATGCATATGATGACTTTTGAACATTATTAAGGTAAATAATTGTTTGTTCTCTATCAAAATATTTCATTTGCTAACTGTGCCTGTCAGTAGTTAGTGACGTCAGTGGTTAGAATCTTTTATTTAGCTTGCAGTATTGGCGCTCGCTGTATTGCAGTAGTTCGAGTAAGAAAGATGTTTGTGAGGTAAGTGATTAATGAAAGAAATAGGTTATTGTTAGTCAGTGCCATTCTTTTGTAGGGATTATTGAAAGTCAGATTGCGTTGCGCTAAAAATATCGTGTCTCAGTTTAGTGATGATAAGAATACGTAAAGACAGAAATATCTGAATATGTTCAGTTTTGCTCAGCTGTTTGAAAATGACGTAGAAGTTAAGTAGCACAGTCATTCTGTAAGTTTTCTAAGGGGACGTTTAAAAAGAAATAAGAAGTAAGGAAAATATTACATTATTATGGAATTAGAATCGAATAAATCACACAAAATATTTAAATGAGGACAGCTTTCTTTGATTTTGCGCAGTGATAAGCCACATACAACTGGATAATCTCAGGGAGTGTCCCAGGAAAGAGTGAGAGGACTGTTCTTCTGCTCTATATACACTGATGAGCCAAGACATTATGACCACCTGCTTAACAGCCTATTGTCCGTCCTTGGAACGAAATTAATCACCGATCCTGCTTATCAGGGATCCAACAGTTAGTCGGTAGTTTTCTGGAGGTATGTGGCATTAGATGTCTACCCACAGGTCATGTAATCCGTATAAATAGCGTACAGCTGATATGCGTACGTGATGATGGCTGCCGATAGTGACCCAGATGGGTTCCTTAAGATTTACATCAGGCAGATTTGGTCACTGATACATCAACGTCAGTTCACTATAATGCTCCTCAAACTACTGTAGCATGGTTCTCGCCCCGAGACACAGACAATTATACTGCTGTAAGATACATCGCCGTCGGGGAAGACATCGAGCATGTAGGGATGCAGGTGGTTCGTGGCCGTCAGAGTGTTTAGATTACTACCACAGGCCCATGCAAGCAGGAGATTGTCTCCCATAGCATGATACTGCTATCACCAGCTTGCGTCCGTGGCGTGCTGCACGTCTCGAGCCGCCGTTCGATTCCGTGACGCCGTTTGTGGAGACGACCATCGATCTAGTGTAGCATGTACGTTTCCATTAATCGATGGTCGAATCCCGATGGTCCCGTGCCCACTACAATCGAACTGATCATTTTCTTGGGTCAAAATATGAACACGTAGGGGTGGTGTACTGCAGAGCTTCTCGTTCAACAATGTACGATGACCGGTGTACTCCGAGATACTTGTGCGTGCACCAGCATTTTGCTCTTTCGGCAGAGATGCCACAGATGACTATCTATCCTACGTTACAGAGCAGACAAGTCTTCGAACCACACATTCAGTGAAGAGTCGTGAACGTCCAACCGTTTAGCGCCTAGTGGTAATTTCATTACCCTTCTATCTCTTTCCGTAGATGCTCACGACAGCAGCACTTGAACATTCGATTAGCTTCCCCTTTTTCGGGATACTTGTTCACAGGCTCTGCGAAACAGTAATCTGCCCTTTGTTAAAGTCGCTCATCTCAATGGGTTTCCCCATTTTTAGCCCATATCTTAGGTAGGATGATCCCCCGTCCGCGTCTGCTCTGCTCAATGGGAGAATAATGGCACATGATATCCTCCACTATGCACCATACGTTGGCTTGCGGAGGATTTATGTAGATACAGAGGTAGAGCAAATGTTTTAGAACGGTAGCTATACGCACGGGACTATGACCTCGACGGAAAGCACTTACTCAAGAGAGCAGAGTTAGGTGAATCTTATTGAATGGCTGGTGCCGTTTGTTTCCGGTCCTAGCGCGAGATGTTTGCTCTCGCCGACCGAACAAATCGGCAGTTGAACACGAGCGTTAATTTCGACGCGGTGAAAATCTGAACTGCTACTAACAGCAAGGTCGTAAATGTCCGTAAGAAGATGCGTCGCCGGCCGGAGTGGCCGAGCGGTTCTAGGCGCTTCAGTCTGGAACCGCGCGACCGCTACGGTCGCAGGTTCGAATCCTGCATCGGGCATGGATGTGTGTGATGTCCTTAGGTTAGTTAGGTTTAAGTAGTTCTAAGTTCTAGGGGACTGATGACCTCAGAAGTTAAGTCCCATAGTGCTCAGAGCCATTTGAACCATTTCTGAAGATGCGTCTGCGACGTTAGCAAACATACACATACCGGTCCCACTCGAAGCTCAAACTGAATAGGCAGGACGTGGCATCGGCCATGCTGTTTATGGCTTGGGTAGCACCATACTCCTGTAAGCTTCTGACTTCAAAAAATAGAACCGTTGCCTCCATGCTGAGACCACTGGCATGCGTGATGAGAGTCATAACTTTCTAGCTTTCGCAAAGAGTTTTCTACGTGTGTCTATGGTGTTGGTGAAAGGCGTCACGGTGAGTGTGGGTCGGTAAGACAAGTGCTGGTTGAACTGAGCAGAATCTGTAACCGAAGTAGAAGTGGTTTGTCTTGGTCGATATTGGAGTTACAGGTAGTGGTAAACACAGGAGCACCCAGCTCACACGTGTGCAGAAGACACTAATTAGACTGGTCACGCAGCTGCCGCTTTCTGGAGAATCTGGGTGGTATTAGCTCCAAGCCTAGCTGACATCCTTCACGCGCGACAGAGAGAGTTAATTTTTCATTACTTTTGTCGTTACAGATTTCCTCTCGTACTGAGTTGTGTTTTGTAAATTGATTTATGAAATCGATAGCTAGAATCTTTTCTCGAGTGGTGTTGCGAAGTGCCGGGATGGAGAAGCGTGTGTAATACTTGGATTCAACAGATTTTGTATGAGAGCTGCTCGTGTACTCAGCCCCCCCTTTAACTACTACTATGCACAATGGAGAAATGAACGCCAAGAGAATCAGTAAAATTACACTGTAGATGAGTAGTAAATGGGTTGCTCGCACGCTATAATTTAACAATGCTACTAATCGATCTCTATGCTCAACAGTTGTAAAAATGGGCTGGAATTGATATTTGTCACCTGACTACTAAATGATAAACAAATTAAGTAACACAAAGAGATTTATTTTATCCAGTAAAAATGTAAACACACGATTCACTGAACAGTGCTTCAATAGAACAAGGGCACAGAATAATGGTTTTGAAAATAAGCAGTTTGCAGGTTTTTTAAAGGAGCACTTAGTCTGAAATACTGAATACAGTAATAGATTATGAGTTTGTCAATCAACAGAGATAATGATAAACCCTGATTGTGCGACAAAAACCGATCGAACTGAGAATTCTGTGAAAAATTCACTTGCAAAATCGTGGGTGCTGTAGCTCCAAGACGAGAGCATATACTGCTGAGAGCGTCAGAGAAGAATTACAGTTCCTTATTATTCTGCTGCTGCAAATACCTTACCACCAAGACCGCAGGTAGTGTGGATCCGGATGGTGCAGCCGCTGATCTCTGTATTACTGGGCTCTCTGATGATTAATGACCACTGATAAAACCCAAAGAGATAAATTCTGAATAAGCTAAACTTCTGTCCAAATCACCGAGAAAGTCTTATTCCTAAGTCTGCGCAATAGCTTCTCGAGGAGGAGACGCTGTCAATATGTTTATTGTCCCTGGTGGTCCAGAGGAGACGCTCTATCTCATGCACAGCGCACTGACACCGAAAAACAGTGCTTCGTGACGCTAGCATGCAGGAGTGTTTCCAATTGTAGGAGGCTGTGGGAAAATAAGCCAATCATCTATGTTCAGTGCACTTAGCAATAGCCCATCAAACTCGACAGCAACATTTTTTGTACCCATCGTGCTCATTGGTACCAGTTTTCAGGAGGGCTATCCGACACCACATCGCATCTTCTTGAGCTACCCAATCCACTCTCAACATTTCAAAGGACGCATGAAATCAGAGAGAAAACCGCCACCAAAAACGAAAAAAATACCTCCCGGTCACTAGACGCCGGTATGTCAGGCCCACCGGTCTTAAGGCCTAAGATTCCGAGAACCACTGCAAACAACACTAACAAGTGGCGTCGGCCAAGCAAAGCCCATACGGCAAACATCAATAAAACCTTTAACCCTGACTCCAGGAAGTCTCGCTCACCGTCACTTCGTGCCTAGTACAACGACTAAGAACCGTAGCAGGTCAGTCTCCCTGAGAAGCCGCCACACGCTAGTCCCCTCTCCCCTTCGTATTCGCAGAATAGCCTCACGTTTTTCTGCCACACTCGACGATGGTCGCCCTCGTCCAGCTCCAGCTCACCCACACAAGAAGGATTTGATTAAATGAGGCAAAGTGAAACTTTTCTGTTGCCCAAGTGTGTAGAATACAACGGAACGTTCGAGGTATCGTTTTATTGAATTGTCAGTACGTTATATGCCATATCTGTTATTCACTCAGTTACTGAATGTATCAATGAAAGTGCGTGAGTTTATTTCAACCATGAGATTTCCTGATTCCAGAACACATCTAGCCTGAAATGCGGGGGTATATCTGAAGTGTGACGAAAAAGTGCAATATATATTGGTTTCGATATAGATTAACAAGAACAAAGTCAGGGAAAATGCGTGCTTATTATTCTCACGCTCCAAAGTCATACAGGAATTACGCTTAGCTACATGCACACGTATCACATACAGGCCACATCTGAAGAATAATGTCTATCAGTATTTTCATACTGTAAAGAATTAAAGCAATCATCAACCCGAGCGTTATTTTGAACACCACAGTGCTTCACCAGCCATGCTCCTGTTACAGATGGTAAGCCATAGCCTTCCTCCGACCTCTGAACTTCCTTATCAGCCAAATTTAGGCGTGACATACATTTTAACGCTGACTCAAGAACGCGACGAAAGTTGAAATTTTTCACATAAACGAAGGTTTTCAGATCTAAAATGAAGTCATAAATGACAGAAAACAACTCTAGGACTGTTAGAGGATGGCCAGCCGAAGTGGCCGTGCGGTTAAAGGCGCTGCAGTCTGGAACCGCAAGACCGCTACGGTCGCAGGTTCGAATCCTGCCTCGGGCATGGATGTTTGTGATGTCCTTAGGTTAGTTAGGTTTAACTAGTTCTAAGTTCTAGGGGACTAATGACCTCAGCAGTTGAGTCCCATAGTGCTCAGAGCCATTTCAACCATTTTTTTGTTAGAGGATGGCTTTATTTTTCTGACTCCAGACCTTTAAACGCGCCTGCTCTTCGCTTCGTTTCATTGACTCATTAACTCGCACGCACGTATATAAACATGTATACGATGCACTGCCTTGGACTAGCAGGTTGGCAGCAACGTGACACCTATCACAGGAGGCTCTTCGGTTGTGGGGATCAAGCAGACGCTTTGACGGAAGAGTTCGGTTTTATACCAGATGCACTTTGGTGTTTTGTGATACACATACTTCCGTTTCTGTCTTGGTTCTCGTCGACCACAGGGTTATCTGTTGCCGGTCGCTGTGGGGAGTTTGCTATACGTTACCGAAAGATGTAACATTAAGATCGAAAATGGAACTATGTTCATTGTGAATGGGCTTGAGTCGTGTGATCACATGGATCAGGATATCCATGCATTCTATCGGCATCCGTAGTCATACAAGGTGCTAAATACCCCTCTCACTCGGCAACGGGTCAATCAGACTTTTTGATGCCAGCAGATTAAAATTGTGTACCGGCCTGCAGCCTTTGCCTCTTGCGGTCAAGTACTCTACCGAGCTATCCAAACTAGAGATGGACAAAACTGTTCTTTTCAGAGATCGGATCAGAACTGTTCACTCCCTGAAATGAACTAGCTCTTTTTCATGACTCACCACTCATTCACAACAGAACATAAATGGAAGGCACATTGCCCTTTAAACTTGGTTTATTCCAGTACTATACCTGTATTTTGATCTTATTTGATCCTATTTTGAAGTAACACAGATAATGAGTAAGAATTTTGTATTGTTTATTGAAATTTCCACGATATGACAAAGTTTTTGATTATTGATTTATTTTGCACTATCGTGGTTTTTTGGGCGATCGGAAAATGTTGTAACTTCAGATTTACATTAACAATATATTTGGCTATAATGTATTAAAATTTCATTAACCTCGTACAAATACATCGCAAGTCATATATTTTTAAAGTGAACTTTTCCTTCCCAAGACGCCTAAAATCGCAAAATCCGTACTAAAATAAGAAAAAAATATATAAATTTGACTGTAAGACCAAAGTGCTGCATATAGCCTTCCGCAGAATAAAACAAGGAAAATATTGGTGTATCACTTTTGCTATACGTTTATCAGTTCGCTTGTAATTAAAGTGTAAATTCGAGTGACCATAATAAAAAATCCTATAGTAAGAGGAGCCGTCAGGAACCTAATCTGATCAGTTTAAACAAATAAAAATAAAATAAAAACAAATGATCTATACATAACATAATTATGTAATATACATAACGGTATTACTACGAAGAACAATATCCAGTAGATACGAACTCCGATGCAGAGACTCTGAGTCAAGCAGGTCGAGACGCGAGCTGTATTACTGCGTGAGCTAAGACCGCAGAGACCAGAGTGACACCTGAGTTGCTTTGCTCAACGCTCTGGCTAGAGTCGAGAACGATGGGGTGAGCGTTGAGCTGGCGAGTTCCGAGGGTGGGGGGAGCGGTGAACTGCCACCACTCACCCGCTCGGAGACAAATCGTCCGTTCTCTTGCGAGCAGGTTGTTGCAAGTAGTTCTTATGTTCTCCGCTAGGAGGCTCTCTGTCCTGTTGCTCGCATCAACTGCCCAGAGGGCAGGACGTGCGACTGAAATGATCGCCGACGGAGTGCTATGCTAAGGTGCGCGAGACACTGCACGTGGCAGAGGAAGCACAGAGAGGGCACGGCATATGTGAAACACAAAATCCAATGGGGCACTGCACAACGCAGGCGGCCAAGGCAGAAGCAGGGTAGAGGCCGGCGCTGGCTGTGTTGTGTGGCGTGCAGTGTGCTCTGACCAGCAGAGGCCCCACTGGTCTGCTCCGACTCTCTCTCTCTCTCTCTCTCTCACTCTCTCTGCTGTGGGAAACGTTAGGAGCTACCCCTCTTTTTTTCTGAATCACTGATTGTTCACTCCTTTGAAAGATTCAACTCTATGAATTAGTTCAGGAGCGGATCCCCCATCTCTAATCGAAACACGATTCAAACCTCACTCTCTCAACTTCAGAAGCCGTACACTCGGTGGAGTACTTGCCCGTGAAGGAAAAGCTCCACTTTCGAGCCCAAGTCCGGCACACTGCTTTTATCTGACGGGAAAATTTAAATCAGAACACACTTTGTTGCAGAGTAAGAAATCATTCTGGTGTCATGCTTCTTAGTCAAAGTTTTGAACGAACAAATGAACAGGGCGACGCATCACCACAGAGTGTTCCATAATTACGACTACACACTCCTAAAGCTTGTAGAGAGGCTTTAGGTATACTCAGGAACTAAAATATGCCCAGCTATATTACCTTAAGTTACGAGGAAAACCCAGCTGGCTCACATTCTTAACTCTCGTGTGGTGCGCTGATTAGCTCACTGCATTTTGGCGGACGACGACTCAAATCCACTTCCGACCATGCGGATATAGGTTTTTAGGTTCCCAAGATTTCCCTCAATCGCTTCAGCAAATGCCGAGATGGTTTCCTTAACAGGGCATGGCCGATTTCCTTCTCCATTCATGAAACCATGAAACAGTCCTAACTTGCGCTACATCTCTAGTGACCTCGTTGTCGACAGAACATTAGACCCTAATCTTCCCCCCCCCCCCCCCCCCCACCGGTCTCTTTTAACTCTCATGTTGATATTTTATGTTTCTTACACTGTTAACCACAATAACTGTCCGCGCTTGGTAGCTGAGTGGTCAGTGCGACAGAATGTCATACCTAACTCCCGGGTTCGATTTCCGGCTGGGTCGGAGATTTTCTCCGCTCAGGGACTGGGTGTTGTGTTGTCCTTATCATTATCATTTCATCCCCATCGACACGCAAGTCGCCGAAGTGGCCTCAACTGGAAAGACTTGCCCCAGGCGACTGGTCTACCCGACGGGAGGCCCTAGTCACACGGCATTTCCATACCACAAAAACTGATTAGTTAAGATAATTGCTGTTGATACACCGCTCTCCTCCTCTTCCCCCCCCCCCCACTATCACCACCGAGCTCATGGACTGTAATATGTCAGAACGACCGAGAGGTGTGGTTTGGGAGAGAGGGATGACTCACACCGAAGTGAGCAGAGAAACACAGGCAAGTTTTTCATTGATTTTATTACATCGAAGGTATACAGTGGGCCTTCGACTGAACTCGGCGATGGCGTCGCAAGCCTTGCCAATGCCCGAATCTGCAGCATCGGCGCCCGGTCGCTCAGCCTTGCGGACGCTGCGCTCCCACTCACGTCACGGCTAAGTGATCGCCGCGCCCATTAGCTGTGCCCGATAGCCCGAAACTCAGCTGACTGCTCCTTCAAGCGCGACTCTTGGATGCATGTAGAGCGCCGAAGGGAAGCAGCCGACCGCCGTCGTTGTAGTGAGCCTTGGCAGCTCCAGCTGTCCACCCAGGGCAGCTCGTTCAGTACCCACATACAGCTCTGTTCCCGGGAGGTCGCGAGTTCGCGCCCCGGCCCCGCCGCCCCTGTTGACGGCATCTTGCAGTCCGCCGGACGATGCCACCCACAGAGGTGGGGTGGGGGGGGGGGGGATAGCAGCCCTCTCGTTCCTCGCAACGGCGCAGCTCCAAGGTGCGACGCACCCCGCCACAGCAATGACGCACCTGTGCAGCGGAGGTCGCAGGTTGCTTCAGCGGACCGCCGATATCCATCACCAAACTGTCGTCGTGGTTGGCTGCAACTGAAACAGTTGTCATTCTCTCCGATTCTAGATGCAGACAGAATGACGACACGACTGCTTACTTTGAGCCGCCTCCAGTATCGGTTATTTATACGTCTTTCCCCCACGCCTCTGACGTAGTTCCTCTGGAGTGCTCTTTAATAATTATAATGCCAGCTTTCCTCAGTCCAGTACGGCCCCTACACACAAAGCCCACTAGGCGCTGTTGTAACCGCAACTTATGAGCTCCTCACAGGTTGTCGGTGCCCTGTACTCCCCTAATTTCTTCACATTTGTATCAGTGCCTTCTAGACTGCGAGCGGTGTCGTAAACCTGCCTTGCAGTACCGTTTGCAAAATAATATCAACAACGCTGCCTTCCGATGTACCAATCGGTCCCTTCACTACTGCCTTGTTGTTCTTGTTCTTCTTCTTCTTTTTGCTCAGACCACTTTTTCTGTGTACGTGAAAAATATGAGGGCAAGTACAAGTACTCTACCGACTTTTTTTGTATTTTACTTATTTGCGTTGAGGAAACAACACGAAGAAACAGTTGTAGAGCTCGCTACATGCGGCGTCGATTCTCTACGAATGCCGTAACCAATAACAAGATCAATTTTTTTTTTTCATTTTTAACTTGTTATTTTTTAAATTGAGGATCACGATCAGCGGCAGGCTGGAGGAGGCAAGGCGGACAGGGTTCGATTTCTGAGTCCTGGCCAAGATGTTTCCCCCTCCTACCACCGAAGTGCGCTGTCAGAATCTTTCTTTCTTCCCTTTTTTTTTTATTCAACAAATACAAAGGAGCCGTACGTCAAAAATTATGACGAGAATGTGAACGAAGAAGAGCCATCTTGCCAGCCCAAATCCGCTGAAACTTCAAATGATAGCTCAAGCACATGTACATTTTGTATTCCCAGTCTAGTAAGTTCAAGTGTTACCACACTCACGTTTCCGTCAGAGTGGCAGAATCTGTAACCTTCCGTTGAGCGTCCGAGAAGTTTGTCACATGCCTCATTGTCAGTGAACTTAAAATATACAATGCTGGAATCGACAGACAAGTGGATACCCGGCAGCTCTTTCGGGTAAGCCGGCTGCGGTGGCCGAGCGTTTCTAGGCGCTTCAGTCCGGACTCGCGCGACTACTACGGTCGTAGGTTCGAATCCTGCCTCGGGCATGGATGTGTGTGCTGTCCTTCGGTTAGATAGGTTAAAGTAGTTCTAAGTTTTAGGGGACTGATGACCTCAGATGTTAAGTCCCATAGTGCTCAGAGCCATTTGAACCATCTTTCGGTTAAACATGTATCACGTCTCGTAAAAATCCCTCTACTTCGTGGGACTTGTCTCGACAGTACGTTGCGTCAAATTGCAGCTTGATCGTGGCTTTCCGATACAAAAGGGCCTTCGGATGTCAGGAACGTAACTACGACGCTCAACACTAGCACGGTGGCGCTGTAAACGGAGCAACAGACCCGGAAGCGCGGCACGGCGCGACTGGGACGTACAGCACCGCACCACAGCCAAAGATCGACTGTTCCAACCCTAGCTGTGCGAGGTTTACAAGAATTCCCCAAATCCCCGCCAGTATTTATTCGTGGCGCAGCATACCTCCTCCCTTACGAAAAGATTCGTCCCAAATCTTTAACATCGTGCTCCCACTCAGCTACCTTAACTCTAATAACTTACACATTGAGGGCAATTTCCCGAATTCACCATAAACGACCTACGCTCACACTTAACCACCATCATGTATCCCTTATCATATCCTTATATACTGATTAAAAGTTAAAACTAATTGTTTTCCCGTGCGCTGTTAGTCAGCCATTCTACTCCTAACTGATGTGTTGGCACGTGAAACCTTGTGCTCTCTTGCGTCTACCCAGAAATACACTATCCAAAAGCATGCTAGAAAACGCCATAAAAAGTGTCCGATACGCTTACTACTACTTGGCGCTCCTGTTCTTCCCTGAAATGGTGTAAATGCTGCCATACTTGTTCTATCGAAATTCCTCCCTGCTGGGACTCTATTAATCTGTCCAAGGACTGCAAAAGCTCTGGATTGTTTGTGTCTTTTAAATACGTTAAATTTTGAACGGGTAATACCGTCAGAGATCCTTCTGGACAATACAACGTAATCTGCGACCATATCGTAACAGTAGCCTGTAACCGTAGCAGGAAGACGAAAATCCTTCCCTACTATCTCACAAGTCGTGTCATTAATGATCATTCCGCTTTACTCAAGCTCGAGTTTTTTCAACCGTACCTGTCTGCCTCCTTCGTAGCAATTCAACCATACATTTTCCGGCGGGAATACGAAGCAATGAGTAATCACCCTCCTTCCCACAACTTGACCCATTTACTTCCCCAGAAACAAGGTCGCTTCGCACGTCGGCATATCAGTCCGTAATTGGCCGCCCGGATAGATCACAACCTAACCTTGCACGCACCTTTCCAACTCTTCCGACCTCTACAGTCAAATGCCTGGTGGTCCACTATGCCACACGCGTAGCACTCTGATTGCTTACACAGCTTCCTTACACGCCCCTCCCGACCACATCTAAAACGTTTGACTCCAGAAGCGAACACGCGATGGTCCACTGTGTGCTTTGTGGCCATATCCACCTCCTCTATAAGTGTTGCGATCCTAAAAGTTGACTCTAAATCATCTGGGTTCTTCATCCGTACCCGCCGTGACTTTCCGGCGGGTATACGATGAAAAAAAAAAAAAAAAAATCAACCTGTCTATTTTCTGCCTCTTGTAACAGTAACCTGTTCTCCTTTTGATACGTTGGCACAATCCCGCGGCCCAATCCAGGAACGTATGTACTTTACTCAATGCCTCGTGGTAGACAACATATGCTTTAGCATCCACCGCTAAACGCATATTAGAAACAAACAGTGTTACCTCATCTGGTCACCCGTGTGCTTCCGTAGTGTCCCTAATATCCTTAATGAAAATTGTCACGTCCTTGCCCGAGGAGGGACTCATCAGCGCAACCACTGCCAGGTCATACGGAACAGAAGGCACTCTTAATACATACTTACTTTCCCGAAACTCTGATTGCGACTGATCGTGACTCTCTTTACTAGCCTCTAACTCTCGAAATACTTCGAAATTTCTCTCCTTCATCCTCTCAAACTGCTCCGTTAACGCTTGCACTTGCTGAGTTAAAGCAGCAACCCCATCTGCGGTAGTAGCACGTGTTGCCACCACTTTGCGTACTCTACTTCGATCTCAATGCAACCGACCTTTTTCTGAACAAGACAAAATCCCATTCAACTCTACACAAAAAAATGTAAACACAAATCAGTACCTCCGGCAGACCATTGCCCATCTACACTTAGTAAACGTACTAGGCAGACGAGCAGTAGGCCTACATACAGAACAAACAGCTGCTACAGCTCTGGTGCACGGCAACTCGTGCCCAGACAAATTGCAAAATGGGCTCCTCACTGTCACTAAATTATCGCGTCCACCATTACCCTAAACAAATACAACTGCACGAGTTCTTGTGGCTTCACAGAAGAAACTATAGCTTACACAACTAACTCCGACAACGAGAACAAAGATAAAAAATTATATAAATAAAACTTGTGCTGTGCCGGTACTTACGCCAAGTGCCACTTTTTGGTGGGGGACGATGTTTTCTGACAGTCGCCAATATACTGTCCAGCGCGACTTATTTCTTCCAAGATCAGGTTCCGTAGATGGACCTGCCTGTACTTTAACTGTCATCACAAACTAGATAGTTTAGGAATTACATTCGGAGATGGGATCAAAATATTAGAGATCGAAGATGCCAGACCATAACAATCTACTATTTGTCAAAGCCGCTAAATGCGGGAAGTTCATCCATCTGCGGCCCTTATCGTCTCTAGAATGGTTCCCCATTCGTCTCTATACCGCTCATACACTTTGCTTACCGCTTTGGAAAAATTTGTGGTAAGATCTTATGGGTCCGTAACCTTACACGCTACTTAATCTAACTTAAACTAACTTAAGCTAAGGACGACATATACACCCATGCCCGAGGGAGGACTCGAACTTCCGATGGGGTTTACATCCCCACAACGGTACCAGGGGGAATTCACTTTCGCGATGAGCAGTCGTCATAACGTTTTGGCTCATCAGTGTCTAAACTCGAGGGAGAAATTCTGAGTGGCCGTGCGGTTCTAGGCGCTACAGTCTGGAGCCGAGCGACCGCAACGGTCGCAGGTTCGAATCCTGCCTCGGGCATGGATGTGTGTGATGTCCTTAGGTTAGTTAGGTTTAATTAGTTCTAAGTTCTAGGCGACTGATGACCTCAGCAGTTAAGTCGCACAGTGCTCAGAGCCATTTGAACCATTTGAGAAATTCTGAACGTAAGCAACCCACCATTGTATGGAAGAGAATTGTGGACTCTAAGCACTAAGCTCTAAGCTCTAAGCACTATGGGACTTAAAATCTGAGGTCATCAGTCCCCTAGACTTAGAACTGCTTAAACCTAACTAATCTAAGAACATCAGGCACATCCATGCCCGAGGCAGGATTCGAACCTGCGACCGTAGCAGCAGCGCGGACTGAAGCGCCTAGAACCGCTCGGCCACAGTGGCCGGCGATAAATCTGGGCTCTAGGGACCAAAGTAGACTTATAAGTTGAACGAGGAGGTTTTTCACACAAATGACTGAAAATTGTCCGCTGTGCTACACCACGAAGATGACGTGCCATAGACGCGAAATTTAACCGACAGGAAGAAGGTGCTGTGATATGCAAATGATTAGCTTTTCAGACCATTCACACAAGGTTGGCGCCGGTGGCGACACCTACAATGTGCTGACATGAGGGAAGTTTCCAACGGATCTCTCATACACAAACATCAGTTGACCGGCGCTGCCTGGTGAAACGTTGTTATGATGCCTCGTGTAAGGAGGAGAAATGCGTACCATCACGTTTCCGACTTTGATAAAGGTCGGATTGTAGCCTATCGCGATTGCGGTTTATCGCATCGCGATATTGCTGCTCGCGTTGGTCGAGATCCAATAACTGTTAGCAGAATATGGAATCGGTGGGTTCACGGCGGTAATACGGAACGCCGTGCTGGATCTCAACGGCCTCGTATCACTAGCAATCTAGATAACAGGCATTTTATCCCGATGGCTGTAACGGATCGTGGGGCTACGTCTCGGTCCCTGAGTCAACAGATGGGAACGTTTGCAAGACAACAACCATCTGTTCGACGACGTTTGCAGTAGCATGGACTATCAGCTCGGAGACCATGGCTGCGGTTACCCTTGACGCTGCATCACAGACAGCAGCGCCTGTGATGGTGTACTCAACGACGAACCTGGGTGCACGAATGGCTAAACGTCATTTTTTGGATGAATCCAGGTTCTGTTTACAGCATCATGATGGTCGCATCCGTGTTTGGCGACATCGCGGTGTACGCACATTGGATGTGTGTATTCATCATCTCCATACTGGCGTATCACCCGGCATGATGGTATGAGGTCCATTGGTTACATGTCTCGGTCACCTCTTGTTCGCATTGACGGCACTTTGAACAGTGGACGTTACATTTCAGATGTGTTACGACCCGTGGCTCTATGCTTCATTCGATCCCTGCGAAACCCTACATTTCAGCAGGATAATGTACGACCGCATGTTACAGGTCCTGTATGGGTCTTTCTGGATACAGAAAATGTTCGACTGCTGCCCTGGTCAGCACATTCTCCAGATCTCTCACCAACTGAAAACGTCTGGTCAATGGTGGCCGAGCAACTGCCTCGTCACAATACGCCAGTCACTACTCTTGATGAACTGTGGTATCGTGTTGAAGCTGCATGGGCATCTGTACCTGTACACGCCATCCAAGCTCTGTTTGATTCAATGCCTAGGCGTATCAAGGCCGTTATTACGGCCGGAGGTGGTTGTTCTGGGTACTGATTTCTCAGGTTCTATGCACCCAAATTGCGGGAAAATGTAATCACATGTCATTTGTAGTATAATATATTTATCCAATGAATACCCGTTTATCATCTGCATTTCTTCTTGGTGTAGCAATTTTATTGGTCAATAGTGTAGTTACGAACTATGCGTAGCGTGATTGAAAAGACAATATGTAATGGTGTGCCTAGTGTGAGGTCATGTTTTTAGCCGTCTGATGGCACGGGTCGGTGTTTGCCTGTGCTTTTGCATTACGAGTTTGTTAATCAGTCACAGGGATAGCGTAGTTCATGCGAAATTATTTTACTGGTCCGAATCACGATGTTTAAGTTAGAAAATTTCGATTAAACTTTCATGATTTTAAAGCATGTCTTCCATGTGGAGTTTTTGTCTTTGTACTTTCTTGAACTACTCTGCTTGTTATTGATTCATTCGCATTTAGAACATTTGAGTTCATCACACTCCATCCCAGTGACAATGCCAATGTTTTCCACTACGTATGGATTTTTCTTTGTCTCATTTTCTCACGCGATAAAATTTTTTGTACCAAGCATTGTAAGCACTAAAGGATGCAAAATTAATCACTTTTCAGCCGTCAAGTTTCCAACCCTATTTTATCTGGCAACCAGTTTCAGTGTTTTACTACGTCATCTTCAGGCCCCTGACCGACGTGTAGGAAGAATCTCCCTCGGTTGTGATCAAAACAGGGGCTGCAATACTGGTATTAGTAGATTTTTGCTATAGTGATCACTTCAGTCATTACCTGCGTCCGTCAGGGTCTGCAGGTGGCGTAGTAAAATGCAATTTGACATCCTATATCGAACAGCTCAGTCCCGCAACCATCGCTAAAAAGATGGACATACAGAGACTTGTAAACACTAATGTCGGACGTGCTATCGTGGACTAACTACTTTTGAGGACAATTATATGGTTTTATATTCAAATACTCTTCGAACCAATTAATTTTCCATGTCGTTACTTTCCTGTTCCGATGAGTTTGCGCCGAGTTGCTCTTAGCAGTCAGGTTAGTATCATTCGATGCAGGGCGTCCTACTTGCTATCAGCAGTGGTAGTCATTTTCTGGAATTCTTACTACGATCAGTCCCAAAACTAGAACCAGTCACGGTGAACATTGTACTTCACTTTTGCATGAGTAACTTTCCAGCACAAGAGGTAGGCTACAGAGTTTGAAGCCACTGGCAGAGCCTCAGTTGTTCATTGTATAAAGTGTGAGTATCTGATGTCTTATATTAGGTCAACAACTTTGCTTCCTCCGTTTTGCAGTAGACGGCAGTAGCGGCAAGTGGGGTTCAGGTGACTGGTCATAGGCGTAGTACAATAAGCTTAGGCATCTGTAAACCTAATGCCATAAAAATATTAGTCGATTTGTGATTGCATCATAAGGTAATTCTCGATTATGTACGTCAACTTACGTAGCGGTACCCATTTCTTGCCATTTGTGTGCTTTAACATAAAGAAATCTACGGCTGTGGCTCTTAAAATGATGGGTAAGGCCAATGGTGAGGGAACTATTAGTGGAAGATCGTGCAGAGAATCTTTTCAACGCCTTAAGAACGGTGATTTTGATGTCGAAGACCGGCATGGCGGGGGAAGACAGAACGTTTCGTAGCTACTGAAACAGACGAAGGCAGTCACATTATTGAAAGCAATTGATGCGTTCGAGTCCAGCACTGAAATACAAACGGCCACAATACAGCGATAGACACGCAAAGGTAATTTTGCAGCAGGTCAGTGCTCGACCCCATGTCGCAAAATCCGTCAAAATATACATGGAAACGTTACAATGAGAAGTCCTATCCCTCCCGCCGTATTCTCCATACGTTGCTTTCTCTGACTACCACCTTTTTCCGTCAGTGGCATACAGTCTGGATGACCAGCACTTCCGATCATATGAACAAGTGCAAAATTGAATCGATTCATGGACCCCCACAAAAGACGCCAAGTTCTTCCGCCACGGGATTCGTATGATATCCGAAAGACGGGAGAATGTAGTGGCCAGCTGTGAGCAATACCATGAACCATGATTTTTGTAAGTTTTTCACAATAAAGCCCCGAACTTCGAGAAAAAACGGCGGAAGCAAAGTTGTAGACCTAGTAGTATTGAGCTATATCAAGTGCAGGTCCAAATGCCCATTGAACGTCACAGAGTTGCAAGCGTCATTGCTTACGCGTTTCTCATGCCAATGTACGACTAATCAGATTCTTGTGAAACAATTTTATTTTGGAATGCTCGTTACACATAGTTGCACAAAATAAGTCTTTCCTAACTACGTAATATTCTATAAATTTTGCATTCAGATCTTGTTACTAGTTAAATTCATGGGTCTAACCGTGTACGAGAGGGCATTTTCAATTGAGGGCGTATTTCAAAGTTACTTTTATAGATAACCCGTCTTCAGAAGCTGGCAAAAGTGCAAGTATTAAGCACTCATTCATAAATTGTAAAGTTGAAATACACCGTGCAATTTATAGAGAATGTGTGATAATATTGTCCTCTTGCCCTAGCAAGCAGTTACCTTGCGTTGTTCAGTTACAAGGGGTGATTTCGTGATGATATTACTAATTCCCAGGGACGATGGAGAAAGGTAAATTTATCAGTTTGGGTCCGGAAACAATAAAGCAGAAAGTCATAAGCGAAAATCTTTTTGATACCTCTGACAGCGCACCTCTTATACTGGACGGTCTTTTCTTTCCGTGTTTTGGATGGAGATAGTATGGACCAATAGAAGAAAACTTTTTTGGCAAGCATGGGCTCTAAAATGCACACCTTAAGGACTATGAGCACTTGTTCAGTAGAATAGAGGTGTTTCACAGTAGCAAAGACGAACAAGTGTTCACAGTTCTAGAGGTATACACTGCAAAGCTTATGTTCACTGAACACTTTTTCTTGTTTAGGTCCGTAACAGAATCCCTCAGAATATGGAAAGCAAAGAGCTTGAAGTAGAAGACTTGAAGTAGAAGAATATCTTACCACATGATGATTGAGCCACATATCTCAGAATGCTTTATAGCTGTTACAAAATTCTGACAGACACTGAAAACAGTTCACATATGGTTAAATTCACCTCCACTGGTCCTTAATGGGAGGTTCAGTGTTAGGGTATGATGACAGATGCGGTATCGGCGGCATCCCCGTCAACTGCAGCCGTCACCGCTACACGAGAGACGGCACTTTCAAATCTCCCGACAGCGCGCCTCTGGGCGATGCCGCCCTTGTATCGGACGCTGTCACCGATGAAGGGCGCCACGTATACATGCCGCTAGAGAGCGTAAATCCACATGAACTTACTCTCCAGACTGTTATCGGCTGGCTCATCCTCTTAAGCAGCAGAATTCATAGCTCGTCGCCAGATCCAGTGCATCGTATAGACTTAGGAACATTAGTACGGAAGACTGCAGTGAGGAATATTACTCTCAAAGGAAAAAAGAACGCACGATGAAGGAATTATCAGAATAAGACGGAAACCAGTAGATCTGACTTACATGTACAGATTAATAAATGATTACAATTTCAGAAAAATTATATGATTTATTCAAGATAAAGAGCTTCGCAAACTGGGCAAGTCAGTAACGCGTCGGTCCACCTCTGGCCCAAATGCGAGCAGCTATTCGGCTTGGCACTGATTGTCAGAGTTGTTGGATGTCCTCCTGAGGGATAACGTGTCAGATTCTGTCCAATTGGAGCGTCAGATAGTCACAATTACGACACGCCCATAGTGCTCCAAACGTTCTCAGATGGGCACAGATACTAAATCCTTGCCGTCCAAGGAGGGTTTGGCAAGCACGAAGACAAGCAGTAGAAACTCTCGCCATATGCGGGCAGGTATTATCTTGCTGGTATCCAAGCTCTGGATGTCTTCCCATGAAGGGCAACAGAAGGGGCGTAAAATATCGTCGAAATACCGCTGCGCTGTAAGGGTGCCGCGGAAGATAATCAACGGGGTCCTGCTATGGAAACAAATGGTACACCAGACCATCACTCCTGGTTGGCGGGCCGTATGGCGGGCGACAGGACTCTAGACATATCTTGGCTGCTCTTCGGGGTTTAATTCGAAGCGGGACTCATCAGTGAGATTGCAGGCCGAAGACGTGTTTGGAGACGCCCCAGAGAGCGGCGGGATACCAACCTGAAATGTCGCCTGGAGTATGGCCCTACAACCATGAGTCCCATTTCATTTCATAGCGGGACCGCTTTCGCTGTCATCCACGCCAATATTACGGAACAGTGGTACATTAGAATGAAATTTTCACTCTGCAGCGGAGTGTGCGCTTGTAACCTTCCAGCAAAAAAAGTAAGTATAACATTCCCATTTAGTGTAACCTCCCAACAGTAAAAAATATCCGTAATTATTAACAATTCACATTCAGCGTAACCTCCCAATAAATGAATTCTGTAACCTACCAATAATACAATGCGACTAATTTCTCAATAAAATTGTGACTCACTTATAACCTTTCAATAATTGACTGTGAATTTAAACTGGTAAATTTTGGACGTCAGCAGTGCTGCGTCATGGCCCTGAAAGATCATACTGAATAAATTGAAATTCTTACCCCAATAAGGTCGCCGGATAACGCGTATATATCTGCTCCTATAAGAAATTTTTCTGGCACAGCCCTGTCCAATGCTGGCCGATAGATTTTTCATGTATAAAAAGAAACAACTGATTTTTCTTCACAATAATCAGAATGACCATGGAGTGGAGAAATTAGTAAGTTCTTTAAATTGAGATGAATGATTATCAAAAGTTAATTTTTTATAAGAAAGATTATTACTAAGAATTTTTTTAAAAACAATTACATGGGCCTTGACATAAGAATAGTACATATGCGCGAGGCTGCTTTTACCTTATATCGCTTAGGCTCCGCCATCGCTCCCCACGACCAGCCCAGCCAACACGATACACCAGACTGCCAGCTACTACTTACTCCTACTGCTACAGACACTGCTCTTACTGCACACAACACTGCTCTTTGGTCTGAGATTCTCTTATAGCTTACATATCGCAGGCAGCGCGAGCAATCCATCGAAATTACATCTGCTCGAGTGCGCTAATAACAATTCCTTAATCATGGACCTCTTACACGCTGATTTTGAAACATCCTGGGTGCAGAATTCTACTACTTTTTTAAAGGTATCTACATCTACATGATCGCTCTGCTGTTCACACTCAGGTGCCTATGAGAAGGGGGAGAGGTTTCAGCGAACCACCTTCAAGCTATTTCTCTACCATTTCAGTCTCGAACGGCGCGCGCGAAAACCGAACAATTAACTCTTTGTGTGCGAGCTCTGGTTGCTCTTATTTTATTATGAAGATCATTCCTCCCCTATGTAGGTTTGCGTCAACAAAATATTTTCAATATTTTCAAGCTCTAGGGAGGAGGTTGGTCACTGAAATTTCAGGAGAAACACCTGACGCAGAGAAAAACGCTTTTGTTTTAATTAGTGCCACCACATTTTGTGTATTCGTGGCCCTCTCTCCTTATATCGCGATAATACAAAACGAGCTGCCCTCCTTCAAACTTTTTCGATGTCCTCCGTCAATCCTATCTGATAACGATTCCACACCGCGCTGCAATACCCCAGAAGAGCCGGCCGAAGTGGCCGTGTGGTTAAAGGCGCTGCAGTCTGGAACCGCAGGACCGCTACGGTCGCAGGTTCGAATCCTGCCTCGGGCATGGATGTGTGTGATGTCCTTAGGTTAGTTAGGTTTAACTAGTTCTAAGTTCTAGGGGACTAATGACCTCAGCAGTTGATTCCCATAGTGCTCAGAGCCATTTGAATACCCCAGAAGAGGACGTAGAAGCGCAATGTAGGCAGTCTTTTTAGTAGACCCGTTGCATTTTCTCAGTGTTGCGCCAAGAAATAGTAGACTCTGGGTTGCTTTACCCACAACATGATCTATGTGATCGTTCCTACTGAAGTTATTCGTAACTGTAACCCCTGAGAATTTAGTTTGAAGCCTTTATATTTGTGTGATTTATCGTGTAACCGAAATATAGCGATTTGCCTTTGGTACTCTGTAGATGACTTCACACTTTTCATTATTTAGAGTCAATTGTCACTTTCCACACTGTACAAATAACTTGTCTAAATCGTTTTGAAATTTGTTTTGATCATCTGATGACTTTATACGGCGGTAAATAACAACATGATACGCAAACAATTCAAGAGTGCCACTCAGATTGTCTCCCAAATCGATTATGTAGATCAGGAACTGCAGAAAGCCTATAACACTCCCTTGGGGGAGGCTGTTTTAATCGATGACTTGCCTTCAGCTATTACGATCTGCGACCTTTCTGACAGGAAATCGCGAATCCAATCACACAACTGAGATGATACTCCATAGGTATGTAATTTAATTAAAAGTCGCTTGTGAGATACGGTGCCAAAAGCCTTCTGGCAATTGAAAAATATGCAATCAATTTGACATCTCCAGTGAATAGCACTCACCGCTTTTTGGAGTTAACTTTAGTGGTCTAACAGTCTATTTCAGACTGACAGTACAGTAATTACAGCAGACCTGGTGCAGTGTAGAAACCTGCGAGATCGCGGAGAAACCTCGCTTCGCTCGTTAAACAATCTCGTCTCCCCTGCGATCCCGACGAGAGCTCTAAAGACGTGGAACAGGTAGTTTCCTCTGCTCCGGTAGGGAATCCGCCTGCCTGGCATTCCGATGGCGGCAGCAACTGCCGTACCTCGGCGGGAACAGGCTCATCCGTCTTGGTTAAATCTGTGCCGGCAGAACGGGCACGGCCGGCGCCGGGGCGGGGTGGGTCCACGCCGCGTTGGGGAAGGCCCGGCGAGAGGGTGCGCGTCCGACGGTACGGAGCGCCGCCGCGGCCACGGCTTGTCGCGACGCGGGGGAAACGATTAACGATCGATGTCGCGGCGAACGCAGTCGACTCTTATTAGGGTCGACCTCGGCCGCCTCATTAGGGGTGGCTCTGCCGCCATGGGAACCGCGGGCGTGCGCACATCGCTCACCCCAGCCGGAGCCACAATTCAATCGCTTTATGCGCTGTCACCGCCCGGGACCGCGGCGGGACACCTTCATTATCCCTCGCGACCGCTGGGACTGCGAAGACCCCGACGACGACGACGACCGTCTATTTCCTAGACCAGGGTCTGTGTGACGTAGGGGCAGGCGAGGCGTGGTGCAGTGAAAATCACCGGATGACGCCGAGATAGGACAAAGACCGGAACAATCGGGATCTCAGATCACTTGACCAGCTTACATGTTTGTGTAACAAGTGTCATCATCAATTACTGTATCACTAATAAGGATCGAAAGAAGGTTGTAGCTCTTTAGAGTAGCTTCTACCGTTACACTTGAAAGTGTACATAATTTTTAGCTGTGCTAACCAGCTCTTGTTAGCTTGATTTTTGTTACATAGGTAGTAATGTCTCCAATAAATACAGACAGACGCCCAGTTAATAGTAACACATTAGTAAGTATTTACATTATCTACACATACTAACTGAATTATATATAAGTTTGAATGCTGTAGTGGTGCTGATTTGTATACAATTGGAGTAACGATCTTGATAGCGGCAGAACAGTCTAGAATACTGATTCACAATATTAGTATTGCTTAGTAGAGTCATACTAATTCGATGTGCACTCTAAGGAAAAAAAGAAAAAGAACGTACCACGAAGGAATAGGTCGCAAATCCACAGACGTGATGCGCATGTTCAGCAAATAAATGATCACAATTTCAAAACATTTGGATGAGTTATACGAGAGAAGGAGGTTCACAAATTGAGTAACTCTATAACGCGTTGGTCCACCTGCCGCTCTTGTACATCCGGTTATTCGGCTTGTCATTCATTGATGGAGTTATTGGATATCCTCCTGATGGATATTCTGTCCAACTGGTGCATTAGATCATCAAAATGCCGAGATCTTTGGAGGGCCCTGCCAACAATGCTCCAAATATTCTTTATTGGGGAGAGACCCGACGACCTTGCTGTCCAACGTAAAGTTTGGCAAGGACGAAGACAAGCAGCAGAAAATCTCACCGTGTGTGGGCGGGCATTGTGTTTACTGGTATCTAAGCCCAGGATGCTTTGCCAGGAAGGACAACAAAACGGGGCGTAGAGTATAGTCAATGTACGACTGAAACTTCCTGGCAGATTAGATCTATGTGCTGGACCGAGACTCGAACTTGGGACCTTTGCCTTTCGCAAAGAGCTTTAATCACTCAAGTAGGCCTCTGACGTGATTAATTTTGCCCGGATTTCTGAGTGGAGCTCCAGCCCCGACGGAAAAGCAACCATAAAAATTTCGGACGTCTTTTTCTTTCTTTTTTTCCAAATTCCTCCGAAACTAAGCCTTTAATAGATAAAGCCAGGGGTAACAAAAATGTACAGCATTAAATTCTGCATTGATTGAGTACCAAAAGCTTGAGATGTGATTAAAGTTACCAGTACAACTTATACGTCACAAAACGGTAATCTTTCACACTTTTCTTGACACGTTTCATCAGGTCTAGAACTGGCTATACCTTATAAGAAAACTGGCATACTGAAAAGTAAATATCTTGTATGTAGGTAGAAATATGCACAAATTTCAGGCTACTGAAAGTGCATCAATTAATTAAAGCGAAACAGGTCAGCAAAAGTGTAAAATGTATTACTGATCTGCACATAGCCCTAACCTAAAATCATTAACATATAAATTAGAAAGACGATACAGCAAATATGCTCAGGAGATTTTAAACATTTCTTTGAGAAAAAATACCTACAGTACCAAGTACTAATGAGGTCTTCGTAAAGGGTGTTGATGCACCTTTGCTGTACAGCTCAGTTATTTTATTTAGGGTATCTGTTTATTTAGGTTGGGAGATAAATGTTGTCTCTTACATCAGGTTAGGGTTTTAAGCGTAGAACGCGTTTCACATATTACACAAATCGGGGAAAGGTCGTTTATGTTCTACTGAAGGATTGTCGATCAATAGCTGAAAACAATGACAACTGTAAAATATGTAGGACTACACGTCCAGACCGACCAACAGTTCAATGAAATAACCACGTAGAACTAGTTGTGAGAAAAGCAGACACCAGGTTGAGATTCTCTGGCATAAACCTAAGCAAATGAAATCGACTGACGAAAGTAATAAAACCGTCGAACAACAGATTTTTGATTATTTCCAGTTAGTCTGGAACCATAGGATTAATAAAGGAGATACAGAATATCCTAAGAAAAACATGACGTTCCGACTGATACATTTAACAAGCGCCAGAGCGTCAGAAACATCTCACGAATTTATCACGATGGAAAAATCAAGAAATTGGAATTCACACGGAGGCTTATCGACATTTCCTCTCAGATACCATTCGAGAATGGAGAAGGCAAGAGGAAAATAATTGTGCTCAAGATGTATTTTCCGCCATGCACGATAATATGGCTTGCTGCGTATAGATGTAGAGCTAGATAATGTTTAACGATTAATTAACAATGATGATCGTAAACTGTAATTTCGTAACTAATAATATTAATGTCTAAATGGTGATTTCACTCAGCCTAGTACACTTGTGATCAAAAGCATCCGGACACCCCCAAAAACATATGTTTTTCATATTACGTGCATTGTGCTGTCACCTACTGTCAGGTACTCCGTCTCAGCGACCTCAATACTCATTAGACATCGTGAGAGAGCAGAAAGGAATTCCGCGGAACTCACGGACTTCGAACATGGTCAGGTGATTGGGTGTCACTTGCGTCATACGTCCGTACGCGCCATTTCCACACTCCGAAACATTCCTAGGTCCACCGTTTCCGATGTGCTCGTGAAGTGGAAACGTGAAGGGATACGTACAGCGCAAAAGAGTACAGGCCAACCTTGTCTGTTGACTAACAGAAACCGCCGACAGTTGAAGAGAGTCGTGATGTTTAATAGGCAGACATCTATGCACACCATCACACAGGAGATCCAAACTGCATCAGGATCCTCTACAAGTACTTCGACAGATAGGAGAGAGCTGAGAAAACTTGGATTTCATGGTCGAGCGGCTGTTCATAAGCCACACATCAAGCCGGTAAATGCCAAACGATGACTCGCTTGGTGTAAGAAAGGTAAACATTGGACGATTGAACAATGGAAGAACGTTGTGTGGAGTAACGAATCACGGTACACAATGTGGCGATCCGATGGCAGGGCGCGGGTATGACGAATGCCAGTGAACGTCATCTGCCAGCGCGTGTACTGCCAACAGTAAAATTTGGAGGCCGTGGTGTTATGGTGTGGTCGTGTTTTTCATGGAGGGGGCTTGCACCCCTTGTTGTTTTGCGTGGCACTACCACAGCACAGGCCTATATTGATGTTTTAGCGCCTTCTTGCTTTCCACTGTTGAAGGGCAATTCGGGGATAGCGATAGCACCTTTCAACACGATCGAGCACCTGTTCATAATGTGCGGCCTGTGGTGAAATGGTTACACGACAATGACATCCCTGTAGTGGAATGGCCTGCACAGAGTCCTGACCTAGATCCTATCGAACACCTTTGGGATGTTTTGGAACGCCGATTTCGTGCCAGGCCTCACCGACCGACATCGATACCTCTCCTCAGTGCAGCCCTCATCAGGGTAAATATTTGTGCTGTGTCATTCCAGGTGTGAATACGCTGCTGACTTTTCATCCATACCATCATACTACGCGGTGAATCAAGATGATCCACACCGTCTTTCTAACTGCTCACATCCTGCATCTTACGCATGACAGACCCACCGTTACATGATGACATACTGACGCCATTGGTCAGTGACGTCCATCAGATGGTTAAGAATGCGCTCATACCTATTGCTTCAGCGAATAACTTAAGAATTACGGGGACGGGGAAACTGACCACATATGGCTGTTCAATGATACAGCTAATAACAAGTATGAGAAATAAGAGTGGTAAGATCGAGAAGAAATAGGACTGCAAAGGTTGACAATTGACTACAACGGACTTGTCATTCATTTGCTCTTGTGTTAAACTTCCTCCCTACGTTGCTTACTCTATCAACGTGGATAAACTTCCAGTTGGTAATATTGTGGTCATGTGCTTCCTGTATTTTGAATAACATCACTTTCTTGAACATTGCACAGCTGAGATGGTCTCCTATATAACATCATCAATGTCCCCCTCACGCCACCCCCCCCCCCCCCACCCCACTCCACAATCACCCAATATCTTGCTAAACCACCCTCTTTCTTTCTTTCTCTATCTCCCCTTATTCCTCATTCGGTGACCTTCTTAGATCTTTTTGTCTCAAGGAAGAATACGAAAGCCTTTAATGTGGCATCTCTTTAAAGTCGTTCAGATTTACTGTATGAATTAAGGGAACCTCTAGTAAATTGACTAAAGCGGGGAAGAGATTCCCACAGGTAGTAGAAATGCGCCTTTCAGTGGCGGTAGAATGCACAGCGTTCCGGTGTTAAAATACCTCTGGGACGCGTAATGGTTCTACATGACTATAAGGAAACCTCTCCTTTGTTCTGCAACCGAGCCGCTGTCTTGTATCAAACACTCGCGCTACGTAATTCCACGTCCAAGAAGACGATAGGACGCACGTAAGGTTTAAAGTAGCTATCAATTCACAGATATCGTCTCTTCACGACACAAGTAAAAGAATAATTATTTATCAAATTCAAACAGTATTCACCTCTATGGGAGAGGGAATAGCACTTTTTCTCTTTCTTTTTTAAAGCTTCAAGAATAAACATTTCACACGGTTTTAGACAAAAAGACGCTTTCTGAATGAACAGTGACCATAGCGTTACGTGTCCCGCAAGTGTTCTTGTAGGTTTTCCCGTCTCATGTGCTCTAAACGCAGTACTTAAAAATATTATTGGTTTCAATTCGTATCAGGAGAATTTGAGAGTGTAAATAAAACACACTTTAATGCTTGTTCGTAAAGAAATTTAATCTTTACTCCATCAAGTGCAGGATATAAAGTGAACTGAGTCAATGTCCTCTCATACTGCACACTTTCCCACTTTCAGTTTTTCTGCTCTGAGAGGCAATCCATTGTCTTCGTCCAACTTCCTGGTTTGTATGCATTTCAGATGACAGCACTCTTCTAGCATTTATAGCAGTTCTTGAAGAATATAGATATTTCAGATGGATACGTTTAAGATATCCTGTTTCTAGTGTGATCCTCCACAGCATATTTCTGTCCATACGTTCGAGTATTTAAAAAAAATCTGTGAATAGTGGATAACGTCTCCAGTCGAAGTTCCTTCTTTTTCACATTTTTCGCTTCATATCATAAAGATTCTCGTTGTAAGATCGATGTTTCCTGGAGGCTCCCTCTTCTTCAGTTAATACAGAATATGAAATGTTTCATAACAGTGGAGTCTTCACAGTTACCAACATATCATAACATTTTTTTCTCAGTAAACGGTTCCTTCCTAACTTGCCACATCAAAAGTTCAGATTTATCACATCTAGACACTTGTAATTCTCGTTTATAGAACAATTTTCGAATATACTAATTGTTGAACGAATTTCTAATTATCACTCATTGCACTATTTTGCCTATCTATGAGTTACTATAATAATCTTTAGGTAACGACAATGTTTTAATGAATCAGCGCCACGTTAATCACTGGAATGACAGGTGGCAATGTTGTAGTGTGTGTTGTAGTCAGCGTCGTTACAAGGAAACGTTACTTATCTTCATTTATTTTACAAACCAAGTTTAGAAAGGAAGAGAGGAAGATCAGGGTTTAAAGTCCAGTCGACGACTACATCATGAGAGGCGGAAACACAGTCTCTGATTGGTGAAGAATGGGGAAGGAAGTCGACAGTGCTCTTTCAGTTGAACCATCCCGGAATTCGCCTTAACTGAATTAGAGGACTGAAGAAAAATCTGAATCCGGATAGTCGGGCTGGAAATTGAACCGCTGCCCTCGAATCCAGTATCGCACCACTATATCACCTCGTTCTGTGGATTTTTGTTCTCAATTAAAAGAAAGATGATTCACTTGGAACTGTTACCACAATATTTCCCTTAGCTTAGCATGATACTATTATAGATTTATTCTTAACCTTCAATATGTTTTTTACAGGAACAGTTATGGACACTCTGATAAGGCATTTTTCTTTAAAAAACTTCTCGGTATCAAAACTAGAACTAAGAGACAAGACTGATGTTGCACAATGTTTAACGCGTTGGATTATATTCGTGTCGAAGTTGATTCAAATTCTCATCTGGTCATGCCGGTCTTCCATAAATTATTTTACAATGAATGTTTACGAAGAAAAGGCCGATTCCTTATCGTAGTATAGCAAATTCTGCGTCAATGATACGGAGAGAATGAACCGTTTCTTTGAATTAATTTTGTTTTTTAATTGAGGGTGACGAAAACTCTCCCAGAGCGACGTATCTCTGTCTCCGGGTAGTTGTAAGGGCGCCGCTAACCATGGTGTCGGAGAGCCCTAAACAAGCGACAGCAATCTGTTTCAGGCTCACACCATCTTACCCCTCCCAACAACAAAAATTATCCGCCTCCGTAGCTCTGCCGTGAGCGTGGAGGATTGTTAAGGAAAGGGACACGGTTTCGATTCCCGGCCGTTTCGGAGATCTTCTCCGCTCGTGGACAGGTGTTGTGTTATGCTTACGTTCATATCGTCATAATTGACATTACTATTGAGCCTGCCGAATGAGCACGACCCGAAAGCCAATACATCACAAAAAAAAAAAAAACCCACGCGAACTCCGCAAATAGCAGCTGACTTGCGATTTTGCCTTGGCTACTCCGTGAAGCACATTATTAAACCATATCTTAGGGGTGCAGCAATGTTAATCTAAAGATTGCTATTACATTTTCATTACTTTTTTAATGTAAATTATTGCGAGAGTAATCCCAAAAGTAAGGTCTCCTATTTTTTTTGTAAGCACATAGACCTGTTTTTTTCTACAACGGTTTCCATCAGTTTACAGCTTTAACATTTAGCTATTTTTCGACATAATCACCATTTCTCTCGGTGCATTTTTGTAGACGCTGTGGCAATTATTGTGTGTCCATGTCATACCAGCTCGCAGCCATGCTGTTCAAAAAGTTATGAACCTTTTCTTTCACCTCGTCGTCGGAGCTGATCGCTTTCCGGCCAAATGTTCTTTTAACCAGTCCAGGAAGTTGCCCTGTTCGGCTGCAAGGCGTGAAGAAATGCGCGGGAAGCATCAACTCGTTGCCGCATGTGGTCTTCAGTTAGCGTGCGTGGCACCCATCTTGCACACACCTTCCGGTAGTTCAATTTTCCTGTTAAAATTCTGTGAGCGGTGCTTCGGGAAACCTCAGGAACCAACGTGCAGAGATTATCCAGAGTGATCCGCCGATCTTCACGCATGCTTTGCTCAACCTTCAACACTGTCTCCTCAGAAATTGATGGTCTCCCGCTGCTTTGATCGTCGTGAATTTCGGTCCGACCAGCTTGAAACTCTGTACACCACTTACGAAGATTTTTGACATCCATGCAAGACTCACCATACACTTCCGTCAATTGGCGATGGATTCCAATCGGCTCAGTGCCCTTTGCGTTCAAAAACCGAATAACTGCGCGCAATTCGCACTTGGCGGTAACATCCAACGGGAGCTCCATTCTCAACGGCTGCCAAGCCAAGACTGAGCGCCTCAGAGCGGCATGTCCATGTTTACACACAGCGCGTGAAGCACTCTTCATAACGGTGTGACCAACTGCCACACAAACAGAGTTCTGTACTTATAAAGAAATTGGGAGACCTTGCTTTTGGGATTACCCTCGTATCTTAAAATCCCTATCAGAAGGATCACCAAAATGTACTTAAACAGAAGAAAGTATATTATAACGATGTTCTATATTATTCAGAAGATATTCTTAAGCTAACGATAACTGGGCCGAACGCACTCTCATATCGATACCTTTGCTTGCAGAACGTCTATTAATTTCGTTACCTACATACTGCTTGTCTGTCGTTTTGGTAGTATCAAAGGGACTCATTTGGCTGCCCTCATTTTCCCTCTCATGGTCGGAGGCCCGTGTGCTATTCGTCATTTGGGTATTATGTAAATTTAATGTATTTTATGTGTGTATGTTCTAGAATCTCTACTGAATCGAGCAACCGTTTGGGGCGTGAACCAAGCTTTTAGGTACGTTGGTTAATCCGTGCGTTTCTGCCCGTTTATCTACTTTGGATTCCTTCTTGGCAGCTCTTGTGGATAAGTCTTATGGCTGTCGGTTTGCTAATACTCAACTTTTTATTTTAAAGCTCGTACACAAATTGCATATTCCTCTCTTTTAAAAGTTTTCCTTAATGCTTAAGGTGGTTGCAGTTTGTAGTCTTTGTAATATTGATTTGCAAGTAACCAATTATTTTTAGATTCACTAAGTGTCCCTGGGGTGTTCAAAGAGTTGCTCATTTTATTACAAAAAAGGAATTCTCTGTAATGTTACAGAAACTCTAATTTTTTTGTGTTCACGTTAGCTTAACGGTTCGTAATTGTTTATGTGAAACTTTGTCTATAGCATTGCTCATTTTGCTGATGTTAAATTTGGTCTCTGTGCCAAATAAATACGTTAAAAGGATTATTTTCCTCATGATCAGCACATTACCACTCTCAGATTGTAGCTTTCTACCATTTCAATAACATTAGAGAATTGATAAGACTTTCATCGTCACCTGCTGATTTATTGAGTGTTCGCTTCACCGCCACCAGCTGTGGAAGTCGAATCTCGACTACGCCAGACACTCGTGCAGATGGAACTTTAGAAAAAAAAATTCATTAAATAAACGTCGGGCGAAGGTCCAGAGATGAAAATCCACAGGCATTATGTTTTAATATTTAAGTTTAGTAGTAAACGCACTTCAGTAAAAGCTACATGTCCATTTCAGAATACATGTCTCGCTTTCGTTTTGTTGTCAGTTGTTCGTGCGGAACCACGACCAAAACTACCTAGTTGAATGTAAGAGTCCTTCTGTCCTCAAGTTGGTAACAAAACTGTTTGCTTTTATGTGCCTTTCTCGAAAAGAATTTGCGAATATGCTAGTTTTAGATCCAGTTTTGCGAAGTACACACCACCAGCTGAGTTTGACATTCTGCTTAGAATTAGGATGTGATTCAATATTAGACTGAGAATCACTACGGCTATGAACCATTATGCCTCCGAACACCATAACACCTCGATAACGAAAACGATCATGTTCGACAGTGTTCCTGGATGCTTTACGTGTTCCCATCTCTCGCCATATGAGAGTACATGCAGCACTGACGAACACGATCGCTTTGTTGGTCCAGGTGTTACAGTGTGTGGAGGCTTACGATGCGCAGACGCACTGAGCTCCAAACCATTGAACACTGTAGCCTCACTGCTCAACGTTTTCGCAACATAGTACTTCTTCCCCATCGAACAGCGTAGGTGGAGGAGCACTTCGAATGAGGATAGCCGGCGAATGGACTGCCCTCCCTTTCACCACGACTTAAATCCCATAAAGCACACGTGGTATGCGTCGGGGGGACACATCGCAGCACGTGCATGTGCACCGACGACCATCCACCGATTGCCAACCGCGCTGGTGGAGTAATGGAACGACGCACCACAATAACTCCCTACCAACCTTACGACCAGCATTGGAGGACGTTGCTGAGTATGCTTTGCCGTCCAGGTGATATACCTGGAAGGTATATTAACAACCAATTGCTCACCGAAAAAGGACGTAGAGAACAAGATGCATGCGACACGTGTTGCTTTTGGACGTCTCCTACATAGGGTCTTCCTGAATAACGATCTGACACTATGCAGCAAACTGATGGTGTGTCGAGCAGTTTTTGATCCTATCCAGCTCCATGGTTGCGAAAACTGGACACTATATCGCCGTGATGTTAAGAAAATAGAAACCTTCGACCAAAACAAGCTTAGATACATTATGAACATCAAATGGGATTTTTTCGTATCAAACACTACGCTTCTTGAGAAGGCAAATGTGTATTGCATAGAAACCACCGTTATTGGGCACCAAGTCAAGAGGATTAGGCATGAACAGCAGCTGAGAAACAACAGACTTCCTCAAAGAATTTTATGTAGTGAAGTGAGCACAGACAGAAGGCCCCGTGGTACTCCTCTGAAGGGCTATAAGGAACAATTCAAGAACAGCTTGATGAGTCTAAGCACTGACCCCAGTAATTGCGCAGCAGCAGAAGACCGTATGCACTGGCGCGCAACTACTTCAGCTGCTGTCTTATTTTTTGAGCAGGAATGTCGGAGGCGGGAGAATGAAAATCTTCCGAGATGCAAACTTCGCCAGGCTTTCCCACTCCCTCCATTCTGTATTATATACACTGCAGGACCAAAGAACTCGTGCACCTGCCTAATATCGTGTAGGTCGCCCGCGAGCACGCAGAAATCCCGCAATACGACGTGGCATGGACTCGAATGCTGTCTGGAGTAGTGCCGGATGGAAATGCACGAATCCTGCAGAGGTGTCCATAAATCAGTAAGAGTACGAGAGGGTGGAGATATTTTCTGAACACCACGTTGCAAAGCATGTCAGATATACTTCATAATGTTCATGCCTAGGCAGTATGGTGGTCAGCGGAAGTGTTTAAATCATAAGAGTGTTCCTGGAACCACTTTGTAGAAATTCTAGACGGGTGGGATGTCGCATTGTCCTGCTGGAATTTCCCAAGTCCGTCGGAATGCACAAGGGACATGAAAGGATGCAGGTGATAAGAGAGCATGCTTATGTACGTGTCACCCGTCACCTGTCAGCGTCGCATCTAGATGTATCAGGGGTCTCATATCACTCCAACTTCACACACCCCCACCATTACAGAATATTCACTAGCTTGGACAGTACCCTGCTGACATGCTGGGTCCATGGAGGTTGTCTCCATACCTCTACACTTCCATCCTCTCGATACAATCTGAAACGAGACTCGCCCGACCAGGCAAGAAGTTGCCAATCATGTACAGTCCAACGTCGGTGTTGACGGACCCAGGCGAGATGTAAAGCTTTGAGTCGTACATTCATCAAGGGTATACGAGTGGACCTTCGACTCCGAAAGCCCATATCGATTATGTTCCGCCGAATGGTTCGAACGCTGACACTTGTTGATGGCCCAGCACTGAGATCCCCAGCAATCTGCGGAAGGGTTGCACTTCTGTCACGCTGAACGATTCTCATCAGTCATCGTTAGTCCCGTTCTTGCAGTATTTTTTTGCGGCTGCAGATATGTTGTAGATTTGATGTTTTACCTGATTCCTGACATTCACGGTACACTCGTGAAATACTAGTAAGGGAAAATCCCCACCTGATCCCTGCCTCGTGAAATACTAGTAAGGGAAAATCCCCACCTAATCCCTGCCTCGGAGATGCTGTGTCCTATCGCTCGAGCGGCGACTATAACACCACGTTCAAACTCACTTAAATCTCGATAACCTGGCATTGTAGCAGCAGTAACCGATCTAACAACTGCGACAGACACTTTTTGTCTTAAATAGGCGTTTCCGACAGCAACGTCGTATCCTGTCTGTTTACATACACTATGTGATCAAAAGCATCCGGACACCCCGAAAAACATACGTTTTACATATTAGGTGCATTGTGGTGCCACCCACTGCCGAGGTACTCCAGATCAGCGACGTCAGTAATCATTAGACATCGTGAGAGAGCAAAAAGGGGCGCTCCGCGGAACTCACAGCTTCGAACGTGGTCAGGTGATTGGGTGTCACTTGTGTCATACGTCTGTATGCGCCATTTCAACACTCCTAATCATCCCTAGGTCCACTGCTTCCTATGTGATAGTGAAGTGGAAACGTGAACGGACACGTGCGGCACAAAAGCGTACAAGCTGACCTCGTCTGTTGGCTGACAGAGGGTCGTAATGTGTAATAGGCAGACATCTATGCACACCATCACACAGGAATTCCAAACTACATCAGGATTCACTGCAAGAACTATGACAGTTAGGCGAGAGGTGAGAAAACTTGGATTTCGTGGTCGAGTGGCTGCCCATAAGCCACACATCACGCCGGTAAATGCCAAACGACGCCTCGCTTGATATAAGAAGCGTAAACATTGTTCGACTGAGCAGTGGAAAAACGTTGTGTTGAGTGACGAATCACGGTACACAATGTGGCGATCCGATGGCTGGGTGTGTGTATGTCAAATGCCTGGTGAACGTCATCTGCCAGCGTCTGTAGTGACAATAGTAAAATTCGGAGGCGGTGATGTTATGGTGTGGTCGTGTTTTCCATGGAGGGGGCTAGCACCCCTTGATGTTTTGAGTGGCACTATCACAGCACAGACCTATATTGATGTTTTAAGCGCCTTCTTGCATCCCACTGTCGAAAAGCAATTCGGGGATAGCAACTGCATCTTTCAACACGATCGATCACCTGTTCATAATGCACGGCCTGTGGCGGAGTGGTTACACAACAATCACGTCGGGTTGACAGAGGAGATAGAGAAGATGCAAAGAAGAGCGGCGCGTTCCGTCACAGGGTTATTTGGTAAGCGTGATAGCGTCACGGAGATGTTTAGCAAACTCAAGTGGCAGACTCTGCAAGAGAGGCGTTCTGAATCGCGGTGTAGCTTGCTGTCCAGGTTTCGAGAGGGCGCGTTTCTGGATGAAGTATCGAATATATTGCTTCCCCCTACTTATACCTGCCGAGGAGATCACGAATGTAAAATTAGAGAGATTCGAGCGCCCACGGAGGCTTTCCGGCAGTCATTCTTCCTGCGAACCATACGCGACTGGAACAGGAAAGGGAGGTAATGGCAGTGGCACGTAAAGTGCCCTCCTCCGTACGCCGTTGGGTGACTTTCGGAGTACAAATGTAGATGTAGATGTAGAACATCCCTGTCGTGAACTGTCATGCAACGAGTCCTGAGCTGAATCCTTTAGAACACCTTTGGGATGTTTTGGAACGCCGTCTTCGTGCCAGGTCTCACCGACCGACATCGATACCTCTCCTCAGTGCAGCAATCTGTGAAGAATGGGCTGCCATTAAAACGTTCTAGTACCTGATTGAACGTATGCCTACGAAAGTGGAAGCTGTCATCAAGGTTAGAGATGGGCCAACACCATACTAGATTCCAGCATTACCGATGGAAGGCACCACGAACTTGTAATTCATTTTCAGTCAGGTGTCCGGGTACTTTTGATCACGCAGGGTATCTCTGTATTTGAATACGCATGCCTACACCAGTTCCTCTGGCGCATCAGTGTATGTGGCATCATGTCTGATGGCAGGATGGGTCTGCTAAGCCATCATAGGCATCTCCATACCTGAAATGTCGTGCTGTAATGGAAATGCGGGAGAAAAAATGAAAAACTTAGATACGAGTATCAGCTGACGGCGAAGAGGAACTTCACAGACAACGGCAGCTGGATTTGGCATACCTGAAGAAACTTGCGGATTTGAGGCAGTTACCGAGGCTAGAGGCACCGTCACACGGTGTTACCGTCACGTTACCTGGGAATGAGCATATTTTTGTCCGCTGTGTTTACCAGCAAGTGCTGACAAAGCCACGCGTACGGCGGTGATTGTGCACGACGGTGGCTGGGATTCGCCGAGCCCGGGCCGGGCGCGGGCAGGTGCAGGCGGCCGCGAGGTGCGGACGCCCGGGTGGTCGGCCGCCGGCAATTATTTGGGGAATGCGTCGCGCGGCGCGCCGCCGCCCGCCTGACGGCCGATACGATACGAATCGCCGCCATCAGTCTTGCCGCGGGACGGGCCTCTGCTTCTTCCTGCTTGTCCCGCCGTGTCGCGCGTCCGCCGCGCCCGGGATTAAGTCCGCGACGGCTCTCTCGCCTACTCCCCAAATAGCGCCTTTCTCGCTACCAGACGCCACACTGGGTATTACTCCAGCCTTGTGTGAGTCCACACATTTCTGTTACCATTCAAACTGTGGATCTACCTGAACATAAGGATCTGGCAGGATTCAGAGTAGCCACCAACAGCAGAACATCCAGCCATAGACGAAATGGAACTGATCAACTCAGCTTCTGACGGGAATCCCCGATTAATTTGAGCCGCTGTCATGCTTTATACGTTGGTTGTTGAAACTTCCTGGCAAATTAAAACTGTGTGCTGGACCGAGACTCGAACTCGGGACCTTTAGCTTTCGCGGGCAAGTGCTTTACCATCTGAGCTACCCAAGCACGACTCACGCCCAGTCCTCACAGCTTTACTTCTACCAGTACCTCGTCTCCCACTTTCCAAACTTTACAGAAGCTCTCCTGCGAGCCTTGCAGAACTAGCACTCCTGAAAGAAAGGACATTGCGGAGACGTGCAAGGTTCACAGAAGAGCTTCTGTAAAGTTTGGAAGGTTGGAGACGAGGTACTGTCAGAAGTAAAGCTGTGAGGACGGGGCGTGAGTCGTCCTTGGGTAGCTCAGATGGTAGAGCACTTGCCCACGAAAGGCAAAGATCCCGAGTTCGAGTCCCGGTCCGGCACACAGTTGTAATCTGCCAGAAAGTTTCATATCAGCGCACAATCCACTGCAGAGTGAAAATCTCATTCTGGAAACATCCCCCAGGCTGTGGCTAAGCCATGTCTCGGCAATATCCTTTCTTTCAGGAGTGATAGTTCTGCAAGGTTCGCAGGAGAGCTTCTGTAAAGTTTGGAAAGTTGGAGACAAGGTACTGTCAGAAGTAAAGCTGTGAGGACGGGGCGTGAGTCGTGCTTCGGTAGCTCAGTTGGTAGAGCACTTGCTCGCGAAAGGCAAAGGTCCCGAGTTCGAGTCCCGGTCCGGCACACAGTTGTAATCTGCCAGGAAGTTTCATATCAGCGCACACTCCTCTGCAGAGTGAAAATCTCATTACGTAGGTTGTTGGTTGTGCCTCAGAGTGCTCCGGTTGACGTACTACCTCGTAGATCCGACACTTTGTTTTGGCCTCTGTAACTTAATGGGATTGTACAACGTGGGGCAAATTAAAGTGGCCCGGAGGACGACTGAACGTGAATTTACGCATGTAACCTCACCCCGTGAAGCGCAACACCACGTGGTCCACTCCGGTTCAGAGCATAGTGCGGGCTGTATCAGTGGAAGCGGAGCAGTGCAAAGGAGGGGACATTGGTAATCGCAGTGGAGCAGCGGGTGTTCGTTGTGGAACGGAGTCGTAGAAACAGTGTGGTCAGTCATTAGCTGAGAAATTCAGTGGTGTCAAAGTGCCAGCTAAGAGTGACGTGCAATGTCGGAAGAGGGTGTCAGACAGGATATGTTTTGAACATGTCAGAAAACATTCCGAAACGTGACCGCACACCGGAAAATGTGACTGCAGTTCACCAGAAAGTGTTTCATAGTCCTACCAAATCAACCCGACTCTTGTCTCAAGAGATAGGCATACCGCGTCGATCATGCGGACGAATACTCCATCTGTATCAGCACATTCATCCATCCCTTCCGAGAGTCTGTTGTACATGCACTAAAACCAGCAGAAGCTCCTCAATGCCTCCAGTTTTGTCAATAGCTGTTCACGGGAGTAACGATGAATGGCTTGGATATGGATCTATTTTTTATGACTGATGAAGCCTGATTTCACATGGGTGGTTATGCCAATTCACAGAAACACAGGCTCTGGGCAGCCGAGAATCCGTTGTTTCACGGAATACCGCCACAGGATCAGATGGTTGGGGTTTGGTGTGTAGTTTCTGCACGCCGCATTATTGGTTCCATCTTCTGTCATCAGACGCTGACTTCGGCGCGTAACAGTGTCAACATTTTTAAACTATTTTTGGCAGCATTAACAGAGGAGAAAAAGACCTACAGTTACTTCCAACAGGATGAAGCATTGTTCATACAGTCGGCCAAGACTTGGAGCATGTTTACACAGTCTTACACCTGATAGAGTTGTTAGCAGATGTCAGCCTAGTCGCGGCTCTAGATGGCTACCTAGGTCACCTGACCTGTAAGTGTGCGACTACTTCGTATGGGGAGCCCTCAAGTGTAAGGTGTACAGGAACAGACCTCATAGACTTAAAGAACTACAGCAGATCATTTCAGATGAAACTGCAGCAACGCCAGCAGTCCAGCTTCGATCCGCTTTCAGCATCTTGTTGACCAGGGTCCAGAAGTGCCATGAGATGAATGTTGATCAGTTACAACATCTGCTATAATCAGGTTAGTACTGTATTTCCTTTCCTCTGCTGTTTTTCTTTGTACCCTCAAACTCTGTTCTCTGGGCCATTTCTATTGCCACGCCCCGTTCAAGTTCATAAAAACTATATGAGTACCCATTAACCTTCGGGAACTAAAGGGTCGTCACTAGTCTCCGTCGGGACGTAATATTGACTGATATAACTGAGACTGTATGAAATTTGGAACGTAGCACAGATAAAATACAAGAAGTGAAAGGTTATTTACAACTTCTACAAAAACGAGGATGCAGTTATAAGAGCCCAAGGTTACGAAAGGAAAGCACTGGTTGAAAATGGTGTGAGACACGATTGTAATCTATCTCCAATGTTGTTCAATCCCTCCTACATCGTTCAATGATTAAGAGATGCCATGGAGAAACTTGGAAAGGAATTTAAAGGTATGCCGATGACATTTAAGGTTGTCAGAGGTGGGAAATGACATAAAAGAACAGATGAATGGAATGGATATTATCTTGAAAAGAGACTTTAAGATATAATCAATAAAGCAATGGTAATGTAGTCGAATTAGCCTAAATCAGGCTATACTGAGGGAGTCAAATTAGAAAATGAAAATTTAAAAGTAGGCGATGAGTTTCGCTATTTGGGCAGGAAAATAACTGACGAAGGACGAAGTATAGGGGATGTAAAATGCAGACAGACTGACATGACCAGAAAGCACTTTCTGAAAAAGTGAAACGTATTACCACCGGATATTAATTTAAGAGTTATTAAGTCTGTATTCCTCTTCTGGGCTTCATGGTTTAGGCGCTTTTGCCTGTTCCGTCTTCACTTTTCACTGCCACTTCGTTCTGCGTCTTTCTGCGACCCTTCTTCCCTCTGACGAAAAACCCCTACTTGAATTAGGGATTCTCTCTATAGTCATTCCTGGTAAACAATGTTTCCTATTTTTTTCCTTCAATCTTTCCGTGAATATTATAAATACCTAATAACTTTCTAATATAATCGTTTCGTATTTGGCCTGTCCTGGTAGGACCTCTCACTTTGAGCTGCTTTGTGGTTATTTTTATCATTTTGGACGCTTTCTATCGTGACGCTAATTTACACGGAAATCAGACTGTTTGCTTTATTTTAATCACGACTCGGAATTGAAGTTGTACTGACACTCTAGAATATGACGTTAATTTACACAAAATCACATTGGAAACCTTTGAACGTGATACTAGTTTACAGAATTCAGATAATTCGATTACTTTTGAACGTGCGTTACTATAGCAGACCCCAAGGGTGGCGTGGATCCACCACATTGTTAGGCAGCTGGATAAATGAGGTGTGAGACTTAATCGCAGGTTGATAAGGCACTTTAATTCCAACATTGCACTGCTTCGCTTTGCATTTGGCTCTTGGCCCAAAGCTAAGTTGCGTGTGCCACAGCAGTGACGTCAGTGGTACGTACTGGAATCTTGCAAAGGTTGCACCTCTTTGAAGAATGATCGCACTCAGGCGGCGAAGGCGAGGATCAAGAAACGCAACCCCCCCCCCCCCCCCCGCCCTGTTGTCGGAAGGCGGCTGCTGTGCCCGGGCTGCTAACCGTTGGTGACAGCAGGAGTCCTGCTGCTGCTGGAGTGGACGGGCAGGCCCACTGTCGCTGTGGCACCAATTCCGTGGAGAGGGCAGACTTAGTGCTGGAAGCAGGTACCGCTGAGATGACTTGATATCACAGCTGTGGCTGGCGAATCAATGTCATCTCTTCACGTGACATAGCTCCTACGATGGAGACATCGCCTTACAAGCCTCTGCACTAACAAATTACACCCCATGAGGCTAGCGCATATGTCGACACACCACGCACACCGCTCGCAGGTAGCTAATGCAGCGTTCCACAGGACTTTCTCAGAAATTTTACTCTTAACCTGGTAGCGGTACTACATTACTCTATGTAAATCCAGATTGTTCAGTAAACTTCTGAGGATGACACTAATATACGTAACTTAGAATATTTTTTCAATTGGCCTGGGTCTGTGACCCATTCCTTCCTTAAGGTGACCTGTTTAGTTCTTTAAAAAACATGCGCTTTTTCGTTTTTTAATTGATTTACAAGTCTGTGTGTGCTTATGTGCGTGTTAATATAAAAGTTTTAATGACAGCCGAATAATTTTGGCACCTTATCCAGGTGAAGAATCAGCAGCTAGTGGAAATAATTTTGTACAATTTGGTACTTTTGAACACCATAGGCTTCGACTTCACCGCCACTGCCGTCTCGTATTTTTAAACACTGTGATTGGCTGTTTCATTTAAAAATTTCCTGCCAGCGCTATTTTGCAATCTTTAAATTTACCGTCACAACCACCTTCCATTTTTAAAATTAATGTTAGCACCATCTTGATGACGTCATGCATTCAAGATCATTGATGACTCCACTGCCACTGGCGTGCAAGCAACTGCGCTAATACTTGCACCTTTCAAGGTCGGGTGGCCTCCGCATTGGATAGTGACGTCAGTGCTATCGCATGCCTCGACACCACATGTAAGTCCAAAATGGGCCAGAATCAACATAGCATTCCTACTCCAAATCGTTTAGTTTCGTGGTTTTAAAAGTAGCGTTGTATATTTATTTATTATTTTTCCCTCAAATCGTTTGTAAATTAAATAGCCGCTCACTTGAGAAAACATCTCTGCAGCAGAGCCACACCCGGACGTAGCCCTTGAATGCTAAAAATAAAAGAAAACACTACTCTGTTTCTTGTTAGGGAGCAGTCGTATCGAGTGGACGATAAACTGAGAAGCGCCCAAGCATTTATAAGAGATTTATTACATTAAACAGACACTGTTTAAATATTTGTGTAGTCTGTATTATTTCAAGTACCACTTATCGTTGAGTGCTACTGTACGCTGAAGCCTATTACCAGCAGGCCAAAACGATAAAGGAGAGGACGGGAAGAGTTTATTTTTATGTTATAAATACTAGAACGCGGTATGAATCGAACAAGCACACGAAAATGGTAGTACATAAGTTTAATTGAGGATTTAGATTTGTTCTTAAGCTTGTGGGAAAGTATGTTGTATACGTTAAGGAACTGGACGTAAGACACTAACGAGACCTAATCTAGACTACTTTTTCCAGTGTTAGAAGTCCTAATCCAGTAGCCATGACAATAAGCGCTGGCGAAGTTCGAACAGGTGCTGCTAGTATAGTATGAGGTTTCCATTAAGAAAGTGTAACAGAGTTCTCATGAAACTAAAACATTATTATTTTGGAAGAATGATAATGTAGTTCTTGCGGAGCTGTCGGTTCGGCTGAGGAGAACGACTTTCGTGTAGACCGTACAACAATTATGGGGGCTACATCGTAAATTTTTGTAAGGATCATAATATACAATGGAGTTTTCCGCCGAACACGTACTGAAATTTATCTTTCGCTGCATACGCTAATGGAGTCGGACAGTGTGTGGATAATATTGGTGTGATGCACTCTTTCGTTATTCACTTTGGACAATTTGCTCAATGTTCTTCACTCATTCCTACGTCCCAGTATCTTCTTCAAAATTAACCATTGCCCTTTTACTTGAATTCACTGAATATGCTTCCTGTTCATTTTGTTAGAATCAATACCACTCGGATTTCTGTGGCGTGGAAGACAATGAACAGTCTAATAGTGTTACAGACCCTACTTGATAAATCTCTACGTATAATGATAATGTTAGTGGTCCTAGTATGCGTCCTTGGAGCATACGTCATATTATTCGTTCTGCTAAGCAGTATTCGTCCAGTATAACGTACAGCACTATTTCGATGAAAAATTCTTCAAACTAATCGCATATTTGAGAGGATACTGCCTGTAATCATTGGACAGCATTAGTAGACTCTGTGGTAAGTTACTGAGCGTCTTCCAAAGTCTACGAAGATGAAATTTACCTTGTGGCAGAACAAAAAATTGGTTCAAATGGCTCTCAGCACTATGGGACTTAACATCTGAGGTCATCAGTCCCCTAGAACTTAGAACTACTTGAACCTAACTAACCTAAGGACGTCACACACCCATGCCCGAGGCAGGAGTCGAACCTGCGACCGTAGCGGTCGCGCAGTTCCAGACTTAAGCGCCTAGAACCGCGCGGCCACACCGGCCGCCGTGGGAGAACAGATGCAATCGTTGGTATAGTTTATTAAGACCCATTAGGCAACAGGACAGTAATTTGGTTCTGGAGAGATCGGATAGCTGGGGAAAAATTCCGATTTTCTTTCTTGTTGTAGGCCTATACATCAGCTTTTCTCGTCCATAACGTCCTTCACAGACATTTTGTCATCCTTAGAGGCAGCAAAAAGGAATCGATTTTCCATACATGAATATCGCTGCCCGAGTCTGAGAACTTGATGATAGGAAATCCGTCTGGATGCAACGAATATTAGCTTTTAAATTTCCGCAGACAGCGAAGTCAGTAGAGAAGAGGGATAGACTCGGATTGGGGAAGTGTATGGTAGGTAAGAGGTCGTGTCCTTATCAAATGCCTTATCCCTACGTTTTCCCCAAGCTGTTTAGGGAAACTGAAAAAAATATAAAACTGAATGGCCGCACGGGAAGTTCGGAATACAGAATCCATCCGGATACTAGCCAGTGAGGAAGACTGAGAGGAGTGTTTCCAAACATAAGTGAGGCAGTTGTTGGAGGATTCATGGACCCTCAATATGAAATCAGAGAAGATGCGAGCAAATTTGTGACTAGTAATTTCGTCCTCCTGGAAAATGTAATTAAAAAAAAAGTTCAAATGTGTGTGAAATCGTATGGGACTTAACTGCTAAGGTCATCAGTTCCTAAGTTTACACGCTACTTAATCTAAATTATCCCAAGGACAAACACACACACACATGTCCGAGGGAGGACTCGAACCTCCGCCGGGACCAGCCGCACAGTCCATGACTGCAGCGCCCTAGACTGTTTGGCTAATCCCGCGCGGCTAATTCAAAAGTAAGGGGGAACTGACAAACGAGGTTATAGCGTTTTGAATGCCACACAAAGAGATACCCTGGCCTAATGATAAGGCAGACAACGGCACAAGATATCTCTCAAGATTTGCTAACCATTAGCTCAGGGTAGCGGCTGACCGTCACCCTTACAAAGGACTCGGGTAAAATACCACTGCATGCTCTTCCTGCGGAGTGCCGTCAGCCGTATGAACAAGTTGCTAAGAACTAAAACCTCAGCATTCTTTCAGTATTTAAAATTAGACTCATTACATTTCCTGGGCAATTTCTACTTTGCTTTACTTCGACAGCTGGTCAAATTTTCTGCCCTGTTATACCTTGTGTATGCGATGCTACCGCCATCGGTATATGTGTAAGGCTCTGCCCCATGACTTGTATGACCTCAGTGAATGTCATGTGCAGTGTATCTGCGTGCTTCCCTTTCGTGTCCTACGAATCGTATAACAACGGCCTAAGCTAGCAGGATACATCCTGTTAGCTTCTGCATTGCGCTGCAGTCATGGACTGTGCGGCTGATCCTGGTGGATGTTCGAGTCCTCCCTCGGGCATGGGTGTGTGTCTTTGTCCTTAGGATAATTTAGGTTAAGTAGTGTGTAAGCTTAGGGACTGATGACCTTAGTAGTTAAGTCCCAGAAGACTTCACACACATCTGAACATTTTTTTTTTTTTTTTTTTTTTACTTCTGCACTGGTCTCGTACTGCTCGAGGCGATTTTGCTCTATTTTCGGGGCAGCAGATGACTGTGAGGACAAAGCGTCAACCCTCGGAGACAGCGAGGAGGTGTCGCGTGGAGGCACGCGGGCGGCGTCGTGAATAATGCAGCAGTAGGCCGGCGGCAGGGCGGGGGTGGGGCGGCCAGTATCGGCGTTAATGACGGCGCGTCCTTAATGAGCGGCGCGCGAGATTTACCGGTCGCAGGCACGAAGCTGCCGCAGCCTCAGCCGCCGCCTGCCGCAGCGCAGACTCCAGCGTGCCACGACCCACGGCGCGGCGCCCACTGGAGAGCGACTCACGAGCGTCACGCATCGTTCCGTTTAGTAGCAGCGCGCCAGCGAGCCGTCAGCTGCCCAGGACAGCGCAACTCGTAACCACCAGCACTGTTTCAGAAGACGACTGCTTGAAAACTACAAGACCTGCAGAAAATAGGCACACGTCAGTGGATAGACCAAGTTCTTAACTCGCATTATGACTCCATATGGAATTTTTTTTGTGGCAGAGCAAACGTCAGTACAATAGACACATAGGAACTGAAGACATTAGCCGCCAAATGGCACTGATTTATACCATTCAGGGAAGTTGAAAATTTGTGCCGGATCGGGAGTCGAACCCAGATCTCCTGCTAACTAGGCAGATGGACTGACCACTACAGAATCCAGACACAATGGTCACCACAACTGCACACACACAACAAATGTAACTAATTAAGACAATGACGGCCAATGATCCCATCAATGCATATGCACACCAAGCTCGAAATCTTACCGGAATCGGCGAGATGCTGCGAGTAATGAGGCTAATGAGGAAGGCACTACATCAATAGTGTGCGGTGAGAATCTGATTGGAGGCATGCTAGGGTAGTCAGTGCAGGTGTGATGACCGCTGTGCCCAGATGGCATAGTGGTCAGTGGATCTGCCTAGCGAGCAGGACACCCGGTTTCCAATCATGGTCCCGCAAAAATTTTCAACTTGCCCTGTTGATATAGCCAACGGCCTGCCGCAGTGGTAACACCGGTTCCCGTCAGATCATGGAAGTTAAGCGCTGTCCGGCTTGACTAGCACTTGGATGGGTGACCATCCGTACTGCCGAGCGCTGTTGGCAAGCGGGGTGCACTCAGCCCTTGTAAGGCAAACTATCTACTTGATTGAGCAGTAGCGGAAACACATACGGCCGGGAGAGCGGTGTGCTGACCACATGCCCCTAAATATCCTCATCCTGTGACACATGTGGGCTGAAGATGACACGGCGGGCAGTCGGTACCTTTGGGCCTTCATGGCCTGTGCGGGAGGAGTTCTGTTGATATACATCAATGTCCACTAGCAGCTAATATCTTTAATTCCTTTGTGTCTTGATTCATAGTGGCTTTAGGGTCAAAATGGTGTCTGTTCTTTTGGACATGTCTGAAACAACAGACACCTCATATTTAGTCAGTATGATAGTCAAGTCCTTCCCATACAAGTCGCAACACGTCATGATCGACAGCAACAGCTGCGTTTATAATCCTTCCGTATAAGCCTTCCAGATTTAGTGGAAGTGGGAAAAGAGGAACACACGATCATTGGCATAACTCCATAAGAAGAATGCACGCAGAGATAAGTCACGTTGCAGTGAGGGCCATTGAATTTCAGTTTTAGCAATTTTTCCCACAAACACATCTTTAAACCATTCACATACTTGATCAATCTCTTTCTTAATTCCGTCGCAGTATTTCTTCTCTCAGTTAAACTATCACCATTTCAAAAGCCTTCTTATCCATACACATACTATCTGATCATATGCATCCGGACACATTTTACCGAACGTTAACTCTAGTTATTTCCATACTTCGCCTTTATGAGAGTTTCGACTCTGCTAGGTCATTTTCAATGCGGTATCTGAATGTCTTTCGACCGATGGGAGCCCTTTCTTCCTCGAATGCCGAAAACAGTCAGTGATCCAGGACGCTGGACTCTGCAGCGAAATCGACGTTATAATTATAATGAAAAGCACCAGTTTGCTTTTGTTCTACAATATTGTTTTTATTGCTAACCGGTTTTCGGCTTACAAGGCCATCTTCAGACATTTACTGAATATTATCACCAAAGAAGTTAAATGTTAGCAGACAACATTGGAAGAGAAGTAACACATCTAGAGTGAAGTAGAAACATACAGTGAGGAACATCTTTGCAATGAAACAGTAAAAACTGAACAGTACATAAATAACAATGGAGTTGACAGGAAAACCTTTAGCACAAAATAGGAATAGCATGCCTACATAACAGTTTCTATTAATAAACAAAACTAATAAAATAAGATAAAATTAGTACTAGACAAGGCTGCATCAAGAGGTATGAAACATGGAGAGTGATACCCAACCAATTAAAAAAGAAGAGACAGTTGTCAATGTAAATACAGAATACACGAGGAACTTAAGCAATATCAATAAGATAAACAGAAATTAGTAAATGCAGGAAAATTGAGGTGTTTGAGGGAACCTACAGTTTGAGAGTGTGATGGTACTGCATTTTAACATTAACATTATAATCAAAGCAGTTGCTGTATACCAGTTTACATTAAATAAATGAGCAAAGTAAAATATGAACAGTACTTGATGAGACAACTACAAGGGGAGTTAAACATGGACAGTAATACAAGTACAAGTTAAAAGCAAACCCTTAACTATTGAAACTACAGCATATGTGGAATACAAAGACAACTGCAACAAATAAAACAACTTAATGACTACAGGAAAATGGGAATATGTAGGAAGAGAGAGTGTGGGAAGTAATGAACAACAAAGAGGATTATATGAAGTTTAGGAGAGGGGAAGTGTTGAGTTGTGTCTGGTCATTTAGGATGAGATCTGGACTGTGAGCTAGATGTTTGTTAATTTCCAGGGCTTCCAGCAGGTTGAGTTTATGGCCTTTGTTTGCTAAGTGAAGTACATGGGACACTGGCTGGTAGTTGTGACTCTCACTCAGTACATGCTCAGCAAATGCAGAGTCTGAATTCTGCAACCTCCAGCTGCGTTCATGTTCAGCCAGCCTAGTTGATATGACTCTGCATGACTGACCAATGTAAAATTTGTCACAATCAGAACAGGTGATTTTGTATACCCCACTGTTGGCTAATAACTGGATCTTGTCTTTGCTATTAAAAACACACTGGGCTGTAGTGTTCCTGACATAGTAGGAAACCCTATACTTGCAGGATTTCAGTGCTTTGGCTACAATCTGTGATACCTGACCTAGAAATGGTAGAGTACACCGTTTCTTGCAGACAGTGGATGGGGAAGCAGGTGGGGCATAGAGGAGGGGTATAATTTTCCGTTTTTGTTTTCTGTGCAAGATGTGGTCAATAAGAACTGGATTGTAGCCATTGGCTGAGGCAATAAATTTTATTGTATCTAACTCTGCTTTAAAATCATCTTTGGACATGGGGATAGATATGAGACGGTGTACCATTGAGTGGAAAGCTGCATGTTTGTGAGCTATGGGGTGTTGTGAGCAAGAAGGTATTACTGTGTCTGTAGTTGTTGTTTTTCTGTAAATTTTGAAACAATGTGTGTGTGTACTGATGTCAATGGTGAGATCTAAGAAGTTTATGGATTTGTTGCCAATTTCCATAGTGAACTGGATATTTTTATGTTGACTGTTTAGGTTTTTCAAGAATGTGTTGAGTTGTCTTGTAGTACCAGTCCACATACACAGGACATCATCTACATATCTAAACCAGTATTTGATGTTTGCACTCAAAGGTTCTGTTTTTAGAAAATTTACTAATTTCTGTTTATCTTATTGATATTGCTTAAGTTCCTCGTGTATTCTGTATTTACATTGACAACTGTCTCTTCTTTTTTAATTGGTTGGGTATCACTCTCCATGTTTCATACCTCTTGATGAAGCCTTGTCTAGTATTAATTTTATCTTATTTTATTAGTTTTGTTTATTAATAGAAACTGTTATGTAGGCATGCTATTCTTATTTTGTGCTAAAGGTTTTCCTGTCAACTCCATTGTTATTTGTGTATTGTTCAGTTTTTACTATTTCATTGCAAAGATGTTCCTCACTGTATGTTTCTACATCACTCTAGATGTGTTACTTCTCTTCCAATGTTGTCTGCTAACATTTAACTTCTTTGGTGATAATAATCAGTAAATGTCTGAAGATGGCCTTGTAAGCCGAAAACTGGTTAGCAATAAAAATAATATTGTAGAACAAAAGCAAACTGGTGCTTTTCATTTATTATTATAATGTTGTTCTACCAAGAACCGACGGAAGATTCTGTTAATACGACGTTATAATTCATATGAAATGTGTTCTGTTGGATTCATGTCTGAAGTGTGGGCCGGCCAGTCCATTTCAGAAATGTTATTATCCACAAACCGTTTCCTCACAGATGCTGCTATACGGCAGGATTCATTGCCACTCTGATACAGTCATCGTCCCCGCATTGTTCCTCTACTGTGCACAATACATAACGTAGTAGAATCTGTTCACATGCTACCGCATTTAGCGTTTTTATACGGGCAATAAGGAGACCACGCCCTTAGTACGGAAGACACCACCACCTAATCTTTACTTAATTGTTGACACTACACGATGACAGGTGATGTTCTCCACACATTAGCTAAACCCAAACAGTTCCATCGGATTGCCACAGGGTACAGCGCGATCCATCTCTCCAGATCACTCGTTTCCAATCATCCACTGTCTAGTGGTGTCGGTCTTTACACCTACTCAAGTGCCACTTAGTATTAACTACCGATACGTGTGCGTTACGGGGAGCTGCTCGACCATTGAACCCATTCATTCTTAACTCACTACACACAGTCATTGTGCTAGCACAGTTGTTCCGAACCTGAGGGTAATTACACCCTAATGAGTAAAATGAAATTCTTTAAGCGATAAAAAAGAGTTCAGCAGCGTTTAGGTCTTGAAACTGAACTACTTTAGAAAGGTCATTATTCTTATCATCACTGTATTACTGATTGCGAAAGTTACCAATAATTACATTTTTCATTTCAAATAGTAGCATTAACCAATGAGACAATGTGGTGGAGGTTAAAGCTTGTGAGACGAATGTGCGAACAACATGTTCCTCGTTCCACACATAGTCGACGTACTGCGCATATAATTTTTATCATCCATCTGTAACAGTAAAATTGATACATATATGCTTAAATATCTCATGATAATTCCTTCTCTGAATTGTATGTAGTAAGCTACCCTGCGAACCTAGTGAGTTGTCCTGCTCTGCTACTTGCTGTTACACAGCCAGAAAGTGGGTGAACAGCAGCCTGTCATCAGTTGAATCGCCTCATGTCCCCACTGGTCAGCCGCTGAAATACCTCCTCATCTGCACCAGGGTGTATCCATAAAGCCATATGCAGGGTCCATCAGGGTCTGACTTACAACGTATCTTTATCTTTTACAATATTTTAAAACTTAAAGAAACAATAAATATAACAAATACTAAGAAACACAAGGATCTAGTAAAAATTTACGTGCATGTGGGATATTATAAACTATTTACAAGACAACTATGGTCCACAACTATACACTATGGCTTCTTGTGTGTGAAATGTGAAATTTGGTGATTGGTGGATTGGTGTGCTTGTACGAAACTATCTAATCCCATTATTCATCATGCTGCAGTGCACGTTCACACAGTGGGGAAAAAATACTTCACCGCCATATATACTATTTCCTCTTATGTACTAAACATAACTATTTCCATCACCCCCAATATACGTTCTGCTTATCCTAACATGCGATTAAACGACCTAAACAGAATATCCCACTGTATGAAAAGTCGCATATACTCCACAAGGCTGTTCAAACCTATCATTAGTTGAATGTTCACTGTGGTGATGTACGCAGTCAGATATCAGCTGCATTATCTGTGAATGGTCTCACACACACACACACAGACAGCAGAATATGACAACACACACAAATTTACATAACCTTTCGTGGATAGACTACATGTCATCCTAATCACACCGTTGTTTTAATATGTATAAAAATCATAACTGTAAGAGCCTTGTCACATACCTTTTTTGGGGCTGAGTTTACCTGGTGATAAAATGCTCGATTTGTTGACAATCTGCTATTCAATATATTTTGCGCAATAAGGCATTCAACTTCTCATTAATTTTCTTCATATGCCTCATGCTTCCTGAAACTCATATTTGTGCATTAATGTTATAAAACAGTTTCTCAGTTAAAAAAATTTATTTTGCAGTCTCAGGTTTTTACTCGCAAAAGATATAATAATAATAATAAGAGCGACTAATGCTATGCACAGTATGTGTGAGACGTTGTACTTACTGGAATTAAGGAAAACCTGAAACGGAGGACCCTCCAATGTACATTTCTTTCCACACAACCCGATTATTCAACAATGTATAACGATTAATTTCTTTTACAGAATGAAAAAGAATTGTAAAATAAACAAGCTTTTGCAAGAGAAACCAAAACCGCAAGTAATATTAAAATAATTACAACACGACCGGACCTGCAGCCCGCACGTTATCGGATGAAACAGTGGTGTTTACTACCCCGCTGGACACAGTTTCCCTTATCAAATGCCCTTCTGCAACACATGAAAACTTTATAAGCACCACTGATGACAAGAGTGATTCAGTTACTGAAAACAGATAATGTAACTTTTAATTTGAAAGCTGTATGTTGAGAGTTTCGCGGATAAGATGCGCACCTGTGCTTAAAGGTTAAACAGATTAGGAAACAATATGCCAATTATAAGGCTTATTTGAAAGCAAGCATCTTCTTAATTTCAATCGGCAACCAAGGTGCGACTGGGTTCCTACCCGTCCCTTTTGATAATCTTATTTTGACTAAAGCCCTGATGACAGTTGGCTGTTAATATTATCCAAGTTAAGCCGATTGTCAGTTATTAAGTTCGCTCTGAAGGAACGTGTTAAAACATTACTTGTGAACACTTATTACAAGAGAACTCACTCGGTGGAACCAAAAGATCCAGTTAAAAATACACCAACTATGACCCGGTCTTTCAAAGACACCAACGCACAGCTTAGTACAACAGATTGTTCATATTATAAGTAATGCATTTACACTCAAAGAATTGAACTGGTTAACATCTAAATCTAACCACTAGACCCCTGTTTTGTTTAACGGCAGCCTTTGCCTTAGTACAATTGTTCTGGCTGTATTTACGACCAGGAGCTTATTCATTAGAACATTAACGATCGGGTTAAACCGGAAGGAAAGGCAATATAAAAGCGGAACAAATTTTTAAACGACAACTAGTGTCTTAGTACAATACTGAGGCCTATATTTACGACCAATGAGCCGATCAAGTAAAACTCTGAGGGTCGGGTACGAACCAGAAAATAATTAGGAGGTCAGGTAGACAATGACACAAATCACCACGTGGATTACAGAATGTTACTCCCCTTGTGCCCACGGTGCGTCTTGGCGGTTACTGAGTGGTGCTGATGAGAGCCAAGTAGGGCAGACGGGCCACTAGCCGTCGTCCGACACGAATGTTGCCAACCAATTGACGAGATGTCGGCCTGTTGCTTGAGTCGACGCTGTCCCCGGCGAAGTGTATCTTCGCTCTGCGCAGGCCCTCCTTGCGCAGCTCGTGGCTTCGGCCGCTCGGACCTCATGATCACCTCTTGTCGCGACACTACCGCCAATCCCCAAACTTCGTGCCTCAACCTCTCGGGCCAGCGAACCCGTATTTACATATATCGTCAAGCAAAGACCTAAGGACACGACCCACAGATACCAATTCTTCCTCACAGATATTGGCAAATGGGGCCGCAGGAGTGACAGTCGATACTACCCTTCAGCTAGTGGCGCCAGACAAAACAGTCTACTAACTTAATGGCACCACGGCTAAATGTGGTCTGCAGTATCCCTGTTCTTGGTCTATAAGACTCATCGATACTGCAAGAGGAGTCTCCATTCAGATTAACTGATTTTGCTACTAATATCAGTACTCCACAAAAAGAAGCCAATCGCCTCTCTCATGTACTGCAACATGGGGCGCTGACCATAAACACTATGTGAAAGATGTCCCTGTGCTGCACTAATGTGGACCATGCTCATCACCTCAGATGAAATTCAAATGGCTCTGAGCACTACGGGACTTAACTTCTGAGGTGATCAGTCCCCTAGAACTTAGAACTACTTAAACCCAATTAACCTAAGGACATCACACACATCCATGCCCAAGGCAGGATTCGAACCTGGGACCGTAGCGGTCACACGGTTCCAGACTGTAGCGCCCAGAACCGCTCGGCCACCCCGGCCGGCTCACCACAGATCGTGGCAGACATGCATTCGTGGCGTGCACACCAAATGAACAGCAGCGAAACACAATCCGGACAAACTCACAACACAAGTGTGGCCAATTAAAGTAGTACAATCGAACATTAAAAACTGCTACGTATGAGAGAAAAAGGCGATCAATACTTTGAATACAGGCAATATGCACTCTTTGAACTAGGAGTAAGATGACGAAATTTTCTTATACCGACAGACGACAATAACGACGGAAAGTAAGGGTTAACCCTCAGTGTGCCCGTGTCACTTAGATTTATTACAAAAATTACCGTGGTAATCTGCCGCATATTCTCTGATCTTCTTTAATAATTCAGCAGTATTAAGAAGCAAGTATGGAAATTGTACACCACACTCCAACCTTCTGAACCTATGAACTAACAATTAATTATTACGATCCCACGACAAGAAGTTAACATAAACTGTGTAATACTAACTGAAATGAAATCATACCCACATTCTCTGTTCAGCCAAATGCTTGATGTGACAAAAGGAATAAATGCCGGTAGATTTCTTAGTCTTAATGCACTCCAGCTTTATTGTGTTCAGGTGGGCAATCTGTTGAACACACAGTGGCCCATCAGAGAGAAGTATACGGAAAATCCGTTTTTATTTATTCAAGAGCGTGAAAGACTTCACATGGATTTTCTGCCCAATACGGGATAAACGCACACGTGCCTTCTTGTAGTAGTGCTCTTTCCCTTTCCTTGTGGCTTCCTGTAAATTTCGGAGCGCCTGCTCCATTATCTTTCTTTGTTGTTACCGTGCTCTTGTCAAGATGTCAGCTACTTCTCTAATGAGGTCTTTCCTCTGAATATTATCGTCGGGGCCAGCATCGCAATACCATGGACCACCTCGTTCCTTTCATCTTGGAAATTACTAAGGAAAATGTTCCAAGTGACGTGATGTTTAATACAGTAGATCCCACACAAGTTCCCTAAGTCTTTCATCACTCAATCTGAGGGATTCGAGGCTGGGTGCTGTGAAGAGATGTGTATAGGTCCAATAAGGCGCCCATTCAAGGTAACCTTCCACGTTTCTCATGGAAACTGAGAATCGTTGTCAGAAATTATCTTGTCAACATGTCCCTGTACTGCGCTCTAGACACTATCAAGGCCTTACCCTTCTTCAGTGGTGTGACTATCACGAAAGTTTGAAGTCAACTCCACAAACACAATTACGTAACAAAACCCTTTTCGAGTAAATGGGAGGGATCCCGTCAAATCTGTTGCCGGTATCTGTTTGAGTTCTTAGGCACGATGGCGTACAATGGTGCCTGCATGGTTATTGTAGAATGTTTTCCCTTCTGGCAATACTTACAGACCGCCAAGACTCTTCTAATTCTCCTTTCCACGCTCCTGAAATAGGAATGTGTCCTCAACTTTAAGAAATACTCTCTGGGTCCAAAGTGGACGTAACTCAGATGTGTATACCACATAACTTTGTTGATGAATTCCTCGGGTAGACACAAGCGCCACATTGTACCTCCAGCACTGCTGCAATGGAACAGAATTCCCTTACATTACAGATAAAACTGTCTAATAGCTGCTTGTGTGTGATATTTGCATTTTCTTCTCTGTGTTAGAAGCATAGGGTCCCTGTCTTGCTCTGTTCCTTCATCGTCCATGCTAGCCATTACACAGTTTTCGAATCCCACTTCACGTACGTAAAACAGACTGAAGTGGTTTCCTTCCAGCTCCTCGTTCACACCTGTGACAGAGGCAACAGGCGATCATGATAAGGCATCCACAGTTATATACGTCATGCCAAGTACATGCATCATGGTAAAATCAAATTCCCGCAGGTAGAGGACCCATCTCGCTAGTCTTATGTGGGTAAGTTTTGCAGTTAATAAGAATTCACAAGCTTTATAGTTCGTGAGGATTATAGTCTTCCTTCTGAACAAGAAAAACCTATGAAACTTCCTGGCAGATTAAAACTGTGTGCCGGACCGAGTCTCGAACTCGGGACCTCTGGTAGAGCACTTGCCCGCGAAAGGCAAAGGTCCCGAGTTCGAGTCTCGGTCCGGCACACAGTTTTAATCTACCAGGAAGTTTCATATCAGCTCACACTCCGCTGTAGAGTGAAAATTTCATTCTAGAAACATCCCCCAGGCTGTGACTAAGCCATGTCTCCGCAATATCCTTTCTGCCAGGAGTGCTAGTTCTGCAAGGTTCGCAGGAGAGCTGCTGTGAAGGTTGGAAGGTAGGAGACGAGGTACTGGTGGAATTAAAGCTGTGGGGACGGGGCGTGAGTCGTGCTTGGGTAGCTCAGTCGGTAGAGCACTTGCCCGCGAAAGGCAAAGATCCCGAATTCGAGTCTCGGTCCGGCACAAAGTTTTAATCTTCCAGGAAGTTTCATATCAGCGCACACTCCACTGTAGAGTGAAAATTTCATTCTAGAAGAAAAACCTAAATTTTTGAAACGTAATGAAAGCCGTCGCGTCCAACTCGGTGACAATGTAGTTATTTTCGCATTTCGATAAGTCGTGGCTCCAAAATAGTGTAGTCTTGTGGGCTATATACCCTTGCCTTTCGTATTACCAGAATATCCTGGCAGCCATCCCTTGTAGGCACTGTCTGGGTCACACAGAATTTTTCCTGCACATTTGGGTGTGACAGTACTGATCCTCTTATCGAAGCTGTTTCTAAGAACTGAAACCCTTGTTCCGCTTCAGTATCTCAAAACTATGGAGTCTTCCTGCCACTAAGCTGTAGAGTCACGGCGATGCTTATGTCAAGGCATTGATGAATCTTTTACAGAAATTTGTTATCCCACGGAACCCTCTAAGTTGTTTCTTAGTTGCCTAGTTGAGTTTAGAGATACCCCTTCCGTCTTAACAATGTGTCCAAAAAATTTGACCCACGAAGTTTTGAAACATCAGTCATTGAGGTTCTCTGTTACATCACCCTCCATGACTGTTCGTAGGATCTGCTTTAAATTTTATTATGTGCATCCTATGTTACTTCTGCTATCGGGCTGTTGTACGTAGACGTGGAAAGCGCCATTATGCCATAATCTAAAATTTTCTATATTTCCAGGAATACTTTTTACCTGTACACTTGTAGGATGGAATACTGTGGTACAAAGAATTTCCTGCGCTCCTTCAACCTGAATGCATACTCAAAGTTTTTTTAGAGTGCCGGTTGTCGGCAAAAATACCTCTGCGATAGCAAATAAGGTGTTTCTTAATTCCTCCCTCTCTTTATCCGATATGTTCTGCAGCTTCTCTATCTTTTCTTTACCTACATTCTTCATCTTGAGATGCATCCTTCACATCTTCCCTCACCTTTTTCTCTCCTTGCTCGCCTACTACTTTATCTTAGCGCCAGGATTTAATTTTTTTCTCATCTTCTCTATCGGCATAACACAGTTTGAGACAATTTGGCAGAAGTTGTACTCTAATACTATGCTATTCGAACCGAAAGTGACAGCATCCTTGGCCGGCCGCGGTGGTCTCGCGGTTCTAGGCGCGCAGTCCGGAACCGTGCGACTGCTGCGGTCGCAGGTTCGAATCCTGCCTCGGGCATGGATGTGTGTGATGTCATTAGGTTAGTTAGGTTTAAGTAGTTCTAAGTTCTAGGGGACTGATGACCACAGCAGTTGAGTCCCATAGTGCTCAGAGCCATTTGAACCATTTTGACAGCATCCTTCTGTAGTATCAGTTCACTATCCAGGCCTAATATCGTCTGTTGTTCATGCAGGAAACCCATATCAAGCATCAGGACAGTGGACAAATGTTGGATGACCAAGAAGTTTTTTTGTAGCATATAGCCTTGAGACTTGAATTCCATGCGAGTTTCAAAATTGTACCTCCATATGATTCCCAACTAATGCACATTCAATCTTCGTCTTCTTGAATGGCAGAACCAGCCAGTAACGATTTTCTGAACACTCCTGATATGCTGATTCTGATATCCGTATCCTATCTATAAAATTCTCAATAGTCTCATTTTTCATTTGTGACTCCCACTGTGATTGCTTGCAGTAGAGGTTGCAACTATGCTGCCTCTTATAATGTTACACTTGGGCCCTCCTGAGTTCATCGCTTGACTGCACATTTCTCAGGTCCTCATGACACATAACACACGTTTTTGCTTCCTCTGTCAAGTGCAAATTGGTCATCTGTAATAATTGTCAGTATGTCCAAAATCCCAGCTTTGCACCCATCAACAGGTTGTCTGAAAATGCTAATACATCCTGCCCTGTGTTGCCCTAACAAAGATTAACTAGTCGAATGGTAGCTGAAACTAACATGGGAACTGTCAAACTGAAGGAGGCCCTATCCTCTCTTAGAGCATTTAAGTGGTTATGCAGTTCAGTATTACCTTTCCTTCAAAGCATCTAACTGCTTATGAAGTTTTGCTTTACACATTATCAAGTGAGCTACCTGTTCTACCAAAAATTCAATCTTATGCAGAGTGGCAAACGCACTTCTCCTTGACACAGGATGTCGAGAAGGACTTCTAGTTACAGCCTAACGTCTCTATCTGAGTGGCTGCTGATGGTTAGTACTTAACACACTTCAAAATGAACTGCATGTGATTATTGAGCCATACTCCTTGGTTCACAATAAGCTACATGTCCATACCAACCAGGTGTAAACTAGTAGCTGTACAGTCCCTACAAAATTCACTTTGTACACCCTCAAATCATCGTCTGCGACTAATGTCACAAATTTCACTCACAAACCAGAATTGGAAGTCTGGTAGAGAAGTAACTGACTCCTCACAGGAGAAAATAAGCAGAAACTAATGTCATCACTCGTCCTACTGTGGTCTTAATGCTGCATGTCATGGCTGTCAACTTCCGCCCAAACTCACTCGGCCACTTCTGCTTCTAATCGTCAGTAGTCAGCAACTTCTGCCACCAGCTGTAGTGGGATGGCAAGATGGCAGATGAGATTAGGTACCAACCCCCTCCCCCCTTTTTCCCCTGCAGGTTACGATGGCGTTGAGTGTTCATCAGTAGTGCGGCAGGTGGCAGGTTCATGGAGGTAGATGGATGTCTGACAGTAAGCCACAGACACAGCAATTACGGGCAGTCGTTCTTTGTGTGCAAAGTTTACATCACCGCTAGTGTTGCCAGGTGGTGCACAGCACATCGAGACACAGGATAGTCCCAGTTAGGGAAGGGTGTTTAGCTCTGCAAGCAGCCCGCATGACAACCAGCGCATGGCATTGACCCACCGAGCACGCAGCAGCTCAGCCGAAGCTACATTATTAGCACTCCAACAGTGTGGTGCATCATCAGGCCAAAGTCAGGCGGTCAGTGCACCAGTATGACAGACTCAGCATAAACAGGTCGCATTGGCTGGTACAGATGTAAGTCTCATTGCGAATGTATTCGAGCAGAAAGAGCTGAACCATGGACGCCAGTGAAGCATCCGGTGTCAGTGCAAAGCCTGAACAGGGCAGACGGTGTCTCAGCAACTAGCCAGCCCAGATTTGAATCATGGACACCCAGGCATGCACCAAGCCGATAGATGTGGTCCAGCAGGTTGTCCTCCAGCAAAGAGGCACCATTTCGACCCCCAACGGCATCAGGCCTAGGGGCAGCTAGTACTAGCTGTTAGACAACCTATTTCCGGTCGATGACTGGCGTGGATACCTCTCGTTGTTGTCTGCAGGCGGTGATAGACAATGCATAACTGACACGGGCAGTATTTATAGCTGCTCGACCAACCATTGTCTTGGCAGGCCATCATTCCTCTTTGAGGAAAACATGGAAGTGTCTGGAGTCTGATTTGTACAAGCGGCAATCCAGGTAGCCGAAGCTACAGTCGGCTTCCGCACGATGTCAGCAGTGTCACAGCTCCGGCAGTGGTTGTTGAAGATAAATATGTGATAACTTGTCCGAAAGTGATGCCAGGGCAGTGAATCTCTCTTTGTCAGCGGAGTCCGCTTGTAGTTTCTTGTGAAAGTGTACTCTGCGAGTCTTTGTCTGCTTCACTTCTCTAAATCATCTTGCTGTAGCTTATGGTGAAAGTATATGCTAACCTGGACGCAGGATTTCAATAGCCAAGTGAAAGAAGCTACGGCGCAACATCTGGAAATAATGGAGAACGGAAAATTGGGTGGTTTTCTTAAAATCTTTTCTTACATCCACTGGGAGTTTCCTACCCGTAGATAACATAACTCGAACATCTCACTGGAGAGACGTAACACAAGTCACTAAGTTTCCATAATGTTCATGGGAAATGAATATTTTATGTGCGGAGTGTTCGGTAACGGTTGCTCTGATGTCTAAGTTGACTGCGTCCTCCATCAACAAGCCGGCCGAAGTGGCCGTGCGGTTAAAGGCGCTGCAGTCTGGAACCGCAAGACCGCTACTGTCGCAGGTTCGAATCCTGCCACGGGCATGGATGTTTGTGATGTCCTTAGGTTAGTTAGGTTTAACTAGTTCTACGTTCTAGGGGACTAATGACCTCAGCAGTTGAGTCCCATAGTGCTCAGAGCCATTCCATCAACAATCTCAGCTTATAGGAGGCTTGCCCAGAAACTACACTTGTTGAAAGATCTTGTTGAAAGATGCAATCGCCATCCCCGAATTGCTCTTCAGCAGTGGGAAGCAAGAAGCTGCTTAAAACATCAATGTAGATCTGTGCTGTGATAGTGTCACGCAAAATAACAAGGAGTGCAAGCCCCCTCCATGAAAAACACGACCACCGCCTCCAAATTTTACTGTTGGCGCTACACACGCTGGCAGATGACGTTCACCTGGCATTCGCCGTACGCACACCTTGCCATCGGATCGCCACATTGTGTACCGTGATTCGTCACTCCACGCAACGTTTTTCCACTGTTCAATTGCCCGATGTTTACGCTCTTTACACCAAGATAAGTTTCGTTTGGCATTTACTGGCGTGATGTGTGGCTTATGAACCGCCGCTTGACCATGAAATCCAAGTTATCTCACCTCTCGCCTAACTGTCATAGTACTTGCAGTGGGTTCTGATCCAGTTTGAAATTCCTGTGTGATAGTCTGGATAGATATCTGGCTATTACATGTTACGACCCTCTTCAACTGTCGGCTGTCTCTGTCAGTCAAAAGACGATGTCCTGTACGCTTTTGTGCTGTACGTCTCCCTTTACGTTTCTACTTTACTATAACATCGGAAACAATGGACCTAGGGATGTTTATGAGTGTGAAAATCTCTCGTACAGACGTATGACACAAATGACACCCAATCACCTGACGACGTTGAAGTCCGTGAGTGCCGCGGAGCTCCCATTCTGCTCTCTCACAATGTCTACTGACTATGAGGTCGCTGATCTGGAATACCTGGCAGTAGGTGGCAGCACGAGGCACCTAATATGAAAAACGTATGTTTTTGAGGGTGTCCGTATACTTTTTATCACATACTGTATATTCTGATCGGTCGTGAGTCCGAAAACACAGCGAAAATCAGAAACTTTTTATTAGCTACACCTTCCAGGTACCTCTCTAGATACACTACTGGCCATTAAAACTGCTACACCAAGAAAAAATGCAGATGATAAACGGGTATTCATTGGACAAATATATTATACTAGAATTGACATGTGCTTACATTTTCACGCAATTTGGGTGCATAGATCCAGAGAAATCAGTACCCAGAACAACCACCTCTGGATGTGATAACGGCCTTGATACGTCTGGGCATTGAGTCAAACAGAGCTTGGATGGCGTGTACAGGTACAGCTGCCCATGCAGCTTCAACACGATACCACATTTCATCAAGAGTAGTGACTGGCGTATTGTGACGAGCCAGTTGCTCGCCCATCATTGGCCAGACGTTTCCAATTGGTGAGAGATCTGGAGAACGTGCTGGCCAGGGCAGCAGTCGAACATTTTCTGTATCCAGAAAGGCGCGTACAGGATCTGCGACATGCGTTCGTGCATTATTCTGCTGAAATGTAAGGTTTCGCAGGGATCGAATGAAGGGTAGAGCCACGGGTCGTAACACATCTGAAATGTAACGTCCACTGTTCAAAGTGCCGTCAATGCGAACAAGAGGTGACCGAGACGTGTAACCAATGGCACCCCATACCATCACGCCGGGCGATACGCCAGTATGGCGTTGACGAATACACGCTACCAATGTGCGTTCACCGCGATGTCGCCAAACACGGATACGACCATCATGATGCTGTAAACATTCGTGCACCCAGGTTCGTCGCTGAGTACACCATCGCAGGCGCTCCTGTTTGTGATGCAGCATCAAGGGTAACCAGAGCCATGGTCTCCGAGCTGATAGTCCATGCTGCTGCAAACGTCGTCGAACTGTTCGTGCAGATGGTTGTCGTCTTGCCCTGAGCACTATGCGACTTAACATCTGAGGTCATCAGTCGCCTAGAACTTAGAACTAATTAAACCTAACTAACCTAAGGACATCACACACATCCATGCCCGAGGCAGGATTCGAACCTGCGACCGTAGCGGTCGCTCGGTTCCAGACTGTAGCAGCGTCTAGAACAGCACGGCCACTCCGGCCGGCAATGTCGTCTTGCAGACGTACCCATCTGTTGACTCAGTGATTGAGACGTGGCTGCACGTTACAGCCATGCGGATAAGATGCCTGTCATCTCGACTGCTAGTGATACGAGGCTGTTGGGATCCAGCACGGCGTTCCGTGTTACCCTCCTGAACCCACCGATTTCATATTCTGCTAACAGTCAATGCCGTGATACGATAAACCGCAATCGCTACAGGCTACAATTCGACCTTTATCAAAGTCGGAAACGTGATGTTACGCATTTCTCCTCCTTACACGAGGCATCGCAACAACGTTCCACCAGGCAACGCCGGTCAACTGCTGTTTGTGTATGAGAAATGGGTTGGACACTTTCCTCATGTCAGCACGTTGTAGGTGTCGCCAGCGGCACCAACCTTGTATGGATGCTCTGAACAGCTAATCATTTGCATATCACAGCATCTTCTTCCTTCTTTCACGTCTGCAGCACGTCATCTTCGTAGTGTAGCAATTTTAATGTAGTCGCCGCTCCGATTTAGACATTCGTCGTTGCTTTGTATCAACCTGCCAATGCTCTTGTTACAGAAGGCAGCTACCTGTGCTTTCCGCCAGTTTTCTACGCAAGTCTGCTGTGCTGTGGCACAATGTTGTCTTCATAGCCAGCGGTTCATGTGAGCAGAGGTGAAAATCGGAGCCACGTCCGGGCTCTATTGTTGGTGATCGAATACTCCCAGTGGAAAACGCTGCAGGAGCTTCTCAGTTGCCCCTGCAGTGTGCCGCCGAGAATCGTCATGAAGAAGGAAAAGCATGATAGTTGTGTTACGTGGAGTTGCGTGAAAGCAGGCGAAATCTCTCGTCTGGTACTCATATTTGGCGGGAGAGCCTATTTTCTAGGCATCTTTATGTGCTCACGATGCGTTCAGTCCTGCGAAATGTAACTAACACGTTCGTTAGGCATGCTAAATTGCAAAGCCTAATCGGATTTTCACTGCGGTTACCATTTCTTGACCGATCGGAACTTACTTTGTGGACAACTCCCGTATGACAATACGAAACACAACAAGGTCTATCACTGATAAAATAACATCTTTATTTAGTTTTAGCCTTTTTATCTGGGTTATGTATGTACAGTGTGGGCAGTGATGAGTAAGGATAAATGAATGGACACTGCAGCGTTGGAAGTTTGCATTATTAAGTTACTTATTTTCAAAACAATATTGTACTCTAAGGATAAACAAAATGAGTTTGCGCTATTTTAAATGGATTGGCCTAGTATTCGGGAGGATGGAGGTTTAAATCGCCGTCTCACCATCCAGATTGGGTTTCTACGTGGTTTCCGAAAATGACTTCAAGGAAATGTCAGCCGGCTAGTGTTGCCGTGCGGTTCTAGTCGCTTCAGTCTGGAACCGCGTGACCGCTACGGTCGCAGGTTCGAATCCTGCCTTGGGCATGGATGTGTGTGATGTCCGTAGTTAGGTTTAAGTAGTTCTAAGTTCTAGGGGACTGATGACCACAGATGTTAAGTCCCATAGTGCTCAGAGCCATTTGAACCAAGGAAATGTCGGGATGGTATCTTCCACAAAGCCATTGCCGATTGTCTTTCCTGTCAAACTAGACCTGTAGGTACGTAAATGTCTTTCCATATGAATTTAGTTTTTATTTTTTTCTTGATAAAATGTAATACCATGACATACGCAGCATTCTTGTAACATCGATCCATTGATGAATAAACCTACTACTACTACTACTACTACCTTACTAATATTAATAAGCCACGCCACGAGATGTCCACTGTAGGAAGGAGGCGCCATAAGAGGAATGTGATCCATGTGCATGCGCAATGTGCCTAGGGAAGCCGTACCGGCAAACAGCAGCCGTCTCATAGTTGGTGGGACAAGTGGGACAAATTTGGCAGTTCAGCCTGTACCACAGATACCAGCTGACACGCTTATAAGCTGCTGCGACTTTTCCTGGCATACGTCTAACACGTAGACTACAATCCAACGTTATGTTTGTGACACGACTGTCCAGTATGATTCAGGTAGGTTAGCCTGCATCTATTAATCTTCATCTGTTAATTCTGCTGAAGAAAAAACACATTATTCTGGTACCAGCAGTTGGTCTACGAGCACAAAAGTCCTGGACATGAGCTAATATGGGTTTCAGAGTAGTGTTCTATCAGATTTTATTCTTATGCATCTCATGATTTATTTTACTAATGTGTTGGAGTAGTGGTTTAGCGACAGACTAGAATCCAATGCGGCCCCAACTCCTCCAAGGTTTTTTTTAGTGACATTTAAGGATTCTTTTTTCTCTGACAATGATTTGTTGATATGAAAAACACCGATTCGAACTGTGGTTCATAGTCTACTTTAAACTGTAGTTTCTCCCGTAACTCACCACATAAATTAATTCAAATATGGAAGGAACCTGTACTACGTAGGAAAAGAAATCCACTACCTTAGAACTACACTACTGTTGACAAATTGCTGGAAATTATACCTATATTAATATCCAGAGCGGAATGACCACATAAAACAAACAGTAGGAAAAGCAGATGCTGGTCAGATTCATTGGAAGGATCTTAAGGAAATGTAGCTCATCTACGAAGAAAGTGACTTACAAGGCGCTTGGTCGACTGATTCTTGAGTACTGTTCATCAACCTGGGATGCTTATCAGGTAGAACTGATAGAACAGATCGAGAAGATCCAACGAAGAGGGGTGCGTTTGGTGACGGGATCGTTTAGTCGGTGCAAGAGAGTTACAGAAATGCTCACAAACTCCAGTGGTAGACGCTACAGGAGAAGCGTACAGTTTCACGGAGAGGATTACTATTGAAATTTCGAGAGAGCACTTTCTGGGAAGCCTCGAACGACATAGTACTTCCTCCCATAAACTTCTCGTGAAAAGACCACTTGTCCTGCATTGGTATATCTAGGTTTTGAGCGTATAGTGTGAGAGGACTCACTGCCCTCCCCTTATTTCAGCTTGTTGTATAAAAACCCTACAAACTGCACAGGTCTGCGTGCTGCAGTGCTTGGCTTGTATTGCGAATACATAGATAGAAGGATCCTTTATTGTATGATTATATGATAGCGGAACAAACACTGGTAGCAGTTACTTCTGTAAAATATCTGGGAGTATGCGTGCGGAACGATTTGAAGTGGAATGATCATATAAAATTAATTGTTGGTAAGGCGGGTACCAGGTTGAGATTCATTGGGAGAGTGCTTAGAAAATGTAGTCCATCAACAAAGGAGGTGGCTTACAAAACACTCGTTCGACCTATACTTGAGTATTGCTCATCAGTGTGGGATCCGTACCAGATCGGTATGACGGAGGAGATAGAGAAGATCCAAAGAAGAGCGGCGCGTTTCTTCACAGGGTTATTTGGTAACCGTGATAGCGTTACGGAGATGTTTAATAAACTCAAGTGGCAGACTCTGCAAGAGAGGCGCTCTGCATCGCGGTGTAGCTTGCTCGCCAGGTTTCGAGAGGGTGCGTTTCTGGATGAGGTATCGAATATATTGCTTCCCCCTACTTATACCTCCCGAGGTGATCACGAATGTAAAGTTAGAGAGGTTAGAGCGCGCACAGAGGCTTTCAGACAGTCGTTCTTCCCGCGAACCATACGCGGCTGGAACAGGAAAGGGAGGTAATGACAGTGGCACGTAAAGTGCCCTCCGCCACACACCGTTGGGTGGCTTGCGGAGTATAAATGTAGATGTAGATGTGTAGATGTAGAGACATACTTCCATCCGTTATGGTGTCTCCAGGCTACCTGGAGCATCCCGTCTCAGCGGCCATACGTCAGTGCCAGCCTGCCCTGAACAAAGGGATAGGCAGGCGCTCAAAAATGCAGTTGGAAAGTTCCAGACAGGGAGCAGCTTACCTTATACTGGACAAGTTGGCCTATTCAGTTTGCAAGATGGCACAAGATAGCGCTAGAAGTGACAAAGTGACTTACAGGAACTGGACAGAGCGCGACAAGAAAATTAGACAAATTAGAGCCAAGACAGAGGCTTACTGACAATTTTTCTTCCACAGGCCAATCGCAAGTGGAACAAGGAAAGGGAGGGGGGGGGGCGTCATTTAGTGGTACAGAAGTATCCTTTGCCACGTATAGTTAAGTGGCTTTCGGAGTATGATGTAGATCATATGCTAAAACACTGTCGACTTCGAACTAACCTTCAGGTCGAAGACACCTTTACCTGTACTAGTTTGCTCGTCTAGTAATTGTCCTCCGATTTTCACGACATTAACCACTAAGTTAAAATGCGACATGTCTCTTTTTTTTCTTTTCTTCGTTTCTGAATATTTCTTCGTAATGTTTATGGGTTACTGCGTTACAACTTGGTAGAAAAATATCTTATTTGTTAATAAATGCATAATTTTTGAATGTTCTACTTTATTATTTTACATTAATTCCAGGTTTCTGGCCTACAAGGGTAATGAATATTATAGACATGCACATTTTGTGGATTCAATGGAAAACAGAATGTTTCTTCCTTTCCAGTCGACATTTAGTATCGTGAAGCGTCAGGTCGTCATGTCTCAGTGTTGCATCCGAACTAGTTATTTCACTCTAACAATTTGAATCGTCCATTTTAGACATATATTCTTAGCATCTGTCACTCTACGTTAACCTACCATTTCGTTCCATGGCACTCTGCACTGTTGCATTAACCGACTGATGGTTCAAAGATGGTTTGCGAAACGGAGAGATGAGGCAGACTCGTTTCGAATATAACAATTTCATTAAAGACTATTTGTCTGGAACAGCGACGACCAGAGGGTGGCTTTTGGACAGTCTCCGATACCCATCTTGGCAAATGACGAACTCGTTCTCCATCACTAGCATGAAAAATAATAACAAAATAGATATACAAACGAAATAATAACTGCATGATTCCTAGATAGGTGGACTTCATTACTTTCCTTCCACAGTGTAACTAACGGTTGTACTGATATGAAGGGGATCTGGATGCAGAATTAAAATGATTTTGGATGGGTTATTGCCCTTCGGTAATGGATCCAGTCAGGGTAAAAGGAACACTGACGACAAAAAAAGGAAATAATTTCATTGCCCATTTTTCTCAACAATTACATTTTATTTCACATATATTGGGGTCCAATAGAATGATCACAAAATGGATAGTTTTCAAAGAAACAGTCTCGTCCCATGAGTGCAATTAATTTATATTGGACAGAAGATTGGGTACAAGGTGATGTCTGAAGGTGATGTCTCTGCCACTGTTGAAAGGAATGAAAATTGGTTTTTAACGTCTTATTGACAACGAGATGATTGAAGACGGACGACATTCAAGGACAAGGGAAGCATGGATAACGAAATCGGCCTTGTTCTCTTCAAAGGAACAGTCCCGCCACGTGGCTTAAAAAGATTTTGGGAACTCATGGAGTACATAAAGCCGGTTTGTCGTCCGCTGAAATGGACGGCCGGCCCGGGTGGCCGAGCGGTTTTAGGCGCTACAGTCTGGAACCGCGCGACCGCTACGGTCGCAGGTTCGAATCCTGCCTTGGGCATGGATGTGTGTGATGTGCTTAGGTTAGTTAGGTTTACGTAGTTCTAAGTTCTAGGGGACTGATGATCTCAGAAGTTAAGTCCCGTAGTGCTCAGAGACACTTGAAGCATTTTTGAAATGGACGCTACTTCTCTCGATTCCAGCGTTCTCTTTCAGTTGGAGAGAGATCATCTGCAGTGACTGTCATAACTATGGAAATGAGCGGTAGCCAGTCGTTCAAAATAAGTTATAAATATCTTTCAAAGTGACTAGTTGAAGAAAACTCTATTTACTGCATCGAAACCATCAGCCGACTCTGTATAATCAGTTTTCACACTAGAACAACAATACTAAAACCCATATTTGGACACAAACTGACTGCCATACCCACAACTTGAGCCAGTTCATCAACGTAATGTCGATACTCAAAAAGAGAGAAAATCTTAGTTGGCACTAAACACTTACTTGGCATGGAATATCGATTCCGTACTAAATTTTTGCTGGCTTCAGCCGATAGTAAATTTGGCATAGAGATTTTCCGACACACAAGCAACTGTCGGTTACAGAAACTACATATAATTAGCAAACGAAAATTCCTCTTCGATTTCTTGTTTGGCCAACAGTTTAGGGAACAAGCTGGTGTGTGAGAGACTACCTGGTTCATGTAAACAATACTCGGTGAATCTATACAAGGGAAAGAATACCACCTTCAGAAGATAACATACGCCCAGTTGTTCCGCTGCGAGGCATGGAGAAAGTACAGTTTATCTAATGCTGTTGTTTTCTTTCACTTGGTGCACTATAAAAAATTTCCTGCTTTCTGCGACCAACATGCTTCATATAGACTAAATACTCCCATGAAATATATGTATTTCCATCATTTTATATTCTACCTAGTTAATAAAGCTGGCATTGAAAATTTTCTATTAGAAACGAACACAAAAAATGACCTCATATCTTTTTAACCATGTGTTGTACAATAATATATTTGTGTAGATATATTCAGCGGCATATGTGGATACTCCCTGCGAAATACTTTGCGAATAGAATTAGTAAAAAATGCCGGCCGAAGTGGCCGAACGGTTCTAGGCGCTACAGTCTGGAACCGCGCGACCGCTATGGTCGCAGGTTCGAATCCTGCCTCGGGCATGGATGTGTGTGTTGTCCTTAGGTTAGTTAGGTTTAAGTAGTTCTAAGTTCTAGGGGACTGATGACCTCAGCAGTTAAAAAAAAGTCCCATAGTGCTCAGAGCCATTAGTAGCAAAGAAGTAATAAATTTAAACGTCATGGATGATGCAGCGGTTTTCTGGTATCTGATTGTTCTTGACGTCATAATTCCTCAACTATGATAGACTGATGGTTCTTACTCCCGCAGCGATTTCTGCCTGGCAGTAAAAGATATGTGTACCAAGTTTGATTGAAATCGTTCCTTGATTTAGGAGTGGATGTGGAACGTACACACATGTATACATCCATTTTTATAATATGTATGGATTAGTTGGTTTTGTGTTCTACCAATTTGTCATTTCGCAGCAACAGAATAGCAGCGATAGCTCTGTAAACATTAATGTATGTGAAAAGTGGTATATAGGTTTCAATACTATTTGTGAGAGAGGAAGGATACAAGTTTTGGAAATGGAGGTTGCTAGTCTTTCTACTTCTATCTTAAAATGTATTATAAGAACAATTATTATTCAGATTTTATTAAAATAATAAGTATAAGTTGCTAGAAAAGCATTTAGAATAACTGTATTCGCCTGTCCAGTCGCTTATAAAAATAGAATACCAATAGTGTACCAACATTATCTCTTTCTCTTGCAACAAATTGAATACATTATAGTATAGTTATTCCTTATGTTACAAGGAATATGCATGAGGTGAACTCTCAGAATCTAACAGTTTATATTTTTTAAAAGAAAACAGATAAAAGTAAAATATGTTGTAAGACTTAACAGCTGCTTATCCTTTTACAAAAAGCTTTTAAAAATACGAACGTAAATACCTGAAGATATAACAAACTTAGTTAATCAACAAAAGGATTTTAATAACATCAGTACTTCATTAAGATGTTCGACATGCGATAAACTTGCTTGTAACACATTACGTACTCCATGAATTCTAAAAGTGTAAGTATGTTCTAATAACAGCTCGTCTTTCTACCTTATTATATGAGGCGGATGCACACACCAACAACCCAAGCAACAACCAATGATCAGAAAGAAAAAAAATTAAACAGCTGAAACCACAGTGTGGTTAAGAAACTGCTTAACGAACGATGTCATTAAGAGTCTACTTATGCAACAACACGGTTATGAAGAAGGAACCAATAGAATTTAACACAACAAACAAATGCTGGTGCGCTTGTGTTGTAATATTTCCTTCAAACACTCTTCAAATGACATCCGTTGGCAACATGCTAGCTGACATCGACGAACATCTTGACGAGAGCCTTCTCATATGTATGATGTTTTGCGTGTATTTGTGCATTTATAAAAACACGTGGCAGTACTGGTATGCAGCTCACATTACTGGCTCAGTTGGGCACGAACTGCTCGGCTTCCACCGCTGCGTCGACCTCTGCACACGAGCTAAGGATGGTGGAAAAGGGTAAGTATATCAATTTGAGGCAAGGGAGCCTGGTCCAGAAACGATGGAGTCGAAACTTATAAGCCAATACCGTATGATTCCTCTGACGGTGGAAAAATGTACTCGACTGACTGAAGCATATCCCATTTCTTATTCGTCAACGGATGTGGTTCCAACATGATGCAGTCCCCGTTTACCTTGATCAGACATTCGCTGCAAAGTGGATAGGGAGAGATAGTACTGTTTCGCACCCAGCACCTTCGCATGATATCACCCCATTTGATTTCATCTTATGAGGTCGTGTGAAAAGTCCTGTGTAAGAAACGAGGCTAACGAGGATCTCCTGGAAAGAATTCTCGCTGCCTGCGATACAATGCAAACGACGCCGCGGATGTTAAAACAGGTACGACAGAGCTTTGTGTGACGTTGCCCTGCCTGCATTCACGCTGGGGGACGCCATTTTGAACAACTGTTGTAAATACAGCAGCTTGTGAAATTTGTGCGAGTAAATGGAATTCATTATTATTGTACCTTAGGCTTAGGATTTTCGGTCTCTCTGACATCAAGTTAAGTGCGCCATTACTAATCGATCCGCAGGGCAAATTATCACAGGATACTGGGGAGCACTCAACAGGAGTTCTGCACGTCATGGCCGGGATTCGAACGTTGGTGAGCTTAGTTTGACAGCTGCGCGAGGCTAAGGCGGAACTTGATAGATTTTCGCTTATACCATGCGACTGGTCGTTTCCGGACTACGATACATTTACCCTTCTCCATCATCCCTGAAAGTTTGTATCATCATCACCTTGTACATCGAATCACTGCCGACACAGGCTGCATGAGCGAGGATAACTACTGAAGCACCACCCTGAGGACTGCTGTGGCTACAGTCGTTGACTGGCAACGGCTCGATCTGTACGTAATTTGTTTCCTTAGGCACCAAAGAGTCATCCTACATCATGTAGTATACAAGTTGGAGGACACTTCTAAAAATACTCAAGTTGTTTAACGGAATGTAGATTGCTGGTGGGGACTACCCTTTTCAATATTGATTCAGTATCTTGGCAGACGCTCCATATTGGCTGACGGTGAATAAATGGTGCAGAGACAGTGCCTTAAGGCAATCCACTCAAACATTTTATAAATCGTGTGTCTTATTGCGTAATTTATTGCTCTAAATACGCTCTTTCATTATGAACCTCCAGTGCTCCTTTTTTCATGTACTTCTTTGACTGTAGGCAAACCTTTGACTGTGTTTTCTAGGACAAGTTGTGGCAGGTGCTTGCAGTATTCGGTGTCCGACCGAACTTGACGGCACTGAACAATGTCCTATACATTAATCACCTCGCAGTGGCGAAGACAAGTAGTGGCTCGTCTCATTTCTTCAGTGTATCAAATGGTGTCAGACAGGGTTAAACATTTTGATCTCGTCTTCCTCCTCCTCCTTTTCCTCTTCAGTGTGGGTGTTTTCGCTGTCAATGTGGATGTCGCTGCCCACACTCTGGAGATTTTCGTTAGGTTGCATATACGTAGGAATGTCTGTTATGTCGCGTCCGCAGGTACTCTTCATGTGTTGTTTTTGAAATACTGTCTATGCATTTAGTTGTGCCAGTTGTTCTTCGGCTCTCATTGCTGCGTATATTGTTCAGAGGAGCCTCCATTCTCGCATGTAGATGTAGGTATCTGTCTCAGTCTCACTGGATTTAAGTGCAAGGGATAAGGTCCGTGTCCAGTGAATAAATGTACCATACAGCCGCTTGGACCGATATGTTTCATTCTTAAACGCCCCCTCAGGACAGGGAGGATGTCGTGCAATCTACGTCCATCATTCCACTCACCTCGCCACGTACCCAAACGGCAACTTTTAAGGTGACATGTGGTCTGTATCGGCACAACAGTTATTGTGTGCACCTTGTCTAATCTTTAAATAGTACCTTGCAGCTTTTTGTATTATCGTGATATCTATGGGGCATATTCAGAGCACCACACACAGTGCATGCACGGGTGTGATGCCGAATGCTCCAGATAACTCAAGTAGCTCACTTCTCCGCGCTCGGCTGATAGATGCTTTGTTGGTGACCAGGTCCGGTCTATGTGCCCACATGCCAGCTGAGTACTGAATCGCAGATCACACAGTGGTATGTCCGTATGACTGGTAGAGGTAGTCTGTACTGTTTTGAATTTAGCCTCACCAGTTTATGTAGTAATTTTTCTGCTTTGTCAATGTTAGCCTAATGTGTTAGTGGAAATTCAATTTCTCATCTGTTTGTAGTCAAGACAGCGTGTAATATGTGCGCCGTTGATGTTTGTGTCCCCTTTTTCAACTGAATAGTTCCTTTGGAGTGACCCTTTCAGTAATGTGTACATTGTTTCGTTTTCGTCTATTATGAGTTTGTTGTTGTGACAACATTGTGTAATTGTTTATAGTATTCCACCGGCTTTGTCTTGTAGCTGGGCTCTACTATTTGAAGTGACTACAACTGATAGGTCATCTGTGTAGGCGACAATCCCGTCTGACCTGTCATCTCTTCTAGAAGTTGCAGGAGGAGTTCGATCTTATGTCCCAGAAGGTGGTCCGGCAGATCGACCCTTGAGGACAGCCTCTGGTAATTCTTTTCATTACTTTCCAGCTGTCCATCTGCCATATTGCTACTCGGTCTTTAGAGCAGTCTAGGAAACTGTTGTACGGTCATTTCGGTATCTCCAGATGTCTTAAGCACGAAGAAGTGGCGCTAATTTGGAAGTAGGCGCGCCGGTAATTCTGCGGGAGTAGTCAGGCCAGGTGTGAAGCGAGCCCCGGGTGCGCCTGGCGCCGGCCGGGCGGCCGTTTTTAATTTAGCCGTCGCGCGGCTACACGCACTCTTACACGTGTTTAGCCGGGCGCGCGTGTCCGCGGCGGCGCCGTCTCCGGCGGCGGCAGTGGAGGCGGCGGAGGCGGCGGCTGCGGTGGCGACCGGTCCGAGCGGCGCTTCCCAGCCGGCGGCTATCTGGCGCGGGATCAGCCGGGCCCGCTGCCCCCGCCCTGCGCCCGCGCCGCCCCCGCTCCACCCCCACCCCTTATGACGTGACAAAGGGCTGCAGTCGGCGTGACAAACGCCCGGGCGCGCGACATAACTTGCGCGTGGCCGGCCATTTGTCTCCCCGGGGGACGCGAGGAATGCGGCGCGCGGACCGGCCGCGAGGTGACGCTCCACCGGAACGCGACGCCGCCGCCGGGGGCGGTGGGGGCGGCGAAGGCGGTGGCGGCGCCGCGGAAGCACCTGGCCGGCGCTACCTGCTGATATCTGTCTGCCGCCTAATGCTTGTAATCCACATCTGAATCACTCACGTTTATCTCTTACATCGCCAGCTACACCGTGGTTCAAAGGCCCGTGTTTGTACGTGTGTGGCAGCACCGGCATCGAGATCTACCTTCTCTGGAAAGAACATTGCCGCGATAAAGCAGCCCAAACCGAAGTGTCTTATACATATGTTCGGTCGACTGTCAGATCGACGGGGATGGCGTAGCTGTTAATGCACTGGACTGGTTTGCCCTCGGTCAATCCCCTGCTCGCACCTTACTCATCTACTTATAAAATGGTGAACGTGAGGCTGTCGGAATTCCGCTATGATAGGAGTAAAATGGTTCTCCCGCGCTCAATATTTAGTGCGCTCTACTGAGTACGTGAATCTGAGAACGGTATTGACAGTTTGCACAATACAGTGAGAAACCCCTGAGAGATATAAAGATTTTGACGTTCGCTCAGTATATTGTACCGAGTGAGGGTAGGTTTGCGATATAAACCGGAATACTTCCTGCTGAGGCCAAAAGAGATTCAGTTCTCTGCGAGCGAATTTTTCGAAAGAACTGAAAAATGTAAAAGACAAAATATCAGTATGGAGCATGTATAGTAAACTACTGTGCGGTACTTCGAGAAATGAAATTCCTGACTTTAGGAACCAGCAGATACTACCTTGTTCCCAACGGCAGTGGCAATTGAAACTACGATGTCGTGATACTAAGCAGTAATGTTTATTTTACTTATATCACTTTTCACAATTGGCATTTCTTTTTGTGACACTTGCCTCACGTCAGACGAAAGGTCATGTAAGTTTTAACACAGTAATTAGTATGCGGTTCTGGGCGCTACAGTCTGCAGCCGAGCGACCGCTACGGTCCTAGGTTCGAATCCTGCCTCGGGCATGGATGTGTGTGATGTCCTTAGGTCAGTTAGGTTTAATCAGTTCTAAGTTCTAGGCGACTGATGACATCAGAAGTTAAGTCGCATAGTGCTCAGAGCCATTTGAGACACAGTAATCAGTAAATAAGTGTTCTATTCCGGTTGCAACAGTTGTTACTGTAGAGAAGTACAACGAAAATTGCATATGAATATGATAAATTACACAGTTCAATTGTTTAATTTTTAATTAGTTATTGTTGTGGTTTACGAATCTATGTTGATCTACTGAAATGTTTATAGGCGTATTTCGTCCGTTCTACATAATTTATGTTTCTGTTTCGCAAGGAAAGCAACTCAGTCGCAAACACACTAGTTTCACGTGGAGAAGCGTCAACGTGTTCGCTACGAAGGCATAATAACTGACGCGTCCTGGTCTTAAATACTGCGCAGTAATGTTCTATTATTCTTGGCCTCGCACTTCCAAGCAGTATACTGACACAATGTTATTGAGCAATAAATATAGAGCCTGTAGGGACGGCTTAAACCTCATCGTACGTCAGGCTGAGACATTTCACAACGTGCTCTTAGCCATTTCTCGGTTCCTTATTTCCATTCTCTGCTGTATTACCAGTCCCTTGCTTCTTCTGTGAGTTTCATTACAGTCATCATGAACATCATACTAGCTTCTAGATCGATGACCTTGCTACCTACACCCTCTCGTAGACATTCCTTTTCAATTACATCTAAAATTGCTCCCTTATATTGATATACTGTCAACCAACTACATATATCGAGCGTATCATTGACTTCATTGAGTGTACGCATCAATAAACACACAAATACTAGGTTTCCATTTACTTCTGGGAAATATCGTAACAGAATTGACTCGAAAACAGCTCCTATCCGCCGGTTCTGACCAAGGGAGGGTTACCTTGTTTAGAAGGCAAATGCCAGAACTGGAAATAGCTCCAAAATGTTCGCGATTGGGACTCTTTTCCCCACAACCAGATCACCTGTAATTTAGCCGAAAAGTCTCTTTCTCTGCAATGAGACATTACTGGAATATCGGCGCGCTCTACCTAAAGCACGAAAAGCATTAAAAAAAAACAAATATGTATTGTGTTAAGAAGTGACGCTAAGTCGTAAACTTCAGACGTTCTGAAGACAGACTGTGCCCAAATTGCGTCAGCATAAAAATGTTTTGAGCGGCAAGTGATCAGTTCAGTTCTAGCGACCTGTTCAGCATTGACAGAAGCCCTTTCAACATGTACTGCGGTCATTCAACTTTATTCTTTGCTGGGAGACTGGCCAACACTGTCTTATAAGCAAATTAAAGTACGTAGTTACAATCCCTAAGTTTCGACGACGCTTTTGATAGGTTTTCCATCCTTATCAGACGCATGCCGTAACTGGTAATCCCTTAGCAAACGTTTCCAGTTGTGTTTCCCTTTGCGCCATACTCAGCCTACTGGTGTATTTGGCTGAAAAGAGAGATACTTCATGTAACCATCTGTTCAAATTTACAGAGCAGACAAACCTCCGAACCACACGTTCTGTGAAGAGTCGTGGACAGCCTAATATTTAGCGCCAGTTGCACTGTCCTCCTACCTGTTTACGTAGATGCTTCCGACCAGCTTCGTAGTTTTCGAGATACTCCTTCACAGGCTCTCCGTAATAACAATCTGCCCTTTCTTAAAGCCGCTGACCACATTGGACTTCCCCATTTACAGCCTATATCTTCGCTAGATTGATACCCCGTCCGTGTCTGCTCCACCGAGGCACTTCTGTTACCGCGTCACGTACCCGCAAAGCCACTAGGCAGCATCCTACGTCGCAGTGGACAGTGCTCATAATGTTTCGGCTTATTAGTGTATCCTATCCTCTTTTATCGCCCTTCTTAAATCAAAATTTGTTTTATCATTTCTGATATGATTTATAACAGTTTTACAGGTACAGTGCAACTACTATTTACACAAAGTAAGAGGACAGAAGATCTCCATGAGGCCCCACCTCCACGTGGTGCTGCATGGGCAGCGGGACCCGCGGCCTCAGATTGAGAGCTGTGCGCTGGAGGCCTTTGGTCCCGGGAATTGGACTGAGTGGAACACTACGAGCCACACAAAAGTTATTAGACAGCGCGTCCTAGTGGTCCAAATGCAGTATGATAAAAAAATGAAAAAAAAAACTCTTCAAATGCCGGCGCATGCACAAGTGCTCAGGAGCACATCATTCATGGTAACTGTTGAACATGAAGCTCTGCAGTAGACCATCCCTACGCGTTCACATGTTGCGTCAACGACATCGACAATTACGCTTGCAGAGGGTACGGTACCATCGGGATTCAACCGTCGATCAATGGAAACCTGTCGGCTCTTCGGGTGAATCTCATTTTAGCTACATTTGGTCGGTGGTGGGCTCCACAAATGTCGTCATTGAGGTGAACGGCGGCTCGAAACGTGCAGCACACCACTGAGGCAGGTTGATAGGAGCAGTATTATGGTATGAGAGACATTCTCCTGCATTTGCGTGGGGCGTGTGGTAGTAATCGAAAACACGCTGACAGCTGCGAACCACGTGAATACCTTCATGCTTGATGTCTTCCTCGACGGCGATGTCATCTTTCGACAGTAAATCGTCAGTGTCTCGGAGCCAGAACCGTGCTGCAGTGGTTTGGGGAGCATTATAGTGAGCTCAAGTTGATGCCTCGGCAACCGAATTCGACTGATTCTATATAACACATTTGGGTCGCTATCGGGCGGCATCACCGAGTACGTAAATCAGCAGCTCATTATTTACGCGGATTGCATGACCAATTACAGACACCTGAGGCCACACACCTCCACAAACCTATCGACAAACTATCGGAACTCTGATTCGCAGAATCAGTGAAGTATTTCGTTCCAAATACGGACAAACAAGCTATTAAGCAGATGGTCGTAATGTTTTGGCTCATCAGTGCAGGTAGAATAGTAGTTGCCCAGGGAGGAGGTCTCAGAACGTTACCACATACCCAACACCCTTGTGCAGTGCCTAGCAAGTTTACCTACTAATGTATGTTCGTATGCTACTCTACTTAATTCTACGTTAGTATTTTACAGGTTTACTGTGGCACCTGGTACAACAACAGGCCATATGAAGTTAAACATTCTATATACTATGTGATAAATCTTTACTGTTTATATGTGTTGTGTATGTTATGTAGCTTCTCGTTTTTAGTCTTATTCTAAGTCACGGTATGTGTTAAAAATTTATTTCATTATAGTAACAGGTTTAACGCGAAGCTTAGTTCAATAATCGGCCACGATTGTATGATAACATGTGTCTCTCTCTGGTTTGATTTGTGTTTCATTTTTCCTTTATTTGGGTGTCTCGATGTTTTTCTTCGTGCGTTATGTTCCCTATGTAGGTGTTAGAGTCCGTAATATTCGAGTATTCATCTGAATTAACATAGCCTGTAGTTCTTGTCCTGCGGTCCCGGCGGAGGTTCGAGTCCTCCCTCGGGCATAGATGTGTGTGTTTGTCCTTAGGATAATTTAGGTTAAGTAGTGTGTAAGCTTAGGGGCTGATGAGCTTAGCAGTTAAGTCCCATAAGATTTCACACACATTTGAACAGTTCTCGTCCTGTCCTGGAGATGTGGTCTGTTTGTTGATTTACTTGTCCCCATTTGTGTGAGTCCCTGAGTGTGCCGACCGCTGTGACCGAGCGGTTCTAGGCGCTTCAGTCTGGAACCGCGCGACCGCTATGGTCGCAGGTTCGAATCCTGCCACGGGCATGGGTGTGTGTGATGTCCCTAGGTTAGTTAGGTTTAAGTAGTTCTAACTTCTAGGCGACTGATGACATCAGATGTTAAGTCCCATAGTGCTAAGAGCCATTTGAACCATTTGAACCCGGAGTATGTGTTGTGGCGTTCCTGTTGTGATTCCTGTTATGTTTCGCCGCACACAGTTTGATTTGTGTTTCATTTTTCCTTTATTTGGGTGTCTCGATGTTTTTCTTCGTGCGTTATGTTCCCTATGTAGGTGTTAGAGTCCGTAATATTCGAGTATTCATCTGAATTAACATAGCCTGTAGTTCTTGTCCTGCGGTCCCGGCGGAGGTTCGAGTCCTCCCTCGGGCATAGATGTGTGTGTTTGTCCTTAGGATAATTTAGGTTAAGTAGTGTGTAAGCTTAGGGGCTGATGAGCTTAGCAGTTAAGTCCCATAAGATTTCACACACATTTGAACAGTTCTCGTCCTGTCCTGGAGATGTGGTCTGTTTGTTGATTTACTTGTCCCCATTTGTGTGAGTCCCTGAGTGTGCCGACCGCTGTGACCGAGCGGTTCTAGGCGCTTCAGTCTGGAACCGCGCGACCGCTATGGTCGCAGGTTCGAATCCTGCCACGGGCATGGGTGTGTGTGATGTCCCTAGGTTAGTTAGGTTTAAGTAGTTCTAACTTCTAGGCGACTGATGACATCAGATGTTAAGTCCCATAGTGCTAAGAGCCATTTGAACCATTTGAACCCGGAGTATGTGTTGTGGCGTTCCTGTTGTGATTCCTGTTATGTTTCGCCGCACACAGTACCGCTCGCAGCACAACACGAGGAGAGATAGGAAAATCTGAAGAAAGATAGTAAATATTTTAAAACTAACTACTCGGAAGAAATAGTAGCAAAAGTACATCTTACTTGCACCTGAGATAAACGTGGCTTGGTTTACCTCCTGGTCTTTTGGAACTTTGCCGGTGCTGAGCAAGTTCGGAAATGCGAGTAAAGCAAGAGGCTACGGAGAGAACAAAGAAAAAAAAATCACTTGTTTCAGCAAGATAATCAAAGAGCAAAAAATACAAGTACAGTTACGGAGAGGAAGCGAGTGTAAGATGGGTACACGCAAAACACAACTAAATGTGCTTCGCACTAACCAGGTGTAAGTTGAAACCAAGGTCATCAGCCCCTCTCCTGGTCTCCACTGTGCGACTGAAATGTGTTGGAGACAATCAGTGCACGAGGCGCGGGCGTCTAACAGCGTAAATGGGAAGTAGACTAGAGTAGGGACAGGGAAAAATAGTTGGCGATGTTGGTGTTAACTACAGCATAGACTGGAGATATTTTCTGAGAGTTTATCGTTCATGTTTGTTATTTGTGGCACTTGTTTTTCAGGGTTATGCTGAAAAGACAAATGTACCTCGGTTGAATATTATACTCGTATTTCTTATACGATACAGAGAATATTAGAAACGAAGAAAACAAAATTGTCTGACAAATAAGTAATTGAAGAATAAGACTGCTCTTCAGCTGAACATTGCTGCAAGTTTATCGACTAACAACATACACATCAGTTCTAATTTCCGATATATTATGCTGTTGATTTATCTACACGCGACTGTACTGGGGAAAATAATCACTCACTTTGTTTGAAGAGGGAAGACAGCCTTCAGCACCGTAACAGGACACTGACGGTTAGTGACTTTCCTGCTGCAGGTATTTGACGCCAACAGTCACACGTAAAGTTGTTTTTTAGTTCAGTGCTGAAAGATTTTTATCCCTTTAGAATACAGAAAAGGCCGAAAGTACTCCTTGAGCTCCACTGGCATGTAGTATTTTGATTGTGTAAATCATGAAATTCTGCTAGACAAGCTCGAGTATTGTGGCATGAGTGGGACAGTGCACAAATGGTTTAATTCGTACCTAACTGGAAAAGTGCAGAAAGTTGAAATAAGTAGTTCTCGTAACATGCAAAGATCAGCACATTCCTCAAACTGGGGAACTATCAAGAATGGAGTTCCACAAGGGTCAGTCTTGGGTCCTTTGTTGTTCTTGTTATATATTAATGACTTGCCGTTGTATATTCATGAAGAGGCAAAGTTAGTTCTCTTTGCTGATGATACAAGTATAGTAATCACACCTGAGAAACAAGAATTAACTGATGAAATTGCCAATACTGTCTTTCAGAAAATTACTAAGTGGTTCCTTGTAAACAGACTCTCACTGAATTTTGATAAGACACAGTACATACAGTTCCGTACAGTGAATGGTATGACGCCATTAATAAATATAGACCTTAATCAGAAGCATATAGCTAAGGTAGAATATTCCAAATTTTTAGGTATGTCCATTGATGAGAGATTAAATTGGAAGAAACACATTGATGATCTGCTGAAACGTTTGAGTTCAGCTACTTATGCAATAAGGGTCATTGCAAATTTTGGTGATAAACATCTTAGTAAATTAGCTTACTACGCCTATTTTCACTCATTGCTTTCATATGGCATCATATTTTGGGGTAATTCATCACTGAGGAATAAAGTATTTATTGCACAGAAGTGTGTAATCAGAATAATAGCTGGAGTCCACCCAAGATCATCCTGCAGACATTTATTTAAGGATCTAGGAATATTCACAGTAGCTTCTCAGTATATATACTCTCTTATGAAATTTGTTATTAACAACCAAACCCAATTCAAAAGTAATAGCAGTGTGCATAACTACAATACTAGGAGAAAGGACGATCTTCACTATTCAAGATAACTAACTTTGGCACAGAAAGAGGTGAATTATACTGGCACTAAAGTCTTTGGTCACTTACCAAATACACTCCTGGAAATGGAAAAAAGAACACATTGACACCGGTGTGTCAGACCCAACATACTTGCTCCGGACACTGCGAGAGGGCTGTACAAGCAATGATCACACGCACGGCACAGAGGACACGCCAGGAACCGCGGTGTTGGCCGTCGAATGGCGCTAGCTGCGCAGCATTTGTGCACCGCCGCCGTCAGTGTCAGCCAGTTTGCCGTGGCATACGGAGCTGCATCGCAGTCTTTAACACTGGTAGCATGCCGCGACAGAGTGGACGTGAACCGTATGTGCAGTTGGCGGACTTTGAGCGAGGGCGTATAGTGGGCATGCGGGAGGCCGGGTGGACGTACCGCCGAATTGCTCAACACGTGGGGCGTGAGGTCTCCACAGTACATCGATGTTGTCGCCAGTGGTCGGCGGAAGGTGCACGTGCCCGTCGACCTGGGACCGGACCGCAGCGACGCACGGATGCACGCCAAGACCGTAGGATCCTACGCAGTGCCGTAGGGGACCGCACCGCCACTTCCCAGCAAATTAGGGACACTGTTGCTCCTGGGGTATCGGCGAGGACCATTCGCAACCGTCTCCATGAAGCTGGGCTATGGTCCCGCACACAGTTAGGCCGTCTTCCGCTCACGCCCCAACATCGTGCAGCCCGCCTCCAGTGGTGTCGCGACAGGCGTGAATGGAGGGACGAATGGAGACGTGTCGTCTTCAGCGATGAGAGTCGCTTCTGCCGTGGTGCCAATGATGGTCGTATGCGTGTTTGGCGCCGTGCAGGTGAGCGCCACAATCAGGACTGCATATGACCGAGGCACACAGGGCCAACACCCGGCATCATGGTGTGGGGAGCGATCTCCTACACTGGCCGTACACCACTGGTGATCGTCGAGGGGACACTGAATAGTGCACGGTACATCCAAACCGTCATCGAACCCATCGTTCTACCATTCCTAGATCGGCAAGGGAACTTGCTGTTCCAACAGGACAATGCACGTCCGCATGTATCCCGTGCCACCCAACGTGCTCTAGAAGGTGTAAGTCAACTACCTTGGCCAGCAAGATCTCCGGATCTGTCCCCCGTTGAGCATGTTTGGGACTGGATGAAGCGTCGTCTCACGCGGTCTGCACGTCCAGCACGAACGCTGGTCCAACTGAGGCGCCAGGTGGAAATGGCATGGCAAGCCGTTCCACAGGACTACATCCAGCATCTCTACGATCGTCTCCATGGGAGAATAGCAGCCTGCATTGCTGCGAAAGGTGGATATACACTGTACTAGTGCCGATATTGTGCATGCTCTGTTGCCTGTGTCTATGTGCCTGTGGTTCTGTCAGTGTGATCATGTGATGTATCTGACCCCAGGAATGTGTCAATAAAGTTTCCCCTTCCTGGGACAATGAATTCACGGTGTTCTTATTTCAATTTCCAGGAGTGTAGTATCAAAAGTCTGACAGATAACCAACAAGTATTTAAGAAGAAATTAAAAGAATTTCTGAATGACAACTCCTTCTACTCCATAGAGGAATTTTTAGATATAAATTAAGAAAAAAAATATTAAAAAAATAAAAAAAATAAATAAAAATAAAAAAACACAAAAAAATAAAGTTATTATATTAACTTAAGTATGTTGTTAAATTAACCTAATTATGTCATGTATTGGAAAATTCGACTCGTTCCACATCATTACGAAATACCGTATTCATGATCCATGGAACTAGTATTAATCTAATCTAATCTAATCTAATCTAATCTAAACAATAAGACCTTATCATTATCGATCGCAGTTATTTATCGACAACCTTTTTTACTTGTCGACTGTCTAACTACATTCTGTTTATAACCTATATATACATGGCCCCAAACTGTAAAGTCAATAGGAGAAACATGTACATATTCCATGCTACTGAATACGTCTTGCAGAGAAAAAAGGCGAAACGCATGTGAGTCGAAAATTCTGTTTCATTCAGTTTTAGTTAGACTGCCAACAAGTAAAAATTAACAGTATACTGTAATATTATATGCAACTGAGGAAGACAGGACTACACAAGCGGAAGATGTGATAACCTACATACATTGTTCGTTGAATGATTTTGTTTTCTAAATGACGGGTTTTGCTCTGGAACTATTTGCAAGGACAAGTTATATTCCAGCACAACAGTCTAATCCCACACATACTTTTGTTAGATGTAATGTATCCTGTCGAACAAAACTGTTGATTGTCCTTCCATTAGACTCCAGAAAAATTCAACACATTTTACCGCAAATCGTTAGATGCAATCATTATCGAATAATGTAAAACATGAAACTATTATTTAGTTGTTAACCTTTGTATCACATTGTTTACTCTCGAGAAGGGGGAAATGTCAGATTTTTCGATATGAAATGCTGTTTACGCGAAATTCATCACGTTATCATTTAAAGGTTAAATGAAATTGTTAAGTTCATATTTATAAGTAAATAACATTGATGTATCGAAGATTACATTATTGCTTTGAATGAATGATGGATAGCGCGTTGGTCGGCCACAAGTTGTACTAGTAGACTTAGTAACAGTATCATGATTATTGTTTGTGTTTCTTTTGTTTTCCATTGTTATTACAATAACGTATGTGAAACAGTCAGGAAAATACAATGTGTAAGCTGGACTACAATTGTTTGGAAATAAAGGATGTAACTTTCATACTATAATAGCAGTAAGGTCTAAAGTTTCTGAGGAGGATTTGTCCTTTCTGAAGAAAATGGTTCAAATGGCTCTGAGCACTATGAGACTTAACATTTGAGGTCATCAGTCCCGTAGAACTTATTACTACTTAAACCTAACTAACCTAAGGACATCACACACATCCATGCCCGAGACAGGATTCGAACCTGCGACCGTAGCGGTCACGCGGTTCCAGACTGAAGCGCCTAGAACCGCACGGCCACACCAGCCGGCCTTTATGAAGACTAAGATATGTTTGTGTCTGTTGTCAGATGGGTGTGAGAGAGTGTTGTGCTGTTACTGAGAACACTGGATTTCTGATGTGTCCGTTAGTTGACAGGTTTAAGGCAAAATGTTTTCAGCACGTACTGTCGTACTGCTTCGTGTTTCAGTTCATCTAGTGCTGCAGGTAAGATAGGTGGAACCAAATGGAAGAAATTTGGGTGAAGATTCACACTGTGCTAACTGAAGAAGTGACAGAACTCAGTGTGAAAATGGTGGATGTAGCTCATTTTCTAACATTACTATGTCCAGTGAGAAATATTCAGTGTTTAGTGCCTCTATTAGTTAATAGTTCTCTTGTCTGACAATGCAACTTTTCTTATATTCCATCTGGTATTACTGTTCTTGCGTTAGGATGTTATATAGGAATGAGTTATTTGTCATGTGTAATTTTCTCTGTGTGAACATCACATATAAAGTGAGGAATATGCACAGGGCTTTCTTTTCTATACTACTATTTATGAAGAAGTATGCAGTGAGTGACAGATGAGGAATGTGCACAGTAATATTTCATGTGATAGTTAGGTGGCAACAATAAGTTTTGAGTGAGCTGTCTATACATTATTTTGTATGTTTCTCCCCTTTGTTTCATTCATCGCCGAGAAATTTTTCTAGTTGCAGCTGTAGCGGTATTACGATTATTGTTAGTGTTTCTTTTGATTTGTATTTGCAATTTATATATTAATGTACATAAAAGAGTCAGGACAACACTCGCACATTTACGAGGATAGAAGAATTGTCAGGTTCCTTTCATATCATGAATGAACAACAGGCTGGAACAAACAATTCTTATATTCAGCGTAAAACATCCGTACGTATTTGACATCATACAGTCTTCTCCATCTACATCTATATCTACATGGATACTCCGAAAATCACTTTTAAGTGCCTGGCGGAGGGTTCAACGAACCACCTTCACAATTCTCTATTATTCCAATCTCGTTCAGCGGGCAAAAATCACTAACACCTATATCTCTCCGTACAAGCTATGATTTCCCTTATTTTATCGTGGCGATCGTTTCTCTTTATGTAGGTAGGTGTCAACAAAATATTTTCGCGTTCTGAGGAGAAAGTTGGTGATTGGAATTTCGTGAGAAGATTCGTCGAACGAAAAACGACTATCTCTTAATGATGTCCACCCCAAATCCTGTATCGCTTCAGTGACAACCTCTCCCATATTTCGCGATAATACAAAACGTGCTGCCCTTCCTTGAACTTTTTCGATGTACAAATCCGTCAATCCTATCTGGTAAGGATTCCACACCGCGCAGCAGTATTCTAAAAGAGAACGGACAACCGTAATGTAGGGAGTCTCCTTAGTAGATCTGCTACATTTTCTAAGTGTCCTGCCAATAAAATGCAGTCTTTGGTTACTATTCCCCATAACATTTTCTTTGTGTTCCTTTCAATTTAAGTTGTTCATAATTGATGTTCCTAGGTATTCAGTTGAATTTACGGCCTTTTAGATTTGACGGGTTTAGTGTGTAACCGACGTGTAACAGATTCCTTTTGGCACTCATATGGATGACCTCACACTTTTCGTTATTAAGGTCAACTGCTAGTTTTCGCACCATTCAGATATGTTTTCTGAATCGTTTTGCAATTTGTTTTGTTCTTCTGATGACTTTATTACTCGATAAACGACAGCGTCATCTGCAAACAAACTAAGACGGCTGCTCAGGTTGTCTCCCAAATCGTTTATATAGATAAGGAGAAGAAAAGGGCCCATAACACTACCTTGGGGAACGCTAGAAGTCACTTCTGTTTTACTCGATGACTTTCCCTCAATTACTACGAACTGTGACCTCTCTGACAGGAAATCACAAATCCAGTCACATAACTGAGACGATATTCCATCTGAAATCCCTTGCCAATAAAACTCAAGTATTCATGCGAATAATGGGCTTGCTGTGTTTCACAAGAAAGATGAAAATCCATGTTGACTGTGTGTCAATAGATCGTTTTCTTAAAGGTAATTCATAATGTTCGAACACAATATATGTTCCAAAATCCTGCTGCATATCGACGTTAATGATATGGACCTGCAATTTAGTGGATAACTCCTACTACCTTACTTGAATATTGGTGTGACCTGTGCAACTTTCCAGTCTTTGGGTACGGATCTTTCGTCAAGGGAACGGTTGTATATGATTGTTAAACGGTTGTATATGATTGTTAAGTGCGGAACTAATGCATCAGCATACTCTGAAAGGAACCTAATTGGTATATAGCCTGGACCAGAAGACTTGCTTTTATTAAGTGGTCTAAGTTGCTTCACTACTCCGCCGGTATTTACTTATACGTTACCCATGTTGGCAGCTGTTCTTGATTCGAATTCTGGAATATTTACTTCGTCTTTTTTGCGACGGCATTTTGGAAGGCTGTGCTTAGTAACTCTACTTTGGCAGCACTGTCTTCGATAGTAGCTATCGCTCAGAGAAAGCATTGATTGTTAAGTTCCTGGGCATTCTGACGCCACCACATTTTTCTTGTCTGTGTTTGATATTTTCGTTGGATATCGGGAGAACACTCTTTCTTAGTGCTGGAACTGCGACCGCGATGTCGGGCTAAATAAGCTACTAGTTTTGCACTAAGGTGCGCAAAATTTTTTACCATAGTCAAAAACTTATCTCGCGTCTCCTTTCAGTACGCCAAAATTTTCATATTATTTCCCTATTGCTATTTATTATTCGTCAAAGCTAACTGTTGAGTTAAGGAGAGGTGGCATCAATGTCACGCCTATAACCGATAAAAAGGAAGAGGAGGTACCTGAATGCCATACACTCCAGTATACTAATCTTACACGTGGAGCGCTGTCACACGTCTTGACACAAATTGCAAGCATAGTAAAAAAAAAAAAAAAATAAATAAATAAAAAAAAAATTGAACACAGACCGTCACTTTCATTAGACAAATCTCGCACTTTTCCGCAACGTTTGGTCGCAATGTAATGTGTATGAATCCTCTTTTCGTTGGAATACAACACTAGCCACTTTAATTCTGATGCTTGATTGATTGTTCCGAAAGAATTACAGTTTCTCTCATAGTTTTCTTACAGGCCTTGTTAGCAAGCTCCACGGCACAAAAACTCAGAAATTTTCACGAAGTTGGTATTAGGTTATATTGTACATAACATCGCAGGAATCTATATATAACAACATATTTACCCATGTTTTCAACGTGATATTGCCCGTGAACGTCGTGTCCCTACCTTCGTAAGCAGTGTGATTTATTCTACTGCTATATAGTTTGTTTATACTCGACTATTAGCCTTTCGGTTACAAATCACATTCTGGAACACAGACCAGTGAATACGCTTAGAAACTAGTTAGCAATTCAATTTGTTACTAGGAGAACTAAATACGGGCACGCCAGTGCCAAAAAAGTAGGAAACAGTGCGTTACTGTTGTTATAAATAAAGTTATAAATGTACTTAATTGTTTCTTCAGACTTGGTCGTTGTGTCTACAGCTACAGTCTGATGATCACTGGACGAAGTAGTAACGAGCGTGTAAGGGAGGGCTCTCCACTGCCGACGCAGCAAAGAAACGCGTTCCTTCCCTCAGTTAAAACTGTCCCACGAGCGGACCCCTCCTTGTGTCTCAGGCAGGGACATTCCTGCCGAGTGACTGGAATTCCAGGGCTCAGGTAAGACCACGGGCCGAGGCATGCGCCTCATGAATTTCACGAACGACCGCTCAGGCATGTGAAAACACTGGCCGCGGCAGAAATGGTAGGCGAGGAGGGAAGTGTGAGCCGTACAAGCGTCCTCACTAGGCGGTTTCTTTCTGTTTTGTGGCTTCATTTGCGAAAGTCTGCCTTCGTTAGTCGAAGTCTTCTGCAGGAATTTCTTGAAGGAAGAGATGTTCGAAACTGTATCTCCAGTTGGAATATCGTCTCAAATCACCTCGTTGGTAACGTGCATTCGCTTATAATCTACCCACGAATATAAATTAAAAAAAGAAGGTATGTGGTAACTTTATCGATATGTCATGTACAGTCTAACGCCAATAAAAATCTTCTACCATAAAAAGTACCGCGAAGGAATTTTTAGCATACTTTTGGCATGATGCTATTCAAACCACGGATCCATTGGACTAGGGTTCGATTCGCTGTCAGTCCTAAGGCATTCTTATTACCAAAATGAAAACCAGTCGTCAGCTACACAAAAATTTTTAATTTCAGTTTCTAAGTTTCAACAGATTAATAAATAATCTTCAGAAGTTTCGTAAAGTGTAAAGCCTTATTTGTTACTTGTGACTTCTTTCAACTGTTGCTATGTTTGTTAATGTGAAAAGTGCTGAATTACGTCGAGGTGTGAAGTTCGCGTTTAAGTTCCTCTACAAGTGTCTGCGTAGGTCTGTTCAGGGGTAGGAGGAAGGCCGACGACATATCTGGAGACGCCCCTGATGTCTGTAGGATACCATCTGAACGTCGCACGCCATACTGACTAACAACCAAGAGTGGTGGTCTGGAGTGACAACCCGTTTGGTTGTCATCTGCGGCGCCTTTAAAGCACAGTGGTACGTCAACCACATTCCATGCCCTGTTTTGTTGCCCTTCATTGCAAGCCATCCTGGGCTTGCGTTTCAACAACATAAAGCCCACCCGCACACTGCGAGAGTTTTTACCGCTTGTCTTCGTGCTTGCCAAATCCTGCCTTGGCCAACAAGTTCGTCGCATCTATCCGTAATTGAGAACGTTTGGAGCATCGTGGGCAGGGCTCTCCAACCATCTCAGGATTTTGATGATCTAACGCGCCAATTGGACAGAATTTGGCATGATATCCCTCGGGAGGACATCCAACACCTCTATCAATCAAGGCCAAACAGAATAACTGCTTCCGTAAGGGCTAGAGGCGGACCAGTGCGTTGGTGAATTCCGCAATTTGCGAATCTTTTCTCTTGAATAAATCTTCCAGTTTTACTGGACTTGTGATCATTTGCTTGTCTGTACATTGTAACGTCCCCTCAGAAAAATTATGAATGATTGGGCTAGTAAACTTCTACGTTATTTGATTTTCAAACAGCTGAGCAAAACTAAACGTAATGAAACGGTTTTCTCTTTTCTTATCCTGATCATCACTAAATGACACACAATATTTTTAACCCGACGCAATCTGACTTTCAAATAATCACTACAAAAGAATGGCCTGACTAACAATAACCTATGCCTTTCATGAATCACTTATAAAAATTTTCGTTACTCAAACTACTATAATGCCGCGAGCGCCAATACTGCCAGCTAAATAAAAGATTCTAGCTTCTGAAGGCACCAACTACTGATAGGCATAGTTAGCAAATGAAAGATTTTGATAGAGAACAATGTATTTATCTTAATGTTCAAAAGTCATCATATATATATATCTATCAATTCATGACATCCATATTTACAAATTTCCTTTTTCTGGAGAACACACGTCCAGATCGTCCGCTTATAGTAACCTCGCAAAACTCTGGCATCTCTCTCTCCACATCCACCAGTACTGGTGGCTCACCTCCAACTGCACAACGCTACGCGCTGTTAACATCCAACTGCCCAACACTACATTATAGAATATTCCAACAATGAGTCCAGCCAGCCACACAGACTGCACACAGCTCAGTCAGTGATTTTCATACAGAGCGCTAAGTGGCGTTACCAACATAAAAACCTAAACAGCCCACTTATACTTTGAAGGTCAGTAAAACCATGAAACACGCATCTATTTTGTACGATCTGTAAATAAATAGTTGCCACTATTAAAGTTCCAACCCTGAAGTCTCCTGAGTGAGCGCGCCAGGTTTCCGTCGCTTCCTACAGATAGTGTAGCTGCAGGATAGTTTCAAAGCGGCGTCTGTAGGTGATGCACGTTACAAACAACGTGCCATCATTTAATTTCTCGCTGCAGGGGAAGAAACTTCAGGAAGTATTCACAAACGCTAGTGCGATGTCTGTGGAGCATCTGGTGTCGATAGAAGTACAGTTTGTTGCTTGGGACGGAGGGTGAGGTCTCCACAAGGCTCTTCGGCGGAGCTCCACGATTTGCAGCAGACCACTCACGGCCGTCACACCTGGTATGTTGCAGCGAGCTTCTGTTATCATTCGCGAGGATATTAAAGGGTGCCATTCGTGGAAGATATTTTGAGGATGACGAGGAGGTGATTCACACAGTGAAGCACTGGCTCCACCGCCAAGACAAGGACTGGTACCGACGGGGCATACACGCCCTGGTTTCGCACTGGAGGAAGGCCAGAGAACGGGATGGAGATTAAGTAGAAAAATGAGGTATGTAGATAACACACAATTCTTTCGTGTGTGTAATTTTCATTATGTTCAATAAGGAATTGTTGAAGGAACAAAATGCGGTGCATTACTTTCTGGGCAACCCTCGTAATAATGGAAGATTGAAGACATCACACATCTTTGGTACGAAGTGCAGCGAACCCCAGACGAGTTCGGCAGGCGAGAGCAGAATCTGCAGAGCTCCGATCTGTTCATCCCAATGGCGTAACTATTTCGTTGAGAAAATATTCCGCCAACAAAAAGCGAAATGTCAACAAGCCAACGGGCTGAATTTCCTCTCCTATTCTCTAGAAAACTTCACGCTGTCACATCCTCCTGACGTCACTTCTGTCGCAACAGTCAGTGCTCATGCATTGTTAAAAAAAATGTCGCCAACTTCGCTGCAACTTCTGAACTTCAAGTAGGTCAGAGCAATTTTTTAAGTTTTTGGAAAGACGTTCCCAGCATCTACCATCTGCTAACAGAATTCCATCCTTTTGCACAAAAGCTCTCATCTCGGCCATCCTGCAGACCTTGCTACAAAGTGTCTCTAGCCTCTCTGCCTGCTCACTGTTCAGCAAAGCGACTTTCACCCCTCACTTACCTCCTCTTCTTCTCCCCATAGTGCTGTGAAAGCCGACAGTCTCACGACTCCGTTTGATTCAATTCACAGGGTCTTTCTTGCTTTTGTCATACTCACCACACAAGAAGAGGAAATGAAATCAGTTCATACAATCGCTGTGATTCAAGACTCCTGTTAAACTAATTCAACTACCCTCCAGATGCATTACTAGACATTATAAATGAAAAGAGATGGACCGACGGGCTTGCCACCTTCCATTACACCCTCCTCGCACAAAATTTTTTCGCAGTAGCTGTTCTTCTAAGAAAAGACAGTGGGGCAACAGTAAGGAAAATTTTACAAGAACTGTGCTTGGTGTGGTCACCTAGTTAATCTAGCAAACCACCAACGTCATTCCATGAGTGAAGGGTAAAACACAAGATGTCTTTGTCAATCAAAACAGAATTAAGATAAAAAGAAACATGTTCATCTTTTACTCTTTTTGCACCATGGAATGGCGCCTTTAGTGCTTTCTGCATTTATTCTACACATGCGAACACAATAACTTCACAAATATATAATAGGGCTAAAAAGAGGACTTTCAAAATTTCTTGACTGGAGATTCGAACTGCAGTCAAGGTCGGTCAGCAGCGCTCGCAAAGTTTGCAGGTAATTCTTAGTAGCTACATACCAGGTCGTTGGTGTACTTGCACCTTTATTTACTTTTCGATTGTGTAAATATTCACCATATATGCGTTACTTTTGTATATGAAATCGCATTGTCTCATATGATCTCACTTCTTTCATTCATCTCCAATCTGCTGAATTCTACATAAAAAATACACAAAGCGTTATTATGCAATATTCTCTATATCGAGTTCAATGTTATTTTTCTGTTGATAGGTCTGCTGTTGACGGTCATTCAACTGAATTCAATTTAATAATTTGTATTCCTTTGATGTCATGTTGCTCTTTGCATTCTTCATCAAACAAGAAAGCTTGTCAACAGTCCAATAACCCACATATTTCATGCTCTTATAACAAAAATAAAAATGGTACACTCAGAATATCGTCATGTTCAAACGTACCAGTTACATTGAGCTACTTCAACATACTCACTTCCTCATAAAACCTGTCCAGCGGCAAATTTTGTGAGGAGCATAATACAACATTCTTGCATTAACTACCTACCAACGAACGACAAGCTAAACAACTCTTAAACATTAGTATTGCATACAGGAGAATGTGGACTTGGTACTAGTAGTGAGAGAGGAGAACGACTAATTGAGTTCTGCAATAAATTTCAGCTGTAAAAAGCGGATACTCTGTTCAAGAATCTCAAGAGAAGGAGGTATTTGTGGACAGGCCGAGGACACGGGAAGATTTCAGTTAGGTAACATCATTGTGAAGCAGAGATACCGAATTCAGATATTGAATTGTAAGGCCTACCAAGGAGCAGGTATAGTTTCAGATTAAAATTTAGTACTGATGGAGAGTAGGCTGAAACGTAAGAGACTGCTCAGGAAGAATCAGTGCATAAAGATGTGGGAACAGACGTACTAAGGCATGAACAGATATGATGAAAGTTACCCAAGGCTATCGATACTACGATTAGGAACAGCTCAGCAGGCAGTTCAGTTGGAGATGAATGGACGTCTCTAAAAAACGCAATCACAGAAGTTGGAAAGAGAAATATAGTTACAAAGAAGGTAACTGCGAAGAACCCATGGGTAACAGAAGAAATACTTCAATTGATAGATGAAATAAGGCAGTACAAAGACGCTCAGGGAAATAGAAGCTACTTAGGAATGAAATAAATGGGAAGCGCAGGAAAGCTAAGGCGAAATGTCTGCATGAAAAATATGAAGAAATCGAAAAAGAAATGATTGTCAGAAGAACTCACTCTGTATATAGAAAAGTCAAAGCAACCTTCAGGGAAATTAAAAACAAGGGAGGTAACAATAAGGGGGCAATGTGAATTTCAGTGTTAAATACAGAGCAGAGAGTGGATAGATGGAAAGAGTACACAGAAGACATCTCTTGGGGGGGGGGGGGGGGGCGGGTAGGGATGGTGAGGGGTGCGGGGGGAAGACTTGTCTGTTGACGTGATGGAAGAAGGAACAGGTGTCAATTTAGAATAGGTAAGGGAACCAGTATTAGAATCAGGATTTAAAAGAGCTTTGGAAGGCTTAAGATAGAATAAGGCAGAAGGGACAGATAACATTTCATCAGAATTTCTGAAGTCACTGTGGGAGACGACAACATGACAACTATTCACTTTGGTGTGTGAATGTATGAGTCTGCCGATTTACCATCTGCCTTTCGGAGAAAAATCATGCACATAATTACGTATACGGCAAGATCTGACAAGCATGAGAATTATCGTATGATCACCTGAATAGCTCATGCATCCAACTTGCTGACAATAATAATATACAGAAAAATGGAAAATAAAACTAAGGATGTATTAGATGGTCATCAGTTTTGATACGCCCTGCTAAGCCCGCAGGACAGGACAAGTAGTAGGAATTGTGGGAGGGGGCCAGAATGAACGGCTGTCAGTTCCACTCCAAACCTAACACTTATTTAGTTGTCCAAACATTACACAGCGCAACTTCTATGCTTGACTATCGACTGAAAACGTCTTTAATTCTAAAACGGCTGAAGGCCCATGAATTAAATACAACTAATTGAGACAGAAGGCTCTAGGCTATGATCTTAAATAGTATTTAAGGCCAAGCGATGTAACACTTGACTACTCAGATAGATTAAGTTTTCCAAAAGCGGCTGAAGGCTGATAAATTTAAAACAACATAACTACAATAACCTTTCAATAGGCAGAAGGCCAAAGCTTTATGACCAATAAGAAACCTTAGTCCAAAACGGCTGAAGGCCTTCGTTTGAAAAAAAGAAAACTGCAACCAATTTTCCAAGGCAGAAGGCCCAAAGCTTTTAACCTTAGAAAGTATTTAAGCCCAAGTGATGTAAGACTTGATAAGTAAGAATCCAAAATTTTAATGCGACTGAAGGCCCATCATTTTAAGTACAATACAGCTATGTAAAATGTAAAATTAGAGAGATTAGAGCGCGCACGGAGGCTTTCAGACAGTCGTTCTTCCCGCGAACCATACGCGACTGGAACAGGAAAGGGAGGTAATGACAGTGGCACGTAAAGTGCCCTCCGCCACACACCGTTGGGTGGCTTGCGGAGTATCAATGTAGATGTAGATGTATGATAAATTTTCAACAGGCAGACGGCCCACAGCTTTATCTTGAAAGAACGTAATACTTGATAACTAAGAACCTTAAAATTTAAAGAGGCTTTTAAAAACAATACACTACAATAAATTTTCAACAGGCAGAAAGCCCACAGCTTTATTTCCAATAGGTAATACTTGATAAGTAAGATCCTTAAACTCAAAGTGGTTGAAGCCGATGCTTTAAAACAATATAATAAATTTTCAACAGGCAGAATGCCCAAGCTTTATCTTCAGACAATGTAAGACTTGCGCAATTTAGAAAAACTTACTTTCAAAACAGCTGAAGGTTTTGGATTTTAAAAACACAATTACAAGCATACAAATTTCAACCATCGGCTATGATCCATTAAAAATACACAATTAAACGCCAACATGAAAGACATTATAGGCAACGGCGCTCAGAAGTTTCCAGGGGCCTCGGTCTGCCCTTGAAATCTTAACGTTTACTTAGGTGAGACAAGAAGTCGGCCCAACTATACTCGATCCGCCGGCAACACAACCAAGAGAACGTCAGGGACCCACCGACAAGAGGACTTGCTAACCACCGACCAGTATACGAGAATTCCAAACCAAAACGTTACAGAGATAGCCGCCCACAACCAAAAATACATTAAGCTGTCAAAAACTTAACACCATTTGGACAGTGACAACAGGTGAGTAAAGAACACTGCCTGAATTTACGTCAGCGACCAGGACAGGTAACCGGAACACTAACGGCCACAAGGCATAAAATTCCGCTGGTGGTCTTGAATTTCAAACCGACAAATATAGTTCATTCCACGGCGACTAAATCTTCACAAAATCGAACACTCGCTGTTGCTCCCAGGAATACCGCCAACAGCGAACCACCAGCCAAGGGGACAACGTGAACAGACGTGGCTTCGGTAATTTAATCACCACTCAACTTTCATGTCCTGGGTCGGTGAGCCACGAACCTCACCGCACTCGGAACAGCCCCCACACGCTCCGACACTGCATACAGACCGCCAGCGGGCCCGGCCGACTGAGCCGTGTGGAGACTTGCTTGCTGATCCGCTCGAACCGACCGACTCCTGCCAGTACGCCGACAACATTTAAAAGAAGTTGTCAGCGGAGGTGACACGAACTACACACACAGTTTGACAAACACTTGACAAAGACTTAAACAACACTCCGCAGTGGCTGTGCAATCACGAAGACAAATCGGGAGTGGATACACACACACACACACACACACACACACACACACACACACACACACACAGTCAACCCATAAATGATCGGCGAGCCAATTCACGTCGTCCAGGAGGACGACCGACCGACGATCCACGAAGACCATCCACGGCTCAAGTGATGTGTGGCGCCAACGGTCGGGCGAGCCATGGACATCCAGGCCTCACTGCTGCTCCAACCCGATTGAAGCTGATGATATTGCTATTTACAGTGAAAGTGAAGAAGAATTACAGGATCCGATAAATCGAATGTACATTCTAATGAGCACGGAACATGAGCTGAGAGTGAATCGAAGAAAGACGAAAAACACGAGAAGTAGCTGAAATCAGAACAGTGAGAAACTTCACGTCAGTACTGGTGATCATGAAATTGATGAAGTTAATAAATGGTACCTAGGTAGCAAAATAATCCATGAAGGGTGGAGCCAGAAGGCCAGTGCTGGCCAAGAGAACTCTGTTAGTGTCAAACATAGGTGTTAATTTGAGGAAGAAATTTCTGGGAATGAACGACAGGAGCACAGCATTGTATGGTAATTTAATGTGAACTGTGGGAAAATCGGAACAGAAGAGACTCGAAGCATTTGAGATAAGGTGCTGCAGAAGAATGTTCCAAATTAGGTGGACTAATAAGGTAAAGAATGAGGAGGTTCTGGACAGAATCGGGGAGGAAAGGAATATGTGGAAAACACTGACAGGAAGAAGGAACAGGATGACAGGACATCAAGACATCAGAGAATGGCTTCCATGGTACCAGAGGGAGCTGTAGAGATCAAAAACCGTAGTGAAGATCAGAGATTGGAATAAATCCAGAAAATAATTGAGGATGTCTGTTGCAAGTGCTGCTCTGGCACAGGACAGAAATTTGTGGCAGGCCGTATAAAACTAGTCAGAAGACTGATAACTCAAAAACAAGAGAGTCATTCCGATATGAATCAATACGATATTCATTTCAGTACGACATTGCAGCTTCATCAATGCATTTAGCCAACGTTGATGTGTCCGAGTGTCCAAGCACCCACATATCTCTTTCATGACTGTAATTTAAAACTCAATTAATAAAAACATCAGCATTCTCAGGGATGGCCTCATTCTTCTTCTGTTCAATTAGAAGACTCTCTACCATCCAAGACTGTATACCATTTTTTATGCATAGAGAATCTCTCATAATTTTTCACTGCCGATCGATGCTATGCACTGTAACTTGTCCACTTTCTCTCACGGGGTACTGCATTTCCATCAAAGTAACATCTTCATTTGAATTAACTGCTCATCCTATTGCAGTATCTTATAACTTACCCCAAAACAGGTTTGGTAAGGGTAATGTACAGTTCATAAATTGATGTTCTGACTTAATGATTTCACTCGAATGCATTTGCATGAGTAACTTTTCTTATCATCAACAGCCATTGCATACAGAAAAGAATTTTTGATATAGTCTTTTTTGGTTGTTCCATAATCTGAATGAATTTAGTGATAGTCTGTGACTCACATGATACTCATACGACCTAGCCTTCCTGTCATCACAATCCTATTGCTTGTGTCCTGCATCTTGTATTCTCTGTAAGGTCTGATTAGCCTATTCTTTGTAATGCTATTGTCTCCTTGGTGGGAAATCTACTACTTCTCTCATTTTATCTTGTGGTTGATTCCCAATTGTTCTGCAATGACTCAGTAACCTCCCCCACTGTTAAACTAAGTGTTGTGAAGGGCTGTCATGACACTTATCACACCTTGGACCCAGTGGCCTGATTTCTACGATTTATGCTTGCTTCGCCCCCCCCCCCCCCCTCTCTCTCTCTCTCCCTCACTCTGGTGAGAGTGCATTTCTGCATGATACTCCGATCACTGTTATGACTCTAATGCTGTTCCAATCTCCTCTCCATACTGGATGAGTACAGAAATGATTTCCTCCCCCTCATGGACTATGGAAACTACTCCCTCTGCAGGTTCTCTGTACTTTCTATTATTGCTATTATTATTATAGCATTATGGAGGTCCATTAAAATTATGTTCATGCTCTTCCCTTGTTTCCCAAGCACTGCACTCGGCGAAAGCGGATTTTCACGCAGTGTCCTCTTAACTGCTTCTACACTCCTGGAAATGGAAAAAAGAACACATTGACACCGGTGTGTCAGACCCACCATACTTGCTCCGGACACTGCGAGAGGGCTGTACAAGCAATGATCACACGCACGGCACAGCGGACACACCAGGAACCGCGGTGTTGGCCGTCGAATGGCGCTAGCTGCGCAGCATTTGTGCACCGCCGCCGTCAGTGTCAGCCAGTTTGCCGTGGCATACGGAGCTCCATCGCAGTCTTTAACACTGGTAGCATGCCGCGACAGCGTGGACGTGAACCGTATGTGCAGTTGACGGACTTTGAGCGAGGGCGTATAGTGGGCATGCGGGAGGCCGGGTGGACGTACCGCCGAATTGCTCAACACGTGGGGCGTGAGGTCTCCACAGTACATCGATGTTGTCGCCAGTGGTCGGCGGAAGGTGCACGTGCCCGTCGACCTGGGACCGGACCGCAGCGACGCACGGATGCACGCCAAGACCGTAGGATCCTACGTAGTGCCATAGGAGACCGCACCGCCACTTCCCAGCAAATTAGGGACACTGTTGCTCCTGGGGTATCGGCGAGGACCATTCGCAACCGTCTCCATGAAGCTGGGCTACGGTCCCGCACACCGTTAGGCCGTCTTCCGCTCACGCCCCAACATCGTGCAGTCCGCCTCCAGTGGTGTCGCGACAGGCGTGAATGGAGGGACGAATGGAGACGTGTCGTCTTCAGCGATGAGAGTCGCTTCTGCCTTGGTGCCAATGATGGTCGTATGCGTGTTTGGCGCCGTGCAGGTGAGCGCCACAATCAGGACTGCATACGACCGAGGCACACAGGGCCAACACCCGGCATCATGGTGTGGGGAGCGATCTCCTACACTGGCCGTACACCACTGGTGATCGTCGAGGGGACACTGAATAGTGCATGGTACATCCAAACCGTCATCGAACCCATCGTTCTACCATTCCTAGACCGGCAAGGGAACTTGCTGTTCCAACAGGACAATGCACGTCCGCATGTACCCCGTGCCACCAAACGTGCTCTAGAAGGTGTAAGTCAACTACCCTGGCCAGCAAGATCTCCGGATCTGTCCCCCATTGAGCATGTTTGGGACTGGACGAAGCGTCGTCTCACGCGGTCTGCACATCCAGCACGAACGCTGGTCCAACTGAGGCGCCAGGTGGAAATGGCATGGCAAGCCGTTCCACAGGACTACATCCAGCATCTCTACGATCGTCTCCATGGGAGAATAGCAGCCTGCATTGCTGCGAAAGGTGGATATACACTGTACTAGTGCCGACATTGTGCATGCTCTGTTGCCTGTGTCTATGTGCCTGTGGTTCTGTCAGTGTGATCATGTGATGTATCTGACCCCAGGAATGTGTCAATAAAGTTTCCCCTTCCTGGGACAATGAATTCACGGTGTTCTTATTTCAATTTCCAGGAGTGTATTTCTTCATTGCAATATCCTACCAGTCCTTCTCGCTAATTAGTCGCAGTTTCATGTAGGAGTACAGATTTATATCGTCTGGGCTACAAGAAATATCTAAGAATGGATACTTTCTAACCATAGCTTCAAAGAACTTCAGCGGCCTCTTGCATCCAGATGCTATTAAAATGTTGCACATAATCGTTTTGTACTTAATACATTCTTGCACATCTTACGACCAGTAATTAATGAGGAAAGTGTCTCTAAATTTACAGTATGACGTGCAACTGGCAGCTACACATCTCATTTTCTCCACTGTTATGCCTTCAATGTGTGTGCAGATGAACTCTAATTTATATACCAGAGGCCAAGGAGATGGTAAGATAGATCAAACTGTGCTAACCAAGTTTAGGATAATTTTTATTGCCATTATCTTTATGGTTATGGAACTTTTGGACTGAGATGAAGAAAGGGACTGGTGTAATGAAAACGTCTCATCCTCATTTACACACGGCGTAACAGCTGTTTCTGGTGTTCTCATGTCCCCCCGCTGGGACCGTTCATGAAAGTTGTTGTGTCCAGAATTACATTTACTTCCATAAAGACTGTAACTTCTGCTGAGTGGTGTGAAATTATGTGTTTCACTTGACTCTTTTTCCATTCCTACCGCTTGTGAAACTGTTCTTTTATCTGACTCCACGTTTCTTCTCCACTGCCATCTTTCTATCCTTTCCTGTTTATTCTGAAATGCAGGAAGTAACTCTACCTCCTGAATCTCTCCTACTGCTACTGGGTTAGTAACATTTGAGCTGCATCCACCTCCCACATCTCCTCATTTATTATCTCACAATTCTGAACTTCTATTTGATTTGTGGCTTCTTGTAACTGTTTCTCAATCTGTTCTTCGGTCTTTCCAACCTGATTTCCTGCCTTGTATAACCGCTTATTGACCTTTTCCTGCTAATCGTGAGACTTCCTGTGATCATGCTACGCACCAATAAACTGATTTTGTACTTGCTCAACGTTTTCATTACACCAGTCCCTTTCTTCATCTCACCAGGGATTCCTTCATGTGTTTTCTACATTTGGTGGTCGATTCTTGGGCCGTTTTCTTGGCTTTTTGTCTTCTTTCAGTGGTCATCCTGCCATTAACCTGGTCCTGCCTGCTTCGTCTTTCTCTTCTTTCCTAGCTTCCTGTAATTGCATTTGTTTTTCATCAGTCCATCTTTGTATTCTGCCTATCCATTTCTACTTTTTTTTTATGTCCTTGTGTATTTCATCTGTCTTTTTCCTCTGCCCACCTCCCCTCTTCTGTGAATTTTCATCGATTTTCTTTAAAATTTCAAGTATTTCTAAATTACCTCCACTATTTACTGTCTGTCTATTTGGAGGTGAGAAGCTTGAAGTCATTTGAATACCTCGTTTCATCAGTGCATATGGCTTTTAGCTGTCTTCTACTCGTAATTTAGAATTATCACTTTGGTACATGAAGCCACTTCATCTTCCTTCTCATTATCATTACCATGTACATTATTTAATTCATCATCTGTTTATATGTGGTCTAACTCAATTACTTCATCATCACTGATGTCCAACTTGACTGTTCTACAGTGTCATAACCCGAGAATGCATTTACTTAGAAGGTCATGTTCAGTTCAGACCTGAGGAAGAATTTTGGTCATCCATTTCTTGGTAGATGAGCGGTGGTGTATAGGAGTGAAACGACGATCGGGTTGAGCTGAGATTTTTCAGGTATTTGTGCCTGGAGACAGTACACAAAGCCATGAACGTTAGACTAAGGAGCCTGATATGACGGTAATAGGGAAATGAGACTCTGGGTTGGCTTACTGTCTGCTTTTTATTACTTCTAGATATGTTTGCAATGAACATGCAGAAGAGCACAGACACTATTTTATAACTTCAGTAAATGTAAAATACGGATGAAGCTTATTAGATTCTCCAATCAATTACAAAAACAAACGGCAATTGGGCCTGTAATAGATGAAGATTAGGTTATATACAATGATGTATGCTATAACAGACCACGATTCATGGAAGTTCCAGATTCTATTGCTGTAATCGAATTGTTGGGTTCAAGTACTCGTCACAATGAGAGTGACAAACATACGATGGAAATCAAAATCCCTAGTCCATATCTATATTTAGGCAAGCTTTGTAAGCCCTTCGTATTGTGCAAGCCTAACTGAAGATCACTCACATGGTATCCACTGTAGGCTGTCGGTCATTCGAGGCTGGAACTCTACTGATCGCTTGAATGTTGAACCCTCGAACTCTTCTCAGTCTAGAATGCTGTTGCTTTCTGGACTGTGCCTTGCTTGACGTTTGAGAGCCCCCACATACGTCATCTGGGGTTATTTGCTTACAGATGGGATGTTAACACCTACAGCTAACATTCATACCTAAATATGGTATTTTTTCGTTTTCTGGGAACCCCTCACGATTTGGTCATTCCAGACACTGCCTACCCTATCTTGACTTTGCTCCCTGATACTAATCGTTTTATTCTTTGCCACTTCTTGTTCTATTGGCGTCTTACCCCTCGTTTTCATTCAAATTATGTACTGTACCATACTGTTAACACCGAAAGCAACCTCATAATAGGTATTGTAAGGTTGCAGAATAAATGAAGGTCAGACTCGCACCTTACATGAGAGCTTCACACATCACAATGGGAAGGTGAATATGACACCTAACTTAATTTGGGGGTTATGAGCAAATTTGTCTATCAATATGTAACGCAAAAAGGGATGACACTCAGTCGACAGTAATTAACACACCATTCCTATATAATGCATGTCTATGAGCAGAAGGTGCAGTATGGAATTCAGAGGGGCGAGAGCAGACGCGAGGCCGCGCCATGGGAGATACAAAGGAAATCACTTAAAGGGGCGTCCCAAACCAGGTCAACGACTAACCAGGTGACTCAGAAGGGGAGAGTGAGTTAACGTGCCATCTGAGGGAGGACAGGAAAGATAGCTTTTAAAAAACTGTGTTGCAGAATTCCAAATGGATGCTAACAAGACCAGTGACGCGTTTTCGATCACGTGTCCAATGAGTGGTACACACGTGACAGACAATGTACGCATTTTGACGTCTGGCTCGGCACAAAACGTCCGACTGGCGGAAACGCACTAGGAAGGAGTAAAGAGCCGAAGTTTCGACGCAGTTTAATGGTAGGGCCCTTGCGATTGGTAGAGAGAGTTTCCACAAAATAAGAGGAATGTTCCTATTGGTCGAAAAAAGCTGTGACGTGAAAAACAAAAGAACCCAGATGGGGAGACAGTTCAGCTATGAGAAAGACAAGACGGAAATTTGGAGGGGACTCTTCTCTGAACTGTCGTCAAGTGCAGAACGGAGTGCATAATGCTCTGTTGACGCAGGGAAGAAATTTGGGTGAACACTGCGTTCACAGTGGCTGACATCCAGCTAGAAATTACTGTAGCATCGTTTAACTCCAACTGTGGAGAAACGAACCAGTCAATTAGTTAATTGTTCTTGTGAGAACTGAGAGGGCACTATAATATGCACACTGCTCCAGCCAGGCGTATGTATATAGCCATACTCTAAGACTAGGGACGGGTACAGGTTTTCTCGCATAACAAGAAACATAGGGAGAGTTTATGCTGAAAAAAGTCAGCAAAGGTTTTAAGTAGTTTTATAGGAATTTCAGAGGAGAAAGCCACCTAGCGGATGACAGTTCATCGCAGCTTAAGGTAAATACCGTATGCAGAGGCGTAAACTTGTTGGTTCACCAGCTTGCGTCCACTGCAAGCTCGAGTGACCTTGCGTAATCTTTTTCTCAATTTGTCACATAACTAACCGTCCACCATAGACTTGATTGTCATCCTAAAAATAGTACCGAACTTTGAACCGGAATCGGATGATTTATCGTAGTACTGACCAACATCATAACGAAATCGTAAGTATAATTTTGTAAAGAAACTTATAGTTAAACTTTAATATTCTCGTGTTTAGGATAATTTAACTTTCTGAGGGTTGATAATTAATATTGTTGTGTTTAGGATTATTTCACTTTTTGATGCTGACGAGATGCGATATCCTGACTAATGTTTTAACATTGTCACATTGTAAACTGTGTAAAAGCGTGTATTTCTATGCAAATATTGCAACATTAAACAAGTCAATACAACTTACACAGTTGTCCTTAGTCATAGAATAAGAAAAACCGAATATATCACCTTACAATATGTATCAACCTATCACATTATTCAACAAATCCCATTTACATACATCATCATAAAACATCTAAAATTTTCGGCTCTGATATTACATCGCAGATGATCATTCAGATATGGAACAGAATCCAGAAAAATAGAGAGCTGAAAATAAAGTTCATGTATTAGTTCCTCACACAAGCAAATGATCTATAGATTATCACGGTTCTAAATGTTGCTTATTAATGAATCAATAAAACAAAAGAAGTTTTCCTATTTGTATCATCCCAGAATATCGCGATTTAATTAAATCCTGCAAAATCCCAGGAATTTTCAACTGAATTTAACTGAATCTAACTTAATCACGAATCAGGGGTACGCCTGAAACACAGAGCTAAATTTAGTGTATGCGACAGATTATTAATGTTTTAATTTATGTAGGCCCAAGCAGTGAATCTGGTGTGGGGCACTGACATGTTAGTTATCACTGAAAAGGATTGAGACTGGCAATAAACTTAAGAGATAAATACAGTCTATGGTGTAGTACAAAAGGCATTTGGAAAAATAAAACACTGAAAAGAATTATGTGGTTATCAACGCTACAATGAGATACTTTCCGATGGGAATTGTAGAACTAAAACTGCGAGCTGGGAAAGTTACTCAGTGACGTAGAGTTACTTTGTAACCTTGTATCGGGCTCTGTGAAGTGTACTGCCGTCTGACTAGATGGCGATCACAGTGAGTGTTTGTCTGTGACAAGAAAATGACATTCCCAAAGATCTGGCGATCCACTGAAGAATATGGGACAGTGAAACCTGTTACGAATTTGAACTAAAAACTCTCGTCTGTCCTAATATGCTCAAGCTGTAAGCTATCTAGTGTGGGCAGACACACAGCACCTCTCTAGTATAAAGTATAGTTCTATGATCACGCTTCTGTGGGCTCAAATATTGGACTTTAGATGACTCCACCAGCTGAAGGCACAGCCTGCAGAGCTCTGATCTGTTCACTTTTAAGCTCAAACTCCTACACACTGGCTTCACCTCACCCTCTATCTACCGTAACTCTTTTTTTCAAGCCTCCAAAAAGCAACTTGCTCCTTTCATCCTGCCAACAATTTTTATGCAACAATCCTCTGAAAAGTCTGCATAGTCCACCAATGGCGCAATTGTTCCATTGATAAAATATACTGCCAAGAAAAGGCAAAGTGTCAAAAAGCCAATGGAATCAGTTCCCTCTCCTCTTCTCTGAAAAGCTCCCTGCTAAATATTACTTCCTCCTGACATCACTTCTCTCACAACAGTCAATGCTCATTCAGCGACCAACTAGCACTGCATTACAAGTCCCGTCTAATGTTAAAATCTGTCTATGAGGCTAGTCACTGATTCTGCTGGAACTCATGAACCTTAAGTATGTCAGAGCTGATTTGTCAATTCTGAATATAGGAGACTAGCAGAGGTATGGAGGATGGATAAGGAAGGTGAACATGGCTAACAATCCCACAATACACCATATCTGTATGGGGCAACGGATAAAGCACTGTGAAGAACTTCTGGTAGAAAAAAGAAGAGACTACATGACAGATGTTTACAACTAAAGCAGTAAATTAGGTAATACATAATCAATTCTAGGGGAAGAAGTAAAAGAGATGCTGAAAAAGGCAAGAAATAGAAAGGCTAGTGGACCAGGAGGAGCTGTGATGGAACTGTGGAAATATGGACCCCTTCAGATGGTGAGACTCACATGTAAATTGTTCAGTCAGATTGTGGAGGGAGAGGAAATATCATGAGGCTGGTGTGTATCATAAAGATCTGCTATCTATAAAATAGGCAACAAGAAGCACGCAAATAATTATAGAGGAATCAATGTTATGGCCTCTATCAGCAGACTTTTTAGCCTTATACTGGAAAACAGGCTTGAGAATGAGACTGAGGGAAAGATGCGAGAGGAACAGGCAAGTTTCTGCCGTTGTACAGTCCTGTATGGATCATATTTTAGCCTTAGACAAATAAGTGAGAAGACGTATTTTAAGAGTCAGGAAGCACATTGTGAATTTAGAAAAAGCGTGTGGTTCTGTGCCCATTAGTGCACTCTGGGAAACAATGGAGTATATAGGTGTAGGAGCACAACAAATATTCCTAATCTGGAGAATAAACCACAATTGTACCCAGCAGCTAAAATAGAGAGAAAACTGATTGAAGCATTCCAAACATGGAAAGGATTTAGAGAGTGTTGCAGTACGTCACCGATCCAGTTCAAAAGAAGTTAATGGAAAAATTTGAAGAAATATGAGCAAAACAGAATATCAAGTAGTGGAACGAGATGTACGGGTTATAGTACTGCTACAAGGAAGTGTTGAAGCTGTAAAGCAGTTCATATACTTAGGACCGATTATTCTTTGTTGGGGGAGCCGTGAAGCAAATGTGAAATGCAGGATCCGTCTGGCAAGAGGAGTAACTAAAATTGTAAGTAGAGTTCTGTGGATTTGGGTAATATAAAAGAAGACAAAGATGAGGATTTTGCAAATAGAAGCAGAAAGTGTACCAACAATCGATGCAGAAGGATGGACCCTGGGGGAGAGACAGAGAAGCAAAGCCGAAGGAGTGGAAATGGTGGAATAAGGAGAGAGCCAAGCTATCCAGAATAAAGCGGGAAAGAAATGAGGAAATTAGAGAGATAGAGGACATGGAACAACGAGTCGTGCAAAGAATTGAGAATAGAGCTGTCCAAATGGAATGACCATGTCCGGCAAATGGAGCAAGGATGATGGCCAAAACCAACCCTGTAATGGTCGCCTTCGTGAAGGAGGACGCGTGGATGGCCAAGAGCGGGAGTAATTGCAGTAGTGAGGAAGAGAAGTCTGCCATGATCCTGAAAGTTAGCGAATGAGAGTACAGGGCAACTGCTAAAGAGTGGAGAAGTCCTTAAAAGTAAAAGTAAGCTTAGAAAAGGAGGAAGATATTTATCAGCTCATGTATTTCTTTTAACATGCTACTAGCGGCTGTCACCTGCCGAGTTACATCCTCTAGAATAAAAGTTTTATCTCGGCCACCCTGCAGACCTTGCTACCAACAGCCCAATAGCCTCTCCGCCTGCTCAGCTTCCGGCAAAGCGACTTTCAGCCCCGACATGGCGAGGCAGCTATACCTGCTCCTCTCCTCACAACAGTTTTGCCAAAATCGATGGGACCACGGCTTCTAATGGCTCATTTCGCCGAACCTTGCTAAAAGTCACTTGTCTCATCTTCAAAGCATTCCTGCAAACTGACATACCCATTACGTCTTTAGGTTAAGAAGAGGAAATGAAATAAGCCCATACCATTCCTGCGATTTCATAACTCCTGTGAAATAATTCATTTCGCCTGTGGATTCGTAATTAAAGGTCTGGGGGATCATCTTCAGGCACTTTGACAGTCTACATCGATTATTCCAGACTTAGATTAATTCTGGTCCTGGTACAATTGTATATTACAAAGTGGGCACATTCTGAATGTAAGTTTACAAAACTAATACAATTCGAAAAATAACTTATTGTTTCCACTGGCAGATACGTGGTTTTTGATGCATAGTATGAGTAAACATATTTATGTACATATTTACACTTTTCGTTCAACTGCGTATTTTGTAAACACAAGTCAAAACAAGTAAAATAATTTCAAATGTAAAGATGCTGCATTTCTACAAATACACAGGTGTTATTATTTCAAAGGAAATTGAAAACCATTATACTCGTGTTATTTGTTACACAGGATATCACTCACAAAACAAATATTTGTAAGTATGTCAACTGAGGATTATCTAACCAAATGGTTGCACTCTTAAATATTCGTTTCCTTTGGAAAAAATAAACTTCCACAATTAATGAAAAACACGTGACTGCTAAAGTGTTCATTCAACATGCTTTCTGAGAATTTTACTTTGTGCAACGTTATTTCGAATTGTTCAAGAAGATCAAGGTTTTTGTCATGGTTTTCTGTATCGAGTACCTTTAGGACGTTGCAGATGTCACTTAGTCTGTGTCTGTTAAGTTACATGTGGTTGGCTATTGTGGAATTGTCGAAGTGGTTAAGTCTAAAGGCATCAGTGTGTTCACTGTACTGTTTGTGCAAAGTTCTTCTTGTTTTGCCTATGTGAAATGCAAGGCAGCTATTACATTGCTATTGACATATTGCACTATGTTGTGTTGTTGGGGTGTTTTTGTTTACTGTGTGAGGTAAGTGGTGTCCAAGTTTGTGGTTTGCGAAGAATGATATTTTAATATTGGTCTTTCTGAATGAGTTAGTAATTTTTTGTGATTCTGTGACTAAATAGGGAATGTCTGTAAAGAAATGTATTGTGTCAGTTGTTATTGTGGTAGTTCTTCTCTTATTGTATTTTGTTGGGTAGTTCGTCAATTGATTTTTCTGAATACCCATTATTTCCTGCAATTGCTCTGATCATATCACTTTTTTCTGTTAATGCTTTGGATTTCAAGCGTAATGTATGTTCTCTGTTCAACGTAGCTCTAAATGCACCACAATGGTGTGAAGATTCAAGTATTCTGATGTCAGTGTAGTTTGGTTTCCTGCAAATGTAAAAATTATTTTCTTATTATTCGTTAACAATTATGTGGTCTAAGAAATTTATGGATTGATTTGTCTCATGTTCAGTTCTGAACTTTATTTTATTGTGAAGTGCACTGACAGTGTAAGAAGCTCATCAAGTTCAGCTTCTGTGCCATCAAATAGGAGTACAGTGTCATCCACATATCTTCTGTAATACACAATTAACCAATTTTTTCACCAGGTTTATTTTCCCCTTGAATATATTTCTTTTATAAATGACTGATGAATGCGTCAGCCAGGAGGCCACAATCAATCATTTATGTGCAAACTTTCCATTTGTGTAACATTCTACAACAGTGTAACTCAAGGGTGGTTTTGTGCCATAGGATATTCTGGACAGAAGTTCGGTAGATCTACCCCAAATGCTTTTCACCAAAACAGACACATTTTAAGTCTCGCCAGCTATAGCAAAAAAAAAAAAAAAAAAAAAAAAAAAAAAGAAACGGGGGGGGGGGGGGGGGGGGACGTGGACACCAGGAGCGAGAGTGCAGAAGTAAGGAGTGTAATGTAGAAAGGCAGAAGATAAATAATTAATCAACTATTAAGCTATAACACAAGCTCCAAAGCCAGTGAACAGTGCTCTCACTCTCAATGCCGTTTCATGCTACATATGAGAATTCAGAGGTGGATTGTAGCTTAATTGAGCGTTGTAGACAACAAGAAACTTAGATTTTTATTAGACATGGTTTCTCACGTATCTGTGGCCAGTCTGGACAGCTTGGGGAAGAAAGGGAGAGAAACTCTAGCTTTATAAGTTATGTGGAGTGGGGGATAATGATGTATGATCACTAGGTTCAGTTATGTTACGTCTTCAGTTTGGTGCAAAGCGATTTCGGGAAAGAATGGAAGTTTTGCCTCACTTAGGAGTACAGTACTGTACGATTCTAGGGTTAGAATTCCTGTATTAGCATCATACTAAAGCTGACCTGGGCAGTGCATGGTAGAACTCAGGGGAACGTTGTTCCATCTGGGGCAGATTGTTGCCAAGCATGTGCTGCCATAATCTCATCTCTTACGAAGGACAAACTGGTTAAACAACATACAAGGTCACTGAGGTTCAATTTTTGTGATAAAGTGCTGCAAGGTACAGCAAAATTACTGTGGGCGAATGTTGTAACGGAACTACTCGTAAACGTATTATGTGTGGTAAAAATACTGAAAGAAAATGATGAATTAGATGTAATGTTTTGCGTGCAGAAGTATAGTATGCGTACAGAAAATGGAGGGAAAATGAGAGGTACCCACTGGTGCAGAAAATTTTAGCGCTGATTAAGTAAGTTTGTTGAAGGGACTATTGATTGCCAGTCTAGACAAGATTGATCTAGATATGACTGATCTGAAACCTAGCCACGAGCAAGTCACCAACAGAAATGTATTATTTGCGAAACTGGAACATTTAGAAGGAGCAGAAGAAGTAGTAATGGAGGAATTACTGTTACAATTTGAGGGCCTACTTAATCCTTACGGCCTTCTGCCAGTAAGTGCAGTGAGGTAGCACAGAATTCCAGCCGGGAATTAGTCACCAGTGTACCGTAATCCATGTGGAGTGTGTCATCACCTACAATAGGTAATGGAAGAATTCATTGACCAGCCGTTAATTTATAGTGTCATACAAGAAAATGCTAGACTGTGAGGTACACCTGTTGTGTTGGTGTCAAAGAAATCTTCAGACAGGATGAAAACATACCGATTCTGCAACAGTTACAGAAATCTCAGTGCACATAAGTTTACAAGCACATATCCAATATGATATATCCTGGAAACCCTAGAGAACTTGCGAAAATGCAGATATTTTTGCATTTTGGAAGCAGAAGCAGAGGACCTACAAAAATTGCATTTACAGTACTTTTGCGGCCGTTACCAGTACTAACAAATACTATTTAATTTAAAAATTTCACCAGAAACCTCTGTTGGATGGAATTTTAAGAAGGTTAAAAGTGAAATAGTATATGGTATATCTTGATGATACTGTTGTGTTTCAAAATGATATGAAAGAGCATGTGCAATGTTTGACAGAGTTTTTCAAAAGATTGAATTCAACACACTTGATTCTTAACATAGACAAGTGCCACTTTTCACAAAAGGAAGTGCATTACTTGGGATACATAATTATCCAGAATGGAGTTAGAACATACCCAAGGTTACTGAATGCTGCATGAAGCTTTCCAACACTTGAGATGAGCCAGGAATTAGAGTCGTTTGTGTAACTGACCAGTTATTATAGGAAATTCACAATAGGATTTACAGATATATTACAACCACTCACACATTTGTTATAAAAGTTGTGAAGTTCTGGTGGACATGAGAGTATGAAAGAGCAGTTGAAAAATTAAAAGAATCATTAACAACTAGTCTCCTGTTGATCTTCCCAGGTTACAAAAAGGAATTCAATTTTTCATGTGATGCTAGCGTCTATGCAGTAGCTGTTTAAAGTTGGGAAGTGCAGAGTAAGGAGCACTGAGGTTGTTACACACGACGGCAATTCTCTACTGAAAAAAAGAGACGTTATGTTTATTATAAGGTTTGACGTACTGCTATTGTGCTATTGCTATTTACATGGGGAAAAATTTAATGAATTTGACTTCAGAGTAATTCACAAGCCCAGTAAGAAACTTAGCAATGCAGATAAGCTTAACAAGAAAATTGTCGTAATGCAGATACTAGGCCATGGCCTTGCACAGTGGCAGGGAGTGCAAGCTATTCAAAACACAGCCACAGTTTGCCATTCATGATGTGGTATTGTGTAGGACAAGACTTGGATCTTCTGCCATGCTATGGGAAGAAATGTTAAATGAAGTGCACGATCACATTTTATCCGGCCATCAAGAACGTAGAACTACAGACCAAAGGGATAGCTCAGTGTTATTGGAAGAGAACATGAGAATAACACAGAACGCTATGTGAAAAAGTATGTGACATGTGAACAATATGCAGGTATATGTCATCATTGTGTGGCATTATAGAAGGTGCCGATGGCTACTAAGCATTTCGACACGACTGGAATGAATATTTTGGGGCATTTAGCCACACACCAGTAGGAAACCTCAATGTTCTGACTATTATAGATCATTTTGATCACTATTCCGAACCAAGAAGCTGATGCGATAGCGGTAGCAAGTACGATGATAAATAAGGTTTGCTCAAGTTTGGTGTTCTGGAGACTGTACTGACAGATCAGAGCACCACTTTACGTTAGAATTAATGGCATGGTTATGTCGCTAATTACTTATTCACGAACTAAGAACACGCCCATTACATGCAAAGGCTAACAAAAGGGCAGAATGGATACATTGGACGATGGTAAGATGTTAAGCTACTACATGGATAGCCTTCAGACGATGGGATACTTTCTTGCTGTGCGTGGTGGCAGCTTATTATTCAACGTACCACGAGATCACAGGTCTGTCACTGATGTGGTTTATGCTCGAAAAATGCTGTCGACACTTCAGGTAATCAAGCCAAAGGTAGCAAAAAAGGGAGATGGAGGTAACCTAATGCCAGGGTATTAGAGCATCAAGAAAGATTGGGTCATTGCAATGTTAAGTTATCAGAACATTGTGTAAGTTAGCGTGTGATGCTAACGAGCCCCTATACCATTAAATGTAAAATGAATCTTTTTTGGTCCATTACCAAGTAGTTCTCACTTCTCAGGAATAGGGAGGATATGTGAAAAGAAAGAGGAAACCAGACGCACTTGCACAAACTTCACACACGATTTCGTAAGCGCTGAGATCGAGAAAGGTGAAGCAGTAACCTGAAATGCTTTCCTTTATGTGTTTTTATGATGTCACGGTAGCAAGGAATGTGAGATGATAGTAGCAGAGTTTCTTACAAACAGGCTGTTTCAATGTTACACCAATAATCTTCGCGAGGGTGTAGACGGTGCCAAGAGGAGCAAAATGAGGACAGAAACCCAAATCTGGTAACGTCATCCAATTACGTCATAGAGCGTCGAAGTTATAGGAATCGGCGCCCATATACAGGGTGGGTCACCTAACGTTACCGCTGGATATATTTCGTAAACCACATCAAATACTGACGAACCGATTCCACAGACCGAATGTGAGGAGAGGGGCTAGTGTAATTGTTTAATACAAATCATACAAAAATGCACGGAAGTATGTTTTCTAACACAAACCTACGTTTTTTTAAATGGAACCCCGTTAGTTTTGTTAGCACATCTGAACATATAAACAAATACGTAATCAGTGCCGTTTGTTGCATTGTAAAATGTTAATTACATCCGGAGATATTGTAACCTAAAGTTGACGCTTGAGTACCACTCCTCCGCTGATCGATCGTTTGTATCGGAGAGCACCGAATTACGTAGGGATCCAAAGGGAACGGTGATGGACCTTAGGTACAGAAGAGACTGGAACAGCACATTACGTCTACATGCTAACACCGTTTTATTGGTCTTTTTCATTGACGCACATGTACATTACCATGAGGGGTGAGGTACAAGTACACACGTGGTTTCCGTTTTCAATTACGGAGTGGAATAGAGTGTGTCCCGACATGTCAGGCCAGTAGATGTTCAATGTGGTGGCCATCATTTGCTGCACACAACTGCAATCTCTGGCGTAATGAATGTCGTACACGCCGCAGTACATCTGGTGTAATGTCGCCGCAGGCTGCCACAATACGTTGTTTCATATCCTCTAGGGTTGTAGGCACATCACGGTACGCATTCTCCTTTAACGTACCCCACAGAAAGAAGTCCAGAGGTGTAAGATCAGGAGAACTGGCTGGCCAATTTATGCGTCCTCCACGTCCTATGAAACGCCCGTCGAACATCCTGTCAAGGGTCAGCCTAGTGTTAATTGCGGAATGTGCAGGTGCACCATCATGCTGATACCACATACGTCGACGCGTTTCCAGTGGGACAATTTCGAGCAACGTTGGCAGATCACTCTGCAGAAACGCGATGTATGTTGCAGTGCTCTCCGATACACACGATCGAAGAGTGGAGGAGTGGTACTCAAGCGTCAACTCTAGGTTACAATATCTCCGGATGTAATTAACATTTTACAATGCAACAAACGGCACTGATTACGTATTTGTTTATATGTTCAGATGTGCTAACAAAACTAACGTGGTTCCATTTAAAAAAACGTAGGTTTGTGTTAAAAAACATACTTCCGTGCATTTTTGTATGGTTTGTATTAAACAATTACACTAGCCTCTCTCCTCACGTTCGTCTGTGGAATCGGTTCGTCAGTATTTGATGTGGTTTACGAAATATATCCAGCGGTAACGTTAAGTGGTGGTGGTGGTTGTTGGGATGTTTAAGGGGGCTAAACAGGGAAGGTCATCAGTCTCCCGGTAACGTTAAGTGACTCACCCTGTATATACAGGATGATTCTGTGATGACGATACAAACTTTCAGGGATGATGGACAAGGATGAATGTATCAGTTTGAGGTAAGGGTGCCTGGTCTGGAAATGAAAGAGTCGGAAGTTATAAGCGAAAATATTTCGGATACCTTTGACAGTAGAAAGTACAAGTACTGTTGTTGCTAAGATTATAGGGTTGGCAACATTCAGATATGTTGTAAAACAAAAAAAGTCCAGTTATATGGGCTCTAAAATGCATACTTTAAGAGCTATGAGCACTTGTTCAGTATTGGAGAAGTGTTTCACAGGAGCGAAGATGAACAATTGCTCTTAGCTCCTCGGGTATGCATTTTTGAACCTATGTGTAACGGACTTTTTTTCTTGTTTTAATCAATACTAAGACCTCTGAAAGTTGCCTACCCTAGCAGTGAGAGTACCGTTATATGTCTTCCATTGTCAAGAGGTATCAGAATGAATTTCACTTGTAACTTTCGACTCGTTCGTTTCCAGACCAGGGTCCTTCGCCTCAAATTGATACATTTATCCTTGTCCATTAGCCCTGAAAGTTTGTAACATCACCACGGAGTCAACCTGTTTACTCATACCTACACACGTGCTGGCGCTTACAACTTCGACGCTCTGCAGCGTCCTTGGATGACATTTCCAAACATAGGTTGCTGTTCTCATTTTGTCCCTCAAGGTACCTTCTGCATCCTCTCGAAGTGTAATTTCTAAATACCCTAAATATATCTTAGGGGATACAATAACCGCGTGTTATTTGTACACAATGGTCTCTGCCAGAGGAGAAATATTAAGTGCAGTCATTATGTAGGGTACTGCTTGCATACCTTTCATTTTTCATGTATACGGGTCTTGATTAAGGTGTATATTTCAGGGTTCTCTACTGTGTTTCAGGTGTTCATTTGTTACGGCTGATTATAGGAGTATGGTTTTCGAGCCCACAGATGGAATGTTTAATGGATACCTTTGGTGTCTAAGTGATATTATCTTGCAGTGGTAGGAACACAGGAACTTCATCAGTTAGTGCCTTTAAGCAATTTTTGTCTTAGTCAGTAAGGAATTTATATGTTTTTCAGCACTTTGACGATTTCTGAGTGATGACTGGAGATGACATTGATGTCAGTTGTATTCCGTTTTATGTACCTTTTATCGGTTATGTGTCTTATCAGTGTAGGGAGTTGCGGATTGTTTCTTTCGTTTTCTGAGTACTATACCCCAGAAGATCCTTATTTGGTTATAAATAATCGTATACGATAGACGAAACGTAATTATAGTAACATTTTGGAGAATGTGGAAGTGAATCTTTTGTGCAATATCCGAGTTAAGTGATTCATTGGCTACAGGAGCATGCAGGGTACAGTTACTCTTAGGAAGGACAAAAGCGGAAGCATGCCAATAGGACATCTTTGCATTGCAGCCCTATTTACAAAGTGCGGGAATGCATTCGATACAATCCATTTACAATCTAGCAGCAGTCATCACGGGATGTTATGACCGGCGTCGACCTAAGGGTGCAGGATGGTCGAAGGTGCAAGGCAGCGGCATGTTAATAAATGTCCCGACTTGTGACGTCTTAGGACCAACTTTCATTTTCCAGCTACCATAACAGGAGGTGCAATTGCTAATATTACATGTCTTTTGTTGTGCTGACCACACAAACATCTAGATGTATTCCCACCCAAAAACCTAACCAGATTCAATGGTATCTGAGAACCCAATCTTTTTAATTTTCTTGATGAGTTAATAGCAACACAGATAGGACGTATTACTGCAGAGCAAATGTTTTCGCATATGCAGCAATGTCACAGTGATCACCACCACAGAGTCGTGGTAATAAAAATTTCAGTATCTTGTATGATCTTGGTTTTGATTCTTGTTGTGCAACCTGCATATATTTAAGGTGGAGAACTGCCCATTCACCTGAATTCCCTGTATACCAAATATTGACCAAGTGTGTCATAATTAGTAAGCAATCCGTAACTAAGTTTACAGCCAATGTATACTGTGGTTGAAGCCAGTCCAGTGGACCAGGATTTCCAAAGAGGGGAGTCATAGTGCATCAAGGCTTCTTTCAATTGGTATTTAAAAATCCTTCACCAAATTGCTGAAAATGTCACCTCAGGCTGTTGCAAGGAACCTCGGAGAATGGAAACAGACAGACACTAGCAGGGTATAGTTCCTCAAAAATTTACAGGTGGTCTCCGCTGACTCAGCGAGAATCACTGCCGGGCCACACACTTTGACAAGCTGCCACATATTTAACTTCGACAACGCTGCTGGGGCTGTAACGCTGTTGACGCCACGTAACTACAGAAGAAGGCAGTAACAACAGGGAGATGGATTATGTAGTGGGACGAAATTAAACGTCACCCATCCACCAAGTCAGCCCAGTTTGCAGGTGACTATAAGTTTAATTTAGTTTTTGTTTATGTGTTTTCTTATTATTTGTAATAAATGTGAATTATCTAAAAGTTTTGTATTTTTTTTATGTGTTTCATGTACGGAGAGGTCGGCGCAACGAACGGGGACAGCATCTTCGTTGCCGCGACCAGAGAGGAAATTGCTGGCCGCTATACGTCGCGGGTCGACAGCCAAGGAGCAACAGAAGATCCTGGAACCGAGTTGTTGCGTCGTGCGTCTAAAAATTAAAAATGAAGTTTTATACTCTTTTTGTACAACAATGACATCATATAGATCTTAATCTTATTGAAATATTAGTCACTGTCTGTCAACGCTCAAGTTCACATCTGTATGTGTAGGAAGCTAATAAAATAGTGTATGCTACTAAAGTTGAAACACGTGTCTTGAAGATTTATTTATGAAGAGTTATGTGAACGGATTAATAATATATTTGACAAGATTATTGATTCAGACAGCGTTGGCCGAAACTTTGAATCTAAAAAGTTTATTTAATGTGTGATTCTGATATCGATTAGATCAAGATAACGTGTGTCGATATAATTTTCTGAGGAGAAACAAACGAAATTTAAATTCGAAAAAGTTACGAAAACCAATTGGCACAAGTGATGTAATTCTCTGCACACGACTCAACTGATGTTTTACAGTTTCGTTCAAGAACCATTCTATGACAATTTAAAAAGAATATGAATCATTTTTGAAGTGGGTTGTAACTGACGTAGGTGACGAAGTCTGCACATGGTCATATATCAAACGAAACCTAATAGGTCGTTACACTACACCGTGGCGACCTTAGAAACAGGACTTGTGTGCAACTAAGGCACACAGGTACGAAACAAAACATCAAGAGTCCTTCGGAAGTCAACGCGAGTTTTCGTGGAGCCTTCACCAGCCAGCGGCGACTTCGCGGGTGTGGGCATCTGACGGAGTGCAGCCAAGCAGTACGGTCACGCAGTTGTTCCACGAGAAGGCGCATCTGTTGGGCAGCAGCTGAACGCTGCAAACCCCGACAACCTTTTTTCTCCCTAAACTAATAGGCCCAGTACGTCAGCTGCGGGGCGTTCCTCCTGCTGGTATTAGAGGTGTTGCTGAGGGCTTCGCCTGTCTACGGCGGTGCCGGGCGTGGTTGCAGCCAGCGACGTTTTCGGTGTTCGACTCAGCGTCCTGCCGGTTGCGGAAGCGGGGTCGCAGCATCTCAGCGGCTGCATCGACGGCTGTTACATCTGCAGCCCATAGCAGCACACTGATCATCGAGAACTACAAATTACAATATTAGTGTCCGGTGAGTTTGTTTCAAGTTGGAAGTGGAGTGTTGTACATAGGAAGTGTGCTTTTATAGGATTGTTGATTACAAGTCTGCGTGTGTAAATAGTTAATATCTTACAATAATGTCGGGAAGTGAAATGTCAGACGAAGAGCAATCTATGTCCGATAGGAGCATGAGATCCCTTTTTAGGGCGATAGCTAAATTAAAACAATCTAACGGGGATTTCCTAGCTGAATTAAAACAGTCTAACGAAGAATCTACTGCTAGATTAAAAGAGGAACTAAAACAGGAATTAAAACAGTCTAACGAAGAATTTACTGCTAGATTAAAACAGTCTAACGAAGAATCTATGGCTAGATTAAAACAATCTAACGAGGAATCTACTGCTAGATTAAAAGAGGAACTAAAACAGGAATTAAAACAGTCTAACGAGGAATATACTGCTAGACTTAAAGGGGAGCTAACAAAATCAACAGACAGGTTGCAGGAATATCTTAATGAAACCAGTCAAGAATTAAGTGATAAAATAGAGTCTTCTAAAGTTGAAATGCAGGAAAAATTAGTAGGACTTAGTAATAAGATTGCTGATAATTGTAAAAGGTTAGAAGAACATATCCACGAATCGCGCGAGGAAAAAGCTCGCATGCGACACTCTATTACTGACTTATCCGAGAGACTAGATAGTGTCAATATCTTAGTTGTAAATGAAATACAGAAAAATAACAATATGTTACGAGATGAATTTTCTATGCAAACGGAAACTGTTCGTAGAGAATTATTGGAATCTATTAAAGAGGTCTCTACCAAACCTGTAGAGATTTCTTCAATAGATAATGTAGAATTAGAGACATTAACTCATCAAGTAGAAAAGGACCATACCGAAATCGAAAACATGAAATTTTTAATTACTGAAATATGCAGTAATCTTGAGACTGCCAAAGATAATAACATTGATGAAGGTACAGAGCGTTCACATCGTGAGCACAGTGAAGAATCGATATTAGCTAATCGAGTATCCAATACAGAAATGCGGATACAGGAAATTACTAAACGGTTATCGGAATTAGATAATAACGAGAACATTTCAGGTAGCAGAGGTAATAACATAATCAGAGACAACAGTCGCATCGAATTTGCTAGCTCGGACAACAGCAATATGAATAAAGCAATCACGGCAAGCCAATCCGATGCAACTCCGTCTCTGCAATCTAAACAAAATCCGACTATTTCTCTCGCAGAATGTCTGGATGACATAACGACAAATTCAAATGTAGCAAGTCGATTTCCTGTATTCAAACCAGGAGGCGAACTTCATCCTATAATCTTTATAAAAGCTTTTGAAACATCATTATCTTCTAAATGGAGTAATGAAAAACGCATTCAATTTGTAACAGGACATTTAGAAGCAGAAGCTGCGGAGTGGGCAGTACTGCATAGAAATGAATTCAGGAATTGGGATGATTTTGTTAAGCAGTTTAAACAAAATTATTGGTCAAGACGAAAACAACAACACTTAACTTTAGAGTTGTTAGCCCCTCCTCCATATTCTAAACGGTGGAGAGGTTATAGGAATTATTTTGAATGGAATTTAAACCGTGCTAAATTAATTGAAAGTCATCTAATGCGAGTCCTAAGTAGTAGGTTACCGTATTACATAAAGGAAAGAAAAATGTTATTCTACGAACTATACAAAACCTTAATAATGGGGACGAAACAGTTAACACCCGGGGTGTGTGGTTATATTTTAACGACTTGTTGTATTGGAAAGCACAGAGGGAACACCAGAGATGGAAAATCTGCATTCCGGAAACTGTTGTGGACGAGTTAATTACTTATATTCATGAAGGTTACGGGCATTTTGGGATTCATAAATGTATTAAACATCTAATGAAGTATTATTATTTCAAAAATATGTCACGTATTGTGAGAAGTATTATTAGGGCTTGTGAAACCTGTCAAAAGGTTAAAGTTAATAACAAATCCAAGCGTTATAAATTATATGCTGTAATTCCTCGAGGTTTGTGGGATCTACTGTCATTAGATTTTTTCGGCCCTCTGCCTCGGAGTTCAGGAGGATTAACATATGTGTTTGTTGTAATGGAATGTTGGTCCAAACATGTGAAACTGTATACTTTGAAACGAGCGAATACAGCAAGCGTTATACGCTGCCTCACCCGAAATTACTTTGTTAACTGGGGCATTCCTAAACGACTTATGTCTGACAACGGTAGTGCCTTTATTAGTCAAAGATTTCAAGATATGATAAGACAATATGGAATCAAACATATCTTAATTTCGAAATATCACCCTCAAAGTAATTTAGTAGAAAGAGTCATGAAAGAATTAGGACGATTATGTAGAACTTATTGTGCACATAAACATACTCGGTGGGCCAAACTAATGCCTGAATTCGAAAAGATATTAAATGAATTGCCTCACCTAACGACGGGATTATCACCTATAGAAATTTTAGGCAAACGAATTATAGGTGAGCCTTTACTAGATGCTTTACCTTGGCCACCAGTAAATGAGATCCAACAATGTATCCCAGACGAAAAAGTTTGCGAACAGATTGTAAAAAATGCCGAACGGAGAATTAAAAGTTATAATCAACAGGCTATAGAACCCTCATTTCAGGTAGGAGATCTTGTGTTAGTACGATCTCATCCTAAAAGTTCTAAGATCGGTAAGGAATGTAGAAAATTCTTCTTGATCTTTGAAGGTCCATATGTTGTACATAAGATTGTACATCCCAAAGCATTACTTCTTATGGAACCTTCATCAGGTGTAATTAAAGGATTATATAGTGTTGATCAAATGAAACCCTTCATTCCTAAATAAGTTAATATTTAGTATATGTTACACACGGAAGAGCGTTCATAGTTTATTCATGTGAAGTTTTTCGTGATAGTTACGTGTTATTTTAAATAAATGACAGAAAGCTTAAACATGTGTTCTACAATAATCTACTGGTACTTCAAAAAGAGAAAGATAACCAAGAGGGGGATTTATATGGAGGAAATTTTGCTCTTAGGTCTAAAGGAATTTTGCGTATTTTAAATTTACTCGGATAGTAGGAACCAAAGGGGATGGTTAATAGTTTTAGGGACCATGGGCGTCCAGAGCTATATGGCTCACGAGAACATAGCAGAGTGCCTTTAATAGATGTTTGTAATAGTGTTAATATAGAACACACCAAACGGGGCTCTCTCGCTTGTTTCTCCTAAATAAATGGCCATTACCCAACAAGGTGTCCGAAGGTAAAGAAAGCCGTGCCGAGATTCTAAAGAAAGTTTTGCTTGATTTCTTCTTGACCTCACGCATAAATAAGGCATTAGGGAAGAGAATGACGTAAAGTAAATAGTACTATTAGTTATTGTGAGAAACTTATTAGTAATATACATTCTTGGAAAGAATAACTCTAGTAAATAAATGAAACTGAAACTAATCTATCACAATTTGAACGCTCTGTCCTAATGTACAACGTTAAAGAACGTACTAAATTAGTATTTATTAGCAACTATTAACTGAAGAGGAGCAATCTCCCTATATTCGGTTACGAATTACCATAAGAGCACAATTAAGAGTAAATGACAAATAGTCACAACGATATCGTATTAAAAGGATTAAATCTCTCTAATAGCAAGGACTCTAGGTTACGTAAAATGTGAGGAAAATGTATTAACAGTTAAATATTGTATATTGAACAGTTTTAATTTCGGTTAAAACCTGACAAACTGAGCTTGTGGGTGGGGTATGTAGTGGGACGAAATTAAACGTCACCCATCCACCAAGTCAGCCCAGTTTGCAGGTGACTATAAGTTTAATTTAGTTTTTGTTTATGTGTTTTCTTATTATTTGTAATAAATGTGAATTATCTAAAAGTTTTGTATTTTTTTTATGTGTTTCATGTACGGAGAGGTCGGCGCAACGAACGGGGACAGCATCTTCGTTGCCGCGACCAGAGAGGAAATTGCTGGCCGCTATACGTCGCGGGTCGACAGCCAAGGAGCAACAGAAGATCCTGGAACCGAGTTGTTGCGTCGTGCGTCTAAAAATTAAAAATGAAGTTTTATACTCTTTTTGTACAACAATGACATCATATAGATCTTAATCTTATTGAAATGTTAGTCACTGTCTGTCAACGCTCAAGTTCACATCTGTATGTGTAGGAAGCTAATAAAATAGTGTATGCTACTAAAGTTGAAACACGTGTCTTGAAGATTTATTTATGAAGAGTTATGTGAACGGATTAATAATATATTTGACAAGATTATTGATTCAGACAGCGTTGGCCGAAACTTTGAATCTAAAAAGTTTATTTAATGTGTGATTCTGATATCGATTAGATCAAGATAACGTGTGTCGATATAATTTTCTGAGGAGAAACAAACGAAATTTAAATTCGAAAAAGTTACGAAAACCAATTGGCACAAGTGATGTAATTCTCTGCACACGACTCAACTGATGTTTTACAGTTTCGTTCAAGAACCATTCTATGACAATTTAAAAAGAATATGAATCATTTTTGAAGTGGGTTGTAACTGACGTAGGTGACGAAGTCTGCACATGGTCATATATCAAACGAAACCTAAGGCGTCGTTACACCACAATTACCACACATCCAGACCTGACTCCAGGCCATATCCTTGTACTACGTAATGAGTTATGGCTTGACAAAACAATGGTGAGTCTTATGACCATAAACACTTCTTATTTCAGCTGTGCAGTGTCTGTCACCATTTGTAGCCAACTGCGAGAGGTATTCCACGCCAATTAGCGACCTGAAATGAGTCGTATAGCAGGTACTACTACACATCACCATTGCTAGCTAAAGAACCACTGGTTGTTCCTGATGCCGCCAGGAGTCGAATAGATGGCACCCAGGGAGGAAGGGTGGGAGCGGGAGATGGGGGGGGGGGGGGGGGGGGGGGAGGGTGACGCACAAGCTGTTTCACTCCTATTGACTTCAGAGTGCGTACATGGGAGTCCATGATTGGCTCCTGGGCCAAATTAGCTGCCGAACCGCCACCTGCCTTGTGCAGGCACGCACTACTGCTCTAGATTTGCCCCTGCCTGCCACTGACACTGCACCCTATGTTAGGGACAGTGACTCAACTCTGTGCACTCGAGTGCTTTCCACAATAAGACTTGCATCTGCACCAGACAACTTACCGACTTCTGTTGAGTATTTCGTATTGGAGCGCTGACACTGTGCTACATTGCCAGTGTGGTGACAACGTAACTTCGCCTTAGCTGGCAGCTGCATAGCAGTGTCATACCGTGGGCTTGCCATTACATGAGGCCACCCGCTGTGCTACGAACCTTTTCCTGACTGGGACCAGCCTACATCTAGAGATGCTGACTGCTGCCTGGCAATGCTATTATTGCCATACATTTTGCATGGAGTATACAAATCTTTGTAAGTGCTTTTTCTATGACTTACTGTCAGACAATCACTGGCTCCATGAACCTGTCACCTTGTTAATAGCCACTCAAGGCCATTACAACCTGTGTGTGTATTTTGCATTGAACCGGGGACCTAGAAACGACGGAGAGGCTTCGACCCGTCGTAGCCCTCAGTGGTTCATAACCCCACAACAGGTCATAGCAATCCACCCAAATCACCACTGCCCACACCGAACCCAACCCGTAGTGGAGAACATAATCTCAGCCACCATCTTCACAGCCCACCACACAGAGAGAAAAGTATGTGACATTACTTTCTGAATGTCTTTCTGACATCTGATAGTAACAGTATATTTGTATACCTGGAATAAATGTCTCCAATCATTTTGTAGAACATCCTACAGGTAGTAACCATGCCTTTTCTTTAAGTGTTGGTTAACTGATCTGATTTTAGTGCATTTCTGTCGTAACATGACTTAATTTCGTATGCCACAATAAAAATTCTCAACCATTTGTCGAAATACTGTCAAAAACTACTGTCAAGGATTTGGATCCAGAGGTGCGAGAGATATGGGAAAAAATGAATTCACAACCAATGAAAAGTGTAAGCAGTATTCTCAGAAACAACTAAGTCTTCTAAGTGAAAATAACATTGTAAAAAATTTTATCAAGCAATGAGTCCAACATCCCCAGAACAAGAACATCAAAACTCCTGAAAAATTGTTCACTTACCAAACAAATATATTTTGGAATGTTCCACTTATCACATATGAGGGATTAAGCAGAATCATATACATTTACATAACTGCATCACTTTTATATAGCAGAAGTTCCTTCTAGAGGAGAAGGACTTAATGCTCATATAAGTATTTTTTTGAGGTCAGCATACCTAGACATTGAAATTTGGGGGAGGTATAAAGCTAACTACTACAGAGGATAGAAAAATCTTAACATTAAAGGTTAACACATAGTATCAGCTAAAAGATATAGAAATTTTTTATTACATTCCAATTTACTATTTGTGTATTTCTCTGTTATTCAGTTACTGTACTAACTTCATCTTTCCACATCTATCATAACGTAACAGCTCGCGAAAAAGAACGTATGTTATTAAATACCTAATCTGAATTCCATAAATTTTTGTGTTCACATATTTTAGTAGTGTTTTCTCAAATAGTTACTAGTTTCAAAATATGACTGCACTAGCAAAATAAATCCAAATTTGAAATGCATTTCATTTTTATTATGACATTTATTCAGATTTTTAATATATACACCAACATAATATCTGTGCCTTTTCAATAGACAAAGAGTGTCATATAAATGACCTCAAATCCCTTCTTGTATATGAGCTTCATATATGTTAATGTTACTTTTGCATGAAAGACATCAAATTGAACATTTGTTTGGATGTATCAGGATACTGCTTTCTAGAGCTAATGAAGACAAATACATAACTTCTCTAATAAGTTCCTTCTAGGTTCCAAATCCATCACTGGGTAAGCAACTACTACATTTACCATTCTGCACTTCCACTACAATGGCACCAATAAAGAAAATTTTCTTTATTTATTACATTAAGTCATTAGATTACACTATGTAGCAAAAATATGTTTGTCCATTTCGCCATATATATGGACACACTTATCAAAAAAGAGAAAGTTACCCTGTATAAGAAATTATTTTGTTTTGTTTCAGATAATCTTTACAACTATTTATATATTATATGTGTTAGATTTCTCCTTGTTTATGACCTTTTCTCCATTTTCAAATTAGATACATAAAGTAGAAAACACATCTGACAGGAACTGGATTTGATTTAATGAACCCATTAAATAAAAACATCATTATGCTATTACTTACTTACTTTTTAATCACTTCACAGAAAGGTATTTTGTAACTGTTCCAGAAATCACATTTGAAAATAAGCAAATTTTCTTCAGTCTGAGCTTTTTAATTATATAGAGACTAACACAATTTTTAGGTGAAAAGGCTTTTATTTAAATACATTAGAGTTTTATAAATCAAAGTTGCAATTACTAACTTGTATTTTAGCTCTACATTAAATGAATATTGTATATAAAATATCACTGAAATACTGTGCCTGCATTAACTTAAGCTTTTTCCTTACATGTTTCAAATATGTAGCTAATAATATTAACCCAGTTTCTTCATGGCATCGAGAAACCATAATTATCATGGAAGTCAAGGTCTCATATAGTATGTGTATTTGCTGGAACATATCCAATTATGGTTTTACATACAGACAATAACACAAGCCAATTGCCAACTATGATAATGAGCAAATTTAATATTCAGTAAAAAATATTAGTATTTATGTAATTCTTGTAGCAAATAGAAGAATGATTATAATTTGGTGCCATCAACATTGGACTCAATTCAGATGGATCATTACTGTAAGTGAAGAAGGGAGGGAAGAGAATATTCACGTATTTATTCAATGAACCATCCAGATATTAGTTGCATTTAGAACATGTGTGCATTTGCTAATTATTATACCAACATATGCTGTTCTGTAAAAGGAGATGCTTAAGTTAGTAACTGGTTAAATGAAAGTAGTATGTAGTGATTATTGTAGCTTGATAGTCTGTTATACAGTTTTACATTTCCCTCTGTGTCAAGCTCTAAATACAGTTTCATGTTTTTCTCTTTGTCAAGCTCTTTACATTTCTTTACATGATGTTGAGCTCCTACTTCTAGAACAGTGGGGAGGGGGGGAGAGGGAGGGCGGCGGGATGTGGAGAGGTGTTGCAGGGACTGATGAGGAAAGTAAAAGACCATCACATGCATGTTGTGAGGATTGCTGCAATGGATGAGGATACCAGTGAATGGATGGCCACAGGAAGTGTGAAGGTTAAACAGAGGAACATGTGAGACATCTACACTCATTTGTTGAGCTGCTTCTAGAAATGGTTCCCTTGCGATATCTGTTCACTAGCAATGATGTAGCCTCTCTTCAGTGCACTGAATAAATGTGTTGTTTTTGTTTCGGACTAGTGATTCTGTGTATCTGGAAGACGTGACATGCCATCAGACTAAATTTGTCACTAATGGTGAGTCCTCTTGGTGCACGTGGGCCTATGTGTGATTGCCTGTCCGCTTCCTATTGGCAGTCTTCTGGCGTCCTTATGTATGTAGATATCAGTTTTGCAAACAGTGAGCTTCTTTGTGCTATCTTGTGCTTTGTGTTCCTTGACAACGTGACATCATGTTAAGGATTACATGCGATAGTGATCCATCATGTTAAAGAGTATCGACGGCATTCTGGCCTTGTCTAAAGTTAGAATTATGCAAAGCAAGGGTTAGAAACTACCCCCACTCGTTTGTTGAACTGGTTTCTAAATGTGCTTCCCTTGCGACATCCGTTCACTAGCGCTTGTTCTATTACCAAACTCATTGACGTGACACTTCTCATTCGCGTGCTAAGTAACTGTGCTGTTTCTGTTCCTAACTAATGGCTAGGTGTTATTAAAGGTCAATATGTGTGCTGTGTTCATACATTTAACAATTTAGTCTCCTTTTACGCGCACCAATTAATTTTTTTGAGCCATGGTCATATTTTATCAAAATGGGCAAGGAATTGCTACTGCCAATTTAAATGTATAGTTTCTCATACTGATGCACTGTTACTTTTAGTTAATGGTCATGTTTATGAAAGTGCAAGAGGTTTGCTGTGAATAAAGGTAATAGTGAAGCACCTTTCACTTGTGCACTGCGAATTTTGCCTCATGTTTGTAGAGTTGGTAATGCGCTCCTGTCGCGTCTAGTAGTTTCTCAACACAGTTACGAACTGTTTTTCTTTCTTTTACAGAGCTGTATTTTGCTACTGTGACACACCCTGTTTGTACATATGACTCTTTGTATGTTTAGTGAATGCCTCGACTCGCATTCAGGAGGTCAGCAGCTCAATCTCACATCTGGACATCCAGATTTAGGTCTTTCTGATTTCCCTAAGTCGCTCCAGGCAAATCTTGGGATGGTTCCTGTGAAAGGACATGGCCGATTTCCTTTCCTATTCTTGACACAAGCCAAGCTTGTGCACCATTTCTAATTACCTCGATGTTAAACCCAATCTTCATTTCAGCCCTCTTTCTTGTGGAAGCATAATGTGGTGCCACCTGGGTCCCAGTTGTTCATGCCAGTTGGTAGGCTGGTGTACAGCTGGTATTATTGGTGTAGTTTCTGAAACTGTTGAAATGGATTCACTACTGAAATGTTAATTGATTTGGCAGTGATGCCAATGTTCTGGTATTTTAAGGAAAAAATAATTTTAAGATTATAGTTTCTTGAAAAGCTGTTTAACTAATAGCTTTCTCCTTCTTTGTTAATAATTGGGGCTTTCTCTTAAATAAATTCTGACTACAGCCTTGGTTTAAAATATTACAGTTCTAGTAAATGGTAAACCACAATAAGTAGTTGTAAGCTGATTTTTTTTTTTTTTTTTGCCCACTCATTTAATGGGTATACATATTGTTGCTCCAATCCACTGTCAAGTGTACTTATTGCTGGTGTATAAAGGCTATACATTACGTGAAATAAAGACGGTTAGCCGATTTTTGCTTCTATGGGCTCAGTGGCCTCCACTCCCAGATCCCCATGTCTTGCTATCATGTCTCAATAACAGCAGACAGCGTGGTTATCTGGTCAAGTAAGTGGGGTATTTTACTCGCTAGTAGGAAGGAAATGGTTTGGTATAACTGATGTACTGTTGTGCTGTCTAAGTACCTTTTCTATTGTAATTTTGTGCTATTTCAGGTTATAGAATAATGGGAACAAGAAGTGTGATAGGCTCCGTTAACTTCAGGAAAAATTCTCCCCCATATAAATTGTGAATTAGTGAGTAGTCTGAAGAGGACAGCATCGCCGAGTTGAGGCAGCAGTTGCAGGCTCCCTCGATCTTACTAGTTAACATCAACAGGTCATCTGCTGTGGAGATACGTGCAGCCCACTCTGCGTGTAGAGCGCTACTAGCTGATGTGCAGGGGATGTTCCCGCATGTAATGGTGTGTCTCCCTCTCATAAACAAATTTTTCCAGTACAGCCTTCATTAGACCATTTAGCTAGTAGAGTGTGGGACATATGTTAAATTAATAACGATCCTCATAAGTTATAGGAAATTACATCTCTATATTAACAGCATTATTATTTTCAGTTTCCTATAGCTGTCTATTCACGATGAAAGAAAGCTAACCAACTCTTACATTATAACAATTCTGATTTGTTAATGGTCATTATTCAACTACAACCTCCATTTTGGGACCTTTTCCGAATATGTTACATATAATTACAACAGCTTATTTACTCTCTTCCCAAATGGGGTATGTTCAGTAAAAGTTGTAATCTGCAAGGAACAAATTATTTTTTCAAACTGCAAGAATCTCGATGACTCAGTATTTGTACACTGAGAAACAGTGGCAAATAGGAAGGAATGATGAGAGACTATTTTAGGAAAAACGAAATATAGTGAAATCTGAAAAATATCATTGTGTAGAAATTTGTAATCACTGGCCTTTAACTATGGCACTTCTCGTAGAGCATCTGTTAGCCAGTATCACAGTTACCAAATCATGATGTAATGGTTTGAATTCGGGCATTTTAATATCGATAACTGAAGTTCTGATTTACCTTTTTTGACTGAAAATGTTATTAAGTGCAACCATATATGACTGCCAAATGAACCAGAAGAACACTACTACCACAGACAAGCTGTCAACAATAGAAGTGTCAACATTAACAATATAAGGAAAAAGGATAAACTGCTCCTCACTAGAGAGACGAAACATTGAATTACAAACAAGCACAATGAGAAGACTGTTACGTTTTAGCTTTCAGCCAAGCCTTCTTCAGAAAAGAAACACATACATGTTCACTTACACAAGCATGCACACTTCACCACACACGACAACCATCTCCAGCACCTCAAACTCGAATGATCTTTAGAAAAGTGTTAAACAAAGGAACTAGGCAACTTTTGGAATCATTTGATACCTATGCAATAAAGAAGGGCAGATTGTAGTGTTGTGTTCTAAACAGATATAACTCTATGATAGTTCTACAGCCTCATACATATGTAGGACACCAAATGACATGTTAATTATTGTGGTGTTTAAACCTCATCTATAAGTTAAATTTAAGATTTCAAACTGTATTCAAATGAATAGTAACTACTAAGAACTTACCTCTGTGTGCTCACACAATTAAAGAGCCTCTAAAGTAATATAATTTGTATTTTGTTATTAAATTTCTTTTTGAAATAACTAGAAAAAGTAATTCGTGATACTTTACGCTGTCAGCATTTATTGAAGTGCACCTTTATCTTTCTGAAACTTCTACCTCATTCATTTTCTATTAATTCCATACATAAGGTACTATAAAGCTTATGCATATTTTGTGCTGTCTGACAGATATAAAACTACATTTCTCAGGATAACAAACATGACCATGTAATGTTTGTTAGTTCAAGAGCATTGCACAGTAGTGATAGATGCTTGCAATAGGAGAAAGTAGTGATATGAAGAATGATACAGGTTTTGAGGCCACTCCCTGGCATTATAATGTCTTTCTGTATAGAAAGAAACGAAAAAAAAATTTGTGATAAAACTATACCCTTGTCATTGAGATGGAGAATATAAGGAAAACTGGAAAGAGTAAAACTGTTTCTGCATGTGTGGGGTCAAAGGAGTCTAAAGAGTCATAGAAAATCGTAGGAGGAAAATACATTAATAATTTATTCCTATTTCCTAATTTACATGAAAGGGCATCACACAAATGTTGGTATAACCAGGAATCAGGAGATCAGCAGGCTATAAAATGAAACAAAACATTTCACACAAAGTAAGAGGGAGCAGGAATGTGCTATTATTAATAAATCTGACTTGTTCGTTGCAGGAAGAAGAAGGCAAAGTTTGTAGCTTCTCTCAGTCGTAATGTAGTGTACTTTAGGCATCTGTGTTACATTTCTATTGTGGTTCATGGAGAAATGTCACTTTCTAACGTGAAAAATTATCTCATAATGTTATAAGGTATATGTGTACAGCTTGTCTTTGCGAAGTATAGCAGAGCAACTGATTTGAATAAATCACCTGGAAACAATGGCAATAGAAGTTCACATTTCCGCAGTCTATGAGATTGGTGAGTTCAGGCGGGTAAGATAAATAACATTCCACATATTCCTAGTTGGGAACCCTCTGTTCTAGTCTCAGATGCTATCCAGGGTCTTCAAAAGTCTGTCTTGTGCAATATGACAAAAGTGCAAGTGAAAGAAAATACATTTGCTTGAGCTAACGTCTACTTTTTCATTCCACGTTTAAGAATGTGAAAACTGTGATTAACGCAGAGATGTTTTCCCGTCCGCATAAGGAAGAAAACCGGGAATGATACTTCATTAACCATACGTATGTGGTGAACATAAACATTTTAGGCTTAGCATTAAATTCTACAGTCCGCATTCTCCTAATAACTAAAGTCTGCTCTTTGGAATTACCGACGTTCAGCGTCTCGCGTAACAATCACTATAGTTATTTTCTTTACAACTTGTCTTAAATTAACAGAAGGGCAATAACACGGGTGTTGTAAGATTCCCACCAGCCACAAGTATGGTGGTCACTACTTAGTCACACGTAACTAGGCACCTCCGCGCAGACATTTCAACCTTGCCAAACTATAGTGCAGACAAATAAATCGTCATTAGTGTTCGTAATGCATACTTTTCCTGGTAAATTAAACGTAATTCATAGCAATGTAATGTAAAGGCTAACTGCAGTCTTTAGAAAGACTTCATTAATCACAATCATTTCCTGAATACCACACTGATATGAACAGGTGAAAACTAGCCGCTGTAGCTTACGTCGCGCAATGAAACACTCTACTTCCTGTCAAGTGAATAAAAAAAAATTCAAATTTCTATTTTCGTTCAGTGACATTAATGCACCACTAAGAGTGCATTTCATTTGAATGACTTGCTATTTTCGTCACTATTGGTCAGTTACGATCACACGGTGATTACTAAGTGTCATGCGCATATGATGATATATATGTTAACAGCATTTTTATACATTTACGTCTTTCCACTCCTTGATTTGCTCCTTTGTCACTTATTAAAGAGCCGTCAAGAAAGGTTAAAATGTTTTAAAAATTATTAAATAATTAAATAATGTCGCAACATGTATGGCAGTCTGCGGCCAATGGCGAGTAATTTAGTGACGTTATTTCAAAGATGATCAGGTTGCAGAAGAAATCAGCTATGAGTTGAGAGCACTCAGCCAGACAAAGACCTCGTAGACTAGGCTTGCGCTGGTTGCTGCACGACCTCCGAGGTGTTGAGAGCTACATGTGTACGATAAGTTTGCATTATGTGTCAAGAACAAAAGACACAAGAAGACATCCATAAACACGTCTACAGAAGCCAAACCCCCCCACACACACACTCACACGCCCACAACTCACCAACACATTATTCCACTACACGCAACGGACACTTGAACACTTGAGTATCACCACTGGACGCTCATAGCTTGTTGGTGGACGACACGGCCTCGAGGCTGCCTGGATGTACACCTTCCCCCTCCTACTCTCTTCCCCCCCCCCCCCCCCGCCTAGGTCACTTAACGTCGATTGTACAGTATATATTGGAAACGCCACTGAGTGTATGTGGCCCTTTAACTTCAGTTTATGCAGCCTGTTTTAATGAACTGTTACAGCCACATGATAGAGAAACCTGATGGTGACCTATGAAAGCAGACAGGGAATGAACACGCTATACGTATACAACTATACAGAAACGTTTGACAATCAGGATACAGCAGAACATAAATCTAAACACAAAATAAAATGGCACATACTCACCTATAACAGTAAAATAGGTATGAGCCCACTGCAGAAAGTACACCACTGCCTTACACCGCCTTTTGAATTGACAACCATTTAGTCTCAGAAGTACCAACAGTTTAACGTGGACAACAGACGGACGTGCAGTTTCTCAAATATGTGTTTAAACCAAGTTTTATATGATAATTTAGCTGTAACAGTACTACATAACTGTTGACAGAGTAATTTACTTAACCATAGTAAGCTATATGTTCAGATTGAGATGAAACAGTTTCTTGTGAATTACGATGTTATACTGGATACTGGAACTTCAATTCAGTGTTGCCCTCATTTACGAAATTAATTCGTTCTAGGTACCTTTAATACATTTTCACCGGCCTGTTGGCTCGTTGTGGTGAACGTTCACACAGTAGCTTCATTTTTTATCAGTATTTTCATTGCGCACTGCTTGAATGTCAATACTGTTGCAAAATATCATACGACTTACCGAAGATACAGTCAACAACATTGGCCTTGACGTGCTGTCCTGAGCATCACGTGAAATGACTTCTATAGACAATCTAACTTGCAGCGTTTACCCAGCGTGTTAGTGCAATGGTCAAGGCACTGAACTCGCACACTGAAGGACGATAGTTCAGATCCTTAGCAGCCCTCCATATTTAGGTACCATGTTGCTTAAGGACACGACCTGTTCCCTTCCCTACCCTTCCGAAACAAAGCATGTGTTTCGTCACTAATGATCTCGTTTCGACTGAACGGTAAACAATATTCTCCCTTCATTAAATCGACAGGTATTGCCCCAATGACAAATTTGGTGGCTTACACGGAGAGGGTAGCACCTGCGGCCAGTCAGTTAAAACGAGCTTCAGCATGCTAGTCACGGGGAGTCGTAAGCAGTTCAAATGAAAGGGTTTAGATGAGGAAGCTTCCGGTTTAGAAAACAGCTGCAGTGGAATGTCATCACGCAGGATGTGTTTGGTATCATATAGGATCCGTGGGACACTCCGATGTAAGGATGTACTATTTATTTAATTTATTAGATTCTCAGACCGTAGAATATCGGATTTCGATTCATTTCAGGTATACTTGAGCAAAGCCTTTGCGGACAGGGGCATTGGACGTGAGGTACAAGACCAGAGTAAAGGTCAAAATTAGCTTTCATGCACGTACATTTAAAACGCACTTGTTACAATATTTTTACATAAACGGTCAATGATATCAGTCACCATACTAAATATTTCACACTGTATTATCTTACGCATGCTATCTGTCGAATTTAACAGTCAAGAGAAGTGTCTTCGTAATTTGTGTGTCAGCGCGTATATGGTGCGAAGTATCTGCGTGCATCCAAATGGCTTTCATCCCTTTTTCCTAGCATACAGAGTTTCTCTGGTTTCCTTGCTTCTGTGATGAGAATCAGCAGACGTACTGAGAAAGCTAACGACGACAGAAAGAATCACCGAAAACAACATGAAGAGCCAGAGAGAGATACTAGATTCAAATGCATAACGCTTAAGGAAGTCGGCTTTCACATCTTCACATTTCCTAAGAAAGTATATTTTATGAGAAGAAAAACACAAAATGCACAAGAAACACACAGTCTGCACCTAGGATCAAGCATGTGTCGTCATAGTTTGAAGGTATGTGTGATGATCACTTATACTCACAATAAAATGTATTTAATTAAAAAATCAATATACAAATTTTGCAACAACTTTCATACTGTGCTTATAGAGTAAAAAAGATTGTAAGAAGTGCTGTTAGGAACCACAATAGCGGAAGATAACCGGTCCGAAGGCAGGAGTTCAACACTTTTTTTTCTCCCCTTATAGTGCAACTTGCGCCTGACATAAATCATCATCGCCGTTGGTATTAAAGTAAAATACATTCCTTCTTGTTAAGATTTTCCATCTGGTAGCGGAAGTGATGAAGCGTGAAATCTCATCGAAGTCCTTGCCTGTGTGGATTAGTCATAAATCATAAAAATAAAACTAATCGACTTTCTCAAAAACGAAACTCATCTTGTGATCTAAAACCTTTTTGAGAAGTAAAACATTCTTCCAGATGAATTTTCGTTGCGCTTCTAAGTTAACTTCTATGTTTTCATTCCTTTTGCAATGAAGAGCCAAATAAACTGGTACCCGTGCCTGATATGGTGAAGGACCCCCACGAGCACGCAGAAGTGTCGCAATACGACGTTGCATGGACTCGACTAATGTTGAAGTAGTGCTGGAGGGAACTGACAACATGAATCCTGCAGGGCTGTCCATAAATCCGTAATAGTACGAGGGGGTGGAGATATCTTCCGAACAGCTCGTTGAAACGCATTCCACATATGCTCAATAATGTTAATGTTTGGTGCTCGGCGGAAGGGTTAAAACTCAGAAGAGTGTTCATGGAGCCACTCTGTAGCAGTTCTGGACGTGAGGGGTGTCGCATTGTCCTGCTGGAATTGCCCAAGTCCCTCGGAATGCACAATGGACATGAATGGAAGCAGGTGCTCAGACAGGATGCGCACGAACGTGTGACATATCAAAGGCGTATCTAGACGTATCAGGGATCCCATATCACTCCAACTGCATACGTCACACACCATTACAGAGCCTCCGCCAGATTGAACAGTCCCCTGCTGACAAGCAGGGTCCATGGGTTCACGAGGTTGTCTCCATACCCGTTCAAGTCCATCCGCTCGACACAATTTGAAACGAGACACTGTCCGACTAGGCAACATGTTTCCATGTCGGTGTTGACGGGCCCCTATTTGTGGCCGCAGTGACATCGGAGATCTGATGTTTTACCGGATTCCTGATATTCACGGTACACTCGTGAAGTGGTCGTACTGGAAAACCCCCTCTTTATCGCTACCTTGGAGATGCTGTGTCCCATCGCTCTTTCGCCGACTATAACACCACGTTCAAACTCACTTAAATCATGATAACCTGCCATTGTAGCTGCAGTAACCGATCAACTGCGCCAGACACTTGTCTTATATAGGCGTTGCCGACCGCACCGCCGTATTCTACGTGTTTACGTATCTCTGTATTTGAATAAGCATGCCTACACCAGTTTCTTTGGCGCTTCAGTGTATATATTCGTATCACCTGATTGTTTAAAATTAACACTCTTGTGTGACTTTTTAAAAAAGCCATCAGTTTAACCAAAGAAGTTGGTTACTCTTATCAAAGCTCTAGTTCTTCAATTTGTTTCGTTTGTCGAGCCCGTAGGAAAATAGAATATCCGTCATAGTTAATGTTTAGGCACTTATCATCATCTTCCAACATGTCGTCTTGTTCAAGCGGTTATTTCGTATACTCCATATAGTGAAGAGGGCGATGTGTAAGTACTTTTTAAAATGTTTTGCATTTTTTTCTGATTAAGTCTAGTTTTACACTAGTGTCCAAAATTAAAGCAACAAACCGACATTTTGCTAATTCGCGTTCATTTTTCCACAAAACTGCATAATGAGGTGACAGTAAAGTAGAAACAATGTAAAGAATACAGAACGTAACCAACTGCAATATGCGTAATGGTAGACAAAAATGTTATTTGCTTTTTCCTAACTTAACGGATTTACACACACATTCCGACAACTGGTTAATGCGCTCAGTATGGATTGTGACCACCTCTGGCAGCAGTAAAGGCCTGACAAACGACGGGGTGTGCTGTGAACGATTTCATCAGTGTCATGTTGAGGCAATAACGCCCATTCTTCCTGCAGCGCTGCTCGTAAGTCTTGAAGACTGATTGGTGGATGCTGACTTGCTGCAATTCGTCTCCCTAGTGCATCCCAGACCCGCTCTATCAGATTCATATCGGGCGAGCGAGCAGACCGCGCCATGCGTGCATTATCTTCCGTTTTCAAGAAAACATCAACCACGCGTGCTCTATGAGGTCGTGCATTATCGTCCAGCAATACGAAGTCTGTGCCCACAGCACCTCCCAGCAACTGCGCATGAGGCCCCAAGATCTCATCACGATACCTGACACCAGTTAAACTTTCCTGATTTAACCGTACAATTTCATGAATAGGTGTTCGAGTGATCAGCACAATCCCTGCCCACACCATTAGCGATCATACTCGATACCAGTCTCTTTCCACAATGGTTGGGTCCCGAAATCGTGTTCCACGCGCCCTCCAGGTACGAATCCGTTGAGAGTCACTGTCCGTACCAAATCTGGACTTATCTGAAAAAAAAGGACATTGACCCACTGTTCGACTGTCCAGGTGGCACGTTTACTGCTCCACTCTAGACGCTCCCTTCTGTGAAGACAAGTCAAAGGTACACATACAGAAGGTGTCCGACAGTGAATACCACTGTGCCGAAGCCTTCTGAACACAATTTGCCTCGATACAACACATCCAGTGGATGCTACTAGGTTGGATGTCAGTTGCCGGGCAACATTAAGGCGGTACCGTCGTGCCCTTACAGCCAAAGAACGTTTCTCTTTTTCTGATCTTACACGTGGTCGCCCCCCCCCCCCCTCCCCTGGTCATCGGGATACAGTTTACATCTCTATAAACTGTGGCTGAAGCCGAAAAAAAATGTTCAAATTAAGACATCGGGCCACATCAGTTTCCGACCGTCCTGCTTCCATTCTACTCATGGCCCTCCAACGCAGAGAGCCTGGTAAGTGTCTTCTCTGTGCCATACTGCACCGCCTGCGATTGTGGATGTTGGACTACCCGGAAAACACCAACTCGTTTCGTAGGTGCCCTGACGTCATCGGTGGCGTGGTTGTCCGTTGACCAGAATGCCATCTTCCGTGCAGGAAACAATCGTACGAACACCAATTGACAGTTTGAATGACTATATTGTGAATTAGACACAGGACGGGGAAATAGTGGTTTGTTGCTTTAATTTTGGACACAAGTTTATTTCTCAGCGTTCATTGCGTAAGAAAATGTAAAATGTTGCACCGACACGTTGACATTCTGAAGGTCGTAGTGCGTTTGACGCCCAGCTATCCAAATATAACTATTTTGTTTGGGTGGTGGAAACAGCCGCCTACGTGACTGGGATGGAGTTTGTCAGTTGTATCAGTGGCGTGTGGCATCGTCCTGTTAGAATAGCTCCCTTAGCCATAGGCTGTTCTCCTGAACGAATCTAAATTATTAAATCTTCAATTTCTGGAAAACTAAACTAATGGAAATGGAAATATTTTATGTCATGAACACCTTGACTAAACACTACCAAATTGGTACCCCAGTATTCCCATGCCTCTGGAAAATTTCATCCTTATGCCAGCTTATTTTCATTGCAGACAAAAAAGCGATTTCTACGGATGAAGAATGTGTTAGCAATTCATGGCTTATGGGTGTGTTTGACGTTGCGGGAAATTTTCAGATGTATATCGCAACATACGCTGTCGAGTCACTTTAATGTGACCAGCTCCTCTGTTCGACGTCAAAGTCCAATAACCACTCACAGATTCACACACAGCAGGTTGAAGCACTGTCAGTGAAGGGTATGCAAAGCACGTCTGGGGGCGAGGGGGGGGGGGGGGGACAGAGGAGGGAGGGGGGGAGGAAGAGAGACGCGAGAAGCAGTGCAGTCGTTGTCGCAATGCGCAAACGAAGCGATTTATCTGACGTCCTATGGCGCATGATCATTGGCCTTCAGACCAAGAGTGGAAGTATTTCAGAAATGCCTAAGTCTGTGAACTGTTCGCGTGGTTAAAATACATACTGTACATTTAAAAATGGTGCTATCCAGAAACGGTGCCGAGACAGCTCTGTTGTACCAAGGGCAATAGATGGACGGGGTGAATGACGGTTGTGGAGGTGTGTACGTGAGAATAAACATGCAGCTGTTGAACAACTGACCACCCAGATGTACCTAGGGGCTACCAACAAAGTTTCTTCAATGACCATTCAGCAAACATTGCTGCGTATGGTTTTCCGCAGCAGATGTCTGGTTCTTTGCAGGTGCCTGTATCATGCCCTCGTGCTGAGTGCTGTTCATTGACGCCGGAGGCTGGAATTTGCGTGGCATTACCGCTACTGGACGCTCGGTGAATGACAAAATGTTGCTTTCAGATGGATCCCGTTTCGTGCTTTATTAGACGGATAGCTGCTGGCTTGTACAGCGAGGAACACGTGATAGCAAATACTCCACAACAACGTTGTGATCTGGGGAATGTCTTCGCGACATTCCCTGGGTTGTCTCGTCATTTTGGAGGCATAATAGAACAACACGAGTATGCATTGTTCTTGGGGGACCGTGTCAAAGCTTGCATGCAGTTTGTTTTTGCTCTACACAATGGCATCTACCAGTAGGACAATGCAATGTATCACACCGCTCACAGTCTACATGCGTGGTTCACTTTCTTTAATGGTTGGTCATTGTTTATGTTCTTCTGGTTTATTTTGATTGTCAAATAATATTTATGAACGCTTAGGTAGACAAAGATTACTAGCACCAACATGAATTTAGCGTGCTCCTCTAGACGGCAAACTGCCTGGATTTACACCTAGTCGAGAATCCATGGGGTCATCTTGATTGGTCTGTTCGCGCCAGTGATCCTCAACCGAAAAACCTAGCCGCGCCGAATTGACCGAGCGGTCTAAGGCGCTGCAGTCATGGACTGTGCGGCTGGTCCCGGTGGAGGTTCGAGTCCTCCGTCGGGCATGGGTGTATGTGTTTGTCCTTAGGATAATTTAGGTTAAAAAGTGTGTAAGCTTAGGGACTGATGACCTTAGCAGTTCCATAAGATTTCACACACATTTGAACATTTTTTTTTTTGAAAAACCTAGTGTAACTGGCCACAGCAATGGAGTCAGCATGGTTCCACGTTCCTGTCTCTACCTTCCAGTGACTCGGTTACACTCATCCTGCATGTCTTTTAGTGGTTAGCACAGCAAAAGGTGATTATTCGAACCTTTGTCATATGGTCACATCAGTCTGACTGGGTGGTGCAGCATACCCAGTGGACACAAATCTGCTGCTTGTTATCTTTCGGAAGGTCGTAAGGAATTTGGGAGCATCATACTGACAGATCACATAACAGTTCCTTGAGTGCAATTACTGCAAAACGAATGACGACGAGATTGATGCAGGACAACAGTGTGACAAGAAGAGTAGACTAGTTCAGAAGAAGATCCCAGGACTGTACTACTGGCTCTGACGAAGGGACGGATGACGTCCGCTGAAATTCTGGCAGCACTTACAGACGAAGTGTCACCACAAAGCATCGTTAACATGTTACTTGAACTTGGGTTCAGATCTCGAGTTGTTATGAGTCATTTATCGCTGACGCCATACCACAGATAAGAGAGACTTGCGTTGGGCTGAGTCATTGTTACCTGGGGCATTGAATCATTGTGTGGTATTCATGAAGGAGTCTCAGTTCTACTTATGATGGTCAGGCTCAAAAATGGTTCAAATGGCTCTGAGCACTATGGGATTCAACTTCTGAGGTCATCAGTCCCCTAGAACTTAGAACTACTTTAACCTAACTAACGTAAGGGCATCACACACATCCATGCCCGAGGCAGGATTCTAACCTGCGACCGTAGCGGTCGCGCGGTTACAGACTGTAACGCCTAGAACCGCTCGGCCACACCGGCCGGCTTATTATGGTCAGATTGGCACCAACGTGTCTGTGGATGACTGATGAAAAGTTACAGTAAGTCGCTACCCTCGAGACCCATACTTGTCCAACTTGTGGAATTGTGGTGATGGAAGGTACTGGATACGACAGTAGGGCTGAGAGGATTCTGAATGCTCAGTAGTATGTGACAAAAATGGTAAACACTGTTTCTTCATCACCAAGGTACCAAATGGAACATCTCAGGAGGATAATACAAGACCACACACTACAGTGCAGACCATAGACACTTTGAGGAATGTGCTGACTCTTGACTGGTCCGCCTAGTCCCCGAGTTTGTCACCCACACACCACATCTGGTATGCATTGTGAAGGTGTATACCACAACAATCTCCCCCAGCCAGAAATATTCGGGACACAGCATGTATTCCTGGTGTTATGAACTACTTCATACACAGTAGTAACGAGAGATGGGCTACAGAATGGGCTACAGAGTGGTGTAGCAACTGTCGTCGTAGGGAAGATGGACAGGAGCAGAAACGATCAGCGAACAAGTTAACACAGTAAACAGAAGATTACTTATCTTGTATTTCTCCATGCATGCGAGGACTCATTATGGGTAATGCAGCAAGAAATGAAGTGCAGCAAACGCAATAGCAACGAAGATGATACTCTCTGGACTAAGGATGAACGGGTGTCTTGGGAATGTGACTAGCTGGCATCTGTGTATCGTCAGGTAGTGAAGTGGTTCCAAGTGCCAGTGGGTTGTGGTGCTGCCGCCGAACATCCTACATTGCTGCAGCAGATAGCGCTCGTGGCATGGAGACACTGGGGACGTGGTGCATTGTGGGTCGCTCAGTGGGCGTGCTCCACTGGGCCCGCTGGATCCTGCACTACCGCTGTTGGCGTCTGACAGAAACTTGAGTTTCCGATATCAACTGTGAGACGTCAGTGGGGTGGTGTCAATCCATTATACAGCACCTGGAATGGCAGGGAACTCCTCTAACTAACATTCGAAGGCCGTTCGTTTCCACGCTACTTCTATTCGAGTTTGTGAGGTTCTCAAGTCATTTTAATGATGAAGAAAGTCATAAAATTTCATCATATAATACTTACTATGTCATGTGCATCCCCACAAAGTCCGATAAATATTGGACATCTTATTTACGGTGTAGGCTAAGCAGGGATGGCTAGAGGACAAATGTAAGGCTGTAGAGACTTATCTCACTAGGAGTATGATAGATACCACCTACAGGAAAATTAAAGAGATCTTTGGAGAGAAGAGAACCACTTGTATGAATATCAAGAGCTCAGATCGAAACCCAGTTCTAAGCAAAGAAGGGAAAGCAGAAAGGTGGAAGGAGTATGTAGAGGGGCTACACAAGGGCGATGTACTTGAGGGCAATATTATGGAAACGGAAGAGGATGTAGATAAAGATGAAATGGGAGATAAGATACTGCGTGAAGAGTTTGACAGAGCACTGAAAGACCTGAGTCTAAACAAAGCCCTGGGAGTAGACAACATTCCATTAGAACTACTGACAGCCTTGGGAGAGCCAGTCCTGACAAAACTCTACCATCTGGCGAGCAAAATGTATGAGACAGGCGAAATACTCTCAGACTTCGAGAAGAATATAATAATTCCAATCCCAAAGAAAGCAGGTGTTGACGGATGTGAAAACTACCGAACTATCAGTTTGATAAGTCACGGCTGCAAAATACTAACGCGAATTCTTTACAGACGAATGGAAAAACTGATAGAAGTCGACCTCGGGGAAGATCAGTTTGGGTTCTGTAGAAATGTTGGAACACGTGAGGCAATACTGACCCTACGACTTATCTTAGAAGCTAGGTTAAGAAAAGTCAAACCTACGTTTCTAGCATTTGTAAACTTAGAGAAAGCTTTTGACAATGTCGACTGGAATACTCTCTTTCAAATTCTGAAGGAGGCAGGGGTAAAATACAGGGAGCAAAAGTCTATTTACAATTTGTACAGAAACCAGATGGCTGTTATAAGAATCGAGGGATATGAAAGGGAAGCCGTGGTTGGGAAGAGAGTGAGACAGGGTTGTAGCCTCTCTCCAATGTTATTCAATCTGTATATTGAGCAAGCAGTAAAGGAAACAAAAGAAAAATTCGGAGTAGATATTAAAATCCATGGAGAAGAAATAAAAACTTTAAGGCTCGCCGATGACATTGTAATTCTGTCAGAGACAGCAAAGGACTTGGAAGAGCAGTTGAACGGAATGGACAGTGTCTTGAAAGGAGGATATAAGATGAACATCAACAAAAGCAAAACGAGGATAATGGAATGTAGTAGAATTAAATCGGATGGTGCTGCGGGAATTAGGTTAGGAAATGAGACACTTAAAGTAGTAAAGGAGTTTTGCTATTTGGGGAGCAAAGTAACTCATGATGGTCGAAGTAGAGAGGATATAAAATGTAGACTGGCAATGGCAAGGGAAGTGTTTTTGAAGAAGAGAAGAAATTTGTTAACATCGAGTATAGACTTAAGTGTCAGGAAGTCGTTTCTGAAAGTATTTGTATGGAGTGTAAACATGTATGGAAGTGAAACATGGACGATAAAAAGTTTAGACAAGAAGAGAATAGAAGCTTTCGAAATGTGGTACTACAGAAGAATGCTGAAGATTAGATGGGGGGATCACATAACTAATGAGGAGGTACTGAATAGAATTGGGGAGAAGAGAAATTTGTGGCACAACTCGACTAGAAAAAGGGACTGCTCAGTAGGACATATTCTGAGGCATCAAGGGATCACCAATTTAGTATTAGAGTGCAGCGTGGAGGGTAAAAATCGTAGACGGAGACCAAGAGATAAATACGCTAAACATATTCAGAAGGATGTAGGTTGCAGTAGGTACTGGGAGGTGAAGAAGCTTGCACAGGATAGAGTAGCATGGAGAGCTGCATCAAACCAGTCTCAGGACTGAAGACCACAACAACAACAACATGTCATGTGCGTCCCCACAAAGTTCGATAAATGTTGGACAACTTATTTACGGTGTTTCACTTTTCATTTCCGTCGTTGTGTTAGCTTAAGGTTTCCGTATGTACAAATAAAAATTACTTGTAATGAAGTATTCGAATGATTCCACTGGCTCCGATCAGATGATCTTTGACATCGGCTTTCCTTTCGGTAGTGGAAACGTAAAAACCTAAACACAGGAGCAGAACTTCGAGTTGCCTCGCGACTAGAATCCCCGAGGTCGTCTAAATCGGTGTGTTGCCGAGTCCGGTCACACGCCTGAGAGAACACATTGCTGAGAAAGAGGAATTTCTGGAGTCCTTCTCTCTGCATTTGACTTCCTGATTCCGCGACGTATGTAAACGAAGCGCAGTAGCCGGGCAGTAGCGGCCGGCGGCTGGGCGATGACGCCTGCGCCGTAACGACGGCAGCTGCGGCCGCCGCAGCGGGCCGTTCATTAGCAGGGCGCTCATTTACAAGCTGGCAGCGGCGGCGGCGCCGCAGCCAGCGGGCAGCCGGGACATCGCTCATGCCGCCTGGCACGAGGTGGGGTGGGACGGGCTGACCACCTAGCCTCGCCTCCCCTCGCCTCGTCCCGACACCCACGACTGCCCGCCTGCCACTGCGCCGTTTAACACCAGCCACTGCTCACGTGGAGGGCCTCCGGGAGCCGAACTACTCTCACAGGGCTCGTGATTCACCTCTGTAGCCGCGAGACGCGTAATTCCCAGAGGCGTACAAATTCTCCTTCCAGCCCTGCCTGCTCCTGTCTCCTCTGCAATCGGTACAGCGGCTCAACACGCCGCAACAGAGACAGAAGAGTACATGTGTACTGAAGCATAGTGATTAAAATACACCAACTTGGATTTCCACTTTCCAGCAGCCCTGTTCTGTATCGTTCGGTCGCTTTGCCGACCGGTTCGGTAAATCAGCGCACCGAGTTGTAGAATTACTACAACGGAGCCTCTTTCCAATTCCATAAGCCGTTCGGGAGCGAGTAGGTACGGCTTCCGAGCTACCAAGGTGAGCCCGTGCCATGTTGCTGTCTCTTTCTTGTCGCTCGCGCCAGCAAAAATAAGTGACCACAGTTGTGGGCATGCTCACCCACCGACTGCGCACCTGGCACAGAGCACTGCACCGCTCAAAGCGATCCATACACTAAGCGGCCAGCCGACACAGCTACCACACACGCTATTTCCAGTATTGTTTTCGAAAAGTATGTTTGCAGTGAATAATGTCGGTTATATAAGATTCCAGTGGGAGCGGTGGAAGAAAATGAAAAGTTAGTACATTCAGGTACAAAGGGGTGGCTGTAACCTTTTGGTGGGCTCTCATGTATGGCCACAGTTCCTCAACAAAATTACAGGCCGCCTTCTTGCTCAGTCCACACCTTGGCAGAAAGTTGCTCCCGGTCATTTCAAAAGATTTCGTCTCGTCCTGCAGGTTACTTGGCAAATGGCATGGTGCTGCATTTCCTCCAGCTGCTTGCCGGCATCCGTTGCTCTTGCCTTCTCCTTAACAGTACCAAGCATACCATGTCTATTTCCATGATTCACGGCTGAAATGCATGCATTTCAACGTTTATGAACCCACTTAGATTTGTCCCGGAGATTCTTCAATAAAACATTATCACTACATCCAAAACTATTAATCACTCACTATTTCTAAAATGACAAATTTTCTCCTCACATTGAACCAAACGGACGGCCTTACCGACACTTCATCACTGTCTCTCGGTACAGCAGACGAAAAATCACCAGACGGATCGATCAGTAACAGGCATCAGTAGCGTACAGAATAGCAACTTCGGCTACCGAGCCGAAAACGACGGCCCTAGTGTGGCTGACCTACAGAATCAAATTGTACGGACGATACAGAATAGGGGTACTGCCATGCTTCACAGGACTTTTTCAACCCGACGCGCCCGATAACACATTGCACTATTTACCCACCACAATTAGCCAGGCAGGGTGTCATATGGAGTGCCCCAGGAAAGTGTGGTAGGTCCGCTGTTGTTTTCTATCTACATAAATGATCTTTTGGGTAGGGTGGATAGCAATGTGCGGCTGTTTGCTAATGATGCTGTGGTGTACGGGAGGGTGTCGTCGATGAGTGACTGTAGGAGGATACAAGATGACTTGGACAGGATTTGTGATTGCTGTAAAGAATGGCAGCTAACTCTAAATATAGATATATGTAAATTAATGCAGATGAATAGGAAAAAGAATCCCGTAATGTTTGAATACTCCATTAGTAGTGTAGCGCTTGACGCAGTCACGTCGATTAAATATTTGGGCGTAACTTTGCACAGCGATATGAAGTGGGACAAGCATGTAATGGCAGTTGTGGGGAAGACGGATAGTCGTCTTCGGTTCATTGGTAGCATTTTGGGAAGATGTGGTTCATCTGTAAAGGAGACCGAGTCCGCAGCTCGTGGTCGTGCGGTAGCGTTCTCGCTTCCCACGCCCGGGTTCCCGGGTTCGATTCCCGGCGGGGTCAGGGATTTTCTCTGCCTCGTGATGACTGGGTGTTGTGTGCTGTCCTTAGGTTCGTTAGGTTTAAGTAGTTCTAAGTTCTAGGGGACTGATGACCTAAGATGTTAAGTCCCATAGTGCTCAGAGCCATTTGAACCATTTTGAAAGGAGACCGATTATAAAACACTAATACGACCTATTCTTGAGTACTGCTCGAGCGTTTGGGATCCCTATCAGGTAGGATTGAGGGAGGACATAGAAGCAATTCAGAGGCGGGCTGCTAGATTTGTTACTGGTAGGTTTGATTATCGCGCGAGTGTTACGGAAATGCTTCAGGAACTCGGGTGAGGGGTCTAGAGGAAAGGAGGCGTTCTTTTCGTGAATTGCTACTGAGGAAATTTAGAGAACCAGCATTTGAGGCTGACTGCAGTACACTTTTACTGCTGCCAACTTACATTTCGCGGAAAGACCACAAAGATAAGATAAGAATGTTCAAATGTGTGAGAAATCTTATGGGACTTAACTGCTTAGGTCATCAGTCCCTAAGCTTACACACTACTTAACCTAAATTATCCTAAGGACAAATACACACACCCATGCCCCAGGGAGGACTCGAACCTCCGTCGGGACCTGCCGCACAGCCCATGACTGCAGCGCATCAGACCGCTAGGCTAATCCCGCGCGGCGTATAAGATAAGAGAGATTAGGGCTCGTACAGAGGCATATAGGCAGTCATTTTTCCCTCGTTCTGTTTGGAAGTGGAACAGGGAGAAAAGATGCTAGTTGTGGTACGAGGTACCCTCCGCCACGCACCGTATGGTGGATTGCGGAGTATGTATGTAGATGTAGATGTAGATGTAGATGTAGATGTAGATGTAGATGTAGATGTAGATATGTTTGCATGAGTAGTTTGACTGCAGCTCATTTATCATACTGGTGAGAGCAGGAAAAGAACAAACCAAACTTAAACGAGACTGAGGAAAAACTAAATATTGGAGTCACGAAACAGAGCGCAAGTCCAGCAGGCACCTTCAAATAAATCGTTAGGTGTCTCGCAAAGCAAATGGTCCAAAAAGTTACTAAGAACTAATTTGGGAACCTCGAGTATGATATGACACGTTTGTAAATTTGACCATCAGTTTCTGCACTCCATAAATATTTTGAAAGAAGACAAAAGGGTTAGTTGATGACATATGTACTGAAATGTGTGCTAAGGACTTGCAGCTACTTAGCATTATATACGCTTTCTAAATTTGAGGTGACCACTGATTGAAATAGGAAAAAAGATATGGCTTAGTGGATGTTAAAAACCACATTATTGTGGTATGCAACATTGTATGAAAAAAAAGCTTCTTCTTTCAGACATGTACATTTTAGATTAACATAATATGAAAAACGAATGTCGTATTTGCTAAAATTCATTTTGTGAATTTAGGATGTACTATTTTTGCCACTTAGAATGAATTCAGTGAACTCGCAATAAGAAACCGGCAAAAAAAAAAAAAAAAAAAAAAAAAAAAATTGTGTAACATCGGTCATATTTGTCTGGAACACACTAAGGCTACAGAAACCTTACTTTAGTTGGTGCTGCAGTATAATAGGCCAGATTTTTAGGTGCGAAGGATCTCTACTTTCACAGACGCTTCTCATAACCACAAAAACCATGTGGTCTGATGATGGTTCGAACTGAGAATAGCCAGCACTAGTCGAAAGAGGGCGAAGCTGCAGGTAAAACTGTCCGTACTAAAATAAATAAATAAGCCAGAAATATGAGGAAAAGGAAAATAAAGGACGAATAAAAGGCACTATTTTCTTGCCTACAATGACCCGAAATGAATATGTATTTCATTGCGCCTCGTCTTGAAATACTCGGGCATTTTCATCAACAGTGGAAGCGTAAGGTTTACCGTCTGCGTGGTATCACAGCAGGAAGACGGGTTGGCAGGAAGGACTCCTGTAGCCTGTTTGGGTTGGGCATAGCTTCTCTTGCATGGAAGTAAAGCAGCTAGGCTACCCGCTCTGCTGACACCTTGCCTTAGCTTGCCTGCCAGGCCAACAGGCAAGTATGGGCATGTTAAAAGCGAAGCGTGTACACCTCTGGTAATTTCCGCATGAAACGAAGCTGCTGAACTGATACGTCTGGACAAGCAGCAGGTTTCAAGGGTGCAGCTTCATTTTTTCGAGGGGAGGAGAGAGAGAGGCTGGAGCGTGCTGCTTTCCAGCAAAATCTTCTTTGTATTCGATGGCTGGCTTGCAACCCAACGAAATATCCCCCCATCCCCGAGACCAATTGTTTTACAGAGAAAGAGCTCCTCATCCCTGATACTGTCCAAAATTTTCTTACTCGACTAGCTATGAAGAAGAAGCGAGAAAAGTTGAATACATGGACGAGCAGAACTGTGGCCACAGCACAGCATGGTGGCAGCTGTCAGCCCCAACTCTTTCTTGTCACCATTGCAAGTTGGCCTGGCCACATTCCCCTGTAAACTGTACAGCTCTCAGAGAGTAGCTTGTGTACTATATGTTTTAGGAAACAGTGCCTCATCCTAAACAGAAGCAGTTCGTTTTGAGGCGTCAATAAAGATAGTAAATGGATTGAAATTTGATCCATTGGCGTCATTTCAATCAGTGTTTGGCAATTCTGACTAGAACACCCAAACTGTTGGTGGAAACAACAGTTTTCAAGTAATGGAGGGAATTCAGTGTACCACGCCACACGAAGGTAAGCCATATGTCATATCGTTGTTATTAAAATTTTCCATTGTCAAATCTAATGACCTCATTATTGTAACCAACAAAGTACATTGATTTCAACTCTAATGTTTTACCTGGTATATACTGGTATTAAGGTAAACGTGGGAGGGAGGACCCACCAATATAACTCCCTTTTCACACAACCTGTTTATTTAACAATATATAATCATAAATTTGTTTTCTTTACAAATTAACAAATTTGTGAAATGAATAAGCTCTTAGAAGAGAAATCAAAACAAGAACAACGTGACAATAATTACAAGGGCCCGGACCTGCATCCCGTTATTGGACGAAACAGCGATGTTTACTGTGGCACTGGACACAGTTTCTCTTATTAAATGCCCTTCTACAACGTATGAAAACATATAAGCAATATTAATGACAAGAACGTTTGAATTACTCAAACAAATTACCATTTTTTTTAACTGCATCTCGAAAGGTTCGTGGTTAAGATGCTCACTTATGCTTAAGGTTAAACAAACTAGGAAACAATTATGATAATTATAACGTCTTCTGTCATCCACAGAAGATGATCTGTTAGGAAGCTGCGATACTTGTGCGTGTTCAGTGGTTTGTCTGTGAAAAACGGGCATATGCGCTGGTGGTCCACTATCCCACACCACACATTTACACCCCATGGACTCTGATGTCAACAGACCAATAGTGCGGCAGTTTACCTGTCCATGATTGGTAGATGTTGCTCCATCACTAAACAGAATACATGATACATCTGGAGTATCCTGGCCTAATGCCAATATACAGAAGTTAACACGAGTCTCATAATCGTTTCCTTGCAGGTCTCAGTGAACAGAGATATGATAGGGAGGGAACTTACCTCGATGGAGAATGCATAGGACACTTGCCTGACTCATGCCCCATGCTCGTCCGACTGCGCGGGACCTACTATGCGCATCAACTGCAACAGCAGCAAGAACATTGATTTCCCCCTTTTCTATCGTCGCTCGTTTCCTTCCGTTACCAATTTCAGAGGTTTTAGATCATTGCCGAGATGGCTGACGTCTACTGGCATATATTGCCGCATACGCGTTGTAGGAACGAACTGCATTGTTGCCAGACCCTCCATACACCTAAAGCATGTCGGCTGTTCCTGCATTTGTAAATCCCATCGTCCACTCACGACCTGCTGCTTGGACTGAGAAACACTGACCGACTAGCAAGTCGCAGTGCACTCAAGGAACACATAAGCACACTGTAAGCAAACGTAACAACATCATACCTAGAAACTACGCAGTTTGAAAGGCACAACCAAATATTGGCGTGGAAACTTTTCAAAGTACGGTACCCCGTACACAGTTCACACTAGAATCTTACAACAAACACCAATGTCCTTCTAATTTACCCTACTTTTAATTTGTTATGTCAATAAGCAATGTTCCATTTAAAAAGTATATGTTTGCACAAGAAATATACTTTATAAGTATTACTACATTCTGTTGATTGGCTAAGACACGAGCCCCTGACTATTAACCCATTCTGTGAAAACCACGCATCAATAGCACTCTCCATTTCTGCAGTATCTGCGGTGCACGTTTGAGGTGATTCACCCTTTTCAAATGGTTCAAATGACTCTAAGCACTATCTGACTTAACATCTGAGGCCATCAGTCCCCTAGACTTTGAACTACCTGAACCTAACTAACCTAAAAACATGACACAGATCCATGTCCAAGGCAGGATCCGTACCTGTGACCGTTGCAGCAGCGCGGTTCCTGACTGAAGCGCCTAGAACAGCTCGGCAACAGCGGCCGGTGATTCACCCTGTATATTCCCATTTTGATTATGAATCTTCTAAAGATGGGGACAGCGATGTGCGAAGCGTGAAGTGGATGAAACTTCTTCGCAATTTCTTTAAAATTATTGGATTAATAGGATAACAGTACGATACTTATTATTTTTGTTACCAAATGCTCCCCAACCAGAATTATTATGTTATTTACACACATTATTTGAAAACTTTTAATTATAGGAGTGGCGAAAGCTTGCATTTTGCAGTTTGAAAAAATATCATAGCCAATAAAACTTCCCGGGGCATTAAAACTGGGTCCGGACCGAGACTCTGACTCGGTACCTTTGCCTTTCGCGGGCAAGTGCTCTACCATCTGAGCTGTCCAAGAACGACTCGCGACCTCTCCTCAGAGATTTAATTCCGCCAGTACCGCGACTCCTTCGCAGGAGAGCTTTTGTAAAGTTTGGAAGGTAGGAGACGAGATACTGGCGGAGGGGTCGTGAGTCGTGCTTGGATAGCTCAGATGTAGAGCACTTGCCTGCGAAAGGAAAAGATCCCGATTTCGAGTCTCGGTCCGGCACACAGTTTTAATCTGCCAGGAAGTTTCATATCAGCGCACACTCCGCTGCAGAGTGAAAATTTCATTTTGGAAAAAAAATCATACCATATTGAAAGACAAGGATTTGGGTTTTGTTGGTGGCACCTGAAATTACACTAATCTCAACATGCGCTACGCGCTATACGGCTGGTTCGACAATAAAAGGCAGGGATTCTGTTTTGTGGGAAATTTTTTGCTCTTTATTTTCATAACAAGTCAACTTTGCCGAAATTTACGTCGTTTCCGAGTTATAAACGAAAAAACGAAAAAGTATCGTTTTCTGTCGTTTTTTTTTTTAAATTTTTGACCCACTTCTAGGCCGGAATTTTGGTGCGCCTTTGAAAATTCGGGTTCATCACATGTCAAGAAACTTCTACAAAACTTTCCTCTAAAAACCACCATTTGATTGGACTGTTTGGGAGACCACTGACGACTGCGGTAGGCCTAGGGCTAGGCAGTCAGTAGGAGTCGCCGTCGCTGTCGCCATCGGCGCGCTACAAAGCCACCGTCTCGTAGCCACCTCGTGCTCTCAAGCTGTTTCCCAAGAGCGAGCGCAGTAAATTTCCCTCCGCGAGTATCGCGTATATATATATATATATACGGCAGCGCTGGCGCAGACGTAATGCTCTCGGAACACGTGATCTCATTACGCGTGCGCAGAAGCCGCCACGGTAATGAGAGCGGCGCCTGTCTAGCGCGGTGCGCCTTCTTCCTTTACCGGCGACGGTCGGCCGCTGCGTATATCTCGGCCTCCTGTGCCTTTGCCGTTAACCTGGGCCCCTCACCAGCGTCGCGAGGAATCAGTTGCTGCCTTTCTATATTGCAGGATAGTGATAGATTTGCAAGTTAATTCCTACAGAAAAACAGCATCCAGCCTCTATTAACGAAGTCATTTACTAAGAACAGCTGGCCGGTGTGGCCGAGCGGTTCTAGGCGCTTCAGTCTGGAACCACGCGACCGCTACGGTCGCAGGTTCGAAACGTGCCTCGGGCATCGATGTGTGTGATGTCCTTAGGTTAGTTAGGTTTAAGTAGTTCTAAGTTCTAGGGGACTGATGACCTCAGATGTTAAGTACCATAGTGCTCAGAGCCATTTGAGAAGAACACATACCACCGTTACCAGTTTCGAGGAGACGACACACTTTCAAATTTCCGACTCACAATAGGTAGTCCCTTGTCCCATAGGGCCAGCGGAGGTGCCCCTTCGTTTCACACTTGTAGTCGTCCAGTGCAGAAGTTTCCGTCTCAAGATGTTTTGCATCGAAATATTGAAGGTCCATCATGGATGCTCGTGACCTAAGACCTCTACTCTTGTGTGATCTTCGGTACGCTATGATACACGCATCATCCACGGATTGTGATACAGTATTCAACTTGTGACGTCTTGCCATGTTAACTACACCACTGGCCATTACAATTGCTACACCAAGAAGAAATGCAGATGATAAACGGGTATTCATTGGACAAATATATTTTAGTAGAACTGACATGTGATACATTTTCACGCAATTTGGGTGCATAGATCCTGAGAAATCAGTACCCAGAACAACTACCTCTGGCCGTAATAACGGCCTTCATACGCCTGGGCATTGAGTCAAACAGAGCTTGGATGGCGTGTACAGGTACAGCTGCCCATGCAGATTCAACACGATACCACAGTTGATAAAGAGTAGTGACTGGCGTATTGTAACGAGCCTGTTGCTCTCCTACCATTGACCAGACGTTTTCAATTGGTGAGAAATCTGGAGAATGTGCTGGCCAGGGCAGCAGTCGAACATTTTCTGTATCCAGAAAGGACCGTACAGGACGTGCAACATGCGGTCGTGCATTATCCTGCTGAAATGTAGGGTTTCGCAGGGATCGAGTGAAGGGTAGAGCCACGGGTCGTAACACATCTGAAATGTAACGTCCACTGTTCAAAGTGCCGTCAATGCGAACAACAGGTGACCGAGACGTGTAACCAATGGCACCCCATACAATTACGCCGAGTGATACGCCAGTATGGCGATGACGAATACACACTTCCAATGTGCGTTCACCGCGATGTCAGCATACACGGATGCGACCATCATGATGCTGTAAACACAACCTGGATTCATCCGAAAAAATGACGTTTTTCCATTCGTGCACCCAGGTTCGTCGTTGAGTACACCATCGCAGGAGCCCTTGTCTGTGATGCAGCGTCAAGGGTATCCGCAGCCATGGTCTCTGAGCTGATAGTCCATGCTGCTGCAAACGTCGTCAAATTGTTCGTGCAGATGGTTGTTTTCTTGCAAACACCCACATCTGTTGACTCTGGGATCGAGACGTGGCTGCACGATCCGTTACAGCCATGCGGATAAGATGCCTGTCATGTCGACTGCTAGTGATACGAGGCCGTTGGGATAAAGCACGGCGTTCCGTATCACCCTCCTGAACCTACCGATTCCATATTTTGCTAACAGTCATTGGATCTCGATCAACGCGAGCAGCATTGTCGCGATACGATAAACCACAATCGCGATAGGCTACAATCCGACCTTTATCAAACTTGGAATCGTGATGGTATGCATTTCTCCTCATTACATGAGGCATCACAACAGCGTTTCGCCAGGCAACGCCGGTCAACTGCTGTTTGTGTATGAGAAATCAGTTGGAAACTTTTCTCATGTCAACACGTTGTAGATGTCGCCACCGGCGCCAACTTTGTGTGCATGCTCTGAAAAGCTTATCATTTGCATATCACAACATCTTATTCCTTTCGGTTAAATTTCGCGTCTGTAGCACATTATCTTCGTGGTGTAGCAATTTTAATGGCCAGTAGTGTATATATCCGAGTGCAACAGACTGCTCATAAGCATGTCTATACTCGCTATAGTAAGGGAAAGTTCAAAATGGTTCAAATGGCTCTGAGCACTATGGGACTTAACATCTATGGTCATCAGTCCCCTAGAACTTAGAACTACTTAAATCTAACTAACCTAAGGACAGCACACAACACCCAGCCATCACGAGGCAGAGAAAATCTCTGACCCCGCCGGGAATCGAACCCGGGAACCCGGGCGTGGGAAGCGAGAACGCTACCGCACGACCACGAGATGCGGGCAGTAAGGGAAAGAAGTTAAGGTGATGTTACGGCAGAATATGAGTTTGGTAGTAGGAATGAGAGGAGACAGAGTAATAAAGTTCGACAGTGATCTTTAGTTGGTAAAAACGAACATACTGTCCAAAAATCACAAAAGGAGGAGTTACATTTGGGAGAGGTCTGGAGGCGCAGGATGATTCCAGCTTGATTACATCATAATAAGGCAGAGATTCAGAAATCACACACTGCATTGTAAAGCCTACCGAGGAGCAGATATAGATTCAGACCGCATTTTAGTAATGATGAAGAGTAATCTGAAGTTTAAACCTTTGAACAATAGTGTTTTCTGCCTCGAAGGGCCATTGCACTGCTCTGAAGTACCAGTGCCTTTCTGATGAAACCATCAAAGCTACTGACAGCCAATGATATTTATCGGTAAACCTAAGTACTGTACTTCTATGAATGTAGTACACTATAGAGTGTAGCTTTTACGGTGCTCAAATCAATTATCGGTACGAAGATTATGCTGGGTGATTGTAGGAGATTGTGATCTTTCTTGTGATCATACTGCGGAGACCATTGACAGCGAAAGTACTGTGCACTGGGGCAGTACGTATCTTTGATATAAATTTCTTGAATTTTATGCCCTTTTTTTATTTAGAACTCTAATTTATTTTACCCGTTATAAGATCGAGTAAGTTTCTAGATTAGGGATTTCGTCTGCCAAAAATGTGAAAATGCTTCTGAATATACCACATGAGTGATGAGTGGATGAAAACTGAACGCCTCGTGGTTAAAACAAGTGATTTTTATTTTTTGCCTTTTTCTTATTATACTCGTCGCTTACTATGACAAAAAGTCTTAATGCCGCGAAAAAAAAATTAAATTAGGTTCCAAAGTGAAAACCCCTCGGTAAAACAGTCCATTATTTGTTTTTTGCCAGTTTCTTCTTTGATTCGTTGCTTCCTACTCGTGTGAAATAAAGGTTAATTTTGTGAATAACTTCAAAAATAATATTTTGTTGTTGTTGTTGGGACTCAAAGGGACAAGCGAATCGTCAGGGAGAATCAATACAGGAAGAAGTTAAATATTTAAGTACGGAGGACTAATGATGTGAGTTTGAAGACATCTGAGGCTGTAGACAACACGATAACGAGTACCACGGTAGAAAGTTCAATTGCATAAAAATGAGCTGTCTAAAAAGCGTACTTGTAGAAGTTGGACTGACAAATATTGGTCAAGAAATGTAACTGCGAAGAAAACGTTGCCAACAGAACTAATATTTATACTTGTCGACGACAGAAAATAAGTAATGGGAGTCAATATCGAACACATAGGGCATTCAGTAACAGAATTGAACAGAGCGTTAGTAGACTTGCGATTAAGTAAGACAGAAGGGGCAGATAGCAATCATTTTGAATTTCTAAAATCATTGGGGGAAATGACAACCAAACGACTACTCAAGTTTAGAATGTATGAGACTGGAGACATACCATCGCACTTTCGGAAAAATATAATGTACACAATTCCGGAGACAGAAGGGGCAGATAACTGCGAAAACCATCACACAATCATCTTAATAGCTCAAGCAGCCAAGTTCCTGACAACAATAACATGCACAAGAACGGAAAAGGAAACCTCAGGTGAAGGTCAGCTAAGCTTCAGGAACGTTTAAGACACCAGAGAGAAAGCGCTGTCGCTGCACTTGCTAATGGAACCAAGAATTAAGGGAGCTCAAGACAAGTTCATAGGATTTTTTGACCGAGAAAAAGCATTCGACAATGTAAAGTGGTTCAAGATGTTAGAAATTCTTAGCAATATAGGCATAAGCTACGGGAAAGAAAATAATTAACACGCGGCGTCATCCGCAACATCCGTTCGTAACTATACATATCACTTCTCGAAATGCAACAACCCTTCCCGTTACTTCTGATCACTTATTTTCTTTGATGAAAGGAGAAAATATAAAAATGCAGTAAATGAAGCAGGCAAAAAGGAATACAAACGTCTCAAAAATGAGATCGACAGGAAGTGCAAAATGGCTAAGCAGGGGTGGCTAGAGGACAAATGTAAGGATGTAGAGGCTTGTCTCACTAGGGGTAAGATAGATACTGCCTACAGGAAAATTAAAGAGACCTTTGGAGAGAGGAGAACCACTTGTATGAATATCAAGAGCTCAGATGGCAACCCAGTTCTAAGCAAAGAAGGGAAGGCAGAAAGGTGAAAGGAGTATATAGAGGGTTTATACAAGGGCGATGTACTTGAGGACAATATTATGGAAATGGAAGAGGATGTAGATGAAGATGAAATGGGAGATAAGATACTGTGTGAAGAGTTTGACAGAGCACTGAAAGACCTGAGTCGAAACAAGGCCCCGGGAGTAGACAACATTCCATTAGAACTACTGATGGTCTTGGGAGAGCCAGTCATGACAAAACTCTACCATCTGATGAGCAAGATGTATGAGACAGGCGAAATACCCACAGACTTCAAGAAGAATATAATAATTCCAATCCCAAAGAAAGCAGGTAACAGATGTGAAAATTACCAAACTATCAGTTTAATAAGTCACAGCTGCAAAATACTAACGCGAATTCTTTACAGACGAATGGAAAAACTGGTAGAAGCGAACCTCGGGGAAGATCAGTTTGGATTCCGTAGAAATGTTGGAACACGTGAGGCAATATTAACCTTACGACGTATCTTAGAAGAAAGATTAAGAAAAGGCAAACCTACGTTCCTAGCATTTGTAAACTTAGAGAAAGCTTTTGACAACGTTAACTGGAATACTCTCTTTCAAATTCTGAAGGTGGCAGGGGTAAAATACAGGGAGCGAAAGGCTATTTACAATTTTTACAGAAACCAGATGGCAGTTATAAGAGTCGAGGGGCATGAAAGGGAAGCAGTGGTTGGGAAAGGAGTGAGACAGGGTTGTAGCCTCTCCCCGATGTTATTCAATCTGTATACTGAGCAAGCAGTAAAGGAAACAAAAGAAAAATTCGGAGTAGGTATTAAAATCCATGGAGAAGAAGTAAAAACTTTGAGGTTCGCCGATGACATTGTAATTGTGTCAGAGACAGCAAAGGACTTGGAAGAGCAGTTGAACGGAATTGACAGTGTCTTGAAAGGAGGATATAAGATGAACATCAACAAAAGCAAAACGAGGATAATGGAATGCAGTCAAATTAAATCGGGTTATGCTGAGGGGATTAGATTAGGAAATGAGACACTTAAAGTAGTAAAGGAGCTTTGGTATTTAGGGAGTAAAATAACTGATGATGGTCGAAGTAGAGAGGATATAAAATGTAGACTGGCAATGGCAAGGAAAGCGTTTCTGAAGAAGAGAAATTTGTTAACATCGAGTATAGATTTAAGTGTCAGGAAGTCGTTTCTGAAAGTATTTGTATGGAGTGTAGCCATGTATGGAAGTGAAACATGGACGATAACCAGTTTGGACAAGAAGAGAATAGAAGCTTTCGAAATGTGGTGCTACAGAAGAATGCTGAAGATAAGGTGGGTAGATCACGTAACTAATGAGGAGGTATTGAATAGGATTGGGGAGAAGAGAAGTTTGTGGCACAACTTTACTAGAAGAAGGGATCGGTTGGTAGGACATGTTTTGAGGCATCAAGGGATCACAAATTTAGCATTGGAGGGCAGCGTGGAGGGTAAAAATCGTAGAGGGAGACCAAGAGATGAATACACTAAGCAGATTCAGAAGGATGTAGGTTGCAGTAGGTACTGGGAGATGTAGAAGCTTGCACAGGATAGAGTAGCATGGAGAGCTGCATCAAACCAGTCTCAGGACTGAAGACCACAACAACAACAACATCCTAAACCAATCGTACATTGCATATAAAATCGATATATTTACATAAATTTTAAAGTGTATTAGAATCTTTCAATATACTGCTGTTCTCCTAGTAACGAAATAAAAAGTGAAACAGGAAGTAATAAGAGGAAAAAAAGTGAAATTACCTATTAAGAAAAGATATTTATGAAATTACGCATTAAGAAAAGAAATTTATATGCTTATCAAGGACTCTGGCATGTAGTTCAATGCACATCCGGTACTCAGAAGACATTACTTCCCCTTGCACTGTGTGTCCTATTGGTACAACACAGATTTCGTAACCACAACTGTATGCTACAATAAACTACAAATTGTGTCTGTAGCTATAAGCTAAATGTTTAGGGGTTGCTTCGGTTTGTTAGTCCTTGGATCACTTAGGCATTTCTCAGGAATTACAGGAACTGTGTGGCCGTGGTTCATGTCCATTCTGGCATTTTCAATCATCATCCCTCTTACAGCACTTTAGAATGTCGTAGGGGCTGACCTTCAGGGACTCAGGAAGTAGTTCCAGTTCCTCACAGGGACTCATCATCACTTCCCGATGCACGTCGTTGTTGGATGTCTTGTCCTTCTCCCACTTGATGCAATGATGTACTGCTTCTCTGCTAGGTATGGGGACTACCTAGATTCATTTTCTCCCGGACAGTACACTGAGTTGGTTCCTCGGATCATCATTCCCAGCTCCTGCCCTTCACTACGGCATCATGCCTGTTGTCAAGTTCGAAGATGCCGATTATTCCAGATTCACAAGTGTCTGTGGCACTTTGGCGTCGTTTTAGTAAATACATCACATATGATGTTATTCAGCCTTTCTTTTGAGAAACATTAAAGGAAACCAGGGGGAAATTTGTAAAGGGAAATAAAGTTCAAGGGGAAGAAAATAAAAACTATGTGGTTTGCAGCTGCCATTGTAATCTTCCCAGGGGCGGCAAAGATCTTGCGAGATTAGTTGTATGGAATCGATAGCGTCTTGAAAATAAGTTATGAGACGCATATCAACAAAAGTGAGGGAGGGCAACGGAATGTAGTCGAATAACATCGACTGATGCTGATGGATTAGATTAGATAATGAGACAATGATAGCAGTAGAGAATTATTGTTATTTGGGTGGCACAGTAACTGATGATGGTCGGAGTAGAGAGTACATAAAATTCAGATTGTCAATAGCAAGAAAATCGTTCCTGAAAACGAGAAAATTCTTAACACGCAAAGTGTTAGGCTTCCCTGAGTATTTGTCTGGTGTGTAGCCTCTGCGAAAGTGAAGTGGACGATGAATAGATCAGACAAGAATAGAACAATATCGGGTAACTAATGACAAGGTACTGATCCGAACACCGTAAAAGAGAAGTTTAAGATACAATTTGATTAAAAAATAGGATCAATTGATACGACATATCCAGTGCCAATTTGGTGATGGAGGAAAATATGAGAGGTGAAAATTACATAGGAAGACCAATGCTTGGCTACAGTAGGTGGGTTCGAATGGCCGTAGGTTGCAGTAGTAACGCAGAGACGAAGAAGCTTCCACAGGACTAACTACCGTGGAGAGTTGTATCAAACTAGTCTTAGTTCTGAAAACCACAACAACAAAATTAGGGAGGAACGGGTAATTTCTCCTCTGTGTTGCAACCGTATTCCATGTTTTCTGCCACTACCTACCAGTCTCACTATGTAGTATTCCTAGAGAAATTAAAATTAATGTAAAACCAGAGGAACAGGGAGACGGAGACAGTTAAGGGGCAATTGATAAGGGAATGGCGTTTGTTGACCTGATTGATGGCAAGTTGTACGAGTGGCCTGAAAATGTTAAGTGAGCGCAGAAAGTTGAGCTGTGTTTATGAAAACGAGTAACTTAGTTTGTTGGACAGATCAGTGGTTCGGTTCGCGAGAGAGGCACAAAAAGTTGTAGTAGAGGAATTAATAAATTACCTGTGTGTAAAGTAAGTACAGCTAATTGAAGGTCGAGCTGTAATGTTTAAAAGTAAAAGTTACAAAATACTTTCATGGAGTGCTACACTTATTCAGAGAAACATTGTTATGGTTTGGAAGATCATTTACACAAATGTATTTTTGAATATATAGGTATTGACAGTACGAGGGCATAGTACGGCGAATCCTTTGTGGTTAACAAGCAATAAAATATCGTCCCATTGCTTAAATGGGGTCGATTTTCCGAGTGTGAATGGTGTCTGTCATCATTGAATCCCCGTACCGTTCGAGCATCACATCATAAACTGTTGAACACGTATTCTATTTCCAGAAACTTGATGTTACAGCGATCCATCAGTCACTTAGTTTCATCAATAATTTTAACGACATTTTTCGTAACATTAATTGAAGAGAATCTGAAACTGCAACGTCATTCGTCATCTCCATACATCACGAGGTAGGCGCAACTTTCTTGCATAAATCTTTGATCACTGAAAATATAAATAACAGAAATGAATCAAAAATGAACTGAGTCACGTGTACATTAATAGTGTAACAAGCATTAATATTTTGTACCAATACACGCCTTAAATACTTCCTTGGCATATTTAATGAAACAAATCACGGAACAACTCTCAAAGACGACGTCTCTTGAATAGTTGTTCTATTTACTTTCTGGTCCGTAGCACAAACACTTCATCGGTGATTGGTACACTTGTCATGTGGAGCAAGTCATCGAATATACTCTGTGGGCACGTAAACAGATACACATCACATACGCTAGGTTCCATATTTTTTGTTTGAGACATATCGTCCCAGTATTAAAACGAAAATAATGCCTATATCCAACATTCCTAATAGGGATTTAAAAAAAGAAAACAAAAATGGGGAATATTGTCCCACAAATAAATTCCGACCAAGGTTATTGGGATGTTTTTATTGTTCTTATTTGTGTCTACTGCCAACCAGGAAGACCTCTGCCCCACAACCAGTTTGCCCGGCAATCAGCTGACAGAATTTCGACTATATACAGTACTGTAACATTAATGTGACTACCTGACAGAAGCCCGAATTAGCACCTTTTACAGCGCGGATGAGCACGAAGGGAGTCAATGAGGTTTTTGAAGATACCGACAGGGATGTGGGTCCATGTCGACTGCACTGCCGTAGCCAGCTACTCTAGGTTTCCCGGTTGAGTATCCATGAGGCGAACAGCCCGAGTGAGGTGGTCCCAAAAATTCTTGATTGGGTTTAAATACGGCGAGTTTAGGGCCAGGGTGCCTGGTGCTCTTCGAACCACGCACCTACAGTGTGTGCTGGATGACACGTTGTATTGACCTGGTGTTACACTATTGGCCATTAAAATTGCTACACCAAGAAGAAATGCAGATGATAAACGGGTATTCATTGGACAAATATATTATGCTAGAACTGACATGTCATTACATTTTCAGGCAATTTGGATGCATAGATCCTGAGAAATCAGTACCCAGAACAACCACCTCTGGCCGTAATAACGGCCTTGATACGCCTTGGCATTGAGTCAAACAGAGCTTGGATGGCGTGTACAGGTACAGCTGCCCATGCAGCTTCAACACGATACCACAGTTCATCAAGAGTAGTTACTGGTGTCTTTAGAAGAGCCAGTTACTCGGCCACCATTGACCAGACGATTTCAAATGGTCAGAGATCTGGAGAATGTGCTGCCCAGGGCAGCAGTCGAACATTTTCTGTATGCAGAAAGGCCCGTACAGGACCTGCAACATGCGTCGTGCATTATCCTGCTGAAATGTAGGGTTTCGCAGGGATCGAATGAAGGGTAGACCACGGGTCGTAACACATCTGGAATGTAACGTCCACAGTTCAAAGCGCCGTCAATGCGAACAAGAGGTGACCTAGATGTGTAGACAATGGCACCCCATACTATCACGCCGGGTGATACGTCAGTATGGCGATGACGAATATACGCTTCCAATGTGCGCTCACCGCGATGTCGCCAAACACGGATGCGACCATCATGATGCTGTAAACAGAACCTGGATTCATCTGAAAAAATGACGTGCACCCAGGTTCGTACACCATCGCAGGCGCTCCTGTGTTTGATGCAGCGTCAAGGGTAACCGCAGCCACGGTCTCTGAGCTAATAGTCCATGGTGCTGCTAACGTCGTCTAACTGAGCGTGCAGATGGTTGTTGTCTTGCAAATGTCCTCATCTGTTCATTCAGGAATCGAGACGTTGCTGCACGATCCGTTACAGCCATGCGGAGAAGATGGTCGTCATCTCGACTGCTAGTGATATGAGGCCGTTGGGATCCAGCACGGCGTTCCGTATAACCCTCCTGAACCCACCGATTCCATATCCTGCTAACAGTCATTGGATCTCAACCAACGCGAGCAGCAATGTCGCGATACGATAAACCGCAATCGCGATAGGCTACAATCCGACTTTTATCAAAATCGGAAACGTGATGGTAAGCATTTCGCCTCCATACACGAGGCATCACAACAACGTTTCACCAGGCAACGCCGGTCACCTGCTGTTTGTGTATGAGAAATCGGTTGGAAACTTTCCTCATGTCAGCACGTTGTATGTGTCGCCACCTTGTGTGAATGTTATGAAAAGCTAATCATTTGCATATCACAGCATCTTCCACCTGTCGGTTAAATTTCGCGTCTGTAGCACGTCATCTTTGTGGTGTAGCAATTTTGATGGCCAGTAGTGTAGATACCGTCGTCTAGAGAAAAAACAAACAGCATACAGGGGTGTCCAAGGATAGATGCATACATGTGTTGATTCATTGTGACTTCCATAATGATGAGATCACCCAGGGAATGCCAAGAATACAGTCGTTTGACCATAACGCTCCCTCCTCCGGACTGGAACCTTCCGAGAATGGTTGCAGGGACGTACGCGGCTACGGCCATCTGTCACATGGACTGTAAAACTTCATGCGTATGAGAAAGCTACCTGTCGCCACTCAGTTGGTTCAAATGGCACTGAGCACTATGGGACTTAACTTCTGAGGTCATCAGTCCCCTAGAACTTGCGACTGTAACGGTCCCGCAGTTCCAGACTGTAGCGCCTAGAACCGCTCGGCGACCCCTGCCGGCCGCCACTCAGTGGACGTCCAGTTGCTGTACAGGCGTGCAAATTGCAGCCTTCATCGCCGCTGAACAGCAGTATGCGTGGTTGCATAAATCAGGCGCCTCCTACGGAGGCCCATATACTGCAACGTTAGCTGAGCGGTCATTGAGGAGACACCGTTGACAGTCCCTTGGTTCATCTGGACAGCCATATGCTCGACAGTTGCATGTCTATTCACCCTTACACACCAACGTCAGCCTACTCATACACAACACCGCCAGCCGTCATTCACCTCTGTCCTCTACCGCTCGACGTGCACCACAGTTTCCTCGCAGTCGATTTTGTATAGCATTTTGCCATGCACGGTATACTTCATCTACAGTGGCTCGCGACAGTTAACAGACTTAGCCATTCCAGAAAATCTTCCATCCTTGTCCTAAACGCCGAGTTTCATCCCCTTTTGGACACCAAATAAATCGCTCCGTTTCCGCATTGCGACACCGACTGCACTGTTTCCGAGCCCCCGGCATGTTTTGCATATCCTCCACTTGATAGTGTTGCTTCCTGCCGTCCTATTACGCGTCGAAGTCATACACAGGAGGAGGTCACATTAATGTGGCTCGACTGTTTATAAGGGGCAGGATTTTTCAGTGGAGAAAGAAAGCAGAAAAGTAAATAAATAAAACTTAGTGTATGTGTGTCATTGCTTAAATCCAAGTCAGGACTATTTCCTGTACCTGGGCACCTTACGATTCGCTAATGATATCATTTTTGTGCATAGCAAAACACTTATTTAAGATGTGTAACGAGAAACTAGAAATCTTACAGGCATTCATACGTGTGTTTGGAAATCAGTGCCGGCCGCGGTGGTCTAGTGGTTCTAGGCGCGCAGTCCGGAACCGCGGGACAGCTACGGTCGCAGGATCGAATCCTGCCTCGGGCATGGCTGTGTGTGATGTCCTTAGGTTAGTTAGGTTTAAGTAGTTCTAAGCTCTAGGGGACTGATGACCACAGAAGTTGAGTCCCATAGTGCTCAGAGCCATTTGAACCATTTTTTTTTTTTTTTTTTTTTTTTTTTGGAAATCAGTGTTTACACCGCAGTAATGATGAACGGCGAGCAAACAATGTACTCAGTTTTGTAGTTGTTGTCGTCTTCAGTCCAAAGACTGGTTTGATGCACCTCTCCGTGCTACTCTATTCATGTGCAAGTCTCTCCGAATAATATCTACAACTTGCCTCTTTCTGAATCGGCTTATTGTGTTTACCTCTTGGTCTCCCTCTACGATTTTCATCTTCAATGCTGAATTGGTGAGCCTTTGATGTCTCAGAATGTGTCTTAGCAACTAATCACTTCCCCTAATCATGTTGACCGAGCGGTTCTAGGCGCTTGCCTCGGGCGTGGATTCGTGTGATGTCCTTAGGTTAAGTTAGGTTTAAGTAGTTGAACGTCTAGGGGGCTGATGACCTCAGATATAAAGTCCGATAGTGCTTAGAGCCATTTGAACCATTTGAATTAACCAGGTTGTGCCACAACTTTCTATTCTCCCCAATTCTGATCAGCACTCCCTCATTACTTGAGTGATCTATCCATAATCTTCAGCATTCTTCTGTAGCACCATTTTTCAAAAGCTTCTATCTAGTTGTTGTCTAAACTGTTTATCGACTACATACATGGCTACACCCCATACAAATAATTTCATAAACGACGTACTAACACTTAAAACTATATTCGCCCGCCGGGTTGGCCGTGCGGTCTAAAGCACGGCTTTCCGGGCGGCGGATTTGTGTCGAGGTCCGGTGAACTGGCCAGTCTGTGGATAGTTTTTAGGCGGTTTTCCATCTGCCTCGGCGAATGTGGGCTGGTTCCCCTTATTCCGCCTCAGCTACACTATGTCGGCGATTGCTGCGCAAACAGGTTCTCCACGTACGCGTACACCACCATTACTCTACCACGCAAACATAGGGGTTACACTCGTCCGGTGTGAGACGTTCCTTGGTGGGGAGGGAGGTCTACCGGTGGTCGAACCGCACACCTGGGTTCGGTGTGGGGCGGCGGAGGGGTGAAGTGGACTGCGGTAGTCGTCGTGGGGTTGTGGACCACTGCGGCTGTGGCGGGGACGGAGGCACTCCGTCGTTTCTAGGTCCCCGGTTAACATACAATAAAACTATATTCGATGATAGCAAATTTCTTTTCTTCGGAAACGCTTCTCTTGCCATTGCCAGTCTACATTTTGTATCCTCTCTACTTCTGCCATCATGAGGTTTTTACTGCCCAAATAGCAAAAACTCATCTACTAATTTACGTGTCCCGTTTCCTGATCTAATTTCCGCAGCAACACCTGATTTAATTCGACTACATTCCATTAGTCCTGTTTTGCTTTTGTTGATGTTCATATTGTACCCACCTTTCAGGACACTGACCATTCCGTACAAATTTACTCAATATTAGGATCTAAAGGAAGATTAATACCTTTATCGGTTCCCAAATTCTAGACTGCAAGTGCTTATCCGTTTACAGTCTCGATTTTTCATTTGTTCTTGTTTGTGTACAAGTAGACCAAGGGTGTGAGGCCAGTGGGACGACCGCATCTTCGTTTCAAGGACGTCTAGACCTGATCAAGACCAAGACCAGAATCAATCCAAGTCGCTGGGAAAGCACTGCAGATGACCGTGTCAAGTGGCGATTAACTGTGAGCAACGGCGTCAAGCTCTCACAGGACGAACGCACACAGGAACAAATCAGGAAGAGGACAAAGCGAAGAGACAGAGCGGCTTCTGTTCGAAGTCCGTCAAATTTCACCTGTCCAAACTGCAGTAGGGACTGCCACTATCGAGTGGGACGTTTTAGCCACAGCAGACGCTGCAGACTCTGAACCAAGCATGTTACACCATCATCCCTCAAGGATGGACGGATGCCATTAAAAGACCTATAGTGCGCTCTCATAAAATAGCATGATTTTCTGTCGATGTATTCCAGCACGCCTTAGACGCGCTGGCTTGTACCGGTAAAGTATTTTCGATTTCCCGCCCTGTGTGCACGCTCCTCCCAACCTCTCTCCGCTTCGCGCCGCCAGCCGCCGCTGAATCACCGGCAGCGCGCTCGCCGCGCACTTTGCGCGCTGTCCCACTGCGGGTGTAGCCGCGCGCCGGCGGCCGGCTACACGACGGCGCTGTCCGGACAAACAATGCCGGGCCTTTATACAAATTCGAAGCTGGAATTCGGCCGTTTAAAATACGAGCCTTGTTGGCTGCCAGGGTCGGCAGCCACCACGAATAATTCGTGTTCGTAATTTATGGCGGCGGCCGGGCATCAAGTTGGAGTGTCGCCACTCGGCCCGCGCCAGCGCCAGCTGCGGCCAGTTTCTCATGGGGCCGGCCGGCTGGGCCCTGTCTGCCGCTCGCCTGCCCGCTTGCCCGCCTGTGCTATATTGTTTCAGGGCTGCCTCGGCGCTTCCCACGCAGCACAGTGGCTGTCCGATCCTCGCCCCAAAAAAACCGGTGGCAATGAGTCGCCGACGCGATACCGGCGCGCTGTGCCTGCCCATTGTCGGGATTTTAGGCATTATTCTTATTTCAAATATCTTCCCCAAAACGCATATTCACAACTGGAGGAATATACATCTTCAGTGGTGGGACCTTTCGCAAGATATGAATGTTGAGATCATTAGGAAGGAAACACTTCGCCCATGTCTGCATCTGCATCTATACTCCACAAGTTACCTTACGGTACTTGCTGTGGATGTTTGCCCCCCACTGTCGCCAGCCGGAGTGGCCGAGCGGTTCTAGGCGCTACACTCTGGAACCGTGCGACCATTTCTGCAGTATCTGCGGTGCACGTTTGAGATGATTCACCTTGTTCAAATGGTTCAAAAGGCTCTAACACCATGGGACTTAACATCTGAGGTCATCAGTCCCCTAGACTTAAAACAAACCTAACTAACCTAAGGACGTCACACACATTCATGCCCGAGGCAGGACTCGAACCTGCGACCGTAGCGGTCGCGCGGTTCAGGAATGTAGCGCCTAGAACCGCACGGCCACTCTGGCCGGCTGTCTCATAGTGCTCAGAGCCATTTGAACCATTTTTGAACCTCCACTGTCACTTTTGCACTTTCCTGTCCCTGTCGCAAATGGTGTACGACAAGCGCCATTGTTGGTAACTGAAAATCCACTGAGTTGTTAGGCCGCGTCATATTTCTTCACAGAATCGACGTTTCGACCCCTCTGTTGGGATCTTCTTCAGAATTTGGTAGTGTCCACTGTATATTGGGCACTGATAGAGGCGAGTGTCGCCTTCTCTTATAAATGGGAGTTTTCCCGCGCTCGTGCTGGAGAAGTGGGATTTTTAGTAAAAAAAATCTTGGGCTACAATTGGTGGCCATCATCATTGTGTAGTAAGAACAGTTTTCCCGTGCTAATTCCGAAGAAGAGCGTTATTGGCTACTACACCTCGGGCAATCGTTGATGGACCAACGCCTTTGCTTAGAAAGGAATTTTATCCTGCACTTATGCTGGAGAAGAGTTATTGATTAAAATTCCTCCTGCTGCTATTGGTGGGCTCGTACCATTAGTTAGAAGGAAAACGGGTACAGCATGAGAGGAGGAATGTTTAACAAAAATATTATTGCCCCCAGCGATGGCGTCCGGGGCGTTGTTATTAAATCTTCAGATGAGATCAAATCTCATGTTGATCCAAAGCAATATGACCACTCATAACCGCAACTCTAAAACCTATCCTGGCAGCACTGCGGGCACGTTAAACAGTAAGGGGCATATAAGGGGCGATCAAAAAGCATCCGGTTGAAGACGTTGTTGCAGCGTATATGGCATTAGCTCCACTCCGTTCCGTGGATATAGGTTTGAACACCCACATAAAGGCAAGGGATTAGTGTGGCATTCGTGTTTTGCGGCAATTGCGGAAACTTAAAGTTATTATCAAATGTGTCCAAACAGGAATAACGTGCTGTTATTATTATCTTGGCTGCTGAAGGACAAACAACGGTAGACACCCATCTGAAACTGAATAACATGTATGAGGCAAGATATGTGTCGAAAATCATGATCGTGGAATCGTGCTTCAAGGGGTGCTGCTGTTTCACTACAACGCATGCCTCCATAGCGCAAATTTCGTAACTAGGCTATAAACCAACTCAAATGGAAAACGCTCGACACCTGCCTATAACTATGATCTTTCCCCATGCAATTATCACGCCTTCAGTTCCTTAAAAAAAAAGGCCTAGCAGGGTCGAGGGTTCCTGTCGAGCGAGGATGTGTAACAGGTAGTTACGGACTTCTTCACGTAGAAGGGCACGGTGTTTCACCAAATGGGTGGCTTCAACCAGATCCGACGGCGGGATGATTGCCTCAATGCTCATTGCAATGTCCGTGATGACCATGCCGATTCTGGACTGCACGGTCGTCGAAAGGAGACCTTTTGATCGCCTCTTATACATAAATGGAGCAGAGGCGAATTGCAAATCATTCTACCGACGGTACAGGTCGAAAATGAGAAAATTTATCGACATAAGCCTGCAGACTTACACAAGCGACACTGATAAAGTGTAGACTGGTAGCCCAGCACCTGGGAGCGAGTGTCTCGGCAGCGGCGAAGCTGGTAGGCTGTTCGCATGCTACTGACCTTACCATCTTTCGAAAGTGAAGAACGGCGAAATCATAAGCAGCACTGAAGCTTTTGGACTTCCAAGCCTCATCACATAACGTGGATTTCAGAGGCTTTTCCGCTCTGTAAATCAGGTGGCAATCTGCGGCTGAGTACAATGATACTGTAGGCACAAGTGTTTTGGAGCACACCACTTAGTTCACACTGCTGTTGAACATGAGGCTATGCAGCAAATGACCCCTCGCTGTTACAAGATGCCCGGTGGTTTGGTAATGTGGGAATTATCTGTGATTCATTTCTGCACCGGAATGACAGTCTACACAGAATCATCCTAAAGAAACACTATTGTAATCTGTGCACAACAGACTATGTAAATACGAATTAATAAACTCGGCTACTTTGAGATCAAACAATAAATAACACGAAACATTCCCAAAAAAAGACTAAAACTTGTTAAGAGAACAAGTTATACTAATTTGTACGAAATGACAGGTTATTCGTCATGACAATAGCTTTACTGCATAAATAATGGATGTAGTTTGACATTTAATCATATAAACAAAAAAGTACATATGGAGTTGAAATACTTGTATACATCAAAATATGTAAGTGCAAACAGTGTTTACCAATACGGCATCAACGGGCGGATCTCTCAGCATGACACCTTATTTTTTTGAGTATCAGTGTTAACGTTATCAGATTGTTTCTGTATTGAACAACAATAAGTACGAACCACTAAATTGCGAGAATATGGTACATGCCTTAACTAAAATTCTTCGACTGCAGGTCGAAAGAACATCCAGTGAAAGGTGACAGAACACCTGGTAGATTCCTAACTTGCCGGTCTGCAAAGATGCTCAGTATAAACAGCTGCATCTCGCTGAGTAGCCAAGCGCTCGCCGCCACTAATCTGCTCTTGTGCGACTAGCACCCCCCTGGAAGGAGTCGAACGATGGACTCCACCACGTTCGCCAGGTCCCGTGCGACAGCTACTCCTTCGATCCTCTCTCCACGCCCTCTTCGGACCAACTCTCCAGATCGACATCCCTGAACAAACTCCCTCCATAATTCTACCTAAAAAAAAAAACTACTCCCCCAAAATACACTCCACATCGAGTACCTCGGAAAACACACAGTACCAACTGACACGTGTGCACTCTCTCTACATGAGTGTAATAAACGCCTTACGACGGACAGCCTAGCTCCACGAGACAGGCAAGGTCACTTCCCCCAATAGAATGGCTTGCCGTCAAAAATTATATGCGCTCACGGTAAGTCTTCTAACGTTAGCGTCTGATTTCCAATCACGACCCATATTTTTTGCACGTGTACGAAATCGCTTGGCTTGGTAAAGTAAAGAGCACTAAAGGTACACTGGGTATGCTGGTGACACTGCCCGAGCATCCAGCAGCGCGTGGCTATTTCAGACTCTGACGAGAAACATTTTACAAGCCGAACAGAAATGTTTCTCCCAAAAAAAGTCCCTCTCTCTGTCCATCTGCTCATATGCTACTACTCCTCTCTCTGTCCATCTGCTCCTCCCCACTCTCTCTGTCCATCTTGTCCTTCCCCCTTCTGTCAATTTGCTCCTTCTGCCTAAGACCGGCTTCTTCTCCCCTTTTACCTCCTCCTCAATCTCTTTATCTCCTCCTCTCTCAGCCCTCTGTTCATCTCCTTCTCCCCTTGTCTCTGCCCATCTCCTGCCCCCCCCCCTCTCTGTTAACTTCCTCTTCCCCTCTTTCTCTGTCCGCCTTATTTTCCCTTTCTCTGTTTATTTCCTCCTCCTCTACCCTCTGCTAATCTCTTCCTCTTTCAGACCATCTCCAATTCCCCCCACTTTCTTTCCTCTGTCCATTTCCTCCATCCCCTCTCTCTATCCATCACCTCCTCTTCGCTTTCTATGCCCATTCCACCCCTCCCTCCCGTCACTGTGTCCATCTGCTCCTCCCATGTACTGCATCAATGTCCTCCTTCCAACTCACCGTGTGCCCATTTTCTCCTCCTCCTCTCTGTACGTCTCTCTCTTCCTCCCTCCTTCACTCTCTACATAATCACCCTCACCCCAGTAGAAGACTGGTGTCTATAGGGTGACACAGGAAATGTACTATATGTAAAAGAGCCAAGAGGGAACAATAAGTGTGGACGATCAAAAACGAAGTGATGCGATTAAAAAGGGTTTTAGACATGGATTCTGAGAAAGATAGGAGTGACCTACAGGGAATGATGGGTAATGTGCAATATACACAACCATGAGGGAACAATATAAAGCGTTCGGATTAAAAAGATGTGAGACAGCGATGCAGACATTCGCCTCTGCTGTACAGTTTACGAAGGTGTGCTGGAAAGTAATACAGCTGAATTTTTTGTTCTGCCTTCAATGTCGGTTGAGGTATTACATGTTATGCCTGTTACTCGGACGACTTTCCCCCCTCGTTACGCATGTTCCAACCCTCTGCCGCTAGAGATCTCCAAATTCAGTGAGTGACATGCCGGTGTACACTGATCAGGCAGAACACTATGACCACCGACCTACTACCGATATAAACCTATCCAGGCGATAGCGGCGTCACCTGGCTAGGAATGACTGCTTGTCAGACACTCGCACGGTGCATGTAGCATCAGTGAGGGTGCTGTCCATGTGTAATACGGGGAAGGCGCACGCTCTATCTGAGCTTGACCGAGGGCAGATTGTGATGGCCCGGAGGGTTGGCATCAGCATTTCGGAAACCGCACGACTTGTCGGGTATTCGAGGAGTCCCGTGGTGAGTGTCTTCATCATGTGGCGAAACCTAGATGAAACCACGTCCAGATTCGTGGGATTGGGCGGCAAACCCTCAGTACAGACGTCAGTCATCGTAGGCTGCGCAGATTGGGAAAACAGGACTGGCGACGAACTATGACAGAACTAACATCAGACTTTTATAGCGGGCAGAGTACAAGTGTGTCCGAACAAACAGTACACCGAACACTCCTAACAATGGACCTCCGGAGCGACGACCAATGCATGTGCCAATGTTAACACCACAACATTGGCAAGTACTACAGAAACGGGTACTTGACCATCGGCCCTGGACGTTGGTGCAATGGCAGAGTGCTGCATTGTCTGATGAATCCCGATACCTTCTTCATCATGCCGATGGGAGGGCGCGAATCCGTCGTCTCCAGGGGAACAGCTCCTTGACTCCTGTAATGCGGGAGGGAGGCTCCATTCTCTGAGGGGCATACACGTGAGCATCCATGGGTGCAGTAGAGCTCGTGCAAGGCACCATGACGGCCAAGGAATGGTTCCAGACGACGTACACCCCTTCATGAGAATCATATTTCCCGTCGGCAGTGGCAGTTTTCAACAAGAGAACGCGCTATATCACAAAGCCAGGAGTGTGCTGGAGTGGTTCGAGGAACACAGTAGAGAGTTCCAGTTGATGTGCCGACCCCCTCCCCCCCCCCCCCCCCCACCAGTTCGCCAGATTTGAACCGTTTGAGCATATCTGGGACGCGACTGAACTTAGTGACAGAGCTCATCGCCTCTCCCCGGGATTTATAGGAATCAGGTAACTTGTGTGTGCAGATGTGTTGCCAAATCCCTTCAGCGACCTACCAGTGCTCCATTGCTTCCATGCCACGACGCGTCGCCGCTGTTATCCGTGCCGAAGGTGGACATACCGGCTATCAGGTCCGTGGTCTGCAGAAAAGTGCGTTCACATATGGTGCAGCCTCTCCAGACCTCTTCTCAACGCCAGACCACTCAAGAGCGCTGCGCCATCTCCAACAATTAACGCCTCGGTTTCAGATCATTCTCCATACAGTTCCGACTTGGCCCGATCCGACTTTATCGTGGTTTCAAAAGTTAAACTCCATCGAGGAGTTCACTTTGATAGTGACGAAGTGTTCCAAGTAGAGGTGAGGTTGTGACTCCGTTGGCAAAGTCACACTTTTTACAACGACGTTTTCAAAGAATTGGCCTCTCGTTGGGAGAAATGTATTCGTTGCCTGCGTGACTATGTTGAGGAATAAATGTCTACACATAAACACTAAATATGTAGAATGATGATAATGTTTGCTTATTTAGAAACTGTTAAAGAGTTTACACGTAAGAAATTCGGAGATATAATTTCCAGCACGCCCTCATATACATCCAAGAAGCAATGACGGAAGTAAAAGAAAGGTTAAGGGATGAGATTAAGGTACAGAGTGACAAGATATCAAATTTGCTGATGACTTTGGTATTCTCAGTGAAGGTGAAGAACGACTACAATTTTGGTTGAATCTAATGAGAACGGGATATGAACTGAGAGGAAACCGAAGAAATCCGGAAATCATGAAAAGTAGCATAAATCAGAATAGCGAGAAGCCTAAAATTAAAACTGGTGGCCCGAAGTAGATGAAATTGAGAAATCCTACTATCTTGGAAGCAAAATAACTCATGGTGGACGAAACAAGGAGGACATCAAAAGCAGACTTGCACCGGCAAAGAGGGCATTCCTGACCAAAAGCACTCTATTAGTATCAAACATGCCTTTATCTGAAGAAGGAAATTCTGAAATTCTACGTTCTGAGCACAGCACTATATGGTAGTTAATCATGGACTATGACGATGCCTGAACGGAAGAGATACGTTTGAAATTTGGTGTTACAGGAGAACGTGAAAATTAGCTGGACTGGTAATATAAGGAATGGGGAAGTTCTCTGCGGAATCGGCGAAGAAAAGAAGATACGGAAAACGCTGACAAGAAGAACGGACAGGATGACTGAACATCTGTAAATACGTCAGGGAATAACATATCCGGTTCTAGAGGGAGCTGTAAATTGTAAAAACCGTAGGGGAAGACAGAGATAGGAATTTATGCAACAGATAACTGAGAACCACGGATGAAAGTGCTAACTAAACTGAGATGAAGAAGTTAGCACAGGAGAGGAACCGTGGCGGGCTGCCTCAAACGAGTAAGAATATTTCCTCTTGAAACATCCTGTGGATTTACGTCGTTCCTAAGTACTTCCAGAATAGGCAATTATAGCTCAACTTCAGTCGGTCTTTGGCTGTGGTGAGCCGCGCACGCCTTGATTGCGTCTCGCCCGTTCTGCTGCTAGCTAGCGAGCGCGCGTTTGTTTACTTCCGCGCAGCTGCTTGTTTCAGAGTCCGACTTCATTGACCGTCATGGCGTTTTCTTACCGCCAAGCCACAATCAAATTAACTTTTCCATTAGATGATGAACGAACGAAGGCGTATGAGGTTGAACGTTTTACACAGGATGAAATGCATCTCCCGCCACAAGAAGTTCTCGGAATTCATTTTTCGATCCTCAGTACCACCGTGTACATAAAGCTGGCGAATGACGAGCTGTGTGCCGACGTTGTGCCCGCCGCGCTAACGATCTCAAGTTCCGATACTCTGACGGACATATAAGGACTGTCATGGTTGATCACACAGGTTCGGGCCTCCGATCGTTGCGGGTTTTCGAACACCCGTTTGAAGCACCGCCTTTAAACCCTACGGCAACGTTGTCAGTCACGTGGCTGAAACGTGGAAGACGTTCGAACATGCCGTGTCCTCAGTGGTGTCCCTCAGATTAAAACTGAACTACGGAAAGACGTACCCTCCTACTTGGCTATTGCCGGCTGCAGGGCTGACGTCATGTACGATGGCCAGCCGCGCACCAGTTTAGGTTGTGGCCAGAAAGGCCGTGTCGGTTCTGAATGTCTCCGATATAGACTGGTTCAGACACCGATAGGAGACGTCGCTCTTCCTGCGGCACCCAGTGTGTTACCCCTGTCTTACGCAACTGCGGCGGTGCTGCCTGCTATGCCCCCTCTGAATAAATCGGTACCGATGTCGGCTCCTCTCGGCGACGCGATGTACGTTTCCCCTGCCTCTCCTACACCCCGCCGGTGGCAATACAAATGAACGACCACCGTCAGCAGGCACAAGTTGTCTGTCCCGACCCCATGGTTGTTGATCAAGGAGCTGTACTCACCTCCGCCTTTCTGCCATCTGGCCACGTCGGACAATAGACGCCCGCCATCCGACACGGGACAGAATTTTAGGAAGCAACGGTCGCCAAGGAAACGGAAGAGACATCGCCGTACCCCTTCTGATAATTGCATCCACCAGAAGTCTGCACTGGATGACGACCCTGCAACTGATTGTGCGCTGTCCTCTGACGCCCTGGTACCTGACGACGCGACGTCTTTCCCCACCTCCATCTCCGGTCAGCGTCCACCTCCGGACACCGACCTTCTCCCGCCTGCGTCTCATGCGTTTGCTTCCGTTTTTGTGTCTGACGCAACCTGTGGGCGCACCTCTGATAATGTTCCACTGAACCGCCCCAGTGACAAGTCTGTCTCCTGGGCGGACGAAGTCGATGCTGAGGATGGACATTCTGAAGGTGAACAGAATGATGGACCCCCCGTGGTGGGGTCCACAGTGATGTGCCCTTCCCCCCTCGGGAGCCTAAAAGGGAGTATTTTAATCGAGTGTCCCACTGGTGATGGCAGCTTTCCAGACTTATCGCACAGCCACGGTCAATGTCAACGTCATTCGCGTACGCCACAAGCTGGCCTTGCTCCACGTCGTGCTGTGTGCCGCAACTTTGACGTAGCTCTCCTTCAGGAGATGTATGTTCCAATTTTCTGTGCTCACCATCGTTTTACAGCACATGTGTCTCATGCTTCTCCAGCTGGTAGTGTGGTGGCGATCCTCTTACGTGACGCTGTCCTCGCTGATGCAGTTACCTATCTCCCTGATGCCAGAGGTATGGCTCTCACGTTTAGTGGCGCCAGGATCGTCAGTGTTTATGAGTCATCTGTTTCGGGTCTCCGCCTTCTTCTCAGAGACAGTCACGCCTCTCTTCCTGGGTCGGCAGGATGCGTTGTTCGTGGGAGGCGATGCCAACTGCACCGAGCCAACCAAAGATCAGCTACCACGTCACTCTTATTGCGCGGCACTAGCGGCAATTCTCCAGCACCTCAGCGTAGTGGATTCTTGGGAGCATGTTCATGGCGATTGTCTGGGGTTTACACATTTCACTAGCCATTCTTCCAGGCGATTCGATCGTGTTTACATCTCCTGTGATATTGTCAGTGGGGTACAGGCTGCTGAAGTCTGGCCCATTGTGTTCTCTGACCATGACGCATATACCTGCGCCATCAATCACTGCTGCCAAAAGGTGTGGTGGGGCCGTGGTCCATGGAAACTGAACACGATACACCTTACTTCAGCCGACTGCCGGCTTCCCATCGAGACCACGTGGGCAGCTTGTCGTCGACGCAGTGATGCCTGTCAGTCTGCCCTGTCATGGTGAGTCCTCTATGCAAAGCCTGCCCTCCGCAAGGGCTTCATTGGTTACACAAGGAAGGTTGCAGCGTGGCGCGACGCACTCAGGAATTCTATTTCACCATTCTTCGGGTATCTACTCTGATACAGTATTCGCCAGAGCGCCGGGCGATGGCGAATCGTGCCAAGGCAAAGATCACATCCCTCTCTCGCCGCCACCTTGAAGGAACTATGGTCATTGCAAGAGCGTCCATCTATATATCATGTCATAGCGAGAGACGCCACAATTGGAGGAATATGATTAATAATGATGGGAAACATTTTGATACCAAACAGGATATCGGGTCTGCCCTCCATGCCCATTGTGTTACGCTGTATCTGAACGTCACCGCCCTGCCAACATTACGGCGGACTCTCTTTTGGCTCGGTTCCCAGGGATGCGACGATGGATCTGATTGCTAACGTCACTGAGGACGAAGTCCATGACGCTCTCCAGGCGAGTTCTACGAACAGGTCGCGTGGCCCTGACGGCCTCCCACTGGTGTTTTATCGGACACTTCGTCCCTTCTGACGCGAGTGCGGATGGAAATTTGTCAGGACCTTATGTCACCTTTCGTGCCGATTCCAGAAAGTTTCCTCTATGGTTTCCTCATTCCTATCCACAAGCTTCGGCGTACCTCACGGATATGCGATTACCGCTCCTTGACATTACGCAACAGCGATACAAAGATCTTTACTGGCTGTTGACTGTGCGGCTTAAACGGACATCCCAGTATGTGGTTTCCCCCGACTAAACTTCTTTGGGAGTTGCCAATAACATCCGCAGTGCCCTCTGCCGCTATTGGGACATAATCGCTCATGCTCGCGCTCGTCGTATGCCTGGCCTAGAAGGGTGCTCAACAGTATGGGTTACCCTGATACTACCATCGACGTCGTAATGCGTCTCCTTGGTGGATCTACGTCTCGTGTACTCTACAATGGCCTCCTTACTCCTCCCATCTCGATCAGTGCGTCAAGGATGTCCGCCCTCTGCACTGTTGTATGCATTCGCCATGAAACCGTCGCTATGCGGCCTCCGTCAACTCCTCTATGTGATGTCTCTCTGTGACCATGTATTCAGCTGCACTGCTTATGCAGACGATCTCGTCATCTTTCTTCGTAGCGGTGGTGAAGTTAGGGGTCACTGGCATGGGTTACCATCTACAGCGAAGATTCTCGTAGCGGCCTTAACGTCCGCAAATCTAGCGCCGTGGCTGTAGGTACGGGACTTCCTGCGAACAGTGCTGCTCCTTTGCGTGTAGGTGATACTCTCCGATGCTTAGGACTCTTAGATCACCGTTTATTTCCACTCGATCTTCTGCAACAGACATAATGCGTAGATATATATTTGGCTTCACGTATCCCCCACGTGTCTCAGACACTGCCTGTTCTGTCATCCATGGCACGCCGCATGCTGTCGGCATTGGGTTTCGTTTGTTCGCCACGGCTTGCTGTTCAAGATAAGGCAAGAGACCCTCACCCTCGCGCGGTGCAGGGGTGGTTTAGGTCTGCGTCATGTGCCTGACAGAGCGGTAGCCCTTTTCATTGTCTCTCACACGACGTTGTGGCGCCGTAGTTCTACGTGTCTTACTAGCCTGTTGCTGGAAGCCCTTGCACCATACTCTCTCTCTCTCAGCACCCATCCAGCTTTCGGAAGTCTCGCCGCGCTTCTATTACTTCCGCCACTTTTTCCTTGAACTGAGCTACGTACATACTGTGATACTACCAACGCAATTGACATCCACGAAGGCGATCCACGGTTACGTTCAGCAGCATAGCTCACCGAATGTAGTAGACTGGCCTGCCGTTTGACGATCGATGTGTGCTCCTTATATTGATACTGACGTCCAGTCTGCACGGTATCTTACTGTCAATGAGAAGCAAGAATGCCGGTCACGCCTTAACAGGATTCACCTCGCAGGTACCTCGTTGTGTGTCGATTGCGATGTTATGGACATAGACAAGTATCGCCTGGTGTGCAGATCGACGAGAGATGTTTGGTTCTTGGGGTGAGCCGGCCGAAATGCCCTTTTTGCCATTGCTAGTCTGCTTTTGATGTCCTCCTGCTCCGTCCGTCATTGGTATTTTACTGCCTAGGTAGCAGAATTCCTTAACTTCTTCGTGACTATCAATCCTGATGTTAAGTTTCTCGCTGTTCTCCTTTCTACTACTTCTCATTACCTTCGTCTTTCTTCGATTTACTCTCAATCCATACTCTGTACTCATTAGAGTGTTCATTCTGTTCAGCAGATTATGTAAGCGTTCGGTCTTCACTTTCACACAGGATAGCAATGTCATCAGCGAATCGCATCATTGATATCTTTTCACCTTTAATTCCACTCCTGAACCTTTCTTTTATTTCCGTCATTGCTTCCTCGACATACAGATTGAACAGTAGGGGCGAAAAGCTACATCCTTATCTTACAACCTTTTTTAATACGAGCACTTCGTTCTTGGTCGTCCACTCTTTTTATTATTCACTTTTGGCTCTTGTACATGTTGTATATGACCCGTCTCTGCCTATAGGCTACCCCTACTTTTCTCAGAATTTCGAACATCTTGTACCATTTTACATTGTCGAACGCTTTTTCCAGGTCGACAAATCCTATGAACGTGTCTTGATTTTTCTTTAGTCTTTCTTTCATTATTAACCGCAACCTCAGAATTGCTTCTCTCGTGCCTTTGCCTTTCCTAAAGCAAAACTGATCGTCATTTAGCGCATCCTCAGTTTTCTTTCTCATTCTCCTTGTAAGCAACTTGGATGCATGAGCTGTTAAGCTGATTATGCGATAATTCTCGCACTTGTCTGCTCTTGCCGTTTTCGGAGTTGTGTGGATGATGTTTTTCCGAAAGTCAGATGGTATGTCACCAGACTCATTCATTCTACGCACCTACGTGAACAATCGTTCCGTTGCCACTTCCCCCAATGATTTTAGAAATTCTGATGGAATGTTATCTATCCCTTCTGTCTTATTTCATCTTATGTCATCCAAAGCTCTTTTAAATTCTGATTCTAATACTGGATCCCCTATCTCTGCTAAATCGACTCCTGTTTCTTCTTCTATCACATCAGACAAATCATCCCCCTCACAGAGGGTGTCAATGTATTCTTTCTACCTATCCGGTCTCTCCTCTGTATTTAACAGTGGAATTCCCGTTGCACTCCATGTTATCACTCTTGCTTTTAATGTCACCGAAGGTTGTTTTGACTTTCATGTATGCTGAGTCTGTCCTTTCGACAATCATTTATTAGACGTGATACATTCATTGGTTCAAATGGTTCAAATGGCTCTGAGCACTATGGGACTTAACATCTGTGGTCCCCTAGAACTTAGAACTACTTAAACCTAACTATCCTAAGGACATCACACACATCCATGCCCGAGGCAGGATTCGAACCTGCGACCGTAGCGGTCACGCGGTTCCAGACTGAAGCGCCTAGAACCGCACGGCCACACCGGCCGGCGATACATTCATTGATCATCGGAATGTTCTTCTCGGAAAAACTACACGTTGATAGTCTCAATCAGTCTGACGTCTTGCTGCGCCCTCCTCCTTGTGTGATTGCGGTTTCCTGATATTCTCGGTCGCATTAACGACAGAAATAAATAAATAAGCAAATGAATGTAAAAAAAGAAAGAAAAGGAAAATAAATAAATAAACGATGTTCATTGTACTACTCCACGTACCTACGCTGTCCTTGGTTCCTGGAGGGTGCGAAGAGCGCTAGCTCGCGAGACGAGACTGTGTGGTAGACTCGTTTCCAATCCCCAAGGAGGATAATGAGCGTTTATCTGGTACATAAGGCAGCCTGAATGTGTTTTTTTTTATTTTTTTAAATTATGCCACCCTCGTTCAAGCAAATTCTTTGTTGGTCACCAATCTCTGCCTCAAAAAGTACGATAAACAAACCGTCGAAAGTTTCCACGGTTCAAAAACATACGGCTCGCACGAATTCTCTCCTTTAGCTTAGCTGGCGACAGTGGCGATAGGAAGGACATTCGGCTACAAAGTTAAATAGAACAAATTTGCCAAATCATGAAAAAAAACGTAAGTCGTACGACGTGATATACGCTACAGAAAATGAAATGAAGTACCAATTCTGAGCCAGCAGTGTAGAAGTGCAAGAACTTGTGTTTTGCATAAAGGTGTCATCATTGTATTGAGAGAAGCAATGTGGATATCAAGGAAGGTAGGAGACGAAATACCGGCAGAACTAAAACTGTGAGGACGAGGCGTGAGTCGTGCTTGGGTAGCTCAGATGGTAGGGCACTTGCCCGGGAAGGGCAGAGGTCCCGAGTTCGAGTCTCGGTCCCGCACACAGTTTTAATCTGCCAGGAAGTTTCATATCAGCGCACACTCCGCTGCAGAGTGAAAATTTCATTCTGGAATATAGATATCGTTTGCAGTTATGAATGCCTCATTTCATGGCCACAATGTTACCGAAAGGGAACCATCAGCAGATTTGTGTATGTCTGGACGGGATGTTCCAAAACCAGCTTTCTTTGTCATTCTCTGTTTCCTCGCACTTTACCCGTGTAGTCTGCTGCGGGGGCCGAGTAGCGCACGGGAGGACGCGGCGACGGCAGAGGCAGAGTGCGGCGTCTCACGTCTGCTGGGAGATCTCAGCCTTTAGCGCGACAAGAGCGCGGCGAGGCAAAAAGTAAATGCACTGTAAGAAGGCGAGTGGAGCAGGCGATGCACGCGCGTATGAGAAAGAAATGTGATGAATGGAGTAACAGTAGCAACCGTGATGAATAGCTCGGGATTGCTGGCCGCGCTCCCGTATTTAAAGCGGCACTCGCGGCTCGGCGGTAAATTATGCAATAGGCGATTATACGGACCGGCGACGGGACCAGTGCGCGGTGGGTACAACAGTTGTCAAGGGGCGCGGGCCGTGAAAAGTCGCATGCTATTTATCTGGAGGGGGCAGGAGCGCGTCGTTTTGTTGGCTCCGGAGGCGGCGCGGGTCGGCCGTATCACGGCGTCATCAGGAGCGCTGGCGGCGGCGGCGCCACGCCCACCGGCCGCCGCTTTAGCACTGTCCCCGAGACTGATGAGCTGCTCCCGGCCCCGCTCCGAACAATGGCTGCGTTTTCGGGTTTTATCGGAGAGCGGGCGCGGGCGCGGGCGGGGGTGCTAGCGACCTGGTTCGTCGGCGTCGGGACATTACCGGCAGATAAGCCGCGCCGGGGGGCGCCAGGCCTCAACAGGTCCCTCTGTTGCTTCTGTCTGTGCGTCCGCGCTGGGGCCCACCTACCAGACGTATGATATTCAGCCATCCTGCAAACGACGTAACGAGGAAGCTTCGAAAAGTGAATTACGCTTTGTTATTGCAGGTCAAGTAACTTACGATGGCTGATCAACAAAGACGGATACCGACTCTATCCTGCAGCTTCCATGACACTGACCTATATAAAAGTCAAAACAACATGTTGTTGTTCTCGTCTTCAGTCCAGAGACTGGTTTGATGCGGCTTGTTTATTTACGTGACCATTACGGCACTCCAACCCCAGTTCTCGATACCAGTAATATCGTACTACTTTTCTGCGAAGTAAAAGACATATTTTTGTGACAATATTCACATTTGGTTTTATTAATGTGTAGGTACCCCGATGTATCGATATATTACAGAGATATGGTCCACCGGCCGGTGTGGCCGAGCGGTTCTAGGCGCTACAGTCTGGAACAGCGCGGCCGCTACGGTCGCAGGTTCGAATCCTGCCTCGGGCATGGATGTGTGTGATGTCCTTAGGTTAGTTAGGTTTAAGTAGTTCTAAGTTTTAGGGGACTGATGACCTCAGGTGTTAAGTCCCATAGTGCTCAGAGCCATTTGAACCATTTTTGATATGGTCCTTGTGCGTATTTATTTCTGTGAGACTGTCATAATCTTTGACTTACTTGTAATCGTTTTGCCGCGAATGCGCACAGGGCAGTCTTTGTTTCACTCTGCAGATGTTAAGCTGTTATTTCGCTTTGTAAAAGAACAGTCAAGTCTTGTGTTTGGTTAAAGTGAAAATTAAATAAATGAAGATTGATACAAAACTGTTTTCTTGATGATGTGGCAATTAAGGAGAAGTATATGTGAATTTACAAGAAGTTTAATAAAAATATGGATTGTGAACACCAAGTCAAAAATTATTTCTACCATACCATTTTTATGATATCGGATTGTTTGAACATTAAGAATTTCATGAAAAACGCATTTGTTAGGTCTTCAAATATTGCTAAAATACAGATCTGGACCTTCTAGCTGTCAAAGTGGAATCACCTTAAAATCAACGAGATGAGCCATGACAACTTCGACGAAATGTACGTAGGAACCCATTCACGATAAGTGCCAAAATTAATGACTGTTTTACAGTGACTTCATTATTTCTATTCTGACGATACCATCCACAGTCAATAACTTTGTTGTTGCCCGATAAAGCGAACATATGCTGCGTGAGCAACATTATTAATCTGATTTCTAACCTACTTTGCAAGTGGTAGTATTGTTAGAGGCTCTCCATGCTATTCTATCCTGTGCACGCTTCTTCATCTACCAGTACCTACTGTAACCTACATCCTCCTGAATCTGTTTAGTGTACACATCTCTTGGTCTCCCTCTACAATTTTTACCCTCCACGCTGCCCTCCAATACTAAACTGGTGATCCGTTGAAGCCTCAGAATATGCCCTACCAACCGATCCCTTCTTCTAGACAAGTGGTGTCACAAATTTCTCTTCTCTCCAATTCAATTCAATACCTCCTCATTACTTATGTAATCTACCCATCTAAAACAACATACAGTGAAATTAAAAGCAGATGTTGTAACATTAAGAGTGCAAAGGGAATTCCGCTGTTAAATACAGAGAAGAGAACGGACGGATGGAAAGAGTACACTGAAGGCCTCTACGAGGGTGAAGACTTCTCTGATGTGATAGAGCAAGAAACAGAAGTCGATACAAGGAGAGACATAGGAGATCCAATATGAGTATCAGAATTCAAAAGAGGTCTGGAGGACTTAAGCGCAAATAAGTCAGCAGGCATAGATAACATTGCAACAGAATTTCTAAAATCGTTGCGGGAAGCTGCAACAAACCTGCTGCTAGTGTGCAGAAAGTGTGAGTCTTGCCACATAACATCTGACTTTAGGAAAACGGCATCCACACAATTCCGAAGACTAAAAGAGCTGAAAAGCGCAAGAATTGTCGTACAATCGGTTTAGCAGCTCGTGCATCAAAATTGCTGACAAGAATAACACGCAAAAGAATGAAAGGAAAATTGAGGATCTGTTAGATGGCTATCAGTTTGGCTTCAGCAAAGTTAAAGGCACCAGAGAGGCAGTTCTGACTTGGCGGTTGATAATGGAAGCAAGACTAAAAAACAATCAAAGATATGTCGTCCTGGGAAAACCGCTCGACAATGTCAAATGGTGGAAGAGGTTTGAAATTCTGAGGAAAGTAGGGGTAAGCTATAGGGAGAGACAGGTAGTATACAAGAGCCAAGAGGAAACAATAAAACTGGAAGGCAAAGAAGAGAGTGCCCATACTGTTCGATCTGTACATCGAAGAAGCAAATAAAAGGAAGGTTCAAGAGTGGACTTAAAATTTGGGCTGAAAGGATATCAATGATAAGATTCGTTGATGACACTGCTATCCTCAGGGAAAGAGAAGAAGAATTACTGGATCTGCTGAAGGGAATGAACAATCTAATGAGCACAGAATATGGATTGAGAGTAAATCGAAGAAGAGGAAAGTAATGAGAAGTAGCAGAAACTAGAACCGCGGGAAACTTAACGTCAGGATTGATGGTCACGAAGCAGATGAAGCTAAGGAATTCTGCTATCTAGGCAGCAAAATAACCAGTGATGGAAGGAACACGGAGGACGTCAAAAGCAGACTAGCACTGGCTTAAAGGGCATTCCTGGCCAAGAGAAGTCTGCTAGTATCAAACATAGGCCTTAATTTGAGGAATAAATTCGTGAGAATATACGTCTGGAGCACAGCATTGCATGGCAGTGAGACATGGACTGTGGAAAAACAGAAACAGAAGAGAATCGAAGCATGTGAGATGCGATGCCACAGAAGAATGATGAAAATTATATCGATTGATAAGGGAAGGAACGAGGAGATTCTCCACAGAGTCGGCGAGGAAAGGAATATATGTAATACGTTTACAAGAAGAAGGGACGGGATGGCAGAATATCTGTTAACCTCCATTGTACCAGAGAGAGCTGTAGAGGGCAAAAGCTGTAGAGGTATACAGAAATTAGAATACTTCCTGCAAATAATTAAAGACGTAAGATTCAAGTTCTACTCTGAGATGAATCGATTGGCACTGGAGAGGTATCCGTGGCTGGCCATATTAAACCAGTCAGAAGATTTATGAAAAAAAATTTTTTTTAATTAAAAAGAGGGGGGTCTCTATGTACGGTTTCCATACGCGGCAGCACTCTCGTGTTGCTAGGTCTGTAGTAATGATCTGTTTTGTAGACGCTCTTTGCATTTCGCATACCAAACAACGGAGGTGACGCGGGGGAGGAGCAGTACAGTCCAATAAAATTCTGTGTTCCTTTAAACCGTACAGCCACTGAAGCTTACGAAAAGCTGCAGCACGTGCACGCTGATGATGCATCACCTATTGCAACAGTGTTTACGTGGTTGAAGGACTTCAAAGAAAACCGACTTGTCATTTTAAGCAAGGTGGGCCTGTTGTTTCGACTTCTGCTGTGATTAACGTCAGCGTCAAAACAGCTGTTGTGATTGTTCGTGAAGGTTGGTGGATAACATTATGTAATCTCAGTGAAGTGGTGATAGTTTCATATGGCAGTGTCTTTATGATTATGCCTGATCATTTACATATGACCCGTGTTTGTGCACGTTGGGTGCCACGTCTGTTGATTCCTGAAACAAAGGCTCTGCGGATGGAGATAAGCCGAGAGCTGCCGCGTCTCTTTGCTGATGGAGGTGATGCGTTTCTGGAATCGATTATCATCGTTGAGAAGTCACGCCTGCGTCACAACGATCCTGAAGGAAAACGAGCCAGCACAGCATGGAAATCGTCAAGTCCTCTAACAGCAAAAAAAGGCAAGAAAAGTGATGGTATAAAATTTTTTGACTGTCGTGGAATGATCTACCCCTTAAACTACTGTTACAGTACCATACTACACGTCAGTGCTGGCTAAACTGAGGAAGCAAATTGCAAGGAAAACGACCAGAACTTTCTCGAGCTGGGCGGCGACTTCACCATGACAATGCGTGGCCTCACTTCGCAAAACAAGTCATGCAGTTTCTAGCTCAATTTAACTTTACCCGTGTACTGCACCCGCCTTATACCCTCCATATTGCACCCTACGAGTTTTTTGAATTCACATCACTAGAGGCAAAGCGTCGGGTATTCGATTTGAGAAGTCTCAAGTAGTGGTCAAGAAAAGTGAGGTGATTCTCAGGAACTGCCAAAGAATGGCCTGCAATGTATGTTCCAGAATTGGTAGAGACGATACAAAGAGTGCATGCAACTAGGAGAGGAGTAGAATGACAAAAATAATGTAAAAACTGAAATGTAGTAATAAACATCCGTGAAAAACACTTCTCAGTCCATGTTGATCAGCCCTCGCATATTGAATAACTACACTTCAAAGTGACACAGATATATCACTGTTTTTCAGCATAGTCTACAGGTCTCTGTGAACAACGGTCGAAACAACTTGGACCACAGAAACCCGCTCCCGTGTCACGGAGCCATTCGGCAACCGCTGTGCTGAACGTGCTCGTCTTTGGGAAATCTGCGGTTGCTGCGAATCAGTTCCTCGATTGGCTGGACTACATTGTCTGCGGACGGCGTCGATGGTTTTCCCTTTCCGTTCATCAAAATGGTTCAAATGGCTGTGAGCACTATGGGACTTAACATCTGAGGTCATCAGTCCCCTAGAACTTAGAACTACTTAAACCTAACTAACCTAAGGACAACACACACATCCATGCCCGAGGCAGGATTCGAAACTGCGACCGTAGCGGTCGCGCGGTTCCAGACTGAAGCGCCTAGAACCGCTCGGCCATACTGGTCGGCTTTCCGTTCATCGTCACCCACGTCCGTACGGCCTTGGTGAAATTGTTAGCACCAATCCACTACGACTGAATGCGACACTGGATTTGGTCCATACATAGTGAGAATTTCACTTTGAATCTGTGCACGATTTAGACGTTTTACGCAAAGTAATCGTATTTTCCACGTACTTTGGAGTCCGTTTCCAGTAGCCAGGTCATTTTATTCGCACCTGCGATGCACCTCTTATCCGTACCGCAGCAGAGATGTATCTGTAGGGATTCCAGGACATGTGCTTTCTTCTGACAATGTGCCATTCTTGTTGTGGAATGGTCATTTTGCGGGGTGACATATATAATTTACTTTTTGAAATCCCCTCGTAGTACTAAACTGAATGCGAGCATTCACAACAGGAGCAGAAGCATCAACTGAATGTCTAGCTTTGTGGACAGCAGCTGCCAGAATAAGATTTGTTGGAATGTTTCTGTTGCGGGGGATGTAGGAAAGAAAGTTGTCATAGGAAGAAACGAAAAAACGAAGTAGTTGAATTGCCACATGTCACAATTGGTGAACGCGCAATGAAAACTAAGTGCGCAGATGACATGAATTTGATATTATTCATTACATGAACTGCTAGGTTCTTTCTTTCGAATGACTAAGATTCCTGTATTACGTCAATAGGTATACACCACCCGCCCAAAAACTTGCGAGACTGATTTTATTTCTGGCATGTGAGCGATGATAGCTTAGTAACTACGGTGTCCACTTGAAGTAACAACTGTAAACATCAGTTGTGAGCAGGCAGTGTTAAGTAGTGGATATGGAAGCGAAGTGTGTCAACGTTGTAGTGTTAAAAAACACAATGGAGTAATGTCTCCAAGTCACGTGTTCAAGATATCATCCAGAATGTTCTGAACAAGAGAAAAGTGTGTGCAAAGTTTGTCCCGCGCAGCTTTAGTCCCAAACAAAACAACGACTCGTGGACGCCTGTCGGTACATGATTGAAATGCAAAACGAAGGCAATTCTTTGCTGGAAAAAAACATCACGGATGACGAGTGTTGGTTAACTCGAAGTCTCGACACCCGTCTGACTTCAGTACGAACATACCGCGGAACGACAAAATGCAGAAATTCTCATGAAGGGTCAACGCATTGACGGCTTAACTGACATTTGAGTGGCACGCGATTTGAACAACATCTCAAACAAGGTCTTTTCTTAGAGTTTCACGTGGTTGTATGAACGTTCTGTGCGTTTTGGTCAGGTGGTGGTAGACTATGAGGAATATTTAAGCATTAATACCTCCAACTTAATTTTTGTCTATTTTTTATTAACTCAATTTAGAAATTTCTGGGAGCGACAGAGTGCGCGAACTTGTCCCCTTAAAACGAACGATTATGCACTGACGTGTCACTTGAGAACAACGCAACACTTCGAAATTACGATCGCGAGTAAATACTGGTAATAATAATCCAGGCTACGGTCACTGAAACTGACCGATTGAATGAAATGCCTAATGAGCACACAGTAAATTGAAAGTAAACCGAAGAATCACTAAAGTAGTAAGAGTACCAGAAATGACTAATAATCTCAACAGCAAAACTAGGGACCACAAAGTGAACGAATTCTGCTACTTTGGAGACAAAATAACACGTGATAGGCGAAGCAAAGAGGACATAAAAATCCAACAGGGCATTTTTGGTAAGAAAGATTCTACTAATATCAAACATCGGTCTTAATTTGGGAAAGAAATTTCTGAGAACGCATGTTATGAAATTGTACAACGTACGCTCCACCACGCACCATACAGTGGCTTGCGGAGTATGTCTCTAGATGTAGATCTACGCAAGTAGAAAGCTGCTGAGAATATGGATCGCACAATGGCAACTGCGACAGTTTCATTTCCCCAAAATCATCAAAATGTGTCCTCATGAGCACCAAACATTGCCTGATAGACGAGCTTCCCTCACCGAGGCGGCGATAGAATGATCAAGAAACAAAGTTCTCCCTCCACATGGAGTGGAAGACTCAATTTTGCTGCCGATGTGACGGGTGAGAAAACCGCTTATTATTTATTTCATGCCGGCCGGAGTGGCCGAGCGGTTCTAGATGCTACAGTCTGGAACCGCGCGACCGCTACGATCGCAGGTTTGAATCCTGCCTTGAACATGGATGTGTGTAATGTCCTTAGGTTAGTTAGGTTTAAGTAGTTCTAAGTTCTAGGGGACTGATGACCTCAGCAGTTACGTCCCATAGTGCTCAGAGCCATTTATTTCATGAAGAAAACGGGAATTCTGCAGAAACTTCCCAATCTCGGCGTACAAAACGCTCCTTGACAAGAAGTTGGTAGTGGCATGATGGAGTACTGTCCCATCGATTGGTAGGCTTTTCCGTACCAAGCACTGTGGTGGGCGACTCAGTTCGAATGGGTACACCACATTTAGGAGAGAAAACAACTCACCTTCCTATACTGGTTGGCAGACGATATCTCGTTCTTTGATGCCTGAACAGAACAGGCAAAACTGCCGAGTTCAATTAATCCCAGGGGATGGATGGCAGCGGTGGAACGGTGTCTTCAGTTCAGGGATAGTAGAGGCGCAAGCTCTGTCAACAAAAGCACAAAAATAGCCACAGTCTTACTTCCGCGAAACTGTCCAACATCCACGGAAACTTCATCAAAAATGGTTCAAGTGGCTCTGAGCGCTATAGGACTTAACATCTGTGGTCATCAATCCCCTAGAACTTAGAACTACTTAAACCTAACTAACCTAAGGACATCACACACATCCATGCCCGTGGCAGGAATCGAACCTGCGACCGTAGCATTCGCGCGGTTCCGGACTGAGCGCCTAGAACCGCTAGACCACCGCAGCCGGCGCCCTAGTCACACGTCATTTATTTAGCGCCCAAACTGCTGAGGCCATCGATCCCTAGACTTACACACTACTTAAACTAACTTATGCTAAGAACAACACACACACCCACGCCCGAGAGAGGACTCGAACCTCCGGCGGGAGAGGCTGCGCAGTCAGTGACATGGTACCTCTAACCGCGCAGCCACTCTGCGAGGCGAGAACCCAGAAACCACACGGAGGAAGCACCTTACTGATGACGAAATTGCAAAGCCGTTCTCCTAGCAAATATTCCCAGAACACTCTGAGCAAAATTAACCACGTAATGGGATAAAAATAAGTCAATACTGCGCAACTATATGTGACGTTGTTGTGTTGTTGTGGTCTTTAGTCCGAACACTGATTTTATGCAGATCTCCATGCTATTCTATCTTGTGCGAGCCTCTTCATCTCCGAATAACTACTGGAACCTACTTCTTTCTGAATTTGCTCACTGTATTCATTTTTTCGGTCTCGCTTTATGATTTTTACCACCCATACTTCCTTCCAATGCTAAACTGGTGATCCCTTGATGTTTCATAATGTGTCCTATCAACCAGTCCCTTCATTTGGTTAAGTCTTGCCACAAAATCCTTGTGTCCCCAATTCTATTCAATACCTATTCACCACATTTCGAAAGCGTCTATTATCTTTTTATCTAAACTGTTTATAGCCCATGTTTCAGTTTCACACACGGGTACACTCCAGACATACACCTTCAAAAAATACTTCCTGATATTTAACCTACATTAGAACATTAAGAAATTTCTCTTCTTCAGAAATGCTTATCTTGTTATTGTCAGTCTACATTTTATATCCTCTCTACTTCGGCCATCTTCAGTTATTTTGCTGCCCAACTAGAAAAACTTAACTACTGCGTTAAGTGTCTCGTTTCCTAATCTAATTCCCTTAGCATCACCCGATTTAATTCGACGACATCCCATTATCCTTGTTTTGATATTGTTAATGTTCATCTTATATCCTCCTTTCATGACTGTGTTCATTCCGTTAAACTGCTCTTCCAAGTCCTTTGCTGTCTTTAATAGAATTACAATGTCATCGTGAATCCTCAATATTGTTATTTCTTCTCCCTGAACAAATTTTCGTTTGGTTTCCTTTACTACTTCTTCAATGTACATACCGAATAACATAAGGGATAGGCTACAACTCTTTACCATCCCCTTCTCAGCCACTGCTTCCCTTTCATGCCCCTCGACTCTCATAACTATCGTCTGGTTTCTGTACAAGTGGTAAATACCGTTTCGCTCCTTATAGTTTACCCCTGCTACCTTCAGAATTTCAAATAGAGTATTGCAGACGGCAATGTCACAAAATTATTATATGTGCTACTTTAACCTGGAATGCCAAGACGCCTGAGTATACGTCAATGACGTGTGGAATGTGTCAAGAAAGAAACAAGAAACTACTCACATTAGTCAGGAATTACGTATTTTTCGTTGGGTTTTACTATGTGACTGTGTGTTTATTTTGGCCTAATTTACTTTTGTGGCAAGTTTCATCAATATTTTTCAACTTATCAGCACTAAACTAACAGTGAAATAAAGGCGCTTTCTTGGACTGAGCTCGTAAATATAACATGAAGGATAGGACACAAAATAACGAGACTATAACATTCTGTGTGAACTGATAACAGAGAAGATTTCTCACAGTGGTAAGCCTCTTAGGTCAAGGTGGCAATGGAAAGTGCATTACCATACAGATAAATTATACTTTTTTATGAGAAAAACCTGCAAAAAAAGTAAACACACAGTTTTAATTATGATCATAAAGAGACTTTCAAATTAGGCAAGATAGTCAACAAATTATAAGGTAATTTTGATTGCTATCAAGTGGGAACTTACCTTAAATACTGCAGTGACAAGTGAAATCATTGCTTGAAGTGCACCTGAAACTGCTGGATTCTGTATAATTTCCTATGTCCGGAGACTGCAGGAGCAAACGACCTCGCACAGAACCATACGTACGAAATCCCGGGAGATTTCGAGTATTACTTCGGGTTAATGACTTCTTCTTTACTATTTAATACGAAAATTCACTAACATTATGACACAGAGAAATGCACTGTCACGAGCTGACAAGAAAACTAAGACGAAATAGCGAAGTTTAGATGTTGTTGTTGTTGTGGTCTTCAGTCCTGAGACTGGTTTGATGCAGCTCTCCAAGCTACTCTATCCTGTGCAAGCTTCTTCATCTCCCAGTACCTACTGCAACCTACATCCTTCTGAATCTGCTTAGTGTATTGATCTCTTGGTCTCCCTCTACGATTTTTACCCTCCACGCTGCCCTCCAATGCTAAATTTGTGATCCCTTGATGCCTCAAAACATGTCCTACCAACCGATCCCTTCTTCTAGTCAAGTTGCGCCACAAACTTCTCTTCTCCCCAATCCTATTCAATACCTCCTCATTAGTTACGTGATCTACCCACCTTATCTTCAGCATTCTTCTGTAGCACCACATTTCGAAAGTTTCTATTCTCTTCTTGTCCAAACTGGTTATCGTCCATGTTTCACTTCCATACATGGCTACACTCCATACAAATACTTTCAGAAACGACTTCCTGACACTTAAATCTATACTCGATGTTAACAAATTTCTCTTCTTCAGAAACGATTTCCTTACCATTGCCAGTCTACATTTTATATCATCTCTACTTCGACCATCATCAGTTATTTTACTCCCTAAATATCAAAACTCCTTTACTACTTTAAGTGTCTCATTTCCTAATCTAATCCCCTCAGCATCACCCGATTTAATTTGACTATATTCCATTATCCTCGTTTTGCTTTTGTTGATGTTCATCTTATATCCTCCTTTCAAGACACTGTCCATTCCGTTCAACTGCTCTTCCAAGTCCTTTGCTGTCTCTGACAGAATTACAATGTCATCGGCGAACCTCAAAGTTTTTATTTCTTCTCCATGGATTTTAATACCTACTCCGAATGTTTCTTTTGTTTCCTTTACTGCTTGCTCAATATACAGATTGAATAACATCGGGGAGAGGCTACAACCCTGTCTCACTCCTTTCCCAACCACTGCTTCCCTTTCATGCCCCTCGACTCTTATAACTGCCATCTGGTTTCTGTACAAATTGTAAATAGCCTTTCGCTCCCTGTATTTTACCCCTGCCACCTTCAGAATTTGAAAGAGAGTATTCCAGTTAACGTTGTCAAAAGCCTTCTCTAAGTCTACAAATGCTAGAAACGTAGGTTTGCCTTTTCTTAATCTTTCTTCTAAGATAAGTCGTAAGGTTAGTATTGCCTCACGTGTTCCAACATTTCTACGGAATCCAAACTGATCTTCCCCGATGTCCGCTTCTACCAGTTTTTCCATTCGTCTGTAAAGAATTCGCGTTAGTATTTTGCAGTTTAGATGGTGAAGCAATAATATGTTATTGTACTGGAAATACCAAAAGCGTGTCAACGCAGGGTGAATCGCCAGACAAATTGGCGGCGGTCATATTTGGTACAAAACAGTCTCTACCGATTTTCCCAAATATGAAAATTTATTTTCTGGTGTAGAAACAATGTCATAAAGTAAAGACCATTCCTCTTCTTTCGGTAGCCATGCAGCTGGCGTGAAGCTCCGAAAGTGACTTACCATTGTGTGACAGTTGATAAATAGAGAAATCATCATCTGTATTACAAAGTGGGGAAAATGAAAGTGGCACAGGAGAGTGGATATGATTGGGCGTGGATTTTTGGTAGTATTAACGGAGGTGGAATACACCTACAGTTATTTCCAAAAGGATGAAACAACTGCCCATACAGCCGGCCGAACCTTGGAGCATATCTACGCAATCTTCAGGCCTGACAGAGCTGTTGGCAGAGGTCAATCTGGTCGCAGCTCTAGCTGGCCACCCAGGTCACATGACCTGTCAGTGTGCGATTACTTTTTGTGGGGAACCCGCAAATTGAAGGGTATCGTAGGTGAAAGATCTGCATGATTAAGATAGTTGACTAAATATTGAATAAATAACTTGGTCATGTTTATCTGTTGCACAACGGATAGCAGTAGGACATAAAATGGAAGTCTGTGAGAGAATACGTAAGCATGTGCTCTGGTAAAAGTATCACGTTTATTCAAGAACAGCTGAACAAACTAATAAGGTAAACTACACTCCTGGAAATTGAAATAAGAACACCGTGAATTCATTATCCCACGAAGGGGAAACTTTATTGACACATTCCTGGGGTCAGATACATCACATGATCACACTGACAGAACCACAGGCACATAGACACAGGCAACAGAGCACAATGTCGGCACTAGTACAGTGTATATCCACCTTTCGCAGCAATGCAGGCTGCTATTCTCCCATGGAGACGATCGTAGAGATGCTGGATGTAGTCCTGTGGAACGGCTTGCCATGCCATTTCCACCTGGCGCCTCAGTTGGACCAGCGTTCGTGCTGGACGTGCAGACCGCGTGAGACGACGCTTCATCCAGTCCCAAACATGCTCAATGGGGGACAGATCCGGAGATCTTGCTGGCCAGGGTAGTTGACTTACACCTTCTAGAGCACGTTGTGTGGCACGGGATGCATGCGGACGTGCATTGTCCTGTTGGAACAGCAAGTTCCCTTGCCGGTCTAGGAATGGTAGAACGATGGGTTCGATGACGGTTTGGATGTACCGTGCACTATTCAGTGTCCCCTCGACGATCACCAGTGGTGTACGGCCAGTGTAGGAGATCGCTCCCCACACCATGATGCCGGGTGTTGGCCCTGTGTGCCTCGCTCGTATGCAGTCCTGATTGTGGCGCTCACCTGCACGGCGCCAAACACGCATACGACCATCATTGGCACCAAGGCAGAAGCGACTCTCATCGCTGAAGACGACACGTCTCCATTCGTCCCTCCATTCACGCCTGTCGCGACACCACTGGAGGCGGGCTGCACGATGTTGGGGCGTGAGCGGAAGACGGCCTAACGGTGTGCGGGACCGTAGCCCAGCTTCATGGAGACGGTTGCGAATGGTCCTGGCCGATACCCCAGGAGCAACAGTGTCCCTAATTTGCTGGGAAGTGGCGGTGCGGTCCCCTACGGCACTGCGTAGGATCCTACGGTCTTGGCGTGCATCCGTGCGTCGCTTCGGTCCGGTCCCAGGTCGACGGGCACGTGCACCTTCCGCCGACCACTGGCGACAACATCGATGTACTGTGGAGACCTCACGCCCCACGTGTTGAGCAATTCGGTGGTACGTCCACCCGGCCTCCCGCATGCCCACCATACGCCCTCGCTCAAAGTCCGTCAACTGCACATACGGTTCACGTCCACGCTGTCGCGGCATGCTACCAGTGTTAAAGACTGCGATGGAGCTCCGTATGCCACGGCAAACTGGCTGACACTGACGGCGGCGGTGCACAAATGCTGCGCAGCTAGCGCCATTCGACGGCCAACACCGCGGTTCCTGGTGTGTCCGCTGTGCCGTGCGTGTGATCATTGCTTGTACAGCCCTCTCGCAGTGTCCGGAGCAAGTATGGTGGGTCTGACACACCGGTGTCAATGTGTTCTTTTTTCCATTTCCAGGAGTGTACTAATAAATTGGTGATGGTTGCTGTTTTTCACAACACTCTCGGCTGAGTTACAAAATTAAGTTTTCAAATGCGTCTTGGAGACCCCACCGCGATTTATCATTAATTATTAACTATGTAAGCGTCAGAGGAATCTTTCAGTGCCGACATTCACGCACATATACACGTATCATAGAAACTGAGGACAAATGTAAGAATAAAGAAAATCTTCACCAGTATGTACGTGGTTGGCAAGAGTGCACGAAGCAAGTGAACAAGAATTCACCGACAACCATAAACTGGTAATAGCTTCACATAGAAGAGGTTCTGAAACTAATTTGGAAGTTTTACCCCGAGAATCAGTAACTGAGACATGTGACGACTGTCACAATCCGCAAGCACGTGGTTGTCACAAACAGAAATTGCGGATAAAATAAGTCGTAAAATTCAGAATAGCTAAGGAAATTGGACAGGATATATTACTTTGACATGCGATCTGCGAACTTGAGGCTCTCGGATCCGTTCTGAACACATGCTGAGACAACAAAGACACGTGGAATCTAGATTGCGAACTGAAATCTAAATTAGCAAAGTTTCATAAATCTGTTCAGTTATGCAATACTCGTGAGATCAACAACGAACTAAATCAGAGTGAACTGAGGAAATACATCACGAGTCCACATGTTTGAATAGGGGCAGAGCAGAACAATAGCTTGCATCCGTTGCTACATGCAACTGCTCATAATGTTACGAAATTAGCTAGAAAAATTCCGTATAACGAATAATGAGCGATGGGGGCAAGACGTTAATTCTGAATTGAGCTGAGGGTTGGGTTTGGGTTGTTTGGGGGAGGAAACCAGACAGCGAGTTCACCGGTCTCATCGGATTAGGGAAGGACGAGGAAGGAAGTCGGCCGTTCCCTTTCAATGGAACCATCCCGACATTTGCCTGGAGCGATTTAGGGAAATCACGGAAAACCTAAATCAGGATGGCTGGACGCGGGATTGGACCGTCGTCCTCTCGAATGCGAGTCCAGTGTGCTAACCACTCCGCCACCTCGCTCGGTGCTTGAGCTGAAATGTATACAAATGAGACAATGAATCAACTATGTATAGGCACACTTACACTTTGTCTGTGTCGCCCGTCTCGCGTCTCCTGGAACACTGCCGAACGAACCACTTTGGAACCCACGCGTTCCGTTCTTTCGGAAGTGCCCAGAGACTTCCCTGTTGTGTAGTCCAGCCTGTACAAGATCTTCACCCAAGGCGAACAGAAACCTCTTTGCTACGTGGTACGTGTTTTATAGGGTTGGCTGTCCTGCCACAGTAGCAGACTACTATTACCCCCACCGATCTAGATACTGAAATTTAGCTTGTACGACTCTCATTCATACTTTTCATTCATCAGTTGAAAAGGAGAAAGGATGTATACATTGACATACTGTACATAGATGTATTGAATTTGCTTATGGTGCTCCGAGAATTACCCAAAATGTTTGTAAAATGTGAGTTGAAATACAGGTAATATACCTTGTGGCCTCAGTACACACACTCAGCTGCTCAGTCTCATTTTTTATGTAGTTCACAGTTTGCGCCCAGAATTTAGGTGTCAGAGGTGGGTGCATTAAGTTAAATGTTAAACAAAATTATGAAGAGGTTCCTGTAGAGACCCTTCATAGTCTAAGATGTTTCGTAACAACCCTCAAAATCTTCAAGTAATGGAGTAGAATAATTCGGATGAGACTGCAGCAATTCCAACATTCCAGCTTCGATCCGCCTCCACCAACCTGCCGACCAGTGCCCAAATTGCCAAGAGATAAGTAGTGGTCACTGCAGTCAGGTTAGTGCTGTATATCCTTTCCTCTGCTGCGTTTCCTTCTAGCCTGGAACTCTGTTTTCTGAGCAACTTTCATCTTCCCGTCTTGTAGCATAAAAATCTCGGAACTTGGTCTCCCGGTAACACTGATCTGCTGCTGTCGATTAGCACTATCAAAGACAGAGTTGCTGTTGCAATTCTCAACTCATGCAAGTTTCGACAGTAAATCTAATCCTGAGCATTTACAATTAAATATTAAAGGTATGGAAAGCAAAAAATGTTCATGAGAGACTCTGAGACAATGAAATGTAGCAATGCTTATTAAGTAGCTGTAAAACGCAGAATAAAAATATGTACATCTATTGAGTTTGTAAAACCAGTAACTCGATGTATTAAAAAATCTCTGCCCAGAATACAACGAAAGACATAACACCGCTACGCCAGTTAGAACTCGAACATCGACTGCCTGTTACACCTTGACAATCTCAGATTTCCTTTTTAATCGAAAAGATAAGCATATGAATGCCAATATTCGAAGCGTTATGGATTGAGTTTTTAACAAGCGATTGCAGCTACAGGAAGAAAAAATGCAAGAGCTAACGCGCTGTAGTAGTAATGCGAAGCTTAAATGTAACCACACACGCATCTTATTAAAGAGACGAAAACTGCCACCGCTAACTCATTTTAGTCCTAAGATGGAGCATTAACAAGTTCGTGTACGTCTTATTAACCGAAAAACCTAACCTGTTACCTGCTCTCGATAACCAAACGTAAGTAAAATCACATATATGTGCAAATATAAGCATATACCCTGATAGAAAGGCATTCCTTTACGTTTCCCGAAGCGTAAAATTCGATGATCATGAATTATACGAGGGGCGTTCGGTAAGTAATGACACACTTTTTTTCTGAAAACAGGTTGTTTTTATTCGGCATTCCAATACACAATATTATTCTCCAACCTTTTGGCTACTCTATTCTCCAACATGATCTCCGTCCACTGTAATGGCCTGTATGCTCACATGGTACCACTCTACTGGTCGAGCAGTTCTAGGCGCTTCAGTCTGGAACCGCGCGACCGCTACGGTCGCAGGTTCGAATCCTGCCTCGGGCATGGATGTGTGTGATGTCTTAGGTTAGTTAGGTTTAAGTAGTTCTAAGTTCTAGGGGACTGATGACCTCAGCTGTTAAGTCCCATAGTGCTCAGAGCCATTTGAACCATTTGTCTACTGGTCGACGTCGGAGCCAACGTCTTGCAGCATTAATAACCTCCCTATCATCCACGTACTGCTTGCCGTGGAGCGCATTCTTCATTAGGCCAAATAGATGGAAGACAGAAGGTGCGAGATCCGGGCCGTTTGGTGAATGACAAAGACAAATCCAGTGAAGGTTTGTGAATTCCTAGATAGCGCGCAGACTTGCGTAAGGGCATGCTTTTCTGGTGAAGGAGAAAAACGTTTCCCTTTGGTGGTGACGAACATGCTGAAGGTGTTTCTTCAATTTCTTGATGGTTCAGAACTGATCGTCGCATCATGACGGAGGACATCAAACAGAGTCCATGAAGACCGTCGCCGTGGCTTTACCAGATGAGGTTGCCACTCTGAACTTTTTCTTCGAACGTGAAACGGTGCGATGCTAATCCATGGATTACAGTTTCGTTTTCGGTTCGAACTAATGAACCCATGTGTCACCGCCTGTGACGATGTTCGACAAAAAAAAAAAAAATAAAAAAAAGAAATTAATTAATTAATTAATTAATCTTCAGTTACGCGGCGACGAACCCAGAGGGTACACACCTTTTAGTACACCACCTGGTGGATGAGAATGTCAGCACTACCAACAGAGACATCCAGTTGTGCAGCGAGGTGTTTGATTGTCGATCACCTCGAATAAGAGTGTCCGCACGTTGCAATATTGCACGAGTCACAGCTGTGTAAGGCCGGTCGGCAAGCGGAAGATTTCACAAGTTTGCTCGACCTTTCTGCGATGATGACAAACCCCTAGCGCCCAACACCTCACAGTGCTTTTTTTCACTGCCAGGTCTCCGTAGACATTCTGCAAGCGCCTACGAATACCTGCGATGTTCTGATCATCTGCCAAAAGAAACTCAATGACGGCTCTCTACTTGGAACGCACCTTCGTTACAGACGCCATTTTGAAGGCTGCGTATAGGGTTGCCATCTGTCTGAACTTCACAAAGCTATAGGGACTGAAAAGGGAATATTCCACGAAGTCCGACAAAAATATTCCGCATTTTCTCGACCGAAATTGGCCAAGGTAAAAAAAGGCTGTTGCGTTACTTACTGAACGCCCCTCATCGACTACAACATGCCTGAAAATGCCTGCTGTTGAGTAGTTTTTATAAGAAATATCCCAATAAAATTACTCGCATATAAGATACAGATACAGAAGCACACTGTACAAAAGGTTAGTCATCCGACGGAGACATAACGCTGTTACCGTGTTACACAGCCTTTAACATTTATACTGATCGTAGTTCGGCAAGGAAGAGAATGCACAAGTTTCTTCAGATACACGATGTCCATCTGAAGCCTATCTTTAATGAGTAGTTCCCATAGAGCTATAAAATAGTTCCCATAGAGCTATAAAATTGCGGAGAAATTGACTGCTACGTTTCACCCATTCTTCCAAATAATCACAATCTTCTATAGGATTAAGGTTGGTGATTTAGTGGGCTAATCGAGGTACGATAGGACTCTGGAGAACACAGTATACATCAAACTAGTGGCGTTTGAGAGTGGTTTTCGTGATCTTGGAAGAGTCCACAGCAAACTCGTCATGAAGACGTAGAAGAAAGGATAAATTGTAGGGCGCCAGGCAGAGACACCTCTACGTTGTCAGGATGGTATTGTGGAGCTGTAAAGAGCCTTTCAACTATAATAAATGTGATTAGAAAGTCAAAATTTACTGATGGCGGTTCACATTTCAGTGTCTTATCAGCCATGGTTCAAAATGATTCAAATGGCTCTGAGCGCTATGGGACTGAGGTCATTAGTCCCCTAGAACTTAGAACTACTTAAACCTAACTAACCTAAGGACATCACACACATCCATGCCCGACGCAGGATTCGAAACTGCGACCGTAGCGGTCGCGCGGTGCCAAACTGTAGCGCTTAAAACCGCTCGGTCACCCCGGCCGGCTTATCAGCCATGGCTGACACCTCTTTCCAGAGTCATGGTGGATTTCTGCTGACTCCTGTTGTCAGCTCAGCCTCGTTAGTGGTCAAGGCTGGAACTTGAAGCCTCCTGGGCTGCCAACTGGCCGTCTTCAGGTGCATCCGTAGCTTGAGAGTCCCACTCCGAAGCTTCCTACAGTTCCTATATATACATAAATACGTGAACCGAGGTCATGGTACGCTAACATCCCCCCCCCACCCAAAAAAAAGCATCACAAAACTACTCTCGGCCTACGTGTTTATCGCCTCACTGGGCCGTTAGCTCCCTCGGCGTCATAAGTCGTTTGAAAAGAGCCAAAATCGCGACTCGTTGTACCGCATTACACAACTCCTGTCAGCTACCCCCCAGTTGTGTTTAATTTGGGCCAATGAAAACGTGAAGCTTAGTGTCACCGTGAGCACTGGCCGTTTGCGAGGTACCAGACTTCTTATGCCAACTGCATGCGCCTTCTTCACTACTTTGGCTCATAAACTGTGTTGTGAACATCCGAAACTACTTTCATCCGGCCACAACTGTGAGTCCTTCGATTGCTCTGGAAGAAGGCTCATCAAACATGAAATTTTAGTTCATTTTCTTACGAAAATAAAAAAATATTTACCAGACTTTGGCACAATTTTTAGCCACAGCACTACTGGGTTCATTACAACTGACGACTAGCAACCCCTTACTCGATGAACAGATTAGCAAACAGTTCTCTTGCAGTACAAAATGCAACATCCACGAAATACTTTTCATCAGAATCTTTAACTGCCATTGTTCTACTCGATGACGTTGCCTGCTGTTGCTGGGGTCTCGAAGTGGGGCCGAGCTTCTGCATCCTCAACACTATATTGACCTCAATGTGAGAGTGCTGGTACGCTGAGACGGCAGGCGAGATCCTCAGGGTTGCCTCCCCCACGTCGTTGTGGATTGCAGTGAGCCCTCGCCAATGTCTGTGGTATCTGTCCAACTTTGGTGAGGCACCGCGATCTTTGTACGGTACCACATTTTTGATTGAGTGGACCTGCCCCAACTGACGGCAACAACTCTTGTGTTTGAAACCCACTGTCATGAGAAGCTGCGATACCCGTCTCATGACCCCGTCGGTAAGTGTTTTTTTGAGGTCACTGTCCTTACGTTGTGATGCGTGGCTGTTAGTGGCACGCCATTCCATGTAGACACTTTGCACAGTTGGCGTTGGTACATCAACAAATCAGGTAACTTCACGTTGAGGTTACGGACACGTCCATACGCGGTAGGTCCTCACTGGAATTCTTTCCTCTACGTCAACTCATGTTATTGCGCCGGTGTTGTGCGGGGGGCGTTCAATAAACAATGCAATTTACTCGGCCAGTGTCTGTTGAAAAACTGCGAAATTTTTTGTGCAACGTATTCCCGCTTCAGCACCTACAGCTAAGTTCCGGTAAGCATCAGCGCTGTAAGTAGCCTTCAAAATGGCGTCTGTAACTGGGGTTCGTTCCAAGCAGAGAGATGTCACTGAGTTTCTTTTGGCGGAAGATCAGAACATCGCAGGTATTCGAAGGCGCTTGCAGAGTGTCTACGGAGACCCGGCAGCGGTAAAAAGCACGGCGAGTCGTTGGGCGAGGCGTTTGTAATAATCGCAAAGAGGTCGCGCAAATCTGTTCGATCTTCCGCGTTTCGTCGACCGCACACAGCTGTGACTGCTTCTGTGTTGGAAAGCGCGAACAGTCTCATTCGAGGTGATCATCGAAACACGATCAGACACCTCATTGCTCAGTCCTCCTGCTTAGCTGGGTGGTAACGTGCTCGCCTCCCATTCAAGGGGCCTTGGTTCGATACCTGGCAGGGTTGGAGATTTTCTCCGTTCGGGTTGTCCACCTCATCATTCCATCCTCATCACCGCCGCGCAAGTCACCCAATGTGGCGTCGAACGAAAGAAGACTTGCACTTGGTTGCCGAACTTTCCCCAATTGAGGTCTCCCCGCCAACGATGCCATTCGCTCATCTCGTCTCTCACCTCATTGCTCAACTGGACGTCTCTGCTGGCAGGGCAAACACTCTCGTCCACCAGGTTTTTTTTTTTTTTTTTTTTTTTTTTTTTTGTCATCAGTCTACTGACTGATTTGATGCGGCCCGCCACGACTTCCTGTCCTGTGCTAACCTCTTCATCTCAGAGTAGCACTTGCAACCTACGTCCTCAATTATTTGCTTGACGTATTCCAATCTCTGTCTTCCTCTACAGTTCTTGCCCTCTACAGCTCCCTCTAATACCATGGAAGTCATTCCCTCATGTCTTAGCAGATGTCCTATCATCCTGTCCCTTCTCCTTATCAGTGTTTTCCACATATTCCTTTCCTCTCCGATTCTGCGTAGAACCTCCTCATTCCTTACCTTATCAGTCCACCTAATTTTCAACATTCGTCTATAGCACCACATCTCAAATGCTTTGATTCTCTTCTGTTCTCTCCGGTTTTCCCACAGTCCATGTTTCACTACCATACAATGCTGTACTCCAGACGTACATCTACAGAAATTTCTTCCTCAAATTAAGGCCGATATTTGATATTAGTAGACTTCTCTTGGCCAGAAATGCCTTTTTTGCCATAGCGAGTCTGCTTCTGATGTCCTCCTTGCTCCGTCCGTCGTTGGTTATTTTACTGCCTAGGTAGCAGAATTCCTTAACTTCATTGACTTCGTGACCATCAATCCTGATGTTAAGTTTCTCGCTGTTCTCATTTCTACTACTTCTCACTACCTTCGTCTTTCTCCGATGTACTCTCAAACCATACTGTGTACTCATTAGACTGTTCATTCCGTTCAGCAGATCATTTAATTCTTCTTCACTTTCACTCAGGATAGCAATTTCATCAGCGAATCGTATCATTGATATCCTTTCACCTTGTATTTTAATTCGACTCCTGAACCTTTTTTTTATTTCCATCATTGCTTCCTCGATGTACAGATTGAAGAGTAGGGGCGAAAGGCTACAGCCTTGTCTTACACCCTTCTTAATACGAGCACTTCGTTCTTGATCATCCGCTCTTATTATTCCCGCTTGCTTCTTGTACATATTGTATATAACCCGTCTCTCCCTATAGCTTACCCCTACTTTTTTCAGAATCTCGAACAGCTTGCACCATTTTATATTGTCGAATGCTTTTTCCAGATCTACAAATCCTATGAAAGTGTCTTGATTTTTATTTAGCCTTGACTCCATTATTAGCCGTAATGTCAAGAATTGCCTCTCTCGTCCCTTTACTTTTCCTAAAGCCAAACTGATCGTAACCTAGCGCATTCTCAATTTTCTTTTCCATTCTTCTGTATATTATTCTTGTAAGCAGCTTCGATGCATGAGCTGTTAAGCTGATTGTGTGATAATTCTCGCACTTGTCAGCTCTTGCCGTCTTCGGAATTGTGTGGATGATGCTTTTCCGAAAGTCAGAGGGTATATCGCCAGACTCATATATTCTACACACCAACGTGAGTAGTCGTTTTGTTGCCACTTCCCCCAATGATTTTAGAAATTCTGATGGAATGTTATCTATACCTTCTGCCTTATTTGACCGTAAGTCCTCCAAAGCTCTTTTAAATTCCGATTGTAATACTGGATCCCCTATCTCTTCTAAATCGACTGCTGTTTCTTCTTCTATCACATCGGACAGATCTTCACCCTCATAGAGGCTTTCAATGTATTCTTTCCACCTATCTGCTCTCTCCTCTGCATTTAACAGTGGAATTCCCGTTGCACTCTTAATGTTACCACCGTTGCTTTTAATGTCACCAAAGGTTGTTTTGACTTTCCTGTATGCTGAGTCTGTCCTTCCGACAATCATATCTTTTTCGATGTCTTCACATTTTTCCTGCAGCCATTTCGTCTTAGCTTCCCTACACTTCCTATTTATTTCATTCCTTATTCCTTCCTGCTGTATCTATAGCTATAGAGAACTTCAAACGTATCTCGTCATTCCTTAGTACTTCCGTACCCCACTTCTTTGCGTATTGACTCTTCCTGACTAATGTCTTGGACTTCAGCCTATTCTTGATCACTACTATATTGTGATCTGAGTCTATATCTGCTCCTGGGTACGCCTTACAATCCAGTATCTGATTTCGGAATCTATGTCTGACCATGATGTAATCTAATTGAAATCTTCCCGTATCTCCCGGCCTTTTCCAAGTATACCTCCTCCTCTTGTGATTCTTGAACAGGGTATTCGCTATTACAAGCTGAAACTTGTTACAGAACTCAATTAGTCTTTCTCCTCTTTCATTCCTCGTCCCAAGCCCATATTCTCCTGTAACCTTTTCTTCTACTCCTTCCCCTACAACTGCATTCCAGTCGCCCATGACTATTAGATTTTCGTCCCCCTTTACATACTGCATTACCCTTTCAATATCCTCATACACTTTCTCTATCTGTTCATCTTCAGCTTGCGATGTCGACTATCGTTGTCGATGTTGGTCTGCTGTCGATTCTGATTAGAACAACCCGGTCACTGCACTGTTCACAGTAACACACCCTCTGCCCTACCTTCCTATTCATAACGAATCCTACACCTGTTATACCATTTTCTGCTGCTGTTGATATTACCCGATACTCATCTGACCAGAAATCCTTGTCTTCCTTCCACTTCACTGATCCCTACTATATCTAGATTGAGCCTTTGCATTTCCCTTTTCAGATTTACTAGTTTCTCTACCACGTTCAAGCTTCTGACATTTTACGCCCCGACTCGTAGAACGTTATCCTTTCGTTGATTATTCAATCTTTTTCTCATGGTAACCTCCCCCTTGGCAGTCCCCTCCCGGAGATCGGAATGGGGGACTATTCCGGAATCTTTTGCCAATGGAGAGATCATCATGACACTTCTTCAATTACAGGTCACATTTCCTGTGGATACACGTTACGTGTCTTTAATACAGTGGTTTCCATTGCCTTCTGCATCCTCATGTCGTTGATCATTGCTGATTCTTCCGCCTTTAGGGGCAATATCCCACCCCTAGGACAAGAGAGTGCCCTGAACTTCTATCCGCTCCTCCACCCTCTTTGACAAGGCCGTTGGCAGTATGAGGCTGACTTCTTACGCCGGAAGTCTTCGGCCGCCAATGCTGATTATTTATCAAAATTTAGGCAGTGGCGGGGATCGAACCCGGGACCGAAGACGTTTTGATTATGAATCAAAGACGCTACCCTTTTTTTTTTTTTTTTTTTTTTTTTTTTTTTGTTCGTTGTATCTGCTCGGAGCGGACGTCGTAAGAAATCCGTTTAAGTTTGCTGTTGATCTGTTAACTCAGTTTTTTTATTACAGAGGGCACGTTACCCTCTGACCGAACACGCTGAGCTACCGTGCCGGTTATCCCCTAGACCACGAGTTACGATACGCAAAGGTGTTGGCCTGCTAAGTTCTCGCACCTTCCGACTTCCATCTGTTTGGCCCAATGAAGGATGTACTCCGTGGGAGGTAGTAGGTGGATGATGGGGAGGTTGTGGATACTGCAAGACGTTGGCTGCGACGTAGACCAGTAGAATAGTACCATTCATGCAAACGGGCTCTCCCGGAAAGGAGGCGTAAGGCTGTCGCGTTGAATGGAGACAATGTTGAAAAATAGGGTTTTGTACCCAAAAGAGCAGGGAATAATATGGTACACTACTGGCCATTAAAATTGCTACACCACGAAGATGACGTGCTACAGACGCGAAATTTAACCGACAGGAGGAAGATGCTGTGATATGCAAATGATTAGCTTTTCAGAGCATTCACACAAGGTTGGCGCCGGTGGCGACACCTACAACGTGCTGACATGAGCAAAGTTTCCAACTGATTTCTCATACACAAACAGCAGTTGACCGGCGTTGCCTGGTGAAACGTTGTTGTGATGCCCCGTGTAGGGAGGAGAAATGCGTACCATCACGTTTCCGACTTTTTGCGGTTTATCGTATCACGACATTGTTGCTCGCATTGGTCGAGATCCAATGACTGTTAGCAGAATATGGAATCGCTGGGTTCAGGAGGGTACAACGGAACGCAGTGCTGGACCCCAACGGCCTCGTATCACTAGCAGTCGAGATGGCAGGCATCTTGTCCGCATGGCTGTAGCGGATCGTGCAGCCACGTCTCGATCCCTGAGTCATAGGATGAGGACGTTTGCAAGACAACAACCATCTGCACGAACAGTTCGACGACGTTTGCAGCAGCATGGACTATCAGCTCGGAGACCTTGGCTGCGGTTACCCTTGACGCTGCATCACAGACAGGAGCGCCTGCGATGGTGTACTCAACGACGAACCTGGGTGCACGAATGGCAAAACGTCATTTTTTCGGATGAATCCAGGTTCTGTTTACAGAATCATGATGGTCACATCAGTGTTTAGCGACATCGCGGTGAACGCACATTGGAAGTGTGTATTCGTCATCGCCATACTGGCGTATCACACGGCGTGATGGTATGGAGAGCCATTGGTTACACGTCTCGGTCACCTCTTGTTCGCATTGACGGCACTTTGAACAGTGGACGTTACATTTCAGATGTGTTACGACCCATGGCTCTACCCTTCATTCGATCCCTGCGAAACCCTGCATTTCAGCAGGATAATGCACGACCGGATGTTGCAGGTCCTGTACGGGCCTTTCTGGAAACAGAAAATGTTCGACTAAACGGCTGGTCAATGGTGGGCGAGCAACTGGTACGTCACAATACGCCAGTCACTACTCTTGATGAACTGTGCTGTCGCGTTGAAGCTGCATGGGCAGCTGTACGTGTATGCGCCATCCAAGCTCTGTTTGACTCAACGCCCAGTCGTATCAAGGCCGTTATTACGGCCAGAGGTGGTTGTTCTGGGTGCTGATTTCTCAGGAACTATGCACCCAAATTGCGTGAAAATGTAATCACATGTCAGTTCTAGTATAATATATTTGTCCAATGAATACCCGTTTATCATCTGCATTTCTCCTTGGTGTAGCAATTTTAATGGTCAGTAGTGTATTCGGCGATCTCATTGTTCTTCTTTTCTAAAACTGAACGATGTACCATTATGGCACCAAAAGTTTTTAAGCGAAAGGATGAACAATTACTTAATGAACGAAGAGGCTTGACAGTAAGAGCGACAGCGGAAGGGGGAAGCCTCTATAATCACACGTGCTGCTTCCCCTCCCCACAGGATGTGGTCCCAGCGGGCGCTCTGCCGCCTTGACAGCACGCCGTTACCAACATGTGTCAGCGTTATATGCTATATGCCCACTTAGTGTCCCCAGGGTGCACACTTTCACTTCCGCAACTTCCTCTTAGCTGTTCCAGTGGCGTCACGATATATACATAACTCGTTTTGCGGGCACAGGCGGTGCGTGCTTCTACGTGTCACACTTCATGCTACTGCAGAAGCAGATACACTGAACGAAACACATTTTAATATAAACACGATTTTTTAACTTTTGTATCCCGTTCAAATCAGTATCCAGCAATCACAGCTCAATGCGACAACAGAAACAAAACAAAAAGCGTGGTATCTGCCTCGGAGTATGATATAAGATTTTATCTGTGACGTAATACGTCTCGCACTTCTGCAATAACTCAGTGGGTTGTTGTGCGGCACTTGTAGCAGGCCATATTTCACATATCCGTCCGCGGTTTTCCTAAATCGATTAATACTGGGATAGTTTGTTTGAAGGGGTACTCCTTCCCCTTCGCCCTTGTCTTCTCTGACATTGTTCTTCGTCTCAAATGGACTCGGAGTTGATGCCACGCTAGATGCATTGTTTTTAAAAATGAAACATAACACTCACTGATCACAAGCATTTTAAAATACTAATGTACTTTCAGTAATCTAAGAAGTATTGTAAATATAGTAGATTAAACCGAGACGCATAAGAGCATAATCTTTATGAATCCACACTTTGATGCAACGTTATTACTTTCATAATTCAATAACAGACTTACGCAATTCATCCGAATAGGAAACACCTGACTGAGTCACTTCCGAGAGATCTATTCGATTTGAGATACGTGTAAGATAAGGCGTTTGAGTTTTCCATGAACGTAGTTGTCAATGTCACAATGTGTGAGGGCGTGCCGAAAAGTAGTACCTCCGAATTTTTTATGCGTAAACGCTTAAAGCGTTGTAAATAAAACGAACGTTATTAACCTTCCGAATTTCTATACTTCACGTCTACATATCTGCAGCCCTCTACCGCTAGAGGGTTCCGAATTCTAGCGTGTAACATGCGGTACGTAACGTAACTGTCACTGCGTGAGAAACAGCATGCTGTAATATAGGTTCGAAATCGAAAAGTTCGTCTACTCATGGAGCGCCCCTCCTTCAGCATAACAATTCCAGATCAAACAGGATCGCTGCGACATCTGTAACACTCTGACGCCTTGGGTTCAGTGTGATAGATCATCCTCCACATCGTTCCGACTTGCCCAGTCTGATTATCTTCTGTTTCCGGAACTTTAAGAACACCTTGGAGGCATTAACTTTGATAGTGATGAAGCGATGAAAGCAGAGTTGAAGTTGTGGCTCCGTCAACAAAGTCAAACGTTTTACAGTGGCGGTATCAATAAACTAGTCTCTCGTTGGGAGAAATGTAGACATCGCCAGGGGACTATGCTGAAAAATAAACATGTAGACATGAAGAATAAAGATGCAGAATGTTAATAACGTTTGTTTTATTTAAAAACCTTAAAGAATTTTCACATAAAAAATTAGGAGGCATTACTTTTCAACGAGCGGTCTTAGTTTATGGAAAAGTGGATAATATTTCAAGATTGTAGATAATTAGCACTGAAACCAGATATTACGAATGGGAAAACATGTTATTATTATGAAAACTAATAAAGCGCAGTCGTCGTACTTAAAAGCAAAGTCAGAGTGTTAGGAATATTTTCAAGGTACTGAAATGAAATGGAAATATTAAATGATGGGCTGATGTAACAGGAGCGAGAAGTAAAAGAATAGTATAATCAATAACAAATAAGCAATCTATTATTGATAAAAGCTGAAAGTTGGTGCACCATAAAAGGCAATAATTACCTGTTTTACAGCAGTTTTCTGAAGGCAATATGGACGGAGAATGAGTTGATGGAACACACTACTATGGTTTAGTTTTCTTTGGTCTGTATCTTCCAAATTATTTGTTGGTTTGACATGCAGTTCCCAGCACTGCCAGTATGCAAACTGGCTTAATAACTTCCCATCTAACTTTTAAAGAGAGACATTATTTCTTTTGGGAATTATGGCAATCCCTGTGTTAATGTACAAGTACCATGAGTACTTATATTGTTTGGGGCTTAGAAGGGTAAGAATGCTGAAAATGCGGTATGTATCGAGTACGAAATAATGTCTTTAAAGCATTTGTACACACCAACTGTTGTTAATTAACGAAATTCAGGTAAAATTTTGATTAATTGTAGATTACAAAAACAAACTTTATTTTGGCAAGAGCAATGTCAGAAACTGTATTTTGAACCTTTCATGTCAGTTAAACAATGGTCGGTAATCAACAATTTCCAGTCTTCAAACAGTGTGCGTAAAGTTTTAGACACATTTGCTAAGAAACTTTTTGTTGAAGAATAGCGCTGTGTAAAGTTATTCAAGACATTAAAATGTTAGGATACTTGCTTTACGCAACACAATGATGCATAGCGATGCGTCTTTCAGGCGACAGGGGGTGTGTCTCAGAAACATCTGTAGTAATATGAATACAAGAAAGGAAGTCTTTGGTCATTTTGAAACAACTACCAACCAATAAAACGTAGTATATTACAATGACACACTACATAGCTACGTCTTGACAAAAAAACTGCATTGCTTTAACGTACAGAGCAGAGAAATAGTGACAACAAATGTGTTTCTGGCTTAACTCTGTGAAGCTTAAATTTTGTAGAGCAAATGAAGCAAGGAGTGAGTTAACAGCCAGAACATAACCAACAGCAGGTTCTTTCCAGAACGTAACGATGACTCAATATTTTTAGTGTATTTAAAAAATGAGAGAAATTACACTTGGAGGTGATTTAGTCTTCCCGAGATATGGTTCAAACGATACTCGTGTTCTTAACGTTTGTGCAAGACAGGTAGAGCAAAGTAAGTAAGGATTATATTCCTCCATTTACAGATTTCCTTAGAATTTGTACTTTCTGGCGGCTACAGTCTTTAGGCGTTGTGTTCACTGCTAGTCTGGAGATTCGTGACTAATTTTCGGCAGTAGCGAAATGGAGCAGGTGAAGTGCTCATTGTAATACACTGTTGACATGAAGTAAGTAAAAAAAAGTATCAAAGGCAACTGCGGTGTCAATATGACATGTTAAAATTTTTTACAGTTCTCACGAGGAACAAACTAAAGTTAAAATGTTTTTTCTTTCACGAATTCATTTTTGATGCAACAGTCCGTTTCCAGTGATTCTGGTAACATTTTTCGCTTTGTAGCGTTGTAACTAAGGCATTACAGCAGAAATTTTCCATCTTGAAATTTAGCCGGCCGGAGTGACCGAGCGGTTCTAGGCGCTTCAGTCTGTAACCGCGCGACCGCTACGGTTGCAGGTTCCAATCCTGCCTCGGACATGGATGTGCGTTATGTCCTTAGGTTATTTAGGTTTAAGTAGTTGTAAGTTCTGGGGGACTGATGACCACAGCTGTTAAGTCCTATACTGCTCAAAGCCATTTGAACCATTTTTTGAAATTTACTATAAATAACACAGTAGAGCCCAAAAGGAATAACGGCATCCGTAATTACAAAACTAGAATAAAAATAACCTTCTTTACTTTTTGTTAAACGGACTGTAGCTCAGAAAGAAGTGAATAATGGTGCTTCCACCAAAATCTTTGATCTCTTAACGAATTACATTTCAAAATGGCTCTGAGCACTATGGGACTTAACAGCTATGGTCATCAGTCCCCTAGAACTTAGAACTACTTAAACCTAACTAACCTAAGAACATCACACACATCCATGCCCGAGGCAGGATTCGAACCTGCGACCGTAGCGGTCGCGCGGTTCCAGACTGAAGCGCCTAGAACCGCACGGCCACACTGGCCGGCAATTACATTTAATGCTGGACAAAGAGAAAAATGAATTTGTATTTAAACTGAAAAACTTGCTTCAACGCAACTTCTTATATTCCATACAAGAATTTATACTGGAAACGTGTAACTTATTTACTGTAAAATGGTTACATAGCTGGTTTATTAAATTAATTTATTTCTGATTTATGAACTCACCCATGATTGATCAGCATACTGCTACACAGTAACCTCAATTAAATAAATTTTCCGTAAACCAACTCGTTCCAACTCATTACAACATATAGTGGAAAGTGAACCACGAACATTTAACTAAGTGTAACACACAATTGGCAAAGGCGAGAGAATCGATAACGAACAGATAACAGAAAATTTTACTGACTGGGCACTGAACTGCAGACGTTTGTATCTTTAGTCTGACATTTGTGCACACAGCCACCAAAATCCATTATAATGCCCGCAGAAATGTGCATCATCCCTTCTGAAACACCCCAAGTAAACAGTCTGTTAGTCTTTCTCTGTGGAAGGAAGGAAGGAAGGAAGGACAGAGTCTAATGTCCAGTCGACAGCACGGTCATTAGTGACGTAGCACAAGCTCAGATTACTAAAAGATGGGGAAGGGAAGCGGCCGTGAGTTTTTCACAGAAACCACCCGCGGAATTTGCCAGGAGGAACTGGGAACTCACGGATGCCCGGACGGGACATGAACCGTCGTCCACCCGAACGCGAGTCCAGTGTGCTAACCACGACGCCACCGCGCTCGCAACCGCCTGTGGAGAAGCTTCCAACCTGGAAAGGCCCCATCCACACGCGGACAGCAACTGCTGCTGACAACGAGTACGGTAAGGTTCGAGACATTGCAGGTTTAAAAATGGTCCAAATGGCTCTGAGCACTATAGGTCTTAACTTCTGAGGTCATCAGTCCCCTAGAACTTTGAACTACTTAAACCTAACTAACCTATGGACAGGACATACACCCATGTCCGAGGCAGGATTCGAACCTGCGACCGTAGCGGTCACGCGGTTCCAGACTGTAGCGCCGAGAACCGTTCGGCCACCCCGACGGGCACTTCGCAGGTATTTAAGTCGGACGCACAACAGGAATTTGAGACGAAAACAGTTGTGCCATGTGAAATAATGATAATGGCGAGTGCAGACTGAAGACTACAGTTAACAAAACAGTAAGAGTATGTTGCTGTCCCACGTCTTAAATCAACTGCATCACATATACACTTCCAAAATTTTCAAATGCTGTACGTCTCTTAATTGTAATTTTTTTGAAGTTCTGCTAAATGGATATATTCGCCACTAACCCTTCAAATTGATTTAGCCGTGACCCTCTCTTTTAATGTGCTCCAGATGCATACGACAATAACAACAATAATAATAAAAGATACCAAATCTTTGACATAATAATATTAGTTTGTTTACGTCAGTGGTTAGTATATCCCTTCAGCAATTGGTAGTATGGCATAAATTATACCTAGTGTTCCGAAAGATTCAATTTTCCCGCATTCTTGACATACAGCAAGAAATTACAATTCAGAGAGGTACAACATTTGAATATTTGAAAAGTATTTGTGTCATGAATTTAATGTAAGAAGTATAACAGCAACAGACTCTATTTTGTCGCTTGTAGACTGCACTCTGCTCTCGATATTATCATTATTTCACTTAGAGAATTTTTTTTTTTCTCGAATTCCTGTGGCGCGCCCGACCTACCTCCAGACTCTCTAAGCTTATCGCACTCGGCGTCAGCAGAAGGTGCTGTCAGCATGTGAATGGGCACTTTTCCTGACTACAAAGTCTTCCAGAGGCGGTTGCGAGCGAGATGAGGACGTGGTTAGCACACTGGACTCGTGTTCGGGTGGACGACGGTTCAAATCCCCGTCCGGCCAACCATGATTTCCGTAAATCGCTCCAGGCAAATGCCGGGGTAGTTGCTGTGAAAAAGTCACGGTCTACTTCCTTCCCCATTCTTTCGTAATCTTTTCTTGTGCTACGTGTCTAATGATCGTGCAGTCGACGGGACGTTAAACTCTAACCTTTCTTTCTTCCTTTCTTCCGTCCACAGGCGGTCAAGTCGAAACCCGCACTAAGTAATTTTGTAGAATACTTTGCCATTTTAGAGAAATTCCCCTCCCCTCCCCCCCCCCCCCTACGCCCCCGCCCAAACCGGTGGAATATGTTTTTATAACCAAACTATTCATGGAATGGTATTTTTTTTTTCATTTTCACAAACATTTATAACCTACATTTTTGTTGCGTCAGGACCATCTTACATTTTTAAATCATTTCCTACAGTGATATTCATGAAAACATAGCGGTATTTTTGACAAAAAAGGTAAATATTACACTTCACAGACGTTCTGCTCTTCTAACAATTATTTTGCCAGCAGCAATGGTTTGTATATATTTTGTCTGTTTATTTTTCATCGGATCCACTTATTTGTTTATCATTAGAAGATGAAAAAATTAATGCTTCTCCAGTCAGCTGCCGGAAACGCACGGCAATCTTCCACTCTAATGATGATGATGGGTTTGTGCTGCGCTCAACTGCGCGGTTATCATCGCCCGTGTAAATTCCCAAACTTTGCTCAGTCCAATCTCGCCAGTTTCATGAATGATAATGAAACGATGAGGACAACACAAACGCCCAGTCATATCAAGGCAGGTCAAAATCCCTGACACCCGGGAATCGAACCCGGGACCCAGTGCTCGGAAATGTAGCACGCAAACGCGAGACCACGAGGTGCGGACTCTCCCACTCTGGAGTGATCTAATAAAGCTAAATTTCCTAATTATTAGATCCAAAAAATAAAAAGAAACTATCCTCTGTGATCATAATGTGTAAAGTTAATGGTAACATGACATAATCTCTCCGAATCCTAACCTCAGACATCGGCTGAAATGAGCATACGCCAGTAAAATAGTAGGAATAGGTACAGTTCTGCATATGGAAATTACAGTAATTGTAGCTACGAAGCTATTTAAATATTTTGGTGGACTAATTTTTAATTACTTCTATAGACCGTTCGGATTCTCAAAGAAATTGTTTTCAAATGTCTAAACCTAATGTATAATGCACAACTAAGACTTTCCTCAATCCACATACTCCCGACCGGCCATCTTGGAAATTTACAAGGTTTAAGACACAATAACTCGAGTCTGTAGCAAGACATCGAAATACTTTAAATTGCACAATTTTTTACTCTGGGCTCTAAGACATAGCGCAATAATATGAAGCTACAACGCAAATAAACCGTATCCACGCAATAGTGTGTGCCAGGTCCGAAAAGAATGAGTAAAATTTTAATAACTTTTCTGATGTCTTCAGCACACGCTCCATTATTTCCAAAGTCACCTTACGCGTTCCGACATGCCATCATTTTCAAAGGCTATCAAATACAACACAAAACTGTTCTCAGAAGATATGGAAATAAGTTATATTTCACCACTGCTGAGAGACATAGTATAACGAGTAGGATATAGTACTCTAGCTTACCAGTGTTATGTAAGTCATATAAAATTATTTATTGGATACATTGCATCTCGTCAACATTCTCAGTCACGAGACATTTCATCAGTAAACAATTCATGTAAAATACTTTACAGTGTTTCACAAAAGGTGTTTCTTTACCAAACGACGTGTAATAGATCTTTTGAGTGGTTGAAAATAATATATATTGGAAAAGCACGCTGAGTGGCGCTAGGATACTTGAGGCCAACTGTCCGCTAACAAACGTTTTTCTCTTTCTTCGACAGCTTACAGCGTATAACTCACTAGCGTCAGTAAATGTTCATAAAAACAATTTTATAAGAATTTAAAGAGTCTATAAGCAACAGCTGAGGCATGTAGCGCTCACTTATGAGGAACAGGTGGCGCCCATGCTTTGCTACTTCTGCCAACGGGAGGAAGTGGATGTATACAGGAAATTGAAACAATTTGAGAAGGTGCAATCTCGGAACCCAATACAACAGTTCCATCAACAATATATGGCAGCCATCCCAGAATGCCTTATCGACACTCCTTAACACCCTAACATCAGTCTAACCGAAGCACCATCCAAAATACCGGGTGATCAAAAAGTCAGTATAAATTTGAAAACTGAATAAATCACGGAATAATGTAGATAGAGAGGTAAAAATTGACACACATGCTTGGCATGACATGGGGTTTTATTAGAACCAAAAAAATACTAACGTTCAAAAAGTGTCCGACACATGGCGCTTCATCTGATCAGGATAGCAATAATTAGGATAACAAAGTAAGACAAAGCAAAGATGATGTTCTTCACGGGAAATGCTCAATAAGTCCACCATCATCCCTCAACAATGGCTGTAGTCGAGGAATAATGTTGTGAACAGCACTGTAAAGCATGTCCGGAGTTATGGTGAGGCATCGGCGTCGGATGTTGTCTTTCAGCATCCCTAGAGATGTCGGTCGATCACGATACACTTGCGACTTCAGGTAACCCCAAAGCCAATAATCGCACGGAGTGAGGTCTGGGGACCTGGGAGGCCAAGCATGACGAAAGTGGCGGCTGAGCACACGATCATCACCAAATGACACGCGCAAGAGATCTCTCACGCGTCTAGCAATACTTCGTTGTCTTTTTTTTTTTTGTTCTAATAAAACCCCATGTCATTCCAAGCATGTATGTCAATTTTTACCTCTCTATCTACATTATTCCGTGGTTTATTAAGTTTTCAAATTTGTACTGACTTTTTGATCACCCGTTAGTGTGATGTAAAAACCAGTGCAATGTTACTGCTAATGGTACACTGGTAGTTGTGCTGTTTTACATAAGTTGTTCTCTTTTACTTATGTTAAATGTCACAATTTTTCCTCCAGTGTAGAAATATTCACGCTTTTATGTTTTTTGTTTTTTTTGGGGGGTGGGGGCGTGTCAAGGCCCTTCACGACCCCCCCCCTCTTCTCTGCCCCCCCCCCCTCCCCTCCGCCATCCTCCTTACCCTCCTTGTTCCGCGTCTGTGTGGGGAGTTCTAAAATCATAGGGATCGTAGCACGTAATGCGTGAACTAGCTGTATGCATAAACTATCTCTTAGTTTCAACAGCTTGACATGATATCGGAATGGGAAATAGAAGAATTTCGTGAAGAGCAGACGACTGCAAGCTGCCTCCAGTGCAGAAGTTTACAGCGACGTAATTCTGTCGCCTAGTGCGGTGCGTGCGGTACAGAAGTGACGCAGCAGGAGAGCGCTGTCGGAGGCGAGGCGGCGTTCGCGGCTGCCGGCCAGAGGCTGCGCGGCGGCCGGCGGCGGGAAGAGCCGAGCGACGCACCCGCCGCAGCCGAAGCCCTGCCAGCCGTGGCAAGGCGCCCAGCGAGTGTCCCGCAAACACTCTCGCCACGGCCCCTGTGCGAATCCGTGGACATGCTGGCCTACTCTCTAATGAGCGGAAAAATACAAAATTATATTCCATTATAATTTAACTGCGTATCTTCTGTGGCCAGAGTCAGTTCACGTAAAAGTTTTCTGAGTACGGGAGCGCGTGATATTGCAAAAACTATTACTGTCGAAAGTATAATTTCGGCCTCGGTTACAATGGCCTTCTTCTTGCCCTGCTGGCGTATTTAACTGTCCAGAGTAATATTAAAACTCTCCTACGCATAGACCACCCTCCAAAATGGCCATAGATGAAATATCATCCAAACACATTAACAGATTTTCTAAATAGCCCGTGCCAATTTTGCAATTTAAATACGTAATTTTTGCAATACCGAATATAATAATAAACACAGGAGTACGACAAGGGGACGTACTGTCCCCAGTGCTCTTCAATTGCGCTCTTGAAAAAGTTGTTAGAGAATGGAGAAAACCAGGTGCACTAGCACACAGACTGGGACCAAGACGTAAGGCCATAGAATTAGACTGTTTAGCGTTTGCTGATGACATGGCACTGATCGCACAAGACATTACCGATGCACAGAAACAGCTAGAATTATTACAAGAGCAGGCAGCAAAAATAGGATTACAAATTTCATTTGAAAAAACAAAATTTATGACTGACATCAAAGATGCACCTTCTGATCTCAAAATTGGTAATAGCTACATCTCTCGAGTAAAAGAATTTAAATATTTAGGTGAATTGATTACAGAAAATTGTAATGAAAAGAAATCTGTCAGATCAAGAGTCCAGAAAATGGAGACGGCGTTTCAGTTAACAAAAAACATTTACAACAAAAAAGAGCTTCTCTTGGAACTGCAAAATACGACACTACACAACAGTAATTACACCCGAAGCTCTCTATGCATCTGAGATACTAAACTTTCAACACAGAACACTAAAAGAGGAATTAGAAGTGAAAGAACGTAAAATAACGAGAAAAATCCTAGGACCAAGAACTAAAGATGGTGTGCATTATCCAAAACCCAACGCAGAAATATATAAAAATATCTCCAGAATAACAGACACAATGCACATGAGAAGGATCCAATTCGTGGGGCATTTAGAAAGAATGGACTCAAACAGGTTAACGCACAAAATCCATACATTTTTAAAGAATAAAACTACAAGACCGAACTGGTACAAACAGACGGAAAAAGAGAATTAGGGTCTCCAAATCTATATGATAGAGATGAAATCAGAAAAATCACAAACACACGGGGTTTTGAGGAAGAAGAGAGAAAAACGAACCGACATACGTGGTCTACGCAACGAAAGCTCTAGCCCATTCGTTGTTTATGAAGGAATACTGGGCGAAAAGGAAGGCCAACAAATGTTAATTACGCGTGGTCCTAAGTGATCCATCCGCGAAGAAGAAGAAGAAGAAAACAACCATTGCCGGAGTGCTATGCAAGTGCTGAACAAAGAAACTCTCTCCCCCAACACGATCTCTTTGAACATAATGTTAGTCATGATCTTTGGTTTATTTACGTTTCGTAAAGCACGTGTAAGTTGTTACCTGTGGCTAAGTGTGTAAAGAGTTGTAAAATTAACGTCATCGGAAAGCACACGTTGCCGCGCGGAGTGGCCGCGCGATTTGAGGCGTTATGTCACGGGCTGTGCGGCCCCTACCGCCAGAGGTTCGAGTCCTCTCTCGGGCATGGGGGTGTGTGTTGTTCTTAGCGTAAGTTAGTGTAAGTACTGTGTAAGTCTAGAGACCGATGACCCAAGTTTGGTCCCTTAGGAATTCACACACATTTGAACATTTGAAAACACACGTTATGTTTCCAGAATAATGTGTCCACTAAGAACAAATCAGCAGATACTAACAAGTAATGCAACTAATCAATCTCATATTGTGAATAATTCTCGCCACATTCAGTGCTTAAATGTTTCATTTTTAACATCCTGCTACAGCTGCACGATCCCTACGATGCTGCAAACACGCAGTAAATATGTAGCGTTTGATGATGCGTCGATAGGTGATTTGAAACCTGTAAAGGAAAACAAAAACTGAAGAACAAAGCAAAAGACCATTACCCATCAGTGTGGGTGTTCCATATCCACAACTGATAAACGTTTCACTTACATTTTGTCATGGCTGTTCATTGAGCATACGTCATAATTTTAAAAAAAGCTTTGAAAGTAGTGGGAAACTTTATTGAGATAGGTTACTGCGATGGACGGAGAGGAGAAAGTAGTTGTCTATTCATTCTTATAGTGTGTACCGTGATACGTAGGCCTACCTACTCGCATATTGCAATTTAGAACAAATCATCTCTTGTCGCATCATGCCCGACTTTCACAAGTGGCACTAACGTCTTTATCGACTCCGTGAACAATAATTTTTATCATCTGTGGAAAATAAAGTCTATTAAAAAACATTTTCCTTATTTTAATAGCACCTCTGGAAATATTCTGAACCCCACAATGTATTCCTCCTACGCACATCCTAATTGAGAACCACGAGGAGATTTTCTATTTGATACACCGTGGCTAATTTTTAAGTAAGGGTGTAAAGAATACAGAAAACAGAAAAAGAGAGAAGCGGAGGTGGAAGAGTGTCATTAAAAGATAGTGCCATCATTCACAGCTCAATACCATTTCTGATGTTCACTGTTTCTCGTTTATTCATTTATCTCACACTAAATGACTATTGTGCGAAGATATTTGTTTCAGTCACGCATTAAACTTTGTATATGAAAAACTGTTACACTACCACTTTACAGCTTTTAGAGGAATGTGTAACAAAGAGACGACAGGAAATCGCAGAACATGATCTACTGCGTAGTCTACTACTTCCGCCCAAATGTGCTTCTCTTGCTCCTCCTTTTACAGAACATCATAAAAGTTTACTATTTAGTTTCTATTTATTCCTCTTAACAATTTTTTCTAGTATCACTCCAATGTTAGCGCACCTTATTTTGCTTTTTTCTATTTTTCACCTAACTGAGCGAAAGTTTTCTTCAGCAATCGAAATTTTCTGTCGCTACATTTTTAACGCAGAAGTCAGAGACTGCGAACAAAAGTATGAGAAATACGAATTCACGAAACGGCTTCACACTGACTCTCTCCATACCATTTCATGTGTTTCATCATATTCTGTATGTTCAGACATTCAGAAATAAAACAGGTTAATACAGGGTATGTTTAGATGTTACGGTGTCTGTGCTGCAATTTCACTACAGTACGTACAATAAAATATCAAATTCTAATGCCAGTTCGAATAGCAGTGTCATCTATATCAATGTTTCATGGAACAAAAAACGAATATTTAACATATTCATTTTTGGATCTGCAGATTTTATAGGATAAAGGTTCAGTCTTTTTTGCAAACACACTGTTTTTTCTTCTTACCCAAACATGTTTCAGCACCTCTTTCCCGTCATCAATGGATTTTTGTTTACTGAAGACTGTAAAAAGTGAACATATTTTAGATTGTAACTGATCTAACAAAGTGGGGCCTAAAGAAATTTTTTGTTCGCTTTCCATCTTACCGTGGTTTTACTTTATGTCGTTTTGCAAGACACAATGTGTTAACTCGCCAATGAAATTCACATTTATATCATTTGGTTTGCAGTGACAAACTGTCACTGCAAGACAACATACAGCTGGTTAGTTACAACCTAAAATATGTTCACTTCTTACAGTTTTCAACAAACAAAAACCCACTAATGAAAAAATAGTGTATTTGCAAAAAGGTGAAACCTACGGTATACCCTATAATGAACATTTAACATTTCACAAAGGGTGAAGTATAAAGTAATACGTTTTGTCTCATAAATGAAATCCTCTGACGAAGTAACCACAACGAAAAGAGACTGTATGGCAAAAACTCACTTTTAAGACTTATGGTAAAGATATTGATTGACATAAAATTATGTCAAAAAGAAAATACATTGAGTCTCCGGCTTACGCAGGTAATGAATACGCTTTCCTCTGATAACAACACTATTGTTTGCCCCTTAAAGCATAATAACGTTAACAATGAAGGAAACGAAGGCATAAAGAATAGTGCCATTTCTTCAGTATACTGCTTGGTTTTCAGAATTATGATTGGCAGTAATATTAATGAAATCATTCGCTTTAACTACGAAGGCCGAACATCTGCATCTACATCTGCATGCGTACTCTGCAAGCGACCGTACGGTCCGTGGTGGACACTACACTGTACCACTGCATGACTGACAGCAACAGTAAAATGAATTATTAGAGAATATTTTCATGGTTAAATATTTACAAAATAAGAGCGCAACATTGCTGCAAATGACATGTATGAATAATGTAACACTTTACGCCCGAATAATTGCACGTTTTTCTTCATGGTGTCATTAAAAATATAACGCTGTCGACATGCGGAAAGGTGATTTTGAACACCTAGTATTTTACTGGTCAGGGTGCTGTTGTACTGGTAGGTGGTATCTTCTCAGAACTAATATATGCAGCTATGACAGCGACTTTGCAATTGATAGATCTCGGAGACTGGTGTATGTGGCATGTGGAAAGATGTTAAATACATCTTACTTAATTTAAACACAATGAAATGACTTAAAATCAGGCATGATTAATGTGTTATAGTGCTAATATTAATTTCAAGAGTTTCTTTAAAGATACGCTCCTATCGAGCAGAATGAATTGCCGAACTGAAAGATATTTTATTGAGTCTTAAACTCTACCACATTACCTACACATCTACAATTTAACTTTCAATACTAATTAATATTCCACTCCTCAGTTCTTCGGGTTACCATGGTAAGGTCTAACGACATTACTTGTATAAAATGTCTTTTTTTTTCTTCATAGGATCGGAATGAAAGGCAACTATTAGGCTCTTCCAGTTCCTCATTCGACACTCATCCAATGGCACCTGAAATTATAGTTTCAAAAATCATCAAAATGATTACGAAGACAATCACTAGAGATATCAAGTGAAACGGTTTTCTTGACTCATTAACTTTTTTCCGGTGCAAGGTAACTGGAATAGTTACACCATTCTAATTATCCTCACATGTAATTGAAAGCAAAATTATTGAATGCATATAATGTAGTGTTCTAATCGCCATAACATTGTTATCGGTACTGGAAATTCAATAATACTCTGAACAGTTATTGGGAAATCTTACACCGTAACGTACCTGTCGAGGTTCGTGTAACGAACCACGTCTACAACTATAAGCAGCTCTAAACGGATCTCCAAAAGGACCAGCTCTGAACATCTCCATCTTTGCGGCGGTTCGAATCCGATTTACAGTGGTCGTCAACGGGGCGGACTCGAACAAAAAGTCACCGTCAAATGGAGGTTTGTTCGCGCTAGACGGAACGTCTACGCAACGCCATTTCCGTTAGAGCGGTACCGAATGGCGAACGTGAGATTGTGAGATATCACCCGTGACGCAGGAGTCAGAATATGGTATCAGAACTGAGGAACTAGAGATGACAGTGTTTATTGCTAGGCAAAACAAAATTTATAACGAATTGTCTTTACGAAGGACATAATGGAAAATTTTCCACACGCTGGAGTACTAAAAGAGTAGGACAAGTGTCGTGTAAATATTGATTATTTGATCTGTAAACTATATAGACTCTAAGTAGAGAGACGTCAAACAACATTTAGTGGGCAAACAAAGCGATTTTTGACTGAATCCTTGTGATCTTCATTGAACTTGTCTCCACAGCCGCGATAAATTGTTTAAAGAATTCTATATCGACTGGAGCTGTAATTGTTTATTTATCTGTGTACTGTTGTGCATAATAATAATAATTCCATGTGGTTCAAATGCCTAGTGCAGGGCCGGCCGTTGTGGCCGAGAGGTTGTAGGTGCTTCAGTCTGGAACCGGGCGATCGCTACGGTCACAGATTCGAATCCTGCCTCGGGCATGGATGTGTGTGATGTGCTTAGGTTAGTTAGGTTTAAGAAGTTCTAAGTTGTAGGGGACTGATGACCTCATATGTAAAGTCACATAGTGCTCAGAGCCATTTGAACCGTTTGAACCTGGTGCAGGTCTATCAACTGGATGCCACTTGGAAGATCGGCGTCTCCCTTAACCTGTCCCAGTAATCAAACCAGGGAAAGGTAATCTATAGTTTAATATCGAATTCGAACCAACTGCCGTTTATGGTAACTTCTCACTTTGCTGAGATGTCAAAGCTGGGTTAAAACTAAGACTGACAATCTATCCCGTAACCGTGCGGTTTCCAAGCACGCGCTTTACCGCTAAACCACCAGACCCGGCTGCTATTTCACACTTTCGCTCTTACTAGACCGTTTTCAAGTACCTGTACGAAAAATTAATCGGTGAAATACTAATCCACACCAGTGTCTGCACGTGCCATATTCGAATGGCATCGACTCTATTTACGCTAGTGAGTGCAGTTGTCGTAGTTGCCATCAAACCAGAATCACCCGTATTAACGGTGCTCGTGACACTGTTTTTTTCAACTGCGACATTTGCACTCACAAGCATAAAGGATGTTGATTCCATTCAAATACACCGTGTGCAACGCCTACTGTCGCTTTATCTTTCATCACTGAATTTTCGTATAGATACTTGAAAATGGTCTAAGACCGAAATTGTGTGTTAGTACACAAATAAAGAAAAAAATACGGACACAGACGGTATAAAACCTTTGAAACAATTACTTTATGCGTGTAGTTTTCTGTCTAAGTGCTAAATAACGTCAAAAAACTGTATATTTCTTCTGCAGTAGAGCTGATGTTTTCACTATCAAAAAAATCTTTTATTACAAATTGCTTTAACTGTTTTTTTCTATTTTAATTATGTACGGTGTACGCTTTTCCTTAGGCAAATGTAATGAAACTTAAATCATTTTTTGCTTTCATATATTTGATCTCTTACGGAGGCAATTCATGCAGTAAGGACTAAGAAATCACTATACTCTGCTATTGTAACATGAGTGGGCGCAGCGGGAATAGATTCACTTCCGATGTCAGCAGACGATGCTATCGTCCTCTGGCCAATGTCTGCGTCAAAATTTTCTTCTCGGGAATCCCTGACGGTGATTTTTTATTGTCTTACGCTTCATTTCGTTTAGATGGCGTTCTGTATGACTTTGACGCGCATTGTGGACTTTTTCGACGTTCCATTCCGTGACTTTCAATGTGATTCGACTTTAAGGCTGATCGGTGGTTAAGAACCGGGGCTGGCATATGAGAAGATCGAGGTTCATCTTTCCCACTGCTCATCCTTATTCAAATTTTCGGTAATTACTTTATATATGTGAGGCCATTGCCACAATTATTACTACAACAAGGTCACAGCCAATTGCCTCCACTCTCTTCCCCTTCTCCTTACTCAACTAACCTGGTGATAAGACAGGTATGACCTCCATGGCGACGGATCGTTTAGCTTCCCTTCTCTTTCTTCTTATCCCATTATTTTCCCAGTTTCTCCGCTGAAGACATCTGCACACTGCCCGCTACCCGTGCAAGACATGTAATTTCGTAAATCTGCTCGCTGGTGAGAAGTGACTCCACTTTCCAATTAAGTCTCGTAATTGGATTGTAATTTTCACGTAGCCATGAAACAAGCTACACACGAGGATTCAATACGAGTTACCGCTTTTGGCGGAAATTTACGCAAGCGCGTGTTGGGGAGGTAAGAAGCGGAAAATCCGCGTGCCTCCGTGTGCTCTCTGCGGCCGGCTCATTCCGGTGAACGACATCCGTTCCAGGGCAGCAGCGCGCGGCGGCCACGCCCTCTGCGAGACCGGCCGGCGATGGGCTCCCAGTCCAGAATTAATCTCAATCTATTAATAACGGAACAACCCCCGCCCCCTTACCTCCTTACTCTTTTTTACTTAAGAGAACATTTACTCTCGTTTATGAAACGCGCATCCAATAAGCACCGTGCTCTGCTCCGGAGGAAGCACGATTCAGAGTCGCGGGCACACATTTCGTAGTGTTCGCTTAAATCACATTTCGGTTCCGAGGCAATCAGTGGCCGAGTTTAAGAGGGCCAGAGTTAATTACTGGTGGTAAGATAATTAACAGTTAAGTTGACGCTGATCCCGCGCGCAGGCATGCCTTCATTACGGCCGGGACCCTAGGATAACACAGCAGACGAGCTAAAGCGGGACCATTAATTTGTTCAACATAACTCACCCTGCTTAACTGCTCGCAGCTCGTCTAATATTAGGGAGCCGTACGGCACTCAGCGCGGGCTATCTGTTACCCTCTCCACTTACCCTGGCGCAGCCGCTCCACGTGACGTAGCAAAGCGGCTGCCTAGTCACACTTGTCACAGGCAATTACACAGCGCGCTGCGTCGGCTGCGTGTATCTTCCTATCGGCGTATTTCTCAGTCGCCCTCTCCGACACATCAGCCAATGGCCACATCACGCGAAAACCATGAGAACGACAAGACAGCAGACAGCCGTGTGCTGATTCACACCATGTTGCTGGACTTCCGAAAGGCATTCATTACAGTTCTGTGCCGTCGCCTAGTGAAAGCAAAATGAGAGCTAACAGAGACTAGAGTCAGTTCTTTCTTAGGAATTAGGCATTCCACGCAGACACAACTCAACATGTCGTTGTTAATGGGGACAAAGCTTCACGTGCACGAGACGGGTTAAGCAAGTAATGCAACACTTTTTCTCTGGAAATGGGCAGGTTTCATTCGGGATACCAATATACCACATTATTTACCACTCTTTCGGCTACAAAACCGTATTTTTCAACATAATATCCGTTCAATGTGGCGGCCTTACATCACCATACTGGGAGGGACTGTATGCCCATATGGTACCACTCTACTGGTCGAAGTCGGAGCTAACGTCTTGTGCATCAGTAACTTCCTCATCATCCACGTACTTCTTCCCGCAGAGTGCATCCTTCATTCGGCCAAACGGAGGGAAGTCGGAAAGTGCGTGATCCGAGCTCTAGGGTCGATGAGGAAAAACAGTCCAATGAGGTTTTCTGAGTTCTTCTCGGACGTGTCAGCACTACCAACAGAGATGTTCAGTTGAGCAGCGAGGAGTTTGATTGGCACTCGTCGATCAGCTCGAATGAGAGTGTCAGCACGTTCCACCGACCCACGGGTCAGATGAGCGTGCGACCGGTAGGAACGCGGGAGATCCTACAGGTTTGCACGGCCTTGTTGCGATGATGACAAACGCCTTGTTCAACGATCCACTGTGCTTTTGTTCACTGCCAGGTTTACTTAGAAATTCTGCAGGCGCCTATGAATCTTTGCGATGCTCTGGTTTTCTGCCAAAAGAAACTCAATGAGAGCTCTCTACGTGGAACACATTTCTATTAAAGATGCTATTTTGAAAATCACCTATAGCGCCGCCAGCTCCCTTAACTTCACGAAACTGTAGGGGGTGAAGCGAGAATATTCTACGATGTCCCACACTAAATACTGCATTTTGTTAAGAATGAAAATGGCCGAGAAAAAAAGGTGTAGCGTTACACGCCCACTTATAAGTAGCTTGGGCGTACCACAAGGAAGTGTTCCAGGGTCAGTACTATTCATAATTTTGATTTGATTGTCTTGATTTCAAAGCTTTTTGAATAGAATTACCGGTTTTGGGCATTCAATTGCGGTCTTCAGACTCTCATTCTGCTGTACTGCAACAGACCATAACATGTCAAATTACGCGAATCAAAATATGAGTTTTGATTTTTTTTTTTTTTTGTTTACGTGTTATTGCCTACTGCAATGTAGCAGAATAAGAGTAAAATCAAATGGCTCTGAGCACCATGGGACTCAACATCTGAGGCCATCAGCCCCCAGAATTTAGAACTACTTAAATCTAACTAACCCAAGGACATCACACACATCCATGCCCGAGGCAGGATTCGAACCTGCGACCGTAGCAGTCTTGCGGTTCCGCACTGAAGCGCCTAAAACCGCTCGGCCAGCGCGACCGGCAGCAGAAGAAGAACCTGGAGATGGCTACTCCATAGCCCACACTGATAATTCCATTAAAAAAGCTGTGCAATCAAAACGAATTTCTGATACTATCACAGAAATATTTTCGAGTATTTTTATATAATGGACCTGTGCTTTACTTAAGTCAGCAACGTGTTTGGCCTCAATATGAATTTTATCAAACTCAAATACACTGCAAATTACATGCGTTGTGTTGTAATGAAGACGGTCATAGGAATGTAGTTACCTGAGTTAATGGACACGGAAAATAAATGCAAAATCTGCAAAATGTTCCTACAATGGGTGCAAGACGCAATTACATGGATAGTGCCACAGTTAATAACCTGGAAGAAGTAGAAATACGGCTCAACGCCTTGTGCACTAACTACTCTTGCTGTAAAGAAACGTGAACGTTTGACACTCGTTACTACCTCTGCATTTCTCCTATCTTTAAAAATAGTGAGCCATTACAGGCAACGGAAACTGGTCAAGATTTAACAAACGTCCTAGAAAAGTAGCTATTTGTATTTATTGTTTCGGTCGCCTAACCTAGAGGAAAATGGTTCAAATGGTTCTGAACACTATGGGACTTAACATCTGAAGTCATCAGTCCCCTAGAACTTAGAGCTACTTAAACCTAACTAACTTAAGGACATCACACACATCCATGCCCGAGGCAGGATTCGAACCTGCGACCGTAGCGGTCACGCAGTTCCAGACTGTAGAGCCTAGAACCGCTCGGCCACCCCGGCTGGCATCGATATTTCAGTACGTAAAAAGGAGAAAAAATATTTTGTTTCATTCCACATTGTAAAACGCCCATCCGTATTAACAGCGTCACAATAAGCTCCGAAAGACGATATCAATTGCTTCCTGAAAGTGTTTATGCATTCCAAATACACAAAACACCATCGTTTCAGAGCGTGTTTATACAGATCAGCCTTTAGGCAGCCAGTAGCGAAGTTGCAGAAACACTATGAGAGTTAGTGACTCATTGTCTTGGTCTCTGGTAAGGACAACAAATACACAATGCATGATGCCACAAGGGAGTGTTATAGGACCACTACTTTCCACAATACATATAAATGACCTAGTAGATAACGTCGGAAGTTCGATGAGGCTTTTCCCGGACGATCCTGTTGTACAGAAGAGCGTCGAAAAGCTATAAAATTGTTGCAAAACGCGGAGAGATCTGCATATGATCCCGCTTGGTGCAGGATGTGTCAGTCAACCATCTTCATAAATAAATGGAACGTTTTGTGGAACGTTTTGCGAATACTCAGACAGAAAGAACCTTTATTGTATGATTACACAATTGCACAACAGTCGCTCAAAGCAGTTACTTCCATAAAATATCTAGGAGAGATGAATACACTCATAAGATTGAGAAGGATGTAAGCTGCAGTAGTTCTTTGGAGATGAAGAGGCTTGCACAGAATAGAAAAGTACGGAGGACTGCATCAAACCAGTCCTTGGACTGAAGACTACAACAACAACAACAGTATACGGGGCTATTTGAAATAGAATGACCACATAAAGTTAATCGCGAGTAAGGCACATACCAGACTGAATTTCATTGGAAGAATCCTCAGGAAATGTAGTCCGGCAACAAAGGAAGTAGCTTAAAGAAGCATTCGTACCACCAATACTTGAATACTGCTGCAGAGTGTGGGACCCTTTCCAGATCGAAATGACAGAGGAAATAGAGAAAATTCAAAGAAGAGTAGCGCGTTTCGTTGCAGATTCATTTAACAAGCCTGAAAGCGTCAGAGAAGATTAAGAAGCTCCAGCAGCAGGCGCTGCAAGAGAGGCGTTCAGCGTCACGGTGCGGATTATTTTTAAAGTTACGAAAGCGTAAGCGCCGAGATGAGTCAACATACATATTGTTTCCTCCCAAGTGTATTTGCGGAAAGAGCATGAAGATAAAATTAGAGAGATTCGAGGCGACATGGGGGTTTACCGGCAGTCGTTTTTCCCGCGAACTATTCACAGGTAAGAGGGAGAATGCCAGTGGTACAGAAAGTAGCCTCCACATTACAGCGGAAGGTGGCTTGCAGAGTACAAATGTAGATGTATCGCCACAGAATTAGAAGAAGGGCTCCACGAAATTCCGCACGCGCTCCTCGGGTGGTTGTTGTCTCCGGCAACCAGAAGCTGGACTGGGAAACAGTCCGAAAGAAATGTGATCACCGTGCGGGGTTCCTCCTTCACTGTTTATTGAGCCACTCAGTCAGACCTGAAACTGGAGACCCACGCCGGGCCGTTAGGCTGTCGCGGCGTTCATATATAGTGTAGTGTGAGTGTGCCGGGTTCGCGCGGAGGCAGCCGCCGGCATTCGTGGAAGGACGGAACCAGCCGTGTGGCAGTGTGGGAACGCCCCGGTCCAGCAGGTAAATATCGGCGCTCCTCGCCGCCGCGCCGCGCTGTCATCAATAACCCGGACCCCCGCGGCTGCGGCTGCGGCAGGCCCGCCAGGGACCCTACCCTCCGTCCCCAGCACAGCACAGCACAGCACCGCCGGCTACCAGCTACCGCCTTGCGGGGACCGGGCCTGCTCCAGCGTTTCACGGAATGCGCTTACCCCTACTCAGAAAAAGTACTGAGCTCGTCGGACTTAACAATTCGCACACCATTATATGCTAGGGCGAGTAAGTAACGAAGAGGATTGAAATATTACTGTATCTCATTGCTAACTATCAGCACCCCTCCGAGAGCATTAAAGATAAACACCATTCCTAATTGTTCAATTGTTAAGTGACCTGTTTCCAAATTACATACAAAAAAACACTATTTCAGTATACATATAATTCGAAAACGATGCTTTGCTGATTAACATTGTTCTTATGTGAGAAACATAATATAAATGTCAGATTAATACTGTAACTAATCGAAAGAAATGTAGCACACGGTCAGGATGTATCAGTAAACCTACCAGTATAAAATTACTACAGCAAATTAAATGGCTTTGAGCACTATGGGACTCAACACAGCAAATTAAATAGAACATATAAATAAAGCATGTTAATTGAATCTCCGATATATGTTAGCACTAAAATTCAGGCACCAGTTGATTTGTTATAAAGAAATTTAGAAACGTAATTGTTACCTGTAACATAATTAGTCAGAAAATGTTATATTAACTCGTAACTAAGTCGAAAATAGGTTCACCTTGTTCAGCACTGAGATTGTAAATTTTTAGCAATGTGTATCTCACATTGGGTTTAACTTTTAATTGTGATTTTACATAAAATTGTAATTTTCATTGTAGGTAATTGTTAACAAAAGTATAAATAGAGGTCACGCAGGCGGCTTGGGGCACTCGTTTTTTGGCTAGGGTTGCGAGCAGATGTATTGTAGGCTCACTCGTTTGTTGATTGTTATGAACTCTGTGTCGCTTGATGTCAACTTCGGGTACATGTGATGTAACCGGTACAGTTCACCAGGCTCGGACACCAGAGTCCTGGAAATATATTGGTAGTAAAACTGCACTGTACTTTGGAATTTATTTGGGAGACTTCCGCAATCCTTTTCATAGGCTGCACAGCGACGAGACATGAATCAGGGAGTTTTACAAAACCCCGAGAACTAAACAACTCTCAATGTTGGTAGAATTGACGTGAAAATAACAGCGCATCGACTGGGCATTTCACTTAAAACATTCGCAACACAGAGGTGGGAACAAATATAAACATCTCAGGATCTTGCTCTAGATTCCTACCGAAGAACGTTTTTTCCACTACGCAGGATGTATGAATAATAACTCGATCAGTCATTTTTTTTCCTGTTTCATTAAATCACACGCTGGATTTTAGACCCTCTGGATCCGTCATCAGAAGCAGAACATTTTAATACCAGGAGCTCTCAATAGGTAATGCAGCACACTTTCTTTCTTGGCCAGCTTCGATGGAGAAAAAAGCGGAATTTATTGTGGGACATCGCTGAATATTTCCGCTTCAGCCACTATAGTTTAATGAAGTTCCGATAAATCGCAGCGCTGTAGGTAGCCTTCAAGAAGGAGTCTGTAACGGAGGTGAGTTCCAAGCAGAGAGCTGTCATTGAGTTTCTTTTGGCGGAAAACCAGAGCATCGCAGATATTGATGGGTGCTTGCAGAATGTCTACAGACGCTTGGCAGTGAACAAAAGCGTGGTGAGTTGTTGAGCGAGACGTTCGTGATCATCGCAACGAGGTTGCGCAAACCAGCGAGTCGGCCAGCCGCATACAGCTGTGACTCCTGCAATGCTGGAACGTGTGGCCACTCTCATTCGAGGACATCGAGAGGTCACAATCAAACATCTCGCTGCTCAACTGGACGTTTCTTTTGGCAGTGCTACAAACTCATCCATCAGCTGGGGTCTCAAACGTGTGTGTGTGTTCGGTTCAAAATGGTTCAAATGGCTCTTAGCACTATGGGACTTAACTTCTGAGGTCATCAGTCCCCTAGAACTTAGAACTACTTAAACCTAACCTAAGGACATCCCAAACATCCATGGCCGAGCCAGGATTCGAACCTGAGACTGTAGCGCCTAGAACCGCTCGGTCACTCCGGCCGGCTGTGTTCGGTTCCTCACCGCCTAACAGAAAACCATAAGAAGCAACGAAGGACCATCTGTGCGGAAATTTTGCACACTACGCGGCTGATCGTGACAGTTTCTAGTTGAATATCATCACAGGCGATGAACCATGGATTCATTACTCTACCCGAAAACAAAACGGGAATCAATGGAGTTGCGCCACTCTACATCTCCTCCGAAGAAAAGTTCAAAGCTTCTGTTTGATGTCCTCCTTCATCGTACAACGATTAACTCTTAAGTGTATTATGCTACATACGGGAAATTGAAGAAACAACTTCAGCGTCTTCGCCACCGCAAAAATTCAAACTAACTTCTCCCTCTCCGTGACAGCACAAGGCGTCACATAAGTCTGCGCACCCGAGAAGAGTCCACGGAGCTTCACTGGACTGTTCTTCCCCACCCACAGTACGACGTGGTTGTCACAAATTCAGATTTTCATCTGTCTGGCCCAATGGAGGATGCACTTCGGGGGAAGCAGTTCGTCGAAGATGTGAAGTTCTTGATGCAACAACACGTTGGCTCCCACGTCGACCAATATATCGGTACCATGTGGACATACAGGCCCTTCCAGTAAAGTGGCGTAAGGCCGTCTCCAGCGGGGAGCTACTAAATGTTTCACTCGAGTTTAATAATCATTGATGATCAATGCCAACGGCGTTGACGGAGGGGTAACATCGGTTCCTGTCAGAGCACCGAAGTTAAGCGCTGTCGCGCTTGGCTATGACTTGGGTGGGTGACCGTTTGGGTCTGTCGAGCGCTGTTAGCAAACAGGATTCCCTCAGCCCTTGTCAGATCAATTGAGAAGTTGCTTATTAGGAAGTAGCGGCTCTGGTCGCAACAACTGCCAACGCCAGGAGAGGGGTGTTCTCACCAAATGCACATCCATATCGGCACCCAGTGAAGCTGGCGACTGAGGATGACACGGCGGTCGGTCGGTGCCACTGGGCCTCCTGAGGCCTGATCGGACAGAGATTTTGGATAGTATATATTTATGTTGTGAGAAGGTTAGATGCTAAGTTCCGATACCATTGTTTAAGATAATGGAGGAAATGAAGTATTGCATGGCTCACATCGACATCACATATTTTCTTCTTCCTTTTGCGAGGAATGTGTCCTGCAAGTTTGAATTAGCAATTCACGACACAGTTGAATTCCAACCCCTGGCAATTGGTCGAGTGTTGCTGCCACAGCAGAGGACGCGTGTCGTTGCTAGCCTGCCGAACGCAGCACCATACCAAATGTGACAGAGGGCAGGAGTGGTGGCTAAGCGAACGAAATGGCGCGAGATCGGAGCCAGCGCCAGGGGCCATGATCAGCAATGGACGACTTTGTGTAGAGTGCCAGACCACACATGGCGTGCTGGTCACATTTTCTCACGTCTTAACATTGCTGGCTCTGGGGTAGCGGCCCCACGTAATGGAGGACAGGGTGGCCACTGCGGTTATCGTAAGAGAGCCCGAGGACCACGAGAAAGACAAGGCGCATATGATACCATAGGTCTTAAGAGAGCCAGCAGCCGTCTCCAGCGGGGAGCTACTATATGTTTCACTCGAGTTTAATAATCATTAAGTCAGCGTTCACATGCATCCAAACTTCCGATAGCACGATACAAATTTTGAACCTTTAATGGATGCCTTTTCATTGCCATACTAATTTCCCACGGGTCCTGGACGGGGCCAAGCATTCGCGGAGTATGGCAGACAAGGCGACTAGTGTGACGTCACAAGAGCCCGTATTTCTCGTGGACCACAAGAAAAGCCAAAGTGCATAGCAGTAGCAAGACTGTCACCAAGAAGGTAACACACCTAGCCACTTCCTAAGAGGGCAGCCGACTGCATGAGACATAGAGGGAAGTTCATGCGCCTAAGCAGTGAGGCACTGTGATGGACTCTGGGGTCAAGGTTTGTCGTGACTTGCTGTCAGCATGGGGGCGTCACTTCTGGTCTCGACGAGAGGCCGGTGGTTGTCTTCACGGATCCAAGCAACATGTCACTGGCAGTGTACAAGTTATCACACGCAGTTGTGTTCAGCTATTATGGTCAAAGGAGGTTGCGCTGCTTATGTTAAGAGCAAATCATTGCAGTGCAGAGGTCTATGTGTAGCTTGATCAGTTTGAATTTGCAAGATGTCATACTGCAACTATGGCGTGGCTGCTGTACTTTAAACGGTGAGAATGTTATTTTTTTCAGTGAAATTTTGATTTGCCCTCATTGGTGGCGTTCACTGATTTGCTGTTCTGATTTATTCTGGCTGTGGTCTACAGAGACTACCCTTGTTTGCTTTGTTCTAGTATTTATATTTTCTTGTTAATTAATAGCGTAGTATTTGTCCGTCATATTTCTGGATATTGCATTCTAGGCAAAAGTTAGACCAATGTGTGCCTTTCTAGACATGGTTTTATTGTTGCATTATTGTTTGTGGTATATCGTTCCGAGCCTCCTTATTGTAGAGAAAAGTTTGTAAGGAAAAGATTATGTTATTAGCTTTTAAGTTTTACATTTTGGTAATCTGAATACGGAATAGTTGCGGTCCACTTGTGCATGTGCTGAGAGTTGCTAAATTTGATTAACAAATGTATTTATAAATTTTGCCTGGAGCTGTCTGAAGAAAAGTTGAGACGTCAATAGATGACAGTGGAGAAAACGAGTGCTGGGAAACTGTTATATGATCCTTGCGGCACCCAGTTCTCATGTCCTTTTATATGTGCTGGTGTTGATGGAGAACTAGTGCGTGTGCTCGTCGATACAGGCAGTTTTGTTATCTTAATTAGTCAGGATTCTTATGTGTTGCGTAAGGACATGTGTATATTTTTGGCACTCTCAGAGGGGACGTGACCTTGTAAGTTAGCTAATTCTAGCAAAATGCAGTCGTTGGATGATCCGGTTGTTAAGTTGCACATACATTTCACATGGTCATTTAAGATCAGGATCGCTCTGGGAATGTTAGTCCCAGTGACTCTGAGGGTTGACTTTGTCTGTCGTGCAGGGTTAGTTCCAAACTGGTGTTTGACTTTACCCCTCGAACAGTAGCTGAATTCCTCAAACATATGGACGACTCGGGGTGCATTCTGAAGTTACCGATACTGGTACTCAGGTGTCATTTCTACATCTTACATACATACTCCGCAATCCACCATACGGTGCATGGCGGAGGGTACCTCGTACCACAACTAGCATCTTCTCTCCTTGTTCCACTCCCAAATACAAGGAGGGAAAAATTACTGCCTATATGCCTCTGTACAAGCCAAAATCTCTCTTATCTTATCTTTGTGGTCTTTCCGCGAAATATAAGTTGGCGGCAGTAAAATTGTACTGCAGTCAGCCTCAAATGCTGGTTCTCTAAATTTCCTCAGTAGCGACTCACGAAAAGAACGCCTCCTTTCCTTCAGAGACTCCCACCCGAGTTCCTGAAGCATTTCCGTAACACTCGCGTGATCATCAAACCTACCAGTAACAAATCTAGCAGCCCGCCTCTGAATTGCTTCTATGTCCTCCCACAGTCCGACCTGATAGGGATCCCTAACGCTCGAGCAGTACTCAAGAATAGGTCGTATTAGTGTTTTATAAGCGGTCTCCTTTACAGATGAACCACATCTTCCCAAAACTCTACTAATGAACCGAAGACGACTATCCGCCTTCTCCACAACTGCCATTACATGCTTGTCCCACTTCATATCGCACTGCAATGTTACGCCCAAATATTTAATCGACGTGACTGTGTCAAGCCCTACACTACTAATGGAGTATTCAAACATTACGGGATTCTTTTTCCTATTCATCTGCATTAATTTACATTTATCTATATTTAGAGTTAGCTGCCATTCTTTACAGCAATCACAAATCCTGTCCAAGTCATCTTGTATCCTCCTACAGTCACTCAACGACGACACCTTCCCGTACACCACAGCATCATCAGCAAACAGCCGCACATTGCTGTCCACCCTATTCAAAAGATCATTTATGCAGATAGAAAACAACAGCGGACCTACCACACTTCCCTGGGGCACTCCAGATGATACCCTCACCTCCGATGAACACTCACCATCGAGGACAACGTACTGGGTTCTATTACTTAAGAAGTCTTCGAGCCACTCACATATTTGGGAACCAATCCCATATTCCCATATGCTCATACCTTAGTTAGGAGTCTGCAGTGGGGCACCGAGTCAAACGCTTTCCGGAAGTCAAGGAGTATGGCATCCGTCTGATACCCTTCATCCATAGTTCGCAAGATATCATATGACTAAAGGGCGAGTTGCGTTTCGCAGGAGCGATGCTTTCTAAAGCCGTGCTGATGCATGGACAGCAACTTCTCTGTCTCAAGGAAGTTCATTATATTCGAACTGAGAATATGTTCGAGAATCCTGCAACAAACCGATGTTAAGGATATTGGTCTGTAATTTTTGAGGATCCGTCCTTCTACCCATCTTATATACAGCCGTCACCTGCGCTTTTTTCCAGTCGCTGGGGACTTTACGTTGGGCGAGAGATTCGCGATAAATGCAAGCTAAGTAAGGAGCCAATGTGGTAGAGAACTCTCTGTAAAACCGAATTGGAATCCCATCAGGACCTGGAGATTTATTTATTTTCAACGCATTCAGCTGCTTCACAACCCCAGGGATGTCTATCACTACGTCCTCCATACGGGAATCTGTAGGAGACTCAAACGGCGGTATGTTTGTACGATCCTCCTGCATGAAAGATTTCTCAAATGCTACATTTCAGCTTTCGTTTTGATGTTTTCCGTTGCCAGGCCAGACTGATCAGTGGGTGACTGGATGGAAGCCTTCGACCCGCTTACCGATTTTACGTAAGACCAGAATTTCCTTGGGTTTTCAGCAAGACCTTTTGCTAAGATATGACGGTGGTAGTGGTTGATGCTTCGCGCATCGCTCTTTTTACAGCAGCACGAATCTCTACTAACTTTTGCCTGTCCGCATTCTCCCGATCTTTCTTGTGCCGCGAGTGCTTCCTGAGCATTCTCCGAATTGCGCTGTTAAACCACGGTGGGTCTTTTTCGTCCGTAACCCACTTTTTCGGCACATACTTCTCCAATGCGTGATTTACAGTGTGTTTAAAATTTGCCCATAATTCTTCCACGTCCATCATACCGAAGTAAATGAAGTCGATTCATTTACTGAGTGGGATCCTAACAACTGCTTATCTGCTCTTTCTAGTTAAAATACTCTCCTAGCCTTCTTGACCGACTTTTTAACTTTCGTAACCATAGTCGTAATGACAACATCATGATCACTAATCCCTGTCTCAACACTGACACCCTCTCTCTCTCTCTCTCTCTCTCTCTCTCTCTCTCTCTCTCTCGTCTCGCGGCGGACCGCTCAAGTGTGTGGAAATAAGCGAAGGCGTTGAGAGTTTGCTTTCTGCGAAGTGAAGACGATACGCTTCACGTATCGTGGCGACAGACAGCAAAGCGGTAGTATATTCCTGCGGGAATTTTTGCGGGCAAAGAAACTGCACGGCGCTCGAACCTATAGCGAGTGCGAAATAGCCATTATTTCGAATAGGGAAAGATTAACGTTCTACGGAACGCAGGAAAGTTGCGACTGAGTGAATTCGGTCAAGCCCAGAGTAGCGAATTAGCGTTTCACATACAGCAAGAAGACAACGCTGCTGCACATGCCGCGTGGTAAAGTACCATCGCGCGTTAGGCCACAGTGAAAGTTGAATCTAGATTTTGCTCACTCCAACTTGCGTATGCTTTGACCATTGAATATCAAACGCTAGGATACTAACCTACCCTCACACTGGGTACATGGGAGTTTTTCATTTGTTCAAAAAGTAAATTTATTCTCCACTAACTCGGTGCATTGACCAGCTATGGCAACGTAGATTTAAATGAGCTGATGAGGATTTTTAATATTCGTTCTTTCCCGTGACAAAAATTTTTCATGTGTAGAGATAACGATTTTAATAATCGTCATTTCAATATGTTTGGTTCTTATTTATCACTTGACCCTTGAAAGCAACAGTTGATACATTATATGTAGAATAAAAAAGGGAATAGCTGTTTTGTCTTTCTAGAGTAGACCCCAAACTTTCACTTTTATTAATTCATGTATTCTAGGTACTTGACAGCATAATTTCTAATGATTTTTGTTACGATCCACACCTGATATTAGCTGCCTTACAGGGCCAGGGTCACATTTATTTAGAATGTCTGTTGTACAACCTGGGCTTGAGAAGACAGTTCAGATGTTTTGTCCACTTGCGTGCTAAGTGGTGAGCTAAGTTTGCACACATTAGTACACTCACCGTGCAGATACAAATGTCGGACGTACGACAGGGTTGCTTCTGCATCACATCACCTTCCTCATCGCGTATTGTATCGCATACTGTATCACTTCGGAGCGAAACTGGCCTAAATTGCAGTGGGGCTGTGATGTCTCATGACGGCACATCCTCCCTGAAATATGATCCAAACTCACTGGATGGAATGGCGGTGGTGGAGGGGGCTGGGGGGGGGGGGGGCGATGAATCAGCCAGAAATCTCGCACTGTCTAATTGATAAGCAGGTAAGAATGCCTTATAGGTCAATCGAAAAATATAAAAAACAGAGCCACACAATTTAAATAACTTTACACTCCGAAGATAAGTAGTAATTTGTTTGACTTTATCCATTACAGATTGATTATCATAGTTGACAACAGCTGGGGAAATGCATTTACTGCCGTCCTTCCTCATACTAGACTGATTTACTAGATAGCGCTAACAAGTGGGCCCAGTCACCTTAAACATTTCACGAAATTAAAAGTCTTAATTTTAATCAAATCTTAGCCACAAAATACAACAGTTAAAGAAAAGGCATTCCACGTACTGGGCCTCAAAAACCTTCAACAAGAATTGGCCCACCAGACGGAAATTTGTGGCCTGTCCTGTCAGAGTATCTGATACGAGTTGCTACAAGAAGTGAAAACCGTCTGGACTCATTCTATAGAACTCGTGGAATCTGTGTTCGTACTGAGAGACCTCATGAAAAACCACAGCCGAACTATGCTAATATTTGCAGCATTTTACGGGTGCACCCAGTAGTAGATTTTCTTTTTCAGTTTTTTGAACTTTAAATAATAAGGGAACAGAACGTCCCCTTCAGGTGAGTTCATGATTCCAACCAAAACTAAAACAAAAGCGTGACTTGTCCTTTCTTGTGGCTCGTCGAATCGTACAGCATATCGTGTGTTCCCTGTGGGAACACGAGTGTCGCATTCATAATAGTCGCCTCGTGCGACCTCTATTCCAACGAGTCGCATGGCATATCGCTTCGCCTCACAAGGGGAAGGCCTCAGACACGGCCAACCGATTCGTCTCAAATTTGGCAGGTCGCTTGTGTACAACCTAAAACGAAAGAATGTAAGATATTTTGTGTCAACGCCCCCTCGTTTTGGAGAAAATCACCCCTAGAGGTTATGACGAGCAATCGATTCAAAATTGTCGGGATCGATAGATAATTGTAAATAGAGCATTTTTCATCATCAGGTATGGGGTCAGAAAACGCATACTTTTCCAGAAATCGAGGTAAGAAACTTTTACAACTGCCGCTTCTGTACCCACATGGTAAACGCTTTTCGCCGACAGCACCGATGGCGCCGGCAAGGTAGCTCAGCGTGTTCGGTCAGAGGGAAAGGTAGCGCAAGGGCCAAGGTAACTGCCTGGGAATCGGAGAACCTGGGTTCGAATCTCGAAGAAAGATAGCGGATGTTATTCTTTTAGTTGGTATTTTTCCATATCTCAATTGATTTGGATAGGAGGATTAATAAGGTAAGTAAATCAATAAGGAATGATCATAATAAGGTAGGCAAATAAATTTCTCAAACATCTTGGGGCAGTAAACAAATGAAATGTTAATGGTTCAAATGGCACTGAGCACTATGGGACTTAACTGCTGTGGTCATCAGTCCCCTAGAACTTAGAACTACTTAAACCTAACTAACCTAAGGACATCACATACATCCATGCCCGAGGCAGGATTCGAACCTGTGACCGTAGCGCTGAAATGTTACTCCAGGTTACATTACAATGGTTCTTCCAGTCACGGCTACGTGTTCTCACTTTTCTTCGAACAACTAGAAAGATGGTACTTGTCATATAAACATTCGGAACAAATTTACTCACGGCACCAAGAACATCTAAAGAAAGCAATCTTTCGATAGCGCTACTGTTCCTTTCGAAGAGTCGGCGGGAAACAAACTTGGTTTACATTTAAAAATATGTCTTTTTCGGGAATTAATTTTGATGCGTACCACGTATACGATATCATTGCCTGAAAAATCGGTGCTGGATGTTGGTTATAAATTATGTTGTGAATAGTTATAGCATCCGTGTGGTTGTGCAATTCCCGCTGGCTTTCCAGAAGCACTCTGCAATTCTGAAGCCTGGAAATAAAGTTTTTCAGCTGGCGATAGAAATAAACATCACACGGCTGGCACACAGGTGTGCAGTTTGGCGGTATTACTTTTACTGAGCACGTCGGCTGATCCTCGCCTTCTATAAACATTGTATCATATTTTGTAGTATTAACTTGTCCACTCCAGGAATCCAATATTAGGCAAAATTTGATATCAGAAATGTATGGTTTTAAAGCATTCTCAAGATATGTTATGTAAATCGCATTCCTCAGTTTCCCGGATTTGCAGCAGGTAATGTAAACATTTTTCAACGAGTCGGTTAAACGATTGGCCTCTTCTATAACCCGAGGACCAAATGTGACATTCGTTTCTTGTAAACACAGGAAAACCTTAGGCAACACTTTTCCATAGGCTGTGATGGTATATTGCACCGTGTACGAATGTGTTAGTTTGTTTTTACTACAAACTGCGACAAGGATTCGTTTTTCTCCATTATGAGATAACGTGCGTCGAATGTTCGCCCGATACGCGCATCCTGTTTGATAGGTGTTGATCACGTAATCACGGTTAAATGGTTCAAATGGCTCTGAGCACTATGGGACTCAACTGCTGAGGTCATTAGTCCCCTAGAACTTAGAACTAGTTAAACCTAACTAACCTAAGGACATCACAAACATCCATGCCCGAAGCAGGATTCGAACCTGCGACCGCAGCGGTCTTGCGGTTCCAGACTGCAGCGCCTTTAACCGCACGGCCACTTCGGCCGGCTAATCACGGTTAAATCCGGTCATATACTTTCTGTATGTCTTCTATATTTTGTACCACCTTATGAGAGACGTATTTAGTGACGTGCCGTTGACGAATTTTATACTCCGATTTGAAATTTCTTGCCCAGGATAATGACGCAGCAAACGTAAAATCCTCGTTGGTCGTATATTGAAGCCCTGCACCTGCAGCCCACTCCTGAAGTATTCTCGTTGTTACATTGTCGTTACGACAGCGAGATTCGACAAATCGGTCGTACGTCCACTTATTTATCTCCTGGTATTTGTGGTAACTTGTCCCTCCTTTAACGATATCACTTTCCCACAATTTCAAGTCCTTCTTCCTTTTCGGGGCTGTTGTTGCTCCATTCATTTACAGTGTTTGTAAGTTCCAATTTGGATGATTCCTGGCTACCGCTACCTCCTTTATTTTTACTTCAAGGGGTATAGCGCCGTAGATCAATCGTTTAGTAACCAGTTCGTAATACTCATCGGGAACATATGAAGCACATATTCCCAGTGATGTGGAGATTTCCAAAGTGTTATGACCATTTTGCGGTTCACTAGTCGGTATATCTTTCACTGAATCACCTTCTGCTCCGTCTTCATGGTATGGTACTTCAGTATCAACAAAAGTCATTTCGTTCGTCAGCTCCAAAAATCGCTTGACGATAGCAGCTCCTATCAATGTAGAACACCGAGAAACAGAACTGCCTGCTTCCGGTAGTGCACTGATAATGCATCTGTCTTGCAACACTTTTACAAAACAAAACACAGCGTCTGTAACTTCCGTCCTGCCATCGTCTGTGACAGGCTCCCAACTACATATTACAGCGCTAGTCGAAGGGTGTACATCATCCATTATTCAGATTATACACCTGAAAGATATGACACAACAAACAATAACTGGTTATTACGGCATAAACAGACGAGCTAATTACTACAGTACTCGTGATATGTTACTTACGGAAGAACACTGTATTCATTCACAAAACGTATTTCATTCGGCGCATTAACGATGGAAAAATCACTACATGTATCCGCGAGGTTCGCGGCAGCCCAGTGACGGAAAACAACTCTTTCCGATTGACTTCTATAAGGCTCGTGCTGGACACCTTCACTCTTCCAGGTTCAAAACTATGATATGACGAAGAGGCAATCGGGACAACATAACTGTCCCCGCGTGCATTATGTCGCATGCCTCGCTGTAAACAAGCGTCGCGCCGTTGGCTATCTGTGATCTCCCGTGAGGAATTCGCAGCACTCTTACTCGGAGTTGCTTTCATGTGACAAGGCTTAAAAGTTTAATACTTTACTAACTCACGGCGTTTGGGAAATTAGTTTGCCTTCCCTATTATTATCATTCCTTATTGATTTATTTACCTTATTAACCCTCCTATCCCTGTCAATTGAGATATGGAAAAATACCAACGAAAAGAATAACATCCGCTAGGTTTCTTCGAGATTCGAACCCCGAGTTCTCCAATTCCCAGCCAGTTAATTTGGCCGTTGCGCTATCGGCGCTGTGGGTACAGAAGCGGCAGCTATAAAAGTTTCTTTCCTCGATTTCTGGAAAAGTTTGCGTTTGCGAACCCCATACCTGATGATGAAAAATGCTCCATTTACGATTATCTATCGATCCCTCCAATTTTGAGTTGATTGCTCGCCATAACCTTTAGGGGTGATTTTCTCAAAATTGCGGGGGTGTTGACCCAAAATATCTTAGATTCCTTCGTTTTAGGTTGTACACAAGCGACCTGCCAAATTTGAGCCGAATCGGTTGGCCGTGTCTGAGGCCTTCCCCCTGTCAGTGAGAACCGAGCCTTAAACGCCGCGACAGTTTGGCGTGCACTTGCCGGCAGGCAACTATCTCATTCTTCTTCTACTTCTACTGCCAATCCAGGACTTCCCACCCTTCTTCTTCAAAAATGTTTAAATGTGTGTGAAATCTTATATGACTTAACTGCTAAGGCCAATTTTTTTATGTAGTTGCATGCAACAACTGCTTTGTGAAGTCCCAATAGAAACTGGATAATCGAGAGATGTTTGGTTTTTCAGTTGTGTCACTTAATATACAGTAAACGACAGGAGCACTTGAGAGAATGCGGTGTTAACAATTTGGTCTCTTAGAACAGGAGCCGGCCGGGATGGCCGAGCGGTTCTAAGCGCTACAGTCTGGAACCGCGCGACCGCTACGGTCTCAGGTTCCAATCCTGCCTCGGGCATGGATGTCTGTGATGTCCTTAGGTTAGTTAGGTTTAAGTAGATCTGAGTTCTAGGGGACTGATGACCTCAGAAGTTAAGTCCCATAGTGCTCAGAGCCATTTGAGCCTTGGAACAGCTGCTACTTGTTTTTGTTGTTGATATGAGCGTAAGCAGTCTATTTGAAAAACGTCGTTTTTCCACCGGCAAGGTATGCTGATAAATAATTCTTCATTTAGAAACGCCTTCAATATTCAGATCGTCTTCAGATACCTTAAAATTATTTTCATTATGTAGAGTGCTTCCGGCTCGACTGTGACGGCAGGTACTACTGTCCAAACTGATGCAGTATGGTTTTCGTTTTACTTTGCTGCCATAATTTTGAAGTTGCCATGTAGGCTGTTATACCTGTAAACGATCTGGTCACTGAAATTGATTATGAATAAAGAATTATTTATCATGAGCTCTTGGAGATGTAAATATGACGTTTTTTCAAATACTTACATGCCGTAGGACACGACCTGCGCAAAATATAAGTTGTTTATACCAACAAAAATTGAAATCTCTGTTCTGGCTATTAGATTCTCATCTCGCGGTAGTTTAGGCGCTTCTTCCACCTGCATAATGATGGCCCTAATGTAAGTAAGCTGTTTAGCTTTTTATGTTGGTAACGCCACGTAGCGCTCTGTATGAAAATCACTGACTGTGCTGTGTGCAGTCTGTGGCTGGTTGGCATTGTTGGAATATTAGCTATTGTAGTGTTGGGCAGTTGGGTGTGGACAGCGCGTAGCGTTGCGCAGTTGGAGGTGAGCCGCCAGCGTTGGTGGATGTGGGAAGAGAGATGGCAGAGTTTTGCGAGCGGACGATCTGGACGTGTGTCTGTCAGAAAAACGAAATTTGTAGTACTGGATGTCATGAACTGATATATATATTCTAACTTTTGAACACTATTAAGGTAAATACATTGTTTGTTCTCTATCATAATCTTTCATTTGCTAACTATGCCGATCAGTAGTTAGTGCCTTCAGTAGTTTGAATCTGTTATCTAGCTGGCAGTATTGGCGCTCACTGTATTGCAGTAGTTCGAGTAGCGAAGATTTTTGTGAGGTAAGTGATTCATGAAAGGTATAGGTTATTGTTAGTCAGGGCCATTCTTTTGTAGGGATTATTGAAAGTCAGATTGCGTTGCGCTAAAAATATTGTTTGTCAGTTTAGTGTTGATCAGAATAAATAAAGAGAGAAATGTCTGAGTACGTTCAGTTCTTCTGAGCTGTTTGAAAATCAGATAACGTAAGGAGTTTACCAGCACAGTAATGCATAAATTTTTCTAAGGGGAGGTTTCACTGAGGATCTGAGATACTTCACATTAATATTTCAGGGAAATATGACTGGTCAATTCAGGTGTAGTGGAGCACGAAAAAGCATTTCTAAACTAGAAAAAGGTGCATTAATCAGTATAATGCTTTCCTGTATATTACTGGCACAAGTACGCTTTTTACTGAGTTTCGTCGCTTTAGGTCCGGTGAAAAATTAAATGTACCGTGGCTTTTGAGTGGACGACTCACAGAGTGCGACTTTTTATTGTGAAGAAACTAGCCAATGCTTTCTGAGGCTGTTTAAATTGTAAGAGCTGTGCTGACTAACCAGATGATACGATTTCGTTGTCTGCTAGTAAAACGAGAAAAAAAGATAAAAAAAAGGCTACAGTAAAGTCGTTGTATCCATAGCTACATAAAAGCACTCACCAACGTAAATGAAAGTGTTTCGGTGTAAGCGCACACCTAAAGAAAAACCACGTATCGAGATAGCGAGCAAAGTAATTAGCAGTGTGTGGGGGCACGGGCGCGATAAATCATGGAAGGCGAAGCGAAGAGCGTTTGTTTCTTGCTGGCGCGGCGGGGCGGCTTCCATCATCGTCATCTCGCACCGCGCACCGTCCGCCTATCCCGCTAGCCATCGGACACCGCCGTTTAAACTGGTCCAATTAATTTTATTAGGCGGGTGTCAGTGGCGCTCCACCGGCCCCTTTTCGTTTCCTGGGAAGTGAGGAGTGGTAACTGGAGGGGGGCGCTTGTTTAGGCACTTGGCCCTCGTGTCCGCGATAACGGACGCCTTGTCTCCCCACGTGCTGTCGATAGCGGCTCTCGTGGCGACCATGTAGCGCGATGCTGCTCCACACCACAAAAACAGGTGCTCCAGCCCGGGAGACTCGGCATCGGTATGCCGACAATCGCATTCCCTTTCGTCGTTGTCACGTCCCACTGGAACTTGGATATTCTCCTATACATCAAACTGTCTTTCTGATGACACTTTTTTCCCGTGCAAAAGGCTCGCAATCTCTGTAATTTGTGGGTTTCTCACCGACAAATGATGAATACCGCTTGCCGGCCGCGGTGGTCTAGCGGTTCTAGGCGCGCAGTCCGGAACCGCGCGACTGCTACGGTCGCAGGTTCGAATCCTGCCTCGGGCATGGATGTGTGTGATGTCCTTAGGTTAGTTAGGTTTAAGTAGTTCTAAGTTCTAGGGAACTGATGACCACAGATGTTAAGTCCCATAGTGCTCAGAGCCATTTGAACCATTTGAATACCGCTTGACGAGTGTTATTCTGACATAACAATCTCTAACACTAAGAAATGCCGGATCTATAAGCTTTCCAACTTGAAAATCACCTTGTTTACCACATGTAATCAGTCTGATTCCGTAGCCGAATGATCAACGCGAATGATCTTCGTGTGGTTGACCTGCGTTCGATTCTTCGTACTGTCAGGGATTTTTTCGTCGGTCGAAGGAGTGGACCAGGGTGCACTCGCTCTCGTGAAACCACTTGAGGAGCTACCTGATTAAGAGAGAGCGGCTCCAAGGTCGGAACGCTAACAGTGGCTGGGAGTGTGGTGGGCTCACCCCAAGGCTCTCCACACCGCATCCGATGAAGAATGAGTGAGGATGACACGGCGGTCGGTCGACTATCACGAAGTCTTCACGGACCGGTCGTGGAGTTTCCTTTTCCTTTCTTTTATCTCTTTCTGTTTCTGGCAAGTAGGTGATACATACAAAGCTCAATCGAGTGTTGTTGCATGACGAGAAAAGTATGAGTGCGAACTGACACAAGAAAGTGCTATTAGTTTATGCCGGCGGACCGAAACAACAGGGACCCTGAACGGAAATGTGAATGGTAAGCCACAAAAACCAACAACCTCGAACTTATTGTAATTCAACTGGTAAAGTTCCACGGTGCTGTGGGTACAGTTTAATAGATTCCGGACTTGAGAATGTACGCGCAAATGGAACATGCTAAGACGGGGCTTTTGCACCGTCGGTGCGCGTGACTGTAGTCATATTCTATCAGCCACACTGTAAATGAGTGTCCTAACAGACGTTTCCCTGGTTGTGCCACGAACCTCCATGAAGCATCCGACGAGGCGCTCCACCACTTTGAGGTATAAGACATTCTTGTGTTGATCATTTATAAACTGTAAATATTTGCAGACATGTACTTTTTCGTTAAATATGTATAACAATTCGATTGTTTGTGACAATAATAAACCAAAGTAAACACACACCTTAAACAATATCGATATTCTGGTATTGTGTAATTTAAAAACAGACACTTTCAAATCATGTAACATGTTATTTTATATAAAGAAGGGGTCTTCTGACATTGCTGGCTGAGAGAGTCACACATAAAAAAGGTATTCTTCCTCCGTGCGCAGTGGTCCCTCTCCACGCAGTCTTGTTAATGTTACGAGAGACAGACGGGAGAGTATTGTCCTGCGCCGGTATCTAGCTAACGCCTCTTTAAGGTGACTGCTGGGCTTAACATCCCCATCCGACGGACGGTTCACCATCAACGATTGTCAGATTCCGTCAGTCTATCAGACACTGTGAAGGTGTTTCAAATTTAATCCAGGACATTAATTAAATTTTGGAGATCACGAAATTCACTGCACCACCTTTCCTCACTTCAAATATGGATTACTTCAAATATGGATTATACACTCCTGGAAATGGAAAAAAGAACACATTGACACCGGTGTGTCAGACCCACCATACTTGCTCCGGACACTGCGAGAGGGCTGTACAAGCCACGATCACACGCACGGCACAGCGGACACACCAGGAACCGCGGTGTTGACCGTCGAATGGCGCTAGCTTCGCAGCATTTGTGCACCGCCGCCGTCAGTGTCAGCCAGTTTGCCGTGGCATACGGAGCTCCATCGCAGTCTTTAACACTGGTAGCATGCCGCGACAGCGTGGACGTGAACCGTATGTGCAGTCGACGGACTTTGAGCGAGGGCGTATAGTGGGCATGCGGGAGGCCAGGTGGACGTACCGCCGAATTGCTCAACACGTGGGGCGTGAGGTCTCCACAGTACATCGATGTTGTCGCCAGTGGTCGGCGGAAGGTGCACGTGCCCGTCGACCTGGGACCGGACCGCAGCGACGCACGGATGCATGCCATGACCGTAGGATCCTACGCAGTGCCGTAGGGGACCGCACCGCCACTTGCCAGCAAATTAGGGACACTGTTGCTCCTGGGGTATCGGCGAGGACCATTCGCAACCGTCTCCATGAAGCTGGGCTACGGTCCCGCACACCGTTAGGCCGTCTTCCGCTCACGCCCCAACATCGTGCAGCCCGCCTCCAGTGGTGTCGCGACAGGCGTGAATGGAGGGACGAATGGAGACGTGTCGTCTTCAGCGATGAGAGTCGCTTCTGCCTTGGTGCCAATGATGGTCGTATGCATGTTTGGCGCCGTGCAGGTGAGCGCCACAATCAGGATTGCATACGACCGAGGCACACAGGACCAACACCAGGCATCATGGTGTGGGGAGCGATCTCCTACACTGGCCGTACACCACTGGTGATCGTCGAGGGGACACTGAATAGTGCACGGTACATCCAAACCGTCATCGAACCCATCGTTCTACCATTCCTAGACCGGCAAGGGAACTTACTGTTCCAACAGGACAATGCACGTCCGCATGTATCCCGTGCCACACAACGTGCTCTAGAAGGTGTAAGTCAACTACCCTGGCCAGCAAGATCTCCGGATCTGTCCCCCATTGAGCATGTTTGGGACTGGATGAAGCGTCGTCTCACGCGGTCTGCACGTCCAGCACGAACGCTGGTCCAACTGAGGCGCCAGGTGGAAATGGCATGGCAAGCCATTCCACAGGACTACATCCAGCATCTCTACGATCGTCTCCATGGGAGAATAGCAGCCTGCATTGCTGCGAAAGGTGGATATACACTGTACTAGTGCCGACATTGTGCATGCTCTGTTGCCTGTGTCTATGTGCCTGTGGTTCTGTCAGTGTGATCATGTGATGTATCTGACCCCAGGAATGTGTCAATAAAGTTTCCCCTTCCTGGGACAATGAATTCACGGTGTTCTTATTTCAATTTCCAGGAGTGTATATTAAACTGTAGTTCCCTCAATGACAGAATGGGTATCAGTTCAAAGGTTTGAATGTAATTGTGTTTTGCTAGGCAATGGAGGTGGTCCGTTCTTTGAACTGACACCCAGGTAGTTATAATAGGAGCTACGGTTTAATGTTGAGTCCATAACTGTGTTGAGGGCAAGGGGTAGAGAGGTGATTGAGTGAACTTCAAGATTGCCAATATTAAACTGAGTGTACCAGAGACAGAAATTTATTATAACTGAGTTTCCATTCAGTGTGAGTAACATATAAATGAGTAACTCTGCTGTGAATTGAACCTGCTTGGAAGTTGGTGCCATTGCCGGTATTGTATTCCCACTGCAGCAGAGAACATGCAAAACTGCAGAATACCTGAACACCACACCTTGGTGAGGTGAGGAGCGGCTGGGACTGACAGCGGAGAGCATTCTGGTATGGGTCTAGGAAATGGCAACAACTTCGAGCCAACGCGGGGGTCTGTGGGCAACAGCGGCAGGACAATAACTAACGTGCAGCCCTTGGGTCATGGATGGCGTGCTGTCCTGTCTTGTTTATATCCCACAGAAGCTAATTCAGGACGTTGGCCGGCGAGCAGTGGCACCTGGGAAGATGGGTGGCGGTTGGATGCTGGCAGTTGGCGGTAATAGCAGCCCCATGTGTCTAGAGGACATGGCTGCCGTTGTCATCATGGGAACTGGAAGCTAAAGGAGACAGCCTGCTTGCAGAGAACTAACGAGAAAGCACAACAGTTCGGCAACCATGTCAGCTGTATAGATGAAGCAGTAAGTTCGCCTGGCCAACACTGGGGGCAGCTCAACGGAGCTTGGGGCTGAGGTAGCAGCACCTCATTATCAACATGAGGCATCGGGCCTGTTTTGGGGAAACGGAAGGTGCCTGGCATCTTGGGTTCAGGATAGGTCCGCTGACAAGACACAAGCAGAGGTGAACTGTAATGTATGGTCTTGAAGAGTGGAAACATAAGTTGTGTAGACTACTGTGTCTGTCTGTGTTTGAGCGTTAGCTGTGCCAGTTGCTCTGTCGTCACAAACCAAGACCTAATCGGAAAGAAGTTTCAGCAGGACAATATTGTAGTTGAACTAGGCCCATAGGTTGTACCTACTTTTATTGACAATATGTTTAGCTAATTTACCGATCTCTTAGATAAATTGTGCGCCTTGTTTTGAATTATTGATTCCATTTATTTATTTTTCCTTTTGCCAGCACTGGGTGGTCTGGTTCTTTGTGGTCTATTAACTCTTCTTCATTTGGGGCTTTTATGTGTCGGAGATAGTTGATTTATTTTATTTTGAGCTAGAGACCTGCTGTTTTATTTTTCTTGTCATTCCTCCCAGCTCGTGCCGCCATTAGCGTAAGGTTACATGTTGCTTGTGCCCTCCTCGTTACTGTAAGGCTATATCTATTTGTATGACAAGAATTTTCCCATGTTGACAACTTATGTTACATTTTAAGCCAATTTATATTTGTTTCAATAAGAGTTGGTCAGTTTCCTTGTGTTTTAATTATAATCTTGCGCTCTGATTTGTTGAATTATGTTATTGTAAAGTGCGCTTAAAAACTTTTAAATGTTCACGTCAACGCTGCCACCCACCCCATATGAATTGTTCACCTTCTTTTTCACCACAAAACCGTAAAACGATATAAATTTATATCACCCGAGACAAACGTCGTCTCGTCTCAAACACTCGCGGTAGTGAAACAGCTTATCATTGTGTTATTTAAGTACCGCATGTATACATTCTTAAACACGTAATCTACGTGATGTTACTGACACACTTCAATGGTGTACTAGTCTTCATACGAAATTCTGTGATTAACCAAGACAGATATGTATATATTAGCTTAGAAATATACAGACTAATATATGAAAACAGAGATCCCGAATATCATGGTCATTTATTGTAAGGAAAGCAAAATTGGTTCAGATAATGTTTAGTGAAGGTGAAAGGGCACGTAATCCAGTGTTAGGAGCTCTTACAAATCACATGTATTCGCTACTTTTTCGTTCGTATTCAGCAAGGCTCTTAGCAATGATTCAATACCTTTTAATAGATAGCTCTCTTTCTTTCCATCACTTCGTACTCAATATGAACAGATACGATAGTTTTAGTACGACATTTCTCTTTGCAGGTCGTGGCAACAACGAATACGTTTCATAACTAGCATAATTCCTTTCATGCGTGCATTCATCTCTGACACTAGTATCCTAATTCGATTCTTTCACATGCATTTCGTTACTACCGAGCGCAATACTGCCAAGGTAAGACACTAGACTCGCTTTTTCTACCTCACTTGAGGTAGCTACCGGGTTGTTGCCGTTTGAAAAGGACACAGGTTATTTCCTGCTCCAATTCTTGTCCAGTGCTCTGACCCTATCATCGAACTTACCCTCCTTCGTCTTTTTGTTATTCCTGTAAATCTGTCCTCGACAGGTGCGTATATAAGCAACAACAATACAGACAATAATATAGATTAGTTGGTGAGTTAGTTTGGACAAAAAAATCCTCAAGAAATGAATATCATTTCTTATTTGCGCCATAAATAGCTACAGTGCTGATACCGTAATTTGAGCATGGTTTTAATTAATTAGGGGTGTTAATTTCTCTCCGCCAAATAATTTACGAGGCACATGCACAGCGACAGATGGTTTAGCGAAACGTATGTAGCAGCAATAGAAATTAGGAGGAGGAATAGTCGAGGGAAGATGCCATGTACCAACTACGTATGTATGTATGTACTGTGGGACTCGGAATGCCACACCAGAGATACACTTCAGTTATATTGCAATTTAGTTTTGCTACTTACATGGGGCTTAAAACTGAACTGTATCCAATCAAAAGGGTTGCTGCCAATTAATACAGTCTATTGCAGAGGTATGCTGACAATTCATTAAGTATGAACAGAGGTTTGTGACAGTGTATGTGCGATCCGTCCTTCCCTGAAGGAAGATTTTACACTTGTATCACCAAATACCTCCACACTCCTCTTTTCAACACTAAGCACATGTTCTATGCAGTGATTATTAGTAACAAAAGTAATAAACAGTGCACAATTTGTACACTGTAGATTACTCGTCAGTAGACTAGACAGTAAGTAAAATACAGGAGTAAAAATTCACTCGTCACTTTTTCAGTATTATCCGTTGCGGAGATGGATGGATAGAGGTCTGCCTCAGTAACTCAGTTTTACGTGAAATACATGAACTGTATTACCAGTTGCAAATACGAACAACCATCAGCTGTGTAAGTGAGCGACGACAGCGAAAATTTGCGCCGGACCGGGACTCGAACCAGAATTTCCCGCTTTTGCGAGCGGTGGCCTGAACCGTTTCAGCTATCACTGCTCGACTCACGGCCAGGCGCAGGCCTCCATATGTCGTCACTCCTGCGTCACAACCTGTACTCGTACTCACGTTATGTAGTTTCCGTACAGCGGAGGATATTTTAATTGAAAGTCGTTGCCTGGTATCGGCGGGAAAATGCGATACTGCAGTCCCTCTGCTGTTAAGCAGTACGATACTGAAGAGTGCAGTGACACTCCTTGGATACTTTGATGCATAAACTAGCATAGAGCGTCAGCTCAGGGCCGTTGTATTAAAATTCCTTGCATTTAAAAGATCCAATGCAAAAGGAGAAAGAGTCTTACGTCTACTTGGACTGCCTAACATAGTACTAAAATCTACATTCTTCAAACAATTTCCTAGAAAACAAATTACCTGGCTATCACCAAATCCGATTTGCGATGACAAACAACTGTATCACGATGGGATAAGTATACTCTCTGCAATGGTGATCCTCAATGTAGAGCCTGCTAAAAGTGCCCGTTTCGATTCAGGCCACTACCATCTATTATTGAATTCTAGGTTACATCAATATTTGGAAAAAAGAACCAATACTAATCCAAAAAGTTTCACATAGAGAAATTATCTAGAGAAAATTATTTCAAAGTGCTTTTGGGAAAAATAATACATAAATTTTGGGAACAACTTCAAAAAGACAATATTCAGACTGTAGAAGAAACAATTCCTCTCAAACGGACATGGGATCACGCCTAATGGAATAGTGATGAATTATGTACAAACAGACGGTGAGCTTGGAATATCTGGAATGCAAACAAAAATGATAGGAACTGGGAAAATTTTGTAGGTGCCAGGAAACTTGATCAAATGATCTCAAAGACACCAAAGAACAATGTATAAAAGGGCAACTAACGTACACGTCACCAAGTTCACAGTTTATAGATTCCAAAACAGAAGACTGCACATTATAATACTGAGAAGAGCACCATAACTGAGGGCTACTTCAAACAACGACACAAATGCTATCCGTCAAAAGAAGAATTTAATTTTTATAACATAATCCAAGCTCAACCAGACTGAAAGCTATCAAAAATGTAGGACATCTAAGAAATCATAAAACAACTTAAAAATAACAAAACATCATGACAAGACAATATAGTTAGAAACACTGTAATGACATTATTCTAGCCTAACAAAAATCATTATCGAAATGTGGACAACAAACAGCTTCTCATCGGAATGCACATCAACATCAGTAGATCCACTGCGTAAAAAAGGTAGGCAGGTTAGGGAAAGGTGAGTACAGCTGTAATATATCTTATTACTTTTATGACGTAATTCTTCCGTACTATATGGGTATAGTGTATGACACAAAACCTACTGTGCCTTACTGATCTACGCAAAAGAATCTCAAAATGTGTTTTGTTAATGTCCAAGAACTTGGACATATGTCGCCTTATGAAAGAGATGCTGCGACCTGTAACGCAGCCGGCGTTAACGTACAACCGAGAATTGCTGCGTTAAACTGGTTTTGCTGTTTCATGAGTGACAGGTATGTCAAACTTGTTTTATTTGTGTTATTCCGATGTAAGGATATAAACACTGAAGTCCATGTATTCAGTACAGTTTCGTCATTCTAACGAATTAACTGCTGGTGATAAGTAGATGTCACTGTAAACCATGTAATTTCAATTTCGTTAACGTAGGTTGGTTAATACGAACGTGTAAAATTATTTTTTGTACGTATGGAGAATTGTAGGTTTTGATAATGGAACAAACACTGTCGTACGTTATTTGTTATGTAGATATGTGACACTGTATAAAGGTGCACATGAACAATTTGGATTTGAGATCGACGCGTCGTTGGCTGTAGGCGCCAGCAAGGATAGCAAACGAGACAGTAACGACATCATCTGTTTATCAATGCAACTGTCACCAGCGCTACCCATTACACTAGTTCAACTGCACTTCATGAATACGTCTATAATGCAAAATTGGTCTGGCTTCCATGTGACTGTGTATAATGTGTGTATTACCTATGTGTGAATTGATTGTCGCCTAACCAACCACTATTAGTGTAAGCATTCGTATGTTTAGTTTCAGTCAACAACTTCTGAAATCTTAAGACCTGCATTTTGTTTTCCAAATATGATTTTTGTGTTCTTGTAATTGTTTTGTGTTTTAGCTTCAGAAGGCCTGCTTTGAAAATGAGCTTGATAATTCGAAACTAGAGTGAATATTGAAAGAGAATTTTAGACCAAATTTGGTCTTGTCCGTTGTCTTCTGTACTGCCTTAGCAAACCCTCTTAACATAAGTAATCTTATTCTCTTGTCACTAAAATTTAGGTGAACTTAAGAAAAACAGATGTTAAATTACACTCCTGGAAATGGAAAAAAGAACACATTGACACCGGTGTGTCATACCCACCATACTTGCTCTGGACACTGCGAGAGGGCTGTCCAAGCAATGATCACACGCACGGCGCAGCGGACACACCAGGAACCGCGGTGTTGGCCGTCGAATGGCGCTAGCTGCGCAGCATTTGTGCACCGCCGCCGTCAGTGTCAGCCAGTTTTCCGTGGCATACGGAGCTCCATCGCAGTCTTTAACACTGGTAGCATGCCGCGACAGCGTGGACGTGAACCGTATGTGCAGTTGACGGACTTTGAGCGAGGGCGTATAGTGGGCATGCGGGAGGCCGGGTGGACGTACTGCCGAATTGCTCAACACGTGGGGCGTGAGGTCTCCACAGTACATCGATGTTGTCGCCAGTGGTCGGCGGAAGGTGCACGTGCCCGTCGACCTGGGACCGGACCGCAGCGACGCACGGATGCACGCCAAGACCGTAGGATCCTACGCAGTGCCGTAGGGGACCGCACCGCCACTTCCCAGCAAATTAGGGACACTGTTGCTCCTGGGGTATCGGCGAGGACCATTCGCAACCGTCTCCATGAAGCTGGGCTACGGTCCCGCACACCGTTAGGCCGTCTTCCGCTCACGCCCCAACATCGTGCAGCCCGCCTCCAGTGGTGTCGCGACAGGCGTGAATGGAGGGACGAATGGAGACGTGTCGTCTTCAGCGATGAGAGTCGCTTCTGCCTTGGTGCCAATGAAGGTCGTATGCGTATCTGGCGCCGTGCAGGTGAGCGCCACAATCAGGACTGCATACGACCGAGGCACACAGGGCCAACACCCGGCATCATGGTGTGGGGAGCGATCTCCTACACTGGCCGTACACCACTGGTGATCGTCGAGGGGACACTGAATAGTGCACGGTACATCCAAACCGTCATCGAACCCATCGTTCTACCATTCCTAGACCGGCAAGGGAACTTGCTGTTCCAACAGGACAAGGCACGTCCGCATGTATCCCGTGCCACCCAACGTGCTCTAGAAAGTGTAAGTCAACTACCCTGGCCAGCAAGATCTCCGGATCTGTCCCCCATTGAGCATGTTTGGGACTGGATGAAGCGTCGTCTCACGCGGTCTGCACGTCCAGCACGAACGCTGGTCCAACTGAGGCACCAGGTGGAAATGGCATGGCAAGCCGTTCCACAGGACTACATCCAGCATCTCTACGATCGTCTCCATGGGAGAATAGCAGCCTGCATTGCTGCGACAGGTGGATATACACTGTACTAGTGCCGACATTGTGCATGCTCTGTTGCCTGTGTTTATGTGCCTGTGGTTCTGTCAGTGTGATCATGTGATGTATCTGACCCCAGGAATGTGTCAATAAAGTTTCCCCTTCCTGGGACAATGAATTCACGGTGTTCTTATTTCAATTTCCAGGAGTGTATTACAGCAACCATATGGTTTCGACAGAGATATTCGACTCATCATCTGCGCGATTTCGAGGCGTAGAACGAGCACTTTAGCGTTCACACTTTACCCTCGTAACTTGGGCTTCTGGTTATTTCTTAGTCTTGCCCTGAATGCAATCTTATTTGAATACATGTTTATGCTACGCCATGATAAGATACGATAACAATCAGCCCACGGCCTCTTTAACAGTCATCGTACTGTATTTATTAGCACCATGACTTTGACATTCATACAGTCGTTCTAGAATTCACAAGAAAAACCGTGTTGGAAGTTGAACCTTTTCTGCACAACAGCAACTGATGGACGAGTCGCAATATATCTAACTTACAACACCAGTCATTATCAAGAAGAGAAATGTACCGTTAGAAATCGTAGGACTTTGAAGATAGAGCAAAAGACTGAAGAATTCGGCAGCGTCGACCGTGGTCGGTCACGACGCATGATACAGTTACCAAAAAGGAAAAAGAAACAAAATCTTTTACTTCACAAATATTTACCTTCTTTAAATTCTTCTTATGTTATTATTGACCGATGATTGTGAAGTAAATGCGTACACGTTCAGAGAAATACGTAAAGCTGTTGCTTACTTTCGCCGCAAAAATTTTAACTCACTAATCAGTAAGTTGATGCCGTTCGCTGACGCAAGGTATGTACTGCGGAATACACGAACCAACGACGACTAAACAATGTCGCTCTCATGCGTAGTACCTGCTTCCGTGGCTGCATTTTTGTGTATGTGAGCATACTCAAAATAATTAATGTGCCTTGAGACAAAAAAAGAAAGAACAAGATGCACCGTGTGTGCGGGCTACTATCAGATCAAGAACATGAGCGTAATAGGATTTAAACGGAAGCAACAACATATCACAACTTTAAAAATGTCGTTTAAACAGGGTGAACGAGTAGGGAATAAAGACATGACTTCTTTATCAACATCAAGATCACCTCCGTCCAGGGTGATACATTCAAACCTTGGTAACTAAATTGTAGATAAGTTCTTTTATGAGACGTTGGCAAGGAATTAGCAAGTTCATCTAGTTAATAATTTATTCATGTTGCAACTGTCGGACACGTACGCTGTGGTTCGTGTTTCCTTGACACTCGTTCTGCCCCAGAACTAGCTTTGTAGTCTGGAGTACGCCGATGATGTCCGAAAACGGTAATAAAGAGGATGTGCCTCAACAACATTATTTGGAAGTGTATTTAGTATTATTTACTTTATGATGTCCAAATTAGAACTTCGTCATTACATTCTTCTTTTCTTTTCTATCTACTGAAAGATATTCCTGTCACGTTAAAATTTTTATTTTTGTGGGGGTCCACAGCCTCCAGATATTTAATAAATATAAATATGTTCCTTAGTAGGTCGTAATGCGATTTTTATTTACTTGCGTCATTCTTAACCACATTTGTAACATCTGTATTTCGTATCATTTTCAAATTACTCTTAATTACAATTAAAAATAGCCATATTCCGTCATTTTACGAAAGGATCCACATCACTGTGACACCTTTTAAACTCCTGTTTTGAACTTTCCTCTGCGTACAACCACATGGCAACTCAAAATTCACAACACGAGCTTAAAAGGTGTCATTGTCGTGTGGGTTCTTTCGTAAAATTACGGAATATGGCTACGTTTTACTTGTAATTAAGAGTAATTTGAAAATGATATGATGTACGGATGTTACAAATGTGCTTGACAGTGACACTTAGTCTAGCTAATCGCGCAATTAAATAAAAATCGAATATAGCCCACTACGGGCCATGTTTACCTATCACTTTAAATATTTTAGAGCTATTTCTTTAGAAATTTTCTGGCAATGAAGGGAACTTTCAGGGATTACTTGTTAAATCTCATTCCTAATTTTCCTTATCTTTACTTCGTGGTTTCTTATGATTATATATTTGTTATCAAAATTGGTTTTAAATATGTACTAAACATAAATTTCTCCAATTTTTATTATTCAGTTGCATCCAGGCATTTTACTTTTCGTTTACAAATTTCATTCGCGCAGTTGTTAATGGCTATAAATTTTGTGGTATACTTGTGTGAATCCAGAACACATCCACTTAAGATCGTTCGCACATATCTCAAATGTGGCACTGTTAATACATACGAAAAACGGAAGTCATGATGCAATCCACACAGCTGTCAGTATTTGTCAAAACTCTGTGACTGGTGACAATGCACGGGAAAAATTAATGTACCTTAGTTGATAAAACGAAGGGCGAACTCTCCTTAAAGACTGGGAATTGATTAGAAGTGGATGATATCCGTAATTCTTTTATAATGAAATGTAAATTTGAAAATGAAGTTATAATGAAACCTGATGTGTCATGTTAATAATACGTGTTAACTGTAATCGAAAAATGACAGGAAATTGACCACGACACTCAAATAAAAGTTTAAGACCGAAAATTTACAGATCATTTGATTCTCACACTACAGAAAATTTTTTTCGTGATTTTAATAGATAAATAGATAGATAAATCAATAGATAAAAATAAATAGATAAAAATAAATGGATAAATAGTGAAGTGCTACTTTTTGGTATTGCAGCTATTTCTAATGTATTTTCATCGTTATAACTAAAGATAAGCATGGCAGTTTAAAGCTACAATTCTGAAAAAGCCGCACAGCTCTGTGTTAGAGCACCTTCAAAACAACACTAACTGGTTTCAGATCTGAGTCGATCTCCAGACGGTGGCATTCGTTTGTTTTACAGTTTACATTCGAATAATTGAAACTCTAGATCCCAGGAAGAATAGTTTTCTTTCCTGCTTGGGAAATCCTCCTGCGATTGTATCGACATGTTTCGCACGATGTGTGTCTACCACAGTTTCAATGTGGACTCAAAACTATTTTTGCTAAATCGTTAATCTGATGGAATTGGTTGGATATTCTGTTTCTCCTTACCATTGTAGAAATCAATTTGGATCACCATTTTGACGGTGGTAAGGTTTAACTGCAGTCATAGTACTTTGCTGAAAATTGTAAACGCTCTCAGATGATACACTTGTCTATCACGAGAGGTTAAACCCAATACCTGCACTAACTTTGACTTTTGGAATGAACTTACAACTTTTTATTCACATTCGTTAAATTTGCATCTTATTGTCACTGCACAGATACTCATTATTATCATTTTAATTGATAAATACTATTTTTAAACACGAATACTAATAATTACGTTTGAGTAAGAGCACTAGGCACAATATGATTGCAAGATAAAATTGAAGCCAGAAGAGTTGTTTATTACTCAAGCGCCGAGGCCTACACACATAGTGATTTAAGTAACATGATAAATCTATTAAATACGTACTCTTAAGACAGGTATTTTGTAGACACAGCCAGTTTCCTCTAACAAGAACATGGAAAAGACGATTCATGCAAAATGTCATCATGTGTGTAAATTAAAATCTTATATTATTATTCATAGTTCCTCAATATTCATTCAAAAATTATGCGGTTAGCAATTTCAACAATAACATGCCTGTTAAGGTACCCGTTAAAACCAGGTAACACATCTGATAAGGTTATTGTTTGTAAAAAATGCTTTCCAGTTTTGTCCTCTGATTAATACGCTGCGGCTGACGCAACGTCCATCACGCCATTAGTTTGAATGCATAGTTTTTATACTATTCTCGCAAATACCATACTTATCGATAAAAAGGCTAGTTACGGCAATTCCTTTTAAGCACTGTATGAGCACTGTTCTTTAAGGTAAATTGTGAAAACAAAGAATTTGCCATTTCTTTGTCCATGCTGCTCCTTCTAAAGAAGCAAACTGAATGACTGTTTGAAATTACAAATTGTTTTTTAACTGTTGACATTGTGATAACTAATCATGAATTTAAGTATATGGATGCAATCCGGACGACGGCACAGTGCGATGCCGTACATAATATCCGAGCTACGTTTCTCAATGAAATCAGAATTCTCAACGTGTTATGATACTGCGTAAATTTATTCAAGAGACAAATTCTAGTTCGTTTACTGTTATCCAGTCTCCATTCTGAGAAATCCAATGAACATAAATATAATTTCTCACTTTATCCTTCCTCACCAGGTGATTTTGTGCCTTTGTTGTATGCAACCGTGTTGTTGTTGTTATTGTGGTCTTCAGTCCAAAGACTGGTTTGGTACAACTCTTCAAACCACACTATATGCGTACTATGATGTACAGGGTGACAATTATTGAACTACATGAAATAAAATAGTCATAACTTCTTAACGGTTTGCGTTACGACGTTCAAACTGCACTGTTGGCTTCGGGGCATGATGAGAATTAATATGCGCATGCGCACGCGCCCTGTCGTTGTCGGCCACTTTCATTTGAAAGGGTTCGTCAATAAGCAAATTTGACGCAATTCAGGAACTGAGAATCCATATTTTGCGATAGAGAAGTGTCTTCACCCTCACTATGTAATGTGGAATGTCCAATCACTGAACAATCGGTCCAATATTCCTTAATGGCACGGTGACTATCGAACGGCACGTGAAGGTTTTGGAAGGTGATTTAATCTCCGTTATCCACAGTGACCCTGATATCTACTAGGTGTGGTTGATGCATGATGGAGTTTGAGCTCATCAAAGCAGGAGAGTGTTTTATGTACCGGAGGAGCACTTTGGGGACCCTATTCTGGCTCCGGGGTACTCAGAGGCCACTGGCCGCCATATTCTCCGAATCTGAACGCATGTGACTCCTTTTTGTGGGCTACATTATAGACAAGGTGTACAGCAATAACCCCAAAACCACTGATGAACTGACCATTCAAGAGGTCATCGACACTTCTGCGTGTCATGCAGAATTTCGCTATTCATCTGCGCCACATCATCTCCAATGGTTGCAGGCGTACCAAACATATCGTAAATTAAATCCGAGTATCTGTAGTGACGTTTACATGTAGAATAAAAGTGTGTGCACTCCGCAGTTCGTAACTAATTTACGTTTTTTCTTTTCCATACATTTCAATAATTGTCACCCTGTGCTTTGTGGAGCTAAATAATTGTTCGTGCTCCTCTATACTGAGTATAGGAAAGAGAGAATAATCTTGTGGTTATAGCGTACTTTATACACCAAATTTGTTAACTAAAACAGAACTGCTCCGAATTTCTGCGCCTTCCTTTGAAAAGTGGCAACATATTTCTTAGTTGGTCATTGCTGTGATTATCAAATTTGTGTAAGCATAAGTGTAAATTTTAATAACAAAACTCTTTCTTATGATCAACACAAAATGCTCTGTACAGTAACAAAACATCCTAAGAAGAAGAAAAAATTGTAACTATGAGAAGCGAAAAGAAGAAAGACGATTAATTTCATTTGACTAAATTTGAACACAAGGCCATTGGCTTCTTTCGAAGACTTAGTGAAATATAGACAGTGAATTTCCTCTCACTGCAGATATGTCTAGGCAATCAAAAACTCACTAGAATTGCAGTACTTCGTGGGAAAGCTTTCCGTTCCAGTTTGCACTCATCAGCACCTACCAGTAATCATCAAATATTTTCACTGGATTGAGTTTGGAGTCCACTGTACACACAGACGTTTGCATTAAATTGCTAGAATACGGACTGATCTTTTAGCATTCTACACGCTGATTTGTAGGAACTGATTAGTTCCACTTGTCTAAAATATCGCTTTCGGAAGGCAATAAATATCAATTAAACCTTGGAGCTCAATTTTTTTCCTGAAGATATATGGAACATGATAAAGTCAGATCCACTAATGTATCGTATTTGCTTGCAAACTCGTTTTATTTCGCAGCAGTATTTAACAGCCGTATCGGTGATGCAACATTAACGTCAAAGTAATGAGGATGAAGTATCTAATGATATGTACGATTACTTTAGGCACATTAATGATACTTTTTTTCTCTCTCTGATTACTGGTAGCACCAGATGTTGCCGTCATGTTTTCTGAATTGTACGGGATTTGCCAGCAGTAGCTCCAGAAACTGAATTTCCTAACATCAAACAACTAGAACAGTAGCTGCCCTTTCGGCTCGCAAAACAGTGCTAAAGAAACCTTATGCTCTGACGGAATCTGTTTCCTCATCCAGAACCAGTCCGACTAAGCAGCAGCCTCGACCTAGACCCCGAAAGCAGAGTGGCTGTATAAAGTTAGGCGAATCAGATCCGAGTGACACTATCTGCTCGCATCGACATCTCACACCTCACCTCAGTGTTCTGTTCTGCTCAGTGGTGGGGAGAGGCGTGTCTGCTCTCCCCCTAGCCCCACCAAGAAAGCAAACGTTACGAATCTCACTTTCATCACCCACGCTGACCTTCGGCTTAAGACAACTAACGTGCCTCTGGAAGGAACGTCTGAATAGCATTTAAAACTCCGCTTGGTATGTTATTTATGCAGACGCCTGGCGAGCAATATGTAAATGTGCTGTAACGAGCTCGTATTTGCGTCCACAACGTCGTCCGTTAAAGCTTTTTCATGCCATAAAATGAGTCTTACATTACGTTCCTTTATGACTCAATCATTAATACTTCACAAGCAGTATATGCGTTACGCTGCTTAGTCGCGTACGTAAGTACTAGTGAACATACAGCTTTTTGAGATACGACTGTTTGCATAACTGCATGTAGGGATAATGTTAAATTATTGCCATTGCAGATTTCTCGTCTCTTCATTCCCGTCTTTTCATTAACACAGAATTGCGCATAAAAGAAACTTCACGCAAACATGCGTCCAGAGATCCTGAGGTTACGAAAAAACAAGAGAGACATGCTTCCTCTCGTAATTGCTTAGACACATGTAGTTTTATCGACTGGACACTTTCGCTGGAACTGGGTACGTGTAATTAGCTTTGTAATCGGTAAACGCAAAAAGTGTATGTGCATGTGTGTGTGTGTGTGTGTGTGTGTGTGTGTGTGTGTGTGTGTGTGTGTTCCACATCTCCTTCTAAACCACTGGACCGATTTCAACTAAACTTGGTGCACATATCAGTAACTGGTTCAAAAAAATGGTTCAGATGGCTCTGAGCACTATGGGACTTAACTTCTGAGGTAATCAGTCCCCTAGAACTTACAACTACTTAAACCTAACTAACCTAAGGACATGACACCCATCCATGCCCGAGGCAGGATTCGAACCCGCGACCGTAGCGGTCGCGCGGTTCCAGACTGTGGCGCCTAGAACCGCTCGGCCACTTCGGCTGGCTATCAGTAACTGTCTGGAGACAATTTCTGTGGGGTTAAGAACCACATACATATCATAGTTTAGGAGATATCACTTCATAAACAATGAAATACGCGTAGAACTGTGTCATAAAGTTTAAAAATATTACTTCTGTGCTGCCAACTACATTTGCAATAAATTTCGAAGGCCGTATCCACATACGCCGCAGAACATACCTGCAAAATGGTATGATTGTATGACACGTAGATCAGGAAATATGACGTCGTAACACTGCGGTGCGTGAGAAACTGCCACACCATGCATGACATTTAAATTTATCACTTCTTTGCTACTAACTCTATTCGCAACATACTTCTCTGACGGTATCACATTGCCGATGAATGTGCCTGCACAAATACGTCACTGTACGACAGATTGTTCAAGAGATATGTCAGCATAAATACTGAGTTACATGAAAAAATGCCGCACCACGCATGAGTTTTAATACGCTTACTATTTTTCACTAAGACACCCCTAAAGTCAACTCAAGTTAAGGAAATCCATGACATCTGGCAGCGTTTTTAACACCTTTTAGCTGAAAAGCGCTAACGGCTTTAGGCGAAAACGGTAGCCATGTATAGAGCTATGAAGAGGCGTTGCCATAAGACGTTTACAAAGTCGCACCCAGTGTTCACAAACTGTCCGAGGTCATGTTTCTTAATATGATGCTGCACTTATACGTTTAAACATTATGCGTATTTCTTCGTACGATTGTTTCATAATTTCAAAGGTGTCGTATTCATGAATACATGCAAATAAAATTTTTCCGACAAAGCACTACAAACACAAAGCAGTTTTTGTTTTCGTTTCAAATAGATAATTGGCAGAATGAACACAGAGGTAACGCCCCGTTTGTCAGTTAGTAATAAATAAAAGTCTATAATTCTTGTTACTGGGTACGTTATCGCTCTTACAGAATCAGGACTGAAGGCTATAAATTCTTAACCTAAATTCACAGTTTTCATAAAATACTACAGTGTCGAACAAACGAACAGAATTGATACCAGTTATCACCTTCTCTATGAGAAAATATTGTCACCAATTCATTCTTTCGGATTTCTTTCTACGAATGATATTTGACGTTAGCGAAACTAAGAGGGCTGTTCGGAAAACAAGGTTCTATAGGCAGTGAAATGGAAACGAGAATGGAAATTCGGTGAAGCTTTGCATGGAAGTTTTGATCAGTGTCTTTAATATGGAGTGAATTTCTCTTGCAATCTTGTCGATGGGAAGTGTTTGATCACTCTCCTTATAGCTCGGACTTGGCTGACTCTGATGTTCATCTCTGCTCACATGAACCGCTGGCTAAGAAGATAACATTTTGGCACAGACACGAACTACAGACCAGCGTAGAGAAGTGGCGGAAAGCGCAGGTGGCTGCCTTCTACGACGAGGGTACTGGAAAGCTGGTACAACACTACGACAGATGTGTAAGTCGGAGAGGCGACTGTGTAGAGAAGTAGCTGGAAGGTGTAGCAAACTGTTGCCTGTAAAACATTTTTGTTTTTCACTGAGGCTTCATTTCGCGACCGATCAGATCTCACTTTCCTAATAGACCTCGTATCTTTGATGAACGCTTACGCGATTCATTGCGGATACAAACTCATTATCGGTATTTAATAAAGCGAACACTACTACATCGGATAACTTTTATCAACTTGAAACTCAGTTACAGGAGTACATAAAGTACATCAACAATCCTAACGAACAACCGAGTGAAGTATAGCAGGGGGCTTGCATTCGAGGACGGCGATTCGAACCATCCACATTTAAATTTTCCTTAATTTCCCCGAATCGCTAAATGCAGGGATTGATCTTTAAAGTGGGCACGGAAGGTATTCCTCATGCTAATTCCCCTGTCAGTGTTTATGTTCCGCCAATGATAACCTTATGCCAACGGCCTTGACGCAGTGATAACACTGGTTCCCGTCAGATCAACGAAATTAAGCGCTGTCGGGCTTGATTGCGTCACCGACTGGGTCTGCGGGTGCTGTTGGCAAGTGGGGTGCACTCAGCCCTTGTGAGGCCAATTGAGAAGCTACTTGACTGAAAAGTTGTGACACACGTCACTAAAACTGACGACGGGAGAGCGGTGTACTAACCTCATGCCCCTCCGTGCCTGCATAGGTGACGCCTTATGGCTGAGGATGACACGGCGGCCAATTGGTACCGTTGGGCCTTCTGTTTGTTTGTTTGTATGATAATCCTATGGTCGACCGGGAGATAAAATCTGAGCTTCTTTTCTTCCTCTTCCTAACGACCAATCAACTTGCTGGACTGATACGAAATTGTCAGGGCCTGACCACTATGTTCTGGAAAGGGAGCAGTAGGTATTCCAAATTACCATACAACCTTATTACTGTTGCACTCCAGGAGACAGACTGGTAGTCTAGCAACAAGCATGCAGTTCCTCGTGGGTAGACAACGACTTTCCGGATGCACAGTCTGCTCTCCGAAACATAAGGTTGCGTTTGTTCTGTGGCTCGCTCCACAGGCAGTGAAAACAACTTCAAGGCGTGTTAATCTATCAAGAAGAGGCCAGACTCTTTGCAGATAGATACTGTCAGTCTGAAACAAGGAAATAAGACCATGAAGGAATCTTGTCACTGTTATTTTTTGTGGTGTGATAATTGTCTACTAGAATTAGAATTGTAGTTAGCATTGGGCTAGAGATATTAGAGATAAAAACCGTAGAGAAGAAAAATACAGACAATTACACAAATTTGTAAGTAGTTACAAAAACATAAAAAACTTATTTGGCTACATTTTAAGCAATAATACATTTATAGTTACTGCAGTTTCAAGAAGTTATCGCATTTTCCACGAAACTACTCATAAATATTTCATTCGGATAATTGCCTCAGATACGGGATGTAAATCTGGGGAGCCACAAAGGTGTTTTTACTGCTCCGCGTTGCTGAATAGGACTGCTATGCCAACAGATACCTCGATTTGTTTTCGACATGTGAGTGAATGAGACAATCGTTCTCAGTGCACTGTCGCTCTTGTTTTTCGAAGGTAGGAATGTAACTATGATTGATCCTTCTTTCACAGGAGCCACTACCTGTCACTGTCGACGAGCTATGTGTTATTATTGATCGTAGCTCTTAAGGATACAAGTAAATGCAAGCGCATAAGCTGTCTCAACAAATCAGATACGTCGCTACGAATAATAACGTTCACTTAGCACTGTTATCTACACACTTTGGAACTACATGTAACAGTAATTCTGCTTATTACTATTCAAGGATTGTCTGATATTAAACCAGTAAAGATCATTATACTGTTGATTATAACTTATAGAATGGTCCTTTGCTCATAATCTTTTTGCTCAAGATACGAAATAGCATTTTCCAGGTATCAGATTCCCATTGAGGAACAAAACAGTCACAATTAGGAGATAAAGATCGAAATAATGTTCATGGAAAATTTTAAAAATACCTTAAAGTATTGCTTATAAGCAGAAGACACAAACGGAGAGCTCTGCAAATAATTTCTTCATTTTTCAATTTTGTTAGCGTGCACTCGGTTAACTTGCTCCTCAATGCCTTCTCTTTCCGTGTATCACAACGCTTGCTGTTTTACAAGACAGGTAGAAGCGCTCGCTAGTGTTCGAGAAATAACTAAATACATCTAAATTTTCTGTCCTGTTAATGTCCCATACTTTCAGATGAACTGCAAATGCTGGTAGATAGAACTCCAGCAACGTAATCTATGCTGGAAGACACAACTCCAGCAACTCTTATATTATTATCAGGTATCAAGTTTAGACCTTCATTTTTTTCCCTTTCTTCAGTATGGAGATTCATTACAATTATCTGTAAGGGGTTCAGTAGCAAAATGTTACATTATGCAACCTCCGTGTCATTAAGGGTATGAACTTATTCTTGTCAATAGAATCCTTGGTGCATTGAAGATATTCAACTATCTATGCGGTAGCTGCCATAACGAATGTTGCTCTGTAAACCCTCTGGACTAAGAAAATAATATTGTAATAAGTATTGTTCTTCCGCCATCAAAATTAACTATCGGACGATTATTTTTTTATCTATAAAAGCAGACTTCTTGTCTACCAGGGAAAACCAAGAAACTTTTTCAGAAATTTTCGTTTAAAACGTCAGTTAGGTAGGTATCAAAAAAATGGCTCTGAGCACTATGGGACTCAACTGCTGTGGTCATAAGTCCCCTAGAACTTAGAACTACTTAAACCTAACTAACCTAAGGACATCACACACATCCATGCCCGAGGCAGGATTCGAACCTGCGACCGTAGCGGTCGTGCGGTTCCAGACTGTAGCGCCTTTAACCGCTCGGCCACTCCGGCCGGCTAGGTATCAAAGAGTAACAACAATTTCGCCCATTTTCTGTAAGCTGCTGACATCCCTTTAGGTTATGCTTGTTGTACAACTGTTTTTGATAGTGATAAACTTCGAAGTTGATCACTCCAAAGAAAACAAAAGATCCAGATAGCTTTACGCAGCTGCTTTAAAATTTCGTTTACGTATCTTAAATCGACGTATCCATAAATCATCAGGCATTGTGCTCGAACGACGAAGTATGCTGGACAGGTGCTAAAATCAAAACTAAAGCAAATTTTTTAAGTAAACATACAACTCAACATACTAACTTTTGATGAAAATTCGTGACGAGTTATTGCTTTTGCTCGTTGTTATAAAAATCGAATAACTCCGTGACAGTAGAAATGCCTTTACTTAAAAGTCCGAAAGAAAAAGGGTTAATAATATTTGCAACACTAAAAAGTGGCAGACTACCGTAACCACCACTCATACATCCATGTAAGTATCTGTAAGTACCTGTATCCAGTGAACTGTCAACTTGAAAACTTGTTACATACATTTTTCTTATATTAAGCATTTGTCACGTCTTTAAACTTGCATATCCCTAGAAAAATGCCGGCCGCTGTGGCCGAGCAGTTCCAGGCGCTTCAGTCCGGAATCGCGCTGCTGCTAGGGTCGCAGGTTCGAATCCTGCCTCGGGCATGGTTGTGTGTGACGTCCTTAGGTTAATTAGGTTTAAGTACTTCTAAGTCTAGGGGACTGATGAACTCAGATGTTACGTCCCATAGTGCTCAGAGCCATTTGAACCATTTTCGAACCTAGAAAAATGTTCTCGACAGCACACGCACCCAGACAAAAGAAGTGAAGCGCCCAAAAGGCAAGGTGGCAACGAAATGAAACATGACGGATTCAGAGGGCACGTAATTTTATTTCATTGAGCACAGTATCTAGTCAAACTTAAGAAAAAAAAAAACTAGGCAATATGAGCCCACTTATCAGCATTACGTTGCACCCGCTCCGGCCTGGATGCATGCACTCATTCTGTTGGGACGGGTGTAATACAGCCTTTGTGTCATCTTCTGAGGCAGGCTGACCTACAGCTGCTGCAACAAGTCTTTGATATCCCGGATACTAGCATTGAAAAAGAGCTGACATCCGAGCTGGTCTGTTGTATCGCGAACAGATCTTTGGATCTTGTTGGCCTCGGGAGTACCAAAACATCATACACACAATTCATGGAGATACGTACTAAATATAGACGAGCATTGTTCTGCTGAAAAATGGCACCACGACACTGTTGCATGAGAGGTTACATGAGAGGAAGGTGGAAGTCAGTGACATACAGTTGTGCCATCAGGGTTCCCTGAATCACCAACACGCCTGATGAGACGTCATATTCAATGGCTTCCCAGACCGTGGCCCAAAGAGTAACACCGGTATGCCTCTCCAAAACGTTGGAAGAATGGGACCTCTCCCCAGGTTGCCGCCACAGTCATCGACGATTTTCATCCGGGGTAGTGCAGGCAGCGACTCATAGCTGATCACAGTGCGACATCATCCATCAGCACTTCACGCTTCTCGGTCTCTGTTGTGATCTTAACGGTAGCATAAGCATTCAACGGTTATATCCTAGTCCGCCTTCTACCAGTCTCAGACCAATGATGCCGTATGACAGATAATGTAGCAACGAGTCTCTTATTTGTTCTCAGATGGCACACGCAGATGTGAAGAGCCTACTATGTGTTTGGTAACAATACTGCGATCCTGCATTGTGTGATCAGACGTGATTGCCTGAAACCTTGACGACGAATGTGTCAGTTCTCACGTTACTGAACAGTCCAATAATGGGCCGCTGTCGTATCAGAATGCCCAACAAATCTGGATATTGCAGGGTTCGACCGGGCGGCCAAGTGGTGAACCACGATGAGGCCCCTTTCAGACTCTCTCAGGTGCTGGTAACGACATCTTACACGAGTGCGCGGCATCTCTGCGGCCTTCACAGTGATCACTGCCAGGCGTGATAACAACGCTAAACACGAATAACAGTAATTCTCTCTGGTGGTTGTTTCTACGTGCCATAGAGAATTGCAACTCTGATCATTTACATATCCGCCGATAGGGTTTACGTGTATGACATTATGTTGCCATCTACCAATCTTCTGAGTGCTTCACTTTCCTCGTCAGTCACTGTAAGTATCGGACAGTTGTAAATCCCTCTGGCCTGATTTATTCGGGTTGTTCAATAAGACGAGCACCGGTAAATGAATGATAGTGAACTCGAACCCAACCGTTGTTATGAGGGAGGAGGAGAGATTAGAGTCCAAAATATCTTCGAAATTAATGTGAGTTGGAAACAAACATTAGATCAGTTGAACAGCTATTGTGGTGAAACCATCCCGCGACTGGCCTAAAGTGATCTAGAAATGCAGCAGCATATCTTAATTATTTTACATTCATCGGTGTCGTAACTGTCTGTAAACCCCCACAACTTTATTTACTTCCATTATCAAGAAGTATGATGCATACCGACATAGTTCCTAAATAAAATATATTATCTTCTCGCTTATACACTCCTGGAAATGGAAAAAAGAACACATTGACACCGGTGTGTCAGACCCACCATACTTGCTCCGGACACTGCGAGAGGGCTGTACAAGCCACGATCACACGCACGGCACAGCGGACACACCAGGAACCGCGGTGTTGACCGTCGAATGGCGCTAGCTGCGCAGCATTTGTGCACCGCCGCCGTCAGTGTCAGCCAGTTTTCCGTGGCATACGGAGCTCCATCGCAATCTTTAACACTGGTAGCATGCCGCGACAGCGTGGACGTGAACCGTATGTGCAGTTGACGGACTTTGAGCGAGGGCGTATAGTGGGCATGCGGGAGGCCGGGTGGACGTACCGCCGAATTGCTCAACACGTGGGGCGTGAGGTCTCCACAGTACATCGATGTTGTCGCCAGTGGTCGGCGGAAGGTGCACGTGCCCGTCGACCTGGGACCGGACCGCAGCGACGCACGGATGCACGCCAAGACCGTAGGATCCTACGCAGTGCCGTAGGGGACCGCACCGCCACTTCCCAGCAAATTAGGGACACTGTTGCTCCTGGGGTGTCGGCGAGGACCATTCGCAACCGTCTCCATGAAGCTGGGCTACGGTCCCGCACACCGTTAGGCCGTCTTCCGCTCACGCCCCAACATCGTGCAGCCCGCCTCCAGTGGTGTCGCGACAGGCGTGAATGGAGGGACGAATGGAGACGTGTCGTCTTCAGCGATGAGAGTCGCTTCTGCCTTGGTGCCAATGATGGTCGTATGCGTGTTTGGCGCCGTGCAGGTGAGCGCCACAATCAGGACTGCATACGACCGAGGCACACAGGGCCAACACCCGGCATCATGGTGTGGGGAGCGATCTCCTACACTGGCCGTACACCACTGGTGATCGTCGAGGGGACACTGAATAGTGCACGGTACATCCAAACCGTCATCGAACCCATCGTTCTACCATTCCTAGACCGGCAAGGGAACTTGCTGTTCCAACAGGACAATGCACGTCCGCATGTACCCCGTGCCACCCAACGTGCTCTAGAAGGTGTAAGTCAACTACCGTGGCCAGCAAGATCTCCGGATCTGTCCCCCATTGAGCATGTTTGGGACTGGATGAAGCGTCGTCTCACGCGGTCTGCACGTCCAGCACGAACGCTGGTCCAACTGAGGCGCCAGGTGGAAATGGCATGGCAAGCCGTTCCACAGGACTACATCCAGCATCTCTACGATCGTCTCCATGGGAGAATAGCAGCCTGCATTGCTGCGAAAGGTGGATATACACTGTACTAGTGCCGACATTGTGCATGCTCTGTTGCCTGTGTCTATGTGCCTGTGGTTCTATCAGTGTGATCATGTGATGTATCTGACCCCAGGAATGTGTCAATAAAGTTTCCCCTTCCTGGGACAATGAATTCACGGTGTTCTTATTTCAATTTCCAGGAGTGTATTTCCACAAAATCACCAGCTTCCGTAGGTGTGACACCCAACACGCGCCAGGACAGTGACATTAGACTCTGAGGCAGACGGTTCGTTGCCTGTTGGTGAAGATAATTTTAATACAGCAATTAGCCGCGAAGGGGTGGACAGGGGATTATGTGCTTTTCCTGAACGCCTGAATTTGCGCCAACCTCCTGGATTAAATTTTACATCTCTCCGAACACTGCTGTATATACGTGCAACGCTCATTTCCTGAGAGTGAGACTAATTTACACCGAATACTTTCTGCCAAGACTCTAACTCTCAGATGAGCATAAAATGTTCCACATTCTCAAAATTGAAATGCGGGACCATCATTAATCAGTTGCAATTAACAATACTTCCAAGAAGGACACCTTATTCACACACACGCTGCACAAGGAAGAGGGCTATCTATCAGTATTGTTCCACGTAAGTTAACGGTACTTCAGATTAATCTAGGTCCAGAACGGTGCCAAGGGAAACGAAGTGGTAGACGCCTTTGCTAAGGAGGCCACTGACGGTAGAGATATTAATCATTGTTGAATCCCGGATACTGATTTCCTACAAACAGTTAGGTCCTTAGCCAAGCAATTGTGAAAAAATAGAATGATACGACTCCTCCAGAAATGAGGGAAGAAGTTAGGAAGAATTTTATGTCGCACTATCACTGCATCAGCAGGAGACAATTACTGATGGTCAAGAAGCCCCAGAATTACACAGTAAGTCTGAGCTTCGAATTATGGCTACTGTTCCCCACATCGGTTTTATACCTTCTCCACCGGGCGCATGTGGTGATGGAACACATCGGCCATGTATTGTTATCTGGTCATAATATACAAATTTTCAATTCCAAGATCTGCTAAAACTGTGTTCTAGTCAAATATGATGTCGATATTATCGGAGTACTTCCATGCACATTCCTGTTAAAAGTGGACTGCCGGATTTAACTGTTACTGCTGAAGCTCATGAAATGCTGTGTGAAAAATGTTACCTTTGTAGGCTATTTATCTGATTACACAGTATTATACTGTAATACATTATTAACTGTTAATGTAAAAACTATGGCGATCAGAGATCTCCTCAGCTGTCAAAAAAAAAAAGTATACCCAATGTAACTGGCATATGTAAGGCGAAGTTTTAACTAAAGCAGCATATTCAACCCGATGTTCAATTTAGATGGATCCGTAATGTCTCTCCCCTTAGCTTTGTCATAAGGTGTTTGTGAGGGTTATTTATAAATATTTTCTCTAAATGTGAGGAAGTCCTTTTGTCGTTCATCCCCTTACAAAAGACTGTGGCATTTTCACAAGAGAAAGGGGAGTTATTAGATTACAAAAAAAAGAGAATCCTTCAACGGCTCAAGTTTAACAATAAGAGGCTTCTACAGGGAGAATAATTATAGTTCATCTTGAAGGAAGGTGCTAGTGTTCTGCGCATCAACGAAGTGCAAATGACTTGCATGGTCCTTAATTTGTCTATTTCATTTGTGTCGTTATGAAACGATAGTGCCAACTACTCATTCCTTGAATGAAAGTTTACGAAAATAGACGTGCAGTTAATCCACGTGAAATGATTACTCTCTGATGGAATCAGCTACAGCTGGTTTATGCTTGTGATAATAAGAGTGTGGTGTGCATAGAGATGTACATTTGGCAATAAGGCACGTGATCTTGAAGTCGGTCACACGGTAAAAGTATAGTGCAAACATATATGGAATAATATTATTATATTCATATAAATGCACTCTTTATAAATGTACATCGTACAAGCAATGCCTTGTATTGTCTTCTACTGACAGACATTGTGTATATAACCAACAATGAATACAGTCACATCTCTGATTGATTCCAGAGCCATCAGATTCTCTATGGTAAAGTACTAGCTGAGTTTGAGCTGTTGGAAAAAATAGTCATGTAAAAGCGAACCAGTATCTCAATCAACGTATGTAAAACGGCTATACACAGATTGTTTAAGTGTAAAGCTCTGTTACATACGCTGATTCAGATACTGGTTCGCTTTTGCATGATATTTTGTCTAGCAAAACAAACTCACCCACTGTTACCGTAGAGGGCCTGATTATGGCATAATGGAATCCTGAAACCGGTTCCATCTGGAAAAATCAGAGAGAAAAACACATATGTTGGTTTATTTATTGCTGGTTATATCTATATCGGCTGCCGTCCTGTAGTCCCCCATAGTGAGGATGGACAACGAATGAACTGTGTATTGTTGAACACTTCGCCGCCGTAACAACTCTGAAGTGGCATACATTAAACTAAATCCTCTACATATGGTTTCTGTGGAAAGTGAAAACCGCAGAAATTTCGATTGTTGGACTAAATTTCTTACTTTGTAACAACCTGTTTTTGGGGTTATATGTGGGTACATATGTTGTGGAGGTGAAGAGTTAGAATTTATCGTTTCGTCCGCTTTCAGATCAATGCGAATGAAGCTGACACAGTTAACCACAACTGCAGACAGCCCTCTCTTAATTATGTGAACTGTGGACAGGGGTAAACTGGGGACATGTGAACTGCGGGGAGAGGATTAGTCAGTACCCGGGAGACACCACGAGGAGGTTGGCTCACTGTCTTCCATATTCGACACCGAAATTACAACTAAAACACCGATTAACAAACACATCATTGACAAACATCAAATCGTCAATCTTCTTTTTGGGGCAAAAACTTGAAGGTAACTCTTTTAACAAAACAAAACAGATCTATGACCCCTTTCCTCAAATTATGGCTTGTTAGCCGCGCCGGGTAGCCGCGCTGCCTAGGCGTCTTGTCACGGTCCACGCGGCTGCCCCCGTCGGAGGTTCGAGTCCCCCTTCAGGCATGGGTGTGTGTGTAGTCCATATCGCAAGTTAGTTTGAGTTAGATTGAGTAGTGTTTAAGCTTAGGCACCGATGACGCTTAGGGACCGATGACCTAAGCAGTTTTGTCCCATTGTCCCATAAGATCTTATCACAAATTTACATTTTTGGCTTGTTTGTTTTTCGTGGTTATGGTTGACATTTCTGGCTATAACTTGTAGGCACTCGACAACGTCAGTTATTCATTACAAGTTTTCTTAGCACAAGCACATCTCAACGTACCATTCTTCAACTCACTCTGAAGCCTAAACTTAAATCCGTCCGCTACAAACAGTCGATGCGATCTTTCGCTGTCCATGAAATCTATGGCTACTACCGTGAGTCCGTGGCGAGGAACATCTTTGAAGCACCTACATGAATAGTTTAGTTATAAGTTACTGTAAGTCACTTTCATAACATAAATTATTGTAAGTTACTTAGATATTATTAGTTAAATTTAGGTATCACCATCATTGATAGCATTTGTATTTACACACAGGCCCATCTGTTGTCCATACGATAACGGTGCTCCGGATAGACTGTCTCTTGGAGAGCGATCGGCGGCCTGTGTCTTACTCTAGCGGCCGCTGCTGAACTCTTCACTGCCAACTTCTGTGACTGAATCGATCGCGTTCTTTGTGGTATCAAATGGTTCAAATGGCTCTGACCACTATGGGACTTAACATCTGTGGTCAAGTCTCCTAGAACTTAGAACTACTTAAACCTAACTAACCTAAGGACATCATACACATCCATGCACGAGGCAGGATTCGAACCTGCGACCGTAGCGGTCACGCGGTTCCAGACTGAAACGCCTAGAACCGCACGGCCACATCGGCCTGCTTTGTGGTATCGATGGGCAACAATTTCACATCTACGAGTAGGGCGTGATGAAGCAGGTATGTGAAACACCTACGTGAGCTGTGAGTAAATAAAAGTGAATGAAACTAAGTTGACGATTTCATATGGCAACACAATGACGTGGAACTCGGTGTACACAATTCACAAGCAACCCAGTTAGGTACTTAGGTAGAAAGAACCTTCAAGAATCTTTTTGGAGGAGGTGCGAAATCATCAGTCTGACTTTCTTCACTAAAAGAAAAACAAACGTAACCTCCTGAATCCTCTGGTATGACACATGATACCACAGTTTTCTATTTCTCGCTTCGTTGTGCCTTGAGGCTGGAGAGCTGGGCCGCTAGTACAGTATGCTATAGGTTACGCGCTTGCCGTCCATCACTTGTTTCACATTCTCATCGATCCCAGCAGGTAGTAGCCGGTTTCAGCAATAGCGGATTTTGTACTGGAACAACATATGGAACAACAAACGTACATTAAACAGATTTATCAATCAGTATTACTTTGGACGTTTCTATATCTTGTTTTTAAAATGTCTTCGAACTAATATGACGCAAAATACAGTGCTTGAAAGTAATTTTACTATTACTACCGAGCAGTTTCCTGCATGGTATCACCCGTGATGTCCAGGGACTCTATTACTACAAATGTGTTTGTGAGTCAAATCAGTTTGCAGGTACACACTGAACTACTCACGCCTTAATGTCATGCCATTTACATTAAAATTTTAAAAGCGTTTGTTTTCTTACACGAACGATGTGTATAATTGAGGTTCTATCCATTAATAGCCTGCAGCTTTACCTTAAAATAAAATTCTGCAGCTGTCAAGCGATGATAGATTCAAATATCAAGCACACAAAACATGTGAAGATCCCTAAGCGAAAAGGGAGTAGATATATATGACGAGGTTGTAGGCAAGTATGCAATGAAAGGGAAAACAAAACAATAGACAATAAGAATAATACATCATTTTGTGGATTTTACCATAGATGCTGCATGGCTAGAATACAGGCAGGATACTATCCCACATGAATGGACTGGAAAGAATATAATACAGTATTACGCTTATGAATTTCATATTACTCAAAACACGATCTCCTACAAGAGGCCTACTGAACAGAGTGACAGCAGCTCAGAAGAGGATGATGGACAGCAAGAGTCCAAACGTCCGAGAGTACCTCTGGCGATGCCAACAGTTCAGTCTAGGTCATCAAACGCTTTACACTTGCCAGAGATGAGAAATTCTCACCAGAAGTGTAGAGCCATATGTAGGTTCACAGGATGTAAAGGTTCCACTTTCATTCATTGTACAGAATGTAGGGTATTTTTATGAGTCGGAAGTGAACGCAACTCTTTCTTGAAGTTCCACTGTACATAATCAAAAACCTATATTCGCAGAAATTGAAGGTTAAATCTGCGAAGTAAGAACATTTTTTTTTCATGTATATTACGTAATAGTTGAGTCCACAGGTATCAAATATTTTGTTGAAAATAAAAATTATAAAGCGAAAATATTTTGTGCTAATTTGTGCATGTAGCAGTCCAGATACGGACTTTTATTAAAATAGGACAATATGTGTGCCTTCAGTAGCCAGTAGGATAAGTAAAGATGGTTTGACAGAGGCTAGTTCGCGCGTAATTCGTGTCCAGTGTCTTAACGCCAGTGTTCAGTAATTCTAGCTTCACGTCGCTTTCTTACCAGGTGTACCGGTATGAAATGAGCGTTTCTTTGTGAAAATGAAACACTAATTTTGAACTGAAAAGTAAAAACATTTTATTCAAAGTACTGGCCATTGCTTTCTACACATTTTGACCAATTTTCTGGCAATTTGTGTACACCACGCCAATATAAATGTTCGTCTTTGAAGCAAACCAATCAGACAGCCAATTTTCGACTTCTTCGTAGGAATCGAAGTGTTCCTCAGCCAATGCGTGTCCCATTGATGAAAACAAATGGTAGTCGGAAGGGGCCAAGTCTGGTGAATACGGCGGGTGGAGTAGAAGCTCCCAGCCAAGTGTTTTGATTGTATCCTGAACCAGTTTTGCTTTGTGTGCAGGTGCATTGTCATGTAAAAAAATTGCTTTGCCATGTCTTCTGGCCCATTCTGGTCTGTTTTCGATCAATTCATAGTTCAAATTGATCATTTGTTGTCTGTAGCGATTAGTATTCACAGTTTCCCCGGGTTTTAGAAGCTCATGATACACCACACCTTTCTGATCCCACCAAACACATTGTCTTCTTGCCGAATCGATGTGGTTTTGCAGTCGATGTTGATGGCTGTCCCGGATTAGTCCATGATTTTTCCCGTTTAGGATTCTTAAAATAAATCCATTTTTCATTGCCAGTAAGAATTCGACGCAAAATTTATTTTCTTTCATGTCTTTGAAGCAAAATTTTACAAGTGGTTTTCCATTTGTCTTTCATTCAACTCATGTGGCACCCATTTTCCACACTTTTGGATCTTTCCCATAGCTTTCAAATGGTCAGAAATTGTTGTGCAGCATTTAGCATTGCTGCCATTTGCTTCTGACTCAAAGTATCACCTTCATCCAATATTGCTTGTAATTCAGCGTCTTCGAACTTTTTTGGTGGTCTTCCACGATCTTCATTTCTTACATCAAAATCATTATTTCTGAAGCGTTGAAACCATCTTTTGCATGTTGCTTCTGATAGGCATGATCACCATATGCCTCGACAAGCATTGGATGCGACTCTACAGCACTTTTTTTTCAAATGAAAACAAAAAATTAATGCTTTCCGCAAATCATCACTTTCTGGTACAAAATACGACATTGTTAACACGATGAAAACACATGATATTGTTTGTCCCATGACTTGATGTATACTAAATATCTTTGACAGATGTCATACCAACCAAATAAAAAAAAATTTAAGGCTCGTTCACAACAAATGTTCCCTATCGACACATTTGTATCTTAACGCTAATTTCATACCGGTACACCTGGTAGATGCCTCTCGATTTCCTTTAAGGAGTGTTTACAGTGTTCCGGCAGAGTTGGTGGTTGCCTCCAGCTACGGACGTCCGCCGTGTCGTGCGGTTGACGCTACTGGCTACTTGCTGGCGTGGAGGAGGTGCCGGTGCTCGGTCGAAGTGGACAGGTGCCGGCGTTTGCTGGCGGGCAGGTGACACGGCACAGCGGGAACATTAAGCGCGCGAGACCGGTCCGTGAACAGCTGCCGATGGCTTCCACTCGCGTCTACGTGGGGCTACCTCACTATTTTGTCCACCGGTACCAGCATGTACAACATTTAGTGGCCAAAATAGGGTCATCAGTGGAAGATCAGCTGTCGAAGCATGTGCGGAGCATACCGGCTTCAGCTGTAATCCCCCCCCCCCCCCCCTCCCCCCGGGAACGTGGAGTGTTTTGGGTGCGGCGAGTGTTCAGGTATTATATAGTTCAAATGGCTCCGAGCACTATGGGACTTAACTTCTGATGTCATCAGTCTGCTAGAACTTAGAACTACTCAAACCTAGACCTAAGGACATCACACACATCCATGCCCGAGGCACGATTCGAACCTGCGACCGTGGCGGTCGCGCGGTTCCAGACTGTAGCACCTAGAACCGCTCGGCCACCCCGGCCGGCCTTCAGGTATCACATATCCGGCGTGAGGTGGTGCGTTACGGGCGATGGGCAACAAGGAACAGCTCTGGCTGCTTGTCCGCTCCCTTTGTGCCAGCATGCAAGGCAGCTAGAGTTTCCCTCTAGCAAAAGAACAGTTCCGCAGTGTTCGTACTCTACATACACGACACAATAAATGGTAGGGCTACCGGTAGTGTTGGTAGCAGTGATGGGGAATGAAATATAAATGAATTTGTAAGAGAGAAACTGGGAGCAGACGACTTCTCTTTGCTTTTTGTTTGTTTGGTAGAATTGCAAAAAAAAAAAAAAAAAAAAAAAAAATGTTCAAATGTGTGTGAAATCTTATAGGACTTAACTGCTAAGATCATCAGTCCCTAAGTTTACACAATACTTAACCTAAATTATCCTAAGGATAGACACACACACACCCATGCCCGAGGAAGGACTCGAACCTCCGCCGGGCATCCATGCTGTTTAACCAGGAAAGTATACGCCACTGCTGATTTGAAAACGTAAGAGAGTTGATACTTAACGTAGTAATCTACTGTAAAGATGCTCCATGGTTGAAAACGATAGTGAACAAATGTACTGTAAGACAGCATGCATTTCTCGAAGTATATCGATGCTGTTGGCAGTTGCCTGAAAAAAAAAGGGTTGGTTGGCTGATTTGAGGAAGGGAATTGGGGGTAGATGGGGAAGAAAGTCGGCCGTGCCGTTCCAAAGGAATCATCCCGGCATTTACCTGAAGCGATTTAGGGAAATCACGGAAAATCTAAATCAGGATGGCCGGACGCGGGTCTGAACCGTCGTCCTCCCAAATGCAAGTCCATTGTGTTAACCACTGCGCCACCTCGCTCGAAAAAAAAATTGTTGATCGTTTAACTTCTTATATAACTAAAGCACTTTCTTTTGATGCAAATACAGTTTACACACAAAATCATAGAAATATACATAATTATTGTTGTTATTTTTACTCAATAGAACATTCTTCCTCATGATCAAAGGCAAGACTTTCCCGTTATTACTGATAAATGTGAAAGCTGTTTATCAATAACAGAAACATGTTTTGTAAAAGGTCGATGAAGCATTGATGCGATGTATGATGTATTTTTGCTTTCTATTTTTTTTTTATTACACCTTTTTGTTGAGCAAATGGCGTTTTCTAGGACTATATGATACATCTGAATTGTTTTCTTTATTTTTACTACAGCATCGCTCTGTTTCACACTACAAATCAATAATTTTCGAATAAAACCTTAATTTAATATCGACAATTTCAATTTAGCTATAAATTACTGTTTGGTTTTAGAGGAATCAAATAAGACCCTGATCATATACGCAAAGAAAGCGATTGTTATGAGGTAACACCTGATACGTGTGCCACACAATTACGTACACGTAATGCGAGCACTACCTGGCTGACCAAAGCTACTGGGAAAACTACCGTAATCTACGCTTGCTTACGGTAGTCTACGGTAGCCTACGGTAGTTTTGTAACTCTAAATACACGATATCAGGCGGAACTAAGTTGTGGCTTCCGGTGTGGCTGGAAACGACGTCGTATACCCGTCTGTGAGTTGTACAGCAACACTATAGGCCACATGAGCCGATGGACAGTGACGGCGCAGCTGGGCAACTAGTTGCCGCAGGCTCCAACTCACAGCTCACCAGGCAAATGTTTGTCAGTGGAAGGTAATCACCCAGCATGTGACTCGATGCTACGATGGCGCCAATTTGACTTCAGCTCAGGCAAAACCCCGCAGCTATGGACATCAAAGTCTGGTGGCAGTTGTCTGCTTCATCTTGAACTGCAAGTGGTCTTCTCCTCGTAGTTACTGATTGGTGTTGAAGAAATTGCTCGGCATGTTATGGGCCCTGCGTGCTATTGAGCACAGTGTGGGAAAGAGGCTCTGCACAGGCTGAGATAGCAAGAAAGGCCATGCCGATATACCCAGAATGAATAAATATATCGAGGTGTGATTTTCGCCAAGTTATAGCGGACAATATGGCGATTCCTTGACGTTCGCAAGTAATTTTTGTCGTTTATAGTCGATGAATTAAGACACCGACTGTATATTCTTCTAATGGAATGCATACTTTTTCCTATGGCATTTGGAAGGAGCTGTTAATATAACTTCAGCCACATAACACATATGGGACTTGATCAAATCGTATCAAGAGAAAAAGCGCCGCTATCCACTCACATGCTATCCCGAGCAGAGGTTCCACAAATGTCCGCCCTATTATACTAAATGCAAGGAAACGTGTAACTCAGGTACTGTGCGTATTTTCATATCACGGCTGTCATACTAAGTGCTCAAAATGTTGGCCTTGAGCGTTGCTATACACTATAAAGTAATACTGGAGAAACAATGCTGCCCCGCATCCGGCCATCCTGATTTAGGTCTTCCGTGATTTCCCTAAATCGCTCCAGGCAAATGCCGGGATGGTTCCTTTGAAAGGGCACGGCCAACTTCCTTCTCTAATCCGATGAGACTGATGACATCGCTGTTTGGTCTCCTACCCGAAAAACAACAATCCAACAGAAACAATGCTGCATGTTGAACTTCATGTGGTGTTAACGGAATCACGGGCCCGCGTTGTAAGATATTTCATGCCTTCGGGAATCGTCGGTGTTTCCTGATAGACCTCTTATGCTAACAGATAAAAGTATAGAAGTGTTAAGTTGGCGAATACGCAGACTATTTTGCCCTTCCTGATCGACAATTGAAGTACTCCCCAAATGTTTCTTAAGAGTGTTCGTCGTTACATGTGCGAAATGGGAGGGAGGTATGGGTACCACGATGACTGATTTATGTCCGGTGGTTTTCTAATAACTGGGGCAGCAGCATATCTTTGTAAGTCGAGATACCTGAGTATATGTGAGTTCCAATCAGTGAAACAGGGAACAATGATGCAGGTCTTGAAAAACACATAGCAAACGTTTTAATCCACTTCTTCGAGTCAGCGTGGAGTTTCCATTGACGATTAGTGCGAATTGCGAAGACTGACTTGCCAATGGTTTGTAAACGATGCTTCCTTCTTAAAGAGACTTTTGCGTACATATGCTGCACCACTTAGCACTTTTCGTAGATAACATTCGGAGAATTGTAACCAATTTTGGAAGTCCTTGACACGAAGCTGTAGATGCAGCGAAATGTAAGCAGAATGGAACGCGATGGAATATAGTGTTCGCAGAGCACTCGTTTGATTGACCCCTCGTGTACTTCCGGGACGCTTCTTAGAGACATTTGCGTAATGTGTTACTGTTGCTAAAAAGTTGGTTCCATTTCTCTTCTTTTATTTTGCCATAATTTATTCTCCACACTTTCAGTTTCTAGAACTTTTTTATAGTGTCTGCGACCACAGATCGTGAGTGCTTGGCCCGAACTGTCTGCTCCTCAGCATACAACCGCACTGCGGCTCTAATAGTCTGGCGACATTCCCCATAAACGATATTCACTTTTTCGAATGTCATATGCATTGTGAATGTCTCAATAGCTTTCCGAGCAAAGTATCTGACTGATGCAACAGCAGAACATAGAGATAAACATAAGAACCACAGCTGTGTTACTTGTTTACTTATATTAGATATAATAGGGCAGATGTTTGTGCAACCTCTTCTTCGGACGCCGGGCAGTTTCTCGCGGCTCTGTTGTCTTGATACTATTTGACAAAGTCCCATACGTGCTACATCGTTGAAGTTCTCTTAGAAGCTTCTTTCATACGCCACAGAAAAATTATGTAGTTCGACTAGAAAAAAAGTCGATGTCGTAATTCGGCAGCTATAAATGACAAAAATTACTTGCGAACGTCAGGAAATTCACTAAGATGTGCGCTTTAGCGTGGCGAAAACCACACCTTAATATATTTATTCATTCTAGATGAATAGAACGTCTTCGCTGCCTTTCCTTGTGCAACACATAAACGCAACACATATGAAAACGGTGGTGGTATTTACGAGTATGCTCGTATGTGCATCAGCCAACGGATTTGCCGCAGTTATAACACCGGTCCTCGTCAGATTACCGAAGTTAAATGATGTCGGGCTTTGCTAGCACCTGAATGAGTGACCATTCGTGTTACCCGAATATTGTTGGCAAGCAGGGCGCGCTCAGCCCTTGTGAGGCCAATTGAGGAGCTACCTTACTGAGAAGCAGTGGCTCCGGTCACGAAAACTGACAACGGGCAGGAGAGTGGTGTGCTGACCACATGTCTCGCCATATCCGCAGCCAGTGACGCCTATCGTCTGAGGATAACACGGCGGTCGGTCGGTATTGTTGGGCTTTCCGAAGACTGCTCTGTGGCAGCTTACTTTAGAGGCACATATTTGTGAGTTAACTGAGTTTCCTTAATGTCTTAACGTTTTACTTGTCTTCAGAATAGGAATCTGCGTTAGTTTCCAGTAGCTTCAATTTAAAAATGTATTGGAGTTGGTTTCTTATAATAGGTCTATTTAACCTGATTTCACTTAATGATTACTGGTGTGAAGTAGAGTAGTAATATAACAGAGAGACAACTAAATTCCTTACTGACAAGACCTTAATTATTAGAGTAATTTTTATGAATTTACAAACCGACTGGAGCACAAAAAATGAATGTCATAATTTCAAAAAGGGAATAAGAAAATATATTAAGCCTCTGTTACAGGGCTGGATAGAGGCGAAACTCTGGCAAGTGTTCCAAGATGGAACACACTATGTCACTTAAACTTCCTTCAGCGGACATGGCAAATGTCAGTAGTATAGATCTTCTCAACACCGACTACATCGAGACTTTGGATTTCAGTGAATCATTTTATTTCCCTAGACATTAGGACATAGAATGCATGGCACGCTTCTTTGCTGCAATGAGAGACGTATTTACACTGATAGGCTATATTAGGACGGGTAAAGAGCTTAGTTAAAATTTATCTTCTTCTAATTTATGCTAAATTCCCCTTTGTATGTTTCATTGCGCTATGAAATGTTTGCTTACTACCTCTTATTTTCTTGACTGTAGTCAGATCACGAAGTTATTCATTGATGTGGAAAATTTCATACAAAGGGTAATATTTTCAGGACGTTAATGGCGAAGTCATTGCTGTGTATTCATGTTAAATTATGAGAAATAATCACGGCTTTTATAAGAGAAACCATTTACATTTGTACTTTATTTGTTTTTCAGTGGTAAGCCTGAAAACTGAAACGTGTCGTATATCAAAGACTATAGTCGTCTCGACGAGACACCTTTAGGCAATCGCGCATCCGTAATAAAACTCATCTCACTGTTGTAATTTTTCAAATTTCTGTATTATAAGGCTGAGAGAGTGCCAGGTTTCTCAGTCTCTAAAAGTCTGATGAAAATAGTTTTGTCCAGTAACAACAGTTCTCGACATCAACTTTCAGATGTTACTGGGTTAGTAAACATCCAGAGTCTCATACACGCAGCTGGTATACCAGGAATAATATCATGTACAACAATCTGTATGAAGTTAAGTGTCGTACAAGCAAATCTCAGAAAAACAAATGGAGCATAATGTACGCCATGACGGCGTATAGTTACGTTTAGCTCATTAAGTTAAACTGAAACAGTAGAAGACTACTTCCTTAGTTCATTCGCCACCGAATGACGTCAAGAATGGTACACACATACTCGTAAATCTGCTCACTTTGGCTCTGTTATTCCAGTATTTTAACTGTCGATGAACTTCAAAACTATGAGTTTTAACATTTCCAAGTTAAGTCTTTATATGATTATATTACCCAGTAACATGAAATACACTACATGAAAATAAATTAATTACTACATGCTGCATATGACTAAAGAAGGCAAAAATAAACCAGTATATTATTATATAGAAAGATGGACGTTAACCTATGGTGAATACGCTTATTTGAAAATTAATAAATTCAGTTAATTAAATAATTATTAGTACTTGATTTAAGGATAATCTGCTAATGACTGAAGTGGAGATTGATGGAAACCAATACTGAGAATTTTGCTAACTTCAACTCTTGACTAGAGACAGTTACACTGAAGTCGGTATAATATCTTCAGAACAGGTGGTTTAGATAATTTCGGTAATTATTTATTGCGCACCTCTAATCCAGTCCATTATTACGTTTTATACTTAACTTCGACCTTATATAATGACCACCAGATCTTGTCACTGATATTGTTACGTAGTTAATTCGTCGTAAGTGCATCTGCTAGTACCTCCATCCAGTAACTTAATGTTTGCGTCGTTCATAGATACTGTATAGGACCAGGACTTAAGAGTAAACGGGTGCAAATATTTTCATATTGTTCAGCTATGCCTAGTAATGTAAGCTAAGATTTATGCTACTAACCAAACTTTTCCACTTTGAACTCACAGTACGCAGACCGACAATCCTAAGTGGTTTGTCCTCCATACTGCTTCGTTATATGACATACGCAGCTACTGAAAGATTTTAATACATGATTTATGACCGATATTAGTGCTGAGATAAAGGAAAAATTTGCAAATTAATTTTCATGTCTTTTTTGTGCAATTCACACACATGTTTTGAAGCAGAGGTGGATTTGAACAATTTATTTTTCGTACGCGAGTGCACAGTGTCAAATAAAAAGTAAGGTATTAAAAATAAATTTTCTCTCGACCGAACACTGCGTTATGCAGTTGGTGGTGTTTTTCGCAAGCGACAATACTTTGATAAGTTTTACTAGAGGTTAATGAAGTGACCAAATAACGATACAGTCACATTTTATCATTTCCTCTCGCTTCTGGGAACTTAAGATTGATGCACAGTGTAAAGTTAAGAGTACCTACCGGTGCTAAAATCGTTATAGATTTCTGTTTAGTCATACACGTGCTCGAATGCTTTGGATTAGTGATGAGAACCTCTAAAATTTGTCAAAGTCGAAAATAAGTTATAATCTTTTCTTTCCTTTTTTAAGATTCACGGTATTCCATCATACGAAATTGTAAACTTCTCTACAATGGTTGGGCATGAACTGAAAAGATATGAATAATATGTAATTGAAAAGGAACATTCAGTAATCGTTGCACGTTACATATGACGCAGTACAATTATCCTTCGAGACAGTAGTGTGTAATGACTCCTTATAAACCCTGAGACTGTACTGAACAACTATTTCAGTTGTCATACTTTTTTACGAAGGAATAGTTTAAATTTTTGAAAATGTTTGTGACAAGATATCTGGATAGTATTATGGACATTGAAGACTCTAATAATCAAAGATTAAGCAGTCACATCAATATTACTACTTTTTTATGATGCATTCCATTGTCGTGAAGCTCTTTAATAAATTTTTGGGAATGTGTATGATTTATAAGTTCTTATGTTAACAGAATAGTTTTATTCACCATTCTTTCTCTCACAAACGCACAGAGAAGGAAGGTTAGGGTTTAACGTCCCCTCGATGTCGTCATTACGTGCGAAGCATAGTTCTCATTGGACAAGGATAGGAGTCGTTAGATACGCAGCATAGCTCTCCCTACACAAGGACAGGACCTTCTTTAACAGCCTGTTTCCTAATTTCCTAATTTGCTTTCTAGAATCATGTTGTTGCAATATTGTGTAAGCTTCTACTCCCTTTCTAAATACCTCGAAGTCGATGGATGTCAACCTTACCTAATTAACGCAGTTTTCCGTACTGATTCTTTAAAAGAAACTTGGCGGTTTTATCCCATCATCATTCGATTACAGTAAAGAAAAAATGGTTGGAGAATATGGACTGGCGGGAGCGGGAGAAGTGGAATGAAAGAGGAAGTCACCCCTAGTAGAATTATACACAGAAAATAATTTAATCGAAGAATCATGAAAGAAGGTTGTGTACGTAGAAGAGACCTAGAGATAGTGGAAGAATTCAGATTGATTATATATTGGTAATAAAACATTTGATACCAGATTTTAAACTGTAAAGCGTTTCTAGGTGTAGATTTGGACTCTAGTCACAATTTATGAGAGATGGACTGCAGAGTAACACTGAAGAAATTGCAAAAAGGTAGGAAATGAAGTAGATAAGTTGAAAGAATCAGAGGTTGTTGAGAGTTTTAAAAGAAGAATTATGCAGCTGCAGACTAAAACAGGGCAGAGAAAGACTGCAGAAGACGAATCGGTAGCTTCGAGAAATGAAATAGTTAAGACAGCAGAGAATCAAATAAGAATACAAGGCCTAGTTGAAACACTTGGGTATCGCAGGATATATTAGAAAATATTAAAATGTAGTAACTGAAGGAGGCAAAATGAAATATAGACGTCTAAAAAAGAGCTTGACAGAAAGTGCAAAATGGCTAAGTATGAGGCCAAATGCAAGGTATGGAAGTACATATAAGTAGGGGAAAGACTGATACTGTGTATTAGCCTTTGGAGAAAAGAGAAGCAGCTGCATGAACATCAAGAGTTCAGTTGTAAAACTAGTACCAAGCAAAGAAAGGAGGAAGGTGGAAAGAACATATAGGGAACTGAACTTGAAGGCAGTGTTATAGAAAGGAAAGAGGAAGTAGATGAAGATGAGAACGAGGATACGATAGTATGATAACAATTTGATAGAGCACTGAAAGATTTAAATCGAAATAAGGCCCCCATAGTCGATGACAATCACTCAGAAATACTGATATCGTTAGGAGAGTCAGACATTGCCAAGCAAGTGACATCTAGCCTGCTAAATGTATGAGGCAGCGGAATGCCCTCATATTTCAAAAAGAACGTAATAATTCCAATTCCAATGAAATCCTCTATTGACAGACGTGAATATTTCCGAACTATCCGTTTAATGAAAAAACTGGTAGAAGCAGATCTCGGGGAAGATCAGTCTGAATTCCGGAGAAATGTAAGAACACTCGAGGGAATACTTACTTTACGACTTCTCTTGAAAGACCGGTTAAGGAAAGGTAAACCTATGCTTATAACATTTGAAGACTTATAGAAAGCTTTTTGATGGTGTTGGCTGGAATAAGCTCTTTGAAATTCTGAAGCTAACAGGGGTAAAATACAGAAAGTGAAAGATTATTTGCGAGTTGTACAGAAACCAGACGACACCTACGGAAGCCGAAGCACTCGAAAACTGAACAGTGATTAAAGAGAAAACTGAAACAGAGCGGTAAGCTAATGCAATTGTTATCCAATCTGTACGTTGAGCTGTCAGGAAAACGAAGAGAAATTTGGAAAGGGAATTAAAGTTCGAGGATAAGAAATAAATAATTTTCAGCGTTTATCGATGACACTGTAATTCTGTCAGAGACTTCGAGTTGAACAGAATGGATAGTGTCTTGAAAATATGAAAACCAACAAAAGTAAAATAGGGTAACAGAACGTACTCGAATTAATTCAGGCGATGCTGAGGAAACTACATTAGGAAAAGAGACACTAGAAGTAGTGGATGAAGTTTGCTATGATGATGCAGAAAGGATATAAAATGCAAACTGGAAATGAGTAGAAAAGAGAAATCTGTTAACACTGAATATAAATTTAAGTGTTGTAAAGTCTTTTCTGTAGGTATTTGTGTGGAGTGTAAGACTGAATGGAAGTGAAATGTGAACGATAAGCAGTTCCGACAAGAAGAGAATACAAGTTTTTGAAATATGGTGCTACAGAAGAATGCTGAAGATTAGATGGCTAGATTGTGTAACAAATGAGGAGGCAGTGAATAGAACCGGGGAGGAACGAAATCTGTGGCACCACTTGACTAAAAGAAGTGATCGGTTGATAGGATACATTCTGTGACATGGAAGTCATCAATTTAGTTTTAGTGGGAATTCTGCGGAGTAGAAATGGTAAAGGGAGACAAAGAGATGAATGCGGTAAGCAGGCTCAAATAGATAGGGGTTGCAGTAGTTACGAGAGCTTTCTGAAAAGTAATGCTTCCTAACTTTATTTGTGAAAACTCTTACAAAAATGGTTCAAATGGCTCTGACCACTATGCGACTTAACATCTGAGGTCATCAGTCGCCTAGAACTTAGAACTAATTAAACCTAACTAACCTAAGGACATCACACACATCCATGCCCGAGGCAGGATTCGAACCTGCGACCGTAGCGGTCGTTCGGGTCCAGACTGTAGCGCCTAGAACCGCACGGCACTTCCGGCAGGCAAAACTATTACAGCTTTTTAAAGGAAACACCATTATTAACATTCTGAATCATTATTCTTCATTTATTCGTATTTATTTCTCAACATAATCCCCTTGGCAACGAACAGAATGTATTATTTTGTTGATGGAGCCACAACCTCATCTCTACATGAACCGCTTCATCGATCTAGGGACAGTATGGAGGATGACAATCGGTGACAATGAACCCAAGGCGTCGGATTGTTGCGGATGTCACAGCTATCGCGTGTGGTCTGGCACTGTTATGCAGAAGGAGTCGGTGCTCCACGTGCGGACGAACTCTTCGATTTCGAAACTCGATTACAGAACGCAGTACCTCACGCACATACATAGCTGCGTTACACACCGCTATGATACAGGCTGCGATTCGAAGCCTTCTAGCGGCAGAGGACAGTAAATATTGAGACTTGAAGAATAAAGAGGTAAAATGTTAATAACATCTGTTTTGTTTAAAAAGCTTTAAGAGTTTTCTCATAAAAAATTCGAAGGCATTACTTTTAGCACGCCTTCGTATTTGAAAATGTAGAGGCTTGTACATCCTAGAGTTGCACGGAGAGCTGCATCGTTTGACTGAAGACCACAACGACGGCAATAAGAATGGGTGCGTCATTGCTTGCTTGCCAGGAGTCGACGTGTCCATGACACTCCTACCAGAGAGCTGATACTGTCAGTAGCCCATAAATATTTCTCCATCTGTGGCTGCGTCACAGCTTGAGAGCAATTAACTAACATATCCATGGGGCTCTTTAAATTGGTAGTCACTATTAACAGCCTATAATAAGTTTGTTCAACGATAACTGCGTCAGAGCTTATTTGGAGTCAACATATCTGTGAGACTTCTTCTAGAGGACTGTTGCGCCAAAGCATAGTAGGGGTTAACATTCCACGATATTCCTGCTAAAGGACGACCAGTACTCTAGTAGTAGCACCAGGGACATGTTGAATCCTAGTACGCTGTGCCGCAGCCATTGACCAGGAAGTAGGCACGGGCTGTTCGAAATGATAGTCAGTCGATACTGGTGTAGCCATTAAATAATTTACGTACCCACTGAGTTCAATAAATATTATACAGAGTGTCCCATTTATCGCAACTACTCCAAGTAACTTTTGGTACGGAAGTTGAATAACAAATGTATAAAGCAAATGACGTTTATCTACCAGGTGGACATTATTCAGAGTGACTGCCTCTCTTGTAACTTCGTTCGTGTTGTGACTAGACGAAACTTCTTTCGCCCATTAATAACTGTCGGTTCTTCGATTGCTCTGGGAGAAGGCTCATCAAACTAGAAACATGAAATATTAGCTCACCTTATTACACGCATGAATAAAAGATTTACTTAACTTTGAGGCATTTCTTTGCCACAGGATTACTGGATAATTTACCATTGTCTCGGACAGGCCCAGCATCACTTGCTTTAGTAATCATCAAACTGTTCTCTTAAGGTACAAAGTTCAACATTAACAACAATACAGGTTCCTCCGATACTTTAACTACTCTTTGTTCCTAGACACTGATGATGACTCCTGTAGCTGAGGTCTCGATCTGGGGCCGAGCTCTCGCTTGCTCGACACTATATTGACCTCTGGTGCGAAGGCGCTGCTGTGCTCAGAAGGAAGGTGTAGTCTTCAGGAGCGTTTGCCAAACGTCGTTGCGGATTACAATGAGCCTTCGCTAATGTCTGTGGTGTCAATATGTGTTGCCGACTTTCCTGTGGCATCGAAATCTCTGGAAGATACCACAGTCCATTATGAAGATATGGGCAGCAGTACATCTACGTCTTACGACGATAGTACCCTGTATTTTCTATTGAGGAATCTTGTTCCACAAACTCGAAACTGAAATGATTGTCGTGGGTGTGCAACACGTCAGGAAGTGTAGCATAGAAAACATAAATCATTTGAATTTAGTACTCACTTCCCCGACCATTTGTCAGGAGATTGTCAAAATATCTGAATATACTGCAGTAAAATGGAACTGCTAATATTTACGGAATTAATACACAGTTAGAATGAAACATATTTACGCACTTTTAATAAATTTAACATACACAAAATACCTAATCTTGACTGTTGTGACAGAGTGCTTTCAAAACTGAAATGTAACAGACATTTTTACTTAAGGTGGTCTCACAGCTCCTTTTAAGATTTTCATCAAAAGAGCAGAAGGAGTTGCCTCTCAAAAAAATCTTTCAAACTTTGCTTAAACTGTGCTTTATCTGGAACCAAGGTTCTCATGATAGCTGGCAATTTATTCAAAACGTGTGTTCCTGAATATCGGACTCCTTTCTGGACCAAGGTATGTGATTTTAGGTCTTTATGTGAATTGTTCTTATTTCTAGTATTGATAATGTGTAATGAGCTATTCGTTGGAAATAGAGATCTATTACGTGCAACAGATTTTATTAAGAAATAAATATACTGAGAAGCAGTGGATAGAATACGAAGTTTGTTGAACACGTTCCTACATGAGGTTCTTGAATTTACATCACAAATGAACCTTATTACACGCTTTTACGCGCTAAAATCTTTTGCTCCTTTTGATGAGTGACCCCAGAATATGATCCCACACGACATAATAGAATGAAAGTAAGCAAAGTATGCAAGCTTTTTTTTATATTTGTATCTCCTACATCTGACATCATTGTCATTGCAAATACGAACTTGTTTAGACGCTTCAACAATCCTGTGGTTTGCCCTTCCCAACTGTATTTATTATCAAGTTGTAGCCACAGAATCCTGCCTCGGGCATGGATGTGTGTGATGTCCTTAGGTTAGTTAGGTTTAATTAGTTCTAAGTTCTAGGCGACTGATGACCTCAGAAGTTAAGTCGCATAGTGCTCAGAGCCATTTGAACCTTTTTCCATCTGCACTTCTTCATGTGTTTTACGTATGCTGGAAGGAAATCTCTTACAGGTTCCAAACGTTTCACGCAAACATGACACTATAATCGTAACTCAAAATTGACATCCACACTTCTGTACTAGTACACATGCAGGTACCTGGGGTAATTAAGTTATCTAATTGCTGGAGCTGATAGTAAACAAATGGAAACACAAGGAAAATGTATACCAGTGATAACTGTTCAGCTGACATATTCTTCATAGATGAGTAGCATTCCACGATCTCTTCTTTGGTTTATACTGTACCCAAACAAAACATCAACTGGAGGCGGTTGACTTGATGACTGGTGTGCGTTTTGCTTGTGTTTTCATTTGTTTGCTATCAACTACAGGATGTGAACGAATTACGTCACCCAAGGTACCTACACTGTGGTCTAGTGTAGGAGACTTAAAGCCAGTTTTGTGTTACATTTTTTGTAATTTCCTTTGTACGTGGATGGTATACTGTGGTGCGTTTTTGAATAGATATTGAGGAGAGGGAGTGGATCACAGAATAAAAACTTGACGCTACCATTTTAAAAAGACGTAGTGTTTTTTGGTTAGCGGACAGCTGTCTTTATTTATTCAAGTAAAAGGATTTACAAGAAGGGATCCAAGGTCCTTTTACCTCTCCCACTGATGTAGTTATTAGCATTTACTTAACAATTAAGCATAAATAATGTTTATCCAGTAAGAGACCTTTGCACCAGAAAACGATTCTTGGTTGGGGGCATCCCTGACCTGTCTTGTGATTTGCGGCACGTTGTCTGTGTTGTCGTGAAACTGCCGAGGCCGTTCGTTGATAAGGTCAGTTTCCTGATGTACAGGTAATAAATTATATAGATATACCTTCCTCCTCTATCAGTCTATTTGTTAGTGAAAACCGTACACAAATCCCTTCAGTAGTTATTAGGTTTATCCTTCGCATACAGGCTGAAAACGTGACACGTTCTTTAATGTAAAATACGTATAGATATAGATATTTTTGTAGATATAGATATGTACGGATTCTGGTCAAGTTACGCTGCTCTCTGAAATTGTGGCGGTTGTTTACTTTACTGGTCTTCCCGCCGGATACTGCATCCTCTGTAGCTGACCTCTGTAGCTGACCACCTAGACGCACCCATCAGTACCACGAGATGTCACTGCAAACGCCAATTAAATGTGCAGCATATAACAATACATATGCTACACACTCATAATTAGTAGCTTTGTTTATAAGTTATACACACAAACGTTCCTCGTAAATCAGTCTAGCTGTTAGTGAAAACCGTATCCAAATGCCTGCAGAGTATCTGAGATTAGCTTTAACAGACAGAAAAACACGGTGAGGGATTAGTAATATGAATAGACGTCCTCACGGACGATCTCTGCCAGTTACATCGAAAATCTCCATATTTAAGATCTCAAGATAGCCTATTTTTGACAGTCATAGCAATAAAAATAAGCAATCTAAATATATTTTGTTTCTAAATTTATAAAAGAAGGTTACTGTTTAATGTTTTTCGAAATTTTCTAGGCGTATTTGCTGAGCGTGGGCTTGCTTTGTTTTATTCTTAGATGCATGAAGTTTTATCCGTGACTGGCGCTCTTGCTTCCAATATTGTTATCTCTGACGCATACGCCTTTCCTTGACGGGTATCACTCGTTCCACAAGACTGCCTGCAAACCTGACGGCACTTTGACGTCACAAGCAATATGGTCAATCGATGCGGTGCCATATTCATGTTGGCATATTTAGATGACTGGCATTATAACTTGCAGTATGTCCTTTCAAATCAACGGCACATTGAAAATTTGTCACAAACATGTAACCACTATCTGTTAATAGTGCATCACCGATTAACCGTTCAATAGATACTGTAATAACCAAAACAGAAGACCTAGTACATGACCAAGAAGCAGTGCAATGGACATGCAGAGTTGAAGGATATGACCTTTATTTTTTCAACTTACTCCCAAATCTCCAGATGTCACACTATCAGATCTATACCAAACTTTGTACATCGACAATAACCAAAACTCCGACATAGTTTGTGCTACGTGCTGTCGTCCAGCAGAACGTGCATAAACGGTAAGTAATAGGTAACACATGACCTACGGGGCACACGGAAAGCATAAATTGGAGCAACTCTCGCGTAGAGCTCCCGTTAGGAAGTTGATAGATCGTTCTTTTGTTCTACCAATCGTCCTGGGTTCGAGCCTTCGCCTTGCCAGTCTTTGTACTGTACTGGTAGTGACGTGTAAAGTGTCATATGGGACAAGATGTTTATGACATGTAAAAGTACTGTTCGGAGTTTTCTCTGTGATCTACAGGCCAATTTGTACTTATTACTTCTCGTTTACGCAGTTTCTCCTAGCCGGCCGTAGTGGCCGAGCGCTTCGAAGCACTTCAATCTGGCACCGCACGATCGGTACGGTCGCAAGTTCGAATCCTGCCTCGGGCATGGATGTGTGTGATGTCCTTAGGTTAGTTAGGTTTAAATAGTTCTAAGTTCTAGAGGACTGATGACCTCAGGTGTTAAGTCCCATAGTGCTCAGAGCCATTTGAACCATTTGAACTTTCTCCTAGACGACATCGTATAGCACAAACGGCATCGGTGTTTTGGTTGATACTCTATCGATACATTTGGTAGCGATCTGACTATCTGACATGTGGAGGTTTGGGTGTTAGCGTTGTTAACACAATCTGGGACTTTCTCAGGATTGTAATACAAGTATTTTCCGCAACATTCGATGTTATATTACATTTAGATAGTTTAGAGAACAGAGGATAAAACAAACATTTTCCGATTTCCGAGTGTGTCGTTAAGGAGGAACCTGAAGGAATAGCTTTAATTGCTGCGACTGAAATGAGCTGTAATAAAATTCGCATTCTTCCATGTCAGAAATATTTGGCTGTTTATTTCCGAGTATGTGACGATTATCCAGGGTGTGGTTAGGGAGGAACCTAAGAAACAGCTTAAATTGCTTCGAACGAAACGAGGAACGATAACTTTCATATTCTTCTTTGTCACGAAGTCGACAGCAATTCCTACGGCTGTCGATATTGCACATGACGTCAAAATGACGTCAGGTCTGCAGAAAGTCTTGCGAGGGAGTCGGTAAAGAGATTTAAAAATTTTGCGAGCGGCTCGCCTCAAGAATGGCTGTGAAGTTGCCAGCCGAAATATCGGAACCACGATTAATATAGTATACCGGATGCACGCCCGAAGGACGATGGAAGATTACTATTTCTGCTGCCGACACAATGCCGTTTTATGTAGAAACATGAGAAACTGCACTACTCGGAATCTCCGTATCGCAACGAGAGCTTAGCCTCATCGTAAAGGCCGCATCCTCTTCCGACCGGAACAGCTAACTACGTCCCCTGTAGACGTTGCATAGTTAGTAACAGAGCCGATCACACACGCGTCCCTGTCGGCAGCATCCAGTACTTCCAGAAGCTAGCGGCGCTCCTCACGCCACGGGGTCCCCACCTCGGCGGTCTTTCCGTCGGCATTGCTCCGAGGCGAGAACGCGCAGCCGGCTGCAGGCGGTGTGCGAAACCGGTGTTGGCCGGGTCGACGTTCGGGCGATGTGTCGGCGGCAAGAAACCAGCCCCGCGCGGCCCGGCTCGGTGCGGCCGCTACTGCACCAGCAGCTGCCGCTGAATTAATAAGCGCCCAGCGGCGGGCGGCGGGCGGCGGCGGTGTTTTTAATTGAGAGCGCGCAGCAGGTGCGCGCATTAAGGCTGTCCCGGCGTGTCCCCGCACCGCGGCTTTATGACGGCGCCTGATGGCCAGGCACCCACGGCTAACGCGACAGCCGCCTGAGTTAGCCGCCGGCAGCGCACAAAAGGAGGAGGCGCAGCGATGACTAACCGCCGTAATGTATCTGAAAGACGTTCTCACAACTTCTGCCGCTCGGCGTCCCACACGCTGGCGCGGCGGATGAATGTCACCGCGAGACAGAAGCGTCGTCTCGAATGCGTGGGAGCCGTTTCCTCATTACCGCTTAACGTTGCCGCTGCCGCTCCCGGCAGCAATGTTTCCAAACATTACAGACGGACGCTAAGCTACACCTCTCCATACTTCATCAAGCCCGTACTTAATTCTATCATCTCCCTAAGCAAATAAATATCCTTCCTCATTTTTCCTGTTTCTTTTCCTTCTTCTTCAGTGTCTGTCCCGCCCGTGTAAAGATGCGCTAATGACGGGGAGTCGCCCATCTAAAGTCTACCTTTTTTTTTTTTTTTTTTGTTCCGGATGTTCTTTCCACCAGCATACTCGCGAGCAGGAAAACCATATAAACGTGTTCCTGTATACTCAATTTTTTAACCACTTGTGTGTACTGTTTCTGAGATGTAGATTAGAAACCAGTGACATCTTTACTAAAAGTGTAGAAAAAGTCACCTGAAAGTCTTATTAGGACTTGTCGGTGTTCCAGTGCACCTGCTGAAAATACTGCGCGCAAAACTGGCTGTCTAGAATTTAGCAATTATTATTTTATTTTTGTTTGTGCTGATTACTCATTCATCCTAATACGCTAAGGGACAAAAATCATATGAACGTTCGCCTTAGAGCATGTCATTTTTTAATCACTTTTGTGTAATGTTTCTGAGGAGAAGATGAGGATCCAGCTTGATTCTTGAGTTAAAACTGAGGAAAAATCACCTCAATAACTCTCAAGGGCTGGTCTGTGTATCGGACCAATAATCGGTATTGCGGCGCGTTGGTTCACTAGGATGGTCAGCTCCCTGTCACGCAACCGAGGACGCTGTACGTCAAGCTTTAACAGCTTCTAAATATGTTCTTTATCTCTGTTTCAAGAAATGACCTAAAGAACACTTCCACCTTTAATTTGTCGCCAGTTATGTGCAACTACTGTTCTATTATATAATTATTTACCTACATCTATAGAACGAATAGTCATTTATCGCGAAAATCGTTGAGAACTGGGGGCTGTTCAGCTAGTAGTGTAGAGGTGCGTTTTAGGAATTAATAAGTAATACCCTAGAAGGAACAAATAGGTTTGCGAACTTTCTGAAGTGAAGGACGTTGCTATGACAATAGTGAACATCAAATTGAGATAGGTGGACGTGTAACTAGATGATTGGTTGGTAGATGGAACAACGAAACTCTTTTCTGGATACTCTATGAGATAGGGAGACCAAGACGACAGCCCAGTGAAAGAGTAGCAGGTAACGATGGGAATGATGCAGGGACAGGATGAATACCATTTATATCTGAAATACTCAATGCCTTCAGAATTCTAGAGCGGCGCTTCATCCTGCAGTGGGAGTCAAATGGATGGCAATGATTTCTATCACGACGAGGACGATGGTCATAGCATCCAGATTTTCGTCATTATGTTCATGATGATGATGATGATGATGGTGGTGGTGGTGGTGGTGGTGGTGGTGGCGGTGATAATTAAGATGACGACTACGACGGAGGCAATGGTGATAATGTACAACATACAGTGAGTTTTTAAATGATGTTTATAAGCTTCTTTGCTGCATGAAAGGTATTGTGTAGGTAATTTCGGAGTAGACACCCATGTGCTGAGACGTTACACTTTCGTATCATCACAACAAATATGTATGACAAGATGCGAAGCCTTCGCACGTGTGCTGTATGAAGGAGCGATAGTAATTTCCTGTGGGTCTAGTGAAGATTACTTTTGTAAGCACTTATCTAATGTAGTAACAATGCTCAGTGCTAAAATGTGTGAGAAATAGCATCTGTGTAGTACTCATGTGTAGCGTTATATATTCCTCTCTCTTTTCAACACCGATATCACGCTTCATGTTCCTCTATTACTATCGAACATAATTTATTCTTATTGACTGTTGGCACAATGAATCCGTGTTTGATAATGAAACATGATAAACAACCTGTAAGTTGTTTTGCTTCACATCATTCTGATATGCCATGCAAATTAATTAAGCACTATGTTGCGAACGAATTACTTAAAAAAATTCATAATGCTCACTGTCATGAAAGCGTGCCGCTGTATGCATTATATCAGGAAATTTCACTAGCGGATCATTACTAATATTTTCACTCTACCTTTAAATGTAAAATACCCCAGTGTGTATGACTAAAAATATTCTTGTATTTTTCTTCTTAAAGGTTAGTCCATTATGTGTGATTTCTGGTGGTAGTACCCCTCTTCTATTTTCTGATTCCGAAAACCTCTTACAAAGTTGTCTTTGTTCCCAGTTACATCTGCCAAAACTATCCATGTCACGTTATTTATGGACATTCATGGATACGTTCAAAGCTCTCTGCTCCGTTCAATAACGCTATAGAACAGTGGGGAAAAAATCTAGCAATCAAGAACACGTATCATGCGAAGACCCAAATCCATAGTGGCGTCACTCTAAACATGCATATTACGTAATTCAGTCACCAGCTGATAAAAAATCCGAATACGCTAATGCATCAAATTTCCACTTGGCAGCCCAATTTATTTGTAGTTGCAGTACACTCTAACATATACCTCACAATCGCTTTTTAGTGCGTTTTTTTCTCTGGCCAGTAGTTACATTTTAAAATCCTTTACCGTAAAGTGTGTTTCTGGTATACGGATATTCGCGGCCCCCCAGCATAACGTCATTTAGGTGTAGTAACTATGGGCAGATGTGTTGCAGAAGAATATTACGTACTCGATTAAGATATGACTAATGTTTCTCCCTAATGTAATTCATTAAGCAGAATTTCTTTACTCTTTATCAGCTGAACAAAAAAATGTTATCTTCCACGTACTCAAGTTTTCCAAACGTTCAAGCGGAAACCGTACTGACATCCACAACATGCCTCTTCGATTTCGTTTTCTTCCGTCGATCACATTTGGCTTCCGAACTATTAGCGAAACGGATCACACTTCATAGGACCAGCACAACAGACTGATAGGAAAAACTAGGCATAAGTCGTGTACGCTTTGAAGAAAAACGTAATTTACCTGCGCTGACGATTTCTAAGCAGTTCTGAGTTGGAATGTGTGAGATGCACAATTTACACTATCAACACTGTAGAACCTAATACCATGGAGCACTGTAAAACTAAAGTAATAAAGATTGCCTCAGCGTTTAGACACCAGTGTTTTTTTCACTTCACATAGCCAATATTTCCCAGATGTGTATTTCCTCATCTTGAATTCATTATGGGCTACATGAGTATAGATAGCTACCAGCATGAAATACATTATGAAGCAATACCGAAATTTTGATTTCAAGAAATCGTCACAAAACGTAGCTAAGTTAATAAATCTTGCGGAAATGCAGCACACGTTAAGGAGTCATGCCGTAAATTCCTTGTTTCGTTTAGACTTTAGGCAGAGAAGCTGCACGATATTTATGGAAATCGTCTGAATGGACTATATTCAGTTTCAGATACAGAGATTCGAAAATAATGTAACAAATTCGAATCTTTCAATTGAGCTCATTGTGTAACATGTCTTGATGTAACTCTGCGAGACGTCTAAACTTAATTGTTAAGCGCTTGTGTACTATCTCTGGACGTTTCTGTATGATAGTTCTTGCTAACATACCACGTATTCCACGTTCGGAATAACTTGCGATAACCGATACTGCCTTCAACTCTCCAAGTCACACTCTGAGTCTTACGAAGCTGCCGCAAACGATTCTGAAGGAGATAACCACGTTTCTCGGGATGAAGTAATAATTTTTTATTTAACAGAGAATGTAAACAAAGTCATTTAAATGAAAAAGGGAACAGAGCTACACTCTGTTCAACTTATATGTATTTATAGACTCAATAAATAATTGCGGCACGTCAAGCGAGGTGACGCAGTGGTTACGCCATTGGGCTCGCATTCGGGAGGAATGCGGTTCAAACCCGCGTGCGGTCGTTCTGATTTAGGTTACCGTGATTTTCCTTAACGGTATAGGCAAATACCGGGATAGTTCATTCTCCATCCCTCATTCGTACGAGCTTGTGCTCCGTCTCTAATGATCTCGTTGTCGACGGGAAGTTAAACAAAAATCTTTCTTCTTTCGTTGTGACTCAGGTTCTGCAGGACATAGATATATGGAAAATTTCTCTTCCTTTGTACTCTGGTGTACAGAACTATGAAACCGAATGGGATGAAAGTTTTGCTGGGTTTCGCCTTGGTATTCCACGGGCCTAATTAAATAAATGTCCTCCGATCAACAGTAATCATTTGGAGGCAGGTTATAACGAAGCAGACGCATTTCAACTGATCTTAATCGTATTAATTAGGTGGACTAACTGATCTTTAATTCTGCCGTTAATGGAAGAAGAGAAATTCGACTTCTGTAAAGCAACGTAGTTATCACATCATAGCCGATCTCCTTAGAAAATGAAATATAGTTCAAAGTTTCAAAATAATATTTCGTTTTAGTTAACTAGATGTTTCCATACGATCTGATGAATCAGAAAGCTAGAATATTCACTGCCGCCGTTATTTGCGTCTACAAATCGATTTCGTTGACATTTAATTCCAATAAAAATAACCTCGATAAAATTAAGATTATGAGAACAGAATCGAATTAATTTTATGATCAAAGTTCTATTTGCACTGCAACGGTCTCAAACCATTCCATTCTGGATTTGTACTTGAGCTCGTGTAATGATATGCCATACAGAAGTACAAATTTAAAAAATGACTTCACACAACCACAATTATTTATCTAAATTTTGTCAACGATGCCTTCCGATGAGTTTAATTCATTATCTTCAGGACGAATGTCGTGATTATTTTATATTTACTGTTTAACGTAATCTGCAATTAATGTCATTCTCTCAAACCTTGAACTCCATTAATTAAACGTAATATTCATCTTATACAATATGTTATGTACGACATACTAAACGCAATTCGTATAGTACGTATGAGACATACTTCGACGTGTATACCTACAAAATTACTGGGAAGGACCACATTTGGAAGACACAATTCAAGGATTCAACAACATTTTCTGTGATATCCAAGTACTGCATCAATCAAAAAAAGGGCGCATGATGATAATAAACTAGGAGCTACTTACATTTTAAAAGTTCCTTAAGTTTTTCTTAGAATAAGCAGTAGTAAATAGAAAAAGTGAAAAGTTTGAAATAACTATGAAGTTTACTTTGAAATACGTAACAGTAAATGGAAAAAGAATGAAGTTTTAGATAACTATGAAGCGTGTAGCCATTTAACTTCAGATATTGTTGAAATGAGATATAAAAATATCTTGCTAAACAATAATTGGTGATTACAGAAGTCCGTATCAGTCTTTAGTATTCTGGGTAAATATTGTAACACTTTATACAAGTGCACAAAATGTTCATAATACTGATTCACTCTCATAATGCTTCGCACAGTTATTCCGTTTGAAGACTTTTCTTTGAGAACTCATCTACAATAGTTTGAAGTTTGAAAGCGATTACACTCTTACATTTACGTGAATAGCAATTTCGGCGACGTATTGTAAGTAAAGAATCAGCAATTGTAGCTGCTGCAATGAAATTAGTGTTCTGATTCTATATAGTAACACGTTTGTTGCATTTATTTTTATTTTTTCGGTGAGATTATACGATGGAGATGCTGCATTTGGCGGAAATGCACATTAATTCCACATCACATGAACTCTACCACTGAAAACAATCACGACTCTCCACCTGAAGACGATGCCCTAATCTTCGAAACACGTAATTGCAAACTGACAATTGGAATATGTGATGTCAGTAGTATAAATCATAACAATTAATTGTGTTACCTCAAAAGGAGACAAGTATTTCCTTGTAAGTTGCTGCATATGCAGGCGAAACGCCATAAATATTAGTAATGACTAACGTAAAGCAGGTTCATCATCTACCTTAGCTTCCGATGTCGAGTGAATCTTAACACAGTGTCTTGGACTGAAAGATATTCGATGAATAAAGATATCTTTGTTTTAATAAATAAACTGTGCCTTCCTTCTAATAGGCTGTAACTTGGAGAAAAGAAAGTGAATTTAAATCACGCGGTCGAGAAGGCAAATAGACTTTTTACCTCACGCTGAAACATCGACATGTTTTCTGACGATGGTGCTCAACGGGGACTAGCAGGCTGAGCTACTCAGTCGACTTAATGGACGTCTGTATTTTTTCTCCATTTAAGAGGAACGTTATAAGTAGTACTGTTTGTAACAGAATAACATTGATTCCTTTGAGCACTGTTGGTGGGCGACGGTTGATGCCTCTTGCTACACCTTCGCAGCTGGATCTGTGTGAAGTTATGTGGCAATTACGTCGAGCTAGGTACACGTCACCGTTTCACAGAATAGTACCATTCTCAATGTCTTGCGCAGAGATGTTCCACATGTCATTGCAGAAGGACCCGTCCCGTTTTGAGCGCCATACAATCTCCATCTACCGCATGTATGCGCAGTCTGAGTAAGGAACTATAATGTGACTTAATTGTGAAAGATATTATTATAGATTATTATAAACCACACAAATTTCGTCCCTTAACTGTTAGAGCTCCATAATTCAGAATTCATATACATGAATCCTGCCTCTTACTTTCCTTTCTAGCTTCATTAGAATTGCTTTGTTGCATAGAAGTATTCGATTTTTATCATTCTACTTATTAATACGAATTTTAAAATAGAACCTCTGACGTATCCTTGATATTCTCTTCTGTTATTAGATCAAATTACTCCATGTAGAACAAATTTGTAAAACACAAAAGAAATTTCGTGCTTACAAGTAAACAATTTTAGCTTGACAGGTAGCGGAATTAGTTCCTACATTTTGTTTAAGTGTTTTAAAATATTACATAGTTATAATGAGACAGAATTTGTAGGTGTCACGCATGTAATTGATTCCAACTATCACTACAGCGTTTTAGTTACATTTTCCGAGTAGTAACCAAAAAAACTTGCATTATCTAGCGTCTAGCTGCTAGAGGCACTGCTATTTTTATGTCGATAAGGCAAAAACTTTAAGACAAAAATAAGCTATTTCGATAATGCAAAAATTTGGAAACCAATGTAATCAACTCAGACACTGTGTTCACCTCTCAAAGAATAAACAAGTTATCTTACTCACAAAGCTAGACCGCGCAACACATACCGAAACGTGTTTCGTGCAACGGCTGAAGAAAGCATAATGTTGTTTATTACTCTCCACACTAATTAATATCAACGATTCCGTTATTTTCTTTATGGATCTCACAAGATACAAGCTAGAAATACGTAAATGGAAATAAATTATATCTAAATTAAAATTAATGGCACCGTGTTAATAAAGTGAAAAAAGTCATGACGAGTTTCAATAGCAAAGAATTCACAAAGCATTAAATTTATAGTATTAAGAAGAAATGGACGAAAAGAAGAATATTTCGATTTGATCTCCTAAATGGTACTAGTTTGCTATTTTATTTTTTTCGACCATAGTTTGCTTCTAACAGTCGTTCACAGAAATACGGAATTCTGGGATTAATGCGCCCATTTCTATTTTACCATTTTGTGGTAAGAAGCTGGCACCGTGAATGTGAATAAAACTACTACATAATTACTCCTTTAACCGAGGTGTAGTTCTGTAGTAGACTACAGTGATGTGCAGTATAGATAACACATGATTAAGAGCCTTTTGTCAATATTTGATTAGTGTGAACTTCATCGTGTAACACAACGCGAGATGGAAACTCGGACACAAGCTCTGTGTGCTTCACGTTCTGTAAAGACGTACCAGAGGAGAATAAAAACATAATTCATCCAGTCACCTAAGAAGTATAACATATAAATCGTACAAAAAAAAGAAGAAAAATCCACACTGACGCATTTTAGGCTTTCGCGGGTTTTTGTAATCTTTTTCTTCCCAGCCATAACAATACACAAGGATGCACATTTCTATTGACAGGTGTACAAGTAAGGAAATTCAAATTCCCTGAAAGAAGATATTCATATAGACACCTTATCTCGGTTTCTAAGAAGAAACCAATAACCAGAAAAATAATGTCCTAGCACACTAAAATACCTGTATTTTTTAATTTACTCGTGAAAATTATAAATGCTATTTCTCAAGCGATATACTCGTTCCTCCTAGAGTTAATGATCAGTGTAATCCTTCGCTTCCAATTAACATTTGTTGTAAGTAACATGATCTAGTCCTTGGAGCTCACCTGAGTGCCAAAACTATTATTATCGACCATTAAGCAGCCATATATATGCTGACAACATAAACGTTCTCCAGAGACAATAGCCATTGGCGTCATGCCACAGTACCAGATAAGACGTATAAGGGTTTGAACTCCTTATGTAAGCGCCTTTCAAGCAATGAGATAATTGCAGGTGTTGAAACGCCTGCTTGACGAGAATTAACCTCTCTCGTAACTGAGTACTAATTTGCAACGCAAAAATATCTTGCGTCCTGGGCTAATTGGCACATAATGATGATGACAGCAACAGAGAGGAAGTTGTAGCCCACCGTTCGCAAATATTTCTTCTCAACTTAAACGGGGCACTGTAAGTAAAAAATATGGTAACTGAGCCGTGTACTCTACAAATGTTTCCGTATGCATCACGAAGTACATACGACGTCCCTGAATTATGCTGGTACTTGCGCGAGAAAGTTCACTCGAAGTACAAAAATGCTGAAAACAATGTCCAATTTGCGACGAGCTCGCGTTATTGTGTCCCAAGTTGCGGTGAAAGAGCTCACGGTACGTACAGTTTCGTTTGCCTGGCTTGAATATCAGCGACTCGAAGTCCATAAGTAAACACTATCTTCAGTAGAAGATGACAAATACGACACTCGTCGAAACGCCGTGACACCCGAAAGTTGTCACTCAGCTAGATGCCAAGAGTTTTTCACCCGTATGAAGAAATAGTTTTTATTGTTTTACAGATTAACATCGACCTTTTTATTAAGAGGAAAATTATAAGGTCTAAGTGTCTTTTATATTGCAAATGAAATTTCAGTACAGACTGAACGCCGTTGCTTTAACATATAAAACTACTGACACCGACGGCTTCTCGTTTCATAGTGACGATTAATTTGGAGATGTGCTACAGTTGACCTTCTTCTGCCCAGTGTCTAATTTATGTTCCAAGAAACATACCGTGAGGAATGCGTAGTTGATCATCAATAACTTCCTAGCACTAAATTTTATAGCATTTAGGTACGGGCGCTCAATATTTTAATACGAAGTATGAAATATTTATCTCACTGACAAAAGATCATTTTTTTACGCTTTTATTTATGTTTATTACACCCTTATAATTAAATTTTCTTTATACAGTATTACCTCACTACGGTGTACGAAAGATTGTACTTTTTTATTTTGTGGCATATTTTGCCCAAAAACATTTTTTTATTACGCAATACACCTACAAATTGTGTGAAACCAGTCATGTATGTTAACTAATTAACCTGTAATTTATTGATATTAGTGTTCCATTTCCTTTGCTTTTAATTATATTTGAGTCTTTGTAGATTGGTTTTACTGCTCTCTGTTCGGAGGAAGAGATTATGCAGAAGATTATATTAGCGAACTTTAGTTGAAGTACCACCGATGTTGTTGCTTTTTAATAACAGTTGGTGTCACTCGTTTATTCAGTGTATATCAAAAACACGTGAGGAGTGTCTTTTTTATTTTTTTATTTATATTTTTTTATTCTCCCATTACTTCTGTTTACGACAATTTTGTTTTATTCTTATAAGTTGTCTACCGCAGTCTTCCATTATTTAAGTACTTCTTTGTCTGTTATATTTGGTCCTGGGCTGTACTTGTTTAAATCTTCTCTTAATAATGGATATTAAGTCTGAAAAGTACATATCATTTCACATTTTGCCCTGCAACTGTACTAAATGCTTTCTGATACTGATGTGTGACTGTACTAAGCTTAGGAAAGCAGACCGTCAGTTATAATATCCCCCTACTGTTACAAAATTTCACATGCTACAAGGTATTACTTCAAAAGCGCAAAGGCAACAAGAAAACACGTCTGGTGCCAAACTAAAGATTCTGTAAAGTGAATATTTAGTTAGAAAATCGGTAACAAGCGATCCTTAATAGTTGTAAAAATTTACAGATCTGTCATAACGGAAAAGTTACTATTTTTTCGTATTATGTCCTAGTTACATTGTCCTACGGATTACACAACATTACACGTCACCCGGTGGAACATACGTCATTCATTTCGTCTCGGCATAACGAAATTCCGAACCTATAACCTCTGTCTAACTTCAGGGGTGAAGAATACCAAAATTTTTTGTATTCCATTAAAAAAGTTCATTTTTAGTGTCGAAAATATCTCCGTACTTCATTAAATTCGTGTTGCCGTAAACGTGTTGTACGCAGAACAAAGTAGTGGACAATTATACGTAACATTCATTTAACGGAGGTACAAAGGAATTTTCAAGTTACACGTTTTTTCTACGAAACAGCTATCGTCGGAAACCTAAGTAAACGTTGGTCACCATAAGCTTAGCTCTTATTTAGCGATGACGCAATCCCAAGCAAGAACTATGTAAAAAAACTGTAATAAAATATTTATCTATACGCGGGCCCTTTATCCACTCGTATTTAATATTTAGTTAAACTCTAGAATTATGTAGCACTTAAAATGATACGCAAAATTTACAACGTAAGGTCTGAACCACAGACAATACTATTTTCATGACCTGACAAATCGTTAAAAGAAAATTTTCGTGAAGAAGAGCTTGAGATAAAAGCAGAATATTATTTATACACGCAGTTTCGTTTTCATGAATTAGCAGAGAAATAAAAGAAAGGAAAATTCTCTTAAATTTCTTTTTATTAAAATGTTTGAAAATTTTACATGAAATTCACTTTTTGCACATAAAATAACAATAAAACGTCTTCAGCCTCCTACTAATAAAAAAATAAATTCAGATAAGACAGCAACACCATTCTCTGCATCTTTATTGCACTAACTAAATACGAAATATGGTTACTTGTGTAGTGGGAAATTTCCATGCATTTATCGAAGAACCTCTCATAAAGTAATCACATGTAGACTAAATGGAATGTGGAGAGGTGTATTTCGGTGCCTGCAGATAACAATTACAAATCCGTAAGTCTTACAACTGGCGGTAGGTTCCATAAGGCATTAAATTATTACTTGAGAGAGAATATGGCGCAGAGCTTTTAGGTTGTTGGACTGCAAGGTGACCCAGATACCGGACCAAGCCGAGGGTTAGGTTAATGACACCGTTAATGCATACGTCATCCAGGCTGCGTGTGGTTTTTAGGCTGTTATCCCTACTCTTTGAAGCTAATGTGTGTATATGTTTCCCCAACTCCACCTCAGGAACACAACATGCGGAATGTTAAATCATACAGATCAGAATTTCTTCTAAGAGAAGACGTTCATGACATTCTTCATCTTACACTAAGCTGACGCTGTGAGACAGCAATGACACACCGACACATGAGAATGTATTAACTCCACTATGGGAAAGATTTATCATGTATGGGTCCAGGATAGAGAGTGGTTTAGCGAGAAACAAATAGAAAAAAAAACTGATATACCTTTTGAAGCTCTCAGCCACAGTTGTAGGGCATTCCCTGTTAGGAGTGGTTTTCAATAATTTGTAAGTGAATAGTCGTCCGCTGACAGTGCCAGTGTGAAGAAACCATTTTGAGTGTTAATAGCAATATTTTGTAACATTGTTACAAGTATAAAACGAAAAAAATGTTTCGACTGTCTTTGCAGTGGTCCGCTTCATGGTGACGAAACTACCCAAAAAAACAGGTATTTATTCAAACTCTTAATGAATTTATTCGTGTCATGCACTACTTACAAAGTGAGTTAAAAGATATAACATTAAACTAAGCCGTTTAATTCTTCTACCGCAACTTTATTTTCGCTGAAGAAAGGGTACGAGTGAACAGATATAGCCTGCCCATGTGCTGACATTGGCGAATCGTGATTGTTTACAACTAGAAATCGAGGGAAGATAATGTCTTACAAACGACCCACTCTGAAGAGGATTCTTAAAAGTACAACCAAGAGAGATACATAGGATGAACTGTAATTACTCTTATACAAACGAACGTTATTGATCTGTATATATTTCTATATTTAGATTCACCGCTTTTGATTCTAGGTCAGAGGATTAGCAGTACAGCTGGTTTTTCATACACAAAGACCAAACTGTAAAATGTGAAACATGAACATGTCTGTTACGTATCTCTGCAGAAGATAAAGAACAATGTAAATTGTCGCAGCATGTATAAGGAATCCAAACTTGATCCGTATGGTACATTTTAAAGCGCACTAATTTACACAAGCGTGATTATGCTCTGCCAAAACCTGCAGCTGTTAACGCTATCAAGAAGCTTTCCGCTGCGTGTCGGCAACGCTGGGACAAACTCTCTCTCATTTTATACAGGTTATTCATAAAACATCCGAAATTGTTTATAAATCAATGTCGCTGTTAATGATTATTCATAGATCAATCTGCTTTTTCACTAACACTTTCATTCGAAATACTACTAATTTAAGAACAGGGGAAATTGTATGAAAATAGTTTTAATAATAGCTATACATAAGGAAAAAATCGAGAAGCGGGTTGTCGTTCACTATAATCGAACGACTTCTCGAGGACTACTAAGACTTGCTTTACAGGTAAACAAAGTAACAGCAGTAATGAATAGCAAAAGAAAATTAAACTCATGGTGATATAAAAATAAGAAAGAACGCGAGGAAGTATGCCACTATCTAGAAAATGATTTTTTTCCTAGAGAAATTTGGAGCAGGTGGCAAACGGTTCCGTGCTGACAACATACAAGTACGAAGTGTGTACACAACGTCCTTACCCAAAAGTATCATGCCTGAAACTGCAAGTCTGTATTTCCTGAATTTTTAGGTTTTCCTGCTGTGAATGAGTAATTTGCTCTTAAAACGGGCAACTGCTTTTATTTTCTTTTTGATTGTAGTCCCATTACTTCACTGAGTACTCACTGAAGTAATTAGCATAGTTTAATAATGATGTATAAGTATTTATATGTGTTGTAACTTCAGGCTAACTGCTTGTATGTTTGTTTTCACTGATCACAGCTGTGAACACTCTGATCATTAATTATTTCCGTCATGCAAACAAGACTGTAGAAACAAACTTTTGTTAAACTGACACGAGTCTGAAATCCTACAGTTCATTTCTTCGTGAAAATCATACGCTTTTGCGGGGATGTCATATCGTTCGCGTCTGATCACTGGGTCATTCTAGCACCTTTTGGTACTGTATCTAAAACACATAATAAATTTTCTAAGAATTGCCTTCGTTCAGTTGAATTCCATAAACTGTAAAATTGTCGCAGTATTACTGTTCCATATATTATCCTCAGCAACACACGAATTACTGTCTAACAGTGCATTTATACATGTAGTCACTGAAATAATTATTGCGAACGCATTGCTACTTCTTCCCTTCTCGAGCAAGAAATAGAATTCCATTTCCATCGACATCGTTTCTTGCTTTCCGTAATATGTACACCATCGGCTTATTTGTCATTAAACACCTGAAAGCATATTTCGTCGTCATCTTCGGGAAAATTATTACGCATTCTCCTTCTAGTCCTCAATAAATTTAATGACGTTAGTAGTAAGGCATATGTTCCATGTTCACTGTGATGGGCAAGAACAAGCACGTGATCAAGGTAGTTCGCTTTACCGCCGGGGCTAAAGACGCCTTTGTCGGTTATTTATAAACGTTTCATTGTTTAAGAAAATATAAATGATGCAAGAACGCAGAGAAACTCGTGAATGCAGTACTGTTTCATACTTGCATAGCTTACCCGTCACGCTGCCCTGAGGCTTTGGCAAAACTCCAAAATACATACGTCAGGTTTAGACTCCCTACATTCTTCACACTTTTCCTCTAATTAGCCGTCTTCACAAGGCACACAGTTGCCATAAGTCCGCAAATCCATCCAATAAAATTAATCGCCCTGGGAATTCTTTATGCGATCGTCAAGGGGGCAATGAACAAAAGCAGAGAACAGGAATGATGCAGCATAAAATACGCCGCTATCAGAATGGGCGGACATCTATGGAGAAATGTTATCTCCATCTACTTTAATTAGCGGACTAATTACTCTTTCGGCTGACAAAGAAGCAGGTGTTGTGGCGGCGGACAGTGGGTTAAAGCCGTCAGCGAAATATTGATCGCTGCCGGCGCACCTAATGAGGTGTCCGGCGTTATTTACGACGCTGCTTGCAACAGGAAGGAAGACACCTCAGCGCCGTGCTGTGCTGCGATCGCCGATAGTGAGGGGAAGGAGGTACATGTGATCGCGCCGAGCGCCACGTGTCCGGCGAACGGTGGACAGTGGACGGCGCAGGCCTACAGAACTGTAGTCCCTTCTCACCAACCGGAGCGAGTGGTAGGTATCGTACGTGAAGGTTACATTTCACCACAACAATAGTTCCTGCCCGCGTTTCTAGATGACATACCTCAGAACGCAAAGGTTTCCTCTGTTTACGAATTGGCCCTGAGCACTATGGTTCAAATGGCCCTGAGCACTATGGGACTTAACATCTATGGTCATCAGTCACCTAGAACTTAGAACTACTTAAACCTAACTAACCTAAGGACATCACACAACACCCAGCCATCACGAGGCAGAGAAAATCCCTGACCCCGCCGGGAATCGAACCCGGGAACCCGGGCGTGGGAAGCGAGAACGCTACCGCCCGACCACGAGCTGCGGGGCGTTTTCAAATTAAAAACTATTATGTACAGCTACGTATCTGCTCGAGGATCATCGAAAGGAGTATGGCGAGGTACAAAGTGTCTCCCATGTCTCACTCAGTCTCATGTGGAACATATGAAAAACGACTGCGGTATCGCTATTATCTGCAATATCTCTAGTTTTGCCCTCATGGTCATTATGTGAGGTGTTTGTTGAAGGAAGACACACATCTCTTGACTGCCATTACATGTAGCGGCCTTGGAATGGAGAGAGTATCAACATCCCACTGTAGTTGTGACAACATTACTATGACGATCTACCACTGACCTAATAAATTGGTGACAGCTCAACAGCCATTGTTTGGCTTCCCTCTTCTCCATCTTCCCCATTGTCAAACAAAAGCCGCGAGAAATCTTCTATCGTCGTATGCACTGTATTTGAATGGCGTGAAATTTATAGGCTAAAATCCTGCTTATCACGCCGTATGATGAAATACCGTATACAGACGGTATTACATCATAAGACAGAGTACTCGCGATCATGAGGTCTACGAGTGCCCCCTCTTCAATGATGTAGCACCCACATTACGTGACCAATTACCCTACCATGATACCTACCACTTGCTCAGACTGTAACGTCACCTTAGAAAAATTTATGAATGATTGTGCTGATAAACCTCTACGTTATTTGATTTTAAAACAGCTGAGCAAAACTGAACGTGCTCAGACATTAGTCTCTTTACTTATTCTGATCAACACTAAACTGACACACAATATTTTTTTAGCGCAACGCAATCTGACTTTTAATAATCCCTACAAAAGAATGGCCCCGACGAACAATAACCTACACCTTTCATGAATCACTTACCTCACAAAAACCTTCGTTACTCGAACTACTGCAATACAGCGAGAGCTACTACTGCCAGCTAAATAAAAGCTACTAACTACTGAAGGGACTAACTACTGATAGGTATAGTTAGCAAATGAAAGATTTTGATAGAGAACAAACAATGTATTTACCTTAATAGTGTTCAAAAGTCATAATATATATATCAGTTCATGATATACAGTCTTACAAATTTACTGTCTCTGATGGACACACGTCCAGATCATCCGCTCTCAAAACTCCGCCATGTCTCTCCCCACATCCACCACTACTGGCGGCTCACCTCCAACTGCGCAACACAACGCGCTGTTAACAGCCAACTGCCCAACACTACAATAGCGACTATTTCAACAATGCACACCAGCCACAGACTGCACACAGCACAGCCAGTGATTTTCATACAGAGCGCTAGGTGACGTTACCAACATAAAAACCTGAACAGCCTACTTACAAGACGAGAAGACACTTTTCAAACTTTCAACAAATTGGCTAAGGAGGTATCACGAAAAGTGTTAAAAGAATACCTGAGGGACACTGATTAACTAACAACCTAATACATACCTAATACTAGCTGCATCCTGTGCCCTATTCCCATACCGCCTGTGCTTGGACAGGCCGACTTTCCTCACAGTCTGGAATCCGCTGCGTACAGGACTAGGGGGAGTGGGGTACAACACTACCGATATAGGAGAAGCACCGGATATGGCTTAGAATAGAATTAGTTAGTAGGACTTAGGATATTTAATTAGAAACCTGCAGCGAATAACATCCTTGGCCTGCCCAATGTCAGGGGCACGCTCATCGGTATTAGCTCGATGAGCAAGGCTCTGCAAGTAGGTTTATAAACTACTGACACACCTGCGACGCTGCAGGCAGTAGAGATTAGTTATGAATAGGTCTTATAAAGTAAATATTAATAATGATAAATTAGTTGCACATTGTTAATCCAGTTATGGCTGTAGCTCACTCATTAAAATTGTAATCAGCTGCAATTAATGTTGTATAAAATTAAGACCCACTAATCACTTAAGGAAGTGGGTTAAGATTGTACAATTATTATAAAGTTGTAAGTAAAGAATTTAAAAAAATACCGTATATAGAACTACTTAAATAAAGCAGTAATATCATTGTTACCGAAGCTCCACCACCGATAGTGTTTCACCACGCTTTGCATACGTCGTCATTCGACATCTAGTGTGATCTCCATCAAGGATGCATTTCCACTCCTCTGCTCAGATATTTCCACCATTTCCTGAAAAAAAGACTCACTAAATCAGGCAACTTTGTACCGAAATTTGTGCCCTTATCATACCACAAAAATCGCTCCCTACACAGGTCATCAGATTTATGTAGGAGCTGCAGACACTGAACGCCAGGGCCCGTCGAGGACAAAGGAGCTCATAGGTCCCTGGATGTCACGCAGAGTAACAAAAGAGTAGTGTCTGAGCACATTGTTTCGATATCTAATATCCACGTCTTATTTATCTGAGTGCAGGGTGGAAAATTTCTACTTGCGTCGACATGATAAGAACCTGGTTTCACAGCTGCTTCAAGTAATCGATCACCAAGGCAAGCTTTGTGATATGGGGTAAAAAAAGCATCAAGACCACCCCCGTGTTCCTTTGAATTTTTTTGGACTTAGCGACCTCTGACGTTTTCATTATTGACTTTGTGATTTTATTCTCAGCAACATATACTCGTTTAGGAATTTCTGTTATTCAGACCGCAAGTTTTCTACCTGCGCGGATAGTTGCGCGCGTTAGCTCTCCGCTTCTGGGATTTGGAGAGGAGCGTCGGCACAGGATCGAACCCGCCCGTCGCATTAATAAGCGAGGGTACGTATGCCGGCCAACCTGGATATGGCGTTTAGGAGGTTTCCTAAATCCTACTAGGTGAATAACGCGCTGGTATCGACGTCCCGCCGCAGATAAACGATGTGTAAACACTTCGAAAACCTCCCACACTTTCACTTGGGATGAGAAGGGTACTGATAGATACGTTTCGCTGCAGGAATACTTTGGTTGTCTGGGCTACGTAGAACAAAACAGTTCTGCTTTCGGCACGGTATTCATATGGGAATCACAAGAGTGTTCGGGTATGATCGCGATTCCAATAGAACACTCTACTATAAGGTCTAGTACCCTTCTTTAATTCCGTCCCCTATACTTCCTAGTATCTATCTTTACCTTTATAAAAACCAAATTTACCTCTAATTCCGATATCGCTATCATAATTGTTAAATTTTTTTCTGGAATGCGTAATGAGAGCGTCAATATTTTTAATGTTCCAGTCTTTATAGTTCATTTTATGGGGGACATATAGATCCCACTGAATTCGAAATGGAATAAGTTTAGGAACCGATTTTACGAGAAAATCGGGTGGGGTTCGAGAAAAGAAGAGAATAAGCAGAAAAAATGAGCCAATAACATTTAATTATTCAAAATTAACGATTTATGAATGGTTTTTCGAAACAAAGATATAAACAGAGTAGCGCTTTGCAGTTACTACATTTCGTGTTAGTTCTTATGTCTCGCTTTTGTGTGCTATCTCCTTCCTTTTCTTTTTCGTACAATTGAAACCATGGATGTTCATCTCAGGGTCATCCTTTCCTTCACAGATATTTCATTGCCCATCTCTACTCCACATATTTCAGCTTTATTCCTCCGTGCAAGTGCGAAGAAAAAACAAAGTCACAATCGGTGTATTATTTTTTAAAGCTGTCATCAACGTGGAGGTTCGAAATTAATTCGCTGCAACCTAGAGGTTGGTTGGGACACCGTACTCCCTTACAAGGCGTTTTCCTATTGGTGGTGGTATGTACTCGGCTTCCTCTGACCACTGAACTGACTTACCAGGTCTGTTATCTATAGTTTGAACAGGTCACCGACCACGTTGCTGCGCGACATTTTACCGGTTAAACATACTGTTGATAAAACATAATTAGTAATAGAGCACAAGCTTCAGTTTTTTTTTCCAGAGGTTTGAAGTTATTTTCTCAGCATGTTGTCAGAACCGGAGAGCAAAAGTAAGGAAAAAACTGGTGAGTCGTCTAGTGATCAAATAACACCGTCGTTATCGCACTACAAACCCTACTGCACTGCTATTTCTAAAACATATAGCGTTCGACACGTATTGGTACAACACAGAGGTCTTTATATGGTAAGTATATGCAATAAGAGATTTATTTTCTGATTGTAGAGAACAAAGATGGGAGTGGAAGGATTTAAATTGCTAAACGTTACTGTCGTCAAATGGCGTATTACTCTGTGGACAGTTATGAAATGTGGCGCACAATCTTGTGATTATGAATTCTATGACCAGTTTGATAACTCTATGAGCATTTTACCAAAACTTCAAAATGCTTGCTGATGTTAGAAATTTTGTAGCAACTGTTAAAGCTTTGAGAGACGTAATTAATGATCTACTTACTTAATTACACACAGTACGTCGGGTTCTGTGGTGGATAAGCAGTGAGATACTGTCTCGGAAGATGTTGAAGATACATCGAGGAATGAAACGTGCGCCAGTAATGACGCACAGCCTCGGTGCTTGATGTTGCGCGGGTTGCCTAGGAAACGGCGCTGGGCATCGTTTTGTCAATTGCCGCCAGACTGCAGCAGTCAGCAGAGAAGCATTCTGATGAGATCATTGGCTTCACATCTTTGTGATACATTAATAAACATATGATCGAACAAGGAACTTAAACAAGAATGGAAAGTTATATCGCTGGATCTGAACCTACACACTCGTAAAATTATCTACAACATGTCTCATTGACGTAGCTACTGCAAACAAAACTATAATCTACAAGAGCGGTGTGAAAAAATTGCCTTACACATTCTTCCCATATTTTCTTTCTGGCATCGAGCGAAGAGATTCATGAACACAAAGTTAGAAGTTAATGTCTGCAATATTATTTGCCTGGTTAAGCAACGGTTCGTGCTTACACGTGACAATAGATTTTATGTAGTCACTGAAAGTAAAAGCTTCTAACGTGTATTGCCCGCATTCGATATTTCACCATTTTCCGCCGAGTACATAAGTAGAACAGGATATCCCAAATGAATCATTAAAAGATTATTTGTGTGGCCAAGCAACAAATTGTTCTACACGGCGGTTTCAGATTTTGTATGGCAATCAAATGTGAAAAAGCCTCTATCTACATCCTCTATTTCTTTTAATTCACTATCTTCACTATGAGTATTTAAGCATTTCTAAAATTATCGAACCCGAATTTTCGCCAATACTTCCAATTAAACTTGGTGCCTCTTTCGAACATGATTTTGAGACAATGGAATTAGAACGAGGGAGTTTAATAATTCGTTCACATCCATATCCCGTCCCATTTTAGGTTTCCTTCCAAATGACTTAGTCACCAACGGATGTAAAACCATAACATTCCTTCCATCCTGTCATCCTAACAATATTTTCACCAACGGCTAAAATTTTTTACCAAAGTGGTTTCGTCGTTACAGGGTCATTAGACAGCTTGTTTGCTCATTGACTGTAGCGTCCAGCAGAACTACCACAATTCCTTCCGTAGAGTCTTCCTCAGTATTGATATTGCCAACGATACGTGCAAACAACGTTTCTATTGTGACTGGAATCGTTGTGACGGTTAAGTTACTGGAGTCGTATTGGGGAGGAGAAGGGTTCAAATGCCGTCCATCCAACCAGATTTTGCTTTATTGTGAATTTAATTAAACTCTTTAGGAAAAAGCCTTTAAAGATCAATCTTAGATCAAGCTGAGAGTCCGCTCTCTGCGTCTAATGATCTCGATGCCGACGGAAAGTTAAACTCTGACCTATATTGTACCTCACTATAGGTGACTTCTCTTGGCTCTGCGGGAAATTTACGCACAGTAAACCCAACGTTGCAATTATCTGGACTTGTAGCCTCACTTTCGATATCGTAGACAGCTACCAAGTTCCCCATTACGAACGTTAAAATAAAAGCGCGAATAGCGTCAGTGGATTGGTAATACACTATTGTCAATAAGTTTATCTGAGTTTAAGTGTTCGTAGTAAACTATTAGAATATTACCATTAGAACATACAAAATACCATATGTGACTGTGGGCTTTCCCGGCGTAAACTATTGATGAAGGTTTCTCGGGTCTCCAGCCGGGTGGTAGCGTTGATATCTTGCGACGTTTCGGGCAGTGTCATTCGCCAGAAGATGGGTAGCATGACACTTCCCTAAACGTCGCGCGATAACAACGCTACCACCCGGCTGGAGGCCCGAGAAACCTTCATCAACAAAATATCATATTTCTATTAAAGTGTTGTTTGCATTTGAAAACTACTTATTATTGTTTCTCATTCATTTATAAATCTGCTCAGCTTCTGGCGTATTGTGCTTAGGTTGAAAAGTTCAAATCCACATGGCAACATTTTTTTTCCCTTAAGACACAAAAATCCACAGCGCGGCACGCCATAAAATATGTAGCCTGTAAAATAACCTCTGAGCAGACGTACCTGTAACACACTCCTGGGAAAATGTAACTCTCAGAGTTTGTGTTCACATAGTAATTTGTGCAACAAATGTGAATGTGAAAAGGACGAGAATGTGATTACTGTCTTTGCACTGTAGATCTGAGCATGCGATATTATTTTCAGATTGTGTCTTGACTCGAATTACCTTTCTACCTTTTAATTCTGTTGCTGTTCTTTTTTATAGTCGAACGATCACGAAGCTTCTGATACATTATAATCGTTGGAACATGTGACTAAAACACTTTAAACCACTGATATTAGCAATTTTTTCCCAGGAGTGTGGATATAGCACCATGTACAGAGTGTCCCATTTATTTTGACAACACCAAATAACTATTTGTCCAAGAGAAAAAATAAAAACTGTGTCAAACAGAAGTTGTTTATCTACCTGGAGGAGATTAACCAGTGTGACTACCTTTCTTAGAACTTGGTTCGTTTTAATAGAAATTCTGGTCATCTATAGAGAATTTAAGCTAGCAGAACAGTAATTCCAATGTTTTTTTGTAATTTTCAGTAAAGTAGATGAGTAGCATTTCTAATGAGTAGAATTTCTACCTTTTCTTCGTTGGTGTGCATTGTACTCGTACAAACCCTCAACTGAAGGCGGTTGACAAAATAACCGTCGTGCATTTTCCTTGTGTATTTGTTAATTGTCGAGTTCAACAAGTGGACGACTTACATTACGCTTTGTACTTGCAGTACGCACAAGGACAAGAGGGTCAATGTCAGTTTTGTGTTACGTTTTTAAATAACGTAATGTTTACGTGAGTGGTTCACTGTAATGCGTTTTCTTTTAACAGATCTTGAGAAGAGGAAGACGATTACCGAATAAAAAATACGGAGTATTATTTAAATATCATTTTCACACATTTATAACGAAAGAAGTCACAAGAAAGGTAGTCCTGCTAGTTATCTCCTCCTGGTGGCTAAACAACATTTGCTTGATACTCTTTTTATTCCGCTTCTGGACAAAAAGTTATTTCGGATGGTCGAGATAAAAGCGACACCATATATGTTACTCCCTTAGGGCGTCAAATTACCTCGAGTGGCTGTGACAGCGGCTCACTATCTCCCTTCTGAAGCCTCTCATCTGTCTCTGCTATAGTGGGTCGAAGGCGAAAGTCTGCGTTTCTCGTATGAAGGGAATTTGTTCAGCTGTGGGCACTGGGATGCATATCCTCCGGTTTGAAAATGTCCTGTTATTCATAATTGCTTAACATCTCAACCCGCCACTCAAAACCAATTTAAGAATCCTTTACCGATAGCGGCGAAATTTTTAAAATTCTACAGAAATCTACGACGGCTGAAAATTGTCAGTAGTTCAAGTAATAACTTAATGTCTTAATTAAAATAACTGTGTCAGTTGTATAACTCAGCAAAATGAATTTATGTTTCGGAATTAAAATAACTGCGTCAGTTCTATAACTCAGCGAAATGAATTTATTCTTCCAAGTACATAAATTGCACGTCCACAGTCTCTTCTTCTTTTTGTGTTTATGAACTACCACAATCAGAATAGAACTGAACTTTTTCTTGTCTGTTCAATTTGGATTTTTTCGTTAGAAAATATTTTATGATATCTGACAGGAATGGGCTACACTGATAAAACTAAACAGCGTTACGTAACCGACTGAAGCATGAAAAAAAAGAAAAGAAAAAAGGAGAAAAGTACAGGCATGCTACTGCCACGACATATAGAACAGGACTATCTGTGGAATGAGCATAGCATACCAAACACGTGGCCACCAACAAACAGAAAGAGTCACGTGAAGCTGGTATGATACACTGTTTACACTTTACACTAAGACATAAACTCGAATACTCCGCATTTTACTCTCTTTCAACACATTTATTTGTTAGTAATAACGGTGTTGAATTTTTGTTGCTAAAGAGGCAATATGCCAAAGGAGAAAATTTGCTTGACGTAAGTTAAGTACCACGAAGATAAATTATAATCAATCAGGTAGAAGGCGCTTTAAGTGATGATTAATATCAAGACACAGTATAGAGAAGGTATAAAGTCGTTGAGCTACTTTATGTGATAGTACGGCCACATAATTATGAAACAAGTGCTGGGTACGTTTTGATAGTGTGGAAAAGTAGCAGCACTCAATTCATTGAATGTACGCACATTTCGAGAATTGGACACCTACACGTAAGATTTGTATATGACTGAGTCTTTTTTTCCTATCACTCAGCTGTACAAACCTTTGTGCGTATTTTACACTAATCATAATATTCCGGTGACATGGTGAATGATTATGTTTAACTAATATTTTTTAGTTTCCCCAGAGATGAACCAAAATTGTACTAGAATATAGAAACAGCACAATTTGGTTGCTAAAAACATTTAAAACTGAGATAAATTCTTAATTTGTTGTCTCTCATAGCTCTAAATTCGACGTTTATCGGAACGCTTTAGCATACTAGGCAGCCATTTCGCAACACCGTCGTAAAGTATAAAAACAGGGATGCAGTAATATCATAAACCTAAAAAGCATAATAATAGCCATCCCTTCTTATTCTGTGACAAAAAATAGCGACATCTGATCTGTGACACTTGTTATGAAGCGAGCGATATTTCTTGGCATTTATCTCTTCAGAGCTTTAAGTTAAGTTTCTTCCAGATGTCAAGTGCAAATTATAGAGATTCCTGGAAGATGCATGCACAAAATCTGCAGTGTCTTTGACTCAGATTTCTCTATGTTTTAAAAAATGGCATATTGCCAAAACAGAAATACGCGACCTTTTTAAACTTTTACACAATAATTTATTACGTCCAAGATCAGTAAGAAATTACAGTGTTCACATTAGCGGTTTCAACACTTGATTGCCATATTTAGATGTGATTGATCCGATAACAGTTTCTTCAAGATATACCACAATTCCAATTATGCGTTTTGAATATCATGAAGTCTTGTAAAAAACGACAGTTTATATCATATCGTCAGATATTAAAAGCGATTCTTTTAATATGTGACGCTGTGATATATTCTGCCCGCCCAACAAGTTTCCAGATCGGATTTATAAAGAATATATAAAAGTTAAGATGGTGATTTTAATACTTTACGTCTTATGCATAGCCTCCCTGCACTTAAGTACAATGCACATAACGTTCATACAAACCCTCTTTAACTACCATGAAAACCCTTGTTTGATATGTTGTTCAACTCGCGGGTCACATTGCCTTGAATGTCGATTATATCGTCAAAATGTTGACCCTTCATGTGAATTTCTTCGTTTTGACATTCTGTGGCAGATAGGTTCGTAATGATAACACCAAGTCTCGTCACCCGAGGTGATTTTATCCAGAAAAGAATTGTTCGCGTGTTGCATGCCAGTGAAGTCGCGGTAGGCATCATCCATCCGTCGTTGTTCTCTTCCCATTGTCAAGGAGTGCGGGACTACTTTTGCACACAGTTTCCTCTTCTTCAAAACAATCTGAGAAAGTATTGAACACTTAATTTAGAAATTTTGTTGCACTGCTATTTGTGATACAGTAATGCTGACACACTACAGTCTAACACTGACTGCTCACAACTGACTAGTCGAATGCACATCTGTTGTTTACACTTTGTAGTTTAAATTGCCAGTGTAGTAACTGCGCTAACGTCGCTTACACGCCAGGAATAAAATTAGTCTCGAGACTTTCTGAACGGGCAGTGTATATTCGTTGATGTACTTCATGAAACTTGAAGTCGTTCAGAATTGTTATATACCTTTACGAATCTATTAGCGGATTAATCACATCTGCAGATGGCAACCAAGTACTGAAAGCAGTAATTCGGACATTTTAATTTTTAATCCATCCCTCTGCTATGAAATTGTTATATAAAGGATCTGAATGTGCCAGCGGTTTAACGAAGTTTAAAACCTGCAATGAGCTTATGGATCATTTAGCGACATAGAATCGCTGTCTGTTGGCGACAAAAATTCCGCTATGCACGTCTTTATGCTCGCTCAAGAATTTTGTTCCCTTCTCCTCCGCCAATCTCTTTCTCACAGAGTAACATTCGCACCCTACTTCATCAATTATTTGTTTGATGTATTTTAATCTCTGTGTTTCCCTACAGTTTTTGCCCTCTATACCTCCCTCTTATGCAGTAAAGATTACTTCCTGATGTATCAACACAAGGCCCATTATCCAGTACCTTCTTTTTTCGGTGTTTTCCATGTGTACCTTTCTTCGGCAATTCTGAGGACAGCATCCTCTTTCCTCACCTTATCAGTAAACCTAATTTTCAACATTTTTCTGTAGCACCAAATCTAGCTGCTCCGATTCTTTTCTGTTCCAGTTTTCCCAGTGTCCGTGATAGACCACCATACAATGCTACGCTCCAAACATACATTCCTAAGAATTTCCTCCTCAAATTAAGGACTACGATACCAGTAGAATGGTTCAAATGGCTCTGAACACTATGGGACTTAACATCTCAGGTCATCAGTCCCCTAGAACTTAGAACTACTTAAACCTAACTAACCTAAGGACATCACACACATCCATGCCCAAGGCAGGATTCGAACCTGCGACCGTAGAGGTCGCGCGGTTCCAGAGTGAAGCGCTTAGAACCGATCGGCCACAACGGCTGCCTGTTCCTAGAAAATAACGTCGCCTTCCGTTCAGTGATTCCCATTTGAGTTCCCAACACACCTCCATAATACTTGCGTGTTGATGGAACAAATCTAGCAGCGCACCTCTGATATCCTTCTATGTCTTTCTGTAATCCGATCAGGTGCGAATCCAAAACACTGTAACAGTAATCAAGAATGCGTCGCACAAGTGTCCTGAATGCAGCAGTATCCTTTACAGATGAACCACGCTTTCCTACAGTTCTCCCAATCAATCGAAGTAGACCATGCGCCTACCCCACTACAATCGTTACACGTTGGTTCCATTCCACACTGCTTTGCTGCGTTACACATAGGTATTCAATCGACGAGACTGGGTCAAGCAGAACACAACTAATGCTGTAGCCTACTCGAATATTATAGGTTTCTTTATCCTAATCAGTCCGCACCTCGTGGTCTTGCGGTAGCGCTCAGGCTTCCCGTGTTTCAGGTTCGTTTCCCGGCGAGGTTAGGGATTTTCCCTGCCTCGAGATGATTGGGTGTTGTTGTGTTGTCTTCATCAAAAATGGTTCAAATGGCTCTGAGCACTATGGGACTTAACATCTGAGGTCATCAGTCCCCTAGAACTTAGAAATACTTAAACCTAACTAACCTAAGGACATCACACACACATCCATGCCCGAGGCAGGATTCGAACCTGCGACCGTAGCTGTCGCGCGGTTCCAGACTGAAGCGCCTAGAACCGCTCGGCCACTCCGGCCGGCTTGTCTTCATCAATATCATTCATCCCCATTACGGTCGGAGGAAAGCAATGGCAAACCACCTCCGCTACGACCCTGCCTAGTCGGCAGTGGGGGTCTCCCGCACCGATCACTACGCTCATCGGGGTATGGGACCTCATCATCATCATTATCCTATCCATCTGCATTAACTCACATTTTGCCAGTCTTCCCACCAACTAGGCCGGACGGAGTTGCCGAGCGGTTTTAGGCGCTTCAGTCTGGAACCGCGAGACCGTTACGGTCGCAGGTTCGAATCCTGCCTCGGGCATGGATGTATGTGATGTCCTTAGGTTAGTTAGGTTTAGGTAGTTCTAAGTTCTAGGGGTCTGGTGACCTCAAATGTTAAGTCCCATAGTGCTCAGAGCCATTTGAACCATTTTTGAACACCAACTAGAAATTTTGTCTGTCATATTGTATCCTCCTACAGTCACTCAATGACGACGTCTTCGCATACACCATATACCTGACTTATTTTGTTTCATCTGAATATAACGATAAGAGTACTGTTCCATTAGGATAATTTCTTGATACCGATGAGCGATCTGAATTTTAATGCCGAAAGGCATCCAACCGTTCCTGTTTCTTAGGTCATTACCGAAAGAGCGGAGCAAACGGCGGAGTCGGTAACGATACTGTCCGCGGCCGGAGCTGGCGGGGCAGAACTCGCGGGAAGATCTCTGGCGGTACGTGCCCACAGCGCTCCGGTTCTGAGGACCTGTTGCGGGCGCAGCAAGAGCCGTGTATTTATCCAGGGGTGGCTAAACGACTGTGAAACGCGGCGAAACGACGCCGCTGCAGGGAGGCGGGCGAAACGGTGCCGCGCTAGCCGGGACGGGCTGGGACGGAGCGCGCTGCGCCGCGCCGTCCATTCGTCCCGTTAACGACTATCGCGGGGCCGCATCTTAATTCGGCCTTTACCGTATTCCCCAATAAACATAAAGGCGAGGAGCGGGCCGCGTTATCGGGGCGAGCGTGCGCGGGGCATTACCCCGGCACGGGCGGGCGGGCCGGCGGTCTCTGCCCGGGGCGCTGCGCCGCCGGCGGTGGCCGGCGCTGTGGTACGTGCTCGCTGCTCGCTGCTCGCTGCCGGGGCCAGGCGTTGCGCGGCCGGCCGCTTCGTTCCGCTGCCCCTCAGGCCGGCGGGCGCTCGCTGCCAGGGCGCGAAAGGGTACCGGCTCCCACTACAACGTAGCGACGTTAACGCGCGGCTGGTCGCTCCGAGTATCTCTTGCTGCACGCGACAGTCACCTTCACTTTCGAGTAAAATGTTCTCGGGCTTCTGAAGCATAACTTGAAGAACATCACCTCTTTTTAAGTATACAACAATCTCAAAGTGATTTTCTCAATACTTCCACAGTGCTCAATAGCCAGGGTAAGCAACCAGTACCGCAACTAAATTTATCGTCCTTTACTAGAGAAAATTGCATAATACCACATGAAAAACCACAAGAATCGTATAAGATAACATCCGAAGCAGTCCCTTCCGTTTCGACCTTTTTCTCTTCGGCCGCAGTAGTGACTTCTACACTACTGCCCATTAAAATTGCTACACCACCATGATGACGTGCTACAGACGCGAAATTTAACAGACAGGAAGAAGATGCTGTGATGTGCAAATGATTAGCTTTTCAGAGCATTCACACAAGGTTGACGCCGGTGGCGACACCTACAACGTGCTGACATGACGAAAGTTTCCAACCGATTTCTCATACAGAAACAGCAGTCGACCGGCGTTGCCTGGTGAAACGTTGTTGTGATGCCTTGCGTAAGGAGGAGAAATGCGTACCATCACGTATCCGACTTTGATAAAGGTCAGATTGTAGCCTATCGCGATTGCGGTTTATCGTATCGCGACATTACTGCCCGCGTTGGTCGAGATCCAACGACTTTTATTAGAATATGGAATCGGTAGGTTCAGGAGGGTAATACGGAACGCCGTGCTGGATCCCAACGGCCTCGTATCACTAGCAGTCGAGATGACAGGCATTTTACCCGTACGGCTGTAACGGATCGTGCAGCCACGTCTCGATCCCTGAGTCAACAGATGGGGACGTTTGCAAGACAACAACCATCTGCACGCACAGTTCGACGACGTTTGCAGCAGCAAGGACTATCAGCTCGGAGACCTTGGCTGCTGTTACCCTTGACGCTGGAGCGCCTGCGCCTGCGATGGTGTACTCGACGACGAACCTGGGTGGACGAATGGCAAATTCCCATTTTTTCAGATGAATCCAGGTTCTGTTTACAGCATCATGATGGTCGCATCCGTGTTTGGCGACATCGCGGTGAATGCACATGGGAAGCATGTATTCGTCATCGCCATACTTTCGTATCACCCGGCGTGATGGTATGGGGTGCCACTGGTTACACGTCTCGGTCACCTCTTGTTCGCATTAACGGCAATTTGAAGAGTGAACGTTACATTTCAGATGTGTTACGACCCGTGGCTCTACCCTTCATTCGATCCCTGCGAAACCCTACATTTCGGCAGGATAATGCACGACTGCATGTTGCAGGTCCTGTACGGGCCTTTCTGGATACAGAAAATGTTCGACTGCTGCCCTGGCCACCACATTCTCCAGATCTCTCAACAACTGAAAAGGTCCGGTCAATGGTGGCCGAGCAACTGGCTCGTCACAATACGCCAATCACTACTCTTGATGAACTGTGGTATCGTGTTGAAGCTGCATGGGCAGCTGTACCTGTACATGCCATCCAAGCTCTGTTTGACTCAATGACCAGGCGTATCAAGGCCGTTATTACGGCCAGAGGTGGTTGTTCTGCGTGCTGATTTCTCACGATCTATGCACCCAAATTGCGTGAAAATGTAATCACATGTCACTTCTAGTACAATATATTTGTCTAATGAATACCCGCGTATCACCTGCATTCCTTCTTGGTGTAGAAATTATAATGGCCAGTAGTGTATATTATCAATGGAATTGTAGATAGTAGCCCACAAGTGCCGAACAGGCTTCAAACGACGCATCTCGTGAGTCACTGAAAGATGCCTCTGAGAACCATACCGCCAAAAATCGCCCACAAGGAAGGATAACAATCTCTGACTCTGATTTACTCTGACAATCTTTACAATTACCAATAACATCACTATTGTGACAATTACAATTAAATATTGTCATTATTATCTGAGAAAGTATCGCTAAAAATGCTAAGTCGCACAAGATCATACGGAATATTTTCTCCACACAGTTCAATATAACTTAGCATCGGCTACAAACTTAAGTTCTATAACAGTCCTTCCTTCACTTATTCTCCTCAAATACGTCTGGAAAAGCCTCTTACCTACCAAAAACCTCGAATAAACACTCAAGCGCCAAAGGAACTGGTCTATGCATGCAAATTCAAATACAGAGATATATAAACAAGCAGAATACGGTGCTGCGGTCGGCAGCGCCTGTGTAAGACAAGTGTCTGGCGTAGTTGTTAGATGGGTTACTGCTGTTACAATGACAGGTTGTCAAGATTTAACTGAGTTTGAACGTGGTGTTATAGACAGCGCACGAGCGATGGCACACAGCATCTCCTAGGTAGCGATGAAGGGGGGATTTTCCTGTACCACCATTTCACGAGTGTTCCGTGAATATCAGGAATCGGGTAAAACATAACATTTTCGACATCGCTGTGAAAAAGATCCTACGAGAACAGGACCAACGACGACTGAAGAGAATCGTTCAACGTGACAGAATTTCAACCCTTCCGCAAACAGTTGCAGAATTCACGCTGGGCCATCAACAAGTGTCAGCGTGCGAACCATTCAACGAAACATCATTGATATGGGCTTTCGGAGCCGAAGCCATTCGTGTGCCCTTGATGACTGCACGACTCGAAGCTTTACGCCTCGCCTGGGCCCGTCAACACCGACATTAGACGGTTGATGATTAGAAATGTGTAGCCTGATCGGCCGAGTCACATTTCAGTTGTACCGAGCGTATGGACGTGTACGGATATGGAGACTACCTCATGAATCCAAGGACCTTGCATGTCAGCAGGGGACTGTTCAAGCTGGTGGAGGCTCTGTTATGGTGTGGGGCGTGCGCAGTTGGAGTGATGTGGGACCCCTGATACGTCTTGATATGACTCTGACAGGTGACACGTACGTAAGCATCCTGCCTGATCACATGCATCCATTCATGTCCATTGTGCATTCCGACGGACTTTGGCAATTCCAGCAGGACAATACGACTCCCTACGCGTCCAGAATTGCTACAGAGAGGCTCCAAGAACACTCTTCCGAGTTTAAACACTTCCGCTGGCCACCAAACTCCCCACACATGAACATTATTGAGCATATCTCGGATGCCTTGCAACATGCTGTTCAGAAGACATCTCTTCCCCCCCCCCCCGCCCCCCCTCGTACTCTGACGGATTTATAGACAGCCCTGCAGGATTGATGGTGTCAATTCCCTCCAGCACCACTTCAGGCATCAGTTGGGTCCATGCCACGTCGTGTTGCGGCACTTCTGTGTGCGTGCTCGCGGGGGCCTATCGCGATAGCAGCCAGGTGTTCCATTTTCTTGGCTCTTCAGTGTATATAAAGTTAACTACATTCTGTAACAATGTATGAAGACTATTATCGAAATAAACGAGATCATGTGCACCACAAACACACTCATTCGTCCTTATTTGTTAAGGTTCAAATGGTTCGAATGGCTCTCAGCACTATGGGACCTAACATCTGAGGTCATTTAGAACTAGTTAAACCTAACTAACCTAAGGACATCACACACATGCATGCCCGAGGCAGGATTCGAACTTGCGACCGTAGCGGTCTCGCGGTTCCAGACTGAAGCGCCTAGAACCACTCGGTCACGACTGCCGGCTCTTATTTCTTAAGAAAATGTTTCATGTTGTCTACGAAAAATGTAATAAAGCGTAGTTCAATTGTGAATTCAGATCAACTAAATCAGAGAAATCGGTCTGTGGCTGAAACGAATCGCAGAAATTGTGTTAATAAATGTCCATAGTAAAATGAAGGTGGGGATCGAAGCTCTTCTCAGCAAGCTGTACTGTTTTCTCTTGTCTCCATCGAACTGAGCAGACGTATTTTATAATGTTCTTCTCCCTGTAGTAGAATTAGTTTTTATATATAATTAAATATGTTAAAACGTGTTACATTTTCATTTCACTTAAAAGGAAATGTACTCCCGCTGTTATTAAGTGGTACATGATTTACGATTTCTGTAATTTTTTTTTTTCAGAAAAGCTAGCTGGAACTACCAGCTCAGCAGACCGTGGTAAAGAGACGCAATGTGCCGAATGAAAATCACGTTCAGCCACCGATCTGATTCTGCTAGGCGCGTCCCTGAGATTATTTGCGGATCATTTAACGGTGGCTTGCCATCACTTTGAGCAAGCGCAAATTACGTATGATCTGGCTGTCTCCGAACTGTGAATCTACAACTCTCGCTTCTGTCAGATATAGGCCCAACAGAACTGGTGATGGTGTTAAATTACTACGGCTCGTAGATGGCAAAAACTTCAGTAGCCAATTTTATTTTAAAACGTTACATTCTGTTTATATGCGTATGAGACGCAGCAAGAAAACATCCACAATGGCCATTGCTCCATTGTTCCATGAGAAGGAAACAATAGTCCTTTGTTAACATGATTTTTATAGATTGTATCAGTTTATTAAAATACCAGAGTAAAATAACGTGTCACTTCCTACCCCGTCTAGTGGTTAAAATGCCTCGAGTTTTCGATCGAGTATGATTCCAAAAAATGTCATGTGCCTCAAAGAACTCTGATCGAATATTAATGTAGCATTTGCTACTTAATATTTAATGTCTGGGAATTCTGAAGAGGGTAATTTATGAATCATAAAGATGATTACTTGCAGCTGGTAGACATTCCTTTCTAAAATATTATCCTGCGGCGTGGAAAAAGGTGCTGGCTGTATCATCATCGACTGTCGCCTGGGGAGAAATAGGTTTTAACACCAATCTTTTTGCTAACGATAAATTATCTGGCGAAGTACGAACACGTACTCCAGTTGTTAACCCGTGTGCAATTTTTTTTCCTTCAGTCTTCTGACTCGTTTGATGTGTCCCACCACGACCTCCTCACCTCTGCCAACCCTTTTCATCTCAGAGCAGAGTAGCAATTTCACCCTACATCCTCAATTATTATTTGCTAGATGTATTCCAGTCTCTGTCCTCCTCTACAGTTTTATACCCTCTACGACTCCTTCTAGTACCATGTAAGCTATTCCCTTATGTCTTAAACATGTCCTATCAGCCTGTCCCTTCTCTAGTCAGTGTTTTCCATACGTACCTTTCCTCGCCGATTCTCCGGAGGAACTACTCATTCCTTACCTTATCAGTCCATCGAATTTTCAAAATTCTTCTGTGGCAACGCATCTCAAATCATCTATCTCAAATACTTCAGTTCTCTTCTGTTCCGTCTTCTCCACAGACCATGTCTCACTACCATACAGCCGGCCGTTATGGCCGAGCGGTTCTAGGCGCTTCAGTCTGGAACCGCTCTACCGCTACGGTCGCAGCTTCGAATCCTGCCTCGGACATGGATGTGTGTGGTGTCATTAGGTTAGTTAGGTTTAAGTAGTTCTAAGTTGTAGGGGACTGATGACCTCAGATGTTAAGTCCCATAGTGCTCAGAGCCATTTGAACCATTTGAACCACCATGCAATGCTGCCCTCCAAAGGTACATCTCAGAAATTTCTTCCTCAAATTAAGTCCTGTGTTTGATATTATCAGACTTTTCTTGGCCAGGAATGCACTCTTTGACAGTGCTAATTTGCTTGTTACGTCCTCTTTACTGCGTCTATCATTGGTTATTTTGCTGCCTAAGTACCAGAAGTCCTTAACTTCGTGATCACTGATTCTGACGTTACGTTTTTCGCTGTTCTCATTGCTGCTACTTCTTACTAGTTTCGTATTTCTTCGATTTACTCTCAGTCCACATTCTGTACTCTATTGGATTTTCATTCCATTGAACACAACCCGTAATTCTTCTTCACTTGCACTCAGGATACCAGTGTTATCTGCGAATCGTATCATTGATATACCTTGACCTTGAGTTTTAATTCCACTCCTGAACCTTTCTTTTATTTGCACCATTGCTTCTTCGATGTGCAGATTCCACAGTAGAGGCGAAAGATTACATTCCTGTCTTAAACCTTTTTCAATCAGAGTCCTTCGTTCTTCGTCTTTCACCCTTATTATTCCCTCTTGGCTATTGTACATATTGTATATTAGGCGTTTTCCCCTATTTTTCTCAGAATTTCAAACAAATTGCACCATTTTACATTGCCGAACGCTTTCTCACGTCTACAAATCCTAAAACCGTATCTTGATTTTTCTTTAGTACTTCTTCCATTATCAACCGCAAAGTCAGAACAGCCTCTCTGTTGCCTTTACCTTTCCTTAAGTCAAACTACCGGCATCTAACATATCCTCAATTTTCTTTTCCATTGTTCTGTATATTATTATTGTCAGCAACTTGGATGCATGAGATGTTAAGCTGGTTGTGCGATACTTCTCGCACTTGTCAGCTCTTGCAGTCTTCAGAATTGTATGGATGATATTTTTACGAAATTCAGATGGTATGTCGCCGGAGTCATACATTCTAAACGCAAACGTGAATAGCCTTTTTGTAGCCAAGTTCCCTACTGATCATAGAAATTCTGATTTAACGTTAGCCACCCCTTCTGTTCTCCAAAGTTCTATTAATTCTGATTCTAATACTGGATCCCCCAACTCTTCTAAAGCAACTTCTGTTCCTTCTTCTACCACATCAGTCAAATCTTCCCCCTCGTAGAGGTCTTCAATGCACTCTTTCCACCTAAGCGCTCTCTCCTCTGCATTTAACAGTGGAGTTTTCGTTGCACTCTTAACGTTAGCATCCTTGGTTTTAATTTCACCGAAGGTTGTTTGGACTTACCTATACGCTGAGTCAGTCTTTCCGACTACCTTTTCTCTTTCTCTTCACATATTTCATGCAGCCATTTCGTCGTAGCTTCCGTCCACTTCCTATTTATTTCATCCCTCGGCGACTTGTATTTCTGTATTCGTGAATTTCCATTAACATTTTTGTACTTTCATCTTTCATCTATCAGGTGCAGTATTTCTTCTGTTACCCATGGTTCCTTCGCAGGTGCCTTCTTTGTACCTATTTTTTTTCTTTCTAGCTTCTGTGATTGCCCTTTTATAGACATGTCCATTCCTGCCTACTGAGCTAGTCTTTATTGCTTTATCAACAGCTTTAGAAAACTTCAAGCGTATCTCGTCATTCCTTCTTACTCCCGTATCTCACTTTTTTTGGTCTTGATTCTTCCTGACTTATATCTTAGCCTTCCGTCTCTTCTTTATCGCTACTACATTGTGCTCCTGGGAGAGCTTTGCAGCCTAGTATCTGATTTCAGAATCGCTGTCTGACCGTGATGTGAACTAACTGAAATCTTGCTGTACCACCAAGCGTTTTCCAAGTGTACCTCCTCCTCTTGTATTTCTTGACCAGAAGATTCACCATTACTAACTGAATTTTAGTACAGAACTCAATTAGTCTTTCTCCTCTCTCATTCCTTGTCCCTAGCCCACATTCTCCTCTAACCTTTTCTTCTACTCCTTCACCTACAGGTGCATTCCAGTCCCACATGACCGTTAGATTTTCATCTCCCATTACGTACTGAATTACCCTTTCAACATTCTCATATACCTTCTCTATCTCTTTATCTTCAGCTTGCGACGTCGGCATGTATACCCTAACTATCATCATCGGTGTTGGTTTGCTGTCGATTCTGATAAGAACAACCCTATCCCTTAACTGTTCACCGTAACACACTCTCTGCCCTGCCTTCCTATTCATAACGAATTCCACACTTGTTATACCATTTTCTGCTGCTGTTGATATTCCCCTACACTCATCTGACCAGAAATCCTTGTCTTCCTTTCATTTCACTTCACTGAACCCTACTACGTCTAAATTGAGCCTCTACATTACTGTTTCCAGATTTTCTGGATTCCCCACCACGTTCAAGCTTCTCAGATTCCGCGCTACGATTCGCAGCGCGCTATCCTTTCGTTGGTTATTCAGTAATTTTTTTTCTCATAGTCACGTCCCCCTTGGCAGTCCCCTCCCGGAGATCCGAATGAGGAGATATTCCAGAGAGATCATCATAACACTTCTTCAGTTCTGTGGATATACGTTGTGTGTCTTTAATGCAGTGGTTTCCATTGCCTTCTGCATCCTCATGCCGTTGATCTTCGCTGATTTTTCCGCCCTTAAAGGTAGTTTCCCACCTACCCCAAGGACAAGAGAGTTCCCTGAACCTCTGTCCGCTCCTCCGCTCCCTTTGACAAGGCCGTTGACAGAATGAGGGTGACTTTTTATGCCGGAAGGCTGGAAGACTTCGGCCTCCAATGCTGATGGTTAGTCAAAATTTATGCGGTAGGTGTTTCGGACCGAGAACTGAGTACGTTTTGATCATTATTCGAAGACGGTATACTTATTTCTTTTTTTTTTTAAGATTCTCACTTTTCTCGTTGTCTTTTGTTGCAATTATTCGGGGCTGGTGTCCCATGACATACGTTCATCGTTGATCCATTCACTCACTTTCTTTTTATTACAGGGGGCAGCTAACTCTCCGACGAACACGCCGAGCTACGGTGCCGGCCACCTAGACCAAGCGACTATCATGCTTAAATGCTCCCTGTTTCCTAAGCCAACGGTCTGGCTTCAAACGTTTTCTTGTCGGGGCATCTGAGGTCTGAAAATCTCTTCCGGTACAAACGTTGAGCGCAGCGCCATTGCCGTCAGCTAATCCATACATCAAACGGGCATCTGCCATCTCCGCATTCGTGTACACCGCCGTTGCACGAGCCAAGCCTCTGATTAACTCCTGTGCTTGCTAAGGTGGAACAGTTGATGATACTTGTAAACAAGGAATGACCTACATCGCATGGCAACAGGGACATGTTAAACAAAACACCGGCGGAGCACAACGTAAACAGACGTCAAAAGTGAATGTTCCCCATGATTCTAACGTTCTGTTCTTGTGTGTTTCCTATGACTAATAAGTTGGAGAAAATGAGCTGTAACATGAAAAAAAAGCGTGTCCAGACCCATGTTGATATAATTTCTTCAGCTGAGTGTGAGTAATGTGTCCTGCAATTTGTGACGAACATTTTTGTTACGCACTGTATACGCTGAGTCAGTCCTTCCGACAATCGTCTCCTTTACGAGTCCTCATTTTCGTGCAGCCATTCCACCTTAGCTTCACTGCACTTCCTATTAATTTCGTTCAGAAGTGACTTGTATTCCCGTATTTATGAATTTCCCTGAAATTTTCTTTTTTTTGCTTCCTTCTTTCTTCGATCAACTGAAGTATTTCTTTGCTATCCTTGGTTTCTTAATTTTCTTACAACTACGGTTTTCTTTCCAACTTCTGCGAATGCCCTTTTGAGAGATGTCCTTTCACATCAACTGAACTGCCTACTGAGTTATTCATTATTGGAGTACCTATCGCCTCAGAGAACTTCAAGCGTGTTTCTTCATTCCTTACTACTTCTGTATCCCACATCCTTGAGTATCGATTCTTCCTGACTAGTTTCTTGAGCTTCAGCCTACTCTTCATCATTACTAAATTGTGAACCGAGTCTATGTCTGCTCCTTACAATCCCATATCTGATCGGAATCTCTGCCTGACCATGATGTAATCCAACTGGACACTCCCCGTATCCCTCCGCCTTTTCCAAGTATATCCCTTGTGATTCTTGAAGAGAGTATTCGATATTACTAACTGATGTGTATTGCAGAACTGAAATAGCTTTCTCCTCTCTCGTTCCTACTACCAAGCCCATATTCGTGCGTAACCCTTTCTTCAACTCCCTCCCCTACAACCGCATTCCAGTCACCCACTACTATTAGATTTTCAACTCCCTCCACATACTGAATTACCCGTTCAATATCCTCATATGCTTTCTCGATCTCTTCATCCTCTGTCTGCGACGTTGCCATGCATACCTGAACTATTGTTCACAGTGCTAGTTTGCTATCGACTCTGATGAGAGCAACCCTATCACTGAACTCACTCTCTTCTCTACCTTCCTCTACTTAACGAAGCGTACTCCAGTTGTACCATTTTCTGCAGCTGTTGGTGTTACTCTATACTCGTCTGACCAGAAATTTTACTTCACTGACTCCTACTATATCTAAATTTAGCCGTTGCATTTCCCTTTCCAGATTTCCTAGCTTCCATACCGGGTTCAAACTTCTGACACTTCGCGCTCTAACTCACTTTTGTTAGTAATTCAGTCTTTTTCTCATGGTCACTGTTGTGTAAATAGTTCCGCATAGTCAGCGCGTACACAACTTTCCCACTAGAGTGTGCCCCGCTAAGCACAACAGCACAAGCGCAGCGCTCATCCGTCTCCGCACTACGAGATGGCGCTGCCTTAGAGACGGACCAAATTCTGCTTCCGCCGATCCATGTATTAATATGTAACGCAGCCAATGACATTGCTGCTAACGTAGAACCTTTTCTCCTCGCAGATCACACTCGCGCAGTGATACCTGAACGCGCTACATGTTATAACGAGTGTACAGACCTCCGATTAGTCAGTCTGCATTTGTCTGCAGCAGTCTGTACCAGTCTGCATTAGTCTGTACCAGTCTATAGTCAAGTTTTAGTCTGCACCTAATAAGATTATCATATTCCTGTACATAGCCATGAAGAGAAATGTATAGACACTTTGTCAAGTATCAGAGACATGTGAGAATAAGATTAACGTACCAAGTCCAAAGGAACTTCAGATTGTCAGTTGTAAATAGCATCCAGAATCAAGTTACATAAGGTTTATGCTTGTTACTATTTTAATAAATGTGTGTGAAAATTAATCAAGTTCTGTTTAAAGTTGGCCACAATCAATCTGCTACTCTAAGCATGCAAGTGGCATTTCTATCGTCTGATCTAACGGCAGAAGATAAACACGCCACGATAAGACCACAAGACATATTGCTGACACTCGCCTACTTCGTTAGAGCGACAAGTCAAATAATCTGATGGTCTTACAGTACGCACACCACAGTCACCTTTCCTATGGTAGTCCCCTCCCATAGATCTGAATGGGAGAATACTACGGAATCTTTTGCCAATGGAGAAATCATAAAGAAACTTTTTTCAGTTACAGGCCAAATGTTCTGTGGATAAACACTGTGTGGTTTCCACTGCTTTCTGCATCCTCATGCCATTGATCATTGTTGATTCTTCCACATTTTAGGGGCAGTTTTCCAAGAGCAAGAGAGAGCCCTGCACCTCCGTCCGCTTCTCCGCCCGCTTTGTCAAGGCTGGTGGCAGAACGAGTGTGACTTCCTATGCCGAAAATCGTCTGCCGCTAGTGCTGGTGATTTTTACCCTAAATTTAAGCAGTATCGAGGTTCGAACCCAGGACCGACGACGTTTTGATCACTATTGAATGACCCTTTACAAGGGCGCAGCACTTAATAGTGATGTACCGTTTAACATTTTGTAGACTACATTTAAAAAGATCATGTGTGTGGGAGGGGGGGGGGGGGTGGATGGGTGTGTGTGGGGGGCGGGGGGGGGGGGTGTATGTGTGCGTGCGCGCGCACTTGCTTGTGTTAATGTGAGACTTACACTCCTGGAAATTGAAATAAGAACACCGTGAATTCATTGTCCCAGGAAGGGGAAACTTTATTGACACATTCCTGGGGTCAGATACATCACATGATCACACTGACAGAACCACAGGCACATAGACACAGGCAACAGAGCATGCACAATGTCGGCACTAGTACAGTGTATATCCAGCTTTCGCAGCAATGCAGGCTGCTATTCTCCCATGGAGACGATCGTAGAGATGCTGGATGTAGTCCTGTGGAACGGCTTGCCATGCCATTTCCACCTGGCGCCTCAGTTGGACCAGCGTTCGTGCTGGACGTGCAGACCGCGTGAGACGACGCTTCATCCAGTCCCAAACATGCTCAATGGGGGACAGATCCGGAGATCTTGCTGGCCAGGGTAGTTGACTTACACCTTCTAGAGCACGTTGGGTGGCACGGGATACAAGCGGACGTGCGTTGTCCTGTTGGAACAGCAAGATCCCTTGCCGGTCTAGGAATGGTAGAACGATGGGTTCGATGACGGTTTGGATGTACCGTGCACTATTCAGTGTCCCCTCGACGATCACCAGTGGTGTACGGCCAGTGTAGGAGATCGCTCCCCACACCATGATGCCGGGTGTTGGCCCTGTGTGCCTCGGTCGTATGCAGTCCTGATTGTGGCGCTCATCTGCACGGCGCCAAACACGCATACGACCATCATTGGCACCAAGGCAGAAGCGATTCTCATCGCTGAAGACGACACGTCTCCATTCGTCCCTCCATTCACGCCTGTTGCGACACCACTGGAGGCGGGCTGCACGATGTTGGCGCGTGAGCGGAAGACGGCCTAACGGTGTGCGGGACCGTAGCCCAGCTTCATGGAGACGGTTGCGAATGGTCCTCGCCGATACCCCAGGAGCAACAGTGTCCCTAATTTGCTGGGAAGTGGCGGTGCTGTCCCCTACGGCACTGCGTAGGATCCTACGGTCTTGGCGTGCATCCGTGCGTCGCTGCGGTCCGGTCCCAGGTCGACGGGCACGTGCACCTTCCGCCGACCACTGGCGACAACATCGATGTACTGTGGAGACCTCACGCCCCACGTGTTGAGCAATTCGGCGGTACGTCCACCCGGCCTCCCGCATGCCCACTATACGCCCTCGCTCAAAGTCCGTCAACTGCACATACGGTTCACGTCCACGCTGTCGCGGCATGCTACCAGTGTTAAAGACTGCGATGGAGCTCCGTATGCCACGGCAAACTGGCTGACACTGACGGCGGCGGTGCACAAATGCTGCGCAGCTAGCGCCATTCGACGGCCAACACCGCGGTTCCTGGTGTGTCCGCTGTGCCGTGCGTGTGATCATTGCTTGTACAGCCCTCTCGCAGTGTCCGGAGCAAGTATGGTGGGTCTGACACGCCGGTGTCAATGTGTTCTTTTTTCCATTTCCAGGAGTGTATGTTACCATGTAGTTTATACAGGTGTTTCCGTAAGAGGGTGCAAAAATTTAACATGACATTGAGGATGTTCTACTGCACAATTTAAGGTAGGGAGCATGGAGTCGGAGAAGTCAGCTTAAGGAGATAATAAGAATAAAATCACATTGCTGTGTACTTCTTATTTATATTAGTTACAGTCAACTACAGTACCATTTGTACCGTTTCTTACAAAATGTGCTGAAACTGACGGCCATCAACCTCAATGCAAGCATGACATCGGCGAACAAGATTCTGACTCACCCTGACAAATATCTCTGGTGTGTTTCGAATCACACCACAGTCAGCTACAATTCTGGCGACTAAATCTATCTCCGTATAATCTGGGATCTTATAAACAAGTGGCTTTAGATACCCCTGTAGGATATAAGAGAGAGGATTCAGGAAAGGTGACCTCACAAGCCATGGAATGGGTCTTCCCCTCCCAGTCCAGTGACTATGAAGTATAACACTGAGACGGTTGTGAACATCCACACTGAACCAAGGGGTGCACCGCCATGTAGCACCCACATTCTCTCACGAACAGCCGAGGCTATGTTCTCCAACACATCAAGTACAACTCATTACGCCTACCTCAAGTACAGGTGGCCATTCAAACGGTCAGATAGAATCAGGACCGTCCACCTTGTTTCTTTGAAGGAAATAAAGAACATACATGCAAACAAACAGCACAGCACGTGTAAACTTGTACGCATGTTAGTTGTAAATAAGCTGGAAAACAGTACTGTTACACAAGTTTACTACCATATCTCCTTAAGCTGGCTTTACTACCATATCTCCTGACCCCAGGTTCGCTACCTCATATTGTTCAGTGGAGCATTCTGTAAGTCGTTTACATTTTTGCATGCTCTTATGGAAACGTACCGTATAATGCATTGTTTTAGACCTTAATGTATTTGGCTGAATTGATGATTTTCAGAGTTTCAGGCACCATAAAAAAATTAAAGACACTGTAAAGTTCGATATTTGGAATCCTACTAAAATGCAGGTCATTTTAATTAGTAAGTAGAGAATTAATTAAATGAATGTTGGGCTCCATGTGGTTCCCAAGTTGTGCAGCGACCGTAAACCATAAAATTACCAAATATGCAGCAACCAGCTGCCAAATCATATTTTATTTATTCACTTTTGCAAATCGATTTCAACTGATTAACAGCCATCATCGGTGCTACAATTACAAGAATAAAAATAACTAATAACAGTGACCAAATGAATAAATGTACATAAAGCTACATAAACCAATTAAATGTATATAGACGCATTAAACCACTTAAAATGAACATACAAATTTACCTTTCAACCAATATGTGCCCTGAGTAGTAATATTGTCTTAAGCAAAGGTCAGACATAAAGTGATACATCGAGAATTGACTATGACAACAAGAAACCATAAGCGGGTGCTGTAAAGCCCTCTATGCGAAAAGATACAGCTGAAATAAAAATGAGAAGAAGAAGAAAGAGGTATCACATACAAAGTGAGGTAAAATATAATGATATAATACTAAAATATTTACATGAAATGGATATATTGACAAACATTTTGTCAACCACATAATACATTTCTATACGCCAAACAGCGATTGTAGAAATTAGTATAAAGGAACAAACATAGATGAGAAGCACACCGTCGAAAAAATTTTTTAAACATTAAAAAAAATTTATTTTAATTATTTGTCATATTTTTATCCAAGAGCAAAAGTTAATCATAATGCCAAAACGTAAAACGGTGTTGGCATCCATCTAGCGTACAGTTAATGACATTCAGGAAGATCGAACCTTTTTCCCGGCAGATGGCGCCACATTGCTGAATGCACATGTAATGTAAACTAGGTTGAGATTAGACGATTCCTGACACGAACGAAAGAAACGTAGTAACGAAACAAGGCCAAATGCAAAAATAAAGTACTAGCACACTTCATACATGGGAAAATTAACACTGGCTCGATAAGTGCAAAAATGAATAAATAAAACATGATTTTGCGACTGGTGGCTGCATATTTGGTAAATTAATGAAATGTTTTTAACTTTGAATTTCTTGTTTTTTTTTTTTTTTTTTTTTTTTAATTTCGTACCAAAAAGAAATAACGCATCAATTATATTCAGAGATTCTTTAATATCAGTACTTTGGTAGATTTCACAGCAAACCGCAAATTTTTGAAGACAATAGTTGATACTGATGACGGTTACAGGTCGACACAGAGACAACCCAGTTCGTCTGCGTATCTGTTTGCCCATAAACGCGTTTGAAAATAATGGAGTTGCGTTTCATAGGACTGGAGTTCTCTGAAACGGTACTGATTCTTCCAGAGTAGCCAGTAGGACTAGCATGAAAGTATATTGACATATTATTGGCATATTAGATACATATCAAACACAGACAGGGTCCTCCATATGACTGATCGCTCGTGTTTTTCTTTTTTTTTTATGTGGCAACCATTTACAATGCCAGTTTCAGAATCGTAACTGCTATGCAAAGAACGTACAAGACCTGCGAGACGAGCTGTTGGCAGTATTTCTTTCTATGCACCCAATTGCATTCCACTGCGACGTCATTCCAACTACAGTCTGCTCCGATTGCATCAAACCGAAAGTGTGATCACTGCACGCAGAAGACTTCGTGAGCGTGGAGACGAATAGCCACGTTTACACCATCCATTACTCGTCTGTCGAATAATGTGATGAGCGCTTTTATAGTGTTGTGATGTCATTGTAGGTAATTACTGTGAAAATTAAAGAAAAAGAGTAAGTGAAAGTAGGTGTTGATACATAGCTTCCCTCTTTCGAAAACATCGAGGATGCTGTCCACATAAACATCATCAACCAACAGACGAATCACCATCAGTAGGTTTACACACCGATACTCCTCGAAACACTGCAACTGAATCTAGGTCGTTGACACACAATGTGATCAGGAATTGTACGCCACTATCTGTTCTCCACTTGCCAACTAGCGATGATAATTTCTTCTGCTGCCACGATTCTAATGGCACCCGACGTCTGTTTCTATAAAGAATTTATCTTAATAAACGACGTCGTTGTTAAGTTTTCAATTAAAAGTTGCTGTGGATGTAATTCTCCTCTGGAACCGGCCCGACTCGAACCCTTCGTAATAATTCTGTGTAACGAACTTATCTTTGTACTTCACTCTCTCATCATTGTTCTCTTTGTATTTCACCCACTTGTCACTGTTCTACCGTGAAAAATTGCACTACCGTTAACTTGGCACTATTGTAACTATTCCTGGCTGTTTGGTGCTCGTCTTTTACTGTTTTTGTTTTGCATTAAGAACTTATGTTTGTACACAGAACTTCTTTTATCGTTCGAGAGCGCAAAATGCAGTTATTTTAATGTGATACCCTTATAACTACTATTGTATATATGGTCTTCCGTGCCAAAAGCCAAAGAAAAGGTAAGCATTAATAATGGCAGCCGCCGCATATAGTCTGGCACGGCAACCTCGTCTTTGGGCGAGCTGCTAAGCCGTAACGTAAGACCTATAAAGTCGTTCTTTGAGCACAGTATAGTCCTCAGCGAAATACAACGATGAGTGGAGATGAGAATCAGTAAAATATTTTTCGATTTTGACTGGAATTAATTCCCCCATCCAGCGATCTAGATATACATTTTCCTTGGGCTCCTAAATGGAGTAGGGTAAATGCCGTGATTGTTCCTCTGAATAGGACAGGTGCAAGTTTTCTTACCCATCCTTCACCAGTTCGAGCTTGTGCTCCATTTCTAGTGACCTTGACATCGACAAGATTTTAAACCCTAATTTGCTCATTCTCCCTCTAGAATGGGACAGTGATTCGTTTTTTATTTTTTCCTTCTCTTTATTTTATTTTTTCTAAATATGCAGGCTTCCGGGACGTGCTCATAGAGTCATTTCAATAGTGGTATATCGATACGAACGATAAGACACCACAGCACCCAGTCCGCGAGCGGAGAACACCTCCGACCCGGCGGGAATCAAAACTGGACCGCTTCGGTTAGTAATCTGCGCAGCTACATAGGCTCGTCAAGTGTAATCACTTCATCAGAAGGTCCACGTTCTCTAGCGTAATTAGATAACGGATGGCCGACGTTGAAATTCTTGCAGCTTCTTTGTTTGAGTAGCCGGTAACACCCCGTAATCAGTAACCGCGCGTAGCTCTGATGGAATCGGCGCATGCTTGCACGTGCCATCTGAGGTCGGGCCCGGCTTATCTCGCAGCGAGCGCCGCCAAGCCGGGTAGTCGTGGGGAAGGTCGCGAGGGCGCGCGAGCGTGACGACTGCAACTGGGCTCGCTCTTTCCGGCCCGGCACAAGGACTTTCCCCACACTGGCTGTTTACTGTTCGTGTTAGGAACGAACTGAATCTCTGTGCCTTTATAATTGTTTCTTGCATTTCCCACGCTTAATTCGACGAATACAAACGGGAGATATTTTAATGAGAGAGAGAAAAAACTTTAATGGAGTTTCACAAGCTACAGTCTCAGATCCACTCCTGTTTCTCTTATACATGTTAAAACGACTTATTTCATATGCAAGCGTAATTCAAAGGCAATCGCCTGAAGGCTGGAAACTATAAGGGAACCCTGCAAAGCTGTCGTGTGACAGAGCTTAGGGAAGGTAGTTTGCCGTTGCCTTTCTCCGACACATTGTGGGTTGCCACGTGTATGTCTGAATCGTGTAGATCACTGCGATGAGTGTGATGTTACACATGAATGCTGAATGAAGAGAATGGAGACAGGAAGCCCATTTCCAGCACAGAGGGGAGCTAACTTCTCTATAATACTACCCAGGTGCTAGGCTTGAAGCCTCAAACGATAGATTACTATTTACATCACACAAAGCCATCTGACGGTGTGGGGCGGAGGGTACTTCTGGGACTACTAACTGATCCACCCCTTTCCTGTTCCACTCGCGAATGGCGGGTGGGGAGAATGATTGTCGGTGAGCCTCTGTATTGGCTCTAATTTTTCGAATTTTCTCGTCGTGGTCATTTCGTGAGATGCATGTGGGAGAAAGTAATATGTTGTTCGACTCTTTCTGGAAAGTATTCTCTCGAAATTTCGATATTAAACCTCTTCGTGATGTACAATGCCTCTCTTGTAGCGTCTGCCACTGGAGATTGTAGAGCATCTCTCTCTCGTTCGAAGTAAGCGATCCTGTGACAAAACGCGCAACTCTTCGTTGGACCTCATATATATATAGGGTGGAGAAATATTGAGCCAAGAAATTCTAACACTGGATTGCTGATGTCAGTAGGAACCAGAATTACTAATGTAGTGTAGGTCGACAACGCCCAATTTTTAAACTACGGAAACATGGCGCCACGCGCTCAGGTTGGCCGCGGGATTGCCCTGTTGCCGGATTCTCTGGACAACGCATGACCGCGAATGCTTTGCCTGCCAGATATCGCGATGTATCCCAGGCGACCTGCACTCTTGGTGGTAACGCGCCAGCCTTCCACCCTGGGTCCTGCGGGTGAATCTGCCGGGGTCCTGACAATCCATTGTAATTTCATGATAAAACGTAACGGGAACAAACCCGTCAACAGCTGTTAGTTCGCGTACAGAAAGTCTTTTACAAATTGTGCCGGCCCTGAAAAGGGCCTCTTCTGTAGCTAGGACATTGTTTACTTAAAGCAGGTGTGCTGCCTCTAGATCACAGGCTCCCGGGTTCGATTCCCGGCACGGTTGAGGATTTTCTCTGCCCGGGGACTAGGTGTTTGTATTGTCCTCATCATTTCATCATCATCATCATCATCGTTCATGACAGTGGTTAAGATGGACTCTGTAAAAAAAAATTGGACTGTGTAAAAATTTGGACTTTGTACGGGTGCTGATGACCGCGCAGTTGAGCGACCCACAAACCAGACATCATCATCATTTAAGCAGGTTCTCGAAATGGCGACCCTCTGACGCGACACAAGCTTGGTAACGTCGAACAGCGTTTTGCCGAACGGTTTCAAAGGTTCCTGGCATTGCCCTGATGTGACTAGTGGCATGTTGAATGCGATCCATTAATTCCTCATCGTTTCTAGGTGGTTCGCGTCCGGGTGGGTGAACTATAACGTTGAAGAATCCCCAAAGGAAAATATCCGGTAGCCTGAGATCTGGTGATCGCGGTAACCATGTGCTACTAGCACCTCTACCAATTACCGGGCCATCGAAGAGTTCATTTAAATATCCGCGCACAGTATGACTATTAAGTGAGGGCGACTCATCATGGTGCAACCACATGCGTAACCGTATAGCTAGGATGTCCAGTAATGAACGTTTCGAGTGTTGTAAAGGCCGTCCCGATGGAAGGTGCACTCGCCGGGGAAGTCGGGATCTCGTGCAACACGTCGCAGAAACCACCGGCAAAACCTTAGCCTGTGTTCATACTCCGCAACAGGATTTAGGTCTAGGACAGGGTGGAAACTAAATGGATGCTGGCCGTCATCCCTCAAAACCTCCCAGACTAACCGTTGAGTGACCCCCATGTCGTGTCCAACCAGTCGAGTACTTGTCGCAGGTGCTTCCTCGAAGCGCTAGAGAACCGTCTCTTGAAACGCAGCATCCCGTCGTATTCGAGGTCTTCCAGCATCACCATGATATTCCGCTAATGAATCGCTTGATGAATCGCTAATAAATAAAGTAAATTCTTTAAGAAAAGATTTCTAAATTTTCACGATTCATTACTGGTAGCAGAGCGTGGTTAGCATTCTTGCTACTACTCTTTGAGTAACTGATGGAATTGTAGTTGTACTTATTTTATAATTTTGTAATATTTCGCTTTGGCCAAGTGACTGTTTAGTTGCATGTTTCAAGTTGTCATAGCGGCCAAGGAATGTCCAGGATTCGGCCTGTTGCGCTGCGTGTTCGTAATATAAACAAACAAGGCACTTCCTGAGTGCTTGCGGACCTAAAAGATGCCTTGCTCAATCCGGCCCAAACTTCACCGAAAGTTATTGGTTCCTTTCCGACAGCCATGGCAGCGGCGGCAGGAGAGGTCGGTAAGTTCTAACAACATTTAGACTGGTGTTGTGCTGATCAACTTAGCCCGTACCCTCTGGTCTTAAACTTATGGTAGCTCATTGGTTGTCAGCTTCGATTAGTTCCTCCTACCTTGGTCATCTTGTGAGGCTTAGCTCGGTGCCTTCTGCTGTGTAGAGATGTCGGATTGCCTGGGACATGTTCCTCTGCGCGGTTGAAGTCCGAGCGGGTATCTCGCTATTTTCGTTGCTGGCTTAACAGTGGCTGTGAATTGGTCGTCTTGTCGGTCTTAGGTCCGTCTCTTCCCGGGGCAGGGATGTCGAGGTAGCCTGAGGGCATGTTTCCTCTGCAGGCGTGGTTCCGGCCGAGTGTATCGCTAGCGGCCTTTCGTGGCCGTTCTCCTGTGCCTTTTAGAAGCTGCTAGTTAGTTTATTTTGGGATATCAGCCCTGGGTTCTATTTTGAGGGCAGGAGGTTGAGCTGTAGTAAAAATTTGCTGGTTTGAAGAGCGCGCCGCAGCGCGTAGTGTAAAGCAGTCGCCCCTCCGTTTCTGGCGGTGGCTCCGCTGTGGCAATCGCAGCTTTGGTGTCTCCCTGTGATGGGAAAGGGGAAAGGTTGCCTGTTCACGTGCATTTAAGGGGCGCTATGAGCTCAGCAGATAGTCAGTCTGTCAGTCAGTCAGTCAGTCTGAATCGATCAGTCGGAGTGAGGCTAGGTCAGTCTCTCGTGCCCAGCGTGCTCGTCTGTCTCTCGTCCGCATTTGTTAGGCAGACAGTGTCTGTCTGTCTGTCAGTCTGCCGTACGTTAAAGAGAGTCGGTCAGTCGAGGCGAGTCTAGTCAGTTGGTCAGCCGGATCAGTGTGGGGCAGTCTGTGTCTGTCTGTCGTCGGAGTGCGAGTATGTCTGTCGTTTGGATCAAACTTTAAGCCAGAAAATGAGAGTCTTGCCACTCCGCCAGTAACAGAACTCAGCTAGTGGTCGCCTGGTCGGGGCTGAGTTCTGCATTTGAGTCTGCGCGTTAGGCCGCCAGTCTGCTCGAGCTGCTCGGGCAACGGTCATTGGCGGTTGGATTGGTCGGTTGGTTGGTCGCGCACTGAGACACGACTGGTCCGCCTTGAGCGTCGGCGCATGTGATGTCCCCACGTGAGTCCAGTGGGCAGCGCCCTATAGAAAAGGTTAATGGCTTCGCGGTTAACAACAGGAGCGGAACCACGACATCGGGCTGGCCAGGGCGAGCTGCGACGCCATGCGACGGGAGATCGGCGTCCGCTACCAGTAATGAAACGTTAAATTTTAGTTTCAAAATCTTTTCTTAAAGAATTTACTTTATTTACTAGCGATTCATAAAGAACATTAACAGACTATGTGAGCGTGGAAGTAGTTGCCAAGGAGTAACTGATGGAAACAAATTAAATTTCAACCAATGAAAATTTTATTCATAAAAGCCTTTTCAAGAAACGGATTTAAAATTTATAATCAGAAAAGCACCCTCGAAATATCAAGTTACAATTATTCAGAGACAGAATAAAATAATTCTGTTTTGTTACAGTACGAGCCTTCGGACTGAGAAGCTTTCGCTCCCTTTCAACACGGCCGTAGTGACGACCCCTCACACCGACCTCTGAAGACTGCACTGGTGCAAATCTGCAACACACCTGATTACTTTAAACTAAAAGACTTTTAACAACTCACACAAACACATTAACTATGCACCCCGTAAGACGGATGGAAATTGTACTCACACTTAGAATTTATTTTCCACCAAAAGTGCAATTTGTTTTTAAAAGGGCTCTTACGGTGGAAGGGTGGCAACTTTATAAAAATGACTATTTAAATAAAACCCATGAATTCAGACTTACATAAAGTGTACAACATGCTCTACATCTCTACATTACCCATATACCACCTCGCAAGATGATAGGCAAGATTAAAACATATTTCATGAACTCGGCCCTTACCTTAATTCTGCCCGTATCTCGTGGTAGTGCGGTAGCGTTCTCGCTTCCCACGCCCGGGTTCCCGGGTTCGATTCCCGGCGGGGTCAGGGATTTTCTCTGCCTCGTGATGGCTGGGTGTTGTGTGATGTCCTTAGGTTAGTTAGGTTTAAGTAGTTCTAAGTTCTAGGGGACTGATGACCATAGATGTTAAGTCCCATAGTGCTCAGAGCCATTTGAACCATTTTTTGAACCTTAATTCTATAAATTCATTAACACCGAATCCGACAAACATCACAGAGGCAGTTATTAACGTATGGCATATTGACAGAGGGTGGGGGGGGGGGTGGTTGCTAAACAACCCGAACCACAGATTGATCTAAACCTCCCCAATTCCACAAGGGAAAAACGGACCATCCAATTCACAATAACCACCTTCCCGCGGGTGGGCAAACGGAGAAGGATGGTGATGGTGGGACGACCCCAACACAAAGCGGCTGGTGACCTCACCAAGAAAACAAGTAAAATTTAACAAGTAAATGAAACAACATATCTTAAGTCACTTAACTTCTAATAAGCTGTGAAGACCTGGTGCAGCACCTCCAACGCTCTCCCGAACCGTCCGCTTCCAGCCGCTTCAACGGACGCAGGAAGTCGCGCCGATCTCCCGTCGCACGGCGTCGCAGCTCGCCCCGGCCAGTCCGATGTCGTGGTTCCGCTCCTGTTGCTCTCTTGTGAACCGCGAAGCCACTAACCCTTTCTATACAGCGCTGCCCACTGGACTAACGTGGGGACCTCACATGGGCCGACGCTCAAGGCGGACAAGTCGTGTCTCAGTGCGCGACCAACCAACCGACCAATCCAACCGCCAATGACCGTTGCCCCAGCAACTCGAGCAGACTGGCGGCCTAACGCGCAGACTCAGATGCAGAACTCAGCCGCGACCAGGCGACCACTAGCTGAGTTCTGTTACTGGTGGAGTGACAAGACTCTCATTTTATGGCTTAAAGTTTGATCCAAACGACAGACATACTCGCTCTCCGACTACAGACAGACACTGACTGCCCCACACTGATCCGGCTGACCAACTGACTAGACTTGCCTCGACTGGCCGACTCTCCTCTACAGAACTCATAGCGCCCCTTAAATGCACGTGAACAGGCAACCTTTCCCCTTTCCCACCACCGGGAGACACCAAAGCTGCGATTGCCACAGCGGCGCCACCGCCAGAAACAGAGGGCGACTGTTTCACACAAAGCGGTGCGTTGCGCTCTTCAAAACAGCAAATTTTTTACCACGGCTCAAGCCTGTTTCGTCAAGTCGCCGGTGAATTGCTGTAAACGTTTGCGGGTGTGGGAGGCTTCTTCCTGGGTACCGTTCCGCATACAACCGTCCAGCTTAATGCGCATTGCCGTCGGCTATTCCATAAACAAAAACCATATCTCGTCGTTCTTCAAACGAATACTGTGCCACCATGCTTACTGTATGACTAAATCGCAGGTGACGTGTGTGTGCTCCGAAGCGAAGCTTACGTGTGAATGCCTTTGACGTGAGATGGAGGCAAACAGCACGACCTATTGGACACTTGTGCGTATCACGTTGGGGCAGTGACGGGGCGAGAGACGTTTGTATGTGTGAACCGACAACCATAGCTCTGCCTGTCAACCGGCGAACGGCAACAAGGCAACCCCACGGCCAACCGGTGTGCGTGGCACTAAGTTTCCGTAGTTGAAAATGGTGCGTTGTCGACCTACATATCATCAGTAATTTTGGTTCCTACTGGCATGAGCTAGCCAGGGTTACAATTTAGCTACACAATTGTTCTCCACCCTATAAATATACATATTCTATTAGTCCATATTCGATACCGGCGAACAGTACTCATGAATCGGCCGAACAAGGCCTTATAAGCCATTTCCTTCATTGATGAGTTATATTTCCGTAAGATTCTGCCTGCGAATCTCATTCATGCATCTGCTTCTCCTACTGTTTGTTTTACGTGGTCAGTCCACCTAAGGTCGTTCTGGACAGTTACTTCTGAATATGTTACGGAACATACTGTTTCTAGCAATTTGACCGAGCGAGGTGACGCAGTTGTTAGTACACTGGACTCGCATTCGGGAGGACGATGGTTCAAACCCGCGTCCGGCCATCCTGATTTAGGTTTTCCGTGATTTCCCTAAATCGCTTAAGGCGAAGGCTGGAAGGGTTACTCTGAAAGGGCACGGCCGATTGCCTTTCCCATCCTTCCCTTATCCAATAGGACCTGTCACCTCACTGTTTGGTCCACCCAGCCCCCCAGCCCCCCAACCCCCAGCCCCCACCCCCCAAATCAACCAACCAACCAACAATTTATCGTCAATAATGTAGTTGTACTGTAGTAAAATTCTTTTCCTGTGGTTTGCAATATGTTACTTTCATTTATGTTCAGTGTCAAATGGCAGAGCCTGCACCATTTATCAATTTTCTGTAGGTCATTTTGCAAATCGATACTGCCTTCTGGTTCTGCTAACTTTCTACAGACATCCACAACATCTGTGAACAGTCTTTCTACTAGGTCATTTATATGCATCGCAAATAGTAATGATTCTATCACACTCCATTGGGGTACTCCGGAGATTATATGCATGTATCGATTTTGTTCTGTTAAGATTGACGTGTTGAGTTCTACAGTAAACGGCAGTACAGGACGGTGGCAAATGCCTTCATGAAGTCAACGGACATGGCAGCAATCTGAGCGCCGTCGCCTACGGTGCTGTGGATCTCATGGAGGAACAGAGCGAGCTGAGTTTCGCAAGATCTCTGTTCGCAGAATCCGTGTTGATATTTATAGAGGGTATTTTCGTTCTCCAAAAACGTTATACTTCTTGAGCATAAAACATGTGCCGCAGTTCTACAACAAGTTGACGTCAACGATGTAAGCCCATAATTATCTGCATCTGTCCTACTGCCCTTCTTGAAAACTAGAATGACCTGCCCTTTTTTCTAGTCGCTACATACCTTTCGTTGCTTCTGCGATCTACTGTAAACTGCTGCTAGAAGAGGAGCAAGTTTTTTCGCATAAGCTTTGTAGAACCTTCATATTTAATCTTTTGAAGACACAGGCCTCTCAAATTTCTAACCACGCCTGTGAAGGCTTGCGATTGTGTTCCTCTTGGTTTGTACACACCAGGGCTTGCTGTCTTGGAGGGGAAGGGGTAAAACACCAGTTAGTCACTTACATTAACAAACAGTTGACTTCTTTAGTATACCGTGTGTCAGTATAAATATACGGCAAAATTAATGAAGCCATTAACGTTAGTAACGATTTAAACATTGTAGCATCCAAGTTGATAAGGTGTTATCCAATGGAAGATGGTGTAGGACAGGTTGATGACACTTTCGCAACTTTTTTGGTGGAATAGATTATTCAGAAACAAGAATATTTATCTGACTGCTCAACTGAAGTTACATCGGATCGGACAATGGATGAAGATAACGACTTTACAAACAATAACACGATTAGAAGTGTTCAGGATTGTAATGCTTGTGGCAGTGGCGGAAGCAATACTCCTCAGAAGGAAGCTAATAGTTCTGGTGACAATGAAGTTTCACAAGAAATGAAGTCCAATACTGTCAGTATTTTAACAAAGTTTACGGAAGTATTTCTCAAATGTATGTATGATGATTATCACATGCCTCCACATAAAGTTTCGACCTACAGTTCCTTATTGAAGAGACAACCATCTATATAAAGTACATCGAAAATCAAAGTCATGTTTGGTTATATGGAGAACAAAAGACGTAATGAACAACCATTTAGAGGAAATAAAGCAATCAAAGAAATGGAGATAAACAACTCATTCTGTCCAAATTTGACTTAGCAAGGAATGAAGAAACACGTGTCCTTGAGTGACACCTGAAATATTGGGCCACGCAAAAAGCAAAATAAATTTGGCACGTGTCTTAGACACAACACTAATCTCATGACAGCCAGAGATGTACAGGAAGACGAAGATATTCGCCAGTTTGGGGCGCGCCTTGTCGAAGAAGTAAACTGCAAGTTTCCAAATACAACCATAATGCATTGGGACATTGATCAATGTGAATTTAATTATGAACTAACTTCTGGAGGGTAGCACAAGAAGTAAAATGTCAAACGACCATTCAAAATCTTCTATCGTGTATGTTGTTAACGACAATGTCGCAAATAACCAGAAGCGTATACTGTGATTTCTGAAGTGTTCAAAAAGACACAACAATATTAAATGATCAATTTGACGGGAAAGATATTGAATCAATAATCATCCCGTCAAAAACAATACGTACAGCCTTTGGATATACACTCATGTTCATAAATTAAGGATAATTGCAGAATGTGGTGCCACACAACGTGTCACTACACAAAACTGGCGCTAATAGCACAGGCACATAAGGAACACAAACGACACAAATCTGTAAGTCCACGATATTGGTGATAAGTTGAGAGAACCATCCCGAAACATATGTGCTACAAAACGCACTGTTTCCTGCGCATGTACCCCGACATCAAAATGGGATATGATCACCATGCACACGTACACAGGCCGCACAACGGGTTGGCATACTCTGGATCAGGTGGTCGAGCCGCTGCTGGGGTATAGCCTCCCATTCTTGCACCAGTGCCTGTCGGAGCTCCTGAAGTGTCCTAGGCGTTTGAAGACGTGCAGCGATACGTCGACCGAGAGCATACCAGATGTGCTTGATGAGGTTTAGGTCTGGAGAACAGGCAGACCTCTCCATTAGCCTGATATCTTCTGTTTCAATGTACTCCTCCACGATGGCAGCTCAGTGGGGCCGTGCGTTATCATCCATCAGGAGGAAGGTGGGACCCACTGTTGTTGTTGTTGTTGTCTTCAGTCCTGCGACTGGTTTGATGCAGCTCTCCATGCTACTATGTGCTGTGCAAGCTTCTTCATCTCCCAGTACCTACTGCAACCTACATCCTTCTGAATCTGCTTAGTATATTCATCTCTTGGTCTCCCTCTATGATTCTTACCCTCCACGCTGCCCTCCAATACTAAATTGGTGATCCCTTGATGCCTCAGAATATGTCCTAGCAATCGATCCCTTCTTCTAGTCAAGTTGTGCCACAAGCTACTCTTGTCCCCAATTCTATTCAGTACCTCCTCATTAGTTATGTGATCTACCCATCTAATCTTCAGCATTCTTCTGTAGCACCACATTTCGAAAGCTTCTATTCTCTTCTTGTCCAAACTGTTTATCGTCCATGTACCCCTGAAAATGCCGACATACTGGTGCAAAATGTCGTCCTGATACACCTGACCTGTTACAATTCCTCTGTTAAAGACATGCAGGGGTGTACGTGCACAAATCATAATTCCAACCCACACCATCAAACCACGACCTCCATAAAGGTCCCTTTAAAGGACATTAAGGGGCTGGTATCTGGATTCTGGTTCACGCCAGATGAAAACCCGGCGAGAATTACTGTTCAGACTATACCTGGACTCGTCCGTGAGCATAACCTGGAACCACTGTTCCAATGACCACGTACCATGTTCTCGACACCAGGCTTTACGGGCTTTTCTGTGACCAGGGGTCAGTGCACTGCACCTTGCAGATCTACGGGCGAATAAACTATGTCTGTTCAGTCATCTGTAGACTGTGTGTTTGGAGACAACTGTTCCAGTGGCTGCGGTAAGGTCCCGAGCAAGGCTACCTGCAGTACTCCGTGGCCGTTTGCGGGTACTGATGGTGAGATATCGGTCTTCTTATGGTGTTGTACACTGTGGACGTCCCGTACAGTAGCGCCTGGACACGTTTCCTCTCTGCTGGAATCGTTGCCATAATCGTGAGATCATAATTTGTGGCACACGGAGGGCCCGTGCTACGACCTGCTGTGTTTGACCAGCCTCCAGCCTGCCTAGTATTCTACCCCACATAACGTCATCAATATGTGTTCATTGAGCCATTTTCAACACACAGTCACCATTAGCACGTCTGAAAACGTCTGCACACTTACTCGCTGCACCGTACTACGACATGCACCAGCACATCTGTGCGTATGTGGACTGCTGCCAGCGCCACCGTGCGACGACCGCCGGTCAAATGCACCGCATGGTTACACCCCGAGGTGATTTAAACCCGCAAACCGCCAACCAGAGCATTGTTTCACCATGTATCAGCATTATCCTTAATTTATGAGCAGGAGTGCATATTTCTTCCGGCAATATAAAATATATACGAGAAGATTCTATAAGAACTCTCTGTAATGACTTGACACGAAATTATGAAATAGAATTTTCATAATAAAAATGCAGTCTGTTATTTATAACCAGCTGCCTGCTCCCTTGTGTCAGCCTATGCTTCAGTATTCCTGACACGCGGCTGGGTACAATGCTACTCCCCATGTCGCTGAATTCAAGAATATGATCCAAGAGGCATTTGATTTTGCAGCTCAAGAATGTGATTCTGACGACAGTCCAGATACTACTTTCGTCAAATGTACCTATTCGATTCTGCATATTTTTCATCCATTTTGTTGAGAAACCTTATTTATATTTATAAAGTCTGATAGATGGCAAACTTAGAGTAGCACAATCGAATGCTTTCACCATCCCAATCACAGTGATACGAAAAGCTCCTAAATACAATTGGAACACTGAATTCCTGTTCGACCCGAGAGACTTCCCTTGTAAGTGACTGCAGTTGCTTTTCCATTCCGCGATTTGCCATCTCAATATCTGCCATTTAGATGTTCGTACAATGATTGAAAGAAGGGACCTTGTTACGATCTTCCGTGGTAAAACAGTTTCGGAAGAGCGAATTCCGTATTTCGGCCTTCTCTCTGTTATCTTCCGCTTCGGTAGCAACAGTGCCGTACCCTCTCTCCATTACACTGCAGAGAGGTTTCGAATTTAACCCAAGATGCTGGTGCATAGTTCGATTATAAGGAAATTCATTATCCGCAGTGATTTGCATTTGTGATAAACGCGAAGATACACAGTAGTCCATGGTCCTTCGTAACTGGTAGTCAGTTCCTGGGTTGGAACAAGGGAAAGGTACACCAGCTCCAGCTTAATGAGCGATGCATGTCCAACTAATTTACCATCAAGATCGGTTTTGCAGCTCGGATGGAAGTGTTGCAGCTGGCAGTTGCGGTACAAACACAGAAGAAAACGATAAAATAAATACATGCTACATCAAATCAAAAAACAGTTAAGGGACTTCAAGAGAATTTAATGTCTGCTGCCTGGGCCGCTAAGAAGAAAACAGAAATTGTTCATTATTTATGAAATATTTGAAGAAGTCAGTGAGGTAATACTGTCAGTACTATTAGTTTCCCTTCTTATTTGATATATAAGGTAGTAACCGATAAAATGGAAATGGCTCTTTATTATCGTCAGAGAAATGCAGCGCAAAAAAAAGAAATTAGCTGAATCCACTTTATTAGGGATGAAGAGGAGCCCTTTACCTTAGGTAGCAATAAAAAAACGGATACAACATCGCCATCGATACTACTTACCTCCTTATGCAGAAAATCCAGGATTTTTAAGGTAGAAGTATCTAATGGGTTCCTATGTGACTACTTGGTGTTGTGTCCTGAGTTCTCATATCCTCGGTGATGTGATGGTAGCAGAGAATAAAGAGAAATGCTATAAATAATATACCACGCACTTGTTGTAGGACTTACCAATAAAGACCATGTAAATACGATGCACGTTGAGGTACCACCCCACTTCGCATTTACATTAGGTCATTGTTTTTCATTTTGAAAAATAGAGTGTAGCGAAAATATCAGTGAAAGAGAAATTTTTGTGTAACGCTATCACACGTTTTACATTTATGGACATCTAAAAGAAAAAAAATTATCTTAGAAAATTATCTATTTTGTCACTTTAGACGTCATGATTGGGAAAGAATATACAAGGAGAGTGAAATGAAAAGCAAGTAAGTAAACCGTTTATTATTTCAAAAGTCATCGCCATAACTCTGTGCAAATGCACAATACGAATAGCAAAGGCCCAGCGACAAATATGCAATGATTTATGACGAATTCTGTAATAGAATAGTAGTGGGGTCTCTTGTTGTTGTTGCTATTGTGGACTTCAGTCTCTATGCCACTCCATCCTGTGCAAGCCTCTTCATCTCCGAATAATTATTGCAACCTGCAGCTCTCTGAATCTGCTTACTGTATTCATCTCGTGGTCTCCCTCTACGATTTTTACCCCCGACACTTCCCTATAGTACTAAACTGGTGATCCGTCGATGTCTCTGGATGTGTGCTATCAATCGATCCCTTCCTTTAGTCAGGTTTTGCCGACAATTTCTCTTCTCTCCAACTCTGCTCAGTACCTCGTCATTAGTTACATGATCTACTCCTCTAATCTTCAGCAGTCTTCTGCAGCACCGCATTTCAAAAGCTTCCATTCTCTTCTTATCTAGACTGCTTATCGTCCATGTTCCACTTCCATACATGGGTACACTCCGTACAAATATTTCCGAAAGGACTTCCTGGTATTTAAATCTATACTCGCTGTTAACAAATTTCTCTTCTTCAGAAACGCTTTCCTTGCCATTGCCAGTCGCTATTTTATATTCTCCCTACTTCGACCATCATCAGTTACTTTGCTTCCCAAATAACAAAACTCATTCACTACTTTAAGTGTCTCATTTCCCAACCTAATTCCTTCATCATCACTTGATTTAATTCGGCTACATGCCATTATCCTCGTTTTGCTTTCATTGGTGTTCATCTTTTATCCTCCTCTCAAGATACTGTCCATTCCGTTCAACTACTCTTCCTGGCCCTTCGCTGTCTCTGACAGAATCACAGTGTCATTCGGCAAACATTTGTTCTCCATGAGTTTTAAATCCTATGCCTAATTTTTCTTCTGTTTCCTTTACTGCTTGCTCAATATACAGATTGAATAACACCGGGGACAGGCTACAACCCTGTCTCACTCGCTTCTCAACCACTGCTGCCCTTTCGTGCCTCTCGATTGTTATAATGACTATCTGGTTTCTGAGCAAATTGTAAACACCCTTTCGCTCCTTGTATTTTACCCCTGCCGTCTTTAGAATTTGAAAGATATGATTCCAGTCAACATTGTCAAAATCTTTCTCTAAGTCTACATACGGTATGAACGGTGGTTTCCCTTTCCTTAACCTATATCTATGAGAAATCGTAAGATCAGTATTGCCTCGCGTGTTCCTTGGTTTCTCCAGAATCCAAACTGATATTTCCCAAGGTCGGTTTCAACCAGCTTTTCCATTCTTCTGTAAAGAATTCACGTTAATATTAAACTGATAGTTCGGTAATTTTCACACCTTTCAGCATCAGCTTCCTTTGGAATTGGGATTATTATACTCTTCTTGGTGTGAGGATATTTCCCCTGTCTCATACATCTTGCTTGTCAGTTCAGTAGTTCTATCTGAATGTTTTGGAATGTTGTCTACTCCTGGCGCCTTTTCGCGACTTAAGTGTTTCACTGCTTTGTCAAATTCTTCGTGCAGTATTAAATCTCCCCTCTCATCTTCCTCTACGTCCTCTTCTACACTCCTGGAAATTGAAAAAAGTACACATTGACACCGGTGTGTCAGACCCACCATACTTGCTCCGGACACTGTGAGAGGACTGTACAAGCAATGATCACACGCACGGCACAGCGGACACACCAGGAACCGCGGTGTTGGCCGTCGAATGGCGCTAGCTGCGCAGCATTTGTGCACCGCCGCCGTCAGTGTCAGCCAGTTTGCCGTGGCATACGGAGCTCCATCGCAGTCTTTAACACTGGTAGCATGCCGCGACAGCGTGGACGTGAACCGTATGTGCAGTTGACGGACTCTGAGCGAGGGCGTATAGTGGGCATGCGGGAGGCTGGGTGGACGTACCGCCGAATTGCTCAACACGTGGGGCGTGAGGTCTCCACAGTACATTGATGTTGTCGCCAGTGGTCGGCGGAAGGTGCACGTGCCCGTCGACCTGGGACCGGACCGCAGCGACGCACGGATGCACGCCAAGACCGTAGGATCCTACGCAGTGCCGTAGGGGACAGCACCGCCACTTCCCAGCAAATTAGGGACACTGTTGCTCCTGGGGTATCGGCGAGGACCATTCGCAACTGTCTCCATGAAGCTGGGCTACGGTCCCGCACACCGTTAGGCCGTCTTCCGCTCACAACCCAACATCGTGCAGCCCGCCTCCAGTGGTGTCGCGACAGGCGTGAATGGAGGGACGAATGGAGACGTGTCGTCTTCAGCGATGAGAGTCGCTTCTGCCTTGGTGCCAATGATGGTCGTATGCGTGTTTGGCGCCGTGCAGGTGAGCGCCACAATCAGGACTGCATACGACCGAGGCACACAGGGCCAACACCCGGCATCATGGTGTGGGGAGCGATCTCCTACACTGGCCGTCAACCATTAGTGATCGTCGAGGGGACACTGAATAGTGCACGGTACATCCAAACCGTCATCGAACCCATCGTTCTACCATTCCTAGACCGGCAAGGGAACTTGCTGTTCCAACAGGACAATGCACGTCCGCATGTATCCCGTGCCACCCAACGTGCTCTAAAAGGTGTAAGTCAACTACCCTGGCCAGCAAGATCTCCGGATCTGTCCCCCATTGAGCATGTTTGGGACTGGATGAAGCGTCGTCTCACGCGGTCTGCACGTCCAGCACGAACGCTGGTCCAACTGAGGCGCCAGGTGGAAATGGCATGGCAAGCCGTTCCACAGGACTACATCCAGCATCTCTACGATCGTCTCCATGGGAGAATAGCAGCCTGCATTGCTGCGAAAGTTGGATATACACTGTACTAGTGCCGACATTGTGCATGCTCTGTTGCCTGTGTGCCTGTGGTTCTGTCAGTGTGATCATGTGATGTATCTGACCCCAGGAATGTGTCAATAAAGTTTCTCCTTCCTGGGACAATGAATTCACGGTGTTCTTATTTCAATTTCCAGGAGTGTATTTCCATAACATTGCCCTCAAGTACGTCTCCCTTGTATAGACCCTCTGTATACTCCCTCCACCTTTCTTTTGCTTTTCCCTCTTTGCTTAGGACTCGTTTTCCATCTCGGCTCTTGATATTCATACAGATGATTCTCTTTTCTCCAAGAGTGTCTTAAATTTTCCTGTAGGTACCATCTATTTATATGTAGTGATATATGCTTCTACATCCTTACATTTGTCCTCTGGCCATTCCTACTTACCCATTTTGCACTTCCAGTCGAACTCATTTTTGAGACGTTTGTATTCCCTCTCGCCTGCTTCAATTGTAACATTTTTATATCTCCTCCTTTCATCGTTTAATATCTCTTGAGTTACACAAGGATTTATATTAGCCCTCGTCTTTTTACCTGTTTGATCCTCTGCTGCCATCATTACTTCATCTTCCAAAACTACCCATTCTTCTCCTTCTGTATCCCTTTTCTCCGTTCTTGTCAACCGCCGTTCCCTGATGCTCTCTCTGAAACTCTCTACAACCTCTGGTTCTTTCAGTCTCTCCAAGTTCCATCTCCTTAAATTTCCACCTTTTTGCAGTTTCTTCAGTTTTAATCTACAGTTCATAATCAATAGATTATAGTCAGAGTCCACATCTGCCCCTGGAAATATCTTACAATTTAAAATCTGGTTCCTAAATCTCTGTCTAACCATTATATAATCAATATGAAACCTTTCTGTGTCTCTATGTCTCTTACACGTGTACAGCTTACTCTCATTGTTCTTAAACCAAGTGTTGGCTATGATTAAATTACGCTTTGTGCAAAATTCTACCAGATGACTTCCACTTTCATTCCTTTCCCCAGCCCATATTCACCGACTACTCTTCCATCGCTTCCTTTTCCTTCTACTGAATTCCATTCCATCATAACTATTAAATTTTCGGCCCCCTTTCTAACATTTGTGAAACTGGTTCTTATCTGTCTTTCTGCCACAGTTGCACAAGGATGCTCTGCGCGTGTTTTAGGAATTTGGTGTGAGCCTACAGCCTGCAAGGTAGGAAGATAGAATCTCACACATGCAGAATTCAGAAGAGTGCAGCTATACAGACAGTGATGCAATCAGACAATGATCTCAATGTCGGTTCCACTACACCCCCTGCAAATGAAACGTTATCGCTAACAGAAATTAGTGTACTGTTACAAGCGTAACTATATGTTAGCAAAAATAAAAAATAAAACAGATTTTTGTTAATAAGGCATATTTTATTATAAGTATGACTTCATGACATAGAAATTTTACAAAAATTACGTACATGGTGGTAAAATATTGGTATTTGGAGTTTACAACTGTGAAGCGAAATTCCTAGTTAATCAGAGGTTCTTTAATGGTTAGATGGTTGATTCCCACGTCTGGGGATCGATAAAAATTCAAACAGATTAAATACAGTTGGGGTCAGACATATCAGTTAAGAAAATAACCAATTAATGAATGAGGTTAGTAAAGACCAGTCAGAAAAAAGTACACAATTAAGATAATTTAATAACTTCAGAGTATAAAGCACTGTACAGTGGCTGGTCAGTTCTTTTCGTTAAATCGGATATCTCGCGTTTCTGCTGCAATTCTGCCCGACAATCATTAATATGTTTAACTACAGGTCATGGCTGAATGTACAAAACTTAGGCGAGACTGAGACACCCACCGTTCGAGTGTCATTTGAGTATCACCTGCTGTCATAGTGCAAGCACACGTGTTTCCCTTTGATCGGCGGGGGCAGTGGCTGCTGTCAGCGCGAGCTGAAAACCTGAGAATCTATTCTAAACACCAGTCGGATTACAATTCCTGCATCTTCGGTGCATCAGTCTTCTTACTGGTTTGATGCGACTGCCTCTTCATCTCAGAGTAGGGCTTGCAACCTACGTCCTCAATTATTCGCTGTATGTATTACAATCTCTGTCTTCCACTACAGTTTTTGCCCTCTACAGCTCCCTCTAGTACCATAGAAGTCATTCCCTCATGTCTTAACAGATGTCCTATCATCCAGTCCTTTCTCCTTATCTGTGATTTCCACAAATTCCTTTCCTCTCCAATTCTGCGCAGTACTTCCTCATTTCTTATCTTATCAGTCCACCTTATTTTCAACATTCGTCTGTAGCACCACGTCACAGATGCTTCGATTCTCTTCTGTTCCGGTTTTCCCACAATCCATGTTTCACTACCATACAATGCTGTACTCCAGACGAACATTCTCAGAAATTTCTTCCTCAAATTAAGGCCGATATTTAATATTGGTAGACTTCTCTTGGCCAGGAATGCCCTTTTTGTTATTGCTGGTCTGCTTTCGATGTCCTCCTTGCTTCGTCCGTCATTGGTTATTTTACTGCCTAGACAGCAGAATTCCTTAATTTCATCTACTTCGGGACCATTAGTCCTGATGTTAAGTTTCTCACTGTTCTCACTTCTACCACTTCTCATTACCTTCGTCTTTCTTCGATTTACTCTCAGTCCATACTCTGTACTCATTAGGCTGTTCATTCCGTTCAGCAGATCATGTAATTCTTCTTCACTTTCACTCAGGATACAATGTCATCAGCGAATCGTATCATTCAATTTGAATTTTAATTCCTCTCCTGTTCTTTTACTTCCATCATTGCTTCCTCGACGTACAGATTGGACAGTAGGAACGAAAGGCTACATCCTTGTCTTACGGCATTTTTAATTTCTTGGTCATCCATATTATTCCCTCTTGCCTGTTGCACATTTTGTATATGACCCGTCTCTCCCTATAGTTTGCCCCTACTTTTCTCAGAATTTCGAACATCTTGCACCATTTTACACTGCCGAACGCTTTTTCTAGGTCGACAAATCCTATGAAAGTGTCTTGAGTTTCCTTTAGTCTTGCTTCCGTTATTAACTGCAAAGTCAGAATTGTCTCTCTCGTGCCTTTACCTTTCCCAAAACCAAACTGATCGTCATCTAGGGCATCCTCAATTTTCTTTTCCATTATTCTCGACGTTATTCTTTTAAGCAACTTGGATGCATGAGCTGTTAAGCTGATTGTGCGGTAATTCTCGCACTTGTCAGCTCTTGCCGCCTTCGTAATTGTGTGGATGATGCTTTTCCGAAAGTAAGATGGTATGTTGCCTGACTCATACATTCTACATATCAACGCGAATAATCGTTTTGTTGCCACATCCCCCAATGATTTTAGAAATTCTGATGGAATGTTATCTTCCCCTTCTGCTTTATTCGATCTTAAGTCCTCCAAAGCTCCCTTAAATTCTGATTCGAATACTGGATCCCCTGTCTCTTCTAGATCGACTCCTGTTCCTTCTTCTGTCACTTCAGCATTACTGCATTTACTAGGCAGTCTTGTATTTTAATAACCGTTTAAATTTGGTGTCGAATTGTTCGTGCTCTTTGCAGATTAGTTCAGATGTTCTTTGCACAACAGTATTTAGCATGGATAGCGACTGCGACTTCTGTGTTCGGATGCGGGCTGAGTTGGCATCCCTTCGCTCCCAGCTTCAGGCAGTGTTGCTTGAGGCTGTTGCCAATGAGCATCACTGTGGGGGTCCGGATGGGGGTTAGTCGGGGACGGCCAGCTCGTCTCATGCATCCCCCGATCGGACTACGGCTGTGGCTGCCCGGGAAACTGCCCACATTGAGGCTGACCCCTCACCCATGGTAGAGTGGGAGGTCGTCTCGAGGTGTGGCAGGGGGTGAAAGACATTTCGGAGGGCTGAACGGAAGGCCTCTCCAGTTTGTCCGACGAACCGGTTTCAGGCTATGTCTCCGGCTGATACTGATCTTCGGCTGCTTGTCCTGTTCCAGAGGTTGCCCCTCAGTGTGCAAGATCTGGGCGGTCACAGAGGGTGGGCTTACTGGTAGTTGGGAGCTCCAACGTCAGGCACGTAATGGGGTCCCTTAGGGGTATGGCCGCAAGGGAGGGGAAGAAAACCAATGTGCACTCCGTGTGCATACTGGGGGAGTCATTCCAGATGTGGAAAGGGTCATTCCGGATGCCATGAAGGGTACAGGGTGAACCCATCTACAGGTGGTCGCTTATGTCGGCACCAATGATGTGTGTCGCTATAGATCGGAGGAAATACTCTCTAGCTTCGGGTGGCTATCTGATTTGGTGGAGACTGCCAGTCTCGCTAGTGGGATGAAAGCAGAGCACACCATCTGCAGCATCGTCAACAGGACTGACTGCGGACCTTTGGTACAGAGCCGAGTGGAGGGTCTGAATCAGAGGCTGAGACGGTTCTGCGACCGTGTGGGCTGCAGATTCCTCGACTTCCGCCATAGGGTGGTGGGGTTTCGGGTTCTGCTGGATAGGTCAGGAGTCCACTACACACAGCAAGCGGCTACACGGGTAGCAGGGGTTACGTGACGTGGACTGGGCGTTTTTTTAGGTTAGATGGCCTCAGGCAAGTACAGAAAGGGCAACAGCCTGCCGCGTGAGATTAGCCGTTCGGTCTCAGGCGCTGCAGTCATGGACTTTGCGGCTGGTCCCTGTGGAGGTTCGAGTCCTCCCTCGGGCATGGCTGTGTGTGTTTGTCCTTAGGATAATTTAGGTTATGTAGTGTGTAAGCTTAGGGACTGATGACCTTAGCAGCTAAGTACCATAAGATTTCACACACGTTTTTTTGGCAACAGCCTCAAAGGGTGCGTGGCAAAGTCAGGACATGCGAGGACTAAGCAGCAATCGGTATTGTTATTGCAAACTGTCGAAGCTGCATTGGTAAAGTACCGGAACTTCAAGCGCTGATAGAAAGCACCGAAGCTGAAATCGTTATAGGTACGGAAACCTGGCTGAAGCTAGAGATAAATTCTGCCGAAATTTTTACAAAGGCACAGACGGTGTTTAGTAAGGATAGATTGCATGTAACCGGTGGTGGCGTGTTTGTCGCTGTTAGTAGTAGTTTATCCTGTAGTGAAATAGAAGTGGATAGTTCCTGTGAATTATTATGGGTGGAGGTTATACTCAGCAACCGAGCTAGTTTAATAACTGGCTCCTTTTACCGACCTCCCGACTCAGCAGCATTAGTGACAGAACAACTGAGAGAAAATCTGGAATACATTTCACATAAATTTCCTCAGCATGTTATAGTCTTAGGTGGAGATTTAAATTTACCGGATATAGACTGGGACACTCAGATGTTCAGGACGGGTGGTAGGGACAGAGCATCGAGTGACATTATACAGAGTGCCCTATTCGAAAATTACCTCGAGCAATTAAACAGAGTACCGACTCGTTGAGATTAAATCTTGGACCTAGTGATAACAAACAGACCCGAACTTTTCGACTCTGTAAGCGCAGAACAGGAAATCAGTGATCATAAGGCCGTTGCAGCATCCCTGAATATGTAAGTTAATAGGAATATAAAAAAAGGGAGGAAGGTTTATCTGTTTAGCAAGAGTACTAAGAGGCAGAATTCAGACTACCTAACAGATCAAAACGAAAATTTCTGTTCTGACAATGACAATGTTGAGTGTTTATGGAAAAAGTTCAAGGAAATCTTAAAATGCGTTTTAGACAGGTAAGTGCCGAGTAAAACTGTGAGGGACGGGAAAAACCCACCGTGGTTCGACAACAAAGTTAGGAAACTACTGCGAAAGCAAAGAGAACTTCACTCCAAATTTAAACGCAGCCAAAACCTCTCAGACAAACAGAAGCTAAACGATGTCAAAGTTAACGTAAGGAGGGCTATGCGTGAAGCGTTCAGAGAATTCGAAAGTAAAATTCTATGTACCGACTTGACAGAAAATCCTAGGAAGTTCTGGTCTTAGGTTAAATCAGTAAATGGATCGAAACAGCGTATCCAGACACTCTGGGATGATGATGGCATTGAAACAGAGGATGACACGCGTAAAGCTGAAATACTAAACACACTTTTCCAAAGCTGTTTCACAGAGGAAGACCGCACTGCAGTTCCTTCTCTAAATCCTAGCACAAACGAAAAAATGGCTGGCATCGAAATAAGTGTCCAAGGAATAGAAAAGCAACTGAAATCACTCAACAGAGGAAAGTCCACTGGACCTGACGGGATACCAATTCGATTCTACACAGAGTACGCGAAAGAACTTACCCTCCTTCTAACAGCCGTGTACCGTCAGTCTCTAGAGGAACGGAAGGTTCCAAATGATTGGAAAAGAGCACAGGTAGTTCCAATTTTCGTGAAGGGTCGTCGAACAGATGCGCAAAACTATAGGCCTATATCTCTGACACCGATCTGTTGTAGAATTTTAGAACATGTTTTTTGCTCGCGTATCATGTCATTTCTGGAAACTCAGAATCTACTCTGTAGGAATCAACATGGATTCCCGAAACAGCGATCGTGTGAGACCCAACTCGCTATATTTGTTAATGAGACCCAGAAATATTAGATACAGGCTCTCAGGTAGATGCTATTTTCCTTGACTTCCGGAAGGAGTTCGATACAGTTCCGCCTGATAAACAAAGTAAGAACCTACGGATTATCAGACCAGCTGTGTGGCTGGATTGAAGAGCTTATAGTAAACAGAACACAGCATGTTGTTCTCAATGGAGAGACGTCTACAGACGTTAAATTAAACTCTGGCGTGCCACAGGGGAGTGTTATGGGACCATCGCTTTTCACAATATATGTAAATGATCTAGTAGATAGTGTCGGAAATTCCATGCGGATTTTCGCAGATGATTCTACAGTATACAGAGAAGTTGCAGCATTAGAAAATTGCAGCGAAATGCAGGAAGATCTGCAGCGGATAGGCACTTGGTGCAGGGAGTGGCTACTGACCCTTAACATAGACAAATGTAATGTATTGCGAATACATAGAAAGAAGGATCCTTTATTGTATGCTTATATGATAGCGGAACAAACACTGGTAGCAGTTACTTCTGTAAAATACCTGGGAGTGTGCGTACGAAACGATTTGAAGTGTAATGATCATATAAAACTAATTGTTGTTAAGGCGGGTGCCAGGTTGAGATTCATTGGGAGAGTCCTTAGAAAATGCAGTCCATCAACAAAGGAGGTGGCTTACAAAACACTCGTTCGGCCTATACTTGAGTGTTGCTCATCAGTGTGGGATCCGTACCAGGTCAGGTTGACAGAGGAGATAGAAAAGATCCAAAGAAGAGCGGCGCGTTTCGTCACAGGGTTATTTGGTAACCGTGATAGCGTTACGGAGATGTTTAGCAAACTCAAGTGGCAGACTCTGCAAGAGAGGCGCTCTGCATCGCGGTGTAGCTTGCTCGCCAGGTTTCGAGAGGGTGCGTTTCTGAATGAGGTATCGAATATATTTCTTCCCCCTACATATACCTCCCGAGGTGATCACGAACGTAAAATGAGAGAGATTCGAGCGCGCACGGAGGCTTTCCGGCAGTCGCTCTTCCCGCGAACCACAAGCGACTGGAACAGGAAAGGGAGGTAATGACAGTGGCATGTAAAGTGCCCTCCGGCACACACCGTTGGGTGGCTTGCGGAGTATAAATGTAGATGTAGATGTAGAAGTTCAGATAAATCTTCCCCCTCATAGAGACTTTCAATGTATTCTTTCCACTTATGCGCTGTCTGCTCTGCATTTAGCAGTGGAATTCCGTTGCACTCTTAGTGTTATCACTCTTACTTTTAATGTCACCGAAGGTTGTTTTGACTTTCCTGTACGCTGAGTCTGTCCTTCCGACAATCATGTCTTTTTCTATTTCTTCATGTTTTTCTTGGAGCCATTTCATCTCAGCCTCCCTGCACTTCCTATTTATTTCGTTCCTCAGCGACTTGTTTTTCTTTATTCCTGAGTCTCATCGATCATTTTTGTACTTCCTCCTATCATCGACCAATTGAAGTATTTCTTGTGTTACCCATGGTTTCTTCTCAGTTTCCTTCTTCGTACCTATGTTTTCCTTCCCAACTTACGCGATGGCCCTTTTTAGAGATGTCCATTCCTCTTCAACTCTACTACCTACTGAGCTATTCCTTATTGCTGTATCTATAGCCTTAGAGAATTTCAACCATATCTCGTCATCCCTTAGTACTTCCGTATCCCACTTCATTTGTGTATTGGTTCTTCCTGACTGATGTCCTAAACTTCAGCCTATTCTTCATCACTACTATATTATGATCTGAGTGTATGTCTGCTCCTGGGTACGCCTTACAATCCAGTATCCGATTTCGGAATCTGTCGGACCATGATGTGATCTAACTGAAATCCTCCCGTATCTCCCGGCCTTCTCCAAGTATAATTCATCCTCGTGTGACTCTTGAACAGAGTATTTGCTATTGCTAGCTGACACTTGTTACAGAGCTCAATTAGTCTTTCTCCTCTCTCATTTCTTGTCCTAAGCACATATTCTCCTGTAACCTTTTCTTCTACTTCTTCCCACACAACTGCACTCCAGCCTCTCATGACTATTAGATTTTCATATCATTATCAGTATTGGTTTGCTGCTAATTCTGATAAGAAAAACCCTATCACTGAACTCCTCACAGTAACACACCCTCTGCCCTACCTTCCTACTCGCATAACGAATCCTACTCCCGCTGCTGCTGCTGCTGTTGATATTACCCTATACTCATCTGACCAGAAATCCTTGTCTTCTTTCCACTTCACGTCACTGACTCCTACTATATCTAGATTGAGCCTTTACATTTCCCTTTTAAGATTCTCTAAACGTTATCCTTCCGTTGAATATTCAATCTTTTTCTCATGGTAACCTCCCCCTTGTCTCTGCCCTCCCGGAAATCCGAATGGGGGACTAATCCGGAATCTTTTGCCAATAGATCATCATGACAATTCTTCAATTACAGGCCACACATCCTGTGGATACATGTTACATGTCTTTAATGCAGTGGTTTCCATTGCCTTCCACATCCACATTCCGTTGATCATTGCTGATTCTTCCCACCCCTAGGACAAGAGAGTGCCCTGAACCTCTGTCTGCTCCTCCGCCATCTTTGATAAGGCCGTTGGCAGAATGAGGGGTGATGTCTTATTCCAGAAGTCTTCGGCTGCCAGTGTTGATTATTAATCAAAATTTAATCATTGATGGGACGTGAACCCAGGACCATAGCTGTTTTGATTGTTAGTCAGTGTCGTTACCCCCTTTTTATCTCATTTTGTTCTATATAGTTCTTTGAATTTGTTCGTGGCGGACGTCCGATGACACTCGTTCAGGTTGTTCGTTGATCTGCTCACTCGGTTTTTTTATTGCAGAGGGTAGCTAAACCCTCTGACCGAACACGCTGAGCTACATTGCCGGCACCGCTAGACCATGGGTTTCCTACCTATTTGGCTGGAATATCATGTACATCATTGCCCTCAAATTGCTCGCAAGCATTAAGTGTCACTGCTTGGTGTGATTCTCCATAGTAGGAGACTTTACAGTTTAACTGCTTAAGACGAGCCTGTGAACAAGAGTTTATATAATGACTCTCGCAGTCGTCTCAGCATAGCGTGAGTCGCCGTACTTAAACACTTGACTATTTTTTGCAAGAGGAGGAGCGAATTACTCTGTCCGCAATTTGCCTGTATCAAAGCTGGTGTCCACACGTTTTCTTTTTGGCCAATCAGAGCCTTCGTACTTGTTATAACCCCGACGATTACAGTTTTTTGTAGCCTGTCACAGGCGTCGTTACTTTCGTAGGACAGAGTTTAAGTTCTGCTATATAATACTGAGATAAACACCTTTTCTTTTCATGCTAGTTTTAACACAGGTGGCTACTGTGATTCACCAATGTTTTGAGTTGGGTTTCTGTGGACGTTTTATCTGGCATCTCCCGCGGTGTTCCTGTACAAAGGATTTCTGAAGGGTAGTCCTTAAAAGCAGGCACAAGGGCTGCTTCTGTTGGCGGCCTAAGCAGTGGAACCGGTGCCTCATTGTGTCCACTACGTGTCCCACTGTTACGTTTCATCCGTGCAGGACAGCCGTGCCATCGTAAAATTCTTCTTCCCTCAGAACTGCGTCTCATAGCTCAGGTCAGGGAAATTACTTGCATACAATTACGAGTGTAAGTCTTAGTGTTTTTTCTACTCACGAAATGTTGGCTTATTTATTAGATCTGCATATCAATAAAATCATAGATTTTCACATAACTATGCCGTGTGACATATCAAGCTAACTGGAACTGTTTCAGGAATTCAGTTTAAGGTGTGTTATTTGTTTGACACCTTACACCTTAACTATCTGAATAACTTCTTTTATCTCATCATACTGTTCTTCTATCACCTCCTCATCTGCAGAGCTAGTTGGCATATAAACATGCACTGCTGATGTTGGGTGTGGGCTTCGTCTCTTTCTTGGCTACAAAAATGTGTTCACTATGCTGTTCATAGTAGCTTGTTTGTGTTCCTGTTTTTTTTTTTTAACTCATTATTAAACCTACTCCTGCATTACCCTAGTTGATTTTGTATTTACAACGCTGTATTCACCTGACCAGAAGTCCTGTTTCTCCTGCCATGGAACTTAACTAAGTCCCACTGTATGTAACTGAAACATATCCATTTCCTTTTTTAAATTTTCTGACATATATGCCCGATTAAGGGATCTGACATTCCACGCTCCAATCCATAGAACGCCAGTTTTGTTTGTCCTGTTAATGACGTCCTCCTGAGTTGTTCTCACCCAGGGATCCGAATGGGGGAGCCATTTTAGCTTCAGAGTATTTTACCCAAGAGGATAAAATAATCGTTTAACCACACAGTAGAGCAGCATGCCCTCGGGAAAAGTTACGGTAATAATTTCCACTTCCTTTCAGCCGATCTCAGTAACAGCACAGTAAGGCTGTTTTGGTTGATATTACCAGGCCAGGTCAGTCAATCATCCGGACCATTGTCCCTGCAACTACTGGAAAGGCAGTTGCTCCTTTTCAGGAACCACAAGTTTGTCTGGCCTCTCAACAAATACTCCTCCGTCGTGATTGCACCTAAAGTACAGCTATCTGTATTGCTGTGGCACGCAAGGCTCCCCACAGGCAGCAAGGTCCATGTTACAGTTATCTGTAGCAATAATCCTCTGCAATTCGCTGTTAGAAACAGAGTGCCAGAAACCCTATTATAATGTAAGAAATCATTGAGTTCAACGCGAATACGAAAAAAAAATCAGTATTAGGAATACCAATGAAGTGGGCCACAGTTCCACCTTCTGCCACTAAATGGCACCACAGTTGTGGCGATGCATTCGCTTTTGCTGGAAAATTTAAATGTCAAAAATGGGGGACGGTTGGAAGTTCGAAAAATTGGTGGGAAACTGAAAATAGTCCAATTTTCCTGTGTAAAAGACGCTGGAAATTTAAATATCAAAGATGGAGGACGCTGGGTAGTTTTAAAAATGGCGAAAATTCATGGTAATCGAAGATTTAGTTGACAGTAAATTTTAAAAATTGGCGGGAAATTTAAAACTCTAACTAGTGCCTCTCCCCCCTTCCTCTTCCCACCCTATCATAGCAAAGTCTTAAAAGAAGGTACCTAATCAGAATCATTTATTTTAAGAAATCCAACCATCTCAGGCGTGCTTTATACTCGCTCCCCTCCCCTTCATCCCCTCCCCACTCGTTATCTACAGCCAATCAAAACATATCATTAAAATTCAAGATGGCTGAAATAAATCAACTGTGTTAGTGGAAAATAAAAAACTATGTCCTCCAACCTATAAAAGTAAAGTATGCTTTATCTCCAGTTAATGGTAGTATAGTATTACAAATCCAAAACGACAGACACGGCGCATGTGTGTTAGTGGAAAATTAAAAATAACCATGTGCTCATTATTCTCTCCAACCAGGCATGGTGCAGTATTAAAAATGCAAGATGTTGGACGTAGACCGATTGTCTGCTTTATACTCCCCCCCCCCCTCTTTCCAACCAGTCAGAGTATACTATCAAAATAACGCCAGATATGTAGCAAAAAGCCATGTAACCCTCAGTTTAAAATCAAACATATTAACTAGTCCCATGGAACTCATAGACCTCTGGCTTAATGTTAAGGAGAAGCCAGGAACAAAGTTATGCATTGTTTACCTACACATACAAGCGATGTAAAATACTATCGTCCTTGAACACCTATCTCACTGAACGTAATCATTTCTCTCTACAGCAATATCTCTGAAACAAAGTAATCATTCTCTCTTTCACTGGGTGACTACAATTCCCACCTTGGGTGGTCACCATTCGGACTGGATGGTCACCATTCCGCCTGGGTTTCCACCCAGTAGCACCTAATGACTGACATCTGAGGCCCGATATCTGATTAATGATGCCTGACACCTGACATCTGTCATGCATGTCAGGTGTCAGACATCAGTGTTGCCTGCACTGATTCCTGACACCTGACATATTTTTCCTGACACCTGGTGCCTGCTGCCTGACAACTGACGGCTGTTGGTTGACATTATTTGGAGAGGTATAAATAGAGAGGTTTGCTCATAATCAGTTCAGTTGTGATAGTTGTGATTTAGTATTTATGTTGTCAACATGTGTCTCATTTCAATTGGACACCTGTCTTTACAGACAGGTGTTGAAATCTCGAGGAAATAACTGCAGGAATCTTACACTGATTCAAAAAAGACTGCTAAGAAGAAGAAGAAGACGATGATTAAAGAGGATGATTGCAATGATGAATATAAAAAAGAGGATGATAGTATTCACGATTGCAAAATGGTCTTCAAGAAATTGCCAGCACATTTCGACTCAAATTGGTGGAATGCTTAGGTTTCTTGCTGTCTTCGATAGTGGTAGGATATAATTCACATGATAACGACATACTTGTCACTGAAGAGAAGCTTTGTGAAGCTTCTATTATTGCACGAGGTTGAGGAAAATAAAGTGAATATCACTATTGAAAATGTAGCATATAATCACAGCAAACTTGATCAAAACATTGTCATTCAGTCCGCAGTTCGTGGTCGTGCGGTAGCGTTCTCACTTCCCGCGCCCGGGTTCCCGGGTTCGATTCAAGGCGGGTCTGGGATTTTCTCTCCCTCGTGATGACTGGGTGTTGTGTGATGTCCTTAGGTTAGTTAGGTTTAAGTAGTTCTATGTTCTAGGGGACTGATGACCATAGATGTTAAGTTCCATAGTGCTCAGAGCCATTTGAACCATTTGAACCATTGACATTCATTTGCAGTATATAAAAACAACCTACAATTCAAGTGTGAAATTGACACCATGAAGATGATGTAGGTCTACCCCAACTCATGGACATCATGAAAAACAAAGATAATCTACTAGCCTACTTGAGAAAATAAGGTTTCTCACCCTGTCATCCATGATAGTGATCTCAGTGATCTTCTGTATTTAAGAGGAACAGTGAGCTATCTTTGCCAGTTGAACGTAGAGCGTGTAACAGTGATAGCACAGATCAATTGTCTCATACTATTTGTTATAAACAGCAACTTTCCTCCGTTTTCCTTATGTTTCAGATGGTTAGCAAATGGACTACAGAAGAATTGTGATTGGCAAAACAGGCTGCTGCTGCTGGACTGTCGATTACAAAGGCTGCAGAGAAATTTAAAATACGTGCTACCACACTGCAAGACAGATTACTTACTGGAAATGCGTTGGGCTCTTAGGAAAGTCCTACTTGGAATAACACAATAGTGCTCTTTCTGTAAAAATTAATGTTATCCCTCTTACAGTTTTAAACACGGCTCTTTCTCAGCAACCATTCATAAGTTTGCAATGTAGGAATCACACAACCATCCGGTTGCAAATAACTGTTTGGTACATTGGCCAAAGTTTCGACGCCTCTAAGGATGTCGTCATCAGAATGAAATTTTGAGAACCCCTGTAAAAAAATACGAAAACACTTAAGTATGATACAAAATTACCCAATGTGACAATGGTTATGATGTACAAAGGCAACTTAAAATTACGTTGCGGAAAGCCAGTGGTCAGAGTTTACACCAGCTATGCTGAAGCCAAGAAAGAAAAAAGAAAAAGAAAGGTTTCGCCACCTATCGGACGCGGACAGTGACATGTGCCCATTTGAAACATTTTAACAGAAATAATTGAAAAAAACGACAGTTAATTATAAAAACAAAATACAAAGGAAGAGAGCTTAATATCTTTTTAAAAGATGGTCAGAGTTTACATCAGCTATGCTGAAGTCAAGAAAGAAAAAAGAAAAAGAAAGGTTTCGGCACCTATCGGACGTGGACAGTGACATGTGCCCATTTGAAACATTTTAACAGAAATAATCGAAAAAAACGACAGTTAATTATAAAAACAAAATACAAAGGAAGAGAGCTTAATATCTTTTTAAAAACATACTGGGTGAGTCACTAACTATTGAAACCTAGAATAACTCCAAACGTATGATAATAGCTGCAAAGTTTGTGGGACAAATGTTGCATGCGACGGGGAGGGGGGGGGGGGGGGCATAATATGACGTTGGTTTTTTGCTGGTAGGTGGGGTCGTGCAGAGGCATGAAGGACAACATTGATTTTTTAAATGGGATGCTATATCTTCTGGTAAACCTTCCGGGATGTAAGGTCATGGTCCATGAAACTCTTCAGCTCCTAACGTTTCGTCCAGAGCTGAGCTGGACATCTTCAGAGGGGTGTTTCTCCTCCGGTGAGTCTTGCCGACTGACGGGGATGCTATAGTTTGGAACTTATTTTCTGATAGCGGCTATCGAGACAAATCCAATAATGTGTAACAGTAAGGTATTTGAAGGTCAACGAAGGTAAAAAAAAGGTGGCATGAACGTCCATTTACAGAAGATGGTCGAAATGATCACCATTGGTATCAGTGCAGTGTTGCAATCTTCTTATCATGGATTGACTGGTATTCCTTATCACTTCGGCACTTATCGAAGCCCATGCTCTGGCTATTCTCTCCCGTATATCGTGCAAATAGTAAACATTCGCCGAATATGGCGTATCTACCTAACGTGCCATTGACATGTAAACACCATTCGACGGTTTCGCAATACAACACTAATAGGAACGGTAAGACTAGTATCGTCGAATCAAGCGAATGTGAATGATGTATTCCTTCGAAGAACAAGTCGATATACTTCTCATTTACGGAGAATGCCAACGAAAGTGAGTGAGAGCTAGAGACTTATACTCTGAAATATATCCTCAACGTACTCACCCTAAACGTCGTACATTTAAATATCTGTATGATAAATTGAGAACAACTGGATCTTTAACGCATCGGAAACATATCCGGCAAAGGAAAGTTACTAACGAGGGAACGGTAATTGGTACTCTTGCCACTGTGGTTCGAGATCGTTGTGTTAGTTCGCGTCAAATCGCAAGGGAATCTGGCACGAGCCAGAGTAGTGTTGTTCATGTTCTGCATCGCCATAAATATAATCCTTACCAAATCAGTTTTGTCGCCTTTCAAAGAAATAATGTGGCCCTCAACTATGTACCCTCAGACTCATAGCTTAAATATTAAAAGTTTTGGCTGGTTTCGTTGTCTAGGGGCTGGGACACGTAGTTGCCGCATTATAAACCAAATACTGCTGAATCTACAGTATACAAGATGAGCATACACATGAATCGAATGGTCGAAGGTTCCTGTCACTTGGCAATTGCGAATTTTGAATGTAACATAGAAATTTATAAATGAAAGAGTGCAATTAAATAAAATCGGCAAATACTTTTTTAACAACTTTAAATGATGAGTACTTTAGCAGAAGTACCTTTAAGAATGCCGTTTATTACTGCAAAACACTTATTGGTGTCGATGGTCCAGCGATTAAATAAAATATAAGTTGAATAACAGGGAAACAATAGATTCCTATTTCACATAATTAGTTATGAACAACAACATAGCTCGTGAGATGTTCACTTCTAAATGCATACTACGTGTTCACTGCAGAAGCTACGGAAATCTCAGAAGTGCACAAGTCGGCACTACGAAATATTTCTATCTCCCGCGACTACACGCAAACTGCTCAACACTCTCCAAGTATTTCCTGCGAGCGTCCGTCTCTCCTTTCCGTCCACCACTCTTCCGTGTCCTGTGCGACCCGATGCTCCTCACTCACTTCCATACAGTCTCTGCGTTCTTCGGTAGTCTCCTATTGTAGTAACGAGTGCTGTGACTGGCTAGAGCGCTCCCTAAGGCAATGCACACTCATAAATGTACTGGAACACACACGAAATACTGGATTTACATTTGAATAACTTTAAATTAAATATTCATATGGCTGGACCATAAACACGCTCTAACACACATTATTAAATACATAAACAAATTAAATAAACATATATCAAAGGAATAGAAACAAAACTAGGCCTAATATCTCTGTGCTTTCTAAAACACAGTAAATTTTTGACCGATTTCTTCATGAATAACATAGACAAATAAACATATTTATAAGCATGCTGCTACCGTTTTTTCGTGTCACTGTGGAGTACTTATGGCCTGACGCGATCAATAGTAATCGGCCACTTTGACCTCCAATAACTCATGTACTATTCTAGTTACATGTCTGTAATTCATACCAATTTAGGTTTGCACTAATAGCTTTCTAAAGACGCGTCGGTCGACAAAATCGGATGAACCGTTTTGATTTTGGAAATTCGTTGCTGGATGTTACTTGTATAATTTAGTCATATACTAAACTTTAAACTAATAAAGATATTGAAAATCTGATTACACCATCAGAATTGTCGTGCAAATAATGCTAATGTACATGTTTCTTTTTAAGGTATCCTGATTCCTCTGGCTATTATTAATTTCTACATGAACTGTAAAATGTCTGCTATTATGGTTTCACAAAGTCCGCCATCGTTGGCACTCCCGACATTCAAATTTCCTTTATCGACACAAAGCACAGTCGTCGACACAGCGTCAACATGGAATTCCCAACCACGCGGTCGGCCTGGACCACGCGCTGGGGCTACCCCTCTGGCTCCGGCTGATGGTCGGCACCACGCGGTTGCTGACGAGCCCCGGCTTGAAGAGAGGCCCGTGCGGCCACGCCAACTCCGAACTTGGAATATTTTCAGGGCGCCACAATTCGCCAGTTACGTCACAGTTCCCACCAAGAATTAAATGGAACGGATTGCTTGCGTCGCACTGAATTCTGCCGATGGGCTCAACTTCAGATTCAGAAGGATGACACATTTATTAATTTGATTTTATTTACTGACGAAGCCACATTCACCAACCATGGAAATGTTGATTTGCATTACATGCATTGTTGGGCAACTGAAAATCCACGTTGTCTTCGGCAAGTTGCACACCAAAAACCGTGGTCAGTGAGTATATGGTGTGTGATTCTGGAGGACAGAATTATAGGCCCCTATTTCATCGAAAGAAATATTAATGGTAGGAAGCACACCACATTTCTGCAAGAAACATTAAGTCTGTTATTCGAAGAAATACCTTTAGGAACAAGGAACAGAATGTGGTATCAACACAATGGGTGTCCGGCAAATTTTTCGGTGATGGCTGGAAATGAGTTGCAGAGACAATTCCCAAATCGTTGGATTTGACATGCAATGTGTCGTCGCCGGCTTGACGCCTCAGGATTTTCTTGTGGGGATTCGTAAAAGACATTGTTTATAAAGACGTTCCAACTACACTTGAAGATATGCGAGATAGAATCGTCAGAGCATGTGCTTTGATAAGTGCTGATGTGATAAGGAATACCACTCAATCCATGATGAGAAGATTGCAACACTGCATTGACATCTATGGTCATCACTTCGAACACCTTCTGTAAATGGATGTTTATGCTATCTTTGTGACCTTCGTTGACCTTCAAAGACCTTGCTGTTACACATCATTGGGTTCATCTCAATAGCCGCTATCAGAAAATGAGTACCAAACTATAGCATCCCATTTAAAAAAATAGAGTTGACCTTCATGTCTCTAAAGCAATCCCACCAAGGAACAAAAACCCAACGTCATATTATGGCCCACGTTGTCCATGCAACTTTTGTCCCACAAACTTTTCAGCTCCTATCCTACTTTCGGAATTGTTCTAGGTGGCAACAGTTATTGATTCACTCTGTATAGTAGTCAAGCAGATGGAGTATAACTAAGATTCATCTACTAGGCTGTACAGAAATTGCTATTACGTAAAAGACTGAATGATACAGAAAATTTGTACAAACAGTTGTACAATCCAAAAAATATCTGCATAAAGGTAACTTTAGTAGTATACATCTACGAGATTCGAAGAAAAAGATGTTTCGGAACTAGAGGCAAAAAAATGTAATAAAAAATAGAGGAATTAAAAATTCCACAGGAAGTGGATTAAAACCATTGAAAAATTCTTTTGTTTTGTAATTGTAACTGTTCATTGAGAATAAGATCATCGTTCTTAAAAATATGGTTGATAATCTCCAGCTCTTCGAGTACGACAACCCATGACCTTTCCTTTCTATACGTAAAATGGAAATTTCTTCAACACTTTTCGGTTTGTGGTCGGAAATTAACAGATGGTTAGCAAAAGCGGAATTATGTACATTAGTGCCTCTACTTTTCAATGAATGTTCCTTGTATCTGACATTAGAAGCTTTGCCAATTTTTCCAATATAATAATATGCCCTGCTTCTTATAAAATTCGTTGTCACTTAATTAAAAAATATGGGTGCAAAGTTGTCTTTCCCACCAACAATAACTTGCAAAAAAAGCTTATTCACAATCTCAAGTCCACAATCGCACCTCTACAAAATTCAGGAGTGCATAAAATTACTTGTGATACTTGTCCCGGTTATTATATATGACAAACTGGAGACCAGAATAACAACAAAAAGACAATTGTTATTTATTAGATTTTTCCAGGGACAAATGATCTTCAGTCTCCCCGCCTCCGTCACATAGTTTTAAGTTCAGAACCAAGTTTTATAGACCGATATGTGTGGAAAATAACCTGATGGAAATAGTGTGATAATCGACATAAACATGGGAATTCTTGCATTGTCGATTTATTTTGCAGACATTTTAGCATACTGTGACATCTGGTAACTATCATAGGTAGGAAGATAATTAGTTTAGGGCTCTGCTTTGGCTTAAACCAAATGTGGTTCATAAATGGAACTTTGAACGTTTTTACCAGTGCAGACCTCTGTTGGCTACAGTGAGAGCAAATCACGGTAAAAAGCTCGAACATACAGCACTTTTTAACAGTAGAGACCTCTGTGGGTGACGATAATCAACTGGGATATACACTGAAGCGCCAAAGAAATTGGTATCAGCATGCATGTTCAAATACAGAGATATGTAAACAAGCAGAATATGGCGCTGCGGTCAGCAATGCATACGTAAGACAACAATGGTTCATATGGCTCTGAGCACTATGTGACTTAACATCTATGGTCATCAGTCCCCTAGAACTTAGAACTACTTAAACCTAACTAACCTAAGGACATCACACAACACCCAGTCACCACGAGGCAGACAACAATGGTCTGGCGCAATTGTTAGATCGGTTACTACGGCTGCAATGGCAGGTTATCAATATTTAAGTGAGTTTGAACGTGATGTTACAGCCGGGGCACGAGCGATGGGACACAGCATCTCCGCGGTAGCGATGAAATGAGGATTTTTCCGTACGACCATTTCGCGGGTGTACCGTGAATATCAGGAATCCGGTAAAGCATCAAATCATCGACATCGGCTCGGCCGGAAAAACATCCTGCAAGAACGTAACTAACGAGGACTGAAGAGAATAGTTCAAAGTTAGCAGATTTCAATGCTGGGTCATCAACAAGTGTCAGCGTGCGAACCATTTAACGAAACATCGACATGGGCTTCCGGAGCCGAATACCCACTCATGTATCCTTGATGACTGCACGACACAACGCTTAACGCCTCACCTGGGCCCGTCAGCGCTGACACTGGATTGTTGATGACTGGAAACATGTTGCCTTGTCGGATGAGTCTCGTTTCGAATTCTATCGAGCGTACTGAAGTGTCCGGGTATGGAGACAGCCTCATGAACCCATGGACCCCGCATGCAGCTGGTGGAGGCTCTGTAATGGTGTGAGGCGTGTGCAGTTGGAGTGATATGGGACCTCTGATACGTCTAGATACGACTCTCACACGTGTCTGATCATCCGCATCCATTCACGTCCATTGAGCATTCCGACGGACTTAAGCGATTCCAGCAAGACAATGCGATACTCCGCACATCCAGAATTGCTACAGTGGGGCTTCAGGAACACTCTTTTGAGTTAAGCTCTTCCGTTGCCACGGAACTCCCCAGACATGAACATTATTGAGCCTATCTGGTTGCCTTGCAATGTGCCGTTACGGATTTATAGAAAGCCCTGCATTACTCATGATGTCAGCTCCCTCCAGCACTACTTCAGACATTAGTCGAGTCCATGCCACGTCGTGTTGCGGCACTTCCGCGTGCTCGCGGGAGCCCTGCACCGTGTTAGGGAGCTGTACCAGTTTCTTTGGCTCTTCAGTGTAATACAGCAGTTAATTTTATTTCACATTTTTAGGGTTTATGGAATAGTCTTTAAAGTTAAACTCATGTTTGACAACTATGTATTCCGACTTCATTATTTATATTTTACTAGTACAAGCAAGCGTTGGCTTTTAATTATTTATAGAGGCCATGTTTATATGTTCGTTAGAAGTCTATAATAAACGTTATATAGCTTCGTATGATATTTACCTATACGGCTGATGAGCCAGTTCATAAACCATGATTTGGAAGTCAGTAATGAAAACATGGTTCATTAATTTTTACAGGAATTAGATGTTTTCATGTATTTTTGATGAATATTTCGGATACTTTCGAGCACAGCTCAGATGAGGCCGCGCTGTAATACTACGCTGCCATTGGAGGAGAGGACCGGTAGGTGATTAATATCTTTATAAACAATTCAGATCGTTCTGATACATTTGAGAATAGCCACAAATGGGGCTGCTCTGTAATTGGCCCTTTCATTTTTGTACTAGTCTCTGAATGGAAGAAAGGAAAAGGTAATGGAAAATGTTTCAAATAGCTCTGAGCACTATGAGACTTAACGTCTGAGGTCATCAGTCCCCTAGAACTTATAACCATTTAAACCTAACTAACCTAAGGACATCACACACATCCATGCCCGAGGCAGGATTCGAACCTGCGACCGTAGCGGTCGCGCAGTTCCAGACTGTAGCGCCTAGAACCGCTCGGACACCCAGGCCGGCCAAGGTAATGGACTTGTGTGTGTGTGTGTGTGTGTGTGTGTGTGTGTGTGTGTGTGTGTGTGTGTGTGCCATTCCACTCATCTAATGCATATCTTTGACTTTCAAGTTTAGGTTACGTGATTTTTTACTGCATATTGTGCACCATTTTCTAATAATGTGCTGTAATTGGCTGGAAAGAGGAGGGTGTGGGATACAAAGCACATGTTTTTTTCCCCCGGAAACACAGTTGGGCTATTTGCGTCATCTTCAATTTTTAGTACTTAATTATGATTTACTGGAGATAAGATGAGGGGGAGATGTATAAAACACAACTGGGCTATGAAGTTAAGAAGAATTCCGCTGACAGCTGGTAAAATACACTCCTGGAAATTGAAATAAGAACACCGTGAATTCATTGTCCCAGGAAGGGGAAACTTCATTGACACATTCCTGGGGTCAGATACATCACATGATCACACTGACAGAACCACAGGCACATAGACACAGGCAACAGAGCATGCACAATGTCGGCACTAGTACAGTGTATATCCACCTTTCGCAGCAATGCAGGCTGCTATTCTCCCATGGAGACGATCGTAGAGATGCTGGATGTAGTCCTGTGGAACGGCTTGCCATGCCATTTCCACCTGGCGCCTCAGTTGGACCAGCGTTCGTGCTGGACGTGCAGACCGCGTGAGACGACGCTTCATCCAGTCCCAAACATGCTCAATGGGGGACAGATCAGGAGATCTTGCTGGCCAGGGTAGTTGACTTACACCTTCTAGAGCACGTTGGGTGGCACGGGATACAAGCGGACGTGCGTTGTCCTGTTGGAACAGCAAGATCCCTTGCCGGTCTAGGAATGGTAGAACGATGGGTTCGATGACGGTTTGGATGTACCGTGCACTATTCAGTGCCCCCTCGACGATCACCAGTGGTGTACGGCCAGTGTAGGAGATCGCTCCCCACACCATGATGCCGGGTGTTGGCCCTGTGTGCCTCGGTCGTATGCAGTTCTGATTGTGGCGCTCACCTGCACGGCGCCAAACACGCATGCGACCATCACTGGCACCAAGGCAGGAGCGACTCTCATCGCTGAAGACGACACGTCTCCATTCGTCCCTCCATTCACGCCTGTCGCGACACCACTGGAAGCGGGCTGCACGATGTTGGGGCGTGAGCGGAAGACGGCCTAACGGTGTGCGGGACTGTAGCCCAGCTTCATGGAGACGGTTGCGAATGGTCCTCGCTGATGCCCCAGGAGCAACAGTGTCCCTAATTTGCTGGGAAGTGGCGGTGCGGTCCCCTACGGCACTGCGTAGGATCCTACGGTCTTGGCGTGCATCCGTGCGTCGCTGCGGTCCGGTCCCAGGTCGACGGGCACGTGCACCTTCCGCCGACCACTGGCGACAACATCGATGTACTGTGGAGACCTCACGCCCCACGTGTTGAGCAATTCGGCGGTACGTCCACCCGGCCTCCCGCATGCCCACTATACGCCCTCGCTCAAAGTCCGTCAACTGCACATACGGTTCACGTCCACGCTGTCGCGGCATGCTACCAGTGTTAAAGACTGCGATGGAGCTCCGTATGCCACGGCAAACTGGCTGACACTGACGGCGGCGGTGCACAAATGCTGCGCAGCTAGCGCCATTCGACGGCCAACACCGCGGTTCCTGGTGTGTCCGCTGTGCCGTGCGTGTGATCATTGCTTGTACAGCCCTCTCGCAGTGTCCGGAGCAAGTATGGTGGGTCTGACACACCGGTGTCAATGTGTTCTTTTTTCCATTTCCAGGAGTGTAGATAGAAGGGATACTACTAAAATCAATTGGCATTCCCTCTTGGCTTCTGTCGAATGAAGATGCATCTGAAGTACAGAATTTCCTCGTTAAGGTATGTTGTTCTAATTCTACACAATAACTGGTATCTCAGCTATAAATGCAATAAGCGACACTCAACAATATAATTTTAAATGTATGTTTTCATAACAAGACCCTGGATACTATCGAATTACATATCATATAAAAATAAAACCATGCATTCTTCCTACTTTCATAATATTAAGAAGAGGTCCGCTGACAGATAGTCAAATTATTGTTTTACTGAAACACAACAGGTTTCGCGGCCTAAAGCCGCACCTTCAGGTGCAACAATGTTGAAAGATCATTGGGGCACTCATCACTCCTAGTCTAGATACGTCAGTCAGTGAATATTGTCTACTTTATCATGATAGTAGCGATGGTTACATCTACGACGTTTTAATTTTGTTGCACCTGATAATGCGGATTTTGGCCTCGAAACCATTTTCGTATCAATAAAACAAGAATTTTACCAGCTGTCAGTAGAATTCTTCTAACAGCATGCCTTTCGACAGCTGCGGCTGCTCAGAATATAAAATACGTTGTCCCTACTTTCATTTTTCGTGTTAGATACCAAAATGCTTATCTTTGCCAGGACTGGCCTCTTTGTCTGTGGTAGTCAGATTTTTATGTTATCCTTGCTTCGCCTGTCATCGGTAACTTTCCTTCCAAGGCAGCACAATTCTTTACTACTTCTAATTAGTGATCAAGAGTTTCGACAGATCCTGTAATTCTTCTTCATATTCCCTTGGGATAGCAATGTCATCATCGAATCTCATCACTGGTCTTATTTCACCCTGAATCTTAATACAACTCTTGAACCTTTATTTTACTTCTGTCATTCCATCATCGCTTCTCCAATGCGTAGACTGAACAGTAGGGGTGAAAAACTCCATCTCTTAGTTACACTTTTTATAAAACAATCACTTCGTTCTTGGTCTTCCTGTCTTATTGCTCCCTTTTGGTTCTTGTACGTATTGCGTATTACCCGTCTTTCCCCCATATCTCACTCCTATTCTTCTCAGAAACCGAACAACTTGGTCCATTTTACACTGTCGAATTTTTTTGCTTGGTTGACGAATTCTATGAGCGAGACTTGATTTTTCTTTTATCTTGCTTCCATTGTCAAGTTCAATCCCACAAATGCCCGATCGTCGTATAATAGACCCTCTAATTTATTTTCCATTCCACTGCATATTATTCTCGTCAGCAGCTGCGATTCGTGAGCTGTTAAGCTCACTGTGCGATAGGTTTCGCACTTACTGCCCTCGATATCTGTTAAATAGTGTGAATGACATTTTACCGAAAGTCTGATCGTATGTCGCCAGTTTCATGGATTCAACACACTAACCTGAACAGTCCTTTGGTTGCCACTTCCACCAATGATTTTTGTAATTGCGATGGAATGCTATTAATCCCTTCGGCTTATTTGATCTCAAGTCTTCCAGAGTTCCTTTAAATTCTAATACTGGAGCATCTGTATCTTCCATATCGATTCCAGTTTCTTCTTCTATCACGTCACCAGACAAGTCGTTCTCCCGTAGAGGCCTTCAGTCTACCTTTTCCACCTATCGTCTTTCTCTTCTGCGTTTAATAATGGAATTTATATTGTGCTCTTAATGTTACAACCCTTGCTTTTAACTTCACATAAGGTTGTTTTGACTTTACTGCTTACTGATTCAGTCCTCACGACTATCATTTCTTTTCCGATTTTTTCACTTCTTTCATGCAACCAATTCACCTTGGGAGCCCTGAATTTCCTATTTATTTCATTCCTAAGGGATTTATATTGCTGTGTTTCTGTCTTTTCCCGAACATTTTAGAACTGCTTTCGTTGATCATTTGAAGTAGTTAATCTGTTACCAAGCATTTTCGCAGTTATTTTCCTTGTATCTATGTTTGTCTGTCCAACATCCGTGACTAATCTTTTGAGAGATGTCTTCTCTTCTTTAACTGAGCTGACTACTCTCGTGTTCCTTATTGCAGTATCCACATCCTTAATGAACTTCAAACGCGTCTCGTCATTCCTCAGTACTCTCGATTATGATTCCTAAAAGTAGGTAATATATTAAGAGTACTGAGAAAATCGCTTTACGTGACTGGTTGGTTCGTGAAGTTTTAGATGTGTATTATTTGCTGATGCCTTCACCCGCACGTCAGAGTCCTTGCTATTCTAATAGTACAGACATAATTATGCCGATAGTGGTCATACGTTAGAGTTCTCACGGTTTGTTTTAAGTAAAGTGCTTTAAGTAAAGTGCTTGTCTATCCTGTTCCCTCCTTTCTATGCCACTGTTGGTAGTAACTGTTTACAGCGTAATTTTAATGACATATTGTATATGCAGGATATATACTTATACACTCCTGGAAATTGAAATAAGAACACCGTGAATTCATTGTCCCAGGAAGGGGAAACTTTATTGACACATTCCTGGGGTCAGATACATCACATGATCACACTGACAGAACCACAGGCACATAGACACAGGCAACAGAGCATGCACAATGTCGGCACTAGTACAGTGTATATCCACCTTTCGCAGCAATGCAGGCTGCTATTCTCCCATGGAGACGATCGTAGAGATGCTGGATGTAGTCCTGTTGAACGGCTTGACATGCCATTTCCACTTGGCGCCTCAGTTGGACCAGCGTTCATGCTGGACGTGCAGACCGCGTGAGACGACGCTTCATCCAGTCCCAAACATGATCAGTGGGGGACAGATCCCGAGATCTTGCTGGCCAGGGTAGTTGACTTACACCTTCTAGAGCACGTTGGGTGGCACGGGATACATGCGGACGTGCATTGTCCTGTTGGAACAGCAAGTTCCCTTGCCGGTCTAGGAATGGTAGAACGATGGGTTCGATGACGGTTTGGATGTACCGTGCACTATTCAGTGTCCCCTCGACGATCACCAGTGGTGTACGGCCAGTGTAGGAGATCGCTCCCCACACCATGATGCCGGGTGTTGGCCCTGTGTGCCTCGGTCGTATGCAGTCCTGATTGTGGCGCTCACCTGAACACGCATACGACCATCATTGGCACCAAGGCAGAAGCGACTCTCATCGCTGAAGACGACACGTCTCCATTCGTCCCTCCATTCACGCCTGTCGCGACACCACTGGAGGCGGGCTGCACGATGTTGGGGCGTGAGCGGAAGACGGCCTAACGGTGTGCGGGACCGTAGCCCAGCTTCATGGAGACGGTTGCGAATGGTCCTCGCCGATACCCCAGGAGCAACAGTGTCCCTAATTTGCTGGGAAGTGGCGGTGCGGTCCCCTACGGCACTGCGTAGGATCCTACGGTCTTGGCGTGCATCCGTGCGTCGCTGCGGTCCGGTCCCAGGTCGACGGGCACGTGCACCTTCCGCCGACCACTGGCGACAACATCGATGTACTGTGGAGACCTCACGCCCCACGTGATAAGCAATTCGGCGGTACGTCCACCCGGCCTCCCGCATGCCCACTATACGCCCTCGCTCAAAGTCCGTCAACTGCACATACGGTTCACGTCCACGCTGTCGCGGCATGCTACCAGTGTTAAAGACTGCGATGGAGCTCCGTATGCCACGGCAAACTGGCTGACACTGACGGCGGCGGTGCACAAATGCTGCGCAGCTAGCGCCATTCGACGGCCAACACCGCGGTTCCTGGTGTGTCCGCTGTGCCGTACGTGTGATCATTGCTTGTACAGCCCTCTCGCAGTGTCCGGAGCAAGTATGGTGGGTCTGACACACCGGTGTCAATGTGTTCTTTTTTCCATTTCCAGGAGTGTATATTTTTCCGCCGTTATTTACAACTCTACAATAATCTTACAGCGTCAAATTCCTGTAAGACAGTCTTATAGTGATATCATTATTTTTAACCCATTAGGAAGACATTTTTTTCCGGTGGTGGTGGTTACTAACACAGGTGAGCTGGTGGTAATTCTTCACAGTGTCAATTTTGAGTGATGTGTTGCATGTGTGCGTACTTGGATTTTCCGCCTCAGTAGCTGAGTGGCCAGCGAGATGGTAGCCACGTAGAGGACCCGGCTTCGATTCCCGGTACTGCCAAGGATTTATCCTTGATGGGAAGTCTGGCACGCATTGCACTGAGCCTGATGCCAATTGAGGAACTGCTTGAGTGAATAATAGCGCCTCCACGGTCTGGAATGTTTGCAGAAACGGCCAGGACAATGGTGTGCTGACGACATGCCCTTCCATATCGCACTCACATGGAACCACAAGACAGAGGATGACGCGGCGGCCGGTAGACTTACCTTGGGCCTGGATGAGGATCTCGTTATTGTAATCTTATAGTGCCAGACTACCTCGCAACTTACGTCTCCAATTATTTGCGGGATGCACTCCAGTCTCTGTCTTCCATTACAGTTTTTGCCCTCTACGTTTTCCTCTAGTACCATGGAAGGCATTCGTTGATGTCTTAACAGCTGTCCTACCATCCTGTCCCTTCTTGTCAGTGTTTTCCACATAATCCTTTCCTTCTGATACTGCGCAGAACTTCATTGTATTTACCCCATTAATGATGCAAGATAAGTTAATCCTAGTTTTGGTACGCAGAAAAAGCGCAATTTTTTGCAGTGTGCTAATTTTGTAACGTGATATATGAGTGTATTCGTTAAAATATTGGACTGTGACGATTGTTCAACTTTTAATGTCTGGTATTTATTTGTATCTTAGGATGACAATCTTGAAAAGTGAGACACGATCAGTGTCACTGCAGCAAATTGGACCAAAACTGTAAATTTCAGTGGGAGGTGTTCACACAATGGCGTGCTTATAGAAAATGTGACAGATTTTAACGAAATATGAAGTTACACATTAATAATGCAGTGACCAGGTCCTCATGGACTTGATACATAACAATACCTAACTTGTTAAATGAAACAATGTGGTGATTGTTAAAATTAAAAGTCTCGCACTTATGTTCGTATTTGGATTACAGTTTTCAAAAGCGAAAGAAGATCGGTCTAAAAATTTAATAACATTGTAAACAGCAGTGACAGGTATCCATATATTTGAATGCTTACTAAAAATGTTATGATATCTTTATAGTAACTAAGACAATAGGCCAATGCACACCTTCGTATTTTTAAGTCGCACGCTGTAACATCAAAGTGTCTGATCGTAAATTAATGTAATATTTAGCGCCTTTTTTATTTAGGATAACTCTGCACCTATTTCCTTGATAGTCCTCCAACTTCGGTGCACAGGTCTCAACTGACGACCCTCACACAATTGGAATAGTAACAATAGGGGGAAGGAAGTTGAGAACTTCTTTTACCTCCATTAGTATATCACACAACTGCCTGAGGGGTGTGGGTGGAACTTTACCTTCACATGTGACAGGTATCAAGTTACATGGTCACCCATAATATACCAAACATAACTGCCGAAGAGGCGTGGTGGTGAGTTGCTTTTTCACATCATATGTACCTGCACTCGAGCCCACATTGATCCTATACTTATATCGGCGAAGGAATGAAGATATATTCCGACGTCAACGGTAACAAACACTTAATAAGAACGGGATAAAACGAAGAGGACATTGTTTGGGTGCATACAAAGGGCGCTGGGCGTTCAAAAAGTTATGCACAGTCGTCTCTAATTTTTTTTTTTTTTTTTTTTTTTGCAGGAGCAGAATGAAATTTTGGTGAACATACTTGTAACATTAGCTATAAGTTGGTATATAAAAGTATTTTCTTTTATTTACAGGTGAGCCATAATGGACCGTGAAGTAGATGTCAGGTTGTGACAACATTCGGTAATGGAGTTCCTCTTCAAGACCGGCGATGACTCTGCCACATCGATTCACAGGAAGTTGTTCCCTGTTTCTGGGGAGGACACAGTGGATCGCAACAGTATCCAGCGGTGGTTGCAGAGGTTTAAAGAAGGTGATTTCTCTCTACTAGACAATCCACGATGCGGTTGACCATCGACAGCAGTGAGTGATGTGAATAAGGGGACCATTGATCAAATCATCCAAAATGACTGATGTGTGACGACACAACAGCTTGCTGGAATGACTTGTTTGTCACTGGGTAGTGAGGTATCACTGGTACAGTCACTAACGTACAGAAAAATCTGTGCACGTTGGGTGTCTAGATTACTGACAAGAGAAATGAAAGCGATGAGGAAAAATGTGTGCGAGGGTCTCATGAAGACCTTTACTTAAGAGTGGAAACAGTATTTTGACGGCGTCATTACCCAGGATGAAACATGGTTGTTTTTGTCCGAACCTGAGAGCAAAACCCAATCCATGGAGTGGCATCATCCGGGTTCCCCTCGGAGGAAGAAACCAAGACTTTCACGAACAGCAGGCCGGAAGGTGATGGCATCCTTCTTCTGGGATCAGTGTCGTGTCATTTTCATTAACTTTTTGGAACCTGGCTCCACAATTAACCGGGACTGTTACTGTTTGTCATTGGACAAGCTGCGACGTGCCATCAAGACCCACAAACCACAGTTTCAGGGTCAACTCATCAGACTGCACCATGACAATGCCAAACCCCATGCAGCCTTTATGACGCAGGAGAAAATCAGGAAAATGGGTTGGAAAATTGTTCCTCTCCTCCCTACAGCCGGTCGCGGTGGCAATGCGGTTCTAGGCGCTACAGTCCGGAACCGCGGGACTGTTACGGTCGCAGGTTCGAATCCTGCCTCGGGCATGGATGTGTGTGATGTCCTTAGTTTAGTTAGGTTTAAGTAGTTCTAAGTTCTAGGGGACTGATGACCTAAGATGTTAAGTCCCATAGCGCTCAGAGCCATTTTGAACCTCCCTACAGCCCGGACTTGGCTCCGTCTGATTTTTACCTCTTTGGTCGTCTGAAGGCCCACCTGCGCGTTAAAAACATTTGATAATGAGAAAGGCCTTATTTCCTGAGTCAAGCGCTAGTGTAAAACTCAATCCCCAGAATTTTACCAAAGTGCATCATGGAAAGAATGTTGGTCCAGATGCGTCACAGCTGATGGAGGCTACATTGAGTAGGCTCAATGTACAGCTAAATGTTCCAAGCATGTTCACAAAAAAATTCATTCTCAACCTGCAAAAAATAAAAAAATTAGAGACGACTGTGCAAAACTTTTTGGACGTCCTTTGTATTAAATTGTGAGTTGTTGCCTAAAACTGTAGACGGCGTGATTCTGGAAGGACAAAATCAAAAGCCAAGCACAGATACGAACATACATAATAGATCATAGATTAAATGGAGTGCATCATATACGCTGAAATAAAGAGGAGAGCAGTTAATCAACAGGTATGGGAAACTAAATCAAAGCAACCTCGAGACTGATGTCTGAAACAACAACAAACAAGTCCGCGTCACAATGAAAGTCTGGGCCCTGGAGGATCTAATTTTCTAATAATTGGCCTGAAACTATAAATCCTCTTTCATAATAATTTCTCCTACATTTCTGATACTGTAAAGAATATGACTCAGTACTGGGACATACACATATGGGTTATCTCTCTAGTTCTATTATCTTCTGCTACTGATGTTTTGAAGAGGAATAATTTCTGTTGGAGTCCAACCTTCGGCTATTTTCACACATCGGCATATTACACGAATAAGATTTTCTATGCAGCCTTTCGCCAGCAGACTTTCATTCCATCATCCCTTGAGGCTCTTGTCTGTTTGTTGGTCTCCGATCTTGCAGTCTTCTCAGTATCGTCTTACGCCTCTCTCTTTACTTCCTGTGCCTCCACATTAGACGTCGTTCGGTCCCTCAGCTTTTAGCGCTTCCCTAAAGCATTCATAATAACGACCCAAAACATTATGTCTGCCTCCTGGGTAGCATATTGATCCACCCACGCAACGATATACAGCAGTGATACTGCGTGACATGGATCCGAAAAGTCCTTGGTAGGCTTTCGGAAGTACATAGTACAAAATGTCTACCACAAGAATTGCGAAGTTCCCGTAAATTGAAACTTCCTGGCAGATTAAAACTGTGTGCCGGAGTGAGACTCGAACACGGGATCTTTGCCTTTCGTGGGCAAGTGCTCTACCACTGAGCTACCGAAGCACGACTCACGCCCCGTCCCCACAACTTTACTTCTGCGAGTACCTCGTCTCCTACCTTCTAAACTTTACAGAAACTCTCCTGTGAACCTTGCAGAACTAGCACTCCTGAAAGAAAGGATATTGCGGCCACATGGCTTAGCCACAGCCTGGGGGATGTTTCCAGAATGTTCTGCAAGATTCGCAGGAGAGCTTCTGTAAAGTTTGGAAGGTAGGAGACGAGGTACTGGCAGAAGTAAAGTTGTGAGGACGGGGCGCGAGTCGTGCTTGGGTAGCTCAGTGGTAGAGCACTTGCCCGCGAAAGGCAAAGGTCCCGAATTCGAGTCTCAGTCCGGCACACAGTATGCACTGTTCTGTGAAATAGAAGACATTTTCAATGGTAATTTTGTCTGGCGCAATCTTAAGGCCTCTTCTCTAATAGCATGTCTATAACACCTACAGAATTTTTCTATCCTGTCTCCCCTACAACCGACGACTGTGGTGTGGACTGCCACATCCAAAACCAAAATATTTTTATAGTCTTTTCAGAATTATTAATTTACATTCTGCAACTGAGTATGTGCTGTTTTCAAAGTCCCTGATACATTAAACCTTAATCCCAGACGGGAACTCTAACGTGGAACTTTGCCATTCGCAGGTATTGCTTTAGACGGATAGTACAGTCGGCTAAAGCAGTGACAGAGGAGGACAAAGTTCCTGGTTCGACTCCCGGCTCGGCGCATAGTTTTTATTCCGCCAGACAGCCAGACAGCTACGTCAGCGTAAAGAGCCATGGAAATGACAAAAAAAAAAGAGAACTCTAAAATCTGAGGTTGAGAACGTCAGCAGATGCGTGATGAGAAACGACATACAGCTCGGTATCTGCCGGAAGCCCGAGGGAGTAGAGCCCGCTTCCCACAGTGTCTCGTGTCCGTCGCTCGTTACGGCGCAGGTGCAGCGTCCGGAGGCGCGACCCGGCGGCCTTACTCTGGGAATCTGCAGAGCGCGGCGCGCGGTCCAGGAAATTCCGGCAGACGTGAGTAACCGGCGGTCGGCAGAGGCAGCAACGCCAGCGAGATGACGGGCCGGGGGCGGGGGCCGTGGGAACGCCTCCACAGACCTGCGTGCACTTTGCTGTAACGAGCATTCCTGCACGCGGTCGCCCCACTGCGCGAATGCGCGATGAGACCTTTCCGCTGGCAGTGCTTCCGCTAAAGGAGCCTGCTATACATGATGCCAACTAAGTGTTTCGCTAAATCAGTCACCGAAACAAGGGTGAACCGGGGGGCGGGGGTGCTGTTCATGTCGTTGGAGATTTTAGTAACGGGATACAGACGGGTAGCTAAGGAAAAAGTTAGATAGCAGTGACAGTTTTCATAGTTTGGACTTCGAATGTATGTCAGTGAAAGATAAATGAAGCATGAACGACATATACTACTGGCCATTGAAATTGCTACACCAAGAAGAAATGCAGATGATAAACGCGTATTCATTGGACAAATATATCATACTAGAACTGACACGTGATTACATTTTCACGCAATTTGGGTGCACAGATCCTGAGAAATCAGTACCCAGAACAACCACCGGCCAGCCGCGGTGGTCTAGCGGTTCTGGCGCTGCAGTCCGGAACCATGGGACTGCTACGGTCGCAGGTTCCAATCCTGCCTCGGGCATGGGTGTGTGTGATGTCCTTAGGTAAGTTAGGTTTAAGTAGTTCTAAGTTCTAGGGGACTTATGACCTAAGATGTTGAGTCCCATGGTGCTCAGAGCCAGCCAACAACCACCTCTGGCCGTAATAACGGCCTTGATACGCCTGGTTATTGAGTCAAACAGAGCTTGAATGGCGTGTACAGGTACAGCTGCCCATGCAGCTTCAACATGATACCACAGTTCATCAAGAGTAGTGATTGGCGTATTGTGACGAGCCAGTTGCTCAGCCACCATTGACCAGACGTTTCCAATTGGTGAGAGATCTGGAGAATGTGCTGGCCAGGGCAGCAGTCGAGCATTTTCTGTATCCAGAAAGGCCCGTACAGGACCCGCAACATGCGGTCGTGCATTATCCTGCTGAAATGTAGGGTTTCGCAGGGATCGAATGAAGGGTAGAGCCATGGGTCGTAACACATCTGAAATGTAACGTCCACTGTTCAAAGTGCCGTCAATGCGAACAAGAGGTGACCGAGACGTGTAACCAGTGGCACCCCATACCATCACGCCGGGTGATACGCCAGTATAGCGATGACGAATACATGCTTCCAATGTGCGTTTACCGCGACGTCGCCAAACACGGATGCGATCATCACGATGCTGTAAACAGAACCTGGATTCATCCGAAAAAATGACGTTTTGCCATTCGTGCACCCAGGTTCGTCGTTGAGCACATCATCGCAGGCGCTCCTGTCTGTGATGCAGCGTCAAGGGTAACCGCAGCCATGGTCTCCGAGCTGATAGTCCATGCTGCTGCAAACGTCGTCGAACTGTGCGTGCAGATGGTTGTTGTCTTGCAAACGTTCCCATCTGTTGACTCAGGGATCGAGACGTGGCTGCACGATCCGTTACAGCCATGCCGATAAGATGCCTGTCATCTCGACTGCTAGTGATACGAGGCCGTTGGGATCCACCACGGCGTTCCGTATTACCCTCCTGAACCCGCCTATTCCATATTGTGCTAACAGTCATTGGATCTCGACCAACGCGAGCAGCAATGTCGCGATACGATAAACCGCAATCGCGATAGGCTACAACCGACCTTTATCAAAGTCGGAAACGTGATGGTACGCATTTCTCCTCCTTACACAAGGCATCACAACAACGTTTCACCAGGCAACGCCGGTCAACTGCTGTTTGTGTATGAGAAATCGGTTGGAAACTTTCCTCATCTCAGGACCTTGTTGGTGTCGCCACCGGCGCCAACCTTGTGTGAATGCTCTGAATAGCTAATCCTTTGCATATCACAGCATTTTCTTCCTGTCGGTTGAATTTCGCTTCTGTAGCACGTCATCTTCGTGCTGTAGCAATTTTAATGGCCGGTAGTGTAGTTATTAAAATGTGTACACCCAAGTAGCGTACCGTTTAAAGCACATACTTCTTGCATTAGACGAAGTTATATTTAGCACAGACCTGGGGTAATAACAGGTATTTCCGGTTTTATCCCATACCTTCTACGTTGTTTTACCGCAACTGTACGTTGCCTGTAAAATTTCTGCTGCATAAGTTACTCGGAGATGAAGAAGCTTGCATAGGATAGAGTAGCAAGGAGAGCTGCATCAAACCAGTCTCTGGACTGAATACCACCACAACAACAATACTAGAAAGAAAGCGAAGGACCGTTTAACACGACATACGCTCATAAAGTATTATTCGTTGTATTACTAACTTCACTTGTAATACGACGGTATACGTTCTTTATTGAACACAAAATATCTCAAAGTGAGATACACAATCACAAAAATCTAATATTATTTTGGTCAATAACAATTCGTCTGACACTACCAAGCCGCATGGCGACACTGAAGTTGCCGGCTGTCTCCATGATGTAATGCCGCGCGGGGTAGCCGTGAAGTCATGGGCGCCTTGCCACGGTTCGTGCGGCTCCCCGCGTAGGAGGTTCCAGTTATCCCTCGGGCATGGGTGTGTGTGTTGTCCTTAGCGTAAGATAGTTTAAGTTAGATTAAGTAGTGTGTAAGCCTAGAGACCGATGATCTCATCAGTTTGGTCCCATAGAATCTTACTTTACTATACATGATGTAACGGCCAAAACCGACTGTTACGAAGTCGTAAAGGGAAATATAAGCGTTTCCGTCTTTACCCCCCCCCCCCCCCCCCCGCCCTTTCCCTACCCGATTATAACCCAGCATGTCTTGCCCTAGCATCCCCTGCAAGCGTTGCCCTTTTTTTATGTATCAGTTTCCAAATATCTCAGGTATCTCACAGGGAATGAAGTTGTTGTATACCGAATAAAAGATACACAACAAATACCGCGAGACGTCGTCATCATAAAGTCCCAGTCAATCGCCTGACGTCCCTCAGCTGCGTGCAGCAGTCAACAAATGGCGCTCAGGAGACCAGACTTCTTCCTGCTTCGGCACCCCTTCTTTCAGCGCATCGTATAGGTCCGCTGATAGTGAAGACAGCCGTCCAAGGGAGCGCTGCAAACCGCTGATTATGTTGATTGTACTACCGGATGTGCAATTCCTTCTGCCGACAGGTCCCAAAGCACTGCATGCCGTGGACACTCAGTCACGCACTAGCCTCAGACACTTCAGTTCAGTGATGCAGTCCACTCAGTACCCAGTAATGTAACGAGTATCTTCCGGCTCAGCAGTCGCTAGTTACAGAGAACTAGGATCATAGACAGATACAATACACAGACTGCCAAGAGATAGGAAGGTCCCTGTCTTATATTCGGCGCACCATTTTGACGATCACTCAGGACTTAAATATCTTTATGTCTCGGCCGTTCATCTCAGTGCGTTCAGCGAGTCGTGATCCCCCTTTTGACTTTAGTCGTCTGAATTTTAAGCTGAGACACGCTCAAGAGTTGTCTAGTCGTGAGCTATTTGGAAGCTCACGTATTGTAGCGGCCAGTGCTCACTAGAAAGTTTTTGTTGACCCGCTCGGAAGAGATTCACTGTCCCAACACCGTTGAATAATTATCGCCGCAAATATCCTGGCAAATTGTATTGGCCAACATCAGCCTCCCGGTTCTATCAATGGCAGTGGCTCCCTCCTGGTACGGAGTGGGCCATAATTTGATTTCCACCAACGATCGTCTGTATCATAACGGGATTAGTGACAGAGATAATCGCAGTTGGTGTGCGTCCCTAGATACGCTGCAGCCCCGGCTTACTTGTCGTGGCTCGGGAAGGTTCAAATGGTTCAAATGGCTCTGAGCACTATGGGACTCAACTGCTGAGGTCATTAGTCCCCTAGAACATAGAACTAGTTAAACCTAACTAACCTAAGGACAACACACACATCCATGCCCGAGGCAGGATTCGAACCTGCGACCGTAGCGGTCTCGCAGTTCCAGACTGCAGCGCCAGAACCGCGCGGACTCGGGAAGCAACTGGCTTGCCCCACATATTCCATTGACATCGTTCTGCAGCCAACTGCTGCTTTTTTCCCGAGGACAAAGGATAATATGCTAATTTGGTTGGTTGCTCAATTTATACATTTTGTCGTTGCTGGTGAAGGTCATGACCATTTGGCTTTTCGTCAGTTTGTGTCTACGGCTTATTGGTCCTGCTTGTAACATCCCGATTTAGAGAACTCTTCCCCAACATGCTGAATCTTAGTTTTCAAAGACGTGCGTTGGATAATTCCGGCAGCAGTCGCTGCCCCCATTGTGCTTTCTTTTTATTGTCTCTGTTTTTCCTCTGTATTCCATCCTTTTGAGCTATTGGTATTCTTATTAGAAACTTAAAACACAAAAAAATTAAGCTACGTGAGGGGGCATCTCATTGACAGCATGGGAGAAGCATTCTGGCCAAGCCTCAGGATTTGATACCTGCCCACCTTGTCTCCAGCAACTTAAAGCTGACTATAATCATATTTGAGTTCTTTTCGTAAAATGTATTTCCTATTTGCATGAATATTCAGATACTTTTGTTGAACTTTACCTAATTAATTCTCTTTTTCTGTATGTGTCGTACTCACGTTTATGACCTTTATTTCAATGTAAGTTGCCTATAAATGTAAACTACTCAATAAATTATTGTTATTAAAAAAACGGTAAAGTGTTCGCCATGCAAGAGAAAGAGTGTGGTAGTGAAGGAGAAACAGAGACAGCAGATTCATTTAGGTACCATTCTATTAGGCATAGAGCATCAAGACAGTCCGAAGTCAAATACCATTTGCTAACAGTCATTTGTTATTTCTCGTTGTATTGTCTCATTTCTGTTATATCGTGCCCTGACACAGCAAAGTGTTTGCTTAACAATCTTACCGTCCAAAGGCTGCCTTCAAATAACCATAGCAGAGAAACATTTTTCTGCTACCATGGATGTTTGGGCTGAAGCAGTAGTAATATTCAGTTTACAGCTACTAAAAGTAGCCTGGGAACAAATTTTACTGAAAATTTTGTTCAAATAGTGTACAGCATTAATGTAAACTGTAATTTCTCGGAAGTCATCTAAAGCACTGATGTAAACAAGTCGTTATCATTGTATTGCGACAGTTTGTAAGCTTTGTTGTTATTTTTATTAAAATCGCAGGCACATTGGGCATGTGAAAACAAAGGGGAGAGCAAGACACAGTTAGTGCTGGACGGAGAGATAGCAGCACACAGTGACCCTTAGAATAGAAGGAGTGGTCCATGAGGAACCTCTTCAGTTTCGATTTGAAAGCGCGTGGACTACTGCTAAGATTTTTTAATTCTTGTGGTAACTTATTGAAAATGGATGTACCAGTATACTGCACACCTTTCTGCACAAGAGTCAAGGAAGTGCGATCCAAATGCATGTTGGATTTATGCCTAGTATTAACTGAGTGAAAGCTGCTAATTCTTGGAAATAAGCCGATATTGTTAAAAAGAAACGACAGTAAAAAATGTGTATATTGAGAGACAAGTGTCAAAATTCCCCGACTACTGAAAAGGGCTCGTCAAGTGGTTCGCGAAATTACCCGAATCGCCCGTTTCTGAGCCAAAAATATCCTTTGAGAATGGGAAAGTTACCCCAAAACCGCACGTCATAAGCGAATGAAAATAAGCAAAGTAGCCTACTTTTCATGTCCAACTATCACTTATTTAGGACACCGAATAGTGAAAACGGAAGCATTAAGTCTTTGAACAACATCCTGAATGTGGGCTTTCCACGACAATTTACTATCTATCTGCACACCTAGAAATTTGAACTGTTCCGTTTCACTAATCATTTGCCCATTCTGTGAAATTAACAGGTCGGATTTTTTTGAATTGTGTGTCAGAAGTTGTAAAAACTGAGTCTTACTGCGATTTAGCGTTACTTTATTTTCACCAAGCCGTGCACTTATGTCATGAGCCGCACTATTTGAAACAGTGCACACAACATCCTTTACTACAAAGCTAGTTTCATCAGCAAACGGAAACATTTTAGAAGTACCTGTAACACTAGAGGGCGTATTATTTGTATAAATAAGGAGCAGGAGTGATCCCTGGGGCACCCCCAATTTTACTGTGCCCCACTCAGACCCCACATCACAGCCATTCACAATTCTCTTTGTAATAACCTATTGCTGCCTGTTGTTAAAGTAAGACGGTAGCCAGTCGTGAGCCCCTCCCCATATTCCATAACGGTACAACTTCTGCAGCAATATTTTGTGATCAACAGAGTCAAATAATTAGGTGGCAAAAGCAATGAGGAGAAAGCTACTCGGTCATAATACCAACTGAAAATTGAATATGAAGTGAGAACTGTTAACTCCACATTACATGAGCTCAAAGTGAGATAAGGTGCTCCTTACAGGTCCAGCTGCCTTCAGGAAGGGACTCAATAGCAGTCAGTTATCACCGTCTAATAAGGTGAGAGCACAATTCCTACTGACGAAAGTTGTTGAGTGTAAATTTATCGTCCACGTCGTTGGGTGATCTCGGGGTGCTACATCGGCGTCAAATTTACGTGAACTACTGGTTCAAATGGCTCTGAGCACTATGGGACTTAACTTCGGAGGTCATCAGTCCCCTAGAACTTAGAACTACTTAAACGTAACCAACCTAAGGACATCACACACATCCATGCCCGAGGCAGGATTCGAACCTGCGACCGTAGCAGTCGCGCAGTTCCGGACTGTAGCGCCTAGAACAGCTCGGCCACAACGGCCGGCTTTGTCAAAACCTAGCATCGTTACACAGTGTGCCAAATACACCGCACAACGCAATTACAGAATCACCTCATCGAACGCCCGTAACTGTCTCCATTTGCGACGCATAAGTTTTAAATTTGGCTCAGAGGTGCCTACAATCTGGCTATGTAACGGTGCAAAAGCGTGACGTCTTGCGACGTCACCCTCGACCTCGGTGACTCTTCAAACAGTAATGTGCCGACACATGCGAAAAAAAAGGCCACAGCTCAAACGTAATATGAGGTGTAAGGTGGTTAATCATGTCAAATTGGCACCAAATTTCGCCCCATTTCCGCCGAACGCAACCGTAGACGTGTCACATGATGGACAGGTCGTCGCCCTCTCAGTTCCCCATATTTAACTCTTTCTTTTGACGCTTCCGCGATGGAAGTCAGAATCGCGACACCAAGAGATGAAGTCAGGTGGTTTTCTTATGGGTTGCCGAGGGAAACATTTCAGACTCACCGCTGCTCAGAATCATTTTGTTCTCATACCAGCATGCGTTCGAAGAGAAATGGCGTAATTTCAGTGCAATTTCTGACTCGCATTAGACGAAAAATTGCATTATTTTAATGTGATATTTACATTGTTCTGAAGCACACTAACATAATATCACTGATCACTATTGTATTTCTCACATGCACAGATAAACAGAACTGAAATTTCGTCAGCCTGTAACAAAGGGGGACGAAATGTTCCCTTCACTCTAGCAATGTTTTCTGGTAGTCGATATCTCTTAGGATAATTGCGGTAGTTATTTACTACAGAGCCCTTTTCCTTCTACTTTGTTACTAAGTGCCGGCCGCGGTGGTCGTGCGGTTCTAGGCGCTCCAGTCCGGAGCCGCGCTGCTGCTACGGTCGCAGGTTCGAATCCTGCCTCGGGCATGGATGTGTGTGATGTCCTTAGGTTGGTTAGGTTTAATTAGTTCTAAGTTCTAGGGGACTGATGACCATAGCAGTTAAGTCCCATAGTGCTCAGAGCCATTTGTTACTAAGTTTTGTATTACAAACATTGCCGGAGGTTTCGCAAAAATACTCCAGTCTTAAATTCTTGCACAAACAGTCTTGCATAAACTTTCTGTGAACTGTGTTTCGCATGACACTTAACAATGAGCAGACTTTGTTTTCTCATGAGTACCATTTTGTGAAACATTCAGCAGGTCACTAAACACGTCTGTGCCTTCCACTCATCCAAACGTAATGACACAGCAAAGAACTTGGGAGACAGCGTGTGGTAGGTTTGCATGTGCCCGCATGTGGCATCAGGTGACTGGTGCATCGAAATAATTTTGCAACATTTTCGGTGATGGACAATTCACCTGTTCTCTAACAATTCCATGTCAGTCTTACAAATATTTTCCAGCTGGTTACACTTTGCCCCACCTTGTACAAGGATTGTTTTTAAATTTTGCTTCTATATTATTGGCATTTTGTAGCTAAGTATGAAAATTTCTCGATAGGACGAAAGTCACATTCGTTGTATTATGTTCAATCACAGTTCTAGAAATGATACGCGGTAAATACTTTCAGATATGTCACATCTGTCACGATACGTCAAGTAAAGATTTACTGAATCTGGACTCGTTTATTACAAAATGTTACACATGTACAGTGCGTGTTGCCTGGACGGTCGCCAGAAACCGGACTTGCTTTTCTCTACGGAGCCGTCCCCACGCTCACCGTGAGATGTTATCCGTTCACCTCAGAGTGTGCATCCACAAGCCTGCTGCAACATAAAACGTATTCATGACGAAATCGATAGCATTCTAACTACTAGTTAAATAAAGATTGTGCCTGTTATTGGCACTCTTGTCAAAACTGTATCTACACATTAACGTCTGATACGTTTAGTCAAAAATACATGGTGTAGTGTGAATCATTCCTACTGTCATCTACAATCCACTCAAGTAAAACTTCCTACGAGTTTATTGGTCTCATAAATAAGACTCACAAGGCAAATAACAGACTCTAGAGAGATCAAATCCTGGGAAATTGTTAGCCAAGCATGCGCTGTTTATAGACCTATGCATCTTGCGCAAAATTTTGGAGGAGATGCGCTAAAACATCACCGTGTTACAGTCCCACTTCCTAATGACACCTCTACCAAAATGTACACCGGTACTCCTTGCAGGAATATCAGGCAGGACTGAGTCGGAAAAAAATACGTATCCCTCATTCAAACCGCTGTCAATTACAGCTGTAGGGTACAGAAGGGGTAGTTAATGGTATATAGGGTGATTTCACGTAAGGGCTCAATGTGGGTAGCCTACCACACAGAAAAAAACAGATACCAAATATATCTCACTCAACTCTGATTTCCACGGTCTTGCCGCAGTGGGTACACCGGTTCCCGTGAGATCATCGAAGTTAAGCGCTATTGGGCGTGGCCGGCGCTTGGATGGGTGACCATTCAGCCGCCATGCGCTGTTGCCATTTTTTGGGGTGTACTCAGCCTCGTGATGCCAACTGAGGAGCTACTCGACCGAATAGTAGCGGCTTCGATCAAGAATACCATCTTACGACCGGGAGAGCGGTGTGCTGACCCCACACCCCTTCTATCCGCATCCTCCTCCGAGGATGACACGGCGGTCGGATGGTCCCGGTAGGCAACTCGTGGCCTGACGACGCAGTGCTTTAATGTAACATGGAAGTTGTCTAGTTTGCTATGTACAAAGTTATCTATAGACTGACTACCGTACCGCGATGATCCAATGCAGTAAAGAATAAAGTCTGATTCAGTACGAATCATCCATACCATTGTTCAAGGTATGTTTTGCATTTTCTTGGGCTAATTTAGCGAAGTCTTGCATTTTCTTTGGATAATTTAGCGAAGTCAAGGAAAATTCGAAACAGGTCGGAATCTTGTCTGACTAGAACACCTGAACCATTGTCACTGGGAAATAACAAACGCGCAATGACGTTTCTTGAAGTCAGCTGTTGTTGAGAAGGAAAATCCTCACGAACAGCTAACTAAGACAGCAAGCTGTATTGCTGCTACGAGGATATCGGTTGATACACTGGCGTCGAGCTTGTTACGACAGGGCACACGACGACGTCCAGGTGATCGGCAACAACCGGACGAAGCCCCTAATGATGTCCTGCAGGTTCCGTGCTTCGTGTTCTCCGGAGCTTTGCGCTCGGAGGAGTCGTGCCACGACGGCCCTGACAAGCCCGTATCAGTGCGGCAGTCGTATGTCTCAATTATAATGCGCTGTCCGCCTGTCCGCAGTCCTAGGACTGCAGTAGCAACAGGTAGCGGCGCTAACAAGCTGGCGTGTTCCTCGTTTAATTAGGGGCGCCGAGGGAGAGGTGCAAAGTCCCCGTGTAGGTAACACAGAGCACAACTGGATCAAAAGTTACGGGAAGTGGTAGGCCGCGCACTGTCGCTTAAAAACCTGCACTGGTGTTTCACAACTGTAGGCGGGACCAAACCATACACGTGTCTGTACCAAATACCATAAGAGGTTAGTATTGTGAACCGAATCGGTATTCGAACGCAGAGTTTAGCTTTTCAGAAGTAATGTTCTATCACGAAGGGTAATCATGAAGCTTTAAATATCACCTAGAATAAAATAAAGTTTCATAATTAACTTGTTTGATTGTAGTTACATATCTGGAGCCAAGAATATGAGACAATCCTTTGATAAAGTGGAAATGTGTTGAAAATTTTTGTTTTGGACCTTCTACCGACGTGCTAAGATATTTTACACTGTGTACCAACACTGTAGATGTGTAACCGCAAACAAACAAAAAATTAATTCCGTAAAATTATTTTAGTCTAGGTGATATTTAAAGCTTTATGACTACTGCTCGTACACTATTCACATAAAGAAGTCACGCAGTACTACGCTCCCTTGTGATAATTGATTATGGCGAAACGAAGGGTATTCAGCCACACTGTTAAAATAAATTTGCCAAATCATTGGATAGACGCTAGAATAGGGACACGTACCTTTTATGGACTAGCCGGCCGGAGTGGCCGAGCGGTTCTAGGCGCTATAATGTGGAACCGTGCGACCGCTAGTTCCATAGTGCTCAGAGCCATTTGAACGATTTTTTTTTTGTGGACTGTAAATGGTTTGATTTTATTTCTTTTTACAAGAATTTACTATAAAAGAACGGGAAAACTGCTGTAAAGCATTTTATTTTAAAACATACACATGTAGTTATTGTCATCCTCAATATCTTGCCTTCTCTACCCTTACAACGCACGATTCGAATTTTCCATCGATGGAAACATTGCTCCTCTGTGAAGTTGAAACATCCCCTTATAAAAATTTATAAAATTATTGTGCTGGTAAACCTCTTACGTTATTTGATTTTCAAACAGCTGAGCAGAACTGAACGTACTCAGACATTTCGCTCTTTACTTGATGATGACTTTTGAACATTGTTAAGGTAAATACATTGTTTGTTCTCTATCAAAATCTTTCATTTGCTAACTATGCCTATCAGTAGTTAGTGACTTCAGTAGTTAGAATCTTTTATTTAGCTGGCAGTATTGGCGCTCGCTGTATTGCAGTAGTTCGAGTAACGAACATTTTTGTGAGGTAAGTGATTCATGAAAGGTATAAGTTATTGTCAGTCAGGGCCATTCTTATGTAGGGATTATTGAAAGTCAGACTGCGTTGCTTTAAAAATATTGTGTGTCAGTTTAGTGTTGATCAGAATAAGTAAAGAGCGAAATGTCTGAGTACGTTCAGTTCTGATCAGCTGTTTGAAAATCAAATAATGAAAGGGGTTTACCAGCACAATAATTTTACAAATTTTTCTAAGGGGATGTTTCAAGTCCTTGACGGCACGTGCCACTTTTTCTTTCAGTGCTTCAACGGAGTGAAATCTTGTTCCTTTTAATGCAGTTTTTGAGTTTGGGCAACAGATAAAAATCAAATGGTGCTAGATCAGGCGACTAGGTAGTCTAGCAATGAAATTCTGTACTTAGCTGGAAACATCTTAATACACAGTGCGGTGTGTCTTGTCTTGGTGCAGGACTCATCACTTGTTCTTCCACAATTCGCGTCTTTTTTCCTTATTTTCCCATAGAGTTGAGCAAGAACCTCAAGATAATCAAGTTGATTAAAAGTCTGACGTTCAGAAACGCAGTGAAGATACACAATTCCGTGAATATAAAAAAATGTCATCATCTCTCTGAATCCTGCTTCGCTCATTCTAGCTTTTTGCGTTCTCGGTGTTGGCCCCTTAGTTTCTGGGTCATGAGTAAAAAACCAAGATTCGTCGCACGTTATCATTTTTCCAAGAAACTCGGATCATTTTCATTGCTGTTCAAAGTGTCAGTTTAAAAATTTTTATGAGCTTCTTTTTGTTCTGTCGTGAGAATTTTCGGCACCACTTTCACACACATTTTTCTTATGTTAATTTGGATATGTAAGGCTTGCTTTACACATTCTTTGTCAATTCCCATGGTTCCAGAAATCGATATAGTACTCAACCGACGCTCATATCGAACCAGATTTCCTACTTTTTCGATACTTTCATTCGTCCCAGGAGTGAGTCATATTCAACATCTTCTCATGGAAACATGTGAAACACACTAAAGTTCGAGTACGTGATGAACAGTCTTCGACATGCACTTCCTCTAGTGACAGATAGCTTTCAGTAGCTGTTCTTCCAAGTTCCATGTGAAACTTCAGGACTATACTTTGCTCTGTTATCCCATTTATCATTTTTCATGCAAAACGAAAAAACAGCTCTACACAAATGAAGGCCACGGCCACGAAGGCCGGGGTGGCCGAGCGGTTCTAGGCGCTTCAGCCTGGAACCACGCGGCTGCTACGGTCGCAGGTTCGAATCCTGGCTCGGGCATGGATGTGTGTGATGTCCTTAGGTTAGTTAGGTTTACTTAGTTCTAAGTTCTAGGGGACTGATGACTTCAGATGTCAAGTCCCATAGCCCTTAGAGCCATTTGAACCAGCCAGGGCCATTCTGATTTGTCTACAGGCACCTGAGATGGCGCATTCGACTGAAGGCTTCACGCTTCACGGGTATTGATAGTTCATCTTTGGCACATGCGTACTTACTTTGTGGTAGCAACAGTCAGTTTATTTATTTATTATGAAACTTTTAAATTCTTCAGTTACACATTAAGCTTACAATTACGACAGTAAGTCCATTGTGTTAATAAATATAAGAGGATTAGTGTAAGTTATTACACTGAAGAGGGAAAGAAACTGGTGTTTTTATAGAGTTGGTGTGGGGGGGGGGGGGGGGGGAGGGGGGCATCGGTCTTCTGACTGGTTTGATACGGCGCGCCACAGATTCCTCTCCCATGACAACCTCTTCATCTCATAGTAGCATCTGCAACCTACATCCTCAATTATTTGCTGGATGTATTCCAGTCTCTGTCTTCCTCTATAGGTTTTTCCCTCTACAGCTCCCTCTATTACCATGAAAGTATCTCCTCATATCAGCAGATGTCCTATCATCCTGTCCCTTCACCCTATCAGTGTTTTCCACATATTCCTTTCCTCTCCAGTTCTGATCACAAGCTCTTCATTCCTCACCTTATCAGTACACCTAATTTTCAACATTCGTCTGTAGCACCACATCTAAAATGCTTAGATTCTCTTCTGTTCCGGTTTTCCCACAGTCCATGTTTCACTACTGCACATTGCTGTACTGCAGACGTACATTCTCAGAAATATCTTGCCGAAGTTAAGGCCTATGTTTGATAGCAGTAGACTTCTCTTGGCCAGGAATGCCCTTTTTTCCATTGCTAGTCTGCTTTTGATGTCCTTCTTGCTCCGCCTGTCATTGGTTATTTTACTGCCTAGGTAGCAGAATTCCTTAACTTCATCTACTTCGTGGCCACCAATCCTGATGTCAAGTTTCTCGCTGTTCTCTTTTCTACTACTTCTTATTACCTTCGTCTTTCTTCGATTTACTCTCAATCCATACTCTGTACTCATTAGACTGTTCATTTCGTTCAGCAGATCATGTAATTCTTCTTCACTTTCACACAGGATACAATGTCATCAGCGAATCGTATCACTGATATTGTTTCATCTTGAATTTTAATTCCACTCCTGAACCTTTCTTTTATTTCCATAATTTCTTCCTCGCTGTACAGGCTGAAAAGTAAGGGCGAAAGCCTACATTCTTATCTTACACCCTTTTTAATACGAGCACTTCGTTCTTGGTCGTCCACTCTTATTATTCACTCTTGGCTGTTGTACATATTGTATATGACCCGTCTCTGCTTATATGTTACCCCTACTTTTCTCTGAATTTCGACCATCTTGCACCATTTTGCGTTGTCGAACGCGTTTTCCAAGTCGAAAAATCCTATGAACGTGTCTTGATTTTTGTTTAGTCTTGCTTCCATTATCAACCGCAACGTCAGAATTGCGTGTCTAGTGCATTTCCCTTTCCTAATGCCAAACTGATCGTCATCGGTAACACATCCCCAATTTGCTTTTCCATTGTTCTGTTCATTATTCATGTCTGCAACTTGGATGCATGAGCTGTTAAGCTGATTATGCGATAATTCTCGCATTTGTCAGCTCTTGCAGTCTTCGGAATTGTATGGATGAAATTCTGCCGAAAGTCTGATGGTGTGTCGCCCCAGACTCATACATTCTACACACCAACGTGAATAATCGTTTGGTTGCCACATCTTCTTCTTTTCCTTCAGCGTTTGTCCTGTGTGTCTTCGGGGTCCGCTACATGGGTCCGTTGTCTCTATTTCGCTCTACCACGGGCTGCATCTGGGCGGATGTTCACGCATTTAAGGTCTTTATCAATCTTATCAGCCCAACATTGCTTAGGTCGTCCTTTGAGTCTACTGCCGACGACTTCAAGTGTGTAACCCGCCTGGGCAGTAGTGTTATCACCGGCCTGTAAAACATGTCCAAACCATCGAAGACAACTCTCACGCATCTTGCCTTAGATAGGTGCAACACTAAACTGTTTCCTAATGCTGTCATTAGAAACGTGATCAAACTTAGTGAGGCCTGCTGTCCATCTTAGCATCTTCGTTTCTATTACACTTGTTCTCTCTCAACTGTAGTTGGCCAGGACTCACAACCATACAAGGCGACTGGTCGGATGACAGTGCGATAAATTTTTAATTTTAAATTACCTTCCATCCTGCGCTCGCAAATGACTCCGGTTGTTGTTCGCCACTTCATCCAAGCTGTCTGAGTTCTAGTGTTAACCTCTTCGGTGTGTCGGCCGTCAACGGTGATTGTGGAACCAAGGTACTTAAAATTACTCACACAGATCATATCTTGACCATTAATCGTGATGGTTCTCATTTCATGTGTGTCTGATGTCATGTACCCGGTTTTCTTCAAATTAAGGCGCAAACCGTGTTGCGCCAACCGGTCACGCCATTCTTGAGTTAGGCTCTGCAGATCAAGCTTGTTTTCTGCTGTCAGCAACACGACGCCAGCGTAAAGTAGGGTCCATGGTAATGATCGGTGCAGGTCAGCCGTCACGGTGTCCATTACGACAATGAACAGAAGTGGTGATAATTCAGAACCTTGATGGACGCCGACTGTGATGGAGAAGTCCTTGAACAGTCCTGATGTTGTACGGACATAACTTCTTGGCTGTGCACAAAGTAACTGCACCCAGTCAATAAGCTGCTCTGGCGCATCATGCTGTCGAAGTGCTTGCCAGATGAGACTGTGTGGCACCCGATCAAAGGAATTTTTGAGATCCGGGAATGCTAGATGCAGCGGCTTGGCTTTCTCATGATGTTTCTCGACTAAGAGTCTTGCGGTTTGAATCGCATCAGTTGTGCCGCAGTTCTTCACAAATCCAGGTTGGTTTCTGGAAATCTGTGTGATCTCACGGATCCTTTGGTCCAGAACACGCTCAAAGATTTTTCACGGCTTGGTAGAGAAGTCGAATTTGACGGTAGTTTGGGCAGTCAGCGGGATTTTTTTCTTCTTAAAGATGCACGGTGATGCTCTGCTGCCAATCAGTTGGTGTTTGTGATCTTGTTGAAGAGTTCCGTTAACCATTCGGTTGCCTTCCAATGAGGGGAACACAATAACTGTGCTGGAAGGGCATCTCGACCGGTGGCTTTCCCAGGTTTCATTTTCCTCTTCGACTACAGGTTCCCTTACGGGCCCTTCAACAGTATGGCGGGTGGGTATAGGTGGATTGGGAAACTCTTCTGTTGATATCTTCTTGAAGTAGCTGCGCCACCGCTCTCTGGCCTTCTTCCAGTCAACTATCAGATTACTGGTCTCATCAGTGACTCTGTAGAACCGATGAACATCTTCTGAATTGCGATGTCTTGCTTTAGCGAGTCGATATAAACCCCGCTCTCCTTCACGTGTGTCAACTTTTGCTTATAGAACAGCATAACGTGAGGATTTTGTTGCTGCTATAGCCTGTTTTACATCTCTTCGGGCTGTTCTGTGCGCATTCCATCGCTCCGGTGTTTTATCGGCAAGAAGCTCGTGATACAATTGTTTCTTTGTGCGTGCCGCGTCTTTGACGGTGTCATTTCAGAGCCACGTATCTCTATCGATCCTCCTTCGTCCTGGTTTTGTTGTCCCAAGAATTGCATGTGCAGCTTCGTGAGCAGACTCTTTCACTTTCTCCCAGCTTTCTTCAACTGTGGTAATTGGTGGCAAAGTAATTCGGGCTGGGATGTCGACTTCCTTATCCTTGAATTTCCACCATTTGACTCTCGCAGGTCCTGTGCGATCTACGTGCTTGATTGTTAGCAACTTTATTCGAAGCTTACAGATCAATGGACGGTGTCGTGTCGCAACTGTTTCATAGGAGATGACCTTTGCATCAAGCACGTCTTTCAGATCACGGCGTCTCACAAGGATGTAGTCGATCTGCGTTGAGTTAGTGACAATGTAATACGTGATTAGATGTGAATCACGCTTTCTGAACGTCGTATTCGCAATTGCCAGGTTATGGGCTTCTGAGAAATCTAGGATACGCTGACCTTCGTCATTCTTTTTTCCGAATCCATGCCCACCGTGAGCAGTATGTTCTTCCTTTCTACACCCTACCTGCCCGTTCACATCGCCAGCGATGATGATGTAATCTTCTTGGGGCACTTCAGCAGTCTTTCCATTAAGCATCCTCCAAAAGGCGTCCTTGATGGAAGTTGCTTGGCCAGTTTGTGGAGCGTGATGTACACTATCTTTATCAGGCGTTCGTCATATCTTTGTACTTCAGAGGTATTACTGTCAAACTTGCATGATAATGTAATGCCAACGTCACTAGCTGTTCCACTTGTGCACATATATATCAGCTTGTAACGGCAACCAGTGTCGTCCGATTTGCCTCCTCTCCATCGTGTTTCTTGCACTGCACAGATGTCAATGCGTCGGGTTTCAAGGGCTTTAGATAGTTCGTTGTACCGTCCAGTCATGGTGCCGGCGTTGAGTCTTGCAAGATGGGATGAGAGGGCTAGCTTGTTCAGCCGTCGTCGCCCGGGCGACGGTAACGCTTGCATATTTCTCACGCTGACTGGGCCATGCCAAAACGCGTCGCCTACAGGGGACGCCCTATTCTTTGTACCGGATCCAAAAGACAACATGTCCATAAACATGTGACAGAATTTTTACTGTCAGCTCGTAACATAGCCTGTCACAAAGCATTTTAGAGCTATTGCCAGCAGGAGGAAAGGTCGCTCCTGAGATGGAGAACAGGCGCCTGATGCAGCCGCTCCTAACATGGAGTACAGACGCTGCTGAAGTTGGTTCTTCCGCTTTCTTCGCCGTTGGGTCTCCAGACGTCTGCCGTTGAAGCTGTTGACTAACTCCAAAATAAATGGAAAAAGAAAGAGCTCCGAGAGTCAAAGAACGGAGGGACCTGGCACAAGTAAGTGGGAGCAATGACAGGCCCAGGATGAGGCCCCGTGTTCGCCTCGCACGTCACGCAACACGCTTGCCCCTGAGTCGCGTTTGGTTGTCATTTATCCCAAAGATTTTAAAAATTCTGATGCTATATTGTCTATCCATTCTGCCCTATATCACCTTAAGTCTCCCAAAGCTCTTTTAAATTCTGATTCTAATACTGGATCCCCTATCTCTTCTAAATTGACTCCTGTTTATACTTCTATCACACCAGACAAATCTTCCCCCTCACAGAGGCTTTCAACGTATTCTTTCCACCTGTCCACTCTCTCCTCTGCATTTAACAGCGGAATTCCTGTTGCACTCTTAATGTTACCACCCTTGCTTTTAATGTCACAGAACGTTATTTTGACTTTCCTGCATGCTGAGTCTGTCTTCCGACAATAATTTCTTTCTTGATTTCTTCACTTTTTTCGTGCAGCCATTTCGTCGTAGTTTCCCTATACTTCCTATTTATTTCATTCCTCAGAGACCTGTATTTCTGTACTCCTGAGATTCCTGGAACATTTTTGTATTTCCTCTTTCCATCAATCAGCTGAAGTATTCCCTCTCTTACCAATGGTTTCTTCGTAGTTACGTATGGTTTTCTTTCCAGCTTCTCTGAAGGTCGGTTTTAGAGATGTCCATTCCTCTTCAACTGTACTGCCTACTGAACTATTCCTTATTGCTGTATCTACAACGTTAGAAAACTTCAATCGTATCTCGTCGTACCTTAGTACCTCCGACCCATTGCGTATTGATCCTTCCCAATTTATGTCTTAAACTTTAGCCTACTCTTCATCACTACTATGATGTTATCTGAATCTATATCTGCTCCTGGGTACGCCTTACAATCCAATATCTGATTTTCGGAATCTTTTTCTTACTATGATGTAATGTATCTGAAATCTTCCTTTATCACACGGCCTTTTCCTAGAATACCTCCCCCTCTTGTGATTCTTGAACAGAGTATTCGTTATTACTAGCTGAAATTTATTATAGAACTCAATAAGTCTTTCTCCTCTCTCATTCCTTGTCCCCTGCCCATATTCGCCTGTAATCTTTCCTTATACTCCTTCCCCTGCAACCGTATTCCAGTCCCCCATGACTATTAGATCTTCATCTTCGTTTACGTACTGTATTAGCCGTTCAGTATCCTTATACACTTTCTCTATCTCTTCATGTTAACCGTGCGACAGCGGCTGGACTATCGTTGTCGGTTTTGGTTTGCTGTCGATTCTGATAAGAACAGCCCAATCAGTGAACTGTTGGCAGCACACATTCTCTCCCTGCTTTCCTATTCACAACGAATCCTACTCCCGTTACACCATTTTCTGCTGCTCTTGATATTATCCTATACTCATCTGACAAGAAATCCTTGCCTTCTTTCTATTTCACTTCGCTGACCCACAATATATCTAGATTGAGCCTTTGCAGTTCCCTTTTCAGATTTTCTAGTTTCCCCAGCACGTTCAAGCTTGTGACATTCCACGCCCCGACTCGTAGAAAGTTATCCTTCCGCTGGTTATTCAATCTTTTCCTCATGGTAACCTCCCCTTGGCAGTCCACTCCCGGAGATCCTAATGCGGTACTACTCCGGAATATTTTGCCAATGGAGAGATCATCATGACACTTTTTGCAAGTACAGGCCACATGTCCTGTGGATACACTCTACGTGTCTTTAATGCAGTGGTTTAGATTGCCTTATGCGTCCTCATGCCGGTAAAATCCAGCAATGTACAATAAGCCTTCAGTTCGCTCATGGTTATTTCCTTCATAAAATAGTGATTTGCAACTACTCCACCAGCTGCTTTCCTTTCTGCAATTTGCGAGTTTGTGTATTTCAAGCCAGTCGCGGTGGTCTAGTGGTTCTAGGCGCGCAGTCCGGAACCGCGGGACTGCTACGGTCGCAGGTTCGAATCCTGCCTCGGGCATGGATGTATGTGATGTCCTTAGGTTAGTTACGTTTAAGTAGTTCTAAGTTCTAGGGGACTGATGACCACGGAAGTTAAGTCCCATAGTGCTCAGAGCCGTGTATTTCAAGATAATACTAAGCATATCTTCATTGCAAAACACACTCCAGAATTCAAGCTCTGTCTTTGCTAATGTTGCCACTAAACTCATGCCAGGTACCTGCCTGATGATATTTTCAGAACGGTTCCGAACTTATTGTTGAGGCGGATTTTTGCAGCACTTGAATCCATCCTTACCAAAATAAAATGAACTGCGTACCAGATTTTCCGATCGCTCGACTGATTTTGGTAAGACAGCATTGCTGTCGCGTCCCACTGACGAGTTCCTGAGAGGGAGTAGGAAGGACTGCACGAATACACGTCAGGGAACTTACCGACAAGTTACGTCGAGAACAACTTCTGCTAGTGGGCAGCCTGCTCTTCTCTTGCTTGGCTGAAGAGTAGGCTACTGAGTGAGTTACAGTACGGAACACCGGCAGGAATATCGGGGATCCGAGGAGAGGATCATAAAGCGGGAGATAGGATCACTGTTACTGGAAGCACCCACTGGCACTTTCCCTATGTCAAAGTCTGTCTACAAAGTATCTTCATTTGGTAATAAGACTTCCTATTATTCACTTTTATTCACTGAGCCTAAGTCTAGTGCTGCGGAGGCGAGCGTGCCGGCCTAAGTGTCGACTACATCGGATTCTTCGAATTCCAGCCGCTGCCACACAGTGACGCTCGCAGTCCTCCTCCCGACGGCTATGCAACGAAAGACCTTTCCAGTAGGGTGAGTAGCCCTTTTATAGGCGTCTTTGCGCACAGTTCTTCTAGCAGTTTCTACTCTTACGTATACGGGTGGGGCTAATCACGCGGGAGCACTTGCACCCACATGGCGCTCACGCTGGATATTTCCACGCTAACTTTGTTCAAAGGTCACTTTCCTCGCTAACTTCGAGCCTCGTGATGCTACAAAGTCCGCCCATGTTGGCAGAACAAATAGTAAATAGTGGCTGCGTCCGGTCACGAGCTCGTCTCTGCTGCTCCAGCTAAGAATTTATGTTCTACTATACTACTGATTTTAGTTTCTTCTTTCTGCTGTTCGCGACATTGTGGGCAATATTTTGTAGCTCATTTAGTGGTATATTATCTTCTTTGTCACTGCCTTCACTTGCATCTTTCTCAAAACCACTACTGCCACGGCGCTCACTTACAAAATCTTCATTTTCACTGCTATCTGTCACACAGTCGTTTTCACTGTCTGATAATTCCGCCAGGAAACGAGGTACACGCCCAGCCTCCCTTTCTTCGTTGTTCATTCTGAGTGAAAACACCAAAATAACGAAACATACACGAAAAAAATTGAAAAATGACACAGAAACAGTACTTTGAGGTCGTGGAAGGGTAAAAAACATCCTCTTACCGTTTGCACTCGTTTATCTCCATTCACGGCAGCCGACCGAGTGCGTGCACGCATTAGGGAGGGGAGTCCAGTAATTACAGCTACTGAGAACGTCGACAATGTGCAACAGCGCAACAAAAAACTACCGAAAAAACAGAATGAGCAGGTTCAAATTGATCCTACCACATCCTCGCCGGGTCAAGCAGTGGTGCTATTCGCGCCCGAGAACAACGACGTTCTGACTACTGATCAAAGACACTACCCCTACACCACGGATACACCTGCCCAATACCTTCAAGGACCCCCGTGAGCACACAGAAGTGCCCCAACACGACGTGACAAAGACTCGACTAATGTCTGAAGTAGTGCTGGAGGAAACGACACCATGAATCCTGCAGAACTGTCCATAAATCCGTAAGAGTACGAGGAGGTGGAGATCCCTTCTGAACAGAATGTTGCAAGGCATCCCAGATATGCTCAAAAATGTTCATGTCTGGGTAGTTTGGTGGCCATCGGAAGTGTTTTAACTCAAAAGAGTGTTCCTGGAGGCTCTTTGTAACAATTCAGGATGTCTGGGGTGTCGCATCCTTGTGCTGGAATTGCCCAAGCCCGTCGGTATTCACGATGGACATGAACGGAAGCAGGTGATCAGACGGGATGCTTACGTACGTGTCACCTGTCAGGGTCGCACTAGACGTATCAGAGGTCCCATGTCACTCCAACTGCACATGCCCCACACCATTACAGAGCCTTCACCAGCTTCAACAGTCCCCTGCTTACATGCAGTGTCCATGGATTCATGAGGTTGTCATCAAGGGTACACGAGTGGGCTTTCGGTTCCGAAAGCCCGTATCGACAATGTTTCGTTGAATAGTGCGCACGCTGACGTTTGTTGATGGCCCAGCACTGAAATTTGCAGCAATTTGCTGAAGGGTTGCACAGCCGTCACGTTGAACGATTCTCGTCAGTCGGAGTTGGTCCCGTTTTTGCAGGATCTCTTTCCTGCGGCAGCGATATCGGAGACTTGATGTTTTACCGAATGCCTGATATTCACGGTACACTCGTGAAATGGTCGTACGGGAAAACCCTTACTTCATTGTTACCTCGGAGAGCTGTCTCCCATCGCTCGTGCACCGACGATAACACTTCGTTCAGATTCACTTAAATCTTGATAACCTGCCATTGTAGCAGCAGTAACCGATCTGACAACTGCTCCAGACACTTTTTGTCTTATATAAGTGTTATCAACCGCAGCGCCGTATTGTGTCTGTTTACATATCTCTGTATTTGAATACGCACGCCTATACTAGTTTCTGTGGAGTTTGAGTGTATTTTTAGTGAATCAGAAACCTGATAGGCGATATTTTACATGAGTGGTGTTAATCAAACTGGGCACGCGCGTAACATATGGCGAAAACACTAAAAGTATAACAACACATTTTCGGCTTTCATCAATAAACCAAATAAAATCACTTTGCATATTGATTTTCGTCTTACCTTAAGATCATCAATTTCTGTCATCAGCCGTCGCATTCATACCCGTAGATCACATTTGTGCTGTTTGTGAAGCAAAATAAAATGAAAGCCAAATGTGAATCGGCACTGATTTTCAAAACGTGTAAGTACGAAGAAAGTCGAAGACGTTCGATCTGTAAGGTTCCCTTGTTAAGCTCACACACTTTCGGGTGTATTTATTTTTGATTAATCAAACAGATTAAAATATACTGAGGTATTGAAATGCTGGTAAAACTAAGAGTCGAACTTTTGGCGTTAGCTGTTATATTGCTGCGAGGGGAGTGTCGGACGTCTGGCGCTCTCAGAATTTAAATTATCAGGGTCAGTTGGGTTCACTGAGTTTGACTTCCGTAGATGGTTGCGTCAGCAGTGCTCCTCACTGCATAATGGAATACGCATTAAGCCATTTAGATAACATCGGACATTAGACCTGCTAAGTAATTTTATGATAAAGGCTCATGCCTTCTGTCATTAATTCGCTTGCCATAATTTTAGTTTTTAGTATTAAGAATCCTGAACGGAATGGACAGTGTCTTGAATGGAGGATATAAGATGAACATCAACAAAAGAAAAACGAAGATAATGGAATGTACTCGAATTAAGTCGTGTGATGCTGAGGGAATTAGATTAGAAATGAGACACTTAAAGTAGGAAAGGAGTTTTGGTATTTGGGGAGCAAAATAACTGGTGATGGTTGAAGTAGAGGGGATATAAAATATAAACTGGCAATAGCAAGGAAAGCGTTTCTGAAGAAGAGAAATTTGTTAACTTCGAGTATAGATATAAGTGTTCAGGAAGTCGTTTCTGAAAGTATTAGTATGGAGTGTAGCCATGTATGGAAGAGAAACGTGAACGATAAATAGTTTAGACAAGAAGAGAATAGAAGCTTTCGAAATGTGGTGCTACAGAAGAATGCTGAAGATTAGATGGGTAGATCACATAACTAATGAGGAGGTATTGAATAGAATTGGGGAGAAGAGGAGTTTGTGGCGCAACTTGACTAGAAGAAGGGATCGGTTGGTAGGACATGTTCTGAGGCATCAAGGGATCACCAATTTAGTATTGGAGGGCAGCTTGGAGGGTAAAAATCGTAGAGGGAGACCAAGGGATGAACACACTAAGCAGATTCAGAAGGATATAGGCTGCAGTAAGTAGTGGGAGATGAAGCAACTTGCACAGGATAGAGTAGCATGGAGAGCTGCATCAAACTAGTCTCTGGACTGAAAACCACAACAACAACAACAACAACAAGAATCTTGAACTTAGTAAATCATAGTAAGGTTCTTATAAAGTTTCGCATTACAATTTATTACCGAGAAATATACCGGAGGGTATACCTGCGTGGAACGAAACAAATTGTGCCAGTCTCTGGGCGACTACCATAAAACAGCTGAGACAGCAAACTGGACTCTCAATCAGTTTTACCACTATTTTAACACCTCAGCATATTTTAATTTATTTAAGTGTTCCTTTCAGTATGTATAATTATTTTAGCTGTGGATGCCCTATTTATAACACTTTTTGCAAATTGTAAACAGGTTACGACCGTCGTCACCTAATAACAGTTGCTAGTTCAGACCACTGCGGGAGGCAGTTCTGTGAGTTGAGGCAGCGATTTCGCAACGACACAAAGATAGTAAAGGTTGCCCTATCACCCAATACTAAATGTGAGGTATGCGAGTCAGTGTGGACAGGACAGGAGGAGCGTCGGCCTAATGACGTATCACAACGAAGGCAGCTCACTACGCTACGCTCCGAAGAAGCCTCACTTGTTTCAACGTATGTATGAGAGGAACATTTGAGTCAGTTAACAGTCGGCCGACACAAGGTGTAGGAACTGCGCTGGCGGCAGGCCGGTGCGGTGGTCCAAACGGCTCGCGCCGCAGCCGTGACAAGGCCGGGCGGCGCGGTCAGTGCTCGTTTATCCGGTACGGCGCGGCCACGCCTGCGTTTGACAGCGGCAGCCGCGCTCGCAGATGGTATCGCACAGATAAATGAAGCGCCCTGTAAACAAAGAGCTGCTGCTACCTGCCGCCCGTCATATACCACCTCCTGCACAGCACAGAACACCTGGCCGCCCGCCTCCGCCCGCTGGCTTCTTCGGATTCCTTGGCACAGTCGCGAGCTGGAAGGACAGTCCGCAGTCCAGGAACGGGCAGGCAGCTTATTTTTCTCATGGCGCCGCTGGCATGCTACCTAAAAAACATACACAGTTCAAAACGATCATACGAAGTATAGAAGTAATTTGATCGTCAGGATTTAGGCTTGCAGGCTCTCCCCTATATGTAAATGCGAGGGTTATTCGGAAAGTAAGGAACGATCGGTCGCGAAATAGAAACCACAGTGAATATCCCATGACGTTTTGCACAGCTATGTTGGGCAGTGTCTCTAGTATGCCCTTCGATCGCGTTATGTCGTTCTTTTTAGTTCTGAGCACACACGGAGCACATAGAGATAACTAGAACAATAGTGTATCCCGCCAAGGACGAGGACCTGGTGAGAAATTTCGCCTGAAGGTATGCAGCCAACATTACATAACTGTCGTCCGTTTTCTTCTCAAAGAAAGCCACATTCTGCAGGGGCAATGAAGATGCTCCTGCATCGTTTTCTATTGGAAATGTTTGACTACGCACAATATAGCCCGTAATTGTCTCCCTCTGAATTTCATCTTTGCTCACATGACTTGCTGGCTATGAAGACAACGTTTTGGCACAGACAACGAGCTGTAGGCCAGCGTAGAGAATTGGCGGAAAGCACTGGCGGTTGCCTTCTATAACGAGGGTATTGGAAAGTTGGTAGAAGACTACGACAAACGTCTAAGTCGGATCAGCGACTATTGAGACAAGCAGCTGGAAGTTGTAGCTAACAGTTGCAAATAAAACAGTTCTGATTTTCAGTGTGGTTTTCATTTCGCAACTTATCGTTCCTCACTTTCTGAATAGCCCTCGTACATGCCGCACCCCGACAAGAACAATGATATAATTAAAAAATTCAATACTTGAGAAAAACTGACTTACAGAATTCTATAAAACTGGTATTGAAGTAGTATAAGCGTCCTTTAAGTTTCAAGTAAGTAAATTCCATTGCAGTCTATACAACAGTAATACAAACATGTAGTTCTGTACTCGTCGAATATTACTAATTAATTTTTTGAGTTGTGTCACTTTAAAATGAAAAAATTAAGAACAATCTGAATTTTATGTACTAGAAAAATACAAAATTGTAATTTATGAAAATTAATAAAAAACAAGAATTAGGTACAATTTAAGGAACACAATATATGAAAACATAGGCTCATAAATGAGCTTCTTGTACACTAACGTGACTGGATACCTCCTAATATTGTGACGGACCTTCTTTTGTCCACTGTAGTACAGCAACTCAACGCCGCATGGAGTCAACAAGTCGTTGGAAATCCCATACAAAAATATTGAGCCACGCGCGTCTTCAGCAGACCGTAACTGCCGGTGCAGGATTTTCTGCACGAACTCACCTCTCCATTATGTACCATAAATCTTCGATGGGATTCATGACTGGCGACCTGGGTGGCCAAACCATTAACTTTAATTGTCCAGAATGTTGTTCAAACCAATGTAGACAAGTGTGGTCCGATGACAGGGCGCATTGTCGTCCATAAAATTTCCATCGTTGTTTGGGAACATGAAGTTCGAGAATGGCTGTAAATGGTCTCCAACTAACCAAACATAACCATTTCTAGTCATTGATGGATTCACAGGCCACCACACCACCAGCTTGCACATTGTGCTGTTGATAACGTGGTCAATGGCTTCGTGAGGTCTGCACCACTCTCGAACCCTACCATCCAGCTAAAATCGAGATTCTTGTGACCAGGCCACAGTTTTTCAATCGTCTAGGGTCCAGCTGATACAGTCACGAGCCCAGGAGGGGCGCTGCAGGCGATGTCGTGGTGGTTAGCAAAGGCACTAGCGTCGGTCGTCTGCTGCCATAGCCCAGTAACGCCAGATTTCGACCCACTGTCCTGAAGGATGCATTCGCCGTACGTCCCACATTAATTTCTGCAATTATTTCAAGCAATGTTGCTTGTTTGTTAGTGTTGCTTGTCTGTTAGCACTGACAATTCGACACAAACGCCGCTACTCTCGGTCATTAAATGGTTCAAATGGCTCTGAGCACTATGGGACTTAACATCTGAGGTCATTAGTCACCTAGAACTTAGAACTACTTAAACCTAACTAACCTAATCACATCACACACATGCATGCCCGAGGCAGGATTCGAACCTGTGACCGTAGCAGCAGCGCGGTTCCGGACTGAAGCGCCTAGAACCGTTCGGTCACAACGCCCGGCTCGGTCATCAAGTGAAGCCCGTCGGCCACTGCGTTGCCCGTGGTGAGAGGTAATGCCTGAAATGTGGCATTCTCGACACAACTTGACACTCTGAATCTCGGATAATTGAATTCCCTAACGATTTCCGGAATGGAATGTCCCATGAGTCTAGCTCCAGCTCCATTCAGCATTCAGAATCTGTTAATGCCCTTCGTGAGGCCATTATCATAACGGAAAGCTTTTCTACAAATGACAGCTCCGCCAATGGACTGCCCTTTTATACCCTGTTACGCGATACTATTGCCATCCGTATGTGTGCATATTGCTATCCCATGACTCTTGTCACCTCAGTATATAATGTAGGAGTATTTTTCACCGAGAAAAGGGACTCAGTATGAACTTTCTTTATAGCAGAAATTTCCATTGTTTTCTTGCACGCTGAAACGTACGAAATTTCGTAATATTTACAACTATAATCGTCGAAACAGTGTCTGTTCCTTCAGACGTACATGCATCTCTGAAAGACATTGTAATGTAATATACACACATAGTATAAACGTATACGTTGTAATGATCAATGGTATTAAAAAGTTCCGTAAACTTACCACATAGTCTGCATGGAAAGTTTCGCATCTCAGGAAGTGCTGCTCTTCTCGAATGACGTGCGCACCTGCCAGTAGCAACGCTGAACAAACACTGTTCTTGCCGTGGCAAATCCTGAAGTAGTCTATCAAAAACTGATACAACTGCCACGAAATGGACAAATTGTGAGATAGAGATGTGACATTCTTCACGCAAGTTGGGGCATTTCACTCGTGTTTTTCAGTGACATAAACTAAAAACTGCCATTTCTTGCCTTGCGCACTTTCCTTGCTGGGATGCAGTATTTTGGGATTGATTCATGGCTTGTCACTATAATCGCTACCTCAGAAAAATACCACTCTGAAACTCGTGCAGCTCTAAAACACCCTTCTCTCTCGTATTATGTTGATGCTCCTACTGGTAACACAATCCCCACAGTACCCAGAAAACATCTTGTGTAGTTTTCCACCTCCAGCAGGTAGGACAAACGACAGTCAGCCAAAGTATCAGATGACGGAGACCCGACTTCTCATTGTCAGGCACACCAGATGTGGTTTCCATTGTGTTTGGTGATCGCTCAGAAACTAGAAGGTACATCACACAGAACGTGCTCTTCATCGTCGTTTGCTATTGCCGCGCTATTCAGCTTCGGTTGTTGCCTGTATCTGGCTCGCAAGTCACACGGTTTGTTTACGAAAATGTATGCGCACAAAATTAATCCTCTGGCTCTTTCAAAATGCACATTCCATCGTATTCCATATGCTTGCTGTGTTGTTCTGTCTGAGGAACAAATACACTCCTGGAAATTGAAATAAGAACACCGTGAATTCATTGTCCCAGGAAGGGGAAACTTTATTGACACATTCCTGGGGTCAGATACATCACATGATCACACTGACAGAACCACAGGCACATAGACACAGGCAACAGAGCATGCACAATGTCGGCACTAGTACAGTGTATATCTACCTTTCGCAGCAATGCAGGCTGCTATTCTCCCATGGAGACGATCGTAGAGATGCTGGATGTAGTCCTGTGGAACGGCTTGCCATGCCATTTCCACCTGGCGCCTCAGTTGGACCAGCGTTCGTGCTGGACGCGCAGACCGCGTGAGACGACGCTTCATCCAGTCCCAAACATGCTCAATGGGGAACAGATCCGAAGATCTTGCTGGCCAGGGTAGTTGACTTACACCTTCTAGAGCACGTTGGATGGCACGGGATACATGCGGACGTGCATTGTCCTGTTGGAACAGCAAGTTCCCTTGCCGGTCTAGGAATGGTAGAACGATGGGTTGGATGACGGTTTGGATGTACCGTGCACTATTCAGTGTCCCCTCGACGATCACCAGTGGTGTACGGCCAGTGTAGGAGATCGCTCCCCACACCATGAAGCCGGGTGTTGGCCCTGTGTGCCTCGGTCGTATGCAGTCCTGATTGTGGCGCTCACCTGCACGGCGCCAAACACGCATACGACCATCATTGGCACCAAGGCAGAAGCGACTCTCATCGCTGAAGACGACACGTCTCCATTCGTCCCTCCATTCACGCCTGTCGCGACACCACTGGAGGCGGGCTGCACGATGTTGGGGCGTGAGCGGAAGACGGCCTAACGGTGTGCGGGACCGTAGCCCAGCTTCATGGAGACGGTTGCGAATGGTCCTCGCCGATACCCCAGGAGCAACAGTGTCCCTAATTTGCTGGGAAGTGGCGGTGCGGTCCCCTACGGCACTGCGTAGGATCCTACGGTCTTGGCATGCATCCGTGCGTCGCTGCGGTCCGGTCCCAGGTCGACGGGCACGTGCACCTTCCGCCGACCACTGGCGACAACATCGATGTACTGTGGAGACCTCACGCCCCACGTGTTGAGCAATTCGGCGGTACGTCCACCCGGCCTCCCGCATGCCCACTATACGCCCTCGCTCAAAGCCCGTCAACTGCACATACGGTTCACGTCCACGCTGTCGCGGCATGCTACCAGTGTTAAAGATTGCGATGGAGCTCCGTATGCCACGGCAAACTGGCTGACACTGACGGCGGCGGTGCACAAATGCTGCGCAGCTAGCGCCATTCGACGGCCAACACCGCGGTTCCTGGTGTGTCCGCTGTGCCGTGCGTGTGATCATTGCTTGTACAGCCCTCTCGCAGTGTCCGGAGCAAGTATGGTGGGTCTGACACACCGGTGTCAATGTGCTCTTTTTCCATTTCCAGGAGTGTAAATAAATGCTTCAACATCCATGAGCGTGATACAAACAGAAACGTTCCTTGTTAAGTTAGTAAGCTTATCAGCTTTTTAAGCTTCATTTACGAATAGTGCAGTACAGATTTAGAATATTTTTCTGCATAAAATAAAAATTATGTCTTCATTCTCTCTTTTTAATAAGACCTAAATTCATTCTTATTACATCATTGCTTCTTCTCTACAGAAAAATTCTCAGAACATGTGAAATTCATGACTTGAAACAAGAAAGTGTAAAATCTCCTACTACAAGTAGTGCTACCTTTCTTGTAGATAAATCCAAAAAAATCATGTATTTACTGAAATATTATTGTTGAATTCTCTGTAATTAATGTAAGTATGTGTGTGCACTATCGGATCTCATATGTGTGTGTGTGTGTGTGTGTGTGTGTGTGTGTGTGTGTGTGTGTGTGTGTGTGTGTGTGTGTTCCCACAGACTGTAAAACATTTGGACGAATAAATAAATACTAAATTTCAGCCGAATCAGCCAATGACGTAGGAAGCAATGTCACAATACATTCGTCAGTCGTCCGTGGCATTTTCAGAACATTTAACAAATTCACTCCACAGGGAAAGAAAGAGAGAGAGGGAGAGGGAGAGAGAGAGAGAGAGAGAGAGAGAGAGAGAGAGAATTACTGAACATCCCTCCGTAAAAATTAGTGAGTCCAGAATCTTTCAGGAGACATGAAGAGGCCTAAAACACTTACTTGAAATGGCAGGACTTGAACATGTAAATGTGAGAGCACATCCCTACTTTACTACGCTACAGTGAAACAGTATTGCATGTGCCTCCGTCTTTGATGTTAAGACGTCCTGCAGGCTTTAAATGCTGATTATGTCCTTAGCTGACATTTAATTATAACCAATTGTATGAAGAATTATGCGTTCTTGGTAAATCTTCAATGCGCCGTTGTCTTCAAACGGCATACTTTCATAACACGCAATTTATAATACGAAAAAATTTTAACTATGAATATGACGTTTCCCGTCATTTTGTAACAACAGATGGTACCAATATCGATGCGTTTTCGAGATATTCTCCACGTGCTGGTTCTTTGAAACATAATATACTGTATACGTAGGACGTAAGTTAGAATTTAAAATCCACCAAATATGCAGTCAGCAATGCGGTGTTGTTGTTATTAACATGTCTCGACTTAGGGGAAATTTTGTGCGATTCCAAAAATTTTGCGAGTCTGTAATATTTCCGAAGTTACGGAGAATATAAAATCCTGAAAAATATATTATTAATATTAATTTGCCTGATACACTTATGTGACAGCTGTATGTGTAAAATAATTCTAATATCGTTTGAATCAATGCTACTTTTGAAAACAGTCGATTAATTTAACTATAATACTGCATGTTAAATTTATTCTTTGAAACTTAACGCAATTTTGGAATTAGTCAAATGAATAAGTTCCCTTTGAAACATTTTATCTTGCTGTGATCTTCAGTCATTACATGTCGTCATGGCAGCAAAATACGTAGTCATGAGTTAAACTGGTTTCAAAATTCATAATATGGATTTCTTATATGAGTCCTAAATTATAATTTCAGAAGGATTGTATGGTGTATATGGAATCAAGAAGCAGTCAGCAATGTGGTGCTGTTGTTATTAACATATCTTATATCTTAATATCTACTTAAGTTTGGATCAAAGAATCTTTTGCTTGTGGTCGTGATCGACCATGCTTTAATAATCGATAGCTGACTATGAAATTACACTACAAAGCGATTACGTTTGGTTTTGCTGCAGTGAATATTCAGTGTCGCCAGGCAGATTCAGAAGTTGTTTGAACATAAAGTCAGTGAAAGAAACGTGACTGCCGCCGAAGTGATGTATTAGCATGTTCCATATCATACGTAAAACCATAATGAAAGGCCGAATCGATCATAATGCGTAATCGACGCAAAGGAATATGATAAATATAGAAATAGCGAGTGTCGGTGTATGACTGGTGTACCCTTTCTCTTCATTTACACTTTATATAAATGAGAGGACATTGAAAGCAGATTCTGCACGGTGCAGAAGCACCCAGGCTGCCAGTAGAGTAAATTAGGCCAACAGCCTTGGAACTACACTCCTGGAAATTGAAATAAGAACACCGTGAATTCATTGTCCCAGGAAGGGGAAACTTTATTGACACATTCCTGGGGTCACATACATCACATGATCACACTGACAGAACCACAGGCACATAGACACAGGCAACAGAGCATGCACAATGTCGGCACTAGTACAGTGTATATCCACCTTTCGGAGCAATGCAGGCTGCTATTCTCCCATGGAGACGATCGTAGAGATGCTGGATGTAGTCCTGTGGAACGGCTTGCCATGCCATTTCCACCTGGCGCCTCAGTTGGACCAGCGTTCGTGCTGGACGCGCAGACCGCGTGAGACGACGCTTCATCCAGTCCCAAACATGCTCAATGGGGAACAGATCCGGAGATCTTGCTGGCCAGGGTAATTGACTTACACCTTCTAGAGCACGTTGGGTGGCACGGGATACATGCGGACGTGCATTGTCCTGTTGGAACAGCAAGTTCCCTTGCCGGTCTAGGAATGGTAGAACGATGGGTTCGATGACGGTTTGGATGTACCGTGCACTATTCAGTGTCCCCTCGACGATCACCAGTGGTGTGCGGCCAGTGTAGGAGATCGCTCCCCACACCATGATGCCGGGTGTTGGCCCTGTGTGCCTCGGTCGTATGCAGTCCTGATTGTGGCGCTCACCTGCACGGCGCCAAACACGCATACGACCATCATTGGCACCAAGGCAGAAGCGACTCTCATCGCTGAAGACGACACGTCTCCATTCGTCCCTCCATTCACGCCTGTCGCGACACCACTGGAGGCGGGCTGCACGATGTTGGGGCGTGAGCGGAAGACGGCCTAACGGTGTGCGGGACCGTAGCCCAGCTTCATGGAGACGGTTGCGAATGGTCCTCGCCGATACCCCAGGAGCAACAGTGTCCCTAATTTGCTGGGAAGTGGCGGTGCGGTCCCCTACGGCACTGCGTAGGATCCTACGGTCTTGGCGTGCATCCGTGCGTCGCTGCGGTCCGGTCCCAGGTCGACGGGCACGTGCACCTTCCGCCGACCACTGGCGACAACATCGATGTACTGTGGAGACCTCACGCCCCACGTGTTGAGCAATTCGGCGTACGTCCACCCGGCCTCCCGCATGCCCACTATACGCCCTCGCTCAAAGTCCGTCAACTGCACATACGGTTCACGTCCACGCTGTCGCGGCATGCTACCAGTGTTAAAGACTGCGATGGAGCTCCGTATGCCACGGCAAACTGGCTGACACTGACGGCGGCGGTGCACAAATGCTGCGCAGCTAGCGCCATTCGACGGCCAACACCGCGGTTCCTGGTGTGTCCGCTGTGCCGTGCGTGTGATCATTGCTTGTACAGCCCTCTCGCAGTGTCCGGAGCAAGTATGGTGGGTCTGACACACCGGTGTCAATGTGTTCTTTTTTCCATTTCCAGGAGTGTATTATGCGGAAGGACGCATCGGGGAAACAGCAGGCCACTAGTCCGCACGAGGCACAGGACAGCCTTTTCTAATACCGCACTGGGGCAACTGGACAAACACATGTAGGATCTCCTATGGCACAACCGCCGCCCCCCCCCCTTTTTTTGCGAACATTTACGACCCAGGAGGGGAAGAAGGAGGAAGGTTTTTAGCAGAAGAAAGTAGAAAGCTGAATTTTTCTCCGGAAGGTAATGCTCACCGCAGATAAACATCTCGAAAATGGAATGGGGACTCACAATTTTCGGGCTTTTGGAAGTGTAAGACGTCGCTAGACGCTTTACTTCACAAAAAAACAAATGATTGCGCAACATAAGAATCACAGAAATTGGCTAACATGAGTAAACTTGAACTTAGACTGACAGGGAAGGAAGGAAGAATAGGTGTAACGTCCCGTTGACATCGAGGTCATTAGAGACAGAGCACAAGATCGAATTGTGTAAAGGATGGAGAAGGAAGTAAGCTGTGCCCATTAAAAGGAACCATCCCGGTATTTGTCTGGAGCGATTTAGGGAAATAACGCAAAATCTAAATCTGGATGGCTGAACACGGGTTTGAACCGTCGTCCTCCCAAATGCGCGTCCATTGTGCTAACCACTTCGTCATCTCGCTCGGTCTTAGGATAATAAGTTCTAGCGTTCTGAGAAGGAACGATCTCATTGGTCACAGAGAGATGTATGAAGAGAGTAAGACGACATTTTTCTGTGAAAAATTGTAGAAATCAGCGAGTAGAGGAGAGCCCCCGGTAGGGGACTAGTTTCTTACAAGGAGCTTTTTTAACTTTCGGCATTTGGTAGATCTGGAGCCCAGCCAATCTGACTACAGTAAGATGGAAAATGGAGTCTCGTTTGACCATTGTAAAATCGCTTCGATTCTCATCCAGTATCATAATCACTGAAAAGGTAATCCCATTTATACCGTCATCACGTGTCAACATTCCTGGCGGCATCCAACGAGTGCAGCCGTGTGGCCGTGCGTCATAATTCGTGGCACCCACCTGGAGGACACTTTTCGTCATTTTAATCATCAGAACAATCCTGACTCTCGTTTTTTGTATCGCGACCCATTACTTCAGAATAAGTACCTGAAACTAGAGGCCAGTGCTTTAAGATGTTCCTTCGTGGCAGCTGCTGTTCTCTCGTTAACTTTGATTCCATATGTTTGTAAGAAATCACTGAGGAATGGGAATGCATCAAAACATCTCTCTTTCACTTCACTGTAATAGTTTCTTCTATTTTATCTTGAGCATAGAACTTGCGGACATCCTTCCCTTGCAGCGATAAATTGAAGCTATTAAGACGTTGTTCAGATGCTCAGATGTGTGTGAATTCCTAAGGGACCAAACTGCGTAGGTTAGTGGTCCCTGGACTTCCCCACTACTTAAACTGACTTACGCTAAGAACGACACACACACACCCATACCCGCGGGAGGACTCGAACCTCCAGCGGAGGAGCCGCGCGATTCGTGACATGGCGCCTCTAATCGCGCGGCCGCTTCGCGAGGCAGCTATTAAGAGCACTGAAAATGTCGTTACCCAATTATGAAAGACGTAATAGCCTGTTTTCGTCATTTAACATGTCCAAGAAACTGCACACAGATTTCGTATCACTTTTCTGCTCCAATGGGAAGATTCTCAGCTTATCTCGAAGTTCAAATAATCTTGACAGAACTTTCCCTCCTGACAATCAGCGTACTTCGCTGTGCAGGAGAAGTGTTTTGCGCTCACTGTGCATCTCATTACATAGTATGGCAAACAATATTGAATTTTTAGGCCTAGATTTAATGAAATTCACAGTTTTCACTGCGTCATTAATGATTTTCTTTAGGCTTTCAGACAGATCTTTACATACAAGGGCCTCTCGGTGTAGGCTACAGTGATCCACTAAACAGAAGGGGCAACTGCCCTAACTTTGGCAATCAAACACGAGTAAACGCCAGACATAGCACGGGCACCATCAGTCAATGGGACACATTTTGTCCACTCTATTTCATTTTCTGATATAAAGCCATCAAGACATTTAAAGATTTCTTCCCCTGTTGTTGTCATTGGCAAACATTTACATAAGATCATTTATTCTTCTGTACTCCCATCAAGCTAAAACCTATTTTGGTCCCTGCTAAAATAATATCCTCTGCTACGGTTTGGCTATCAACAATGACAGTCGATATGAAGCGATTGTAAGCTTGCTTATTTTGTTCCCCAGAAGTCGATTTTGTCATCACTGATTTTGACTTTAAAAATTCTTGTCTTTTGTTTTGCAAAAAATCGGTTGACATACTTACGTATTCTGGATATTTCCTTGATAAATGTCTTTCAGTTTTGAGGGTTTCATGCTCTCGTTAGCAAGTACTTCAAAGCACAAAACACACTGAGGAAGCGGCTCTTGATCTGTGCCAGAAAATACAACCAATATTTCAAGTAATCGTCATTGTATTCACGAAAGCTAAATTTTGCCTTCGTCTGGAAGGAGTTCTGTTCACTAACTGCACTAACACAGTCACCTTTGTATTGCATGATGCACTGGTCCGGATGTGGAAGGTTCGTCTAAATTACATGAAGTCAGTCTTTTACGGCACGATCCTGTTTTAACCCACGAGTCCATAGTGAAATAAAATGAAACAAGACGACACAGTAAACACGCATGCGCACACTATATCAATAAACAAACAAAGCACGCTCTCACAGTCATGAGTCACACTGTTGCAAGTCGAAGGGAAAGCGGTGTCGCACTATCGCAATTACCGATGAGTCCTGCGCCTGCGCTGTCCTCGTTTCGCGCAGACCACGTTACTAAGCCACAATAGATTCTTACTTAGAATGATTTTGTATATACCTGTTCAGATAATAAAACTTTCCTCTTGAAATAAGATTTCATATTTTCAGTCGGTAAGATATTTTATTTAGTTATTTTAAAAATCGTCCGGCGCCCCACCTTAATAGGTCTCGCGACCCACAGTTTGGGAAGCACTACACTAGAGGTTTGTGTGCCTCACAGTGCTACCATCTCCGTCACACATTCACAGCGAGTACGCGTGCTCGTATTTTAAAACAAACCGCAAGTTTCAGTCCGTTTCCTGTCCTGAGGAAAGAAATCGGAGTTTTATAATTTGAATGTTCTTTGACCCTCCAGGGCAGCTGAGAGCGCTAACGCACTGCTTCCTGGACTCGGGTTGGCGGGCCGGCCCCGGATCGAATCCACCCGGCGGATTAACGACGAGGGCCGGTGTGCCGGCCAACCTGGATGTGGTTTTGAGGCGGTTTCCCACATCCCGCTAGGTGAATACCGGGCTGGTCCCCACGTCCGCAGACATCTGAACACATTCGCACTATTCCATGTGTTCCACTAGACAGACAGTTGGGGTACACTAATTCCGTCCCGGGGGATACGGGGTGGTGGCAGGAAGGGCATCCGGCCACCCCTAAAACTAACCTTGCCAAATCCGTTCTAACCGCGCCGACCCTGCGATCGCTGCGGGACTATGACGTAAGCGAAAGAAGAAAGAAGAGAAAGATAACTTGAATGTTCTTTGCACTGTTGCAACAGAGTGTCAGTAATGAAATGTTATTATATCACCGTTTCGGAACCCCAGTTATTTATTTAAAGCAGTTGCCATGCACTCTATCAGCCGTCGAAGTTTATAAATATTATTTTTCTACAACATGCAGGGTATATGTTACCCTCCAGCATTCAGCGAGGAAAACCATCAAAACAGCGTAGTTCCCACTGACGTTACGGAAATCTTATTAATAAATTAAGTGCCAAAAATGGACGAAACAGGAAATGCCCTTTGGCACACTGTTACCAAGTGTGGTCCGGTCAGCCACAGACAAGTCTGCATACCTTTCTACGTTTTTTGAAATCGCGTCACGTCCAACATGCTGTAGGGGAATCTCCTATTAGCGGGCGAAGCAGCCCACCCTTGGAAGAGCATCAAAGGACTGCCGCCCCATGCGGAACTCTGACGTGCGCAGCATTGCTGTGAGCAGAAACTACGAGCTTTACCTGGTCCAGACGGGTTCCAGCGTCAAATTCAACCCCTTTCTGCCTCACACAGTATCCAAAAACTGACTGGACCAGAATCAATCGAAATCTACTTTTCTGCTTAAAATGTGTGCCCCTACATTTTAGTAAATGGACGGCCGCGTGGTGATCTGGGATAACTTCACCATAACATCGAAATTGGTACACAAAAAGAGAGTGGTACTATGGTTAATGTATCAGATTTCCCTAAATCACTTCGAATAAAAACTGGGTCGGATCGTACTAGCATTCTGTAAAAGCTCTTTTTAAAGCGTCTTTGGTACAATACATATTGTATGACTGGCTAAAGGATATTCTGCTACTAGTCTACAGGTGTATGCTTTTATGAGTACGTAACAGTGGTAGGTGCAAAGTCTGCACACAATCTATTTAAAGTCACCCTGTTTGTTTAAATAGACAATTGCGATCACATTAAAACTACTGTCATTCAGATGATTAGTTTGTTTACCACAGTGATTTACTTCTCATGCCCCTCTTGGAGGGAGTAAGCACCGGTCTTTCTCTCATTTGAAAACCAGCTACCCCGGCCAAAGTTCAGAGAAAAACCTGGAGTTTAACACGGAATCTTAGCTACAGCGAAAATTATTTTTCCACATTCACAAGGTAATGAAATAGGTGAATTTCGCATTAAATGCCAGAAAAAAACACAGTACCAACTACAGATGTCACCCCAGTAACTAGAAACACAGAGCTCTTAGCACCTTCAGACGTTGCTTACAGACGGTAGCATCGGTTACGTTATGGTTCGTTACTAACTAGGAATTCCGACATGGTACAGAATTGATTGGCGACTCCATGGTGTGTTGTGTGCACCACGACCAAATAGTGGATATAATTCGAAGGAAAATCAGCATTGGACGTATTTTGTTGTTTTATTGTCAGCAAAATCGATTTTCGATCACTTAGTGACCATCCTCAGTGCTGCAATATACAATTAAAATTGCTACACTGGTATCAAGCTATAACCACAAGCTTAGAGCGATCACATAAACTCAATTTACCAGTGACGGTACAGGTAACAGAACGATAAACGATGCAGTTACCTTTGCAGAATGAAGCGGTACCGACTGATGTGCAAGCAGAGTTTCCGTTGCTTGTATTGTGCAAGTCTGTGTATTAACATGTCGCTAGAGATGGATATGGACTTAATCTATCCACAGAATGTTCCAAGGCCATTCATTGTCCACTTCCATCCGAGAAAGAAATTCTAGAGCAAACGTTTGTCTTACTGCAACCTCAGCCTGAGGAAACTCCTGAACATGGATAATTTTCTGTGGGCAGCAATGGATGTTCAGTAGAATTCTATGCACCGAACTCACAGGCTTCTTCGAAGTTCAAGTAATTTACCAATCACTGCATGTTTGCACACCAACGCTAGATCCATCCTGCAGTACTATGCACACATCTTCGACAGATGTCGGATCAACTGCTTACCTCCTTCTGCCACGATGCACTCCAAAAAACCTGTCTTTCTGAATGCAATGGTTACTTTCTCCAGACCTTTGGTAGCCATCGGACTAGCGTCTTTTTTTCATCCCGTGAAGTGACCGAAACTTTTGCAGCACTACTGGCACACAGTGGCCGTTCTTGTAAAAGAGCTTTATCAACTGTGCGTGATCCTGCATTGTGACAGTCATGGCGAACGTTTCATAGGCAAACGAGTGACAGCCACGTACTCCGCTTCTTTTATTTTGCGTATTCGGACGCTTACAGCGCCATTTAGTGGTAAAATTTTCGTTAATTTTTTTGTTTCCATAACGTTTCCCGCTTCTTTGACAATATTCCGTTCAATTTTGACCCCATTCTGAGCAGTGGTTATTTTTTAACTGTATTTTGAAACTGTAAGTTAATGGTATTCTTCTAAGCTTTCCCACCGACGGCAGTAAAATAACAGTTGCTAGGCAGTATACACGATGTTACTATATGAGAAAATGCAGTCAGTGTACTGCGGAGACTGTTTACAAAACACTTCTTCAACCATCAAGTGTGTGGAACCCATACCAACTAGTGCTAATAGGGAGTATAACACGTAAGGCAGCTCGAAAGGTCACGGTCCACAGGTCACAGGTTTGTTTACGCCGGGAAATGCGAGTAAATCAGAATTGCCAGAGAAGAATTGTCTACTAAGCATTTCAGTTATTTACTTAGTTAGTTACTTGCGCCGTAGATCACATGCACAACAAACACTATGATGTAGAAGGTACATTCAGAACAGCCAAAAAACAAACACACACACACACACACACACACACACATACACACACACACACACACACACACACACACACAAATATATAGCTAAAGCTAAAGATGTAAAAAGTATTTACATGCTTACGTGTCTGGCCAGTTTTAGTTTTTTCCGTAAAAGTGACTAGTTATTTCTCTCCAAGATTTCCTCTATAACAAAGAGAAAGAGAAAGAGAGAGAGAGAGAATAAGTTCTTAAAGAGATACATCATTAACGAGTATATTATCAAAGCGTTTTTTATAGCTCCATATTTCACTCCTTTCTCTGCCAAAGTTAGATTCATTAAAGAGTAATGCAGATCATTTTTGCTGCTTGAATTATACTGCCGAATACCTCTGTTACTCACAAACTCACATGGATTGTTGATAACAAACTTCATAACACGTAGTACGAACTTTCTTTTTCGTAATGAGTATCTTTACGTAAATGAGAAGTTGTCCCTGAATATTATCCCATAAAACAACAGCGAATGAAAGTGTGGCAAAATATAGTAGCTTATTCACTTTTGTTGCCCAAAGTTGACAGTCATTGTTAAGGCAAAAGTAGCCCAATCTACTTAACGCCCAACCACTTTACAACCACAAAGCACTCACGCCAGAGCGATACTGATATATCTGAAACAAGCTTACAGACCCAAAAATTCGTCGAGCTTCATTTCGTGTACCGTGAAAGGGTGGAAACGAGAATGAAAGGATGGAAGGTGACTGACTGCTAGCACTTTTTTTTCAGTGACGTTGAGGGAGACAAGAGAAAGTGAAATATGGGTGTAAAAATAACAAAGTCACACTTGATAGTGCCAAGGAGACTGGCGTTTTCAGCTGACGAAGGGATCACAGTCAACAGTGTCATGAGCCTTGAGGATGAGACACTGAGCAGAGATGTAGATTTTAATACAGGACCAGATCTGGTGATGGGGACCTTTACATTAGAACTTCTCCCCCTTCCTACCCCCACCTCGTCCCTCCAACCATCCACCCTCCACCTCCCGGCGATGCGGTCAAATACTGGATAAGAACACTAGTTGGACCATGTTTCATACTACCTCCCTACATGTCGAGTACCACCGCACGAATGTACGTTAATGCCTTGATTTTGGAGGAGAGTATTTGTGTATAGTGTGATGAAGACTGATACTAGAATGAATCTACGTGGTATACTATTAACGCTGCCATCACGCCTTGCATCAGACGATCACTGCGTCATCCACCCAAGGTCGACGATGGAGAGCAATGTTTCAGGATGATCTCGTCAGCACACAGCTTTCCTGCCTATGTGGGAAACCAGTACCAATATTTTAAAAGAGTTCTACCTGGAGCACGTGCTAGAACCACCGTTGACGTCCTGCTAACAAGTGTCCTCCGAAACTTCATGTCATATTAAAACTGTGTGCTCGGCAGGAGCGCAATCCCGGCATCTTTGCCTTTACTGGGCAAGCACTACATCGACTGAGTTATCCAGGTTCGACTGATCTTGAACCCCCTCCCCCTCTCACAGCTATACTTGCGGCAGCATCTCCTTCCCTACCATCTTAAATTCATAGAATTTCTCCTGCATAGCACGTGGTATTAACACTCATTGTGCACCGTGAATCGTGTTTACAAGCAAACCACATGGAAGTAAGATTTTTTCATTTTTTATGTGTATGGGACATGAAGTTCAGAACTCAAATATCAATCATCACAGCAGTTCCATGCAACTCTCAGAACTTCCCTGGTGCAAATTGTTAAAACAATTTTCCGTGAAGCATAAAATTCATAAGGATGAAAAAGATGTAACGTATATATTATATTTAATTCAAACAATTTTTATTAATGGTCTTTTATAAAATTTCAGTACTGAAGAATTTATATTTGGAATGAAAACTGGATTTTTAAAAGCAGTACCTAATGAGAAATAAGATGACACGCATTTTTTATAAAAATCACAATTAGATATGTGCCACTTAGAATATACATTGACAGAAAAAATCTAAACACCATGAAGGAGCTATGCGACATAAATGAAAGTTGATAGGCATGTTTCTACATCTGAAAGATCGTGTCTATTCACATTTCACACCAGTCGCATAAGAGTGGCGCTAGTAGCGCCATTATGAGAATGCAAATCACGTTTGCTTTAAATAAAAGCTGTAACGGTCATGTGTGTTAGCTTAGAGATTGGACGTGGTGAGCTGATATTTGTCAAGAATGCCTGTAAGACGACAGAGACAGCACTATCAAGCCCTCAGTGCCTTCGAACGAGGTCGTGCAGTAGAGCTACGAGAAGATGGATGTTTCTTCTCCGTTACTGCAGAAAGACGTGATAAGAATGTAGCGACTGTACATTATTGGTGGCAGCTGTAGTCACGGGAATGTATGGTACCAAGAAGACTGAGCTCTGGATGGCCATGTGACACTACCAAGAGGGAATACCGTCGTGTTCAGCGTATGGCTGTTTCACATCGTACTCAGTCTGCAGCAGCAATCTGAGCAGCAGTTGACACCACAGTGAGACAACGACTTGTTACAAATCGGTTACTTCAAGGATAGCTCCGAGACAGACGCCCCGTAACGTGCATTACACTGACCTCAAACGACCGTCTTCGCGACTTTAGTGGTGTAAAGCGATAGCTCATGGGATTGCAGGGGTGAGGGGTGAAGTCTGTTATTTTCTGATGAATGCTGGTTCTGCCTCGGTGTCAGTGACGGTCATATGTCGGTTAGACGGAGGGCAGTTGAGGCCCTGCAACCAACCTGTCTCTGTGCTAGACAGACTTACCCTACACCTCGAGTTATGGTTTGGAATGCAGTTTCGTATGACAGCAGAAGCACTCTTGTAGTTATCCCACGCACGCAGACTGCAAATTCATATGTCAGCCTGGTGATTCGACCTATTGTGCTGCCATTCATCAACAACACTTGGGGGAGAGTTTTACAGCAGGATAACGCTCGCCCACGTATCGCTATTGTAACCCATATGTTCTACAAAGAGTCGACATGTTGTCGTAGCCTGCTCGATCATCGTCTGTCTCTCGTCGAGAACTCCAGCGTCATCCACATCCAGCAATTAACGTCCCTGTACTGACCGACCAAGTGCAACAGCCATGGAACTCCATCCCACAAACTGATATCCGCACCTGTACGCACAATTCATGCACGTTTAGACGCTTGCATTCAACATTCTGGCAGTTAAAATGGAAATTAGTGGTAAGTTACTATGGGACCAAAGTGCTTAGATCATCGGTCCCGCCGGCCGGAGTGGCCGAGCGATTAAAGGCGCTACAGTCTGGAACCGCACGACCGCTACGGTCGCAGGTTCGAATCCTGCCTCGGGCATGGATGCGTGTGATGTCCTTAGGTTAGTTAGGTTTAAGTAGTTCTAAGTTCTAGGGGACTTATGACCACAGCAGTTGAGTCCCATAGTGCTCAGAGCCATCATCGGTCCCTAGGCTTACATATTACCTAATCTAACTTAAACTAACTTACGCTAAGGACAACACACACACCCATGCCCGAGGGAGGACTCGAACCTCCGATGGAGGGAGCCGCGCGAACTGTGGCAAGACGCCCCAGACCGCCCGGCTACCCTGCGCGGCTTTCTGGCTGTTATTCTTTCACTTTCTCTCTTTCACTGGTGCCATGTCCCGCGCTGACGCAGGGTCGGCATTGTTAGGAACGGATTTGGCAAGGTTAGCGGAAAGGGGCGGCCGGATGCTCTTCCTGCCGCCACCCTGTACCCCCTGGGACGGAATTGTTGGACCCTTACTGTCTGCGTCGAGTGTAATGAATGGAATAGAGCGAGTGTGTTCAGATGTCTGCAAGTCGTGTAACTGAGGCGGAACGTGGGGACGAGCCTGGTATTCACCTAGCGGGATGTGGAAAACCGCCTAAAAACCACATCCAGGCTGGCCGGCACACCGGCCCTCGTGGTTAATCCTCCTGGCGGATTCGATCCGGAGGCGGCGCGCCTACCCGAGTCCGGGAAGCGGGCAGTTAGCGCTGTCGGCTACCCTGGTGGGTCAGGAATTCTGGCTGTTATATTGGTTATTAATGCAATAATATTTCACATCTGCAATGACTTATCTCGCGCTTACATGAACCTGTGATCTTACAATATTAATCACTTAAATATGTTACCGAGGCAAATGTATTTCCGAAATTTCGTTACTCTACATTAATTATGTTTTGGTGTTACGATATTTTTCGTCATTGTATTTAATTAATTTTATATTTAAGTGATATAGGTCTCGAAAGGAACGTAAAGAAAGAAAAAATAAGGACCATCGGAGACTGGAACCACAACGAGCCTCAAGTTCTAAGGATTACTTTCTGTTTTTATGTGGTTTACGGTTGACGGGAATGCTTGTAGAACGTCCACCTTCGTTTAAAAAACTTAAATTGGCCAGGAATCGAACCTCTGCTCCCTACGTGGGAGATGAGCAATCTACCACACAGCCACACTGCATGTCAAAAAATCAAACTTACTTTAGGATATTAAAGACCTTCAGGAAACTTCAAAATCGATTTTATAGGGACGTGTTCAGCGTCTCATCTGGACGCTTTGGCTTCGTTTTGCGTAAGTTCTGAACTTAACATAAATATGCAGCAAATGCAAGCGAAAGACAAAGGTCCCAGGTTCGATTCAACCTCGGCACACAATTTTAATTTCCCCTAAGTTTCAAATCTGCGCACGCTCTGCTGTAGTTACATATCTGTTTAGAGAGTGTAGTCCGATCGGCAGTCAGACACTCTAGTCACTTAGCTTGGGAGGCGGCCAATCACGACGCAACCACACGTGGACCTGTGATCGCGCTAGGTTATCGGATTCGAACCGAGGTCGATTCGCTCCACTGTTTTACAATGGGAGTGTTTAGCGCGCCCTACTGTCCCTAACTTGTCATGCACGACGAGCGAGGATCGCGAGCCGCAGGCCGAGCGACCTGCGACCACCTGCGAGCGCGGCCCGCGCAGAGCACGCCGGCAGACGCCGTCCTCGTGCCGAGTGGGCCCGTGACGCAACCAGGCGCCGGGAGGCTCATCAGGGTGCGCGCGGCGTCGCCGCGGGCCGAGGCTGGCGACGGAAGCCAGGGCAGGCGGCGCGCCTTTGTCGGCGCCACGCGCCCGCAGCCTCGCTAATGAGACGCCTTCCGCCTGGGCGGCGAACTGCTCAAAGCAAAGGGGCCGGGCCGGGCCCCGCCGCAGGCACCAAAAACCACGCCGCTGTATCCGCAGGACCAGGAAGTACACCCACCCTGTGTGGCCGCCTCCCACAGGAATTCCGTTGTCACGCTACGTAGGCCTAGCTGGCAAACCACCATCTCTTGTCTGCTCAATGAAGCGGCCTAGTATCGAGAAAATGGGATTGGGCAAAAGCGTGGCGCAAATCTCTCTTCGACTATCCTCGTGTGCACAGAAGTAGAACCAGTACTACTCAGTGAAGCCTATATCCATCTGTACTCTTAAAAAAAAGAAAGAAAAAGGATCGTTACGCCATCTACGTGAGGAGAAATTACAGCGCATGACCCACAGGATTCAGTCATTGGTCTACTGCTGTTCTTGTTTGTGTTAACCCTAGCAGTTACCGAGCGGGGGGCAGGGTAGAGGAGGGGAGGGGGAGAGGAGATACTTTATGACTACCATGATTTTTTCTTAAAAGGAAGGTAAATTCGTTACTTGTTGACTTACATTAAGAACATACTTTTAAAAGAGGCACTGATGTCTCAGTAGGGTCCAGAACATGGAAATATCGTTTAGCAGCCGGCCGCTGTGGCCGAGCGGCTCTAGGCGCTTCAGTCGGGCACCGCGCTGCTACTACGGTCGCAGTTGCGAATCCTGCCTCGGGCATGGGATAATTCAAAACCGACTTTTGCCCAATGTGATACGACACTGCCGAAGTGGATGGACTCATGTAAATACAGTGCCACAGTTGTTGGCTGATATACTTGTGTAGTCATGCACACTGCACGTAGCTATCGTATTGCGACTCATCTGTCATTCGTACCTAGTAGTAAAATTCCCGTTAATTTTTTTCACAACATTTCCCACCATTTCGACAACATTCGGTTCAAACTTAACGTCATTCTGCCAAGCAGTTCTTTTTTTACAGCCTTTTGAAACTGGAACTTACTTTAATTGTAATCACCCTGTACCTGTTCGGTAACTTGTTCAAATAACATGTTGGACAAGGACGTAGCAAAGATTTTCTCAAAGGGGTGGGGGGGGGGGAGGGGGCCCAGTGCGATTTGTTAAAGAGGACCTTTTCATTTATCCTCAATAGTTCCATTTTATTCGACAATGATCTCGGAGTTTTCAGCAAGCAATGATATAATCCCATTACTTAGGAGTGCTGAGAAGTAGTTATGCTCCAATCTCCCTCCACCCTCGAGGATCATTTTACACTGCTATTCTTTCAGTGTGGATTGGAGCTGAGAATGTGATTAGGAAAGGAAGAGCGCTAGTTTTTTGGTACACCGTGATTATCACCAACGGGGATTGTGTTGTGCATACTGTAAGACCTTCAGTACACACACCATCAGATTATTTGACTTGTCGCTCTAACGAAGTAGGCGAGTGTCAGCAATATGTCTCGTGGTCTTATTGTGGCGTGTTTATCTTCTGCCGTTAGGTCAGACGATAGAAATGCCACTTGCACGCTTAGAGTAGCAGATTGACAGTGACCAACTTTAAACAGAACTTGATTAATTTTCACACACATTTATTAAAATAATAACAAGCATAAAAATTACTTAACTTCGTTCTGGATGCTATGTACAATTGATAATCTGAAGTTCCTTTGGTATCGGTACGTTAATCTTATTCTCACATATGTCTCTGATACTTGACAAAAGTGTCTATACATTTATCTTCATGGCTATGTACAGGAATATGGTAATCTCATTAGGTGCAGACTGAAACTTGACTATAGACTGGTACAGACAAATGTAGAACTCGTACAGACTGGTACAGACTAATGCAGACTGACGCATCGGAGGTCTGTAGGCTCATTATAATACCTCGCGCGTTCATGTATCACTGCACGAGTGTGATCCGCGAGGAGAAAAGGTTCTACATAAGCAGCAATCTCATTGGCTGCGTTACATATTAATACGCGGATCGGCGGAAGCAGAATTTGGTCCGTCTCTATGGCAGCGCCATCTCGTAGTGCGGAGATGGAGGAGTGCTGCGCCTGCGCTGTTGTGCTTAGCTGGGCGCGCTCTAGAGGGAAAGTTGTGTACACGCTGACTACACGGAACTATGTACACAACAGAGATTTTGGAATAAAGAGATGCTTTTCGAAAGTCAAGTTAGAACAATTTTTGGTGGCGAAAATGTGAAGGACATAGAATTATTCAACCTTACACTTTCCCAAAGGTACTCATTTAAGTATGCACTTCTGACTTCTTTCAGTGTAAGAAAGTTCATTTTCTGCATTAAAAAATGCCCCGGTAGATAAATTAATGAGTCTAAATGAGGAGAATTTTGATTATTATTTCTTTGTCATATGGCTTTTAGTGCCGGTAATCTCCAAAGAGATTCTTGCCTCGCCTTAAAGGCATGTCTTTTCATTTAAGTAGAGGGGCTGCATCTTTAAAGGAAATGGAATCTTTTAGGATAGAAAGGAACTTGGAAGGAACCGGTTGTGGCCTATGGTATCAGACCGATCCCGAAATTTGCCTAAACTGATAATGGAAAACGACAGAAAATCATTTTTACGATGTCTGCCGGATGGATCTAAAGTTCCTCGCCTCCCGAATCCAGGAATTGCTAGCTCAGCAGCCCAGCATGGAGAGCTACCCCAAGTTGGCGGAATATTTCGAAAAAAACTAGTTGTTGTACATTGTTTTAAAATAAAAGGAAATGAATGAAATGCGCCATAACTAAAGATCGAATTCTGACTGTGCATGTTTTTACTTCAATTGTGCATGTTTAGTTATTTGATAGTGCGTGACAGCTTGCATATTTTAAAATTTCACTTTTAGAAACGAACAAACTAGAGAATGTACTGTCATCCCATACCCCTTCCGCTCTTCGAACATTCCTCCCCATCGTTCCGTATCGGAATTGGTTTTCGTAACTGGATACCGCCTAGGCGACCAGATTGTTCTATATTTAGCCATTTGGGCTATTGATGACAGAATATTGAGCAATTTTTTTTTTAAGAGCCGTTACCATCGCCGCTTGTGCGATATTTTTGTTGGTCAACATGATTTTTGGCGACCCAGACAAATCCAAGAGTATTTTTAAACAATGATTTTAATTTTATGTTATTTATAACTATATTTATTGCTCCGCCGCCTCAGAATACTAAAACGCTGCAACCTCAAAGAATTACCAGCCTCCACATAAGGAATCCAGTGATAACATTAAACTGCTGCGGATAGGTAATTAGGCTGTTGTAGTAGTGTGTACATATTTTTAACTTGGCACAACGCTAGCGGATGAATCAAAATCGATTTACCTGTTCTTTCTTGTAACAAAATTATCCATCACACAACCACACAGCACAAAAACAACAAATGTTTGCACTTACATTATATTTAGCTGCAAGTAAGGACTGAACTGACTGACAAGACAACAGAGCTCGAGTAAAGCCAACAATTGGTCTTGGCTAAAACAGGGATGGGCGATACATTATAGTATTATGGATGTGTGGGTAGTTTAAATCTAGTGTTGGGCTTGCTGATGATCGATAGACTGTATTCAGTTTTCGTCGTATAATTGAAAACCAAAATATCTTTCAAGTTCGCTACATAGCAAATAGTTAGTGTGTCACTACATTTAGGTGATAGGGGGCTCGTTATCCTCTGGACCCCTCTTTGGCTAAGGCCTTGCTCATGCACGTGCTAGCTTCAGCACAACACCAATTATACCGAATTATCGCGTTCATGCGCTCTGCGGTCTATGCTGACAGAGTGCCAGCGACTTAGCTAATGATGTTTTTTTCTGTCCCGTAATTTGGACAAGTTACCACGACCGAAAATGGCATAAGTTTTTCAAGTTTTCTCCCTTACAAAAGGTAATGGACTGTTGCTAGGCAGTACTTTAATGTGATGGTAACTTGGGTGCGACTACTGCCGGTGTAAGATACTTGATGACGGACTAGTTCCGAACAACGGCTGAAAAATACGTTATACGCAGCTTAAACACGTTGTTCTAAAAAATGTTTATCAAGAATAGACATGGATAGACCAGGAAATGAACTTTTGTTTTCTCAGAGAAACAACACAGCGTTCGGTCAATATGATTTCAGGAAACCATCGAGAAACTTAATCTAGGTTTGAGTGCCGCTTCTTCTGAACAGTACCACAGCGGATTAAACATCTCACGCGGACGTAACTGTAAACGATAAACCCCTTGCATATTCCAATAGAGAAACCCAGACACCACCACCACTATCAAAAAACAATACTTACGATTATCAGTCGCGTACCGCATTTCGCCTGTGCGGAGGAGAAATTTGTACCATACCGACATTCGCCTCAGTAATCCACTGGCCTCGTTTTCGATTGGGCACAGCCAGGAGACAACCTGTTTCACTACACTACGTTTTAGGTGTTGTTGCAGTTGTTGTCTGCGCGAAGAATAGTATGATGCCGCTCTCTACGCTTGTCGGTCCTATACAAGCATCTTCATCTCTGAATAACTACTGCAACCTACATGTACTTGAACCTGCTTACTACATTCGTTCCATGGTCTCCCTCTACAATTTTTCGCCCAAGTTTCCCTCCGTTACCACAATGACGGTACTTTGATGCCGCAGAAAACGTCCTATACACCGAACCCTTCCTTTAGTCAAGTTGCATCATAAATTTCTTTTTTCACCAATTCTATTCAGTAGCTCCTCATTACTTACTCTACCTATCCACCTATCCTTCAGCATTCTTCTATACCACTACATTTGCAAAGCTTCCATTCTCTTCCTGTCTGAACCGCTTATCCTCTGTTTCACTTCTGTATAAGGCTAGACTCCAGACAATACCTTCAGTAAAGGCTTTGTAACATTTCAGTTTATATCACATACTGAGAAATTCCTCTTTTTCAGCAACACTGGATTTTATATCATCTTTATTTAGACGATCGTGTTATTCTGCTGTTTGAATAGCAAAATTCATCGAGTACTTTTTCTGTATAATTTTCTGATATAATTCCTTCAGCATCTTCACCCAGCCTAGTTTTACTTTGTTGATGTTCGTCGTATAATTTCTTCTCAAGACGCTACGCATTTCGTTGAACTGTTGTTCCAAATCCTTTGCGTCTTCGACGCTATTACAACACCATCGGCATACCTCAAATATTTATTTCTTCTCCTTTAACTTTAATTCCTATTCTGAATTGTCGTCCGTTGTGGCCGAGTGGAGATGCTTAAAGAAACCCAAGAGGAAAATAGAAAATCACTTAGGGAAGAAATGAAAAAATCACAAGACGAGAATAGGAGATTACAGGCGGAAATGAAATCGAAAATACAAAATTTGTCAGCTGAGATTAGGGAAGAAATTAAAAACGACCTACAACCAATAATTACCAGTTTTGCAACTAGAATACGTGACCACGAAACAGAACGCGAAAACTTGAAAACAAATCAGTGTAATGACAAGGACGGACTGTTATTTAAAATCAACACTGTGGTTCCGAGTGTGGTAATTACACAGATAAAAGAACGGAACCAACAGCTTCACACAACGGTAAAAGAAATTAGAGATCAAGTGGAAACTTTGACCCTAATTTATGAAGCACAAAAGTAACAATTAAGCACAATTAAAGAAAAAGTTGATGACCTGACAACGCAAATGGCATGGAATGATACGTTAACTGATTAATCGGTTTGATTTCTATAGATATTCTCTATTAACTTTATACCCTCTTAAATCATTGTTCACTTTCTTAAGTATAGCTTTGTTCAAACCAATGTTATGGGTGACGATAAGGCGAAGGTATACTCTGTCTTATTGAATATTTATATCTATTTCATTTTAAAATTCTTGTCTTGGAATATCATTTCATAGAAATAGTTACTCTCCCTATCTCGTTGTTTATCACTACGCATTACCACATGCAATAGTTTGAATCTGTATTTAAAAACAAAAATCTAGTTTAGTCGCTGTCTACTTGCTGTTTGCTGGTGTACTTTCGAGAAATCTGCGCCAATATTGTTGAGACGCGAGTGAGTGGAAGTTTTGATTAGGGCCAGATAATTGTTTTACTCCCGTTGCGCATTTAATACTTTTACAAGCTGCATTCAGAGCAGTTACAGTTCACTTTAAATTAGCTTCTTTTATTCAAAGGTTAGCATTCGAGTTTAAGTCGAATAACAGGCTGTGGGGACATAATTTTCGTAATACGTAGATTTTGTAGAGTGGGAGGTAAAGTTGGGCTACATTTCGGACAGAAACTAATGTAGGGGGAAAGCTACAAAGTGATAGTTGGAAAATATTTACAGCTGTCAACACCTGCCTTCTTTAGAATTGAAATTATTGCATTTGGCCTGAAGTCTGATGACATTTCGCCTGACTCATACCCCTTGCGTAGTAGGTGGGATATTTCTGACATGGCTGGCTGTCCCAAAGAGATCGATAATGTATTGTATTGGTGTTTGTGCTACACATAGCGCCGCCAGCCCCTTATTACAACTCATTAAGAAAAATTTATGAGAGTAGATTGTTTAGAGAAGTGGTTGCCTACCCGATACGGCGACTAACCTTCGTCCTTCGCAACAGTGCAGCACGCTAATGAGACATTATTATCCTAACTGCCGCCGCGGCAAGGCGACACGCGCAATACCGCGTTGCACTGAGTCATGCATTACCAAAGGTCTACGTCAGCAGTAACCGTAGCACAGAAACACGTCAAAGAATTTAGAAGCTCAAAAAAATGGTTCAAATGCCTCTGAGCACTATGGGACTCAACTGCTGTGGTCCCCTAGAACTTAGAACTACTTAAACCTAACTAACCTAAGGACATCACACACATCCATGCCCGAGGCAGGATTCGAACCTGCGACCGTAGCGGTCGTGCGGTTCCAGACTGTAGCGCCTTTAACCGCTCGGCCACTCCGGCCGGCCTTAGAAGCTCAAGATATAGTTTCGACGTTTAGGGAGAACCGTGCTCCCGTGAGACAGCAGGAAAACTGGTTCTATGAGAGCTGTGTAGGAGCATCGGTCGTCAGCCAGACCATCGACGTAGAAATTCGCGTCACAGATTTCATTTTTCTGTATTACTATGGGCGACTGCTGATCCATCTCTTTAAATATGGCAGCCATCGACACTATTTCCGTTAGGATAACTATAAAAATGTTTAGTGACGTTATTTTTCTTAATTATGTCTATTTATCGGTATGCCAAGATCGTTTGATTTGCGCCTTTATGGCCATTTCATGCTTTCCATGTGAACAGAGAGCCTACAAAAATATTGGTACGTCTATAATCCGAACAGAAACATATAAGGGGTGATCAAAGAGTTTTCGTTTGAGAGTGTTGCTGCAGTGTATAGCCTGCCGCTGTGGCCGAGCGGTTCTAGGCGCTTCAGTCCGGAACTGTGATACTGCTGCGGTCGCAGGTTCGAATCCTGCCTCGGACATGGCTGTGTGTGATGTACTTAGGTTGGTTAGGTTTAAGTAGTTCTAAGTTCTAGGAGACTGATGACCTCAGATGTTAACTCCCATAGTGCTTAGCGCCATTTGAACTTTTTTTTTTTTTCAGCGTATACGCAATGTAGCGCGACACCAACATATAGGCAAGGGATTGGTGTGGCACTGGTGGTTCTGAAGTGAGTGCAGTTTGTGCGGAATCGTGAACTATGACGACGCTATTACCAAATACAGGACCGAGGTGCTGTTACTCTTTTCTTGGATGTCGAAGGGCAAACACCGCGAGACATCCATCGGGAAACGAAGCACTTGTGTGGGGCGCCATGTCTGTTGAAAACCACCGTTGAGAAATTATCCGCCAAATTTCGTACTGCTTCGCGATAACGCGCGTACCCGTAACGCAAATGTCTTAACGTAGAAGTTACGCGAACTCAAGTGGGAGACACTCGAGCACCCGCCATATAGACCTGATCTCTCCCCATGCGATTATCACGTCTACGGTCCCTCCGAAATGGCTTGGAGGGGTCGACGATTCATGTCGGACGAGGATCTGCAGCCGGCAGTTGCGGACTTCCTCACGCAGTAGGACACGGTGGTTTACCAAAAGGGTATCTTGAATATGGCACGGCGGTGGGATGTGGCCTCACTGCTCACAGGTATTTTGCCTGATTGGCATACCGATTCTGGACTGCACTTCAAAAAGTTTCCGTTTGTGGGCTTTGCTGCAGCGTACATGCTACCCATTGCGACTCCAGTGCGGATATATAAGCACCGGCATGTAAGCAAGGGGTTACTGTGACATTCTAGTGGAAAATATTTGATCCCCACTTACGTTATATGCCCTAACACAAACCGAAATTCATTTGCCAATAAATACGTATGTGTTCAGTAACTTACACATTCATACACAGGGTGTTACATAAAGGCACGGCCAAACTTTCAGGAAACATTCCTCACATAGAAAAAAAGAAAATATGTTATGTGGACATGTGTCCGGAAACGCTTAATTTCCATGTTAGAGCTCATTTTAGTTTCGTCAGTATGTACTGTACTTCCTCGATTCACCGTCATGATTTCATACGGGATACTCTAACTGTGCTGCTAGAACATGTGCCTTTACAAGTACGACACAACATGTGGTTCACGCACGATGGAGCTCCTGCACATTCCAGTCGAAGTGTTCGTACACTTCTCAACAACAGATTCGGTGACCGATGGATTGGTAGAGGCGGACCAATTCCATGGCCTCCACGCTCTCCTGACCTCAACCCTCTTGACTTTCATTTATGGGGGCATTTGAAAGCTCTTGTCTACGCAACCCCGGTACCAAATGTAGAGACTCTTCGTGCTCGTATTGCGGACGACTGTGATACAATACGCCATTCTCCACGGCTGCATCAGCGCATCAGGGATTCCATGCAATGGAGGGTGGATGCATGTATCCTCGCTAACGGAGGACATTTTGAACATTTCCTGTAACAAAGTGTTTGAAGTCACGCCGGTACGTTCTGTTGCTGTGTTTTTCCATTCCATGATTAATGTGATTTGAAGAGAAGTAATAAAATAAGCTCTAACATGGAAAGTAAGCGTTTCCGGACACATGTCCACATAACATATTTTCTTTCTTTGTGTGTGAGGAATGTTTCCTGAAAGTTTGGCCGTACCTTTTTGTAACACCCTGTATGTGTATGCGTTGTATAAGTCACTGAATATAGAAGTATGCGATTGCGTGTTAGACTAATAAAGTAAAGCTGCCTTCAATCCAAAGGCCGGTTTCAACATCACAGTACGTTTATAGCCCTAGTTCCAGTTGTGTCCTTTGCCATCGTCTGACTTTTTAGCGACCCTTTCCAATCAGTTACAGGAGGACCTTTAACGTGAACCCTGAACCACTGTGCGACTTCCTAATTTTCACATGGATAAATTATTACCAGAGATGAAAGAAAATATATAATTTCTAGGATCTTCTGAGGACTGAACTCAGGCCTCTGGGATTTACCCACTAACAAACCGAGCAGTACGAGACTAATAATACACTCTAATTAAGAATAAAATAACGTCATCTAATAAAACTGGGCGTGGATTCAGTTCTTCTAAGAAATCGTGAAGTAATGGTTCAAATGGCTCTGAGCACTATGGGACTCAACTGCTGAGGTCATAAGTCCCCTAGAACTTAGAACTACTTAAACCTAACTAACCTAAGGACAACACACACATCCATGCCCGAGGCAGGATTCGAACCTGCGACCGTAGCGGTCGCGCGGTTCCAGACTGTAGCGCCAGAACCGCTCGGCCACCAGCGGCCGGCGTGAAGTAATGGCGACATGTTTTACATTCACATATTAGAGAGGTGTAGAAACGCATTGAGACTAGGAAAAGATCCATCAAAAGCCATGTTTCGAGCACAGATCTGTACAGATGTCCAACATAAGCCATATAATAGACGGAAATAAAACTATCATAAATTTGTAAAATTTACAGGAGAGGATCAGAGGGGCCGATCGAGTAAAGAATGAATATGTCGCGTAAAGACTTGACGAGTAAAACATGATTAGTGAAGAGGCAATGGATCGAAGAGATCCAAAGGTTAGACACATCTTACGACATCATTCCTTGCGAAAAACTGGAGTTTAAGGAACGGTGGAACGTAGAATTAATCGGAGCAGTACCAGATATTGGTATGTAGGACACAGCAGTTATGCTGAAATGAGGAGAATAACTGAAAAGTGACAAGAATGCACAAATGCATCATAATAACCTTAAAGTCGATGACCGAAAAACCAATAGAACACTGCGCGTGATGATAATTACTGGGCCGCAAAGCTGCGGATAGATTGTTGCACGGAAAATTTTCAGCATCTTGTGTTATCTCTTCCATATATGACACAATCTTGCACTCATGATACAGAGCATCTTAGAAGTTTCGGATTCCATATTTTGGAGAAAGTTCCCCCTGCAATAGTCGCAGTCGGCAGTGTAGACGGTATCAGACGTCATTAAGTCGTGGTTCCATTATATTAGCCAGTACAGTTTGAGAAACGTTTTTCATATCGCTTTATGTAATGTGTGAAGTACGTGTAGCAGGACCATACAGTCAATCATAAATTCCTATCCAAACCAGCTTTAATATACTGACCGCCATTGGATCTTAAATCCCCCCTGATTGAAACAGTGATCCATCTTCGTCGATGTTCGTGGTACGTATTGAATTACTGAGATTGGGTCCCGCTACGTTAGTTATAATGCGGGACGTTGCAGTTCCACACGAGTACGTCCTCTACGTGAATGAAGATGGGTAAATCTTGACACACGTACCAAAACTAAAAGTTTTTTTGGCGCCACTTTACAAGTAAAGAATGAATATGTCGCGTGTGGCTGCCTGCAGGGGAGCTCTCTGGTGTGGTTACCTCCCTCGCTCGACGTTTCATTACACAACGTGCGTCCAATACGGATGGCGATGACACAGCAACAAAAGGCTTTTGCGTTCTCCGTTTTAACATGTGCAACCCGGTTACAACGCTGCAACATCAGTTTCGTCGAGAGTATAACACTGCACCTCCTACAACTCGTAGCATTCGACGGTGGCAGCAGTATTTCTGGTTTTTTACGTAAAGGGAACATCCAAACCTCACCCCCGCATGATCGTTCAAGAACTGTAGCGTAATCCACAGATTTTTGCATGTAGTCCACTGAAGTCTACTCTTCGTGCCAGCCGAGAATTAGCTGTTCCTCGTGTGTGTATCTGACGTGATTTGCGGCAACGATTGTGTTTCGGGGTATCCAGTATTCAGTTGCCACAAGCCCTTGCTAACTTTGCTAAAAATATGTTTGTATCTCTGTTGATCCATCGCTGATACGACACAAAGAGCCGGTCAAATATTTACCAAAGAAAAATCACCAGACAGTCGTATGTTTTCAAAAGTTATTTTATTTAGACGACCAGTTTCGGCATCTCATTAATAGCATCTTCAGGCCGCTATGCGCTCCATGTGTGGACAGTCAGGTAATCGATACTTGCATAACTGGAGCCATCGACATCTGGATTGAGTCAATTCGGATTTGGAGTATTCACTTTGAAGACTTGTTGTCAACTCTTCGAAGTAAACACTCAAAGTGTGTGTATGTACAATGTCAATGACTTGCGTGTTTCTGCGGCGTACAGCTAGTGTTGTATTAAGTAATTATGGAAAGAAAAGGAAGGGACAGGATGAAATCCGTTCAAGGTACCCACGTTATGCATCGAATAGAATCATTGAACGACAAAACTTTAAATTCCTGTCCAGTAGACGGATCATCGTAAACAGTTCCGAACTCCGCCACTCCAAGAGGCACTGCAAAAAGATTTGCAATTTAGAGACGTGTTATAGCTTCGAAATTTTGGAACTGTGAAAATTTACAGCAGTGTTACCTCACACTGTAAACTTTTTTCCACCTTCAGCATTCGAACCTGCTGCATCAGGTTCGCACGCCACTCCATAAACCATGGTTAGCAACCTCAGCTTTGGGGAGGATTCGCTGAAAGTGGCTTAACCGTAAATCATATTTTGCAGTCGTGTTATAAAGGCGTATTACAAAGATACCAACGGAAGTTAAAACTGTTTATTACGTGCCCCATGTCTGGTAGCCTGTTTATTGTTAACTGAAGATAATCGCAAAGCTACAGAAATTGCTCCGAACTAGTTTGGCAACTTGGCCTCTGATGCAAAAGCATCTAGTTAACGCAATCTACACTTTGTAATTTCTTAAATGACCGATTTGTTCGACACCGGATGCAGTTAAAGCCAACGGAATCTTAACTGCGTCCTGAATGTTCGAGATATTTTAAGTCAGATTTGCCTTTTCACTTAAATTTCGACGATAATTAACAGACAACATCGAGACCGAAATACTTTCGTATATCCAGGAAGTCCACAATCTACGTAAGGTGGACATATCTGAACAGATGGCGACTTTCTCAACCATCATTATTAAGTTAGCGCGTGCGTTTTTGTCATCGGAGATTAGGCGATAAGATACTGTTTAAATTATTACCTGTAATAACATACCATTACAACTGACTTGTAATCATCTTATGCTTTCAGTTTTGGCCTTCTAAGTACCCTCTACGAGAACCTAATGTATGAGATTTGCCTTGTTGATCCCGGACGTCCTTTCTCACTTTCCAGTACACTTTTTCCTCCAAAGTCCAGCAGTTACTATTCTTCTTATTCTTTCCCTATAACTCACAGTTATAGAATGTAGGTGCAAGAAACTACTGCCAAAACATGTGCGCCTCCTATAGTTACTCAGTTGTCACAGAACTGTTTCAGGAACATACTACGCTTCTGAGAGTACTTATTGTACCATAAATTACACTAAACCTTGCCAGCACGATCAGAAACCGTCCTAGATGATAGGAACTGTAGTATCATCTAAAAATCGCTGTAATACTATCATAGACGCATTGGTGGTGTGCGCTCTTGCAACTCCGAAAAATGTTGCTCTCAACCTGTACTAACTGGTCATAGTATACGGACATCTGCTAGTGGACATTAATATAGCGTGTGTCTATCCTTCCCCTTTATGACGGCTTCAGTTGTGCTGGGGCCAATTTCATTGAGGTACCTTAATATCTATGGAGGAATGGCAAATCATTTTTCCTCAAGAGTCAAACCCAGAGATGGTAGTGATGTTGGACGTCGCAGTCTGGAGCGAATACGACGTACTATCCTGAAGCTAATCCATTGGGTTTAGTTCGGGACCCTGGGTAGATTAGTCCATTTCAGGAATGTTTTTGTCCACGAATCATTGCTTCGTAGTAGTGTTTTCTTAATAATAATAAGGATACCACAAACAAACCACAAAAAACACCCCCACAGCGTAACAGTACCTCCTCCGTACTTCACTGCCGGCACTACACATGATGGGGCGGAACTTTCCCGGGAATTCACCAAATCCAAACCCTTGCATCGGATTGCCACATGGTACTGAGTGGTTCATCGCTCCAAATCACACGTTTCCAGTCGTCCACTGTCTAGCAGTGTCTCTCTCTACAGCATTTCAAGCGTCGCTTAGCATTTACTACAGAAATCTGTGGCTTACTAGAAGCTGCCCGACCATTGTACCACATTGTACATTAAAGAATACATGAGTGATATAAACGTGTGGTATTTGTTCTTTCGGATATAAGACTGTTTCATCCAAGCTCTTCGTGCCACATATCTTAAATTATATGATATTCCCAGAATTTTTCGACGATCGAGAAATCTTGACAAAAGCATAGGTAACATTTCGGGACCGTCGAGGGCATAGGGTCGTACGTTTCTGCTATGAAAGGTATGGTGAAATTCATCTTTCTTTCATGAGAGTTATAAAGTTACCGAATCACTTTTTGACAGTTGGTACAGTCAATATACTAATACCCGTTTTGGCTAGTTTCTGTTTAGTTTTTAATGACACATGCTTTCGCATTAGAAAATATGGATTACAGATAGAAAGGACTCCAATTTCTTTTGAACAGGTAGTTACTGGCTTTAAATTAGAACTGTAAATTATTGTGGATCCCTTTACACGCAAAGTTTGTAGTATGGTCTCTGTGAAAAGTCTTGGTATTCTTTGGTGCCTCGGTACTCATTTTGCAAAATACTGTGTGCAATTAGCAGACGATAAACTCATCGAAGAGAAAGACGCTTTAGCTAGGTAGTGTCTTAGGCCTTCGTTTCAATAAACTTCCGATCAGCCAACAACTTCGTCGCATGTTCGACTGGCTGACTGGGACGGTATTTGATCCATGAGTCGTAGTTTCCATATTTGACGCATGTAGCAGAAAGTTCATTTCACTTACTTGAAATCGAAATAAACTGTCGGAAAAAAATTTTACACCCTTTTAGATGTTTCCAGTTCATTCAAGATTTATTGTCGCAACACTGCATATGGAGTACTAAATGATTACATTTACAGATAAATACAAAAGCGGTTCTGAGGTACCAGGTATCGACCCATGCTTAAACACCCATACTAGTATGTGGCGTAGTCTCCACAGGTGACCATTCACGTGCTGACTCTGGCACCCAGTAGATTGTACAGGTGGCGAATACTGTCCTGGGATACGTTATGTTACCCCTGTTCGACCCGTTCACGTACTTCTGCAAGAGCTATCGGCTAACGAGTCACGCGAGACACATCTCGACCCATCAGTATCCCACACGTCCCTGATTGGAGCCAAATCCGTACATAGTGCTGATCAGGGAAGTTGCTGCACGCCTTGCGGAGCAAGTTGAGTTCCATGGGCAGTGTTTGGGTGAGCCTTCTCCTGCTGAAAGAACAAATCATCTTCCTGTTGCGAAAACGGCAGAAGAACTTGTCTAACAACGTCCTGCAAGTACCGAGGGGTGGTTAGCTGCCTTCCAGAGACACCAATGGTGAATGAGAGGTATTGCTTATCGCACCCCAAACCATAATGCCTCGGGTGGAACCAGTGTGTCTTAGACGCACTCACTCTACGAGACAGCGCTCGCCAGGTCTACGTTGTATGCTGTGTTGACGTCCAGAACTTTGTCTACGGATGTGGGAATGTTCACGTGACCGCTGATACCAGTATCGTTGCACAAGTGACGCAGTATGTCCAGTTCGTGTGGCATATCTCTGAACAGACCATCACGGAGCTTGAAAGTCACAATTTGACACCTTTCAAACTCGCTCAGTTGGCTGTAGTAAGCATGAGCGTTTCTCTGCGGCATGGTTGCATAGGTGCACCACACGTTTGCACCACATTGAGCCTTCTGGCTTTTTTTTCTTATTTTTTGCATATTGTGTCCAAAGAGTGATCGCCTTTGGCCATTATTCCTTCTGGGGTGGCAAGGTGTGAGAAATACACTCCTGGAAATGGAAAAAAGAACACATTGACACCGGTGTGTCAGACCCACCATACTTGCTCCGGGCACTGCGAGAGGGCTGTACAAGCAATGATCACACGCACGGCACAGCGGACACACCAGGAACCGCGGTGTTGGCCGTCGAATGGCGCTAGCTGCGCAGCATTTGTGCACCGCCGCCGTCAGTGTCAGCCAGTTTGCCGTGGCATACGGAGCTCCATCGCAGTCTTTAACACTGGTAGCATGCCGCGACAGCGTGGACGTGAACCGTATGTGCAGTTGACAGACTCTGAGCGAGGGCGTACAGTGGGCATGCGGGAGGCCGGGTGGACGTACCGCCGAATTGCTCAACACGTGGGGCGTGAGGTCTCCACGGTACATCGATGTTGTCGCCAGTGGTCGGCGGAAGGTGCACGTGCCCGTCGACCTGGGACCGGATCGCAGCGACGCACGGATGCACGCCAAGACCGTAGGATCCTACGCAGTGCCGTAGGGGACCGCACCGCCACTTCCCAGCAAATTAGGGACACTGTTGCTCCTGGGGTATCGGCGAGGACCATTCGCAACCGTCTCCATGAAGCTGGGCTACGGTCCCGCACACCGTTAGGCCGTCTTCCGCTCACGCCCCAACATCGTGCAGCCCGCCTCCAGTGGTGTCGCGACAGGCGTGAATGGAGGGACGAATGGAGACGTGTCGTCTTCAGCGATGAGAGTCGCTTCTGCCTTGGTGCCAATGATGGTCGTATGCGTGTTTGGCGCCGTGCAGGTGAGCGCCACAATCAGGACTGCATACGACCGAGGCACACAGGGCCAACACCCGGCATCATGGTGTGGGGAGCGATCTCCTACACTGGCCGTACACCACTGGTGATCGTCGAGGGGACACTGAATAGTGCACGGTACATGCAAACCGTCATCGAACCCATCGTTCTACCATTCCTAGACCGGCAAGGGAACTTGCTGTTCCAACAGGACAATGCACGTCCGCATGTATCCCGTGCCACCCAACGTGCTCTAGAAGGTGTAAGTCAACTACCCTGGCCAGCAAGATCTCCGGATCTGTCCCCCATTGAGCATGTTTGGGACTGGATGAAGCGTCGTCTCACGCGGTCTGCACGTCCAGCACGAACGCTGGTCCAACTGAGGCGCCAGATGGAAATGGCATGGCAAGCCGTTCCACAGGACTACATCCAGCATCTCTACGATCGTCTCCATGGGAGAATAGCAGCCTGCATTGCTGCGAAAGGTGGATATACACTGTACTAGTGCCGACATTGTACATGCTCTGTTGCCTGTGTCTACGTGCCTGTGGTTCTGTCAGTATGATCATGTGATGTATCTGACCCCAGGAATGTGTCAATAAAGTTTCCCCTTCCTGGGACAATGAATTCACGGTGTTCTTATTTCAATTTCCAGGAGTGTAGTTTCACTTTATTGTGTATTCGCTTGCAAAGGGACTTATGCTCTCTCTGGGTCCTTGAGTCCTTTGAGAGTGTTGGTTAGCTAGTCGTACGAGTGATTGACAGTAACTACTAGATGCAAGATACCGAATAACTCAACAATGCATCACCTTCGAGAGTCCTGTGGTGCCATTGTCGTGGTAGGGTCTGGCCTACATTCGCAAATTAGCAGACATTTTCTCGATACTCGTCTAATTTGTGAAAAAGACGAGTTGCCTTCTCTTTTATCTTCCCAGCGACGTATTTTTCTCTAGTCAGCTGGTGTATTTTTCTTGTCCTGGCCCACCTTGGGGCGCTTAGGCCCCACTTCAAACACCTGTTTTGTAGTGGTTCCAAACTGCGTGTATTAGAGTCACATATTGTTCCCCAAGTCGTCGAATCGTCGAACCATACAGCAGGAAGGGTTGTATTGTTGCTCTATAAAGTTGTAATTTCGTTAATGGGTTTAGATTCCTGCTCGTGAAAAACGGCGTGAGTGCCCGGATCATCTTCATAGTATTCAATTTTCTATCTTGTGTCTGTGGGGGGTAAAAGTCATCCCTTTATCCGATACACTCCCAGGTATTTCATCGTTGTAGTCCAGGATATTGGCTGTCCATTGATGGCAAGTCGCATCCTCAGTTCCTGCCGTTTCTTCGCAAAGAGTATTGCAGCAGTTTTCGTTGGGTTTAGGGTGATTTTATTGCTCTTGCCCACTGTTCGGTTACGGCAAGTTGTCGCTTCATCCTGTTGACAAGTTGTTTGATGTTCCTTCCAGAAGTTAAGAAGGCTGTATCATCGGCGTAAAGACTGGCGGTGATATGTTGAATGGTGGGACTGTCGTTAATACACAAATTAAACAGGCATGACGATGTCACCGCTCCCTTTAGGTGATGACTTCTTCCCATCTATTTGTACAAACAGACGCCTGTCCCGCAGAAAGCTTTCATTCATCTTGATGTAACAGTCGGGAAGACGGATATCAGTGACTAGTTTGACTGTAAGCCTGTCACGCTACACCCGATCGTATTCATTTTCGATATCTAGGAAAATTCCAACTGTGGAGTTACGTCTATTGAGGTTGAGTTATATGGATTCTGTGATCCGAAGCAGCTGGAGCTCCGCTGATAACCGTGGCTGGAAGTCAAACTGTTCGTTACTTTCTTCCAGATAGTCTTTGAGACGGGTTCCAACGTTTTGCCGAGTGTGGGCAACAGACTAATCGGGCGGTGGCTGTCTGGCAATGTTGGGGTTTTTTCCTATTTTGGGAATAGGGATCGCCTTCAGTGTCTTCCAACCTGCAGGGAAGTAGTAGTTGAGTAGCAGCTGTTGATAATTCGAGTTAAGAGAACGACGGCCTTTCTCGGAAGATGCTTAAGATCGGCGTCGGTCACAGAGTCCTTGCCAGGCGCCGAGTTGTTCGTCTTCCTGATGAGTTTTCCAACTTCAGCGAGAGTGCTAAGAATAGGCCTCTGTACATACATAAATACGTTAATCCAGAGATTATGAATACGACACTCCGTAATGATGTGGAACGTGTCAATTAAACATAAGTTTTCTTCTCAATTTTTTTTTTTTTTTTTTTTTTTTTTTTTTTTTTTTTTTTTTTTTGCAGTTACTAATTCATATTTAAAAATTCATTTATTGAGTAGATGGAGTTGTCATTCAGAAATTCTTTTAACTTTCTTTTAAAGGTTGGTTGGCTATCTGTCACGCTTTTAATGCTATTTGGCAAATGACCAAAGATTTTTGTGGCAACATAATTCACCACTTTCTGTGGGTAGTTGGCGAAAGTCGGCGATTCGCTGCCGGATACGGTCCTCTTCCCTTGCGTCCTCTGCATGCTGTGGGGGCGGAGTTGTCATGTGGTGTTCATATACGTCGGCGTAAAAATTCAGCTTGGCCAAACGAGTCGTGTATCAGGCCATCGGGTCCGCGTATTACTCTCTTTGGTGGTCTCGGTTGGTGTAGTGCCCTGACAAATTGCCACTCTTCCCTAGTTTGGAGAAACGTTCCGTCCATCTTTGTTTCTCTGAAGTCTTCCCGACATTTTTCACCTTCAGGCTGTGAGCATCCCGTATTAAAGAGTAGACACATATGGCGCTTTGATAGCTATGCTGCTACGCTACCTGTTGGCGGACAACCTAGAAACAATTATCAGTACATCTACCGTTCTCCAGGTGGTATATGCCGTCATAGGATCGAACTCGACGCTGTGTTTCCAGGTGTATTGTAGTAATTTTTTCCGGGAGTGTACAGATTGAACCATGTGCTACATACAATGTATCGAAAGCATTTTTTTTTCTTTTTTTTTTTTTTGTATGAAGTCTCTAATCTCCAAAGGTAGTGGAATACACCTTCCTGCTACTGATTTTGCTATTTTCTGTTCGGATGTATCTCACCTGTAGTAACTGATGCATTAAGCCACACGAATACTAATCCTAAACTGAATTACCCAGACGTGTCCTGTAATTCTGAACTAACGCATAATAAATTCTTGGAGACGTTTGGTAGCAGACAAATTTATTTATTGTGACGCGTTTGAATACATCATCTCCAGAAGACTGTGGCAATAAAAGACAATACAAGGGTCATAAACAGAACATGACAGGATATATCCTGTCGAAACGCGACACAATAAATAAACTTGCCTGCGACCAAGACGTCTACAAGAATTTATTAAATGCCAAGTCTGAATGGTTGCGTACCTTATACATGATGAATTCGTCAGTCAAATGGAAACGGTCGTTCTGACTGTCACGCAGTCGGTCGTCTTGTCTGTGTGTTTTGTGTTACAGCCATTGCTGAAAGACGATATACAGTATATGAAGTGTGCGTCTGCTATAATCAGGGATAATTACGTTTCTCGCTTTAATTGCTGAACATTACGAGTCGGATATTATTTTGTATTTACTTGACACGTTATCTACCACCACCTTGTGACAAACCGTGCTGTTTTAACAATATAAAATATCGTGGGAAGTTCTTTGATTTGATCAAATTTAATTCCATTGTAACCGTTGTACATGGCGACTGTAGACTATGTTTCAAACAAGGAAAAGCTGTTCAGCTATCAGGAAAAAGGTTAGAATCAGGCCATGTACGTCCTAAGGTAGTACACTACCTTGTTGTCAACAGTTTGACGAGTCTATGTGACTCGATTTGAATGCACTGAAGATAGCTATGAAATCTAACTCGCACTTTTCTAACATGACATACTGAAAGATTTGAATCAAGGCAATCAGATGAATGCAATAGTTCTTGATTTCCGAAAAGCATTTGACTCAGTATCACACCTACGGTTAACTGTAAAAAGTGCGATAATATAGGGTTTCAAGCGAAATTTGTCACAGGATGAGGACTTCTTGGTAGGGAGAACGTAGCATATTATCTTGGATGCAGAGTCATCGTCAGATGTAGAGGTAACTTCGGGTGTGCTCCAGGGAAGTGTGTTGGGACCCTCGCTCGTCGCCGGCAGGAGTGACCGAGCGGTTCTAGGCGCTACAGTCTGGTCGCAGGTTCCAATCCTGCCTCGGGCATGGATGTGTGCGATGACCTTAGGTTAGTTAGGTTCAAGTAGTTCTAAGCCTAGGGGACTGATGACCTCAGAAGTTAAGTCCCATAGTGCTCAGAGCCATTTGAACCAACCTTGCTCGTCGTGTTGTATATTAATGACCTTGCAAACAATATTAATAGTAACCTCAGGCTTCGGATAAAGCAGGTGATAGACTTCGGTTTATTTGTAGGGTACTGGTAACGTGCAATCAGCCTACAAAGGAAACTGCTTACAAATCACTTGTGCGACCGCCTATAGAAAATTGCTCAAGTGTGTGGGAGCCATACCAGAAAGGACTAACATGGAATATTGAACGTATACAGAAAGAGGCAGCACGAATGGTCACAGGTTTTTTGACTCGTGGGAGAGTGTCACAGAAATATTGAAGGAACTGAGCTAGAAGACTCTTGAAGACACTTAAACTATCCCGAGAAAGTCTACTAACAAAGGGATCAGCACGCCCAGAGACGTTCAGACAACTATTCATCTCGCACTCCATACGTGAATAGAACGGTAAGAAACTGTAATAACTGGCACAATGGGACGTACCCTCTGCCATAGACCTCAAGGTAGTTTGCAGAGTGTAGAAGTAGATACAGGTGTAGAACAGCTGAAACTTAGACCTGCAGTAAGAAAGTAGCGATTGGATTTGCGACTGATTGATGGATCCCGTTTTCCTTTTTTGTCTAATTTGCTTCATGTCATCGTCGTGTTGACTCTGTAGTTTTCTATCCCTTTGATATTTGATATCTCCAGTGCGTAATATTTGTGTTCCGTACATAGACACCGATCAGGTGCATTGAAGAGAACAAACACAGTCTGAAGTGTTTCGGGTGTAAATCAAACGTCTTTGCTTGGCACTGTAAGGCGAAAAACTAGGTGTGAATTCGTGATAGCGGGAGGCGGAGAGCCGCATCCTTTGCGGGCAAGCGTGACAAGAGGTGCGCGCGGCGAGACGGACAGAGTGGCCAGGGGGCGACGCGTTCCACACCTGCGCTTCAAAGGCGCCGCCCATCTGATAGCGGCGTCCACTCCTCGTCGCCCTAAATTATGATGTCCGCCCGCCTGCTTGTTCTTCCCGAATGCCGATTGCCTCGCGCGCGCTCAAATAAGACGTTTCCGACGGGGTCGGGCCGCGCCGCGCTGCAGTATAACACTGGCGGATTGCTCGGACAGATTGTAACCGAGAGCCTGGCTGCCTCCTTCCACGACGGAATTCCTGGCCGCGCCGGGCGGAAAATGCAGTCTTCTACCTGCGAATCAGCCGAAAGGTATTCTCGGTAGTATCTTGTGTGAGATATTATCGATTTCGGCACATCTCTAGGTTATTCTGAGCCAAAGCGTACTATAGTCTCCCACGTTCACTTCTTTTCCTTTTCCGGTTTCTTCTGCGGGGCTGGCGTCGTTATTTGGATTGCTGCAATGTTCGCCGTAAGTCGTGGCCGGATGCCCTTGCTGATGCCACCCCACCTCCCGGGACGAAATTTCTGTACCTCACCCCATCTATTTGCGTCTAAAGTAAATCTCATGTTCAAGTCGGAGACTGTTTTCTAAATGTTTGCAAATCTTGTAGTCGAGGTATGACGTGGATAGGAGACCGGTATTCACCTAGTGGGATGTGGGGAACCGCCTGAAAATCACATCCAGGCTGGCCGGCACCCCGGCTCCCGTCGTTTGTCCGCCGGGCGTATTCGATCCGGAGCCAGAGCGCTTTACAGTATCCTGGGAGCAGGCGCTTTACATCTTCATCTGCAGCTACACAGACGATTTCCATAATTTAAGTTCCACTACAATACGTTGCAGGAAGAGACCCATTGGTCAGAACTACGTCAAATTTGAACAGCACATTACTGACGCAGGGAGAAACCTCATAGAACAAACAAATAACGAAAATTTGACCATTAGATTGCGCTGTAAGCATCAGAATGCGCGCACCAACAGACTCGTGGCACACGGATGTTCCTGAGTTTGCGTCCGAGACGCTGAACATGACCATCTCCATAAAGGATCGCGCGCTGCTGGTGAAGCTCTTTTACAAGAATGGCGGTTGTGCACCAGAAGCATTACAAAAGTACCGAACACTCAAGGTGATGACAGGAGGCACTGTTGCGGTGTCTGCCAAGGGTATGGAGAAAATTATTACAAAATTTGAACAGACAGGTTCTCCTGAAGTGCAATGTGACAGAAGGAGGAAAGCAGATGATTCGACGTCTGTCGAAGATGTGGCCACAACATTGCAGGAGGGGTCGAGCGGTGGTATGCGAACATGCAGTGCACGATAAACGACCATGGAGCATTCTGTGAGCAGACAAAGCCCATTTCCAACTCCAATGACATGTCAGTACGCAGACTTGTAGAATATGGGCAATGGAAACTCCGCAGGCATATCAATCGGTATCACTCTATTCTGCAAAAGTGACTGTGTAGCGCTGGTTGACGGCATTGTTTATTGTAGGACCGTATTTTTCCGAGAAGGTGAGTTCTGCGGGTCCTGTTACCCGTACTGTCACCTGTAAACGCTGTGAGAGTCTTTCGCTCTCCAACGCCATTCGAATTTGACTTTATTCTGAACACTACTTCTCTTTCTACAGTGTTTTGAAACAGGAACTTTTATTATGGAAACCCTGTATATACTCTCCAAGCCACCGTATAGTGCACGGCGGAGGCCACCTTGTACCAGCAGTAGTCGTTTGCTGTCCCACTCACAAATAGAGGGAGGGAGAAAGGATTGCCTATATGCCTCCGTACGAGACCTAAATGTTCTTATCTTCGTGTCCTTGCCCAAAATATACGTTATCGATAGTAGTGTCCTTCTCTAGTCAGCTTCACTGCCGTTTCTGCGTCACAGTGACACTCTCCCATGGAACAAATAAACCTGTGACCACGCGTGTTGTCCTTATTTGTATACGTCCAGTATCCCCTGTTATTCGTGACCTATGCAATTCCCTCACTCCTGAACAATATTCTACGATGGGTCGCACGAGTGTTTAGTAAAAAATCTCCTTTGCAGACTGATACCATTTCCCTAGCATTCTACCAATGAAACGAAACAATCTACTTCATCTATCACTGAGCCCATTGTGACGGTCCGCTAATATCGGCCGTCTTCAATTACTAGGCGCTTCAGTCTGGAACCGCGCGACCGCTTCGGTCGCAAGTTCGAATCCTGCCTCGAGCATGGATGTGTCTGATGTCCTTAGGTTAGTTAGGTTTAAGTAGTTCTCAGTTCTAGGGGACTGATGACCTCAATTGTTAAGTCCCATAGTGCTCAGAGCCATTTTTTTTAATTACTAAATCCTGAGATCGCACAGTGTAAACAGTGCAAAGCTATATAGATAGCTGAAAGGGGCAATCACTGTCCGAGGAAGGGGAATTTTCATGTTATTAATATGAATTGAACATTGTTGCAGAAAGCCTATAGTATGTTACTAGGCGCCCCAGATGTTGAATGATCGTTGAACCGAGTAGCTGGTCGCTAGAAGCGAGCAGCCGACAGCCGTGTGAGAATGAGGTCGCCGCCCAACAATCCACCGGCGTAGAAAAAGATTAAAAAATGTTTAAAAACATTCTACTCTGTTCGTATCTGTATGTGCATTAGTAATGATTTGTACTGCACCAGTCATTATATATTGTGATTTTTTAAAAGTAATGATGCGCCGTTAAGAATAGTTAATGATTTTGAGTGGCGCTTCACCGTATGTGTTATGGGAAAATACAATACAGTGGCGCGATTTTTATTTTCTGCTGGAAGCAATTGTCGTATCTTCACTCTGGAAGATTTACTCTGCTGAAAAATGGTGTTATTATACGACTAAGTTAGACGATCTGGCTGATTAGAGATAGTCTTGAATTGAGGATTGGCGGCATATATTTGCAAATAATAGTTTATTTATTCCGTGCAAGTGAGTTGCTCTTAGGGAGCAGTGGTTTATTCAGCATTTACAGTATCAACCCTTGACAATTTCTGAGCAGTTATCATTAATTCAAGGCTCGATTACTACCGTGAGACAGTAAAATATACGAGGATAATTGTACACGCCCCATTTTCGTGTGGACCGATAACTCTTACTCGGTGAGCCTAGATTCCTGCTGGCCAGTTGGTTGACAAAACAGGTTATCCCGCGCATGATAAAAACCTGAATAATATCGAAGCCCACCACATTACGTGATCGTTCCATTTCATATCGCTACAGACTGCTCGAACAGATATTTGTATGAGGTGGCTGATTCCAATAGTGACGCGTTGATATTTTGTTTTGTGAAGTGCACAATTTGTTTTAAACAGCAAGTTACCATCTGTATATGTTCCTACCAGGTGTTGCTGTCTTACTAACTTCACTTTCAGCTAGTTCTTCTCCCGGTATCTGTTCCGTATCTTAAACTGATTGGTCTTGAGTAACAACTTGATCGTCTCAAAAATTTCATTTCTGCGTTTTGTATTTTACCTAAAGTTATTCCACTTCCATAAATCAATGAAACAGCTATATTTTGTAATAAAATTTTACTGTTCCTTCTTGCTGGTTATTATTTTTTTAACTTGTTATGGATGGGACTCACATGTCTACCCAGTTTTACATCCTTTGTCTTTATTATCGTCAAAGCGCATTAGCTTAAATAGCTAAGAGATGTTATTAGTTCAGAATACCTGTTGTCCACAACATAACTTGCAGAGCTCTTTTTAACAACTTTCTTCCCCTCCTCTTTACAGCACGATGTCACGAGAACACATCTTTGACATAGTAAATGTTCTTTTCGGTACATCAGATCCCGCTGTTAAGTGGCCAAGTAGCATCTACTTTCTTGCTTTCTTGGCAACTACACACTCGTATTAGTAATTTTTTTTACTTGTTTTACATTCGCTCTAACCCGCGAGATTAGGCTGAAAATTTACATGCCGACACTATTGATTACAATCAAGTAGCAGTCTACACTCATTGAAATTTCAAGACCGAACCACTGAACTGGCAAACTATGAACCTAACAGCTCCCGTTACCTGCAGACTGGCTCCTTGAAACACTATCTGCATTCTCAGCTATTTCCAGGTCAGAAAGACACGGCGAATTACCAGCGTCGTGCAATAAGTAACGCAACAAATCTTTTATTTCAGTCAATTTCGGTTGAAAAATGCGAAATTTGTTGCGGAACATTCCCGCTTCAGCTTGTATTTCCGACAGATGGCGGCGCTATAAGCAGCCTTCAAAACAGCGTCTATAACAGAGGTGCACTCCAAGCAGGGAGAGCTGTCATTGAGTTTCTTTTGGTGGAAAATCTGAGAATGGCATATATTAATAGGCGCTTGCAGATTGTCTGAGGAGACCTGTCAGTGAACAAAAGCATGGCGAACTGTTGGGAGAGGCGTCTGTCATCATCGGAACAACGTCGCAAAAACCTGTCCCGTCTCCCGCTTGCTGGCAGGCCGCATACGGCTGTGACTTTTGCAGTGTTGTAACGTGCGGACACACAGATTCAAGGTGATCGTCGGATCACAACACGTCGCTGCGTAACTGGACGTCTCTGTTGGTAGTGCTGACGCAACCGTCCACCAGCTGAGGTACCTGAAGGTATGTGGAATTCCTTGGACGTTACGGGGCTGATTGTGACAACATTTTGTCGAACATCGACACAGGCGCCGAATATGGTGCATCAGTTAAAGCTTCCGGGCTGAAGGGCTGTGGTCGATGTATAAAATTTTATACACCGACCACGGCCCCTCAGCCCGGAAGTTTTAACTGAAGACAACACCGGCCGTGAAACCCTATATTGTATGATCATGGGTGCATCACTTTGGACCGGAATCAAATCGGCAATCCATGGAGTGGGCCACACCAACTCTTCTGCGAAGCCGGCCGAAGTGGCCGTGCGGTTAAAGGCGCTGCAGTCTGGAACCGCCAGACCACTACGGTCGCAGGTTCGAATCCTGCCTCGGGTATGGATGTTTGTGATGTCCTTAGGTTAGTTAGGTTTAACTAGTTCTAAGTTCTAGGGGACTAATGACCTCAGCAGTTGAGTCCCATAGTGCTCAGAGCCATTTTTTTCTTCTGCGAAGACAAAGTTCAAAGCCGGACCCTCAGTCGGTAAAGTCATAGCGACAGTCGTCTGGGACTCTGAACGGGTTATTCTGTACGATGTCCTCCCTCATGGTGCAACGATCAACTCTAAAGTGTATTGTGTTACCCGCAGGATTGCAACGATCATCTCTGAAGTGTACTTTGTTACAGGCAGGAACTTGAAGAATCGATTTCAGCGTGTTCGTCACCACAAAAATGCGAACGAACTTCTCCGTCTTCATGACAACGCAAGTTCTCACAGCCGCACGGGGTAGCCGTGCGGTCTAAGGCGCCTTGTGAGTGTGTTGTCCTTAGTGTAAGTTAGCTTAAGTTGGATTAAGTAGTGCGTAAGCCTAGGAACGGCTGACCTCAGCAGTTTGGTCCCATAGTCCATACCACAAATTTCCAATTTTTGCAATTTCTCACACAAGCCTGCGCACCCAAGAGGAGTTCATAAAACTTCATTGGACTGTTCTTCCTCATCCACCCTACACCCCGAATCCCGCACCTTCCAACTTCCATTTGTTTGGCCCAATGAAGGATGCGCTCCGCGGGGAGCAGTACGTGGGCGAGGGGGAGGTTATTGGTGCAGCAAGACGTTGGCTCCGAAAAATGGTTCAAATGGCTCTGAGCACTATAGGACTTAACATCTGAGGTCATCAGTTTCATAGACGTAGAACTACTTAAACCTAACTTACGTAAGGACATCACACACATCCTTGCGCGAGGGAGGATTCGAACCTGCGACCGTAGCAGCAGCGCTGTTCCAGACTGAAGCGCCTAGAACAGCTCGGCCACAGTGGTCGGCCGTTGGCTCCGACGTTGACCAGTAGATTGGTACCATGAGGCCACATAATACCCCTAGTAATAAGGTGTAAGGCCGTCTCATTGAACGGAGATTATGCTGAAAAGTAGAGTTTTGTATCCAAAGGAGTGAGGGATAATACAGTGTATTGAATTCCTCAATAAAACCAACCTGCTTCCAGAAAAATAATGTGTTGCGTTACTTCTTGAACGCCCGTCGTAAAATATTCTAGTTTCCACAGAAACAACACTGTTTATTCCTACGAAAATGACTCTCTATATCCCTAACTACTGTCAAAAGTTGGTATGTGAATACAGACAGGTTTATGGTTATTTTAAAGGGTAATTAGTGTTTCTCCATCGGTTATGGTTGAAGTTACGTCTCATACCAAAATGCCACTCGATTAATCAGTGTTAAAATCTCAAACTGCAACTGCAAAGACCCCAGGTTCGATATCCAGTCAGTACCAGGATTTTATCTTTCACTTATTTCTTTTTTCACCTTTGGCAACGTTTGTTAATTTGTAGACCGCCAGTTGCGCTGTGGTTCATAGCCCACGTTCAAATGTAGGTCCCGCTATAACGGGCTAAGTCAGTTCGCAGGGCAGAAGCAGGTGACGCCATATCACCTCCAACAGAAGTATGTTTAGCAAAGCACTGTGATGTTCAAACAAACCTTTAGGCTGATGACAGATTTATCTCTTTTGCAGACACTTTGTGCTATGGAGGCTGCAAGAGGTGCGGACAGGTACGGACACCTGTACAGTCATTATAACTGCCGATCGGACCTTCTCATACCTCGCCCAGCTTGTGAGAGGCCGTCAAATTCTTCCAACTTGCAGTATCTCAGAAAAAGCGGTAACCGTCGTGTCGCCTCACTATTTAGCGAACTTGGTCAGCTTGGAAGTGCTCACTAATCAACGCTACTCTCAAAGACTGATGTAATATCGCAGCGCACCTAGCCCTCCTGCAATTATCGGCTATTGCACCTTGGAAGTCTTACACCAGTTCTTTCCAGGCAACAGTTACGTAATCCCCTTCCATAGACAAGTTTTTGCTTGATCTGCAGAAATTTCATATACTCATTTCTGTAAAATAATTTTTGTCCGTCTTCCTTATGTTGCCAGTCGAGCCATTGCCAGGAAATAATTTGGGTGTATTTGAGTTGTGCAAGAGTGTGGTATTTCACTCAACTTATACTCATTGATGAACTTTATGTGATTCTGGGTATGGATATTGTCTAGCACATCTCGACATTGTAATGTCTTGTGGTTATGTAGTTCGTGGAACTTCAGAACTTGCCACTGAAATTGAACATAGCCAGCTAATACCCTTATATTCAGTTTTGAGCAGTGGTACCCCAAACAGCTTGGACAGAGTGCTGTGTGTACATAATTTTTCGTAGATTTAGATTAATTACAACTGAAGTGCGGTACTTAAGAGGAACACATGAGATTGGGACGGTATCCATTATAGTTACATTGATGAACGGTGTAAAATGTAAAGCTCAACGACGAACGCAACAGTGAAATGCGGAAGTGTATATGCGATACATTCAACATCAGTATGGCATGAACTAGTGATTCTACATCTACATACATACTAGCAGGTGATTGCATGGTGCGTGGCGTAGGGTACCCTCTGCCACTACTAGTCATTTCCTTTCCTCTTCCAGTCGCAAATAGAGTAATAGAAAAAAACGAATGTCTGTATGTTTCCGTACGAGCTCTAAACACTCCAATCTTTTCTTCGTGGTCCTTATGCGCGATGTATGTTGGCGGCAGTAGAATCGTCCTGTACTCAGACTCAAATGCCGATTCTCTAAATTTTTTCAACAGTGCTCGTCGAAAAGAACGTCGCCTTCCCTCCCGTGATTCCCATTTAAGTCCCCGAAGCAGCTCCGTAATACTTGCGTGTTGTTTGAATCTAACGGTACTGCATCAAGCAGTCTGCCTTGAACTACTTCTATGTCTTCCTTCAACCCGACCTGGACGCGGATCCAAAACACTCGGACAGTATTCAACAAGGTGTCGCACTAGTATCCCATATGTGGTTTCCTTTTACGGAAAATTACACTTTACTAAAAATTTCCCAACAAACTGAAGTCGACAATTCACCTTCTATGCTACAGTCCTTACATGTTCATTCCCTTTCATACTGGTTTGCTACGTTACATATAGATATTTAATCGACGTCATTGTGTAAAGCAGCATACTACTAACGCTGTATTCCAGTATTATGGGTTTGCTTTTACTACTCACCTGCATTAACTTACATTTCTCTACATTGAGAGCTAGGTGCCATTCAACCCATCAACTCAGTCAACCACGACACCTTCCCAATACACTATAGTATCATCAGCAAACAGCCGAAGACTGCTGCTTACTCTGCCCGTCAGATCATTTATGTACATAGAGAACAACAGCGGTTCTATCACATTTCCGTGTGGCATTCCTGACAATACCCTTGTCTCTGTTGAACACTCGCTATCGCGACCAACATACTGGGTTCTGTTACTTAAGAAGTCTTCTAGCCACTCACATATCTGGGAACCTATTCCGTATGCTCGTACCGTCGTTAACAGTCGGCAGTGTGGTACGGTGTCAAATGCTGTACAATGTGTACCGTGATTCAAGGCACAGTCGTTTTCCCACCTCATTTGTCTGTTGGCACCAGTAACAGTCGGGGTTGCCTTCCGTTGTGCCAGACTGCACCTACAACAGCACAACTACCATTCGCAGTGCTGCGGCGAGGTATAGGGCAGCGTATTGTCATAACAAGGAACCGCCTAGAGTATGGGAGTGAACTGACATCAACTTGGAGCCAGTGCCTGGGGGCTGTGAGCGGTGCTGTGAAATTCCGTGTTCGACGCCGGACCATGCATGGTGTGCTGGCTGAGCCTACTTATGTTCCACTCTGGCTGGCAGAGAAATTGCATGGTGATAGTGGCCCTGTGCAGATGGAGGACGAAGTGGCCGCTTCCGTTATCAGTGGGAGACGCAGAGAAGTGAGTATCGAGGCGAAGAACATGAAGTCCAGACAGCTAGCAAGTGAGCAATCGGCTGGACGAAGTGAAGCAGGAAGTTGTAGCGAAAGCAGCGAGGTAGCCTAGTGGACTATATAACTAGCTTTCACAATCGTGTTACTGAAAAGATTCGCCAAAATATGCATCATGCACTTTAGCTAATCGTCGCATCCTTGCAAAACAAGAATATTCCACTGAGTGGCAGTTATATAACACTTCGATTTCTGTTTATCTATTTGATGGCTTCAGTGCTCCGGGGACTAAAATTCATTTATCATAACTCCAGTCCGGGTTTTGCTTCGTAAATAACTGAACACTAATTGCATGTTGTTGCTGATTTATTTCCCCGTTTTCTTGAGTGAAAATGTAATCCTTGTCATACCTTTTACAACACAGTAAATCTGTCATTCACGTAGCTTTTCAAATTGGTCATATGGAAGTATATCGTACCACCAAGCTTTCCAAATCTCAAACGTCTACGATTTATATATGCAGACTGAAGCGACGCATTAAAAGATCTCTGGAAGTATATAGTTTCATTTGGTTAAAGTGCCTAGCCTGGGTTTTAGGCGGGATACCCCGATTCTTTCGATGTTGAGACGCTATTCCACTACAGTTGGACCGACTCTGCAAAGCTGTTCGAGTTTAGGCGGCATACCAAGTGGACTGAGATGTGAATACGAACTAGATTGAGGAGGGAGACGTGCTAGGGTAGTCCATGCAGTTGTGTAAAACCATTTCCCAGGGTGGCGTAGTGGTAAGTGCGTCCGCATAGTCAGCTGGAGACCCGGGTTCAGATCCTGCAAATTTTCATTCATCGCTTCAGTCTGCAAATACATATCTTCAGATTAGATTTGTATCTTTAACAGTCCCAAGAGATAATGTTGATATACTGTAACTTCACAGAACAGGTACGAAACATGACTTAACTGAGCGGAACCATAACCACAGCAACAACTTAACACAACCAAACTCCATTACACAACAAAGCTAATTTTCAAAGAGATTACATTGCTCTATACTGTGACATTAACTGTATACATTAGAAAAGCAGAAGATATTCATGCATTCCTTCTGTGGGCCTTTGTCTCCCTCCAGCGCGGGGTCGGCCGTGTTATTGCTGATTTGGCAGTGTTAGTTGCAGAGGGTGGCCAGATGCCTTCCTGCCGCCACCCCAACCCCCTCCCCCCCCCCCCCCCCCCCCAGACGTAAGTAGTGTACCCCAGCTGTCTGCGTCTAATGTAAGCCATGAAATAGTGCGAACGTCTGCAAATGTCTGTGACTCGTGTAACTGGGGCGGAACGTGGGGACCAGCCCGGTATTCACCTAGCGGGATGTGGAAAACAGCCTAAAAACCACATCCAGGCTGGCCGGCATACCCGCCCTCGTCGGTAATCCGCTAGGCGGATTCGATCTGGGGCCGACGCCCCAACCCGAGTCTATGAAGTAACGCATTAACGCTCTCGGCTATCCTGACGGATGAGAAGATGCATTGTTGGAAACATAATTTGTATTAACTTAATAATTGTTCAAGTTAAATGTAAAAATACCCGAATGACAATCTTTTTGCAGGGTAAATACCTCTGTATAAAAAGTCATCAAATAGTTTCGTCACTATCCAAAAAGACATAGAAATGGAAATAATGGATAAATACAATACAGAAATCAATTCCCAGCAAGAGCCGAGAATTGTGCATATATCGACCAAACGTAGTATTGGATGATTCATTAATAGTGAGACCAGCATCGATAAAGCCAATCTGGGAAAGAAAAAATCACCCTTGGTCTGTCATAACTTCCGGTCTGGGTTTGTGGTGGCTTGCTGTCAGCACAGGGCATCGATTCTGGTCGGGCAGCGGACGGTGCTTGGTTTTGTGGATCCAGGCAATGCGATGCCCAAGAGTCTAGTTGTGCTAGCTGTGACGCATGTGTTCGGCTACGACGGTTAAGGGCACTGTGTGGTTGTGTTCAGTACAAACGACTGAGCAGGCGACTTTGTCTGGCGTATCCAATTTAAGTTGTACGAGAGACCGTACTGCAACTACAAGGAGGCTGTTGTAGTGGCTAGTGTATTAGAAGTGAGATATATATTTTATTTTTTGTGGTGTTCAGTAAAACTTTTATCCGTCCTTTCTCCTGGCTTTCACTGTCCTGCTGTTCTTATTTATTGTGCCAGCAGAGGGTTTCTGTGTTCTGTTACTTACGTTTCATTCTCTTGCTAGTTGCTTATTTAGCTTTCGATAAGGTGTCAGCTTTTGTTTAAGTAAATTTTAGGATTTTGTACTCAAGAACAAGACTAATTTTTTGTATAATTTACAGTGAGTTATTGTTTGTGATAAATTGTTTAAAGAATTCAACCATCTACTTGTTCTAGTCTTTCGTCTTGTCCTCCACGTTGTTTCCCATATTGTTCTCGTCATCCTATCCATATACATCCTGATTACATGTCCGGGAAACTTTGTCCTTTAGATTCTGATCTCTCCTGGTGTTTTCGCTATTTTCCAGCACATTTACCTTAGGTCTTCGGCTCTGTCTCTCTCACCACCTTGTTTAGGGATTAGTAATTTTTTCATTAGTTGTCTGCCTAGTTTCACTACTTGTTCTGCAGACTTACTTCCAACCGTTGTTGTCTCAACTGCATGTAGTACCGCATTTGTCACTATTGCCTGGTAGCGTCTGACCGCTCACTCTGCAGATAGCCGACCGCGGTGGTCTAGCGGTTCTAGGCGCGCAGTCCGGAACCGCACGACTGCTACGGTCGCAGGTTCGAATCCTGCCTCGGGCATGGATGTATGTGATGTCCTTAGGTTAGTTAGGTTTAAGTAGTTCTAAGTTCTAGGGGACTGATGACCACAGATGTTAAGTCCCATAGTGCTCAGAGCCATTTGAACCAAGAGTTTTTTAATGTCGTATCTTAATCTGTACACACATCATAGTGTTGGTTGGTTTTTCTCTGCGTCTAATAGTCTTCACACAAATACGTCCCGTATTTTACTCCATGATGTCTTCTGCACTGACGTAACTGCACCACTGAGTGAACTACACTAACCATTTTGCGTCCACATGTCCACACTCATGGAAAAATTAACAGTAGAGAATTGCTGTTTGCCATATGTACTTGTAGGTACTAAGCAGACGACTCGTAATATGTGTAATTATTAGCCTGCAAATGATGTAAATACGGATGCAATGTTGTGCAGTACACCATCATCACTTATCAATATAAATATTTGCGCTTTCTCATGTTATGTCCTGTACATTCTCCCAGGTATTTAAATTTGTTCACCTTTGCATGGTGCCGCTGTTTTCCAATCCCCAGTGGTATTCAATGCCGTTCTCGTGTTGGAAGCTATCCTCAGTCCCAACTTTCCGGCTATCTTGCTTGTGTTGTCAAGTTGTGTCTTTGCATCTTCTTCCGTCTTTCATCCTATAGCTACGTGTCCGCAGGCTACGCAGTCCACTTGGCCCCTATTGTCGCTTTTCTCCGCGACGTGCGTCTCTTCCGCTCCCGTTTTATCGTTTATCGCTCTCCACTGTCTGATCGTCCAATGCAATGTTGAACAAAATTGGTGACATTCTCTCTCCATCTTTGACATCAGTCTTGACATCAAATGTTGGCAGAGGTTTATGACACACGCTGCATATTTAATAAATTTTTCAATCACGAACACGTAGTGTACTCTACTTCGACTTTTAAAGTCTGCCAAATGATGACAAAACAGTTGAAACTAGTTGCAGCGAAATAAAGTTTTATAGCAGCTTTTTACTGGTAAGTATAGAAATGCAGAAATAAGAGCCTGGAGAAGAAACGGAAGGGGTGCGCTCTGAAGTCGGACTGTGAGAAGGAAATGCAGCAGCAGCTGCGTGAATCGCGACTCGTCGTCAGCGAGGCAGTAATGGCGTCCGCCTCTAACGAGTAGCGTGTGCATTTGCCGGCGACTCCTCGGCTGATCCTCCAGCGTGAGCCGCGCAGCAGAGCACGGCAGCCGGCCGGCCGGCGGTACAATGTATGCAAAGATCGCAGGCCTCGCTCACCGCGATAGGCCTGCGCCCAAATACGGCCGCGATAGAGCCGGAATAAATCTCCGCTGGCCGGGAGGCGGGACAACTGCGCCTTTTGCAGCGGCAGCGAGCGTCGCTGGCTCTGGGGAAACGTGCCGCAATTATGGCTGATTATGCGGCACAGACCCGAGGAGGGAGGACGGCCGGCCTGCGCAGCGCGCAGCGACTGGACGGACTCGGGGGTTCCCCGCGGTCGGCAGCGGCAGAGGCTCGCTCGCCCTCGAGCTGCCGCGGACACGACCGCGACCGCGCAACCCTTCCCTCCCCCCACCGCATCGCCGCTAAATTGATTAAAGCGGGGCTCGCGGGACCTAACGACCGCGCCGTCGACGACACAGGTCCCAATTAGAAATATCGCCCTAACAAGGATTGTCAGCTGCCACGCCAAGACGGATGGGTCTGCGGCAGGAGCGCCGTGCGTGGTACACCTCCGCCCCCCCTCCGGACCCTCTGGCCGCGAGACCGGCTGCTGTGTTTTTGTGGCGCCGCTGTCCGGTGCCCGCCGACCAGGCGGACCTGTCAGAACTGTCACCTGGGGGCCCCGCAGCCGCCCAGCGGCAGTCCTCCCGAAACCTTTCCTTTTGGCAGCGGCGTGTCGTTCTTCATTATCGACACCTCTGCAAGCACCACTCACGAAAAGTGTGAGGTGATCCACATGAGTTCCAAAAGCAATCCGTTGGAATTCGATTACTCGATAAATAGTAAAATTCTCAAGGCTGTCAATTCAACTAAGTACCTGGGCGTTAAAATTACGAACAACTTCAGTTGGAAAGACCACATAGATAATATTGTGGGGAAGGCGAGCCAAAGGTTGCGTTTCATTGGCAGGACACTTAGAAGATGCAACAAGTCCACTAAAGAGACAGCTTACACTACACTCGTTCGTCCTCTGTTAGAATATTGCTGCGCGGTGTGGGATCCTTACCAGGTGGGATTGACGGTGGACATCGAAAGGGTGCAAAAAAGGGCAGCTCGTTTTGTATTATCACGTAATAGGGCAGAGAGTGTGGCAGATATGATACCCGAGTTGGGATGGAAGTCATTAAAGCAAAGACGTTTTTCGTCGCGGCGATATCTATTTACGAAATTTCAGTCACCAACTTTCTCTTCCGAATGCGAAAATATTTTGTTGAGCCCAACCTACATAGGTAGGAATAATCACCAAAATAAAATAAGAGAAATCAGAGCTCTAACAGAAAGGTTTAGGTGTTCGTTTTTCCCGCGCGCTGTTCGGGAGTGGAATTGTAGAGAGATAGTACGATTATGGTTCAAATGGTTCAAATGGCTCTGAGCACTATGGGACTTAACATCTATGGTTATCAGTCCCCTAGAACTTAGAACCACTTAAACCTAACTAACCTAAGGACATCACACAACACCCAGCCATCACGAGGCAGAGAAAATCCCTGACCCCGCCGGGAATCGAACCCGGGAACCCAGGCGTGGGAAGCGAGAACGCTACCGCACGACCACGAGATGCGGGCGATTATGGTTCGATGAACCCTCTGCCAAGCACTTAAATGTGAATTGCAGAGTAATCATGTAGGTGTAGATGTAGATGTAGATAGGCTGAACCCGAACTGCACCAACATAATTTCGGAGGAAATTCAGGAATGTAGAACTTCTATCCATTTTAGATGTGGAACCATGCGACTGTGATGAATAAATATTCCAGATATTACTGCAATCAGTCCCCTTTATTTTTAACTTCAATTTTTGTTGTCCATTACTGGTCTCTTATCGCCTACCGAAACGTCAACAGATGGTACATCTACATCTACGTGAAAATTCTGCTATTCACAATAAACTGCCTGGCAGGGGTTTCAATGAACCACCTTCATACTGTCGTTCCACTCTCGAACGGCACGCGGGAAAACCGAGCATTTAAATTTTTCTGTGCGGGCCCTGATTTCTCTTATTTTCTCGTGATGATCATTTCTCCCTCTGTAGGTGGGTGCCAACAGAATGTTTTCGCAATCGGAGGAGAAAACTGGTGATTGAAAATCCATGAGAAGATCCCGTCGCAACGAAAAACGCCTTAGTTTTAATGATTGCCACTCCAATTCACGTATCATTTCTGTGACATTATCTCCTCTACTTCGCGATAATACAAAAAAAGGAGCTGCCCTTCTCTGTACTCTTTCGATGTCATCCGTCAGTCCCACCTGATGCGGATCCCACTCCGCACAGCAATACTCCAGAATAGGGCGGACAAGCGTGGCGTAAGCAGTCTCTTTAATACGCCTGCAACAGGCGTAAGTGTTCTGCCAATGAATCGCAGTCTTTGGTTTCTCTACCCACAATATTATCTATGTGATCATTTCAATTTAGGTTGTTTGTAATTGTAATCCCTAAGTATTAAGTTGAATTTACAACCCTCAGATTTGTGTGACTTATCACGTAATAGAAATTTAACTGATTTCTTCCAGTACTCAATGTGAATAACTTCACACTTTTCTTTATTCAGGGTCAATTGCCATTTTTCGCACCATACAGATATCTTATCTAAATCATTTTGCAAGTCGTTTTGATCATCTGGTGACTTTACAAGACGACAAATGACAGCATCGTCTGCAAACAATCTAAGACGGCTACTCAGATTGTCTCCTATGTCGTTAATATAGATCAGGAACAATAGAGGGCCTATAACATTTCCCTGGGGAACACCGGATATTACTTCTGTTTTACTCGATGACTTTCCGTCTATTACTACAAACTGTGTCCTTTGTGACAGGAAATCACGAATCCAGTCGCACAACTGGGGCATTTTTATTGCATGTTTGCATCATTGTGGGGGTCGCGTAGCCGTAGCGATGTGAAAAATCAAACATGTAAACACTGAATGGCCGAGAGTTATTCATATTTATGAGATTGATTTAGGTGCATTACTTACAGCTGTTAGTATCTCTTGGTTTGTTCTTGGTGCACACCTTATTCTGGAAAACATAACTTTTTTTTCCAGCGACAACTTCACAGCACTTAACAAACTTAGTCACAGGAAACACCTTCCATGGGCTTTACAAAACATAGATAAACTACGTTTGTGTTGGTGCAGACAATCCCTTTCAAAAGTACTTGCATCGCTAACGACATGATTGTTAGAGCAGATACACCAAGAGGTGCTTATAATAAGTAATCTTTATTTACGACAGGCTGTTTCGGCTTAAGGGGAGGTTTACTGCCTTTTCGTTCGAAAAACAGATTTTCTTTTAAAATTGCATTTTTGGATCCATGAAAGTGTTTAGACTCCATCCCAGAAGCGGTTTGTCCGAATGCGGAACGGAAATGTTAGTTGTTCGCTGTTGGACAAAAAAATGCACCTGCGTGAAATCCGCCTTTTTCACGCACCAGTTTTTTTTTTCTTTCGGAGGACGAGTTATGACTCCTTCGGAGGAGAAACACAAAATTTAAATGAAAGTTTGAACGCGTGTGTTTGGAAGTTAGCCCCCAAGCATTTGCATTCTGGTGCGAAGACTGTGGAGTTTGCGACTTTCCTGGCAGTGAGCAGCTTCAACGAAGGATATTCAGCAATTTTGAAGACCATGACAACGATGGTCGTCGCCCTGCGACTCTATTCGACGCAGTTCGCCAAGTATTCGGACGACCACCGGATTCAAGAGGCCGAAAACCACCTGTCACCGGCCGTGCGAGCGGCTCTGGAGTAGCGCAGGATGGCCCGGATCAAGCAGAACTCCCTCTATGAGGAAGTGGAAGGACTAGTTTATGGACCCGGAATAGGAGATTGAACGTAAGTTGCATAATGTTGCATTTATATGTAGTCAAAACTTCAAACGCGTTTTTCTCGAAATGACTTTTTTTATCGCGCGGTATGGTAACTTCAAATCTATTTACCGATTGGCATGATTCTTTGTTTCCGACGAAGCTAACTAATTTGTCTAGGAGTTGTACCACTTTTATTCCGATCCATCAACTATAAATATTTTTACTTGGCCGATGAAGTCGGTAAATCGATGAAAAATAACCTATTTTTTTAAATGACCGACATTTTGTTTCTTATGGTCCAGATATCTTAAGCGAGGTACAACTCTTAAAGAATCTTATATACTTCGCTAACGTCAACTCAATTTTGATTTCAGACGAGCCGGCTGACCTGTGACGTAACACGCGTGGAGGTCTACATCGAAATTTTGTTTCGTTCCGACGGGACTTCCGCATTTGCTCTTCGACATTTCCGGTCGAATAAATTCGAGTTTGTAGAGGAAATATCAATAAACATTTTGACCAAATTTGACACTGATATCTATAACACATCCTGAGCCGGCCGGAGTGGCCGAGCGGTTCTAGGCGCTACAGTCTGAAGCCGTGCGACCCCTATGGTCGCAGGTTCGAATCCTGCCTCAGGCATGGATGTGTGTGGTGTCCTTAGGTTAGTTAGGTTTAAGTAGTTCTAAGTTCTAGGGGACTGATGACCTCAGCAATTAAGTCCCGTAGTGCTCAGAGTCATTTGAACCATTTGATCATCCTGAGAAAAAAATTCTCAAAGAACATGCTTTTTTAGGACCAAAGATAGTAAACCTCCCCTTAATCGAAATTTTCAAGTGCGTCTAGATTGATGAGACGTCCATACTGCGTCGTTAGTGGACTGTTTTGTAACTGTCACTGCTTTATTAAGGTCGTGAATGGAGTCAAGATGTAAGACTTATTACTCTACAAAGAGTCACTACAAACCATGAGTTGTGAACTCCAAAACAGGAAATATCTCTGAATAAAGGTTTCCCGAATGTCACACCGTAACCATTTACGATATTTACGATCTTAATAAAGCAGTAACAGTTAGAAAACAATCCACTAATGATGCAGTATGCGATTAACCCGAAACGGACTGTCATAAATAAAAATTACTAATTATAAGCAGCTCTATGGTGTATCTACTCTGACAATCATGTCGTTATCGGACATGTATTACGTTGCTGGCCCTAAAAAAGAAAAATACTTGCTTTTTACTTTGACGACAGTAAATATATATCTACTTATATAATATAAAATAAATATTTATATAATATAAATAGGTATATACTCACTGACGCCAATGTGCAATGTAAGTGCTGTAGAAAGAGACTCTATGCCCCAACACAAAATCTTTGAACATAAATTTAGTCAGGCTGTTTGGTTTATGTTTTTAAAGCGCGTGGAAGTTGTTACCCGTGGTTAATTTTGTGATGTGCCGTAAAATTGTCGCTGGAAAACATACGTTACGTTTTCCAGAATAATGTGTGCACCAAGATCAAACCAAAGGATACTAATAACTGCAAGGAACGCATAAAATCGATCTCATAGTATGTATAACTCTCGCCACGTTCAGTGCGGAATTAGCCAAACGGTCTAGGGCGCTGCGGTCATGTACTGTGCGGGTGGTCCTGGCGGAGATTCGAGTACTCCCTCGGGCATAACTACTAAGTCAACAGTCATGGTCTCAGCTAGACATGCGCAATGTTCCCCGCCATGTTGATTTTCAGCACGTTATCTCGTCCTACTTAGTTTCACGTGAGCTCCCGAGGCCCACCGCACGGCGTCCATGGAGACGAGGCGTACGCCAGAGCTTAAGTTAAGTCTTGGTGTTGATTTAGTACTAATATACCGCATTTTTAAAATGTGACTACGCCTCTTCAGGCTGTTTTAGTTTTATTTCTAGACCATGCCCTCTTAGACAAATTATAAATTCAGGTATATCTTCTGAGAAAGGCTCAATTATTCGAGCTGAAACCTAGGTAAAGGTTGGTTTCATTACCGCAATCGAGGCTGATAGCTTCTTATATATTCTATGAGTAGTTCTCTTGTGAGGGCACATCGTGTGTTAAATTATTGTCGGAAACGCCTTTGAGTCGCAACATGACTTCTCGTTTCGTGAAAAAGAAAACAACTTGCGACCGCTGCTGCGTGGTTGGTCGTCCATTGTCGGTCATGTTGTAAACAGTAGTCGCATAGCGACGGTATCGTGAGTTACGCGTCATTTCGTAATCCATTTGTTGTTCCAAGTTCTTCCGCAGCAGCTGCTGCTGTTGAGATGCTAAGCGGGAAAATGTAGTGCGATTCGAAACTATCGTGACACATTTCGTGCACCACCGTGTAATTACGATTTATTCCGTTTGTTGAAATTTTCAATGTATCAGCGATAAAATACAGGGAGCGAAAAGTTATTTATACCTCGTAGAAAAGAACCAGACGGCAGTTATATACAACAAAAATACATCTTTGGGAAAACTTACTGTAGAATCCCATATGTACATATGTATTATATCTGACAGGACTGGTAAATGGTTTTGGAAAGCGGAGACTGTGCTCGCCTTCTGTGCGTCAAATGAAGTCGGATACTAATTGAACCACCACGGAACTGGAGAATACACTCGCTATGCTCAGTCAGATGTATTTCGGAGTCAATGTAGCGATTGCACATCACTCTATGTACGCCAAACCCTCCGTTTCTTTAATATACGTTTCAGACAACACCAAGACCTCGGCATACAAAATCAGCCCTGATTAATCACATGAGAAATAATAATCATTCTATCTAAAATAAACATTGTTTGCATTATGTGACTGCGTTGTTTTATATCTTCATCCGAAGGTCGTGTTTTAAATATTCCAGAGGAAACTAAAATTCTCCGTACATTTACGACTTTCCATTGTACACCTTGAATGGACAAACTTCAGTTAAGTGCACAGATCGACTGAGTATTTTTTTCTTTATTGTAGCAGCGTCCGACTGCTCCCCTTCCTTTTTCCAGTTCCTAAGAATTATGCGCTGCGTTTGAACACTTTTAACGGTTGTATTAAGTTCCTGTTTATGACATGTAACTGAAACTTTGCTAAATGTGTAGCCACTAAATGGCGTATCACTTGCTGCGCGGAATGGCCGTGCGGTTTGAGGCGCCATGCCACGGATTGCGCGGACACTCCCGCCGGAGGTTCGAGTCCTCCCTGGGGCATGGGTGTGTGTGTGTGTGTGTGTGTGTGTGTGTGTGTGTGTTTTGGTCTTAGCATAAGTTAGATTAAGTTAGTTTAAGTAGTGTGTAAGTCTAGGGACCGATCACCTACGCAGTTTATTCCCTTAGGAATTTACACACATCTGCGTTTCACTTTCGGCAGAACTATGATACAGTTGATTCTTATTCTGCAGGCTTTTAAGAATTCTACTCCCAACAGAATTCTGCCTGCTTTTATTCATTTTGCTAACTGCTGATTATGGCGTACTACCGGAACTTTCCTAAACGTACAGCTATTAAACAACATGTGCCTATCATTTACGGGAAAAACTTAGCTGTTCATTTAAGTTTTATTCTGCACAGGCCTCTTTAAGCTACTAGCATTTTCTTAGCGGTTTTTATCATCTACTTGTTTTGTTTCCTCATTCTAATGTGTTCATCAATCTTTTGAAATTTGTCTTCTAATACTTTTCTACGCGCATTTCGCGTCATTTATATTTCTTAATAGTTTTTTCTATCCATTAAAATGGTCATTTTATATGTGAATGGCTGGGATAGTTGCTCTCATTCCATTCAGTTCTAGTCGTCGCCACTCCGTGCTCTGCGCTCGCTTGCCGTAGTCGCCTCCGCCCTACGCAATCCCGCCGCACTGGGGATCGCAACACACGATATAAGTACATATATGATGTAAGCAGGAAATCCCTGGTTCGGCTCCCAGCCAGGGCACACATTTTCCACTGCCCGCGTTGATGGATATCAACGTCTGTCGGCAGCTCAGGGTCTTGATTTAATTATCATTTCATTCACGATGTAAGTGTCTTATACGACGCCGCGTCAGCTAGACGGTTCCTTTGTTTTGTTATTAACTGTCACCACGGTATTGCGACATTCCTCTCTCATTTTTCACCGAACCTAGTCATACCGCTGTTAAAATGTTATCTCTGATACTCCCCAATAGTTTTCATTATTTTGTGCATTCAAGCGTATGTAGAAATTATTTTTTAGTACACTTCTCTTGTTTGTTTTTAGCAATTGCACCTGATAATGGGAATTTGTTAGCCCGAAATCGCAGTGACTTAAAAAACGAAAGCCTTACAACTGAAGCGGCGACTTTCGTTTCTGCTACAGTTGTAAGAGTTGAAGGGTATGAAAGCGGGACATTGTTTGCAAAGGAAGTGCACAGGAAACCAACATGAAATTTGGAAAGATAATTACGGGGGAGAAACTACAAAAACTTTGGGGTTGGCCGATAGTAAAAGTGCGTCACAGACGCCAAAATACTTGGAAGAGCAGCTCATTGGGATGGATAGTGTCTTGAGACGAGGTTATACAAGCAGACTTCAGAAAGTTAGGTACACATATCGTCCCTCGCTAGCCTCGCTACGACCATCATGCAACAAGAGTGACCTATTGTCAGGAGAGAATACATATTTTGGATTTCCTGCGGGCATAGTTCTGCCGTGGCCCTGTTAGTAGGTACACCACAATGTGCGACTGAAATGATGCGGCATCTAGAAACGTATTCCAAAGTTGAAGTACGTTAGACAGTACAGTTCTTGTGGGGAAAACTCCTAAATTGCATACAGATTCACCCTGCAAGTTTGCTGCTGTACGCAGAAAATGCAGTGTTGCGTTAAGTCGTAGTGGAACGGTGTCAACGGTTTGATCAAGGTCACAGAGATTTAGGTAATGCTGATCGTGGACGAAGGCCTTCAACATCGACCACGGAAGCCAATGTCCAGGCAAACTAGAAATTCATTTGCAGCAGTCGCAGATTTTCCAATGATGAGAGTCATCATACAGCGGTTGTCCAATGGCTCCATCACCAGGGAGTGGATTTCCGTTGCCAAGGATACAGCCCAAAAATAGACAATGCCATACAACTGGTGTTATCCTGCTGGGAAAAAATTTCACAATATCTCTCAAAATTAGCGGCAGATACACTCAGGCTCTACCTTTCACATACAACCAGGAAGGAAAAAAGGGTGGAGTAGGAGATATTGTCTTTATTTTTTTGGTGGGATATAGGTCCAGCTGACAAGATACTGGCGTTGGACAGAGAGTAGTTTAACAAGTGTATTAACTGTAAGCATATAGCTAACAGGAAATCAAAGCCATTATAAGCTACCACAACTGATCGAAAATGTTCCACTGTTCCAATTACCACATAAATTATCCTGATTATAACCAGCACTCTCAATCAATGTGTCATAATGCCACAATATTTGTACTGGGAAAAGAACTGTCATCCCAAAACATTGCAGAGGGCCGGCAGTTGAACGTGAATCCTTCTCGCTGTAAGACCATGAACTAGCGAAATTATAGATACTCCAACCTCACCTCACCCCTCCCCCTTCCTCCTTCCCACCCTCTCTCCACCTACGGTTGGGCTACAGACTCTTTCAAACAGCCAGCTCTAGCTGCTTCCATGCACTGCATCCGTCTTTGGCGCCTACTGCCATCACCCCAGCAGACGAGCTCGGAGTCGCTGGCCACTTGAGAAGACTGTCCAAGCATCGGCCCTTCACCAGGCATGGAAAGCCAACTAAACAATGTGAGATAAATCAAGGCTATCCTAAGCATACCTAAAATATAGCAGCACCACCTGGCCCCTCACGCTATCCCCTGGTCGGGGCATAGCTGTGTCCGCGACCTCACATATACTGGACTGTCACCACACCACCCCTACAACGTCAATGCATCTCTTATAATTAAGCATCTATTAAAAAGGAAATCACAATGATGACGATACGAAATGTCCTCTTTTCACGAAAATAGACACAGTTCATTTTCATCTAGTTTTTTGGGCAAAATCGGTATAGTTGGACTGCAGGATACAATGAGCATTTAATTATTTAGTGACATTCAACGAAGTGAAGGAAAACTACAGCACCGCCACCGATTACAGATGACCAGTCTCCAGAGGCCTATCGTCCACCCTGTATAAAACTGGGAAAAAACTTTCACTATTTTGCTGCAGAAACTATACATTACCACTGAATATCCTCGTTATTTTGCAACCGATATCAGATTAAAGAAAAAGCTAGAATTTAAACTCCGAAGAAGAAACATCTATGTTAAGTAATTTCTTTCAGCTTGATGGACAAATTACATGATCTGAGAGCGTTCCTCATGTTCAAATCAGTGTCTGTAAATAAACTATCATGCATGTGTGTATTACAAACATTTCAGACACGTTAAATAATAATACAGAATACAGCCTTTCACGCCATTTGGTCACATGTCAGAAACAACACAATCATTTTACGTTCAACAAAAACAAGCTAAAATTCAAGAGGACACTGCTGTTTTGTGCACTACGGCAGGTCCTGTTTTACCAGTGTGATGCTACATCACACTGACCTTTACGAAAAGTATCGTGAGAGCCTGTCTTGTTGTAGAACCTCTGATCTGTCTGTAAAGTTTCTATCATATGGCAGACAATCAATCGCAATAGCAGCAGATTCTTGTGTTCTAGTTTTGTAAGCAGTTTGATCATCACAGTAAGTTTCATGCAATCTACTCATGTGTCGGGATAAACACTATCATTTCTAGATTCTACAGTGAGCTATAATTCACGTGCTGTGTAATTTATAACAAGAGGTTATGAAGTTTGAAATACCTTAGGATTTGTGGCAACATCTGTTTTTAAACACCCAATTGTGACAATAATAATAAAAACAGTCATGATTCTATGAGAACAGATACAGCCGCTTTCTATTAGTTTTATGAGCAAAATCAGTGTAGTTTTGAGAGAACTATCTGCATTCAAACCTTACCCACTTATACCACCCCTTGTATTAGAACCTCCTATGAGATTTTATGGCATCTCTCTCTTCCAATATACCGACAAACAAATACCATCTGCGTGTTCTGTATATTACATATACATATATTGTTCCATTGGAGCAGGTGGCCAGTGGTCGAAGTCGCTTGCACAGACCTGCGTAAAGTCTTGTCGACTGTATTGGAGGAAGACCATATACTAACAGACCATCAGTCACAAGTGAGGGTTCCTGTATTGTTCGTTCATAAGCAGTTTAATATGTTTTTTTTTTAATTTTTGTTTGGTGTACCACATCGAAGAAATGTATGACTACAATTTTGTACAACGCCGTACACCTTCTTTATCGAGGACTGTGTCAGGTGATAAACTGACAAATAACCCGTTACGATCCATTGGCTTGCATATAGGTAAGAAAAGGGGGTTACTATACTTTTAACTACATATATTAAACTACTTTTGAAGGCCACCTGACTACCCATTTTCCTCACTCAAAAATACATGCAAGTGGACCATTGTACATAGCAAATATCTTAGGATTTTTGGCAGGTTAGCAAGTAAGACAAGCAAATATTCTAATACAAAATCTTTATCACCTTTTGCATATAATTTACATACAGAAAGCAAGCAAATATTCTAATACAAAATCTTTATTACCTTTTGCATATAATTTACATACAGAAAACAACTCTTTCCTTATTTTTGTTAGATGTAGTTTTAATAATGTCCCATTTAATTTTTAACTTGTAACTTAAATTCACATCTGAATCACCTGTTACTTTCTGCAGCCAGTAATTTGACAAACACAGAGAAGGTATGTTCTCAAACTCCAGTATGTATACAATTATTTCCTGTAAACTAAAGCCATAAAGGCTTTAATAATTAGTTCTGTTCCATCCGGCAATTCTTCTAGACGAGAGCATTTGGGGATTTTACTTTTTCCTCTTATTTCCTGCATAGCACTGTTGTTATAACACTCCACATCTTCCTGTGTGTAGGCTGCCATGTCTTCTGCTGCACATTCTTGTGGAATACACGAGTACCCTCCTGTCCCACATAGCATAATCACGCTATCAAGGTTGGGTACAGCTCTCCATAATTCCATCATCTATTGCCCTATACCACCCCTCCTGAAACCGTGTCCAGGTACAAACCCATACTCAGCTGTGTGGATATTGCGATGTACTATACTGTCCAAAAATGTTCCCAACAACAGTGCAGTACCATACATTACAGTACATGCATTGGTTCTATCCCATGCACAAGGATGGTACTTGTGAGGGGCACTGCCATGGACACGTTGCACACAAAATAACGCAATTGGGCTAGGAACTATGTACAGTGTATGACCAGAAATTACATGGCCAGAAGTGTCACCATCTTGGATCTTTAGAGCATAAAAAAGGCTTGACAGCCACAACTGATCAGTCTTCCGTTGTAGTTCAAAGTGCAAATATGGATTCCTTCAAAGTTATAAACATCCCTCAGCTGTTAGGGAGGAGGACAAGACCAACAGACGATCGCTTCGGTTTGTGATTATTAACCTGGATAATCTGGCTAGTGACATTGGCAACATAAATTACTCCGAAAATGGTGTACTACTTATCGAGAAGAATATAAATGTGCTTACACCTATTACGGGGCCGTTTTGCGATAACATTATGGTGGTGAAAATCTGTGATCAGGTGACCATCAAGAACAATTAGAAGGACGACCGTCTTTAATTTAAAGAAGGAGATGTGTGACTCATTTAACTATTATCTACGTAGTAAATTGTCCAATTTCGTCCTGTGAGACATGGTGTCAAGGCGAAGTTGCCTTTCTTCTACAATGGAACGACAGTGTGACAGCAATGGGGGACGCGAGAAAAAATCGGCAAGGAAGCACTGGAAATTATTTCAAGGAAATATAAAAATCCTGTAGTTATAACATATGAAGTGGAACTAGCTGACGTTAAAATGGATGTTCTAATGGAGGAGGTTCCTGGAATATCGGAGAAGCTACGCATAGACGACTATTACCTTTTGGATTTGGATATAACCCAAGACTTTGCAAGAATTTTTAATAAAATGGAGATGTACGACTACTTAACACCAAACCACGACTTTTGCATGGAAGGAGATGGCTAAGGAAACAGCAATATGATAGTGGACAACGATAAGACAGTTGTAATAGACTGTCTAACGTGGTTAAGATCCAACTGTGGAATAAAGATATACAACAAATTTATATGTCAATGACAAGTTCTGGAGTGAACAGAGATTTTGGTAACGACATTATAGACTTTACGAAGTGTCCTGACATACAACAGAAAGAAACTTTTAGGTCTTCCTTGGCTAAGCAGTATGGTAATAGGACGCTGGAGGCTACAATATACAACCACAAAATGATCGTGTATTTGATACTGTGCAAGAGTGTTCACATGTATTAGACACAAACAAGCAGTATTTGCAGTGTGTTCTACTTTACACTGTGCCAACTGCGTCCATGTGGCGTCAGTTAACAGATAATCTATAGAACAGCCGTTATGTTGTGTTTAATAACGTTCTGAGGTTTTTGTACAGGGGCAATAAGAATATCCGAAAACTGTCTGGTGTAGAAGTAAGTCTTCCAGATACTCAAGACCGAGATAAGTTCATCAGCTATGTACTGTCTGCATACAGTTTTAATTATCTACTTATAAACTGCATGGAGGTTCTTAACTCTAACTTCAATAAAGACGATATAAGCACAATACAGAAGCCTTATGTTAATACCAGAGAAACTTATTTTTCTCCCAAATACCGTCCAATACAATACTGCAGGATTAGGACTGGTTGCCACAGACAGTAGTACCACAAGTCTTAAGAAAAAGAACCAGTGTGTGGAAAAGACTTAAACCGTGTGTGCTACATTAAAGGATATACGAAAAATCTGTTTATCAAACTCCATTCCTCCTTGGATCTGCTTAAAAAGGAGGGTTACATTATTTCGAAATGTGATGGACTTGATGTCATACACTTAGCAACATATCAACCGTTTGCAGAGCTTAAAACCAATGGAATAACAATCCTTAATGGTAAATCATTTGGGAGAGTTACAAACTTAACGTTCTATACCGAAATTCCACAAAAATATGCAGCAGAAGACATGGCACCCTACACCCAGGAAGATGTGGAGTGTTATAAAACAGTGTTATGCCGGACGTAAGAGGAAAAATTAAAATTCCCGAATGCTCTTGTCTAGAATAACTACTGGAAGGAAGAGAGCTAATTGCTAAAACCATAAAAGAGGTAGTTTGCAGGAAAAATTTTGATTCATACTGGAATTCGAAAGCACACCTTCTCTGTATTTGTCAAACTACTGGCTGGAGAAAGAAATAGGTGGTTTGGATGTGGATTTAAGCTATAACTTAAAAATTGAATGGGATATTATTGAAACTACACATACCAAAAATAAGGAAAGGGTTGTTTTCTGCATGTAAATGTGTATTCAAAAGTTAATAAAGGTTTTGTACTAGAATATTTTCTTGTCCTACTCGCTAACCTACCAAAAATCCTAAGATATTTCCTATATACAACGACACATGTGTATTTCGAATGACGAAAGTGAGTAGTCAGGTGATCTTGAAAAGTAGTTGAAACTAGGTAGTTGAAAGTCTAATAACATAGTTTTCTTACCTATATGAGGGAATGTACTCGACAGGCATGGTGTTAGGATGAAATTGCTATGTTATCCTACACATGAGCAAAACTACCTAACATTAGACCAAGACTTCTTTGTGCAAGAGGAATACTACCAGAGCTGTGGGGATGCTACTGATCATGGAGCTTACTCCCTTGTAAGATGTTTCTGCTTCTTTGTGTGCATTTTCGTGGAGCAGGGCGTGGGTGGTTCCTCAGTGTATCGACTTTCGAAAATATTCATGTCAGTTTTTTCTTCCTCTATTTCCTAGTGAAACATAGCCACAGCCGTCAAAACTGATACTACTGCTAATGATAAGCACGACTGTTGCAGGAGGTGTGATTCAGGATACATAGTGCGTAAAGTCCATTAATTTCCCAAGAGGCAGAACAGCAGTCTCCTGACTTCATTCTGGTTGGTTTATAAGCAGCTTGAGCGGAGGATATACACTAACGATGCCTTTCTAGGGCACCATAATAGTAAGAAGGAAGTACTTCTATCATTTTAAAGTTGTCAATGTAGTGAGTGGGGTAGGAAACTTGCGGGGTGGTTGTATGTCTGATGTTGGTCAAATATATCCTGCATTAGAGTATTAAGATAGTTGCATTCCGGATGACTAGTACTTTGGAAACCATATGACTTTAACAATATACCATTCTTAGTGCAGAACCATACAACCATAGGAGTGTGTGTTTATGCTCTACAATCATTTCTCTCATGCTGGTACCTTACTGGTACTGACTCCAGGCTGTGGAATAATACATCAGAATTGATAGCACATTTGATTTACATGAAAGGTTTCAAGCTCCATCTGTCTGGACCTCCAGCATGTATAAACCACATGTTTCTTCTTAACTACCTGTTATATCACCGCAACACTTTCAAGTATACTATCCACTGACAAGAGTTGCTACTCTCCTCAACATGCATGCGTCTGGAGAGATCTCATGCATTTGGATGGGTGCCATGGGTATGATTGATGCGAAACAGTCTTCACCGAACAGCAGTTACGGACACACTCATCCTGTTTCTTCACGAGATGTGGAATGTAGTGGGGGGTGTGATCCTCATACTTTGGTCAGTTGCAGATTAAATTGGCGACCATATTGCAGGGAGGATTGGTCAAGGACAATGTGGGAGGGATCTCTCAAGCTCCAACTTTATCCTATCAAAGCTAGAATACTCTGTGATGCCCACCCACACAAGAAAAAACGGCAAATCATAATCGTAAATTCTGCACTATGATCGATGTGCTAGAAGTATGTAGATAACCACATTGCATCTGTACAGGACGCCATCTACTATACTTTGGTGGATATGGCCAAATGTACATACTGCACAGTCAAATATCTGCACTCAAAATTTTGTATATGGTACTTGCAAAGTGATTTAGCGATGATACAAGAATTGGGAAGTATTCTGCTGTGACATTGGCTCGCGTTGAAATTACAGAACAACTGGTATACTTTGATGTATATGGCTGAATGGACATACTTCATAGTCACCTATCTGCATTCACAATCCAGTATATGGTGTAATACTGCAGTCATCCATCTGCATTCGCAATATAGCATATGATAATTGCAAAGTAGTGGAGGGATGATTTAGCGATGATATAGAAACTGGGAAGCAATCTATTGTGTCATTGGCTAGGGTTGGCCGGCCGGGTTGGCCGAGCGGTTCTAGGCGCTACAGTCTGGGACCGCGCTACCGCTACGGTCGTAGGTTCGAATCCTGCCTCGAACATGGGTGTGTGTGATGTCCTTAGGTTAGTTAGGTTTAAATAGTTCTTAGTTCTAGGGGACTGATGACCTCAGAAGTTAAGTCCCATAGTGCTCAGAGCCATTTGAACCATTGGCTAGGGTTGAATTTACGAAACGTCTAGAAAAACCGCTAAAATTGATCACACTATCAACTGCGGTGCGTATTACAGTACATCATCCAATATAAATGGTGTCTTTCCCATCCCATCTGTCCAATGGTACACTGTTGATTATCACATAATAATTGACTGACACCACCTGGTTGAGATGGAGAGAGCCTTGGCGGAACACTGGAAATCTGCTGATTGTCGCTACTGAGTATGGGTTTAAATGCAGAGGTCATCACCTTAAGATAGTTGTTCGGAAGCATACCTCAGTGCTGCAGACATGCCCTATTTCCATATGCTGCGATGCCCTCCACATGCGTTTTTTTATTTTTTTATTTCTTTCTCCAATAAGATAATGGTACCCCTTTTTATTTGTACTGCCTCACGTTTGTGGTGAACAGCACCTTCCAGCGATTGGTCATACCAGAATAATTATCATGTACATGACTGCAAAATGAGGGGACAATTCTCTTCGAAACAAAACACTGAGATATCTGCTACCCTGTCACTGTGGAAGAGGAGATTATCTGTGTAGATCATCACCTTTGGATAGCTGCTGGAAATTCTCTACAATGCTACAAACTCTTCCAGTTTCCACTTTTTTGTCAATAAGAAACATCGCCTCTCTGTTATATTTCTATGAACCTGTGTGTTGTGGGAGCTGCATAGTTTACACCATGCGATATTCAACTTTCTGTGAGAGCCAAAGGGTCAAAATGTGTTAATGTTGGTTTAGCACTTGACACAAACATCAAAGTCATGGTAGAAAAACAAAGTGTATAGTGGTGTACAAAGCTATAGTCATACGCTGCTTGGATGTGTTACAATCGAAAAAAACAACATGTTAAACTGCTTACAAAGGACAAATATAGGAACCCTCTCTTGAATTGCTTATGAAAGAACAATACAAGAATCCTCCCTTGTGTTTGATAGTCTGTTGGATATGGTCTTTCTCCAATACAGTCGACAAAATTACGTGGTTCTGTGCAAGTGGAGCAATAAGTATATATGTAATATGCTCTATGTCAACACACAGATAGTATTTGTTATTCATTATATCAGAAGGTAGAGATGCAATAAAATCTTATAGGAGGTTCTATTACAAGGAGCGGTATTACTGGTTAAAATTTGGATGCAGATAGCCCTCTAAAAACTACACAAATTTTGCTCATAAAACTAATAGAAATCGGTTGTATCTCTTCTCATGGACTCAAGACTGTTTTTGTCAACAGAACTCTTTTGGGTTTGAGGCCGTATTGTTAACTATAAAGTTTTATAGTTAACAATGTGGCCTCAAACCCAGAAGAGATTTATTGACTGTGACAATGGCCACTGAAGCCTATGTTTACATTTTAGATAGTTTTTATTATTATGATAGTCACAATTGGGTGTTTAAAAATAGGTGTTACTGCAAGTACTGTGTTATTTCACACTCCATAACCTCTAATTATAAAATCGATAGCACTTGGATTCTAGTTCATTGCGGAGCCTAGAAATGATAGTATTTTTCCTGTTAGTATATTGTGTGAAACAGGCTGTGATGATCAAATTGCTTACAAAACTAGAACACAGGAATCTGCTACTATTGTGATTGATTGTCTGCCATATGACAGAAACTTTACAGACAGGTCAGAGGTTCTATTGCAAGACTGGCTCTCACGATTTTTTTCGAGAGGCCTGTGTGATGTAGCATCAAATTGGTAAAAGGGACCTGCCATAGTGTACAAAATAGTAATGTCCTTTTGTATTTGTGCCTGTTGTAGTCAAAAGGAAAATGATTGTGTTTTTCCAATATATGGCAAGTTTGTTATTTCATGTGTCTGAAATATTTGTAATACGCACATGCATGGCATTTTATTTACAGACACTGATTTGAACATGAGAGACACTCTTAGGTGATGTAATTTGTCCATCAGGCTCAAAGAAATTACTTGACATAGATGTTTCTTCCTTGGATCTTAAGTTCTCGCTTTTTCTTTACTCTGATGGCGGTTTGGAAATGATGAGGACGTTCTGGGGTGATATGTAGTTTCTGCACCTTTCTCCCAGCCCGTATTCACCTACTATTTTTCATTCTCTTCCTTTTATCACTATCGAATGTCAGTCTCCCATCACAATTAAATTTTCGTCTCCTTACACAATCTAAATAATTTCTTTAATCTCGTCATACATTTCTTCAGTCTTCATCATACGCGGAGCTGGTTGGCACATAAACTTATACTACTGTGGTAGATGTGGGCTTCGTGTCTGTCTTGGCTACAATAAGGCGTTCACTATGGCGTTGATAGTAGCTTTCCCACACTCCGATTTTCTTATTCATTATTAAACCCACTCTTGCATTACCCCTATTTGACCTTGTATTTATAACCCTGTATTCACCTTACCAGAAGTCCTGTTTCTGCCGCCACCTAACTTCACTAATTCCCTCTATATCTAACTTCAGCCTATCCATTTCCCTTTTTAAATTTTCTAACCTACCTGCCCAATTAAGGGATCTCACATTCCACTCTCCGATCCCTAGTATGCCAGTCTTATTTCTCCTGACGTCATTCTCCTGGGTAATCCCCGATCGGAGATCCGAATGGAGGACTATTTTACATTAGGAATATTTTATACAAGAGTATGCCATTATCATTTAACCATACAGTGGAGCTGCATGCCCCCGGGAGAAATTACGGCTGTAGTTCCTCCTTGCTTCCAGCCGTTCACAGTACCAACAGAGCAAGGCTGTTTTGGTTGATGTTACGATGCCAGATCACATAATCATCCAGACTGTTCCCGATGCAACTACGGAAAAAGCTGCTGCCACCCTTCAGGACCCACATGTCCCTCAAGAGATACCCCTGCACTGTGGTTGCACCTACTGTACGGCTCTCTATATCGCTGTAGCACCAACCCACCCCGTGGACGGCAAGGTCCATGGGTCATGGGGGTCCACTTACCTATATCCAACAAAGGCCGCACTGGGACTGAATTGGTACCTTGTCCAATTTCGTGAAGAACCGTACCTGTAAGTATGCTATTATTATTGCGGTGGGGTCCCTACACTTAATGGCATTTTAAAGCTACTGCCAGAAGCGTCCCCCTCCCCACCCCCCATCCCACCGCATCCCTAGTGCAGGGAAGAATCTGTGTACCCCTGCTGCCAATATTTAGTACGTAACGCATGGTCAGATATGGGCTAGTTCTTCAATGTGTTTGCACATCGTGTAACCGGGACCCTGGGAACCAGCCCACTATTTACCTAAGTGGATGGAGAAAACCGCCTAAAAGCCATATTCAAGACACCGTCGTTGAATCGTGATACAGATTCGATCTTGAGCAGGACCAAAAGCAGTTGTTATGTGTTTCTTTTTAACCGACCGCCAGTTTCGGTCAAGGGAGCATCTTCATGTTGTGACTTTACAGTGCCATATGGCTGTGTGATATTTTATTACTTTCTGCTTATTTCTTCGTTAATTTTGAGGAGAGTACAAGGCTTGCTAACTGAGAAGGAAGGCTTCACATAATCCTGTCGGAGGCGAGTGGGCCCTGGTGTCGTCCGGTGGTCTGGCTTGGCCGCTGGAGGTCATTCACAGTGGCTTTGGGGAGGGACGTGGATCCCCAGAGCAGTGCGGTTCGTGGCAGTCGGATGCGGAAGGCCCCTGCTCCGTGCTTTGTCAGCAAATGCTAACGATTTTCTGCTTTGAAGCCAGTCCGCTGCTAAGCGACTGCAAGTTCCTGGTGTATACCTGTATGCATAGCTAAGAACAGTCCACAACAGCTCTGCTCAGCTAATATGCAGAAATTCGTTGCATTTCATTTCAGATTTTGTTATCCAAACAAATGCGTCTCGCCCGGCACCTTACTTCGGCGCAAAGGGTCGACTAATGAGTAGAACTTTACTAGCAGCCAACCACTCGCATGTTAAGAACGTTCTGCAAGCCGAGAATGGAAAATATCTGCAATGGCCCCTGTATTCAATCCGGCTGTAATGGCATCAGTGAAAAGACAGTGAACCAGAGAGACGAGTGCGAGAGTGCGGAAGTGTGACGCTGGTGCTGCCGAGGCAGTAGAAAGAAACAGTACTCCCTTTCCGGACAAGCTTCGCACTTCCTTTGCGTGATCAGGCCCTGAGGACAGCGAGCAGCTACAAGGCCCGTCTTTCATTGGACGCTATCTCCTTCTTTCTGTCACCAATCACTCTCTGATCTGCAGCATTTCCTCATGGATTCCATCTTTTTATTTTTATCTGCCTATTGGTCATATTGTGTAGATTTCAAAGGCTGTTTGTGTTGATCCATCCGAGCGACATGCCCTGCCCGCACATGCTATTCGGTTCTCATCTGGTCTAAAATACATAGCCTGCTGCACATCTCATGCGGTTCACAATTATACTGGAACCCCCCCCCCCCCCCCTTCCCTTTTCCTATGATCTCATCTTGTACCGTACCATAGATCTTCCTTAAGACTTCTAGCTTGAAAAGGAAAAGAAAACGTTATTTAAGTCCTTCTTCTGTCAACCCTACGTTCACAATTATAAGGCCCCAGGGTTTGGATCAGTGTTTTTTACAGCGGGAGTTTGAAATTCCACGTGAGACTGTGTGTTTTAAAGAGCCAACTCAGATAGAAGTGCGATCAGTTCGCGGCTTGGATCTTCACCTTGATGTCCGCCTCAAAGCGAGAGCAGCCTGAGTAAGATTGTCAGTATTACAAGAAAGCCCTGTGACTCTCTTGCTTATTGAGAAATGTTGCGAGAAGACACTTTTCTAACCGCGTACCAAGTGAACACATATCCTTTGCCCTCCGAGAGCTTGAAGTTCCTGAGGAATTAATTGAATGGGAACGCCTGCTCTACCACAGTCCCAACAGTCGGGTGCCATTTGCTACTTGGGTAAGAGGTGACTTTCCCTTTCTGTAGGTGTCCATCTGGGGTTTCCTCTTTTCTTCCCTTCTCTTCATCGTAATAATGGATATGGTCATCAAAGATTATCGGAAATTAGGAGCTTTGAGTCTCCTTTATGCTGCCGGGCGCTGAAGAGAGCAACGACCTTGAACGACAAGTCCAAGCGTGGAAGAGCCGCCGGCCGGAGTGGCCGAGCGGTTCTAGGCGCTACAGTCTGGAACCGCGCGACCGCTACGGTCGCAGCTTCGAATCCTGCCTCGGGCATGGATGTGTGTTATGTCCTTAGGTTAGTTAGGTTTAAGTAATTCTAGGTTCTAGGGGACTGATGACCTTAGAAGTTAAGTCCCATAGTGCTCAGAGCCATTTGAACCATTTGGAAGAGCCGCGTTGAACAGTTCGGACTACGCCTCAATATAAGAAATGCTGAATACCTGTCAACAGATGCAGATAGTATCGGCACCATCAAGATCGACGATATACATCTGCCAAAGACAAAAATCTACAAATAACTTGGCTCAAAAATCTCTCCGACGGATCGCTCTTTCCCACGATAACAAAACGCGTTAGCAAATGGTAGACAATGTTGTGCTTTCTAATGAGGAGATATCTGACCGGCTTATACCGAAAATACCTCGTTCCGCAAGCCGCCGAGTTACCTTCTACGATGTAGAATGTTGGCCCGTAAAAAGATAAGCAGAGCAACGACCCGCTGCAACAGAAACAAAAGTACTTCGGTGGACACCTGGTCTCAAACTTCATGGTAATGTGACCAGTGATGAAATTTTGAGAAGATGAGAGGACACCGTCTGCAGTATTATGAGCACATACTTCGAGCTGATCAAGAAGCAACAGCAAACCGACAGTTTTCGTTGGAAGTCGGTGCTAAAGACATACTGGGAGGCAACGTTCACTAGACATTCTCCGTGTGGACATCAAAATAGCCTACGGAAAACGAACAAATTAATTAGGTAAATTTATTTTTTTATCGAATGAAACAACAAGTTTAATGCTACCAGCCACTCTTTAACTCCATAATGCGTTTCGAAGGTTTAAACCTTCGTCGTCAGTTTCATATTTTTGTGTATTTATATGGCACTGTCTCCAGTGGCCACAGCCTCCTTTCAGTGTCATATTAAACCAGAGGTTGTACAGAGTTTCAGGGAGAGCATAAGGGAACAATTGATAGGAATGGGGGAAAGAAGTACAGTAGAAGAAGAATGGGTAGTTCTGAGGGATGAAGTAGTGAAGGCAGCAGAGGATCAAGTAGGTAAAAAGACGAGGGCTAGTAGAAATCCTTGGGTAATAGAAGAAATATTGAATGTAATTGATTGATATATTGATATATTGAATTTAATTGATGAAAGGAGAAAATATAAAAATGCAGTAAATGATGCAGGCAAAAAGGAATACAAACGTCTCAAAAATAAGATCGTCAGGAAGTGCAAAATGGCTAAGCAGGGATGGCTAGAGGACAAATCTAAGGATGTAGAGGCTTATCTCACTAGGGGTAAGGTAGATACTGCCTACAGGAAAATTAAAGAGACCTTTAGAGAAAAGAGAACCACTTGTATGAATATCAAGAGCTCAGATGGAAACCCAGTTCTAAGCAAAGAAGGGAAAGCAGAAAGGTGTAAGGAGTATATAGAGGGTCTATACAAGGGCGATGTACTTGAGGACAATATTATGGAAATGGAAGAGGATGTAGATGTAGATGAAATGGGAGATACGATACTGCGTGAAGAGTTTGACAGAGCACTAAAAGACCTGAGTCGAAACAAGGCCCCAGGAGTAGACAACATTCCATTAGAACTTCTGACGGCCTTGGGAGAGCCAGTCCTGACAAAACTCTACCATCTGGTGAGCAAGACGTATGAGACAGGCGAAATACCCTCAAACTTCAAGACGAATATAATAATTCCAATCCCAAAGAAAGCAGGTGTTGACAGATGTGAAAATTGCCGAACTATCAGTTTAATAAGTCACAGCTGCAAAATACCAACACGAATTCTTGACAGACTAATGGAAAAACTGCTAGAAGCCGTCCTCAGGGAAGATCAGTTCGGATTCCGTAGAAATATTGGACCACGTGAGGCAATACTGACCTTACGGCTTATCTTAGAAGAAAGATTAAGGAAAGGCAAACCTACGTTTCTAGCATTTGTAGACTTAGAGAAAGCTTTTACAATGTTGACTTGAATACTCTCTTTCAAATTCTAAAGGTGGCAGGGGTAAAATACAGGGAGCGAAAGGCTATTTACAATTTGTACAGAAACCAGATGGCAGTTATAAGAGTAGAGGGACATGAAAGGGAATCAGTGGTTGGGAAGGGAGTGAGACAGGGTTGTAGCCTCTCCCCGATGTTATTCAATCTGTATATTGAGCAAGCAGTAAAGGAAACAAAAGAAAAGTTCGGAGTAGGTATTAAAATCCATGGAGAAGAGATAAAAACTTTGAGGTTCGCTGATGACATTGTAATTCTATCAGAGACAGCAAAGGACTCGGAAGAGCAGTTGAAAGGAGAATAAAAGATGAACATCAACAAAAGCAAAACAAGGATAATGGAATGTAGTCGAATTAAGTCGGGTGATGCTGAGGGAATTAGATTAGGAAATGAGAAACTTAAAGTTGTAAAGGAGTTTTGCTATTTGGGGAGCAAAATAACTAATGATGGTCGAAGTAGAGAATATATAAAATGTAGACTGGCAATGGCAAGGAGAAGAGAAATTTGTTAACATCGAGTATAGATTTAAGTGTCAGGAAGTCGTTTCTGAAAGTATTTGTATGGAGTGTAGTCATGAATGGAAGTGAAACATGGACGATAAATAGTTTGGACAAGAAGAGAATAGAAGCTTTCAGAAATGTGGTGCTACAGATGAATGCTGAAGATTAGATGGGTAGATCACATAACTAATGATGAAGTATTGAATAGAATTGGGGACTTGCCAAAAAGAAGGGACCGGTTGGTAGGACATGTTCTGAGGCATCAAGAGATCACAAATTTAGCATTGAAGGGCAGCGTGGAGGGTAAGGATCGTAGAGGGAGACCAATAGATGAATACACTAAGGAGATTCAGAAAGATGTAGGTCGCAGTAAGTAAGCCTCTCTAACAACGCTGTCGCAGTATCTCGACGTCTGTACCAGAATACTCGTGCGTTCATACTCCATAGCGTGATTTTCCGACAAACAATGTTCAGCGACCGCCGACTTGGTCGGATACATCAGTCGAGTGTGCCTCTGGTGTTCACGGCATCGACCCTCGACGGTACGCATCGTCTGACCAATATACGACTTGCCACATTGACACGGAATCAGGCACACGCCGGGCTTCCTCAAACCGAGGTCATCTTTGGCGCTCCCCACTAGTGCACGAGTTTTATTCGGAGGACAAAACACAGTTCCGACCCGGTGTTGTTAGAGAGGCCATCGAAATTCGCACCAATGACGACCTCATAAACCGTGACTGTGGCTATAATCTTAGCAAGGCTTCGGAACCAGCGATTGGTTTAATCAAGAGTAAATCGAGCAAACGTATAGTTATGACTTCCACGGCGGACTGAGCCATCGCACCGACGTCATCTCAGACGCCGTCGAAATCTGCTCCACCGCGCGACCGTGGCGCGCGGCGCGGACAGCGGAGGGAGCGCGCTGCTGGCGGAGGGTATTTAATTCGGCCGCCGCCGCGACCGAACCCAGTTCCCTCTGAGCAGTCATAGCGTACGGATCTCCGTGCCGGCACGTTCACAGGAGCTCAGTCCATCAGTTCACCTGATGATGGCGACATGTATGATCGCCGAAATATTGTGCCCGTAGGACACTGTAGACCGGCAGCACACCCGTGGATATTTTGTAAGGTGTTAGGCAAATCCAACACCTTCCATGAAAACCCTGACATGATAAGCAAATCCAGTAGTATGTCACATAGCTCCGAATAAATCGCGACATTAAATTAACCAAAGTAATACGAGTAACGAGTGAGCAAATGGAATACCACAGACTAACACAAGAATGCCTAAATGCATGTCATACCTTCCCACCATGAGACAGACGCAGTTCCGAGGGGAGAAACGAGAACAGAAGCCGAGAGCAGAATCGTGTTAAGCTGGAAGGCCCTAGGATAAGGGACGGACACCCACGTCGCCAGATAACCGCTAGGACCACACCCCAGCCGCAAGTTTTAGCGTGAGACTTTTTCGCGTCTCCGTCAGGACCACCCCCCAGCCCATGTCAAAAGCTAGAGCCCTCCAGAAGAACAGTATAGATCTTACGATAACACAAAAAGGGCCACCCCAACCGCAAGTTTTAGCGTGAGACTTTTTCGCGTCTCTGCTACGTCAGGACCACCCTCCAGCCCATGTTAAAAGATAGAGCCCTCCAGAAGAACAGTATAGATCTTACGATAACACTAAAAGGGCCACCCCAACCGCAAGTTTTAGCGTGAGACTTTTTCGCGTCTCTGCTACGTCAGGACCACCCTCCAGCCCATGTTAAAAGATAGAGCCCTCCAGAAGAACAGTATAGATCTTACGATAACACTAAAAGGACCACACCAGCTGCAAGTTTTAGCGTGAGACTTTTTCGCGTCTCTGTTACATTGCAAACTTTAAAAACATTGCCCCACCACGAAAGGTATAACGTTTCTCATTGGATAGACAGAATTTTTATAGGCGGAGCTTAAGGTTAACATTGAGACCCTGATTGGTCAGATGAAAACACAGCCAGATAGTTTTTTTTAAACCAACTTTGGTAAACTGTGGTAAGGAGAAGTTCGGGGAGTTGCTTCCGAGACGGCGAGGTGAGCGGGGCTGTGCTGCCCGCCGCCCCCTGACGAACTCCGACAAGGTAATGAACGCACGCGATGCCGCATAACAGCACATAAAGTTTCACTCAGAACTGCAGAAGTCTCATCTGTTACACCCCCTTTTTGCGTAATACTAGTGTCGATCGTCAATTAAAGCTCATGGTGTTCACATTTGCCACTTGAAGTAAAAACCTGAAACGCGATGATTTTTCTGTTATATAGTTATTGAGAAGCCACATCAGCCACTGTAATTTACGACAAGTTAGATAAGTAATTAAAGATAATTGAGGGTCACTGTAGACCAATTTGATAGTTTTTTCTCTTGTGAAACTTAATTTAAACCTAGATTATAGATGTGATATGGCATAGGTCATCCTTCGATCCATTGTAGAACTTGGAAACCCACTCAGGGAATATTCGTTTACATTTTTGTTGAACGCAGTTGGTTTTTATCATCCTGTAATAAAACATTTCCTTTTATCAATAGTGCAATTTATAAACAATGTTTTGTGAGTAGAATAAAATTTCCAATGGTAAACTTAGCTGCTTTTTTGACGTCATTTTACCAGCTAACTAAAAATAGGAAATCCTTGAACCCCTTCCACCAAATTTAGTTCCTATTAAGAATCTTTTACAGGGAGTGCAGTGGAGCTGACGCTGAAATCATTAAGTATTTGATTATATCATCGCTAGTCTCACTGAACTCTTCTGAACTCTACATGTCATGTGTGGTCTGGCGTCTCCTTACCAGCAACAGGTCCCAGGTTCAAACTAGTCAGTTCCGTAAAAAACACGCTCAGAGCGTCGTTGCGCGAAAGTGGTAGGGAGACACGATATAAAACAAACAGACACCACGCAGAATGTTAATTTTGATCATCAAATAAGCCGAGAGAAACTGAAGAATCACATCATACACCTTTACGGGGATGAGATGTACAGCAGCATGAAGAAATTTGAAAAGTTGCGCCACCGTAGATGTCGTTTGCTAAGTACTCTTGCCTTTCTAAAGAGATGTCGTTCCGAGAAAGTTGTTCCAAATTTTGCTAAGGTTATGCGTCACATCGATTCTGCAGCAGCTAAGAGAATCAAGAAACGAGCCAGCCTCGCATTGGTACGTGAGAGAGTGCAATTCACCCGCCGGAGCCTTGAGGCAATCTCACAGGAATTACTCAAACTACATTTGCAACTGGTTAGTAATTTCACTTCTTTTTCCTGGGATTGGATTGGTGGTGTCACCTGGGTTGCAGCTGATTCCGCCCATAAGAAGGCAACGGGACGTCAAACAGCTAAGTTCTCACGTCTCCTTGACAAACCATCCCTGCAGGTTCCGTGCAAGACTGTCATCAGTTTGAGTGGCATGATGCTGAGTGATGATGCGGTCTCGGTTTTGCAGAAAGGTCTCAACTTCGCTCCCACCCCCAAGTTCACTCCGGTCGCAGAAATTGTTAGTGCTGTTGAACGGGTTGCAGGTCGACTTCCGCCTGGATCAGCTGAGGAAATACGTCGTGAAACTTGTCGTACGTTGACGAAATCCAGGCCGATGAAGTCAAATATCACCAGTAAAGAGAGGGCAGCCATTCGTGATCTGAGGGAGCGCTCTGAAATTGTCGTCTTACCGGTTGACAAAGGCAATTCTACCGTTGTTGTCTCCCATAAGGACTACACTGCTAAGATGCAGAGCCTGCTAAATGACGATTCCTACCGGAAGATCAGCGTTGACCCTACAAAGAAGGTGGAGAACAAGACGAGGTAGCTTCTCAAGGACGCAGATTTACCGGAGGGTGACGCTAAGAAATTGTCACCCCAAGGTCCGGTACCGCCTAGACTATATGGACTCCCGAAGGTTCGCAAAGAGGGGGTACCATTACGCCCCATTGTCAGCAACATCAGGGCACCTACGTATTTGTTGGCCAAATACCTGACGGGAATATTAAGTCCATATGTGGGTAAATGCCCTTATCACATCCGTAATTCCGTGGATTTTGTTAAACGCCTTGATAGCTTCAGGTTGGATGAGTCCGATATCATGGTGAGTTTTGACGTCGTTTCCTTCTTTACGACGGTACCCCTGCGAGAGTCACTAGAATTGATTAGTCAGAAGTTTGACGAGAAGACCACTGAACTTTTTAGGCATGTCTTGACTTCCACTAATTTCTTTTTAATGGAGAATACTACGAACAAACGGAGGAAGTCGCCATGGGTAGCCCACTCTCATCGGTGGTAGCGAATTTGTACATGGAGAACTTCGAGGAGGAAGCCCTGTCGTCATCCGAATGGAAACCTACTTGCTTTTTCCGTTACGTGGACGACACGTTCGTCATCTGGCCACATGGTATGGATAAACTCCTTGACTTCGTTACACATCTAAACTCCATACACCCCAACATCAAATTCACTATGGAGACTGAAACGGAGGGTAACTTACCTTTCCTTGACGTCTTGGTCAAGAGAAGGGCTGACGGCACCCTAGGGGTGTATCGGAAGACAACGCACATTGATCTGTATTTGCACGCAGACAGCTGCCACCACCCTTCACAGAGGAATGGGGTACTTAAAACTCTAGTACATAGGGCGCGCACTATCTCTGACGCAGAGAGTCTACCCCAGGTATTGGAACATCTGAGAACTGTATTTCGAAGAAAAAAATGGGTACTCAGAGTGCCAGATTCAACGTGCTCTCCGCCCAACCACTACAGCACAACCTTTGGAGATGGATGAAATCACGAGGGAGGAGGTATGCACTGCGTTTATTCCATATACAGGCGCACTCTCAGGGAAAATCGCCCGCATTTTGAAGAAACACCGGGTCGGAACTGTGTTTTGTCCTCCGAATAAAACTCGTGCACTAGTGGGGAGCGCCAAGGATGACCTCGGTTTGAGGAAGGCCGGCGTGTACCAGATTCCGTGTCAATGTGGCAAGTCGTATATTGGTCAGACGATGCGTACCGTCGAGGATCGATGCCGTGAACACCAGAGGCACACTCGACTGATGTATCCGAGCAAGTCGGCGGTCTCTGAACATTGTTTGTCGGAAAATCACGCTATGGAGTATGAACGCACGAGGATTCTGGTACAGACGTCGAGATACTGGGACAGCGTTGTTAGCGGAGGGTGCGCGCCGCGGGCAGGGGGTATTTAAATCAGCCGCCGCCGCGACCGAACCCAGTTGACTCTACACGACTACCTACACTGAATAGCCAAAAAACTGGTACACCTGGCTAATACCGTGTAGCGCCCACGAGAGCACGCAGAAGTACCGCAACATGACGTGGCATGGAGTCATCTAATGTCTGAAGTAGTGCTGGAGGGAACTGACAACATGAATGCAGCAGGGCTCTTTATAAATCCGTAATAGTACGAGGGGTTGAAGATCTCTTCTGAACAGCACGTTGCAAGGCATCCCAGGTATGCTCAATAATGTTCATGTCTGGGGAGTTTGGTGGGCAGCGGAAGTGTTTAAACACGGAAGAGTTTTCCAGGAGCCACTCTGTAGCAATTCTGGGCCTGTGGGGTGTCGCGTTGTCGTGCTGCAATTGTCCAAGTCCTTCGGAATGCACAATGGACATGAACAGACCCGGGTAATCAGACAGGATGCATATGTACGTGTACCTAGACGTATCAGGGGTCCCATATCACTCCAACTGCAAACGCCCCACACCATTACAGAGCCTCCACCAGCTTGAACATTCCCCTGCTGACATGTAGGGTCCATGGATTCATTAGGTTGTCTCCATATCCGTACACGTCCATCCGCTCTATACAATTTGAAACGAGACTTGTTCGACCAGGCACATGTTTCGTGTCATCAACAGCCCAATGTCGGTGTTGACGGGTCCACGCGAGGCGTAAAGCTTTGTGTCGTGCGGTCATCAAAGGTGCACGAGTAGGCCTTCGGCTCCGAAAGCCCATCTTGATGATGTTTCATTGAATGGTTCTTACGCTGACACTTGTTGATGGCCCAGCATTGAAATCTGCAGCAGTTTGCGGAAGGGTTGCACATCTGTCGCATTGAATGATTCTCTTCTGACGTCTTTGGTCCCGTTCTTGCAGGATCTTTTTCCGGCCGCAGCGATGTCGGAGATCTGATGTTTTATCGGATTACTGATATTCACGGTACACTCGTGAGAAAGTCGTACAGGCAAATCCCCACTTCATGGGTACTTTGAAGATGCTGTATCCCATCGCTCGTGCGCCGACGGTAACACCACATGGTTTCCCCAACGTTCAGATGGTATTAAAATTGCCAGAACCTCCTAAATTGGATGGTTAGAAGGTAAAACATGAAAAGCAGGTGCAGGCAGTGTACATGAGTATTTGCAGACTGAAGAAACGATTGAAAATTTATACCAAGGCCGGGATGCGAAGCCGAGTCTCCCGGTCACTAGGCAGATGTGCTAACCACTACGCCACCCTGGTGCAATTGCTTTGTAGAACCATACAACTACCACAGCACGCCTCCCTCCTCAATCCCAATTCCTATTCACGTCTCAGCCCACTCGGTATTGCCTCTAAACTAGAACAGCCTCGGAGAGCGTCTCCACCTGTAATGGAAGAGCACCTCAGCATCGAACGAAACGGGGAGTCCTACTTGAAACCCAAGCATAGTAGGTTTCATCCAGTGGAACTATATGGTTCTTAAGGTCTAAAACATCCATAATGGATATATGCAAACTGTAGCGACGAACGAAAATGGAGAGCCTCTGCTTTGCTGTTCGAGTTTTAGCGGAAATACCAAACAATCTGACGTCTTGTGGCAGTGTGGCGTAGTGGTTAGCGCATCTGCTTTGTGAACAGAAGACCTGCGTTCGAATGCTGGCATTACCACAAATTTTAGTTCGTCGCTTCAGTCTGTACATGTACACCATAGATGTCTGAGACTTTCAAAGGTCTCTGATTAAGAATCATCCAATGGCCTCAAAAGCCACTCGAGGGACACGTGACTGTGCCTGAAGTAGGAAGGTCAGGTCTCCAAACAGCCCAACTGATGTAGTGTTATTGAACCTGAGAAAGCGATTAGACCATCGAGAAATCGGTTAGGTATGATCCTGTAATAATGGAACTACTAGCCACTAATGCGGCGACCAAAAGTTTTTTCGAAGGTTTTAATAGTTTTAAGAAGTTTTTTGTGATATATCAATCGTGCATCTAAGCTGTGCGTGTTATAACTGCGAAATCATATGCTCTAACAAAAAATTTTGGCGTTCTTTTTTCGAGGCGATAATTACAACTGTATGATTTGCTCTCGTACATCCTATTTCGTATCACTGTTTTAGTTTCGGGCAGTGGCACCTCTTTCGCGCAGGCAGTCTACGTGTTGAGCAGCAGAGACGGCACGTCTTAACGAGGAGATGAGCCGCAGCTGCGGGCTAATCCGGCAGCGTCGCGAGTGCGGTGCGAGCTGTGAGAGGCGGGCAGACCGCCGAGCCCGCGCCGCCCTTCGTGCCCCGAATATTAATTAAGCCGGATGCCGTTATTACCACCTCCGGCACCCTCCTTTATCCTTTTTTTTATTTCCTCTCTTTCCCCCTCGCACTGCCCGCTGTCTCGCGCTGGACTAGCCGCCGAGTGTACGCGGGTTTTAACACTTGATCTACATAATAATACGCAAATTATCGCCACACATGTAGCGGCGCGCCTTATAAATGGGCCCGGCGCCGTAATGCGGAGGAAATGAGCCGGCGATGTAATCTGCTGGCCGCACCTCACCTCACCTCACCTCACCTCGCCTCGCTGCCTAATGCTCGCAGCTGCCTGGCCACGCCGCGCTGTCCGGCGCGCAGCACGCGCCCAAATTAATTTGGGCGCAGGCTGCGACCGCGCTCCGTCCGTTTGTTCGCCAACACAGCTCTACACGATGCCTAGGTATTCTCCATGACACAACGCCCGGTCGGGGACCGACGGCAAACAAAGCAGCGTATTGTAACGAATATACACTCTGAGACAAACAAAAAAAAAGACGCACCACGAAGCAAGTGTCCAAATGAGGCGGAAATCGGTAGACGTGACGAACATGTACAGACGAACAAATGGTTTCAATTTGATAAAAACTGGATAATTTATTTAAGAGAAAGAGCTTCACAAAAAAAAATGGTTCAAATGGCTTTGAGCGCTATGGGACTTAACATCTGAGGTCATCAGTCCCCTAGAACTTAGAACTACTTAAACCTAACTAGCCTAGGGACATCACACACATCCATTCCCGAGGCAGGATTCGAACCTGGGGCCATAGCGGTCGCGTGGTTCCAGACTGAAGCGCCTAGAACCGCACGGCCACCTCGGCCGGCGAGCTTCACAAATCGAGCAAGTCAATAACCGGTTGATCCAGCTCTGGCCCCTATTCAAGTAGTTATTAGACTTGGAAGTGGCTGTGAGTTGCATGTTCCGCCTGAGGGATAGCGAGCCACATTCTGCCCAATTAGCGCGTTGCATCGTCACAAACCCGAGTTCGTTGGAAGTCCTCCCCCACAATGCTCCAAATGTTCTCAATTGGGAAGAGATCCGGTGACCTTGCTACCCAAGGTAGGGTTTGACAGGCACGAACACAAGCACAACTCTAAGTTGTGTGTCGGCGGGCATTGTTTCGCTGAAATGTAATCCCTGGATGTCTTGCTATGAAGGGTAACAAATCGGGGCGTAGAACATAGCCCACGTGGCGCTGTGATGTAAAGGTGCCGTGGATGACAGCCAAAGGGGTCCTTCTATGAAAAGAAATGACACACGAGACCATCAGTCCTGGTTGTTGGACCCTAGGGCGGGCGACTGTCGGCTGTCTGTGGCGCCTCCGGACATATCTTTGATGTAGAATCTCATTGACTGGACTAGACTTCATGTCCATTATAATTATGCGGGCTGTTATGCCGTGGTCGGCCAATTCCCAACGTTTCGTCTTCGACTAAAAGAACTGTTTCTAAACGTTTGGAAGAGCGCAAGGGCAATTGTAGAAGAGGAGAAACGGAACGATCAGCTGTTGCGGAGCTTGCTTTCCACCCAGGGAACCACAATATTCGTTTCGAGGAGACGCAAGTACTAGCGGCCACATGCGGATATTACGAAAGGCTCTACAGGGAGGCAATCGAAATCGCTAAACACCCTAATAACTTTAATCGAAAGGAGGAGGGCGTGAAATTAAACGGTATATGGATGCCGGTGCTAAAGAAGATGTGTACCACCCGTCCACTACCGGGTGATGGCAACGGTGACCGACGGTGACGGACAGCGGCCAATTGCACTGACGTTTTCAAAACACATGACGTCACGCCGCGGCGTGGGAGCGCGTGGACACGGAATTTATTGGCAGTCAGCAGCGAGCCAGTGGGTGTGTTGGACCTTCCATCGAGCTACGGACCCCCTTGAAGATGTCTCCCGCAGTCGGGGACGAAACTTTGGGAATTGACACAGAATTCACCGACCACGGCATAACAGCCCGGATAATTATAATGGACATGATATTTCCGGCCGTGAAAATCTACATTTTAGTATGGAGTAGAATTGTCTTCAGTGACGAGTCCCGCTTCTAACTGAGACCCGATGGCAAGCGAAGACATCTCTGGGGCCGCTCGGGGCGGCCGAGCGGTTCTAGGCGCTACAGTCTGGAACCGCGCGACCGCTACGGTCGCAGGTTCGAATCCTGCCTCGGGCATGGATGTGTGTGATGTCCTTAGGTTAGTTAGGTTTAAGTAGTTCTAAGTTCTAGAGGACTGATGACCTCAGAAGTTAACTCCCATAGCGCTCAGAGCCATTTGAACCAACATCTCTGGAGACTCTCCTGACAGTAGTGGCCAGACAACTGGGAGTGGTGGATTGGGGTGGCATTTCTTTTCATAGCACAACCCCTTTGGTTGTCATCTGCGGCAGCCTTACTGCACAGCGGTACGTCGTTTTCAGCAAGATAATCGCCGCCCGCACACGGCGAGAATCTCTACTGCTTGTCTTCGTATCTCTTCCCAATTGAGAATGTTTGGAGCATTATTTTGACGATCTAACACGCCAGTGGAACAGAATTGGTACGATGTCCCTCAAGAGGACATCCAATTACTCAATCAATGCAAAGCCGAATAACAACTTTCATAATTAATAATCAAGTACATATATTACACAATTTTTTGTGAACAGTAAATAATTTTTTATAAGAGTTAAGGCCAACGTGAATTAATGGCAGCATGTGAACAGAGGCAACTTTAACATGACATGCTTTTTCATGAAGCATATTTACGTAAAACATGAGACCAAAACTAGTATCATAACGTAAAAAATACAGAATGAACCAAAATCGCAGACGTGGCGCCGGCGTCATGGCTGTTACATCATTACAAATAGCCATAATATTGTAAATTACAAAAGTTGCACAATTTTTAATGCACAGTAAAAAAAATTTTTTATAAGAGTTAATGTCTACTGGAATTAATGGCACCATGAGAGCAGGGACGACTTTGAAGTGGCATGCTTTTTCATTAAGTACATTTATGCATAAGATCAAACTAAAACCGGTGCTATGAGGTTAAACATACAAAATGAACCATAGAACGTACAGGTAACCACAAACTAACCGAAAGATGAATGAAAATGTCAGGTTTTTGTACGTAGTTTTAACCTTCATTTGTTCAGCAACAACTCGTCAAAAATACTGAGGAACCACTGTCTACTGCTGGTAACCTGTTCGTTGATTATTGAATCTGGGGTAGACGGAGGCTAGTGTAAATTTCAATCTCTTCAAGGATATCCGGTGTTCTACCTTTTGTTTAGAATGCAAATCCTTAGGCTATTTTCTGTTGACCGTAAACAGTGATTTTGTTCTCTAAGGTGATAACTAAGGGTTCACTTGTTGCTGGTATATGTGTGCTCCCTATACATTTCCTTAATTAAATTCTCTATTCGTCTGGCCAATATAAAAGCTGTTACAAGACCCGCACTTTATTTTATAAACACCTGTTTTACTGTATTTGTCTGTATCCTCGTCAAGGCTGTGGCGCAAAATTAGACCTAGTTTATTATTTTTTTCGGCCAATGGCCTTGCTGCAATGGTAGCACCGGTTCTCGTCAGATCACCGAAATTAAGCGCTGTCGAGCTGGGCTGGCACTTGGATGGGTGACCATCCGGTCTGCCGAGCACTGTTGGTAAGCGGGGTGCATTCAGCCCTTGTGAGGCAAACTGAGGAGCTACTAGATTGAGAAGTAGCGGCTCCCGTCTCGTGAACTGACATACGGCCGGGAGGGCGGTGTGCTGACCACATGCCCCTCCACATCCGAATCCAGTGACGCCTGTGGGCTGAGGATGACACGGCCGCCAGTCGGTACCGTTGGGCCTGCCAAAGTCTATTCGGACGAAGTTATTATTTTTTCGGAAGCCTACTCATATACTAGATTTTCTTAAAGCATCGGCAATTTTCTCGGAGCCTGAGCCGGCGTAGGAAAGAGAAACATGGACGACTGTAGTTTCAACACTGGCTGTTTGATAGTCCACCTTTACAAATATTTTTATACCTATTTTCCGAATTTCTTTTTCGGTAAAGCCATTTGCTACTCCCACTTGATCTATTATGTCAATTGCACGTTGGCCTTAACTCTTATAAAAAAGTTTACTATTCACAAAAATCTGTATAAATTTTGTAATTGATAACATTATTGCTATTTGTAATGACGTATCATCCATGACGGTAGCGCCACATTCGTACGCTTTATGGTTCATTTTGTATTTTTTACCTCATGAGACAGGTTTTAGTCCAACGTTTTACATAAATATGCTTAATAAAAAAGCATGTCACTTCAAAGTTGTCTCCGTTTCCATGGTGTATTTTATTCAAGTGTGTCTTGATTCTTAAAAAAAAAATTACTGTTCTCGAGAAATTGTGTGAATTTTGTAACTGATAATCTTATTTCTATTTCTAACGACGTATCAGCCACGGACGGTTCGCCACGTAGTACCAACTAGTTCTCTTGAGCGAGAACGGCCGCCAGCCAACAATCGGCTGTTAGTAGCGCACATGTTTAGGTGAAATCTTATTGTTCTGTGTGGAACTGTAAAACCTCTCTCGCTTTTGACGTTACTTGACAAAGTTGTCAATATTGCATGTTCGCTTTGTATCAAGGGGGTGTGTATTAAGTCTTAAAGATTTTGTTGTAATATGGTGGTTTAGTATAGGGGCGCCATTAATACACGTGTGTAAGTCTGCAAGATTGTATAAAAAATATATTTGTCATCAGGTCGTCCGAAGATAGGCAGAGCCCGAGACACTTAATAAAGGGTCCAGAAACATCCTGTGACTATTATTTTGCAACCAAACAGCCATTTTTCTTCTCGTGATTATAATGTTCACATGCCTCTACCGAGACTTTCAGTCACGTCTACCTTAAAATTGAGTGTCACATTGGTTTTCGAAACCAGAAGGTTGATTTTACAGATAATAGATACCAGCAGATCAGTTGGTCAGGCTGAATAGCTCGGTTGGTAATACTATTGCCCCCGAAAGGCAACATACCAGGTTTGAGTCCCAGCCCAGAACACAGTTTTAATTCGCCAGAAAGTTTCAGTTAGGATTTGTAATAGACTCTCTATGTGCACCAGGCGGTCGATGAGAGTTCATCATGTACAGAGTGTTTCTCGTGTAACACAAGTACTGTCGCCAGTGTGCCCGCATAGGTAGAACTCACTCACCGCGGTATCTGCTGAACCGTTACTCGAAGAGTGTAGCAGGTGGTGTATCAGTTAGCAGTATGTTTTGTACCTCGTTTATTATGTCATCGAGTATATGTTTCCTTCCCTTTGTTGTGTGTAATATTCGTTCACTATCGTATATACGACGGATGCAAGGATAGATTCATATGTCGTATGTCGGCTTTCACCCGGACTTGAGACTCACCCGGACTTGAGTCTCACCCGGACTTAAGTCTCAGACAGACTCGAGACTCACCCAGACTTGAGACTCTGGCAGTGCGTTTGACTTGAGTGGTCTGTTGTTCGTGAGTGTGCTTATGCCGTTCATACAAGTCTTACACCTCAGCAGTGTGTTTACATTTTGCGGTGAGCGGTTGCAGCAGTAACGGTTATAAAGCTAAGTAATGGAAAAGTTATTTGTGTATTGTTATACAGTTATTAAATTTAATAGTTTTCAACGGTGTTTCGTGCTGTTTGTGGCGAAATAGCGATTGAATAATCCCTTGGAAACGTTCGCCCGCTGTTTCTTTTTTAGAGTTTTTTGTGTGTTGAAGTCGTTTAGTAAATTTCGTGCTTTAGTTTTCAGCTGACGTTTCTTACTGTTTCTAGTGAAATATTTCAGTTAAATTTTCATTCATCGTTGTAACTTCCTTGAGCGTTTCGGCGACCACTTGAATTTTTGGTTTTAGCTTATAAAATTTGTGAAATTTTGTTGATATTGGTATTAGTTGTGGTTTAGTAATATTAACAAAAGTTGTTGCTTTCTTAATAGATAGAGAATTTTCTGAACGCTATTTTTAGTTCTATAAATAGTTCTACTGGTGTAACTGAACTTAGGTAACGTAGACGTTTAGTTTTTTCAGCAACTGTAAAATTGTCATAGATCTGTGAGTAGTGGGTTACGATGTGGGATTTGTTCAAATTATTTTCATTGGGGGGAATTCAATGGGGAAGCCAGAGGGCATTCTGGCGAGATCCTCTCCTGGGAATGCAGAATATGTAGTAGAAATAAGTTGATAGAGGAGCAGGAGCGTAAGATCTGTGCCCTTCAGCAGCAGTTACAATACGCAAAGGAGGAACTAGATAGGTTGAGGAATGAGAACTGGCAGTTGGAAAGAAGGCAGCTAGGAGGAGGAGGTATTCGGACAGTTGTACCTTGCATACATGCGATAGATTTGACCAACTGTCAGAGTTGAGTGGAGGGAGCCTCTTGTAGCTGTAGGTGTAGGAAACATGCAGCAGTCCTCAGAAGTTAGAAGGCCTAAGTCAGTTGCAAAGTCTAACAGAAAGAAGAAGGTTCTGCTGATAGGTAGTTTACGCAGTAGAGGTGTGCGCCAGCAATTGCAGTCAGTGATGGGGAGTGAGTACCTGGTCGCCAGGGTTGTAAAGCCTAGTGCACGGTTGGCTCAGGTGACTGACAGCATAGGTGAGGTACGTAGGAATTTCACGAAGGGGCATCAGGTAGTGATAGTGGGTGGAGCAGGGAATAGTCTTGATAGGGACGGGGAATTGATGTAGCTGGTGACATGGTAAAGGTAGCTACTCAAACTCGTGGAACTCATGTGCATTTCGTTCAACTGTTTCAGCGTCATGATCGGCCTCATCTTAATGTGGCTGTCTGGCGTGTTAATATGGGACTGGACAAGGCACAGATGGCAGAGGGCGTGGGTCACATTGCAATGGTGCCAGTTGACTCTATCAGTAGATCGAGTTTCACTAGGCATGGCCTGCACCTCAATATGTATGGGAAGAGGAGGCTGGCAAAGCTTATAGGTGACAGTGTAGTGGGTGGTGGTGGAATCACTAATGGAAAAATTCCTGTAGTAGTTGGTGTTAGAGCTGCACATTTTTTAGACTGAAGACAGCTGATAGGTATGCCTACTTAAAGGAAGTCCCTCTAACTAAGGAATCACCTTCAGAGAATGTCATGTTTCCGAGTAGAGAAGGAATTAGCATTTTTCATCAAAATATTAGAGGTATTAGAAATAAAGTTAGTGAACTGCTTATAGATGTTGACTCTGACATTACTGGTACATCGGAGCACCACTAAAAAATTAGGTAATTCAAAGGCTTCCTTCACCAGGATACAGATTAGATGGATGTTTTTCAAGGAGTTTTTTGCGGAGTGGGGCAGTGGCCGTTTACGTAAAAAACAGTATTTCATTTGAGTCCACAGACGTATCAAGGCACTGCACTAAACATATATTTGAATGTTGTGCGGGGGCAGTTGAATTTAGTGAAACTAAACTTCTACTTGTTGTTGTTTATAGGTTCCCTAACTCTGACTTCAAAGTACTTCTACTCAGGCTGGAAACGGTTCTTGATTCACTTTATAGGAGATTAGTTATATGTGGTAACTTCAATATTAACTTTGTATATGATTGTGCAAGAAAAAGGATGTTGGTACACCTCCTAAATTCAGATGATCTGATGCAAACGGTGTTTTTTCCAATTAGAGCGAAGGGCACCAGTAGCACAAGCTGAAGACTATATTTTTATTCATTCTTCATTACTAAATGGGCATTCTGTTATTAAAAGGGTGAACTGCCTTTCAGACCATAATGGAGAAATTTTAACTCTAAAAGGCTTTTCTGCTCACAGAAATGTCACAAGTAATTACAAACTATGTAGGAAAGTTAATCCAACGGCAATATAGAGTTTTTTAAACCTCATCAAGGAACAAGAGTGGCAGGATGTTTATAGTGGCGATAACATAGATGACAAATGTGACAAATGTAGTGTTTTCCTTAACACATTAATCATGCTCTTTGAAAGTTTCTTTCCACTAGAATGCTCTAAACGGGGCACTATCAGCAAAAGGCAGCCTGAGTGGCTGACTAGTGGGATAAGGATGTCATGTATAACAAAGCGGAAAATATATCCAAATGTTAGAAGTAGTCACAATCAAGCTACAGTAGCCCATTACAAACAGTATTGTAAGGTGTTTAAAAATGTTATTAGGAAGGCAAAGAGTACGTGGTACGCAAATAGAATAGCCAATTCACAGTATAAAATTAAAACCATGTGGTCAGTTGTGAAGGAAGTGTCCAGTCGGTAGCGCGAATTCGATGATATAATGTCAGTTCATAGTAAAAACATTTCTGTTACTGATAAATCAGATATATGTACAGCGTTTAACAATCATTTTCTGAGCATTGCTTGTAAATTGAATAAAAATTTAGTTTCTACAGGAAATCATATAACTCTCTTTGCAAATGCTTTTCCCAGATTGATGTCTGAAATACTCCTCTGTGGTACAGACATGGGGGTGACTGAGTTAATAATTAAATCACTGAAGACTAAGGAGTCTCATGGATATGATGGAGTGCCTAGCAGAAAGTTAAAGTACTGTACTGCACATGTCAGCCCTGTACTTAGACATATTTGTAATTTTTCCTTAAAGAATTGTCAGTTTCCTGAACGATTAAAGTACTCAGTAGTAAAGGCGCTTTATAAAAAGGAAGAAAGCGATAATGTAGACAAATTTAGATCTATTTCTATGCCATTAGTCTTTGCTAAAGTTATTGAAAAGGCTGTGTATATAAGGATAATTGATCAATTTATATCACATAAATTGATATCAAACGTACAGTTCGGCTTCAGAAGTTGTTTAACAACTGAAAATTGTACATTCTCTTTTCTCTGTGAGGTACTGGATGCGTTAAACAAAAGGTTTCCAATCCTAAACATATATATTTTTTTTAAATTTAACTAAGGCTTTTGATTGTATTGATCACAAAATATTGCTCCAGAAGTAGGACCATTATAGGATACGGGGAGTAGGTCACAATTGGTTCACTTCTTACTTTAACAACAGACAGCAAAAGATCATTATTCACAGTGCTGAGAATGGCTGTGATGTGGGGTCTCAGTGGGGTACAGTGCTGGAGTCACTACTGTTCCTTATGTATATAAATGATATGCCCTCTAGTATTACGAGTAACTATAAAATATTTCTGTTTGCTGGTGACACTAGCTTGATCCTAAAGGGTGTTGTGTAGAACATTGGCTCGGTTTCAAATAGTGCAGATCACGCCCTAAATTCATGGTTTGTAGAAAATAAACTAACGCTAAATCACAGTAAGAGTCAGATTTTGCAGTTTCTAACACACAATTCAACAAAATCCGACGTTTTAACTCCCTGAATGGGCACATGATTAGTAAAACTGAACAATTCAAATTTCTGGGTGTTCAGATAGATAGTAAACTGTCGTGGAAAGCCCATATTCAGGATCTTGTTCAAAGACTTAATGCTACCACTTCTACTATTCGAACGGTATCTGAAGTAAGTGATCGTTCAACACGAATGTTAGTCTACTTTGGTTATTTTCATTTGCTTATGACGTACGGTATTATATTTTGGGATAACTCTTCCCATCCTCAATGGGTATTTTTGGCTCAGAAGCGGCCGGTTTGGGTAGTAAGTGGTGTAAGTTTGCGAACCTCTCGTCGACCCCTGTTCGCTATTCTTGGTATTCTGACATTGGTCTCTGTTCTTTATTGTCGTTTCTTGTTAACAATATCAGCTTATTCCCAATAATTAGCACCCTTCACACAGTTAATACTAGGCAGAAAGCCAACCTGCATTTGGATCGCACTTCCTTGACTCTTGTGTAGAAAGCTGCAACCGTTTTCAGTAAACTACCACAAGAATTCAAAGATCTTAGCAGTAATCCACGAGCCTTCAAATCGCAACTGAAGAGTTTCCTGATGGGTCACTCCTTCTATTCTGTCGAGGAGTTCATTGAAAAATTAAAGTGATTCTTGTGTTATATTGTTGATTGCATTTACACAAACTTACGGATTGTTGTTTTTTTATTCATAAACATTTTATTTTTTCCGTTATTAATTCATGTTGTAATTTCCATGACCTTGGAGATTTGCTCATCAGTTTCGTCCTATGGAACTTGATATACAAATAAAAAAATAAATAAGGCTTCAGTTTCAGGTAGGCTTCGGTTTTACCCTGACTACAGTTTCACCCAGACTTTGGTATCACCTAGGCTTTGGTTTCATCCAGACCTTCATGTCACCTAGACTTTGGTTCCAGTTTCAGCAAGACTTCGGTTTCAGTGAGACTTCAGTTTCAGTGAGACTTCAGTTTCAGTGAGTCTTCAGTTTCAGCCAGACTTTGGTTTCAGTCAGACTTCAGTTTCAGTCAGACTTCAGTTTCAGCCTGACTTTGGTTTGAGGCAGACTTTCGTTTCAGCCATTCTTCAGTTTCAGCCAATCTTTGGTTTTAGCCAGACTTCAGTTTCAGCCAGACTTCAAATGGTTCAAATGGCTCTGAGCACTATGAGACTTAACATCTGAGGTCATCAGTCCCCTAGAACTTAGAACTACTTAAACCTAACCAACCCAAGGACATCACACACATCCATGCCCGAGGCAGGACTCGAACCTGCAACAATAACCTTCGCGCAGTTCTGGACTGAAGCGCCCAGAACCGCTCGGCCACTGCGGCCGGCCCTTCAGTTTCAGCCAGACTTCGGTTTCAGCCAGACTTTGGTTTCAGCCAGACTTTGGTTTCAGCCAGACCTGAGTCTCAGCCAGACTTGAAACTTACCCAGACTTGAGTCTCACCAAGTGAGGTTTGTAATGATTAGCACACTGGGGTTGCGTTCAGGAGGACAACAGTTTAAACCTGCGTCCAGCCATTCTGGCTTCGGTTTTCTGTGATTTCCCTAAATCGATTCAGGCAAATGGTGGGATGGTTCTTTTGAGAGGGCATGGCTGACTTCCTTCCCCATCCTTCCCTAATCAAATTTGACTGACGGCCTCACTGTTTGGTTCCCTCCCCCAAATCAACCAACCAACCAACCAACTTGAGACACACCCAGAATTGAGACTCACCCAGACTTGACTCACCCAGACTTGAGTCTTACTCAGACTTGAGACTCACCCAAACCTGAGATTCACCCAGGCTTGAGACTCACCCAGACTTGAGACTCACCCAGGCTTGAGTTCGACACCGACTTGAGTTGGACACCGACTTGAGTGTGACCTGGACTTGAGTGTGCCCTGGACTTGAATTTGACACAGACATGAGGTACCCAACCCCGAGACTGAGAAAGAGCTGAGTTGGTCTCACCAACAACTGAAGTTGACCCAGACCTGAGTATGATTCAGACCTGAGTATAACCTGACCTGCACCTATGTGTGAACTGCTCGTGAGTATGACTCACATCTGAATAGAAGACACATGTACTTTCCACACATTTAATTTCTTCTCGTATTTTCTTTTTTCTCATATGTGCTTGTTTCCCATACCTGAGTTTTTCCCTTATCTGATCGTTTCCCGTAACTTCTTTTCACATATCAGCATTTTTACATGTTTCCTATGTAGTCACTTATCCACATAGGTGTATACATTTTTTAATATATTTGTTTTTTCTACATCATCGTTTTTGCCACCTGCATTTTTTCCCTATCTGTGTTTCGGGTATGTATACATTTTTCTCATTTCTATTTTTTCTTTGGCATATCTGTATTCTTGGTATACCAGCGCTATTCTTACTTCTACCATTACAGATAGCTGCACATCAGTTCCAGGATTAGGGAAGGTTGCTGAACCCAGATCAAACCCACCCAGTGGATTAACACGGATCAGTCTATTGGCCAACCTGGATGTCGTCTTTAGGCATTTTCTCGTATTCGATTAGATGAATACCAAGTGGTACCAATGCCCCATCTCAGTTACAGGATTTTGAAAAATGTTCTCACGCTTTCACATGGGTAACGCTAGAAGCTGAGATTTGGGTTTCACAAATTTCGTCCTGAGTGGGGCGAGGGCAGCGGGATGGCGGCAGGGGAAGGGCATCCAGCTGTCCTCTGTCACTAACAGTGTCAAAACGTGAATAACGCGCCGGCCCTGTAAAGACATGGGATAAGGCCAGGGAAAAGAAGGATGTGGTTACTATCTTTACTTCTGCATTTTTCCGCTATCTGGGATCTTTCTATATCTGGAATTTTTCCTTTACTTGGATTTCTTCATAATTTATTTTTTCATAATGGCTTACGTACTTTTAGTCATGTATTCATTCTTTTTTAAATTGTTCATTATAACTACCTCAGTGTTTATCCCATATTGTTTTCTTCCCATATCTGTGTTCTCATACCTGTGTTCTTCCCATATTTGTGTTTTTCCAGTATCTGGCTTTTTCCTAAAGCTGGTTTTTTTCCTTTATATGCATTTTTCCATATCTGTACATTTCTCATATCTACATTATTCCAAAATCCGAATTTTTTCAAAATATGTGATTTACCTATTTATCTCATACCCACAGTGGTCCATATGTCGCTCTTTCTCCCTACATTTAGGTTCTCCTGATATTTGGTTTCTTCCAACATTTGTGTTCTTCCCACATCCATTTTTTCCTGCATCTGGGTTTTCCCACATCTGTTTTGATCAACAAGCGTATCTTTCCAATGTCTGCCTTTATTCATATCTGAGTACATCCCACATCTGTACACATCTAATATTTGTACTTTTCCCACGTCTGGATTTTACCCAATCGTAGTTCATTCCACACCCGAGTATTTCCCACACCTGAGTTCTACCCATACCCATTCTTTGCTTAAACCTGTATTTCACGCAAACCTGTGCTTTACCCAAACCCGAATTTTAAAAAGCCTGAGTTTTTTCCAAACCATGCGTAACTCAGTCTTATCCATAACTGATTTTTTTCCACAACTGCGTTTTTTCCCACATCTGCATTTTCCACCTGTCTGAGTTTTCCCATACATGTGTTTTCCCCTGACTTTCTCAATTTGCTTTTATTTCTGGTTCTGGAAGGATTTTTCGTTGTTTTTTATCCTAGGGTACGGAACACCTTCTGACCTGTCCTATGTGTCCTAGGAGATTCACTCTTGATGTGTTACGGCAGAGAAGCCAAGAAGCATTGGGTGTAGCCAAATGTAGGCTGAAAATTTTGTTTTCCAGACGTAAAAAGATAAGTAAAATAATATTTCACATCTCAGGGTTTTGCTGTACCTGGCTTTTCTCCTCATTTCTTTTTCCTGTGTATTATGTTTTCTATATGTGTCCACCTCATTAGCTGAGTGGTCAACGCGTCTGATTGCCATGCAGCAAGCCTGGGTTCAAATTCCGGCCAGATCGTAGATTTTCCCCGCTATAAGACGGGGTGTTGCGTTTCCCTCATCATCAACACGCAAGTTATCCAATGTGGCCTCAGATGCAAAGAACTTCCACAGGTGGGGACTCCCAGCCGTCAGTGCCATACGATCATTTTATTTTTCATACGTGGTTTTTTCCTTATCTTCATTGTTTCTGTATCTGCATTTTTCCCATATCTAAGTTTTCTTATGTCAGCTTTTTTTATATCTCCACTCTTTTCCTGTAATGGCTTTTTTGTGTGTTTGCTTTTCTGTATGTCTGCTTTTTCTGTGTCTGCTGTTTCTGCATCTGCTTTTCTAATATATCTGAATTTTTCCTGTATCTATAGTTTACTCATGTTATTTTTACCCAAACCTGAATTTTACGCGAATTTGAGACTTTCCTGATGATGAATTTTACCTATAGGTAAGTTTTACCAATTGCTGCGTTTTATGTATAACTTTGTTTTACCCACAACTATGTGATTCAGAGACCTGACTTTCAGCCATGGTTTGTCTAACATCTATATTGATCGCCGTACACTAACACACAGAACAATCGATGCTGGAGTTATGTAAATATTCCTTAGTTCCACCACGAACCTCTGCATGACGTGTAAACAGGGATACAGTGTGCAATCTGTTCAACATGAATTATTCAACCTATCTTTTTTCCCAAAACTACAAGTTTTGTATGTATGTGACCAAATACTGTAACCTCTTTGATGCGACTCATAGCTAACGAAAAGACCTCTGGACAGTGCAAGAACAGAATACGGATATGACAATATTGTGAGGTATTTTTAAAGATAGCAATAATCATAGGATTTTTCAGAACATCGATTGTTCTGGGAGTTCATGAACCCTGATAAATTCAACTATGCTTCAGTAGAAGACCGGTTAAGGTCTACCTTTAAAACGTAAATAGATTTCAGTAACCATTCGCAATACTGAAGTCGAGTAACAGTGCTTGTATTGTTCAGTGGATGCACTACTGTTACTCTGTAGTGCATCAGTTTCACTTTGTGCACACCTCTAAGGACATGCCAGTCCCAAGTGCTAAATGGTGCAACGATTTTCTTAGACGCAGATAAAGCAATTTACCACCTTACCCAGTGCGTGGCGAACTGGCCACAGCTTGTGTGGTGGTAGAGGCACCGCAGAACACCAGATACAGTACCTGCTTCATATGATAGGTAAGGAAATTCAGAAGTAACTATTTCAGAACGTTTGATATATTGGCCGGTACCGATAAGCGTCTATTCTCATAGTTGATCATCTAGAGTGTACGGCCCCCTTAATTCAACAAATAATATGAAATTAACGCTCTCCGTTGCAGCTGATTTGATGATTTGATTTGGCTCACCTTTGAGTAAATTTCGGAAGAATAATGTCAGTTACTCACTTACTTAAGATGTAATCTGATAGCACGAAATATTTCCTGCAGCCATCAACAGCACCAGTTGCACTGGCAAATTAGTCTATAGAGCATAGTGAGTCACTAACGCCTTCTGACACTCATTCAGCGTTCAGTCGATGGCGCTACAGATCGATTACCATGTGGAAAAAAAAACGCATCGTAGACTTAACAAAACGCCTCAGCTCAATAAATTCGTAGTACGCATCTTACTGGGAAAAGGCCCATTTTAGGCTACTTTCCGTCCATTGGTGCCTCTTCAACAGTAAACATGTCATGTGAAAACGATAACGGAAAGTAACTGAGGAATAATTTATCTACCAGTAATTTCACAATGAAAGCCCAGTCTCCAATTAAGTGCTTACATTACCTGCAAAACTTTTTCTTATTGTGTGTTTTTAAGTCCGAAGGCTAAAGCAGCTCTCCATGGTAGTCTACCCTGCACAAGTCTATTCATCTCTGCTGAACTGCTGAAACCTACATCCACTTTAACCTGCTTACTGTAATTTACCCTTGGCCTTCCGCTAGAATCCACTCAAAAGCCCCCGCTCCATCCTCTCCGCTTCCCTCAGTTACCAAATTAGAGAATTCTTGATGTCTCAGGATGTGTCCCATCAACCGTCCCCATCTTTTAGTCAAGTTGTGACACAAATATATTTCCTCAGGAGTCCATTCTCTACGCGTCTAACCTTCAGCATCCTTATGTAGCAATACTTTCGAAAATATTTTTCTCCTCTTGTCTGCAGCATTTATCGTCCACGCTTCACTGCCGTACAGGACTACACTTCAGACAAACAGTTTCAGAAAAGACTTTCTGCTTGGAGCCTGCATTTTGCAGTTTATATGGTCTTTGCTTCTGGCATGTAAGAGCCAACTTTGCTGACAAAGTAGTAAAAGTCCTCTATTACTTAATTACATCCACTGTCGATGACGAACTGCAAATATGATTGGAATTGGTGGTTAATATACAAGTAGGTATTATACGCAACCAGTCGCAGTTTGAATTTGATGCAAGCTACTGCATCATTAGCTAGTTTACGAGCCGGTCAAATATTCATCGTCAAATATTCCTTTAAGACTTCCATCTGATCAGCCGGCATTGGTTGGAAAACTAGTTAATTGTACAATAAATCGTATCAGTAGATCGGCTGGAATACCCACGAGGAAAAGCCAACGGAATGGAGACGAACTGAAGTTGAACTGACCTTCCAACTCACAAAAAACACATAACAAGAAGTCTCTCTCATGGAACGCAAAAATACTCGTAAGACTTTACAACACGGTAATCAAATCGGAAGCCCTGTATTCAGCCGAAACACTGTCCAACACCAACCATGGCCAAGTTGAGAGACTGGAGATCAAAGAAAGAGAGGTACACTATTGTGAAATATCCTGGCCACCAGATTCCACAGTAACAAATTAATCCCCATGAGAAATGAAACCCTTTACCAAACCACCGGAAAACTCTCAAACACCACGAGAAAAAGAAGAATTGATTTTATGGTCACATTCTCGGAATGAACCCCAACATATTAAACAAATAAATTTTTGACTACTTGATTATTAGAGTAGATGCACCAAATATCTGCTTATAATAAGTAATCTTTATTTACGATAGACTGTTTCGGCTTTATAGCCATTTTCAAGTACCGGTACGTCCAAATTGATGTGAAGTCCATATTACGTCGTTAGTGGACTGTTTTATAACTGTCACTGTTTTAATAAAATGATAATGATGTCAAAATGTTGAACATAAAATGTTAGTTACGATGTAACAGCAGTTTGACAGTTCCACTGTTACGATACCATATGGTTACATATCTAGCGTCGTAAGAATGGAGCTGTCAAACTGCTGTCACGTTGTCATTAACATTTACCGTCTTAACAAAACAGCGACAGTTATAAAACTGTCTTCTAACGACGTAATATGGACGTCACATCAATTTAGACGTACTTGAAAATGGCGATAAAGCCGAAAACAGTCTGTCGTGAATAAAGATTACTTATTGTAAGCAGCTATTTCGTGCATCTACTCTTATAATCACGTCGTTATCAGATATTTATTATGCTGCTGGCCCTAAAGAAGAAAAGTTATTGACAAACTAAATTTGTTTAAGGAAACGGAGAGGACTCAACTCGAATTACAGAAAATATGCTCATAGATAGAACTGCACAAAAACAACCAAATACAAGAAAGAGATATTTCAAGTCAAAATCGAAATCAAACGAACGATCCAAATCTTGAAAGAAGAAAGGAAAGCAAGATCAGAAACACTAATAATACTCGGCTAATAGGCACAGAGCATTAAAAAGTGGTTGATTTATAGTGCTCCAAATGCCGGTTGAAACGAAACAAATACAAAAATTTCCTGCTTGTATATCATAAGTACTTAAATCGTCAATTACTTTCATTGCCTCATTTCTAAATCTACTTCTTTCAGGCTGCAGTCCATTGCCCTTGTTTTACCTTTGTAATTTTCATCTTATAATTTCTTTTCAAGACAGTACCCATTCCGTTCGATTAACCTCCCAATGCCTTTGCTGCCTCTGACGGAAATACAATGTGATCGGCAAATCTCAAAGTCTGAATTTGTTCTCAATGAACTTTAATTCTCACTGCAATTTCCTCCCTAGTTCCGTTAACTGCTCTCTCAGTATTCAGATTGAGTAACATGGAGCGTAGGCTATAATTCTGTCTCACTCACGTCTCAACCTGTAGAACGTGCTGTTTTGATATTACGATTAACTACAAACATATTTATCCATTACATGGTAGGAAAGACATTAACAAACATGTTCGGATTGTGATTCAAACACCTGTCTCGGAAAAGCTTCACATTTGCAATTTCTAGGTTGTATACACACAGAAGTCGAAGGCCACATAAAACTTATTGACACGTAGCGGGCGGAGTTTCGAATAAAAGCACCCTCCATAATCAGCACGAAGTCTACTGCCACAGTTACCGCTTCGATAAAAAGGTTAGCTGATGGCAGTTTTATGCGAGATGGTTGCTCGCTCACTCCTGCAAACTAGGTACGCACACAAATGTCACATTTCTCTGCAAGACCTAGCACGCAGATAACAAGGCAAGGTCAGTCGCCTTGCGTGATGCATTCCGATAATCCCCGCTCCCCAGTCGGGAGCGACAGGCTGTGGGAACCTGATGAAACAGAGGACAACAGTGTTTGTTACACTCTCGATCAGAATGCTTTGCCCGCAGGAAGGAATATTAAATCTCAAACACGACGGCGCTATTGGTATGCCGTCTATTAACCAACATTTTCTGTGATCTCAGCTAACAACTTGGCACTTCGTGCCATTTAATTGAGATATTAGAGATGAAATAGTACATTCTGTGTTTTCAAGTAACAGTTGTTTTAGTGTATGAAAGCGGTATTGTGTTTTTATTGGATTAGTTATAAGTTTTTTTAATACTGAACACCATGGTTATTAAGATCTCATGAAGCAATAGAGATCTGTAATTCTTTTTAAAATGAGGTGTGAACGCGAACTTGTATCAAAAGACCTTCTGCGTATAAACCAGCTAAATTATTCAGAGTGTCCCAGGAGGAAAGATTAATAATCAGGATTATGACAGGAGCGATCATTGGAAGCAAACAAGCCTAGTAAATGTGTAAATATGGGCATAAGAATGCTTTGAGAACTTTTGCATCTTCGATACTGTGAATCAGATCTCTTCTCCTGCATGCCCTTTGCTTTCCGTATTTTTGGAGGAGGTAGTATGGACAAAAACAAGAAAAAATTCTCTAGTAAACATATCTTAAAAGAGCCGTGGGTACATGTTCAGTAAATGGGACGTGTTTCACAGTATCGAAAATCAACTCTTAAGCAACGCCGTTTGGAGCCCATCCTTGCAGGACTTTAGGTTCATACTACCTCCTCCCAAAAAATGGAACGCAAGGAGCTCACAGTAGAAGAGGTTTTGCTTCACAGTATCTAAGATGAAGTACTCGAAGCTCTTAAGGTATGCATTTTAGGGCCCACATTTTCTACACTTTTTTGCTTCGAGTGATCCTCCCTTCCATGTCCGTAAATTTTGGTCATTCCTCCCAGCACAAAAAAAATGGTTCAAATGGCTCTAAGCACTATGGGACTTAACATCTGAGGTCATCAGTCCCCTAGACTTAGAACCGCTTAAACCTAACTAACCTAAGGACATCACACACATCCATGGCCGAGACAGGATTCGAACCTGCGACCGCAGCAACAGCACGGTTCCGGACTGAAGCGCCTAGAATCGCTCGGTCACAGCGGCCGGCCTCCCACGACATCCTATATAGAATTCAGAGAGAGCGTGTGCAGTGAATATCTCAATTCGTAAGACTATTGGGAAAAAAAACCGCCTGACTGGTAAAATTGTTAATGCTCGCAAATACAATGTTGTTCTCTCGGTTGTTGTTAATTGAGACGCCGATCGTGTAAGATAATGTAAGTCCATACTTTGACCGAGGGGAGAGGAAGAGGGGTTGGGATATAATTTCTGCCCACTAAACAGTTTGTACTTGTTCTCAGTTCAGTTAAGCTCATTTATGACCTAGATGACTAAGATATTTAATCCTAGAACACTAAAAGGGGGGGAGAGGATGTTGTTACATTGCTACTAACCCACGTAATGTTTGCTACTCAACGTTTTATTCAGAGAAAGTCATAATTTGTGGTTATGCATCAGTTAATTACAGTTGTTCGATCGACAGTGATATGTTAAATATCACATTAAGTACAAGATGCCCTGTTTTGTACCCTACTGCAATCGTAAGTTTTACGAGAGTTTAGTAATCTAGGGTTAACGGCGACATATGCGCAAAGCAGATGAGATGAGGCTGTCAACCTCAGCAGCTGCCTGTTTTTTCTCGAAAGAACTGAGTTATTTGCAGGCAATAATTTTTATCGTCTTCTTTCTCACATCCCCACTAGCAACAACACAGACGTAACGAAGGAACTAATAGACTAACGTCCCGTCGACAATTAAGTCGTTAGAGACGGAGCACAACGTCAGACTAGGGAAGAAAGGTGTAGCATATAGTATATAGACTATGTGCTTTTCACTGAAATCGTCCTAGCATTTGGTTTGAGTGATTCAGGTAAAGCACGAAAAATCCAAACATAGGTGGTCGGCCGGGTATTTTAACCGGCGTCCTCCAGAATATTAATCCATTGTCTTCTCAATCTCTACGCACCCTAGTTCGAAAGAAACACAACACGAAACTGTTGAAACTCTCATTTTTATACATAATTTGTCCCCATACGGATTGTAATAGGTTGTGTAATACATCTACCTTTCATAGTATGACACCTGAAACAATTCAATAATAATTTATAATTTGTTTTAATCTTAAAATAATATATTACTTTAAGAAGGAAGGAAATTAAATTTAAATTTGAAAAAATGGTATTCCGCATTGGTTATGGCACAAATGACTATATACACACACTGCATGAAGTAATTAGTCGCGCCAGTGAACATGGAATGCTATTACGCATAGCTGTTATGATTTCGAAAAGGCTTTTTATTCTGTCAGTCACACTGCAGTTATGCAGTGTGGAAACAATGTTCATAAATAAATATGTACCATCTATGATTCCTTGATGGCTTTACCGGCCGGAGTGGCCGAGCGGTTCTAGGCGCTACAGCCTGGAAACGCACGACCGCTACGGTCGCAGGTTCGAATCCTGCCTCGGGCATGGGTGTGTGTGATGTCCTTACGTTAGTTAGGTTTAAGTAGTTCTAAGTTCTAGGGGACTGATGACCACAAAAGTTAAGTCCCATAGTGCTCAGAGCCATTTGAACCTTGATAGCTTCTGTCAGCATAGGAAAAAAAAAACAAGGGAATTTTCCAGTGAAAGAGGAGTAAAGCAGGGCGACCCTATATCCATGAAACTGTTCACAGCAATCCTTGAGGTAGTTATGTCCAAAATTATTCCGAAAGAAAGAAGAATTAGAATAAATGTGAGAAGACTTGTTAATTAGAGATATCCAGATTATGTAGCAGTACTAGCCAATAATTCCATAATACAGTGAGGGAAAACTGGACCTTAAGATAAATCAGCCCAAAACAAATATTATGCACAACAAGTGGATAACTGCAAGATAAATAATATTCAACAACTGTCTACAAAATGTTAATGAATATATTTAACTGGGACAATTAACTGATTTACAAGCAAACTTAAAACCTGAAATTTTTCACCGAATAAAGCTAGATTGGAGGGCTTATGGAAGAAATGCAATCTTTTTTTATATAATATGCCAAGAAAATTAAATAGGGTTGTCTTCGAAAAGTTTGATCTCACAATACTAACACGCGGCTGCGAAACATGGACTTCATACGAATTTATCAAAAGAAAACTTCGAGCAGTGCAGAGGGATTCATAAGAACAATAACAAGAGTACCTGTTTTGCATAAATAAAAAGAAAAGGAAAATGCTTTGCTAAAATTGCAGTGCGCTATTACTTCAGTTTCCTTTCCCGGAAATTCGTAAATGTTCACTCAAATGCTTTTATTTTGTTGAAAATTTAGTATTCTTGCTTCTCCAGGATGCTTATGTTGACATCTTACCCTACTGGCATGAGAACGGAAGTTTCTACACTACCTGGTTGTTCTAATACGAAGTCTTCGTAGCCATGCTAATAACACGGTAGCAGTTCCCTAGAAACAATGATAGATCTATAAGTCACAAAACGACCACAATTTATTTCCACCTGTTTTTCCATTCTGGAGATGTAAGTCATCGAAGAGTGATCTCTATACTGCTTTTTGTCAGAGACAGTCATAGAGAAGCTTAATATCCTTATTCATAAGTGTGACTGTGTTCTGACGGATGGAAGGAGTGTGGTAGAGTCCTTGGGTTCCTAGCTGCATCCGGATCGTAACCACGTGCTGGTATGATACACACTTCCGACTACGTATGTCATCAAGTGCAGAAATTCGTCATTTCTGATGACTCGCAAGTACTATAGGTTCCATTCAGTTAAAAGCATAGTATTTCACTATAAGCCTTGCCACTGTAAGTTAAACGTAGTGTCATGATTGAAGAAAGTAAGTGACTAAAGTAACAATTCAAATTCTGGAGCACATATTGTTAATCAGGGATACTGCGTTCTTGTCTAAGGACACACGTCGTCATTCGCGATTTGTGTAAACCACGAATCTAAATGTTATGTCCGGATGTCTGGAAGGGGATGTGAACCTGCTTCTCGTGATTTTAAGAATGCAATATCAAATACCACAGCACCTAGCTCGGTTCACTCCAGTCACTGGAGGGGATGAGGACAGAAAAGGTAGCCTTTCAGTCTAAAGTAAGAGGAGACGAAGGATCAGGTTCTGGCGATGTGTTGCAGGTCAGTACGGATGCAGCAAATTATACGATTTTCTAGGTCGTTACTCGTTGATATTCTCGGCAGAATCATCTTCACCACGAGTCCAAAGAAACAGAGGACATAATGTTGCGAAGTCCCATGAATACATGCTTTATTTCTACTCAGGCATTTTCTCCCCTTAGATGAGAGAAGGGTGATGCACCAAACCGCCTATGGGTGACACAGCTGTCGTTTTATGCAACCTGCAATTTTATACCTGGCTTTCAAAAACCACGCACGATATCTTCATATTTACGCGCGAACTATAAGTCTTGCAGAAAAAACCTGGCCCTTTTTGTAGAATATGTAATGAGTTAAATTTTGTACTGGGATACTTCTTCACTAGAAGTCGTAGGATTTCTACCACGTTGTTCATTACACTCCTTCCTACCACTGTACAAAGGTTTGCGACTACTCGACTTCTTTCCCACATCCGACCTTCTTTAGTCGTTATTGACTGGCCATATTACGCCACCAGCTTGCTCAAGCACTTAATTGTTGTAAAACAAACGTTTGTGCAAATTTTACCTAATAATTATGTGAAGTTTAAAGCATAAAGTAAACAATTATATTGTTGTCTTTGTCAGGCATTCTGACTATGAAAGTGCTGTGCTTGTAAGGCTCGAACTGTCAACGTAATTAGTTTTAGGGTAACGTTTACGAAATTCGTTTTTGTTTCATTACGCTCAAGAGCATGTTCAAAGTAATGGTGTTGACGCAATAGCCGACAATGCTGGTGACATAATAGTCCAATAAATAGAGACTAAGAAAGGTCGAATATCGGGAATAGTTCGTATAGACAGAGATTTTTGTTCAGTGGCAAGAGAGAGTGCCACGAACAACATACTATAAATCCTGACTGATAAGGGATTAGTGGAAGTGCGTTTAAAGTTTACTTTTGTACGTTTTTCTTGAATAGATCGAAAACCATGGCCTAAAGGGAAAACGTGTGCTGATAAAAAATTTAACTACATTAAACTTCGTTGAGAGGGGCACCTGACTCACCCTCTATAAGCCTGTTGCTCCAAATTAAAAAAAAAAAAAAAAGCTAACAGTATTTCATGCTGCTGCAGTTTCTATACTCATCAGTTTAATTCTACATGTCTCAGGATGTTACCTAATAATCAAAAGGAATGCTGCCTGATCTGAGGAGTACCGTTAGCAAAATGTATGACGAAATTGTCTTTCAGGTATATCATTCACTGCCGGTCCGAGCTAAAACAGGAATAAAGCTACCGCGATAATCAGTTATGTGTGTTCGGTAACTGTTCGACAAATACCGTGGGGTTTGTTAACTGCAGAAAGTTGCCGAAGACTGTGAAAGGGGAGTACACATATCCTGATGATGCTTAGGTAGCAGCATCTAGAACATAATGAAGAAACTAACACGTTCTTTCAGAATCGCCTGAGTCTTTCCTTTCGAAATAGTAACTGCATTCTGACACCCACTCAAAATTTGCTGTCATGTTCGGCAAGAATTCCATCACTGTGTAAAGAGAAGTAAGCTTTTACACTGTCGACAGAATTCACAAAATTAATTTCATTTCATGTAAAGCACATTATATTGCTAATTAAAATTTGTTCAAATGGCTCTGAGCACTATGAGACTTAACTTCTGATGTCATCAGTCCCCTAGAACTTAGAACTACTTAAACCTAACTAACCTAAGGACATCACACACATCCATGCCCGAGGCAGGATTCGAACCTGCGACCGTAGCGGTCGCGCGCTCCCAGACTATAGCGCCTAGAACCGCTCGGCCACCGCGGCCTGCCTAAAATTTGTCTCAAGTTTTAATTGATAATAAAATACATGTAGCACGAACTAACACTTGTTTTCTAATTGGCATCGCCTTTCTAAAATATTAACTACTAAAGGGATATAAGAAAGGCGTTAAAACCTTAATCTGTTCGGATTAAATTAATAAACATATGAAAATACAGACGTATGCCATCCTTCAATAAACTATTAAAACCAACATTTACTCTCTGGTCCGTTTTGTCCACAAATATTCTCGTCCTTCCTGTTGGTTTCTTTCTTATTCTTTATAGCAATGAATGTGTCTCATATCTCATCCTATCGAGGCACAGAAATTAATTTTACTGTCAATCTGTTTCAGAGCATTCAGATATTGGAATGACTCATCAGTTTCACAGCGAATTCTGGCTTTGTAACACTACGGTCGTGAAACATAAAATCTAATGGTAAAACTACACTGAAAGGAGGGATCAGTTGATGTGTTACATTCATTCAAAAATGAAGAGACCTGCACAGGTTATACTGGTGTAGAGAACAGCATAAAATTAGTCTTCAGATAAAAACAACAGCAAGACGACAGTGTCAGGTTTTGATTTCATGAGGTAGCAGATGTGCCCAGCAACCATACTGATTTCAAGTAGTAAAGAGTAGAGTCGCAAACAGTGTTCATTGCTTATCCAGATTTCGGTTACTGTAAGGCCATCTTGAGTGCAGTAACTGCAAGATAGAACGTTAAGATCACTTATTTATACATATGGTCCTAACTCGACTATTCAGTGACAAAGTCTGAGTTCACACCACATTTTCCTGTTACGGGCATTTGCATCACTGACGAATGAGTTTGGAAATCCAGCTCGCCCTGCGATTCTCTGCTTGCAGAGTTCCCTTCGTATTGTTTTGGTGCTGACAGGTTTCGCGATGGCGACATTCAGTTCTGCAGTGACTTTTACAGCTGTCGCCTTCTTATTTTTCGTCACAGTCCTCTTCAGTGACCGTCCATCACGAGCGCTCAACACACAGTTTCGTCCGTGTTGTGACTTAGCGGATGACTTTTTTCCGCTCTCCGTGTGCGCAGTATACGTCTTCGATTCGGTGCCTCATGTAACACCAAACACTTTGGTTCCCTCGGCTATGGAAACACACACCATATGAACACCAACAATTTGTCGACGTCCAAATTCACTTAGTTCCTTACATGGACTCACAACTACACAAAACGCTCTTCTGACTACGACTGACGCTAAATGTTGAGGATATTGCACAGGTGCCGTTCGTGGTTCATGGTCACATACAACAGCGCAACCTGCAGGCTTAGCTAGCAACTGCATTTTATGTTCAGGCGTGCATTTTTCTCCGTGTTTCCATATTTTTGTCCAGTTTCTGTATTGTTATATAACACTTTTTCTTTTACCCGTCTTCCCTATATTAATATAGTAAACTCTGCTCGCAGAGTTTTTAAACATGATGGAGCTACATACTGTCAGATGTACGACTTCGCCATAAATGTTGCCAAAATAATAAGAAATGTCTATAGAGCCAGGAGACTGCGAGGCAGTTCTGTCTCAGCTTTCCAGGTTGGGTTATATTACAGACACTCGTATATAACTGGACAGTTATACACGAAGAAAACAGGTTCCGTGTAGTCAAAACCTCCATGGGAGCTCATAATTACTAGGTAAGCTCAGTGAGAATTTCGCTACTAGAAGCTGCAAAGAACTGTCTCAATTAGATGCATACTTCAGGCTGATGACGCAAAAAAATAAATTATATAGACCACTTCGCCTTCCCGTATCTGATGGCTCAGCGAACCTTTTTGAAATGGATTCCTTGGTACTGTGTCAGAGGAAGTTACATCAAAACCAGAAGAAGCTACTGCAAATTCCTTAGTAATACATGAAGATACAGCGAAACGAAAGACAGTTCATGTTCTCAAATATTAAGTTAAAGTATGCATCGTAACGGCAACTAATTTTGTCTACCAGGAAGTTTTAGCAACAACTGGAAAGTAATTGACAAAATGAACAAATTTATCGCAAGGCCCAGAAGGATAATTGTTAATTACTTGGGAGCCACTCAAGATAGGCGAAGGCAGCGCTAATTTAGCCAAATTTTCCCTCCAGCTACGGCAACAACAACGGATTATTATTTGAAGAAGAAATATTTAACTCCGATACAGGAAAGAGGGAACGATATGGTCGTTGCAACGGATGGTTGACTGAGAAGAAGCAGCTTTCTTCGGAGAGCACCGCTCCCAGCCCAGTAAGTGGCTTCCCCTTGGCTTCGCCTAAGAATATCCTTTATCTCTTAAAAGCAGGTGTTTCCCGATACAGGAGAACTACAAACTAAAATCTGTTTCCTATTGAAACTTTACCTACAAAATATAAATTTCCATGACTGGAACAGTTTAAGTTATTAAAATATTTAGAGGTACAGAGTGTCCCAAAACGTGTAGACACTGTTCACTTGTTCTTAAGTTCCAAATTAATTGACGGATGCGTTTCAGTTTTGGTAGTTTGATAGTTTATTGTTCTGGGAGTCGCCACTAGGCGATTTTTTTGTTTTGGTACCTGATAGTCGCCACAGAAATGTTTTGTTTTGTTTTCAGTTACAGTACGTAAGTAAACATGGTTGGGGCAAGGCTGACGATAGATGAATCGAAGGCAATTTGAAGTGGTAAAATAACTATGAAACTTTAATGAGGTTCAAATCCAATGAAGAAATGAGTTTCAAACAGAACCATCGACACGTGTAACAACTGCGCACATTCGAGACATGTTTAATGAACCATCTGAATTTTGCAAATAATTCATATGTGCCCAGCATAACAGGCCAGAAAATTATGAAGTGTGAGATTTTAATTACGTTAGGTTTCTTGTTTAACAGCTTGCCAACAATCTAAGAAAGAGGGACTAGTATGGCACTGCTGGCTGAGAAACCGTAAGGGGCAGGTACAGCCACCTAATTTGACAGGGTTTTCTTCCTCCGTACACAATGTAGCCCTTTCCACACTACGTGTCACAGACGTCAGTGTATCTGTTGAGTGTAGGCGGCAGACGGTCACGATCAACATCACTTCATGAGACACTGCGTGAAGATTTAGAATTTAATCCAGGTCCCAGGCCCAGACTCTGCCGACCACGTGCTTTACGCCACCACTACCCCTCATCTTCACAGCCTGATACTGGCAGTGCAAATTGCTTCCGCCCCCTGGATTTGAAGCAACAACCTTAGAGTCGAGCATCGCTGCACACGCGATTGCTTGACATCTTGGTTCATAACAGTTTAAAATTGTTTATGAATTGATAGGAGTATTTTCCTCCTCTTAACAGCCTCGGGCGGCCGGCCACCAGTTCCGTTAAAAACCCTTGTCGCCAGTGATACAGCGAGGTGACGCAGCCGTCAACGCACATGATTCGTATTCATGGTGAGCGGGGTTTAAATTTCCATCAGGCCATATTGGTTGGACGGACAGGTATTGACAGATGTAGAAGTAACGTCAGGCCTATCCGAGAGACGCGAGTTGGACCCCTGCAGGCAACATTAATGGAATATTAATAGTACTCTCAGACTTTTTGCAGATGGCGCTAAACTGTTCTGTCTAAAGAAAAGGGGCACTGACATTTCGACGGATGCAAAGTGGCCCAACAAATTGTGTACACTGTTTAATTACTCACAGTGTCGAAATTAACAGTCGGAAACATCTCATTCACGGTGAAAGTTTAGTTTAAAATTCAACTTATTAAAGTAAGTGTAGATGTTCGAAGTGGCCGCCATTAACATCCACAGACAGGCGATCCCGCTAATCTGCTGCACGAACTACTGACTGCAACGTGTCCAGTTGGATATCTGCACAGGAATGTTCGATGCAGTCTCGAAGTTCGACTGAGTGAGGTGGCGTAGTGGTTAGCACAATGGACTCGCACTCGGGAGGGCGACGGTCCAAACCCGCGTCCGGCCGTCCTGATTTAGGTTGTCCGTGATTTCCCTAAATTGCTTCAGGAAAATTCCGGGATGGTTCCTTTGACAGGGCGCGACCTGCTTCCTTTCCCATACTTCCCTGCTCCGATGGGGCCGAAACCTCGCTATTTGGTCCCCTCCCTAGAATCAACCAACCAACCTCGAAGTTCGCCGAGTGTTCGTGGTTTTTGTAGTAAAAAGACTTCCTTTAATGTTCACCATAGGTAAAACTCCAGAGGCGTTAAGTCTGGAGAACGTAGTGGATAACAAACAGCATCTTTTGGGCCTATACAATGTGTGGGTAATTTCCGTTGTGGTACTCCCTGACACAATTATGGTAGCGGAGTGGTTCACCATCTTGTTGAAAGCGAAACCTCTCGTCCCCATACAACTCACGGATAACAGATAAAATAGATGTCTCATGTTTCTCTAGCTACATCTCACCGGTAACTGTATTGTCAAACAAGAAAGGTCCAGTGACATCACGATGAGATAGCCAAGACTACATATTCACACTTGGCAAATTCAAGGTTTTGTCCACATTGACGTGCGGATTTACGGCGTCTGAGTAGACGCAATTGTGGCGTTTTATTGTACCACTGAGTTTAAATTTTGTCTCGTCAGACCACACAGTCAACTCTGCAAACACTTCAGTGTTGCATACAATACATTTCGATCACTCGCAGTACTCCATCCTACGATCTTGGTCGTCCTTCTTCATTGCGTGTAGCAATCTTGGGACGTAGCACTTAAACTTCCCGGTCTAGAAAATGCGCTGTAGATTTTTGCGACTCAGTCTTGTTTCACGGGCACACTGTCTCAGAAACTTCTGTGGCGAGGGAGCGAATTGTTGTAACATAGCACTGGAGTTCGTTGGACATCTTACCATTACAGGTCGTCCACGTAGTTGTTTGTGTGCATTTGTAAACACAGCGAATGGTTCAAATGGCTCTGAGCACTATGGGACTTAACTACTGTGGTTATCAGTCCCCTAGAACTTAGAACTACTTAAACCTAACTAACCTAAGGAGATCACACACATCCATGCCCGAGGCAGGATTCGAACCTGCGACCGTAGCAGTCGCGCGGTTCCGGACTGCGCACCTAGAACCGCTAGACCACACAGCGAATGCGCGCAGTCATTACACGTGCTGCTTGAAACTCATTTCGCCATCAGCTTTGAATCCCATTAATGTTTTCGTACTTAATGTACCACTTCAAATTGCCTTCGTCTCATCGATTGTCAGCCGTACACCAGCCGTGCTTACTCTCGCAACTGGAAACGAAACAAAACAGCCCTTACGTGTCGACTATCACGTAACAACGCAAAACAACGCTTGTGCGGTGACTACCCCGTAAAATAACAGAACAGTGGTTATGAGACATTTGCCAGAAGAAAAATCTATTAAACTACGAAAAATGAGACGTTTCCGTCAATTAATTTGGAAGTTATGGACAGTTAAAAAGTGTATACAATTTTTTGGGACAATCTGTATAGATAACATTCCATTACCATACATGAACTAGCACATTGTCTTAAATAGTCAGAAGTTTAAAACTGTGCTGTTCACAAATCTACAATATCAGTGAGTCACAGCGGAACTAGTCAGTTCATACGAATACCTGTGGTACGGATCTGTTGGGATGTTAAATGGAATGGTCTCACTGGCCCAGTCGTCGGTAGGGCAGGTAACACACCTAGTTCATTAGCAATATATTAGAAAAGTGCAGTTGTACAGAAGAGACCGCTTCCGAAACACTCTTATCTTTTGCATAAAGGAATACAGTTCAATTTGCGAGACGCATACCAAATATGACTAAGAGTGGATATCGAATGTTTACAAAAAAGGGCTGCACGAATAGTCACAGATTTGCTTGAGCCATGTGAGAGCGTCATAGAAACGATCAAAAATCTTAACTGGCAGATGCTTGGAGATAGAGACGCCAAGTACCCTAGGAGAGACTGCTTACGAAGTTACAAGAACGAATATTAAGACATGCATGCGGGAATACACCACAGTCCCCTACGATGGGCCTATCGCTCGCCTGAGGATCGCGAGGATGAGACAGAGTAATGCAGCGTGCATGTCAAACAGGCGTTCAAAATGGCTCTGAGCACTATGGGACTTAACATCTGTGGTCATCAGTCCCCTTGAACTTAGAACTACTTAAACCTAACTAACCTAAGGACATCACACACATCCATGCCCGAGGCAGGATTCGAACCTGCGACCGTAGTAGTCGCACGGTTCCGGACTGAGCCCCTAGAACCACGAGAAACAGGCGTTCTTCCCGTGCTCCATCCACCAAAGGATCGTGGGAGGTCACCAGTACGTGACTCAGCTGAAAGTGGCCTCTGTCATGCCCGTGTCAGTGATTCACGGAGAACGGACGTAGACGTGTGTTAGATTTAGGTTCCCTATGGCGTTTCCGTAGCGAATGTTTAAGCAGAAATTATTCCTTTGAAGAATTTCCTTCCCCTATTTTTCATCTTCAGACTTTCCCTCTGTCACCGAGTAACGTTGTCGTCGATCAGTACGATGCAACCTTATCTCTCGTCGTTCATTCCTGTTTCTCTAGAACAATGCTGCACCGCCCAGAGTTTTACAAAGAGCGATAACATACAGCTATACGTCTACTACTTTCAAATATGTGCACAATAAACAGTGTATTGTGTTGTATTGAACTGGGGGCCTAGAAACGACGGAGAGACTACGTCCCCACCGCAGCCGCGGTGGTACATAACCCCACAACAGACTACAGCAGTCCTCTCATCCCTCCGCCGCCCAACACCGAACCCAGGCTTACTGTGTAGTTCGGGCTCTAGAGGACGCCCCGGGAACGTCTCACACCAGACAAGTGTAATCCCAATGTTTGCGTGGTAGAGTAATTGTGGTGTACGCGTGCGTGGAGACAGTGTTTGCGCAACAATCGCCGAGACAGTGTAACTGAGGTGGAATAAAGGGAACCAGCCCGCATTCGCCGAGGCAGATGGAAAACCGCCTGATAAACCATCCACACACTGGCCGGCACATCGGACCTCGACACTAATCCGCCGGGCGGATTCGTGCCAGGGACCGGCACGCCTTACCGCCCGGAAAGCAGTGCGTTAGACCGCACGGCTAGCCGGGCGAACTACAATAAACATAGTTGATGTTGCTTGTCTCTTATCCACAGGAAAGTTAGAATGGTCTTCTCGAGTTATACAAAAAATGTGAATCTGCTGATCCGTCAATCGGATCATCGGGAGACATTTCCACACAGTCCAGAGAAAATTTGTTACTATCTGTAAAAGATTGCTGCGTGACATGTTGACTATTTCGAAAGCCGAGAACTGTTTGTAGATGTCGATTTTCGTTTCGTTTCGCTACACCATTCTGAAACAAACCAGTAAACCACCTATTCTTTAAAGAATCGAATTATCCACGTATAAAACAGCTTCAAACGTGTGATAACAAATGAGTTACTGCATTAAAACGGTAGAAAGTTTCATAAAAGTTTAAAACTACGTGTAAAGTTTGTTGGAAGTCGCTACAGGGCCCTCATTCTCAAATAATGGATAAACGTTTTCTAGCTAATTTACTCTGCCTCAACGACAAATACGCGATTTCTTACTGTAATACCAGTCATTGTGTTAAACCTTCAACATAGGACTATACCTCTTAATGAGTAGATTATGATAGCTTTTTAAATTCGTGCTATAATTATCCTTGTATTAAACATTGAAAATAAATGTTTATTCCTCCTGGAGGTCCTTAGTTAGGCAACATGCAACAGGGCCCGCGAACCACGAGCCACGAACCACGAACCGTGTTACCCTTTTAGAAACAGACTTTACGGACAGATAAGATGCAAGGGCGCCCATACGATAGTCTGTAGGGGAGGGAGGAGGGGGACCTGTACCTGGGGTTATGGCGTACTTTTAATATTTTAGAAGTCGAATAAGCAGCCATAAAAAAATTTCGCATCTGACAATGTTAAAAATCTGTGTAAAAAACCGAATTTTAAATCGTTTCCTTTAAAAAAAACCAGCTGAATACAACACATATTTTCCTTTCCTGCTCATAGGTATAGGCGCCCTTGATACGACGCAGAATAGCATTCGTTGTCGAAAAGGACCGCATTCAAACCACAGCGAACCAGTCCCGATTTAGTATTTCTTCTGCTGTCCTCCATCATTACTGCTAAGATCTTTTTCTGGATAACACCACTGCCAATTCCATTAATTTTCCTTCTCTAGTGATGTCGTCCCACATACTGTTATTTGTACCGTACGTCGTTCAGTATCTGAACATGTCTCCAGATTGGTTAACAAGGTTACACTGCTCCATTACTTAGGTCTGTCAGGCCTTGCGGTCTACGCCCACGACATGCCATTACGTCACCAATATAGTTTCAGGAATCGACAAGTCGTAGTTTCCTCTTATATATACGAAGGAAACGGGTAAGTTTTGAGTTCAGTTTATTCCTGCTAAAATTTCTCGTTATATCCTCTTAAAGTGTGAGATCATAATACGACGAAGACCGAGCGAGGTGGCGCAGTGGTTAGACACTGGACTCGCATTCGGGAGGACGACGGTTCAATCCCGCGTCCGGCCATCCTGATTTAGGTTTTCCGTGATTTCCCTAAATCAGTCCAGGCAAATGCCGGGATGGTTCCTCTGAAAGGGCACGGCCGACTTCCTTCCCCATCCTTCCCTAATCCGATGAGACCGATGACCACGCTGTCTGGTCTCCTTCCCCAAAAACAACCAACCATAATACGACGAAGTTCCGATTTTAGGATCTTGTTTCACTGTGGAAATTTTGTCGTAGGAGAGATACTGAAAGTGGGTTACATGTTCCAGTAATACAGTTTCTTAAAATTTTACATCATATCCGCAATTTTCCCTTGAGTGCTACAACCTTGCTTTATTAGATACTGAATGTAGTTAGAGACAGGCCACATCCTTCCCTAACTCCCTGTCTTATTAAACGTTTAGGCAGGGTATCTCCAATTCCAATTTTACATAGTTAATTAAATGCGTTGGGAAGCCTCTTTTTCCATAATCTTCATCAGTAGGAGTCTTCCGACTTTGTCAAATTCTTTTTCAAAAATCTAGAAGTGCTCTCTCTGTCTCTAAGTTAAATTCTTTCTTTTTCTTTACCAGTTGTTTTAGAATTGAAATGCCATCAGTGGAAGATCGTCCTTTTCTAAAATCTATCTGTTGTTCTAATAAAACTGTATCAGAGATAGGGCGCAGTATATTATTTAAGATAGTGCTGTAGATCTAATAGATGGTGTTAACGATGCTAATTGCGCTGTAGTTGTTTGGGTTGCTTCTGTTGCCTTTCTTGAATGTGGGGAAACTTCCACTACATTTCCCTCCTCGGGTATCTTACCTGAAGTTCATCATAGGTTAATGAGATGTAACATGCTTTCCTCCAGTGGAATATCTCCGTTATGTAAACAATTCTGTGTCTCCTTGTTGCATTTCTTTTCCTCAATTTTTGCACTGCTACGTCTAATTCCTTCATTTCGATTACGTCTGGGGTTCTAATAAGTAGGCAACTTTCACATTTGTTTGTCGTCAGTTCAGACATTTTCCTAATGCTGTTTCCACTATTCTAAAGTTAGTATGGTTATTTTGGCTGTATCTTTCTCTTTTTAGTTCATGAACCTCATTAATATGTATGCTCTTGACTGTCGTCTATGAATTTCATTTTCAATTTCCTTAATATTTTCTCTCGTAAGTCAGATTTCTGTGTATATCAGTAATGAGAATGGGGAAAAAATAATAAGAGAAAAGTAATTGCTTGAATGAGAGTTTTTCAAGCAACAGATTTTCGGCTGGTTAGGCGCTGTTCTCCACGTGTCCCTGTCGATCTGTTCATCTCCACGTAGCTACTACACCCAACAGCCTCTATAATCTATTTTCTATATTCTGGTCTTCGTGTGTACGCACAGTTTCCCCCCTCTACCGCTGCTTCTAGAACCGACATAACTACTCCTGGATGTCCCACTGACCTGTCCCTTCTTCTGGTGAGGATCTTCCACAGACCTCTTTCCTAATCGATTCACTTTAGTACGCTTGAATTCACACTACATCTGTCCACTTGATTTTCAACAGTCTTCGATAGGACCAAAAATGCTTCCAGTTTCTTCCTCCGCCGCTCACCTTCCGGACAATGCTGCGCTCCGTACGCACATTTTTGGCCACTTCTTCCTCGTTTGCCTGTCAATATATGATAGCAGCAGATCTCTTTCACTGAAGAAAGGTTGCTTTTCCTTTGCCAGTCACACGCCGTTATCTTTCATTTCTTCGGTTATCGTATGTAAAATTGCTTCTTAGACGTAGACATCAGCAAAGGGGACTGGGATGGGAGGAGGGTCAAGATGAACACTCCCCTTCCCCACCTGGAATCTGTGGAGGAAACAGAGTTTTTATTTACTGAGGAAGTGAGTGAATAACCATCAGTTCTTTGGGGTATAAAAAATTTCTTATGTCACCTTCAAAACTTAATTCCTGCGGCATGGCAGTTCTTGAAATTAACCAACTTATTTATATCAGAAATGGTAATTTTAAACTCTTGAGCCCCGCCTCCCTTCCCCATCCCAGATAAATTTCTGCAGCCGCACATGTTCTTGAACAGTACAATTCTTATGTTTCGCCACTGTGTCTGCTGTGATCTCTATTCCGGCACTCCATTGCTTAATTGGATATAATTTTCCTGCCACAAGATGGAATATCAGGACATATGTTACAAGGCCGTCGTATTCGACCCTTAGGTAAAGAACTTTTGCCCTCACAAATTAGGTTCATTTTGGTTACATACATAACGCACACTAGCCCTTTCCAGTTCAAACGGAAAAAAAACAAGACGTGGTGGATCCTACACCGCCTTGTCGTAGGAAGGTTAACACGTCGGTTTATGGCTTAATGCTTGTTAATAGTTATGATCTGTCATGCATCTGATTAACGATGTCGCACCATAACTGAGGTTGATCCGTTTCTGACCGAAACTCCTTGTTTAATAAAGTGACGATACAGCTTTCTGCAAACTGTGAGTTTCCAAATGTCGTTTACCTCCATTATATTGTTCTTCATACGCTTCATCTTCCGTTATTTTTTCCCCTTCAGCCCCATCTTAATCAGTCAACGATAAACTAAACCATAGCGAATTAATCACGATGTAACACATCCACATTATGGCACAAACATAGTTTGGCTGAAAACAGCTGAAATATCAAGCGAGGAAGGAAGAGAATGTTAAGTAACAAGTCCTCAGAGGAAGTCGATTTGGAAAGATAACGTAAGAAATGCTGGAGTTAGTGAACTGAGGCAAAGAAAATGAAAACTAATTGTCTGCTAGCTTCCTTGAGAGATTACTTTGAATGGCAGATTCAAAGTGGCGGCGAGAAGGAGAGAAAGAAAAGATACGTGAGGATGTGCAATACCTCGTAGCATAACTGATTTACCAAGCTCTCAACAATGTTAAGTGGTTTACTGTTGACGTTATTTCCTCTTTACATCAGACAAGGCCATCATAAAAAGTGGCTGAGTAAGAACATCTTTTATAGTAGTGTCATTTGCGGGCGATTACATTTTCCGTGTGTGAATCACGGAGCGCAGATATAACAGTTAACCCGCGGACTCTCGTGAACACTGAATGCCACAACAGAGCAGCCAGACAACTACAAATGCTGTCACATTTGTGTCGAGCGAGTTCGCGTGAGCGGAGTGATTTATATCGCCAGAGACAACCAGGTAGGAGACCTGCGCTTCGATTCTCAACAGAAGCAAGTACACTCATCACCCTGCTACTGTCGGCGGTGTTAGTTCGCTGGGTGGGGGACGCGGGAAAGGGGGCAGAGCTTGCGGCGCGAGCCACCACGCCCAGCCGCCAATAGCCGGCCCGGCGGAGCGCCTCCCGGCCAATGGGCGGAGAGCGCGCCACGCCTCCCGGCAGATGGCTATCGCCAAAGCGCTGCCAGCCAGCGTCGTCGGGCAGTACGGCGGCCGCCGCTGCAGGCGAGCAGCGAGTCGACCGGGGATCGATAACTGCGCGCTGGTCGATACCAGAGAGTTTGCGGCCATGCGGAAGGCCGCAGCCGGCGCGACGCAAATTTGCAGAAGGATAAACAACGGAAATCGCGTAGCATAGTGTTGAGTCTGCTGTCGGTGTATCATCCGTAGCTAATGAGCGTCTCCAAATTTAGCAGTAGTTAAGTGTAAAACTGTCATTACACGCGATAGATCTCGAGCTTCTATTGTTGCACATCAGGTAAACTCGACATAAGCCCGCGCACAGGTTAAACATTTTCGTGACCGATCTGGTAGGCCTACCCAATACCCATGCAACCGTGTCTCTTGAACACGCCGCGTGCAACGTTCGTAAGTGCAAAGGTGACTGCTGCCTTAAATTAACCGTTGTGTTAGGTTTTGTTTGCCAATTAGGGCTGTAAAAGTAGCGACTTAATTTTGTGCAGTATATAGACTAGGCCTATTCGGTACGACAGAGAGACATAACCGTCACGACATATTGCTTGCTAGTTAATTTCGTTACTGAGTGCCAGTAGCCCTGGAAAGGACGAAAACATCAGTCTATTGCGTTCACAGGTTTATTATACCGCTTGGCCTATGTTTCGATTATTATAAAATATCTCGTTCAGAAGAAAATTGTAAGACTCCTTACATATTGCGTCGAAAAGGAACGTTAAACTGGTAATCAGATAACATCACTGTGAACTTCTGGGATACAACGTTAATGCCATTAAGTATATTTGTTTCTTCAATTGGTTGTGGACTCTTGACTGCGTAAGACTGGCTCTTCTCTGTTAAAATTATCATATCGGTTTTCTTCTTTCCCGCTACATGATGGTTTCACTGCACACAGAAAATGTTCTTATTTACCGTTACTGATATGAATAGTAGACCAATAACGAATCGTTGAAAAATAGAACGAATCTCTCCAGTCAGATCAGAACAAAATTTAGTTTTACAATAGAAATAAACACTGCAGAAAACGTAGGTACATCGAACTAATTGCTGTCACTCAACTCAAGGACGGAATCTACTGCTCGCGCTTGGGTTTTGAGCTAACAGAAATAACGCAATGTAACTTACCTGAGACGGTTATGAGTACTGCCGACTCGGCTAGAAAGGATCTGAACCGCATGACGAAAATAAAACCTGGCGTGTGACATTCGGCACTCGGTATCACTACCTACTCAGCCCGTTGAGAATAAGGAACTGGAGGAATTTGAAAACTATAGAGTCGTCAATAGTCAGGGAAGAAGACATGTGAATCCACTTGAGGGTAACGAACTGTAGCATTACGAAAACGAACGATTCGGTCCGAGTCGACACCAACTGCGTACGAGGTACACAACATATGAATAACAAAACGTTTCATGAAGTAATGAAACGGTACTTAGAGTCCCAAGACATATTCATTACTCAGTAACGAATATATACAACATCCAACAGCTCTACTGCCAATCCATTAGCCTGCGAAACGATCATCCAATTTTCCTCGAAAGTTGTTTACAAATGTGAATGAACTGAAGACGAAAATTTCGTCCCACAGAGTAGTCAGCGTCCACACCTGATCTTCTAGCATTCCCTGTTATCTTCTATCAGTTGAAAAGCAATAATGCAAGACTGTAAAATAAATATTCTGCAGCTCCTTTGTGAAAACCTTTAGATTCTTTGCTTCTTCCGCTGTTTATTTATGCAAGTAGATTCTGATTTGCGCCATGGAGCCGTGTGGACAACGTTACAACTTTCCTGCCACCGCAGTTTTGCTTACTTCGTTCCCGGGAGTCTAACCCGGGACCTACACGTCAGCTGCAAGAGAAGGGTACCACCACTCGTTCGCGAAACGGCGTATCAATTCTGTTACACTCATGCGTCCCTCTGCCTTTTTAACAGAAATCTCCCGTTTCTCACACCCCTAACAGTTTCGCTTGTTTTGCTGCTTTGCCTCATCTGGCCACAGTACACTGGCAAATAGACTTGGCCATTCATCGTGCCAGACCACGACTACTGTGGCGAAGTCCAACCCATCTGTCATAGGTTACAGGCACTAACAGTTACGTAATTAGGCTTCGCTATCTTAGATTCGACTTCCTTCGCTATTCGAGCTGTCCACATCTGGAAAATGCACCCTGCACCCTGCACACAATTCCGGGTCCTACAGCATACAAGAAAAAGAAGCACTTCATTTTGTCATGCTCACAGCCTGATTTTCAAAAGTTATCATGTATGACCATTCGCATCTGTCAGTCATGACAAACGGTCCCTTCTGCTTCCAGCTAAGCTCCCCTGTTAATTACTTGTGTTCCACAACTTCCATACTTTCCACTTCCTCCCTCGCCCCTATCTTTCCTTTCACGTCCATTGCTGTCACGGTGTAAAGTTCATTCACCTACCTGCAAAAATCTCTTATTCTACTCCTCGTAAACAGATGTAAACTGTGGCGCCTTCCGTAATATAGTGGACGCTGTTTTAAATATTTTTTTGTAACTAACTCCAAATATTAGATTCCATTCCAAGTGAAAGACGTAAATGATAAAATGTGGAGAGTATTTTGTTAAATGTAAGAGAGAACTACATAGCTCCAATATTTCCAAGGTACGTAAACAGAATAAGAAACTACTTTTCAGAGAGGGTCTGCTACACTACTTTCATGAGATGCAGTAAGTTCTGTCGGCTCCTTGCGAAAACCACTGGCGGGTATTCTCGAGAATTCTCTTGGTGACAATGGTGTAGCATTCAATGAGGATTCTCAGTTCTTTTTGTGTTTAATATTTTACTGATTACATGCACAGTCGTCTAATACCTATGCCGCTACATTTCCTCTCACTCGTCGTGTTACTTTTCTTTACATAAACTGTCTGATGAAAGAAGCCTATCAGGACACCTGTTAGTGGACACCTCTGAAAAACTTTTGGGTGAACTACGACGCAGCATAGCAACAGCAGCTTGAAATTATCTCCGTGAAACTCTGCCACCGGGGTTGGAATGTTGCAGAAACAGCATAGCGGAAGCCCCTAGTTCGCTGCAATAGCGAGCTAAATTTCCTCATCCTGCGGGGCTCTGTGACAACAAAATAAGACAGAGCCGCCATAAATACACTCCTGGAAATTGAAATAAGAACACCGTGAATTCATTGTCCCAGGAAGGGGAAACTTTATTGACACATTCCTGGGGTCAGATACATCACATGATCACACTGACAGAACCACAGGCACATAGATACAGGCAACAGAGCATGCACAATGTCGGCACTAGTACAGTGTATATCCACCTTTCGCAGCAATGCAGGCTGCTATTCTCCCATGGAGACGATCGTAGAGATGCTGGATGTAGTCCTGTGGAATGGCTTGCCATGCCATTTCCACCTGACGCCTCAGTTGGACCAGCGTTCGTGCTGGACGTGCAGACCGCGTTAGACGACGCTTCATCCAGTCCCAAACATGCTCAATGGGGTACAGATCCGGAGATCTTGCTGGCCAGGGTAGTTGACTTACACCTTCTAGAGCACGTTGGGTGGCACGGGATACATGCGGACGTGCATTGTCCTGTTGGAACAGCAAGTTCCCTTGCCGGACTAGGAATGGTAGAACGATGGGTTCGATGACGGTTTGGATGGACCGTGCACTATTCAGTGTCCCCTCGACGATCACCAGTGGTGTACGGCCAGTGTAGGAGATCGCTCCCCACACCATGATGCCGGGTGTTGGCCCTGTGTGCCTCGGTCGTATGCAGTCCTGATTATGGCGCACACCTGCACGGCGCCAAACACGCATACGACCATCATTGGCACCAAGGCAGAGGCGACTCTCATCGCTGAAGACGACACGTCTCCATTCGTCCCTCCATTCACGCCTGTCGCGACACCACTGGAGGCGGGCTGCACGATGTTGGGGCGTGAGCGGAAGACGGCCTAACGGTGTGCGGGACCGTAGCCCAGCTTCATGGAGACGGTTGCGAATGGTCCTCGCCGATACCCCAGGAGCAACAGTGTCCCTAATTTGCTGGGAAGTGGCGGTGCGGTCCCCTACGGCACTGCGTAGGATCCTACGGTCTTGGCATGCATCCGTGCGTCGCTGCGGTCCGGTCCCAGGTCGACGGGCACGTGCACCTTCCGCCGACCACTGGCGACAACATCGATGTACTGTGGAGACCTCACGCCTCACGTGTTGAGCAATTCGGCGGTACGTCCACCCGGCCTCCCGCATGCCCACTATACGCCCTCGCTCAAAGTCCGTCAACTGCACATACGGTTCACGTCCACGCTGTCGCGGCATGCTACCAGTGTTAAAGACTGCGATGGAGCTCCGTATGCCACGGCAAACTGGCTGACACTGACGGCGGCGGTGCACAAATGCTGCGCAGCTAGCGCCATTCGACGGCCAACACCGCGGTTCCTGGTGTGTCCGCTGTGCCGTGCGTGTGATCATTGCTTGTACAGCCCTCTCGCAGTGTCCGGAGCAAGTATGGTGGGTCTGACACACCGGTGTCAATGTGTTCTTTTTTCCATTTCCAGGAGTGTACTTTCCGCTCAGACCTTAGCAACATCTTGTCTTCGACTGTTGCCGACGCCGAGACATAGCCCGCACCAACCGCGATCCCATGGAGCGAATCAGTTTTGTCTGGCTTCATCTTCTGCTACACTATGTGATCAAAAGTATTCGGACACCCCCTAAAAACTTAAATTTTTCATATTAGGTACACTGTGCTGCCACCTACTGCCAGGTACTCCACATCACCGATCTCAATAGTCAGTAGACATCGTGAGAGAGCAGAATGGGGCGCTCCGCGGAATTCACGGTCTTCGAACGTGGTCAGGTGATTGGGGTGTCACTTGTGTCATACGTTTGTACTCTTAAACGCTGTTTCCGATGTGATAGTGAAGTGAAAACGTGAAGGGACACGTACAGCACAAAAGCGTACAGGCAAACCTCGTCTGTTGACTGACAGAGACCGCCGATAGTTGAAGAGGGGCTTAAGGTTAATAGGCAGACATCTATCCAGAGCATCACACAGAAATTCCAAATCCAATGAGGATCCACTGCAAGTATTATAACAGTTAGGCGGGAGATGAGAAAACTTGGATTTCATGGTCGAGAGGGTGCTCATGTGCCACTCATAACGCCGGTAAATGCCAAACGATGCCCCGCTTGGTGTAAGGAGCGTAAAAATTGGGCGACTGAACAGTGGAAAAACGCTGTGTAGCGTGACGAATCACAGTAAACAATGTGGAGATCCTATGACAAGTTGGGTATGGCGAATGCCCGCTGAACGTCATCTGCCAGTGTGTGTAGAGCAGCACTTCGTGAAGAATGGGCTTCCATTCTCCAAGAAACCTTACAGCACCTGATTGAACCTAGCCCTGAGAGAGTGGAAGCTCTCATCAAGGCTAAGGGTGGGCCAACACCATATTAATTTGCAGCATTATCGACGGAGGGCGCCACGAACTTTAAAGTCATTTTCAACCAGGTGTCCGGGTACTTTTGATCACATAGTGTAGCTGCTGGCCGGACGGGGTGGCCGAGCGGTTCTAGGCGCTTCAGTCTGGAACCGCGCGACCGCTACGGTCGCAGGTTCGAATCCTGCCTCGGGCATGGATGTGTGTGATGATCCTTAGGTTCGTTAGGTTTAAGTAGTTCTAAGTTCTAGGGGACTGATGACCTCATATGTCCCATAGTGCCCAGAGCCATTTTTGTGGCTGCTGGTGTACAAATTTGATCATTCTGGGGCCCGAGCCGAAGTGATCATTAAGGAGCCAATTCCAGGGTGAATTCGTCCAGTTTCCGGGCGTAGACTTGGATTTGGGGCCCGTGCGGCAGAGCGGCAAGCGCCTGCCTGATCCGCAGAGTGACCAGTGTCCAGCTCACGTGCCTGACGCCCACCGACGCTGATGTCTGCGAGGCCACCGCCGGCCGCTGCCACTTTGCTGCGTCAGCGCTCCTGCCCGGCGTCCACACAAAGCGGTCGCCGAACAAGCCCCTTGTGCTATGCTGTGGTACCCACTGCTACCTTGGGCTCAATGCACGCCATCGAGTCGCTAACTTCAGCCGCTGTATGAGCGTCTTACTGGAAAAATAATGTATTTCGTAATTGAACTTTCCGATTCCACGACTTCCGTGTAGCAGCTGCTACGCAGTCCACTGCATTGCACGCGCCGTCCTGGGCTGGAACGTTTTCATGATGGAATGTTTTCATGACTGTATAAAACATTGTTGTTATTCGTGACTACCCGAACAGGTCCAGTTTGTATCATGAAAATTACTATGCAGTGTCTCCCCACATGTAATATGATGATTTTGCTCTAGGCTAACTAAAGAACGCTATTTTACTTCTGTTGGCTTTTATTCCTCCTTTATTGCTTCAAATATTTTTTTCATATTTTTATTTTTCGAGTTCCTTAGGATCAAATTCAGAAACAAATCTCCAAGGTCATGAGACGTGTCAGTACATTAAATTACAACATGAAGGCAATAACACATAAAATAAAATGTTTATGAACCCAAAAAAAGAAAGCCCATAAGTTTATGTAAACGTAATCAACAGTATAACAGAGGTTCAAATGGTTCAAATGGCTCTAAGCACGATGGGACTTAACATCTGAGGTCATCAGTCCCCTAGACATAAACTACCTAACTAACCCAAGGACATCACACACATCCATGCCCGAGGCAGGATGCGAACCTGCAACCGTATCAGCAGCGCAGTTCCGGACTGAAGCGCCTAGAACCGCTCGGCCACAGCGGCCGGCTGTAACACAGGAATCAGTTTAATTTTTCAAGTAACTCCTAGACAGAACAGAAGGAGTGACCCACGAGGAAACTCTTCAGTTTCGATTTCAAAGCACGTGGATTGATGCTAAGATTTCTGAATTCGAGTGGTAGATTATTGAAAATGGATGCAGCAGTGTACTGTACACCTTTCAGTGCAAGAGTTAAGGAAGTGCGATCCAAATGCAGATTGGATTTCTGCCTTGTATTAACTGAGTGAAAGCTGATAATTCGTGGGAATAAGCTGATATTGTTAACAACGAACGACAGTAATGAATACATATACTGAGAGGCCAATGTCAGAATACCCAGTGTAATGAACGAGGGTCGACAAGAGGTTCACGAACTTACACCACTTATTGCCCGAACCGACTGCTTCTGAGCGAAAAATATCCTTCGAGAATGGAAAGAGTTGCCCCAAAATATAATACATCATAAGTGAATGAAAAGAAGCAAAGTAGACTGCTTCTCGTGACGAACTATCACTTACTTCAGATACAGTTCGAATAGTAAAAATGCAGTATTAAGTCTTTGAATAAGATCCTGAACGTGGGCTTTCCAAGACAGATTACTATCTATCTGAACACCTAGAAATTTGAACTGTTGTGTTTCACTCGTCATATGCCCATTCTGTGAAATTAAAACGTCGGATTTAGTTGAATTGTGTGTTAGAAACTATAGAAATTGAATATTACTATGATTTAGTGTTAGCTTATTTTCTACAAGCCTTGAACTTATGTCATGAACTGCACTATTTGAAAGAGTGGCAATGTTCCACTCAACATCCTTTACTATCAGGCTATTGTCATCAGCTAACAGAAATATATTAATTGTAACATATGTTTATTGCTATTTTGTGGATAATTTTGTGACTGTAAACAACAATATACACTGTATCTTTCAACTTTTGATTGCCTATGTGTTTGTTTTACATTTATGACTATTTAGATGGGTCCATGATGTAATATATCGTAGTGATGTAACCTATAATTCTGTACATCTGACGTTATGTACGCATATTTTATCGAATTTCGTGGCATATTTATGACTGTAAACAACTGTAGTCACGGTTCCTTTAAACTTAAATTCATTATACTCCCTGTTTTATGTTGTTGACTACCTCGATGGAGCAATGAGATTTTGTGCCGTAGTTCTTTTGAAATAACTAGCTATTATGTACCGTACTTTACTTGTTATCTTGTTGGTTACGCGGCCAGTGTTATCTGGGGTAACTGACATAGATTACGACAGTCGTCATACTTGTATGCCAGTATTTTCTAATAGCTAGTCGCTGACGCAACTTTGAATCCGTCTTCTGTTGAAACGTGCACATCGACACCTCCTTGAAGCTTCCATAGTAAATAACGGATTCACTCAAACAGTATTTTCTCTGGCACTACGATCTAGAAGCAATCTGTAATACCTGGCACACATTTCTATATGTCGACTTGCATGCCAGTACGTATTTAACATCCAGTCGCTGCCGTAGCTCTGAAAACGTTTTCTGCTGGACGTCGCATATCGGTGCGACAACGCCGTCTCCATGGGAACTACTGGCGTCGTTTAGCCACCGTCTTTGGTGGCATGCAAAATACGAGTTTACGATAAATCCCCACTGAAGGCTATCGGTATTCTCACAACCCATTATGACTGGTTACCTCTTTCATAAATATTTTCGTCATATATGACGAAATGCTGTTTATACTCGTAGCAGTTGCTTTATGTAATGTAACGTACCTGTTTCTTCATTTGTTATTACCTTTTGTGCAATCTTCCTTTGTGTACCTCATTGTAGTAACTGTGTTACGTCCTGTATGCCTGAATGATCATCGCTCACGTAATTCTGTATGCAATGGGCGAAGCATTGCGTATTTAATCAACAACTGCGTTGCGCTCCTCAGTAGTAGAGTTCGTGGAATCACACCACCTGTTCATTCACCACCACTACCTGCCCATCATGGATTTAATTTCTTCTTTCAATATTTGTTATATGTGATGTATTTTACATGTTACTGCTGTTCTCAGATATCCCTCTAAATCCATCCTATGTTCATATTTCAATATGAAGGTCCGAGGTAGGTCAAAAACTGACAGAAACCGGTTACCATCAAAATAAATGTTTTTGCCGTCGAGACTGTTCGTATCTATTTTTAAAGTAAAGCGAGTGCCTGGAAGCATAAAGGTCCTGGGATTGATTCCCGGTCGGACGACAGGCTTTTCAGTCTGCTTGTTAACCCAGCAGTCGCCTCTCAGTGATGTTTGGATTCGCCGGAAACGAGACGTGATTCGGATTACAAGTTAACCTGTAGGACGCCTTTCCCAGTTGGATAACTGGGGTAGTAATCGAAATGAGCTCCAGTTGAATAACTGACACCAGGGCATTGAGTGTCACGAAATTATTTTTATGCAGGCTATTATACGGCAACAACAAGTGACTAGCTTTACAACATTTCTTCCAAACTCCATGTAAACTCTATGTTTGACTGCCAGCTCAATGGGAGCAAGAATGTAGCAGAAAGACGAGTCTCATAACGGCCACTGGAAAATTTCGTTTAAGAATTTATTAAACTACTACAGTTGACACTGAACGTAAACAAATGTAACGTATTGTGCGCATAAATAGGTGGGAAGACCTAGTATTGTATGATCACACCACTGCAGAACAATCACTGGATACAGTCACATACAGTAAATATCTGGGAATATGCGCAAGGAACGAATTTAAGTAAATCGATTCCACAAAATATACGCAGGTAAGGCAGATGTCAAACAGAGAGTCATTGACAGAAGTAGTCCACCCACAAGGCAGTAGCTTACAAAACACCGATACTTGAATATTGCTCGTCAGTCTCAGATGCTTCCCAGACTGCGTTCACAGAGAAAACAATGAAGGTCCAAAGAAGAGCAGCGAGTTTCGTCCCAAGTTTTATTCAGTAAGCGTGAAATTGTCACGGACTTGCTCATAGGACTCCAGTCGCAGACGCTACCAAAGAAATATTGTGCGTCACGGTGTAGTTAACGTTAAAATAGCGAGACTATACCTTGCTAGAAGAGTCAACCAATTTAATTCTTCCTTCTACGTGTATCTCGCGAAAAAGTCATAAAGGTAAAATGAAAGAGATTCAGTGATGATGGTGATGATGATGTTTGGTTTGTGTGGTTCCTCAACTGCGCGGTCGTCAGCGCCAGTAGAAAGTCCCATTTTTTTCACAGTCCAATTTTTTACAAGGTCCAATCGAGCCGCTGTCACGAAGGGTGATGATGAGAATGAAACGATGAGGACAACACAAACACCCAGTCCCAGGGCAGAGAACATCCCCAAACCGGCGCGTCTGCAGCAGGAGAGGGGAGAAGTGATCGCGCTACACGAAGTACCCTCCGCCAATTGTCAAGTATACGTGCAGAAGAGGAAAGGAGTTCGGGCTAAGATGCGACACTCAGTTAATCCAAGATGTGAGGCTGTATGGCTCATTCAGAAGAATGGCACGTATACTGCTTAAGTGGTCAATTTGGAAAGGCTTTCCATTTATCGCTTATATTCAACGTAGGACTGCACCACTAAACAGCGAGAACGTTTAGTTTATAAAATGTACCTTGTTATCCATGATGTGCAATGAAAGTTGGAAAAATCAGATATCGTGTAAAATTTTCGACCATTGTTTAAGGCGTCAACTCAGCTGTTGCAATACCAATAAGGATTTAACAAAGGACTGACAATTTTCTGCCAATATGCTTCAGTTCCACCGCCCCGCCGAACCTCTTTTCCATTATTACAATATCCAATGAAATGTTCCCCGTGTTCTTCTCCCAAGTTTTGACGGAAAAAGTCAAGCTGGCAATTAAGAAAAGTAACTTTGGTGATTCAAATGGCTCTGAGCACTATGGGTCTTAACATCTGAGGTCATCAGTGCCCTAGACTTAGAACTACTTGAACCTAACTAACCTAAGGACACCACACATATCCATTCCCGAGGCAGGATTCGAACCTGTGACCGTAGCAGTCGCGCAGTTACCGACTGTAGTGCCTAGAACCGATCGGCCACCGCGGCCGGCAACTTTGGTGACATATGGCACTTCATACTTTGACATCCTCTTGTTATGTTATTCACAATCTCTTTATAGTCAACACATTTGTGGTTTCTAAGAAAGTGCGGTCACTCTGACTTCAAGGCTTTCCATGCAATTCTTTCAGTCTCACTTTATGAGTTGGTGAAATCTGTAACTCGCATAAGCTCTTGTACTTGGGAGCCAATTAGTATTCTCTCGTTAATCTTTCCACCGCTGATACTGGGAAACTTCGGCTTCAGGTGTGCAAAAGATTCCTCTTCTCTGTCCAGCACTATTACAAATATCTTAAACCCATTTCATTATGCACAGGTGGGAGGTATATGTAGTCTGGGTTTACTAAGAGTTCATACGACAGCCGGCCTGGGTGGCCGAGCGGTTCTAGGCGCTACAGTCTGGAACCGCGCGACCGCTACAGTCACAGGTTCGAATCCTGCCTCGGGCATGGATATGTGTGGTGTCCTTAGGTTAGTTAGGTTTAAGTAGTTCTAAGTCTAGGGGACTGATGATCTCAGAAGTTAAGTCCCGTAGTGGTCAGAGCCATTTTTTGAGTTCATGCGACACACTCATTTTGAAACGTCGCATTACAAAAATTATGAATTACTGTGCTGGTAAACTTCTACGTTATTTGATACAAAGACAGCTGAGTAAAACTGAACGTACTCAGACAGTTCTCTCTTTACTTATTCTGATCATCACTAAACTGACATATTTTTTTAGCACAACGCAATCTTTCAATAATCCGTACAAAAGAATGGCCCTGACTAACAATAACCTATACCTTTTATGAATCACTTACCTCACAAAAATCTTCGTTACTCGACCTACTGCAATACAGTGAGCGCCAATACTGCCAGCTAAATAAAAGATTCTAACTACTGAAGGCACTAACTACTGACAGTCATAGTTAGCAAATGAAAGATTTTGATAGATAACGAACAATGTATTTCCCTTAATAGCGTTCAAAAGTCATAATATATAAATATACAATTTTGTGCCATCCAATTAAACAAACTTCCTTTTTCTGACGGACACACGTCCAGATCGTCCGTTCTCAAAACTGTGGCATCTCTCTCCACATCCACCACTGCTGGTGGCTCAACTCCAACTGCCCAACGCTATGCGCTGTTAACATCCAACTGCCCAACACTACACAATCGAATATTCCAACAATGAGTCCAACCAGCCACAGACTGCACACAGCACAGTCAGTGATTTTCATACAGAACGCTACGTGGCGCTACCAACATAAAAACCTAAACAGCCTACTTACAACTTTACTTGGAATGTAGCCACTCTTTACGTGCATAATGTTCTTTCTTGTTGCGATTGTCTCAGACGTACAGAACGCAGCAGTTCTTTGTGTAATCTGGTTGCATACCTGTCAATAGCCGTATTACTTTCAGATCTGCACACACTTTCCAATTAGACATATCCGTGTGCAAGTTCAAAATGGTTCAAATTGCTCTGAGCACTACGGGACTCAACTGCTGAGGTCATTAGTCCCCTAGAACTTAGAACTACTTAAACCTAACTAACCTAAGGACATCACAAACATCCATGCCCGAGGCAGGATTCGAACATGCGACCGTAGCGGTCTTGCGGTTCCAGACTGCAGCGCCTTTAACCGCACGGCCACTTCGGCCGGCTCGTGTGCAAGTAATTGAGCAAATCTCGCGTAGCTGCGGAAGTCTCTTTAAACTATTATCCGACAGGAACTGAGGAATATTTATTACCATTATGAATGGGGACAGACTTTATGCTTTATTTCTACGAATCACAAAAGTAATCGTCCACCCACGGTAGGTGAGTGGTCATAATCGTCCACCCACGGTAGGTGAGTGGTCAGCACGACAGAATGTTAATTGTAAGGGCCCGGGTTCGATTCCCGACTGGGTCGAAGATTTTTATCTGCTCATGGACTGGGTGTTGTGTTGTTCTAATCATCATCGTTTCACCCTAACGACCCCCAAGTCAATAAAGTGGCATCAAATCAAAAGGCTTTTACGCGGTGAACGGTCTACCCGACGGGAGGCCCTAGTCACACGACATTTATTTATTTACCAAAATAGTCGCAATTCCTCAGGGTTGGGAACATGACAGACGTGACGCGAATAAACCGTTGACGTCTCTACAATCAGCTCGTTGGAGGAAGAAAAACATGTTTCGAACTCACTCAGGTGCCTCAAACACGAAATCACTTTAACAGCCTGAGAGAACAAATCCCACACTTGCAGTCGCGAATCCAGTAACTCAGAGTGCCTATGACAAATTCAAGTCCCAACAGAGGTCGTTAAATTAGTTCTCCCTGCGTAATGCGATGAGGCGGTGTTAATACTGGTGGGAAATATTTCTATCCGAACCAACACGTGCTGTGCTGGTTGCTACTACCGTTTCATTCCCTCTTCTATCGCATAGCACCTCTTTCATCAGTGATCCAACCAATTCGTGGCTTAGGAGGCGAAGAAGCATCACGAGAAACTGGCCGCATGACTGACGGTAGGTTTGGATACTGAATAGCATGTTTTGATTTTGTAGAACACCTTTTCTCTTTGGTCAAGCGGAAACAGCAGTCAGTGGCTTGAGCATTATGTCTGCACCACACCATTGACACCATAAATGGCACTGTTGTTCGACAACACTGCAGCCACTTACACATCTTACACATGTGCCACAACATAAATGGGGAGCAAACGGCTTATCTTGGTTCCCATCCCTGTGGCGAAAATTCACTCTGTATGCCATCTTGACTACAGAAGTAAGATTACGCCCTTGGCTTTTCACTGTACGCTGAGCACTGAGGTGATAGAGTCATGGGATAGCAATATGCACATATACAGATGGCGGTAGTGTCCCCTACTTAAGGTATAGAAGGGTAGTCATTGCCGGAGCTGTTACTTGTACTAAGGTTGAAACGTCCCCTTTGAACAATTTATACAGGACTGTGCTAAACCTGACACACACTATTTTTTTTGCGCAACGCAATCTGACTTTCAAAAATCCCTATAAAAGAATGGCCCTGACTAACATTAACCTATACGTTTCACAAATCACTTACCTCACAAAAATCTTGGTTACTCGAACTACTGCAATACAGCGAGCACCACTACTGCCAGCCAAATAAAAGATTCAAACTACGGAAGGCACTAACTACTGATAGGGATAGTTAGCAAATGAAAGATATTAATAGAGAACAAACAATGTATTTACCTTAATAGTCATAATATATATATAGCAGTTCATGACAAATTACAAAACTCCGCCATCTCTCTCCCCACATCCACCACTGCTGGCGGCTCACCTCCAACTGCGCAACGCTACGTGCTGTTCACAGCCAGCTGCCTAACACTACAATGGCGAGTATTACAACAATGCAAAGCAGCCACAGATTGCACACAGCACAGCCAGTGATTTTCATACAGAGTTGGCGTTACCAATAAGAAAACCTAAACAGCCTACTTACAAGGTGATTCGTGTGAAAAGGTGTTTGACGTGGTTATGGCCGACGGAACAGGCGTTGAACGCGGAATAGTACTCGGAGCTAGACGCACCGGACACTCCATTTCGGAAATCGTTAGGGAATTCAACATCCCGAGATCCACAGTGTCAAGAGTATGCCGAGAATACTACATTTCAGGCATTACCTCTTGCCACGGACGAAGCAGTGGGCAATGGCATTCACTTAATGATCGAGAGCAACAGTGGCTGTGTAGAGTTGTCAGTGCTAACAGACAAACAACACAGCATGAAATAATCACATAAATCAATGTGGGACGTACGGTGAACGTATCCGTCAGCGCATTGCCGCGAAATTTAGCGTTAATGGGTTATCCCAATGGACGCGAGTGCCTTTTAAAACAGCACGACACAGTCTGCAACGCCTCCCCTCGGTGCATGACAGTATCGATTGGACGCTAGACGTCTGGAAAACCGTCGCCTGGTCAAATTAGCCCCAATTTCAGTTACCAAGACCTGATTGTAGGATTCGGTTGTGCGTAGACCCCACGAAGCCATGGACCCAAATTGTCAACAACACTGGTGGCGGCTGCATAATGGTGTGGTCTGTGTTTACATGGAATGGACCGGGTCCTCTGGTCCAACCGAACTGATCATTGACTGTAAATTGTTATGTTCGGCTACTTGGATGCCATTTACAGCCATTCATGGACTTCATGCTCGAATCCTGCCTCGGGCATGGATGTGTGTGATGTCCTTAGGTTAGTTAGGTTTAAGTAGTTCTAAGTTCTAGGGGACTGATGACCTCAGCTGTTAAGTCCCATAGTGCTCAGAGCCATTTGAACCATTTCTGCAGAGGACTTCCAAAGACTTATTGAGTCCATGCCATGTCGGAGTTGCTTCACTACGCCGGACAAAAAGAAGGTCCAACACGGTATTAGGAGGCATCCCATGACTTTTGTCACCTTAGTGTATATTCCCTACATACGTAACAAAATATATTGGGATTGGAAATTTCTGACTGAATGTACTCGGACACCACGAACTTAAGATAACCACAACACATAAAACAGTAGTAACTGCCATTACAGTGTGGCTCCAACACTCTTTCTTGGAAACTGCATGAAAGCTCATTAGGTGGCAGTACAAGGCAGAATTGTGATTTCTAATTAAGACAGCTAACACTGGACGAGTAAACACAGAGATCAGAACAGAAGTAGAAAATAAAGTTTCACTGTTTCATATGAGCTGAAATTTATGTCGATTGAATTGAAGTATATTTTCGTAACAGAGAAAACGTCTGATACCCAGAAGAAACTGTATGTGATGGAAAAAAATAAAATCATATCCGTATTCAGCATACTAAATTAGTCATAACGCTCATTTTCATCCAGAGGACAAAAGTGTGTTGTGCCCTGTAGACCGATCGCTCTCCATAGTATCAAATATTTAATAAAAATTGTAGCGCAACGGATTAATGATAGGAAAATGATGGCACCTGCAAGTATGAGGCATGGCTGCTGCACTTCACAATAGATACTGAAAAGGGGATCATCTAACTACTACGGGAAAGACAGGCATCGTGCAAATCACTTACGGAAAGACAGATTCGCGATGAACACACAGTGATTGTTTGGGTGCACCAGAAGAACGGAAATTTGCTACATACAAACATCACTGGTGGGGTCATGAACGAGCCCTCAGTCACACCAGAAAAGCATAAAATTCGTGGATCCCTAACAACGCCCCTACGAACGATCGATAAGTCTCATACTCCGCTCGCCTAAGCTGCACCATACTCTGCATACTGTAAAAAGTTGGGAGTGCCGTGATCGGCTGGTCTCTACAACAAATCCGCTGCTATTGCGGAAATTTCCCTTCTCTACATCTGTGTGTGAAATGTTCTTCTCAACCTCTGGGGGTGCCTCCCTCGAGATCTACCGCCGAAGTGTTTTACTCAGAATCCCTAAGCGAAGTGTTACACTCCGAAAATACTTCTCTCTCCTTTCCCCTGTTCCAATGAAAAGGTTCTGCAAAATGCTGATCAATGATACTGTTGTTAAGAAAGTAACTGACTCTCCATTGGGAAAAGTGTTTACAATGTTAACAAACGTCTAACTCATGTGTACATAGTTCTTAAGTAATTCTGTCTTACACTCCCATACTTGAGTTTTTAACCCCAACCAAGTCTGAATGGTCACGTACCTTAAACATGGCTGAATTCGTCAGTCAATTGAGCAAAACTTTTTCGTTACATAAATACAAAGTGGAAGCATTGGTTAGCTATGCTTGTACTGCAGAGCTAAGCATCTAGTTCTTTGCAGTTGCTTCTGTAACCAACTCACAGATTATGCGTGAAAGATGGGCGTTTAAATTATTTTTCGAACTAGTAATAAGCTTCGTCTTCATCCTTTGTGTTGCGCCTGCGTCATTGACGCTGAAGTCCACCAGTTCGTCGGTCTATTACTCGCACTGATACAATTTTTTCGTTAGATGTCTCTTTCTGTTTGTGTCCTGAGTCGAATTTCATATGCCATTAACGATAACTAATTTGAGGTTTCTCACTTAACGCCTTAATCTACTTTGTTACAGAGTAAGGACACCCAAACCCATTTTCATACAAGATACAGTATGACGTTGATCTTGGTTCGTAGGCGTGTTTACCTCAGCTCGGTGTGAATTCACTCCGAACCAATCCAAGAAATACATTGAAGGAAGATTTGTGTTTATCGCCTGGATAATGTCGAAATCATTGGGGACTACCCACTTGGTTCGTGGAAGAAAATCGCGGCTGAGGGAGAGGTAGCATATTTAAGAAATGAGTTAAGCATTTTCCCGGAGTTAATTAGACAAACCACGAAAATCTGAAACAGATGGAAGCCTAGTCGTTTAACCACTGCACTGCCACGTTCCGTCTGTGAGAAAATGAATCTACTGCTTGATTTTCAGATTTTCCACCAACGCACAGAGACTGAGAACGAAATTCATCGAATAGTTTACTTCTCTAAAGGTGGTGTTACGTTTTGTTCACACTAAATAATTTTTACTCAGTACCTATTTAATTCCAGATTATCAGAAAACATACACTATTGAAGTATTTCCTGAATGAGAATTTCTTCACATTGATTGTTATTCTTGAAAGCACTCTTGGAGTGATGATGAATCGACTGCACCAGCATCCGAACACTTTCCGCTCTATCGATGCAAAATTATATCTAATTGTCGTGTCAGTTTACAGAGCCAGAATTATGGTGGTACGCGTACAATATTTACAGTGTCCTTTTTTTTTTTTTTTTTTTTTTTTTTTTTTTTTTTTTTTTTTTTTTTTTTTTTTTTGAGGATGATGGTAGTCTTTTAAAGGTTTTTCTTGATGTGAGAATAATAAGAGTTCCTTTTCAAACTTACCGTTTTTGCATTGAAATCATACCTAGGAGGTGTCATAAATCAAATGAGAAACGTCTTCTTTAGGCACAAACGACGGTGAAAACAATATGAGTAAAGTAACTGCCTTTCGTCTCACCGCAACACATAACAGTGTCAGTAACATCAGACGTTTCGTAGTTCATACGGGATACAGAAATAGCAGCAATCGATGAGGCACACTAAATACTTAGAAGAAGAACAAACAACGTATTCGAATCTGCTACAGCCCTTTGTGCACCAGTACACCACGCTCTAGCGTTAAACGCAAAATCAACATGTTGTAATAGATACATTAACAAAAATAATGCTCTCTCACAATTCGGAAGTAAGATCTCAAAAACTTCGAGAAATAAAGTGTAATGTCGTAGCATCCGCTAGAGCATCGGAGCAGTTATGCAGAGATATTCGCAATGGAATAACACTTGACGATACAAGGCCACATAAGAAAATAAAGCACTGAGTATTGTTTTACATAAGGATATTGCCATTCGCCAACTTTATTCGATGACATACGCATAAAACAGAATGAAGATAGGTAGCAACACCAATAAATGCCACTCGCGGCACTGTATTCCTCGCAGTCTATCTGACCATGACAGGCTTCCTTTAAAAAGCATTTATAACCCACTACCTACCTGTTCATTAAGCTAAGCAGAAATTATACCACATCTAAATATAAAATTCGAATACGGCAAACACATTGTTGCTGTAGTTGTTGTGATCTTCAGTTCGAAGGCTGTTGATGCAACTCTTTACACTCGTACACCTTTGAAAACCTATTCAACTCTGCATAACTACTGCAATCTACTTTTGCTCCAGTACCTTCAGGATCGCAGGAGCTCTGCATAAAATACAGTATACTGTAGGCACGGAAAGGCGAATCCTAACCAATTGCTAGTGCCCTACAATCGTTGCAGCAAATGTACCCAGCAGAGAAACTAGTCCATCTTGTACATGACCAACTGTACTTCCCACAGTGGCGGAGAAAGAAGGTGTCACTCTGCTGGGTATCAGGCAACGTGAGAATTTGGGGAAAAGAGAAACCCGACGAAACTGCCAAGGAGGCTAGCAGGACCGTCATTTTGCCGGTGCATCGCAGGTACCTACCATCGTGGGAGGAGTGTGGCTGGCAGTGACGGACAACACACTGCGGCTGGTGAAGCCAACTGTCAGGCCGTGGAAATACTCATGGCGGTCGCTGCGGCGCGATGAGGTGGTGCTGACCCGTCTCTGTCCTCTCATACATGACTTTTACTCCAGATAGAGAACACCGCTGCCCGCGATGCCAGTGGCGTGAAAGTCAGTGTACCACACATTTTCAATGAGCGCATTGTATTTTGTGACAATCGGACATCTATTTTCTCTGATGACCTGCCGAGTGTGGTCAAGCTTTTAAAATTTGATGATATCTGCACCCTGGCCTAAGCTTTTAGGGGGAGGTTTTAGTGTGTTACAGAGTGGCTCACTCATCCCCTTTTATTCCAGCGATCAGCCAGCCGCACGTATCTTCTGTCATCTTTTAATTCTTTCCACAGCTTTTTCCCTTTCTAATCTGTGTTAGAGTTTACAACGTGATTTTCGTTCTGTGTGTGTGTGTGTGTGTGTGTGTGTGTGTGTTAATTTTGAGGACTTTCTGTACATTGTTATTCTCAGTTCCCTTCTGATTATAATAATTTTACGATCTTCCTCCACACTTAGAATCATTACATTTTGGTACTGGTGCCAAAAACCTTGCTGTCGCACGCCCAAACACCTTTCCCTTAATCATCTTCACCGTCATCATCATCTGCACTGATGATGCATACATTAGCCAAGCGTTGGTTTCTACGTCTTTCACCCCCCCACCCCCCTCCTCCCACATTTACCTTCATTACCAGCTTAAGGATTTATTGATGCCTCAAAAAGTGTCTAATCAGCTTAATCCTTTCCTTAGTCGGCTTTTTTTACTCAAATCGATGCAATACTTCATTAGTTACTCAATCTGCTCATCCAATCTTAATGGTCCTTCTGTGACACCACTTCTGTGACACCACATTTCTGTGCTGTTTATCACCCACATTTAACTACCACATACCCGTAGCGCTAGATTCCAGATAAATTCCTTAAGAGAAGACTTTCTTAGATTTACATTTATATTCAGTGTTGACATATTTTTCTTTTCTAAAAAGGCTTTTCTCACTATTGACAATCATCATTTTATATCCTTTTTACTTCGACAGTTCTCAATTGTTTTGCTACCTAAATAGTAAAACTCATCTACGAGCTTTCTTCCTAATCTAAATCCTTTAAGTACTGCCTGATTTAATTCGACTACAGTTGATTACCTTTGTTTTACTTTTATCAGTACTCATACTAGAAACTCTTTTAAACAGCGAGTACTTCATTTCTTTTGTTCAACTACCATGAACTCTTCTGCTGTCTCAAAAGAGTTGCAATGTCATTAGTAAATATGAAAGTTTTTACTTGTTCTCCCTGAACTTTAGTTTTTCACCTCCAAATTTCCTTCACTATTTGCCCTATTTTCAGATTGAATGACATCATGGATAGCATATAACCCTTATCTTCTTCTCAATTACTGCGTCGTTGTCATGTCCTTCATCTTTTAGGACTGCAGTCTTGCTTCTGGACGAATTGTGGAGAACACCTCACTCAGTGCATTTTATTCGTAATAGCTTTACAACTACAACGAGTGAAAAGAGACTATAAGACAAAAACATATATCTGAATAATATTATCCTACATCAAGTAATACGTTTTAAATATTTTCAGTACAGTGTTAGATACTACATAAATACTGAAAACAAATAGATATTCTCAGAAGTGAAAGGACGATTGCAACAATATCTGTGTACGTTTCGGGGGGAAATGGATACAAAATACCAAGATTTAATGTAGAACTTTGGTACGAAATGAAGAGCTGTACGTAGTGCGATATAACTGGCATGGTCAAGTTCGCCGCTATAAACAATAAAATTAAAGACCATGCATAAAAACAGCATTAGTGCTGTTCACGTGTAGGTTATTATCGCTTTTGAGAGTCAACCGAAGGCGATAAGGAGAGCGAAGCGACCAAGAAAAAAACTAGATCAACGAACTGGAAGAAGCAAGAGTACCTAATAAGTGATGAAATAATGACAATGAAAATGCCTGCCATTACGCAATCATTAACACATGCACGCAACGTGTTACTTCAGGTCTGACCAAGCGAGGGTGCATAGCGATTAACAGAACAGATTTGTAGTCGAAGGTAACGGATACCAAATTCTTCATCCGTTCATCTCGGATGTACCTAAATGCTTTACACAACTGCTACGATAATAGTATAAGCAACTCCACTGTCCTTCCATTCCCCCATCAATGTCCAACTGAGATGTACTATGACCTAAACGATCTCATTATAGGCGGAAAAATTAAACCCTGACTTTCCTGTGTATATCTTTGATGTAGCGGCGTACCTGGGAAGCGTAAAGTCGTAGGATTTAATGCCGTTCGGACAATGGATTTTTCAGTCTGCCTTTAAATCAGTCGTTACTTTACAATGATGTGGAAATTCGCCAGCAACGACTTGTGGTTCGGATTCTACGTTTAACTGTAGGTTTCCTTCCACCGATAGAATTAATGGGGGAGATTAGGAATACGTAAGTCGCTGCAGTGGTGTCCAGTTGTAAGACAGGAACCAGACCATTGAGTCACAACAAATCGTTATTATTTCATTCCCGAGATTAAATTTCTGTAAAAGTCACTTTACTCTTCTAAAACGATATCTAACGGTGTTTTTATTTTCTCTCCTCACATTCAGTTTTACTTGACCTGAAAACTGAAGACGCTAACCCCAAAAATGTTTCAGTAGCTGGTGGCCTACAAATTGTAACTATTTGTAGACCCTTATACTGAAAAACAAAAATGAAGAATCACAATCTTTATGTAGTCGGTTATAGTGGTGCTACATCACCATCGAAAATTTAAAATTTTTAATTTTTCGTTATTTGTGTACAATTACAGCCTTAATGTTCAAAGATAACCTAAGCAAAGGTGAATAACTTGTCCGAGTTTTAGAAAATATAATTGTAACATTTTATCTATAATATCGACGTTGATATACGTACACTCTAAGACAAAAAAAGCTACATGTACACACAAACAAGTGATTATAATTTGTCAAATCTATAGTTTTTGGAATAGGTTGTCATGTTTTTAAGAAGTTATTTATAAGGTATTTTCGGACGTCATAGTGATAACCACACACAAATACCGACATGGTAACTATTTTTTGTGCTTTGTTGAAATCTGTTTCAACTGAAGCTGTCTACATAAATAAAGTGATTCATCGTAGCAGTTACTGGTGGTTCAGTATGACTTTCGATTGTAAAGTAGTTTTTATTAATATGAAGAATGTTCCATTACATCTGTTTACCCTCTCAAACATTTCTGGAGTTCTTGACTTTACATAAACAAAAGCCAGACAGTAAAATCTATTCGAAGGGAAACATAACTATTTTAATGGCTTGTTGACTGTTGCTGTGACTCTTGACTCTGACCAATAATTTTAAAAAATGGAAACGGTAACTAGACACTGTTCTTCATTTTTTAAAACGTAACATAAATCGTTGCGAAGCATATTCTGGATCGTCAAGTCAGGTGAAAGTATCATAAGTGCAACCTGGACTACCATTCCGTTGCCGTAACCTATCATATATATATATATATATATATATATATATATATATATATATATATATATATATATATATATATATATATATCACAAAAATTAATTACATTTCTTTCACAATTGCTGCACATACCAGTCGGAGAAGTAGAATCTGACATCTGACTGGATGTCAGTATTGTGATGGGACATACGGCGTAAGAAGCCGCTTAGTGTTGATGAAAACTTTTGCATTAGCTTATAATAACAATGCTTATAATAAACCGCTATGTTTTAAAGACAACTTCCGCCGCTGCACTGTCATTTTCCAGGGGCGGCTAATGAACTGCACAAAGTGACCGCCTGGTAAATTCCAAGCGAATAAGAAAATTAGCCTCCCGCTTATCTGGACGTTTAGAGTATTAAGCAGCAAGACGTTCGGTTTCTCAATTCGGTGTTTACGTTTGAATGACCCGAAAAAAACTGGTTGGGCACCATCCGGACGACGAAAAGAAACGGTTTGTCGGCTTGTGCGCTGCGCTATCAGAGCGTTAATCTCGGGGGACTGAGTATCCCACCTGAATTCTCATCAGAGTAACAGGCTCGGCGCCTCATAATTGAGCCATTGTTCACGAAATGCGACGGCGGATCATATCAGCCGGGTTGACTCACTCTGTTACACGAGTTTTTAGTTAATCCCTCGCCCCGACAGCCAAGCGAGCCTATTATGCACTCTGCTTCTGCATAATAAGTCGTACCGTCCTGGCATTACCCCAGGGGGATAATAACTGCTTTAATGACTTAAATGGTTCGTTGAGTACTTCTAGCTACATATGGGGCAACAGGAGTTCATACTGGAAGGAAGAGCCTGAATTTGCAGCAATCTTTAGACGCATTAACTTGCGTTTTTCACGAAAGAGACTTGAGTGACAGCATATAAGCGTTTTCCGACTATAATTCAGTGTTACTCTGTGACCTATGCAGTTATGTTCAACATGGTGTTTTCTGTTCATATTTAGCCATTCTAAGCGCGTTACTTACCAATTTACATACTGACTACAGCCAACAGTTACGTTGTGGAGCAGTGGGACAAATTTCCCGTCCAGCCATCCATATGAAGTTAGTTTTCCGTGGTTTTCCTTAATTTATTAATACGTATACGTATTCAAATACAGAGGTATGTAAACAGGCAGAATGCGGCGCTGCGGTCGGCAACGCCTGTATAAGACGACAAGTGTCTGGCGCAATTGTTGGATCGCTTACTGCTGCTAAAATGGCAGGTTATCAAGATTTAAGTGAGTTTGATCGTGGTATTATAGTCGGCGCACGAGCGATGGGACACAGCATCTCCGAGGTAGCGATGAAGTTGGGATTATCCCGTACGACCATTTCACGAGTGTACCGTGACTATTAGGAACCCGGTAAAACATCAAATCTCCGGACATCGCTGCGACAGGAAAAAGATCCTGCAGCAACGGGACCAACGACGACTGAAGAGAATCGTTCAACGTGGCAGAAGTCCAGCCCTTCCGCAAATTGCTGCAGATTTTAATGCTGGGCGATCAACAAGTGTCGTCGTGCGAAACAAGAAACGATACATCATCGATATGGGTTTTCAGAGCCGAAGGCCCACTCGTGTACCAATGATTACTGCACGACACAAAGCAGTACGTCTCTCCTGGTCTCGTCAACACCAACATTGAACTGTTGATTGCTGGAAACTTTTTGCCTGGTCGGACGAGTCTCCTTTAAAATTGTATGTGGGGCGTGTGCAGTTGGAATGATATGGGACTCCTGATACGTCTAGATACGACTCTGACAGATGACAGTACGTAAATATCCTGTCTGATCACCTGCATCCATTCATCACCATTGTATATTCCGGCGTCTTGGATAATTCCAGCAGGACAATGCGACACCCCACATGTCCAGAATTGCAACAGACTGGCTCCAGGAACACTCTTCTGAGTTTAAACACTTCCGTTGGCTACCAAACTCCCCAGACATTAACATTATGGAGCATATCTGGGATGCCTTGCAACGTGCTGTTCAGAAGAAATTCCCCCCCCCCCGTAGTACTCTTACGGATTTATGGACAGCCCTGCAGGATTCAAGGTGTCAGTTCCCCAGTTCCCTCCACCAGTACTTCAGACATTAGTCGAGTCCATGCGACGTCGTGTTCTCTTCAGTGCAAAAGGAACTGTCCATTGCCAACTTCTGTTCTGTCCGAAATGACCTCGACATAGACGTGATGTTAAACCTTAATCTTCATTTTCCTTTAGGTTTCAAAACAGTTCAATCACACTACAGTGACTGTAGCGACCACCGCTATATATGTGCCTCCTGCTCAACTTATAACAGACAAAAAATCTAATTTTTCTTCAAAAAAATTTTTCAGCAAGTTTCTTTTTTTTTGTTTAACGAGAAAAATGTTTTACAAATAACCTGTTATTCATTTTTTTCCCGCATGATTTCTTTTATCCACGCAATATCCGTCTAAAATTAGAGTTTAGTGAGATGGAAATCTTTTGTTATAATTATAGGCAATAATGACACTGCACTGCAGCAGTAAACGCGAACTCGTTAAATTAATATTACCACTTTTTGGACAACTGCTTCACATAAAACGTTTATCATTTGTAGATGCACCTATGTGAGTCTGATGAGGATTTTATTTCTCCTCCGACATCTGCCTTTTTTTTCCATAGCGTTGAAATCATAATGAAAAGAGTGGGGCGGACGACGCTAACGTTGAGAAAAGCCAAGAAGTGACACGATCTAAGGGTGTCGGATTCAGAAGAAGGAGTTCGACAAATCGCTAAACGGTGCCACACTGAAACTGCAATAAAAATTAAAGGCTGAAACACAAAATCAATATTTCAGCACAATTTTAATTTTCTTTCCCTTTATGAATTAGTTTACGTTCCCAAGTAACAGCGAATGGAAAAGTGTATTCAGGCATTATAGCCGTTAACTATGTACCTGCTAACTTTGGCTAAAATAGTATGAGTGCTGCAGGTAACCCATCATACTATCCGCAGTCCAAGTTAGACGAACTGTATGTCGTACAACTAAATGCAATGCAAATGAAAAATGTACGAAATTACAAAATCACACTTCCCACAGAAGTACCAAGTTCTGATTACTATAAATGAGTTATTGAATAGCACCTAATTAAAAGTCAACCAATTAATACCCCACAGGGCGTGATGTAAGAACCCATAGTTTGACCGAGGGCATTGGAGAACACACAGGGAAAGAAAATCAGTCAAGAGTTGAATCATTTTGCGGAACTATAGTTAAACGTAATCAGCATGCAAGATAAAAAGCTCACCTGCCGGTTGAAATACGTCCTGCTTAACAATATTTTCCTGCATTATTTACTTATGACGGCCAAGAATGTTTGGAATTTATTCTTTGTTATTGGTGTTGTAGCATAATGGTAAGTGAAACTATCCCTGCGTTTCTTGTCGGTTGCTTTTATCATCGCTCAACCAAAGGAATTCCTGAATTAATTTGTTGGGTGGGTGAATACATCCTACACAGCATTATGAAATTTTGGCTGAGTGGATAATCACTGAAAGCCGTTTGCTAAGAGTGGTAGTGCTGCTTTATGAAAGGGAATATTTGGGATTTTTTGATTACGGGGATACACTTTCACCATTTGCAGGTATATGCCGATGAGTTCCCATAGGATTAGCGTGTTGGTCCATGTTTGGAATGCCGTAGAGTGATGATTCTGCTGGGCATGGGTTGGACAATTTGTTGGTAGGTTTCTGAAGGTATAGTGTACCACATATTTATGCACACGTCGTGCCATACTCGTAGATTACGAGCCTGTAGTATATGATCGCAGAGCTGGCGCACGATAGCGTCCAAAATGTGTTCCATTGGTTTCAGACTAGGCTAATCCGCCGCGCGGGGTAGCCGGTAGGTCTGAGGCGTCATGTCGTCGTCGTCCCCCCCCCCCCCCCCCCTCGGAGGTTCGAGTCCTCCCTCGGGCATGGGTGTGTGTGTAGCATAATTTAGGTTAAGTTACATTACGTAGTTTGTAAGCTTAGGGACCGATGACCTCAGCAGTTTGGTCCCATAAGATCTTACCACAAATTTCCAAATTTCCTAGGTGAATCTAATGTCAAAGTCATCAACGTGAGTTCACTATCGTGCTCCTCAAACCATTCTCTCTTCAGTCTTATGACATGGACAGTTACCTTGCTGGATGACGCCATTGCCGTCGACGAAGATTTTAAGCATGAGGGGATGCAGATGGTCAGAAATAATATTCACAGAGTCTAAAACTACTTTGGTGCCTTCGATTCCTACCACAGGTCCCATGGAAGTCCAAGTGAATAGAACACTATCCCCAATGGCCTGTGCCCGTGGCGCGGTACATGTTTGGAGCTGCCGTTTGTCTGGATGGCTCTGAGCGCTATGGGACTTAACTTCTGAGGTCATCAGTCCCCTAGAACTTAGAATTAATTAAACCTAACTAACCTAAGAACATCACACACATCCATGCCCGAGGTAGGATTCGAACCTGCGACCGTAGCAGTCGCGCGGTTCCAGATTGTAGTGCCTAGAACCGCTCGGCCACTCCGGCCGGCGTTTGTCTTGATGACGGCGCGCTGGGACACGGCCACAGCTCTGATGGAGTAAGAAAACCGATTCGTCCGACCAGGCGACACGTTCCCATTGATTCTAGGCCCGGTTTCGATGATCCCGTGCCCACTTCAGTCGCAACTGGCGATGTAATTGATTCAACATAGGGGTCGTCTGCCGCAGTCCCACGTTCAACATGGTGTTCTGAATGATGTACTCAGAAACATGCTTGCACCAACATCGCACTCTGTTGTCACATCTTCCAGAGATTGCTGCCTGTTCTGCCTTGCATAATGGGCAAGCCTTCTAACTCCGCGTTCTGTGACAAGGTACGAACGTCTACTCTTGGTTGCACCACCCTGCAACATTTTCCATATATTCTCACGACAGTAACAAGCGAGCAGACGACCATCTTCGTCGTTTCGGAGACGATCTTTCCCAGCCGTCGGCCCTTTGTCAAAGTCGCCTATGTACGGATCTGCCCACTTGCAACCCTGTTGTAGTTAAAATGATACCCCGTCCGTCTCTGCTCCGCTTACACACTTTCCTTACTCCGTCGCGTGTCCACAACACCTCCGAGCGTTATTCAATGGACAGTGGTGATACAGTTTGGGCTTATCAGCGTATAATCCAACAAATGCCACAGGAAGTAATCAATGGATAAAAAAACGGTTAAAAGTGTGAGAGAAGTAATTAGATGATAGAATCCTAGTAGAGACTGTGTTCCGCTACCTTTCATCAAGTTGTTGTTACGACTAGTGAGAGAAATTTACATGCAACGTGGATAGCAGTGACATATGGTTCTGAAAGGCATTTAGGAGTATCATCGTATGGTATTCCATCAAACCTACTGATCGCAAAAATTCTTAGAAGGGCTGCTGGTGTTGTAATTGCAAATAATTTATTGTCAGGTACAACCATACTAATTTCAAATGAAATGACCAGTTTTGGGTGACATTACTCACTTTCGTCCACACAAAACCGGTAAGTCATACTTAAGCAATTTAGTTAATGGAATGTATAAAACTGCGCTAAAATGTCTGCAATTGCTGTATTGTATGACACAGATGTGATTCATATACAACAAGTACAATTATGAAAATGGTTTGCATAAAGCACTTATATATGCTCTTTTAAAACTTCTATTGTAATATGTCAATAGCAAAAGGGTAGTCAGTGATATCAGGGGATTGGCTTTAATACAAGGTGACTCAGCTGCCCCTTCTGCTGGATTTTATGCAACCTGCAACACCTTCAAATACCATGTACAAGATTTTCATGTTCTCTTGCTCGCTATAATCCTACAGCAAAAATAAACGGGAACTTTTTGTAGTAAACTTGATGTAGTTAAATTTTGTACTTGGATGCGTTTTCGCTACCGGCCGTAGTTTTCCAATTATTCAAGAAAAACGTAAAAAAGTGACCTTCAGACACGTTTTACTTGAATAAATCTAAGGTGCGGCCCCAGTACAAAATTTAATTACATTGGACTTCCTAGGAAAATTCGTGGCGAGTGAGAACATATGAAAATGTTACAGGTGATATTTGAAGGCATTGCAGGCTGCATATAACCCAGCGGTAAGTGCAGCTGAATCTCACTATGTACAGGGCCCTCCTCATGTAGATAGAGTTTTCACAAGTCCCGTTAAAGGCTTATAAAGGCTGTAGAGGGGACTTAGTAGATAAATTTTTAATAAGGAACCCGTGTTCGGAAATCTATATTTTGGATGTAAAATATGTTTGAAGGTAGGATCACTTATAAATCACCCGCTTCACAGCACACACACAGCGGAGACAATGCCCTCTGACCCACGTTCTCTACACCAGCCCACGGCAAGGGCGGTACTTCGAGTACTCAGCATCTGGTTCGCTTCTGTCTGATGAATGACGATCTCCTCACAGACGAGAGTACAGCATGTCTCTGGAGCACCATTGTCAACGCTGCTACTTGCGAACTTAGCAATTTCTTGTAGTCGCTGTTGTAGTAGGACGAAATTGGTATGTGATGTCATAATTACAACAGGTACTGATGACGGTGTCCTAAGTTTATGTGCGTAACGTGAAGCAGGAGATCTCAAAGTTATTCGATCTTCAATTTCACTCTGGAGTGCAAAACCCTAGGACGAAAGTACCTACCACATGATGTGTCACTGCCAAGTGACATAGCTCGCTGAAACTTGGACCACGTCCAGAAAGACCTGCTACAATATAGTACAGGAAGTAACTGAAAGAAATACGCAATGAAACAAAAATGACACGTTTATTCAAAGACGTTAATTACACGAAGTCATCACGATTCATGGTATCCCCATGGACATTCAAAAAGGTGGTATATGACGGCCACGGGGGCACTGTATGTTCCGCAACGTACTGGCCACTAGACTTAGGGATTTCCATTCCGCAACCAGAGTGATTGACAACTGACGGATGGCTGCTGGTTTATGAGGACGTTCTGCAATACGTTTCTCCAACGCATCACACACGTGGTCTGCGGGATTTAAACCTGGGGAACGGGTAGGCCTGCGCTGTTCGACGGGGTCGCGCATTATCATCAGCAATAAAAAAAAACAGACAAGCGCGAGTACGGCTCGCCCTCTTAGGGTTCCGTGCGAACGTAATTATGCGTACAAGTGAATCAAGAGGAGAGCTACATGCTTTGAGGGGTAGCAGTATTAGTGATTCTTTAAGAAAAAAAGAAAACTTAAAAGCTTCTTATCGACGCATGTCCTATTCCGAATGGTTTCTGAGATAGAATTTAATATCACTTTTTTACGGTTTTCTTATGTAACTCGAAAACCGCACCGTCCAGCGAAAACGCTTCGCTGAACAAAATTCAACTACACTAAAGTTCCTACAAAAAAGGCCCTAACAGAATATTCGGCATCTCGCGCTACGCGCATGCGCTGTAGCTTAAGTAGTTTTTGTAGTCCAGATTGGGGTTGTTTCCTGTCTTGATAAGCCCCAAGTGTCCTTGAAACCCGATAGTCAAGGGAAGGCAGGATTCGGTTACGATTGTCGACGGGGCCGTAATCAATTACTATTGGTTGCCTTTTACGGTTACGCACAATTTATTTAAAACCAGTAATTCAAGACTCAACAATAAATAAAAAATACCGCACGTTATTAATGAAGAAATAAACAACTGTGTAAATAATAGTGTTTTCAGTGAGTTACAATTTAGTAAATCACCATTAAATACAGATACAGCAGATAATGTTTCAAAAACAAGCCACTGTGATCTGGGCAAGAAGGCCTTACAAGCCAGGAATGGAAATAAATTAAGAATTGTTTAAAGCTCGCTGCATCTTACAAATTAGGTATTGAAACATTGAACGCAAGTCACCACAAACACAGTAGAAGGCATTAGACGCCAGAAATGGCAGTAAATAAGGTTTTAAAGGCTTACTGCGTAAATACAAATGCCAAATTAGATTTTTCAGGCAAGTGACCACAACCACGGATGAAACCCTTACACGCCAGGAACGGCAATTATATAAAAAATTTGGAAATCTGCACACCTGAAAATACGCACATGGAGAAGGAGTACAGTGTCACAATAACGTGGACCAGTCAGTGCACTGTACCATATTTGAAGAATTGGAGGTCAGTTCACCCATGCATCATTGTGTCAAACCATCAAAAGGAGCATCTTCTACAATGTTGCTGGGCACGTTACTTGTTTCCTCGTCTTGCCATATGAGGGTACGTCTACCATTCTTGAACATGACCGCTTTGATGATCCAGATGTTATGGCGTGGGGGGACATAAAGTTGGAAGGGCGTACTGACCTCCATAATGCATGAACATAGGCAATTTACCTTTCAAATTTACAGTAGTGTGCGGGGCACTCCGGAGGTTGAGTGAGTGGTGATGAGTGGTCGTGGGGCCCAAGGAAAACTCTGTTAGCACTTACAAAGAGCTTTATTGATACATGGCGTAGCGAGACAGGCACGCTTCCCCACACTGACCCGCGCTGGGGCTGCTGTTTGGGAGGCGGCACCCGAGTGGCGCTGCTGCTGAGTTGGCGCCGTGCTCGTCTGAGGCCGGCAGTCTCTACAGGCCACGGACGTTGGCATCAGCGGCACGTCATGTTATGCTGCAATGCTGACTCGTTTTGGAGACCTCCCCTCGGTTCTGCACACGGCCGCAGCGGCAGTATACGGGGTACAATCTACTGCCCTCAAACAGAGGCCGGTTGGCGGCTGGCGTTGTGGTGCCGAGCCCCGCTAGGAATTCACCGTTCAAGCCGGCAGATGCTGACAGCAGATCGACAGGGCCGAGGTACCGTCCCTGGCTGGACATAATGCAGAGGCCAGGCACGGCCCGGTGTCGAAACCATGGTTCCAGTTGGCGGAGCCCGGTCATCGCTGTCCGGACTCGTCTGGATTTGTGATGGTACTGATAGATTCCGGCGATGGCGAGGGATTTCTACCTCAAGAATCACGCTCATTTATATCCATCTAGCGCTAATTTGTTTCACTAAAACATGGCACTTAGTCACTTCACCATAACAAGAGATTTGCTCTTGTGTGTTGCCACCTTCCCACTTGCAACGTGGTTACCGCTGCGTGGCGCCATTTACCGCTGAGTACGGCTACCCTCGGTGTGCAATCCATTTGGGTGTCTATTATTTTCACTCATATGTCGCCACGCTGGCTGTTAATGCAACATTTTGCGGACCTTTAGTGCTTCTTGTTCTTACCTTCGCCCTTCGTTAAAGACTAATAATTTTTTGACCGAAGACTGTGTCGTGGCACTGCATTACAGCGACACTGTAATCCTTGCCCATGTGCGACTTTTCAGGCGGACATTCAGCCCTAACTTCGTTTTTATAGAGGACAATGCGCCGTCGCATCGAACAACAGAGGGCGGAAAGCACTTGGAATGAGAGGATATTTGGCGAATGGACTGACCTACCTGTTCTCCCTACTTAAATCCCGTTGAGAGGGGTGTAAAATTCGTTGAGGCGACGTGTAGCACCAACGATTATACAGCAATTGACAACTACACTGTTGGAGCTATGACATACCCCACCATGAGAACTGCTTACCAACTTTGCTCACACTGCAAAGCATGCATTGCCATCCTTGGTGACCACAAACCGTGAAGAGAGTCCCGTTTTGTAAGTTTGCGGTTACCAGACATCACACATCAGCCCCAATTTTGAAATGCTGCATGAATAGGGACGCAGTTGCACGAATAAGAGCTGCTGCTGAGCGAACCTTATAGCGAGAGGGAGATGCCAACGGAAGCTTTGCTGCACCAGCATCATTCGGAGCCAACGCGAGCAGCCGGCAGTGACGGTACAACAGAACACTGAGTATCGCCGAGAAGAAAGTTGAAACGCTGGATACCACAGAGTAGAATGTTAACCTCCAAAAGTCACAGTGTTTTGGAATGGTCTGAGAGGAAGCACTGGATGACATGCTGTGATAGCCGTTGCCTGGCAGGCATCTGGCAATCAGAGTTTGCTGTTTGACGTAATCAAGATCTGGGGTTAATCTTTGAGCTGTGTTTGTATCTGTTTTGCATGCACCTCTCTCCAGGCTCCAGCACATGCAGGGCTGCCTGTGGCATGGACGATATCGTATTTACGGGGAGCAGACTGTAGTACAGTGCTGTGTACATGCAGTCACTTTTTGTAAGCTTAACTATGTTAATTTTTACTGCTGTGAAAGATGACGTGAATGGCAGCTCACACCAGGTTTTGAGCACAAGGTTTAAGCCGAATTACCAGTTACGAAATACTACCCATTGAATCAAATTGTGTTTGTCTTTCTGATCCAGATGGATATGGGTAATCTTTTGTTAGACATACATCAGCCATCGTCGTAATTCTAATTACTTGGCAGCGTATAATTCAGCAGGTCGATGGTGTTCATTAACTAAAGGTCAATTTCCTGTGTATTGGACATTTTGTGTAGTGTAATTTGGCTCTAATTTTATACACTCAAGAGCGAAAGAAACTGGTGCACCTGCCTAATATTGTGTAGGGCCCCCGCGAGCACGCAGAAGTGCCGCTACACGACGTGGTGTGGACTCGACTAATGTCTGACGTAGTGCTGGAGGGAACTAACACCATGAATCCTGCAGTGCTATCCATAAATCCGTAAGGGTACGAGGGGGTGGAGATCTCTTCTGAAAGCACGTTGGAAGGCATCCCAGATATGCTCAATAACATTCATGTCTGAGGAGTTTGGTGGTCAGTGGAACTTTTTAAGTTCAGAGGAGTGTTCCTGGAGCCACTCTGTAGCAACTCTGGACGTGTGGGGTGTCACATCGTCCTACTGGAATTGCCCAAGAACGTCGGAATGTTCAATGGCCAAGTGATCAGACAGGATGCTTACGTACAGTCACCTGTCAGAGTCGTATCTAGACGTATCAGGCGTCCCATATCACTCCAATTAATCACGCCCCACACCATTTCAGAGCCTCCACCTGCTTGGACAGTCCTCTAGTGACATGCAGCGTCCATCGATTCATGAGGTTGTCTCCAAACGCGTATACAATTTGAAACAAGGCTCGTCCGACCAGACAACATGTTTCCAGTTATCAACAGTCCAATGTCGGTGTTTACAAGCCCAGGCGGGACGTAAAGCTGTTTGTGGTGCAATAATAAAGGTTACACGAGTGGATCTCCGGCTCCGAAAGCCAATATCGATGATGTTTCGTTGAATTGTTCGCACGATGACCCATGTTGATGGCCAACCATTGGAATCTGCAGCAATTTGCGGAAGGGTTGCACTTCTGTCACGTTTAACGATTCTCTTCAGTTGTCGTTGGTCCCGTTTTTGCAGGATATTTTTCAGGCCGCAGCGATGTCGGTGATTTGATGTTTTACCGGATTCCTGACATTCACGCTACACTCGTGAAATGGTCTTAAGGGAAAATCCCCACTTCATCGCTTCCTCTGAGATGCTGTGTCCCATCGCTCGTGCGCTGACTATAAAACCACGTTCACACTCACTTAAATCTTGATAACCTGACATTTTAGCAGCAGTAACCGATTTAACAACTCCGCCAGACATTTGTCTTCTAAAGCCGTTGCCGGCCGCAGACCGTAGTCTGCCTTTTTACATATCTTTTTAATTGAATGCGCATGCCTATACCAGTTTCTTTGGCGGTTGAGTTCATTTACAATGAGTACAGTAGTGTAAACCTAATATCTACTTTTAACATTTTGATTATTATTGATTCTCTTCCGTTGGGTTCTCTCAGTCACCATGGGCTTTTATTATAATCCAATGACCCTTGCATTTGGCTGCAGTTGAGGAAGCATTATCTTGCTAATAAATTTTGTCGTTATTTTGGCTACCCAGGTGATTGCTTTAAAATTTTTCATGTGGTTGTTAAAAAAAAATGTCGAAAGCGTACGTTCAGGCACAGCTCCAGCCAGCGCTACCACTCCCACTACCACCAGTAGAACGGTAGCAGACTGTAGTTGTGGTGTGGTTAGGTGCGAATGACAAATTAAATTGAGGGGTTATTTTCAGTTGTAACGGTTTGAATTCTTAACTTGTTCTGTTCCAGACTGGCTGGAAGGGATGGACCTACATAAAGCAGAGTTGAAATATGAATTGGAAATTAAAGACATCAAGAGAGTAACCGATCACCCGGTTGTCCCACCGGATACACAGCGGGTAGAAGTGAGTGTGCCCATTTCCCACATACGGTTCGGTTTTTACAAGTCTTCTTCTGTAGTAACAGTGTTAGGAATCGTGAACCATCGCATTCTCAGATTTGTAGGGTTTGGTGCGAGTGTTACGTTATACGAACTGTCGCAATGATTTACAAAGCATCAAGGAAACAGAAAAGTTCGAGAAATCTATAGCTCCATTGGGAATCTAATGAATGGTTGCAAGAGCATACGCAAGCACTTTTGAATAAGATTACAGAACGTAATACGGACAGTGAATAATATCATGGGAACGAGCTGGGAAACGGGTAAAGGGTAGTATCCAGGTATGTTGAGCATATGTCTGAAACGTTTACTAAGTTGTCTAACTTCCAGATAGGATTAGTACAGTAAGGAGGTGTTCTGTAAGTAGCGAGGTTATTGAAAATACAGTGCAATCTCTGGAGACCAACAGGATAAAGGAGAGGTGTCAGGATTCAAAGACTTCCAATTTTATCTGTTGTTGGTACCAATAGTCTCTGACCACTTAGAACAGGCGGTGCACGAAGCTGGTTCGTGAGTTCTGCAACAGACACGTCTGTCCACTAGAGCTCGACATAAGTATATAGCTAAATTATACTTTGGGATGTAACTTTCCTGTGAGCACCTGAGGACTACGTCAGCATAATTAAAACAGGCACTCGATGTATGATTCTTCCGTTCTCATAGGAGGAAATTGTTGATAACATTTTGGTAGGAATTTGCCCGACAGATAAGATGCGAATAATGTTTAATACACTACCAAGGAATTTTGTGGAACTGGAACAGCTACTGGATTTTATAAACAAGTAGTACATGTTAGTGTGCATTCGTCAGTTAGTGATAGTGATACTAGAGAGTTATCTGATTACGAATGGAATCATTTGAACCCAGAGCAGCATGAACAGTTGGAGACCTTGCGTGGTGAATTTAGCGGACGTTCTAACTGATCGGCTAGGACTGGTAAAGTGTGGCAAGTATAAAATAGAACTGCCTGATAGTATTCCAGTTAGGCATCCTACTTATCGTCTATCTCTCACAAGAATGTCTTCAGATACTGTCCTCCTAGCAATAAAAATGTTTCACAGTGTATTCCGTTACCGTACTTTTACTCTTGCTTTTTATGGTTTCAGTGGGAAGAGGTGTTCAGAACCTTTGACTTGTTGTTATTGCGGCCTTCAGTCCAGCGACTGGTTTGAGGAAGCTCTCCATGCTACTCTATCCTGTGCAAGCTTCTTCTCAAATGTGTGTGAAATCTTATGGTACTTAACTGCTAAGGTCATCAGTCCCCAAGCTTAAACACTACTTAACCTAAATTATCCTGAGGACAAACACACACACACACACACACACACACACCCATGCCCGAGGGAGGACTCGAACCTCCACCGGGACGAGCCGCACAGTCCATGACTGCAGCGCCTGAGACCGCTCGGCTAGTCCCGCGCGGCAAGCTTCTTCTTCTCCGTGTAACTACTGCAACCTACATCCTTCTGAATCTGCATAGTGTATTCATCTCTTGGTCTCCCTCTACGACTTTTACACTCCACGTTTCCATCTAACAATAAATTGGTGATCCCTTGGTGCCTCAGAATGTGCCCTACCAACCGATCCCTTCTTCTAGTCAAGTTGTGCCACAATTTCCTCTTCTTTCCATCTCTATTTAGTACCTCATCATTAATTAAATGATCTACCCATCTAATCTTTAGCATTCTTCTGTAGCATCACATTTCGAAAGCTTCTGTTCTCTTCTAGTCTAAACTATTTATAGTCCATGTTTCACTTCCATAGGTGGCTACACTCCATCCAAATACTTTCAGAAACGAATTCCTGGCACTTAAATGTGTACCCGATGTTAACAAATTTCTAATCCTCAGAAATGCTTTCCATAGCCAGACTATAGTTTATATCATCACTACGACCATAATCAGTTATTCTGCTCCCCAAATAGCAAAACTCCTTTACTACTTCAAGTGTCTCATTTCCTAATCTAATTCCCTCAGCATCACTTGATTTAATTCGACTACATTCGATTATCCTGGTTTTGTTTTTGTTGATGTTCATCTTATATCCTCCTTTCAAGACACTGTCCATTCCGTTCAAGTGTTCTTCCAGATCCTTTGCTGTCTCTGATAGAATTACAATGTCGTCGTCTAACCTCAGTGTTTTTATTTCTTCTCCATGGATTTTAATTCCTACTCAAAATTTTTCTTTTGTTTCGTTTACTGGTTACTCAATATACAGATTGAATAACATTGGGGATAGTCTACAACTCTGTCTCACTCCCTTCTAAACCACTGCTTTCCTTTCATGCCATCTGGTTTCTGTACAAATTGTAAATAGCCTTTCGCTCCTTGAATTTTATCCCTGCCACCTTCAAAATTTGAAAGAGCCTATTCCAGTCAACATTGTCAAAAGCTTTCTCTAAGTCTACAAATTGTAGAAACGTAGGTTTCCCTTTCCTTACTCTATCTTCTAAGGTAAGTGGTAGGGTCAGTACTGCCTCACGTATTCCAACATTTCTACTGAATCTAAAATGATCTACCCCGATGTCGGCTTCTACCAGTTTTTCCATTCGTCTGTAAAGACTTTGACTTAATCAGACTCATTTTAATTTGCCCTTAAGTGAAGACTCGAAACTAGTAACCGATTTTACAACTGACTGGAACCTTCACGCCATCAGTCCGAACAACAGAGCAACCTTTTTCCTTTTTATTCTACATAATGTTTTCTTTCCAGATTTAAAGTCCAGTTGTGTTTATCACTGTTTGAATGACTTGCCATTTTGAGTCGCGATTTTCAGGAGCACCTAAGCCATGTTAGCGAGGTCTTAAGCATTTGTGAGAGGCTAGATTTACCGACCAACCATCTAAGGCTAAATTTGTCCTGCCAGATATCTAGGACCTATATTGTTTCAAGCGGGAGCTCGTACTGAGAAAAGCCGAACAGAAGTGATTTACACCACCCACTGTTTAAAAATGTGAAGGCAGTGTGTCGCTTCATACGGATGGAGACTTTTTTCTGAAGTACATCCCGAATGTCGTTCAATTAGCACTTAATGAGCCGGTAATATGTTTGAGTAGGGATCGTCTTAGCAGGCATCGTTCACAGCTCCAATGTAAGCTCTTGTAAGTACTCCTGTGCTTGGGAGACCCGAATTTGCGAATACGTTTATCGTCCAGACGGACGTTTTGACGTCTTGTGTGACTGCTTTCCTACTTCAGGAATATTATAAGGGGATAATACTGTGTCACGGCCTACCTCACTTTGAAGCTAAGTACTCTTCACATCAGCTTGACGCCTAGGCAGTATTTTTCGCCTTAGGGAAGTTTAAGATGCATTTAGAACACTGGACGTTTCAGCTGCAAATTACCCCCTTATTTGGATCCTTGTCAGGTCAAAGCGATGTATCGACTGGTGGACGTTTGGGATCAGCGTTTTGTTTTAAAATTAAACACATCTGGGGTCTAAACGGAGTGTTTGTTGAGCACAATGACGGAGATGTTCAGGAACAGGAACAGGCACACATTATTAACATCGGACCAGGCAGAGTGCCCGATTTTTAAGGAGCACAACAACAAGATGCAAATCCGGAACTGGATCCCATTAATGAGCATTTGAGAAAGTGGGGGATAGTCATACCTTGTGTTCGGAAATGTTTTGTGTTCTGCTTGGGGGACAGAGTAGAGAAAAATCTGTGTTACTACGAGAACTGGAACCATGCTCATTTAACTATTATCACGAAACACGTATATGGGGCCATTTAGGCAAGCTTAAGATTAGGATTAACATCCGCATGAGTTTTGTTTCGAAAGGGATGGGTAGGAAGGTCCAGAAGTTGATGCAGTTCAGTAAGATCTGTTCGCTAATTATACCTTCGCTGAACATCCAACAACGTTTGCTGTCCTTCAACATTCTGATGCACAAACTGTATTTTGATTATATCACTCTGTTTCCATGGTCAAAGGAGCGGACGCCGTTTTCTTGGCTAATCTCCACTGGGAATGTTAATGTGCTGACGACTATCAAAAGTCTGAAAGGAATTTTTGGTACTTTTGAGCTGTGCAGAACGATGGTATCGGATAATGCCACGGCTTTTATGTCGGTGAAGTGTAAGGACTTTTGTTTCGACATGGGAGTAGTGCATGCATCACAATACGTTACTACCTACTTCCCACATTTGTGGAGCGCGTTAATCAAAATTTACATGCAGTACCCACTGTATTTCTTCACGACGGTCACACTATGTGCGATACATCCTTGTGTTGGTTGAACTATGCGTTTAACACCGCGCTCATGAAGCACACAAGGAAGCTCTGGCCAGTCTGATGTTTCCATTCAAACCTAATTTGGTCCTCTCCAACCTGTGGTCTTTGGATGATTTTTTGCCACAGAAGACCTATGCTGCACAAATCTGAAACGTGTGGAAGTGGGTTAGGAAAGCTCTGAAAATGAATCACAAAGGGAATGCTAGGCGTTAAAACGTGGGGAGGTGGCCCATGTCATTGAAACCAGGTTATCAAATATTTGTCAAACATTTTAGTGCTGCGAGCGCCCTATTTCAAGATCCCTGTCCATATCATACAGTTCCTCACTCCAGTTACTTTACTGGTAAAGGATCACATTTGCAGTTTTTTTAGAGTCCGTGTAGCCCAAACTAAACCATATTTGGGGGAGTGAGGCTTTTTCTTTATTCTACAGTATACCTCAGTGGACCTGTACCTTTGGTATTTAATGCTACAGTGTAGTCAAAATTAAGGTGTTTCATGCAGAAATTTGTTTGTTTTATGTAATGCGAAAATTAAAATTTTCTGTGTTGCCTACCTTATGGTAGCCTTTCATTTTGGTTAATGGACGTGTGGGAGTTTTCCAGCCTCATTCCGTCGCCTAGTGCCTTACAATTTGTTGTGGGGAAGATGTTCCACCAACAGACGTCAAAAATCTACGAAAATGTGAAAGGCTACTGTGCTGCAGCGTGAAGGGGCTGCCAGCGAGAGCACAGTTACATCAGTGCCTTCCGGAGCCAACGTGAGAAGCTGGCTGTGATGGTAGGACAGAATGTTGGGTGCCACCGAGAAGATTGTTGAAACACCAAGTACCACTGAGAAGAACATTGACTACCAGAAGGTACAGTGTTGTAGAGAGGTCAGATAGGAACCATTGGAAGTCATGTCTAGGTAGCCGTTGGCTGGTAGATTGCTGACAATAAGAGAGTGTTGTCTGATGGACGCCAGTACTGAGGTTAGTCTTCGACCCATATGCGTATCTGTTTTTCATACAGTTCTCTCCAGGCTCCGGCAGATGTTTTAAGTTTGCCTGTAGCACAGAAGGTATCGTATTTACAGGAAGCAGACACCAGTACTATGTGGCGCTATATGCAATCAACCTGTGTGAGCTTGACTGTCATTTGTATTGCTGTCAGAATCTTATGTGGCAGATCGTACTTGATTTTGAGCATAAGGCTTAAGTCAAACTGCCAGTTCGTGTAACGGTACTAAGAGAATTCAGCTGTATTGTTGATGTATATGCAACTTGGGTAACATTGTAATTGATATATGTCAGCCATGATGGTAATTCTAATTACCTGACAGAGTGTAATTCAGCAAGAACATGATCACAATTAATTAATGCTAAATGTCCTGTGTATTGGTTATTTTGAATAGTGTACTTTTATTTGGTTCTCTATTTTTATTAACATATAGGGTAATAGTCTAAATTCTTTCACTGCTCTAGAAATTTTTATCGTTATTGCTGTTATTCGATGTTTGGTATAGTATAATCTTATTTGGCTCTCTGTCTTTAATTACATTGATTGCAATAGTGTAAATCCATACTCTACTTTTAATATTTTGAAAGTTATTATTTTTATTCTTTGAGATTTGCTCAGCCACAGCGGTTCTTAATTGTTTGCTAGGGCTCTTGCATTTCGCTTCTTTTTAGGTGGCATTATCTTGTTAATAAATCTTTGTTGTTATTTTGGCCTCCCAGCTGATATATTTGAAATTAGAGCCATTTTAGTGAAGTTTTTGTAATCCGATATTTCGTGTGGTTGTTAAATAAGATGTTTAAAGTATATGTTCACCCTTAGCTTAACCCACTCTATCACACTCATTATCACAAGTGCAGTAATGTCCAGAGGACCATCATGAATCGCGATGACTTCAGTGTAATCATTGTTTTTGAATAAAAGAGACAGTTCTGTTCGTGCCATTGCCTATTTATTTCAATTACATTCTGTATTATACTACAGCAGTGTTTTCTACGCATCGTCCAAGATTCATCAAGCTATGTTGCTTGACCGGACACATAACGAGAAAGTTACTTTCGTCGTTAAGTTTTGCACACATCAGTGTGTTTTATGGTCATACGATGCATTTCTGGATTCTTATCATAACTGTTTAGTTAGGCCCTTCGACAGCCTCTAGAACCCTGTTCAAAAAATGGTTCAAATGGCTCTGAGCACTATGGGACTTAACATCTGAGGTCATCAGTCCCCTAGAACTTAGAACTATTTAAACCTAACTAACCTAAGACATCACACACATCCATGCCCGAGGTAGAATTCGAACCTGCGACCGTAGCGGTCGCGCGGTTCCAGACTGAAGGGCCTAGAACTGCTCGGCCACACCGGGCGGCCTAGAACCCTGTAATAGAAATTGTAAACATTCTGTATTCTTTGATAATGTCGTTTGCGCAGTGACAGGATTGAACCGCAGCATGTGTTTTGTAGTATGATATAACTCAATGACTCACATCCACTGTTAAGTCCGCCCCGGTAGCTGAGTGGTCAGCGTGACAGACTGTCAATCCTAAGGGCCCGGGTTCGCTTCCCGGCTGGGTCGGAGATTTTCTCTGCTCGGGGACTGGGTGTTGTGTTGTCCTAATCATCATCATTTCATCCCCATTGACGCGCAGGTCGCCGAAGTGGCGTCAAATCGAAAGACCTGCACCAGGCGAACGGTCTACCCGACGGGAGGCCCTAGCCACACGACATTTCCATTTCCATCCACTGTTAAGCGCAGAGGAGGCAGTGGATAGGTGGAAAGAACACACTGAAGACTTCTGCGAGGGAGAGGGCTTGTCTGATGACAATTGAGAAAGAAATGGGAGTCGGTATGGAAGAAATAAGGGATCCACTATTAGGGCAACAGTTTAATAGAGTGTTAGAAAACTTGGATCAAATAAAGCAAAAAGGATGCATAATATTACATCGTAATTTCTAAATCATTTTAGGGAATTGTGCAATGAAATCACTGTTCAAGTTGGTGTATTCAATCCCGAAGATGGGGCGGGGGGGATAAGAGTGAGAACTATCACGCAGCAGCTCAACAGCTCATGTTTCTAACAGTACTGTTATGCAGAACAATGGGAAAAAAATTGAGCATCTGTTAGGTGACGATCGCTTTGGCTTTGGGAATGATAAGGTCACCAGACAGGTACTTCTGACGTTACGATTGAAAATGGAAGCAAGGTTTAAGGAAAATCAGGACACGTTCATAGAATTTATCAACGTGGAAAGAGAGGTCAGCAAATAGGAGTAAGGTACAGGGAAACACAGACAATGTACAAGATGTACAACAAACAAGAGGGAACAATAAGAATGGAAGACCAAGAACGAAATGCTGGGATTAAAATGTATGTAAGACAGGGGTGCATTCTTTCGCACCCACTTTTCAATCTAGACGTGGAAGAATGACGGAGATAAAAGAAACGTGGTGTTAAAAGTCAGGTTGAAATGATATCTATGATAAGATTCTGTTATGACATTGCTACCATCAGTGAAAGACAAGAATTACAGTGTGTGCTGAATGGTATGAACAGTCTGAGTATAGAACATGAACTGAGAGAAAATCAAAGAAAGACAAAAGTAATGAGTGGTATCAGAAATGAGAATAGCGAGAAACTCAAAACCAAAACTGGTGATCACGAAGTAGACCAGGTTAAGGTATTCTGCTACCTTGAATGCAAATTAATCAATGACGAACGAAGCTAGGCGCACATAAAAAACAGACTAGCACCTCCAAAAAGGACATTCCTGACCAAGAGCAGCCTACCGGTATCAAGCATGGACCTTAAGTCGAAGAAGAAGTTTCTGAGAATGTACATGTGGGGCACAGCACTGTATTGGCTGTGGAAAAAAAGCAACAGAGGAAAATCGAAGCATCTGAGATATGGTGCTATAGAAGGATGTTGAAAGTTAGGCGGACTGATAAGATAAGAAATGGGGAGGCAATCCGCAAATCAGCCTGAAAAGGAATAAATGGAAAACGCTGACGAGATGACGGGGCAGAACTTGTGTTAAGGCATCAGGGAATAACTTCCATGGTACTAGATGGAGCTGTTGAAAGTAAAAACTGATGGGGAAGACAGAGATTGGAATACATCGAACAAATAATCTAGGACGTAGAGTGCAAGTGTCACTCTGAGACATGAGGTACAGATATTGGCGGAGGAGAGTAAAAGTCCAAAAATAAATAAATAAATAAATAAAACGGGCATTCGTTTGGAATTATTGTGATAGTGCCAGATAATAAATTACTTCGAACCAATCACTATGCATTTCCAGCTCGACTAAAATTTCGTTCTTTACAAAGATTTTAACCGTTCTGTGCATCCGTGTGCAAGTTTTCCCTAGGTATTTATGGAATTTCTATTACAGTTATTAGAATAAAGAATGGGTATATATTTCACTAAAATGTTTCATGTGTTTAGAGTAACATAATTGGGACACATCTTAAAAAAGTACAACTGCACCATCCCATACTTCGCGTAAGGATTGAAAAGAAAAGCTATAAGAGGACGGTGGGAAAAAATCCGTCGTGTTCCTATAGATGGAATAGCCCTGTCTGACTGGCCAAGTAGCGTAAGTGTTTTACGAGTAAAATAGACACAAGACCTCGGCTGCAGAACCATTTAGGCCAGTATGATTATGTGTTAATGTACTTTTTTCATATGTAAACATCGTTAGTAAAATGTGCTACAGGCGTGTTGGCGGAAGGACGAAGCGGCTCGAAGTGGCCGGACGGAAAGTCATCACCTGCCGCAGAGCAGCTGTCCACAGGGAAATACGACACCATCTATATAAATTGAACTACTGTTACAAGTACTAAATACGCCATTCTTTTGTCGACGGTAAATGGTTTCGTAATATTATCGTAAGAGACTATCGGCAGTGAAGTTTCTTTGGTTCTCAAATGATCATAGTTGAATGGAGGTATTGAACTATAAAAAGCAACAAACACCTAAGAGGTGAGTCAAATTCTGATCATTCTGTTGTATCACATAGCGCAGGTGAATTTGCGATCCTATCTATGAATTTTAGGAACCATAGGCTATGGGAGAATAACGTTTTCAGTCGCTTGATGGTGAAGCCGGATCGAATAACCACAATCTAAAGTATTAAATCACTGGGAACGGTAGTATAGACAATAGCCAATGCCTGAGAAGGGTGAGATTTGCTAAAATTTTAGTAACGGGCAGGGTTAAAGTGGCAGTGGCAGTCTTTTTTTTAGGATAGGTGCAGTGGAACCCGGTTTCAGCGAATGTTACAGCTACATGACTAAAAAATTTCGTTGCGTTTTATTTCTACAAATGAAAGTCAAGGACTGGTTCTTAATTTTTCGAAGTTGGATCTAGTCAAAATACAGTTTTAAACAGAATTCACTCTATTTTATAATACGAGCTAGTTGGCCCTTAACTTGATAAAGACTGTTGACCACTGTTTATCACTGATCACCGACCATGTTTGACCAATATTCATCGTCACTGACAACTGATCATTATTGGTCACTCACCATCATTGCCAGTTGCCATCATTCTCCATTGACCATCATCCTCCACTGACCTTCATTCCCGAGCTAATAGTGAACAGGGTACTGGTCAGATATTTCCACGTCCACCTCATCTACTGCACTGCCTCATCATTAATTTTAGTCACATATGAATGCACACAAAATCAAAAAATAAGTACATTATTTTGACATTTTCCCTATCAACATCTCTAACAGTGGGACGTCCAGAATGATGTAACAACAATATGAAAAGGATAGACTACCACTCACCACATAGAGGAGGCGTTGAGTCACAGACGTGTTCAATGAAAAGATTGCTTAACATTTAAACATTGGGACAAAGATGTCCTTCTTCCTAAATAGAAAACACACATGCACAAACAGTGACACAAGCACGATTCACACAAGCGCACATTGCAACTGTCTCCGGCCAGGGACAACGTGAACTGATATTGTAAAATACCGTAAAGAATGGAGCAGTCTGCTGGAAGTCTTTATACAGCAGTGGAGGTCGAATGGATGATTATGATCATGGTGCTGATGCTTATGACGAGGAATATGAGGATGCATGATGACAATGATCATGATGACGACGATGATTACAACGATATGATGATAACGACGACGATACCTAAAAAAAGGGGAGGGGTCATATAAAAACTACATGTTAGTCTTAACCGTCGAGGATATGAATATCGATTGACACAGAAAAGTAGTTCCAACTTTTATTTTATGATTTCGAAACATATGTGGGAAGCTTACGCTGTTGTTTAGGTGGGGTGAACTGCTGTTCGTTTTTCAACGGTTTTATAGGCAATTCATTGTGCTACCATTAATAAGCCACACGTCAACTGTAACACACTGATGACATACTTACAATACTTCAACAAGCCTGATGATAAAATATAACATTCACAAACTAACGGTGAAGTCATAATGTTGTCACTGAAGAAATAATATCACGTAACTGACTGTCGAATTTTCCGGATTTTTGTCAGATGGTATACTTGACAGAAATCACATCCTGGTATTGTGGGAATAGCGAATTTTCAGTTCTTCATAATTAAAATGGTGCTTGCAAAACACCATGTAAATTAAATAAGTCTAAAAATGTGAAATTTCAACTGCAAAAAATGAAAAACCCTGCTAACGGATTGTCGGTTAATTAGTTAATTACGAGTTGCATGAAGCTGTTCGCGGACTATGCTATTATCTACGTCTGCATCTACATGGCTACTCTGCAATTCACACTTAAGTGCCTGGCAGATAGTCCTTAGAACCACATTCAGACTACACTCCTGGAAATGGAAAAAAGAACACATTGACACCGGTGTGTCAGACCCACCATACTTGCTCCGGACACTGCGAGAGGGCTGTACAAGCAATGATCACACGCACGGCACAGCGGACACACCAGGAACCGCGGTGTTGGCCGTCGAATGGCGCTAGCTGCGCAGCGTTTGTGCACCGCCGCCGTCAGTGTCAGCCAGTTTGCCGTGGCATACGGAGCTCCATCGCAGTCTTTAACACTGGTGGCATGCCGCGACAGCGTGGACGTGAACCGTATGTGCAGTTGACGGACTTTTAGCGAGGGCGTATAGTGAGCATGCGGGAGGCCGGGTGGACGTACCGCCGAATTGCTCAACACGTGGGGCGTGAGGTCTCCACAGTACATCGATGTTGTCGCCAGTGGTCGGCGGAAGGTGCACGTGCCCGTCGACCTGGGACCGGACCACAGCGACGCACGGATGCACGCCAAGACCGTAGGATCCTACGCAGTGCCGTAGGGGACCGCACCGCCACTTCCCAGCAAATTAGGGACACTGTTGCTCCTGGGGTATCGCCGAGGACCATTCGCAACCGTCTCCATGAAGCTGGGCTACGGTCCCGCACACCGTTAGGCCGTCTTCTGCTCATGCCCCAACATCGTGCAGCCCGCCTCCAGTGGTGTCGCGACAGGCGTGAATGGAGGGACGAATGGAGACGTGTCGTCTTCAGCGATGAGAGTCACTTCTGCCTTGGTGCCAATGATGGTCGTATGCGTGTTTGGCGCCGTGCAGGTGAGCGCCACAATCAGGACTGCATACGACCGAGGCACACAGGGCCAACACCCGGCATCATGGTGTGGGGAGCGATCTCCTACACTGGCCGTACACCACTGGTGATCGTCGAGGTGACACTGAATAGTGCACGGTACATCCAAACCGTCATCGAACCCATCGTTCTACCATTCCTAGACCGGCAAGGGAACTTGCTGTTCCAACAGGACAATGCACGTCCGCATGTATCCCATGCCACCCAACGTGCTCTAGAAGGTGTAAGTCAACTACCCTGGCCAGCAAGATCTCCGGATCTGTCCCCCATTGAGCATGTTTGGGACTGGATGAAGCGTCGTCTCACGCGGTCTGCACGTCTAGCACGAACGCTGGTCCAACTGAGGCGCCAGGTGGAAATGGCATGGCAAGCCGTTCCACAGGACTACATCCAGCATCTCTACGATCGTCTCCATGGGAGAATAGCAGCCTGCATTGCTGCGAAAGGTGGATATACACTGTACTAGTGCCGACATTGTGCATGCTCTGTTGCCTGTGTCTATGTGCCTGTGGTTCTGTCAGTGTGATCATGTGATGTATCTGACCCCAGGAATGTGTCAATAAAGTTTCCCCTTCCTGGGACAATGAATTCACGGTGTTCTTATTTCAATTTCCAGGAGTGTATTTCTCTACCGTTCCACTTTCGAACAGCGCATGGGAAAAATGAACACTTAAATCTTTCTGTAGGAGCTCTGCTTCATCGTACTTTATTATGATGATCATTTCTCCCTATGTAGGTTGACAACAATCGTTTCACATTCAGAGGAGAAAGTTGATGATTGAAAGTTCGCGAAAAGATCTCGCCGCAACGAGAAACGACTTTGTTTTAATGATTGCCAACCCAGCTCGGTAATCATATCCGTGACATTCTCCCCCTATTTAATGATAATATAAAACGAGCTGCCCTTCTTTGAATTTGTTCGATGTCGTCCGTCAATCCTATCTGGTAAGGATACCATACAGCACAGAAATATTCTAGAAGAATACGAACAAGCGTAGTGCAGGCAGTGTCTTTAAGAAACCTGTTGCATCTTCTAAGCGCTCTATCAATAAAACATAACCTGTGGTTTGCATTCTCCACAACATTATCTGTGCGATCGTTCTAACTTAATCTGTTCCTCACTGTAATTCGTAGGTATTTAGTCGAACCGACAGTCTTTAGATTTGTGTGATTTGTCGTGTAATAGAAATGTAAAAGATTTCCTTCTGTACTCATGTGGATGAACTCGCTCTTTTCAGTATTGAGACAGAACTGCCACAATTCTCACCATTCAGATAACGCGTCTGGGTCTTCTTGCAGTTGGATTTGATCTTCTAATGTCTTTACAAGACGGTAAATGAGGGCATAATCTGCAAACAATCTAAGAGGATTGATCAGATTGTCTCCTAAATCGTTTATGTGGATTAGGAACAGCGGAGAGCCTATACCACTTCCTCGGGAAACGCCGGATACCACTTCTGTTACTCGATGATTTTCGGTCAGTTACTACGCGCTGTAACCTTTCTGAGAGGAACTCACGGATCCAGTCGCACAACTGAAACGATACTTCGTAGGCACACTATTTAAGTCTCTTGTAAGGAACGATGATGAAAGCCTTCTGGGAAACTAGAAACATAGAATGAATTTGAGAACACCTGTCTATGGCACTCTTACTTCGTCCAAATAAAGAGCTAGTTGTGTTTCACAAGAACGATATTTTCTGAATCCGTGCTGACAGTGTGTCAATAGAACGTTAACTTCGAGTTAATTCATAATGTTCGAACACTGGATATTTTCCAAAATTCTACTGCAAATCGGCGTTAGTGATATGGATCTGTAATTCAGCGGATTACTCCCGTTTCCTTTCTTGTCTTTTGGTACGAATCTTTATTCGAGTGAGTGGTTGTATGTGATTGCTAAATATAACGCTATTTCATCAACACGCTCTGAAAGGAAACCTGTCAGTTCGCTGTGTGGAGCGAAAGACTTGCTTTTACTTCTAAATTACTCATTTTGATTTTGAAAAATGAAGCAATCGTAGGTCAGTTGCTTAATCCACCATCTTTTATTGTGAACACACGACAGTTTTCGGTGTAAAAAATAAAATCACTTCATCAACTGAGGTCATCCTCTTCCCAATGTTTTCGTCGCGCGACCGGGAACACAACCACAAAAACTATACCCTTGTGGGCAGTTGTTCTCGATTCAAATTCTGGAATATTTACTTCGTCGTCTTGTTGAAGAAATTTCTGAAAAGTGTGACCAATAACTCTGCTTTAGTGTACTATCATCGGCAATGTTACCATTGGTACTGCATAGAGGACGTATTGCTTGTGACTTGCCGTTGGTGTATTTTACATACGACGAGAAACTCCTTGGCTTTTCTGAGTGATAACGAGACAGTTTCTTTGTGGAAGCTGCTGAAAGCATCTAGCATTGAAGTCCGCGCTAAGTTTCTAGCTCAGTAAAACATCGCCATTCTGCCGCGCGTGGTAGCCGCGTGGTCTTGGACGCCTTGCCGTGGTTCGCGGCTCACTCCGTCGGACGTTCGAGTCCTCCCTCGAACATGGGTGTGTGTGTTGTCCTTAGCGTAATTAAGTTTAAGGTAGATTAAGCAGTGTGTACGTCTAGGGACCGATGACCTCAGCAGTTTGGTCCCATAGGAACTTACGACCACCAGCACTTGCAGATCTTGTGTTCCTTTAAATCTGACAAGCTGTTTTCATTCCTTTTGTAGCAGTGTTCTCGCCTGTTTTGTGTATTATAGGGAAGGAAGGAAGATTGGATTTAACGTCTCTTCGAAATCTAGGTCATTAGAGACAGAGCACAAGTTCGGATTGTGTTAAGGATGGGGAAGGAAATTGGCCGTGCCCTTCAGAGGTACCATTCCGGAATTTGCCTGGAGCGATTTAGGGGCATAACGGAAAACCTAAATCTGGATGGCTGGACGCGGGTTTGAACAGTCGTCCTCCCGAATGCGAGTCCTCTGTGCTACACACTGCGCCACCTCGCTCGGTTTGTATCATAAGGGATCAGCACCATCTTTTATTAATTTATTGGGAAAATCGCTCAACTTCCACATATAGTAACTGGATTTAAGCCACACCTTGCCGGCCGCTGTGGCCGAGCGGTTCTAGGCGCTTCATTCCGGAACCGCGCTGATGCTACGATCGTAGATTCGAATCCTGCCTCGGGCATGGATGTGTGTGATGTCCTTAGGTTAGTTAGGTTTAAGTATTTCTAGGTCTATGGGACTGATGTCCTCAGATGTTAAGTCCCATAGTGCTTAGAAACATTTTTAAGCCATACCTCGTCTTCGCTTACATAGTTAGTTGGGAAGGAGTGGATGCTGTGTCTTAGGAAGGCATCTGGTGTTTTTATATCTACCTTTTTAGATTGATATATTTTGCGTTTATTTATGGTGGATTTGGATGTTGCTGTGCTTAGTCTCGCCTCAACGATCTTTTTGTCACTAATCACTGTAAGCTGTCCGTCACGATGCTCCCTACTTACTTAAGATTGTTTGTTACTAAGAGGTGAAGTATGTTTTCGCAATCATTTACATTTCGAGTGGGTCCCTGGATTCAAGTTTTCTTTGAACTGCTCAACAACTGTATCATCTGAGTAGACGTATCGGTTAAAGGAAACCAATTACTAATTTGTTCCGGCTGTCAACTATAACCTGTATCCATACTAACTCACAGGAACTACCTATTTCAATTTCACTGCAAGATAAACATCTTCTAACAGCAACAAAGATTCCAACACCAAGTGTATTTATCCTTCATAAATACGGTAAGGTCCTTTGTAAAATCTTAGGTTGAACTTATCTCCGTCTATAACGATTTGAGCTTCATGCTTTCTATTAGCGCTTGTGGGGAGGTCAAAATGTCGAAAGAGCGCAGGGAATTGCAGGGAGATCTGCAGAGGGATCGACGGTTTGTGCAGTGGCGGTGGCTGATAACTGTCAGTCACGCTCAAAAACAGATCTCCACTTCCATATGCTAAATTCAAGTGGGCAACGATTTCTCTACCAATGAAAAGATTATCTTGCGAAACACTTTCATCAACTAAAGCCTTGTCTCAAGAATTGTCTTCCATTTCACAGAAATGCGTAAGAAGCAGTAACTAGGGACATGAAAATTTCACGTAAACGATAACGCGAAAGATAACCCAAAATTGGCAATTTTTAATGACATAGCGTGGCATAAGCGGTTTTTACGAAATGACACGTATTTTGGCACCTTCATCAAAACGTGAAAAAATTACCCAAATCTGAGGGCACAAGTTTAATCATTTACTTCGATTTAATGTTGAAATTGGATCTAGACTTATTTCCCAACAGCTAATGTCCTAGATGTGATAACTATCGAGGATACCTCACTCCCAAGGAACACTATTTTGATAACTTTTATTCACAGGAGTCACATTTTCTGAAAGTTATCCACAGTAAATCATACAAAAATGTGACGCGTTCTTAAGATGTCCTTAATACTGTGCACGAACTAATCCGCTTATTTTCATAGTAAACTAATATAAATACGGAAACCACCAAACTTGGTACTTTACCTTTCCAAGAACGTAATTGTCATGATGAAGCTTCGTTTGTTTCTAACAGCTAGTCGCACAACAGGAAAACTAACGTCAGTAAATAAAATGTAATTTAACTGATATCTATATTTTCATAAGCAACGTAAAGTGGCAAACAATGAATAAGAGAAAAATAAAGAACATGCAATACTCGAAAAATAAACTGTAAGAAGATAACACTGAAATTGGATTGAAATAAAACCTAAATTAGCCCGAAAATGAAATTATTTTTCTCGTCCTTAACAATAAAATCAAGAAACCTGAGGTTCTATTAAATGACGATCAGTTTCATTTCGGAAAGGTGAGGGCTCCAGAGAAATAGTTTTGACTTGCGATTGATAGCGGAAACAAAATTTACACAAATTCAAGACGTATTCGTCATATTTTACGATCTCCACTTCCATGAGGTGTTAGAAGTCCTTAGAACAACAGGAGTAAGCTATAGGGAAAAACAAACTATATACACTATGAGCAAGAACCGACGAAGAAAAGAACAATGACAGCGTGACAGGTACAGGATGACAGCACATGTATTAAGACGTGAGGGAATAACTTCGATGGTACCAGAGTGAGCTGTTAGTGGTAAAAACTGTAGGGGAAGACACAGATTAGAACGCATACGTAGGCTGCGAATGTTACTCTGAGATGAAATGGTTGGCACATGCGACGAATTAGTGGCGGGCCCCATTGATGAAGCAGTCTGAAACCCGAAGTTACAGAAAAAAATTGTTTAATAAAAGATGAAAACCAATAACTATGTCCTCTTGCTGCGCGTGCTTTTCCATTTACGTGGCAAATCGACACAAAACAGCTAGGCGATACCGTTTCTGCAGCGACTAAATAAAAATAACTAATGGCAGAATTTGTACTTTGTTTCAGTTCAAACGTGAACCAGTTTAGAACTAAATTATTGAGCTAAAAAGTAATAAAGAATTCTAATTCGTACCAGTCTTTCTTTGGGGTTTACAGAGATGAAACTTTCTTGCGCCTTCGTGGCTTCAGTCCAGCTACCTCCGGTTCAAAAAACCTAGTGCCACAACGGTTATGGAGAGCAGCCACGAAGTATGCTGTCGATAATATGCGCGGAGAGTCGACACGAGCCGTCGCTCAAATGCCAGTCACAGGACGGAGGTGGAGGTCGAGACGGCGCCAAAGAATTCCAGGGAACGCCGGCGCAGGCCATATTTCACCGCAATAAGGATGTAAACAAAAGAGGTCGTGACGTAATGGGCGCGGTATCCGTCCATCTGCCGCGGGCGAGCAGCCGGGCAGCCGGGCGCGCACCTCGATATGCGGAACCGCCGGAGATGCGACCGCCGATAGCGGGGGTGGGGGCGTGGGCGGGGCGGGGGCGGCTGCGGGGGCAGGGCAGGGGTAGATGGGTCGCCGCCGCAGCGTCACGCCTGCACATCGGCTATCGGTGCCCATCGCCACGGTCCGCCGTCAGCGGTCCAGAAACAATATTTTAAGTAATGGCCCCACGCGCGGGCAAACGGCCCGCGTCCACAATTTCTGGCAAGCCCTGCTATACACCTCAGTCTCGATAGCCTTGTTTCCCTACCGTTCGCCGATCCTGCGCGATATCTGTATCCAGTTGCGCGGGCGGGCAAGACGTGACAGCGCGGGACAAACCTTTTAAATTTCACTTTTATTTTCAGATCGCTTGCTCTAGAAGCAGACTGTTGCAGGGATGGTTGCTGTCTGATCTACAGCGAACACAGACGCATTTCCCTCTGCGAGAGGAAGGGAACTTGACGCTCAGTCTCGTGAAGACCACTTGAACGTTCCTTTCGTCCGTGCCCCGAAGCTTCCGTAGCGCAGCACGAAATCACATTTGCGTCAGGGGCCAGAATCCACGCATTCTAAGCGATATGCGGAGCGCAAGATAAACTACGCGACGTACCTCTACACAGAGCTAATCGGATATGTTTATTATCGGATCCGGATAAATTCGCTGTACTGCTGAACGAGTAAAATCGGACTGAATAAGGGTCGCAAGGGTCGGTTTGACCTGCGAGACAGGATTAAACTTCTCAGTACTCCAATGTCAGTTAATCAGATCCCGTAGCTAGCAAGCTACTTTCAGCAAGATTAGGAGGCTGACAACTGGATTGGCGATATAAGTACATTGACTCCAACTGTGCGATAGCAACTCTCACCGACAATGACCAAAACAACAAAACCGTCTTCCGTACTGCAGTAAGTACGTTGGCTGATCATAAAACATCAGCTATAAACGACTTTCGAATCACGTAACAAGAACATCATCTCCACACTAGCGAGAACACGATTTCTACACCCCACGAGAGCTGCCAGGTCGCTCCACGAAATTATTTAGCACCTAGGACTTCCAGCCATTGCGAATAAAGAGCGGAATGTAGGCAATTTCCTCCTTCTGCCTACAGCGCATCTGTGAAATGGTGCATCCTTTCACAAATTTCTCTGTAAATGGCAATGGGCACATAGGCCGTTGTGGGGGTATCATTCGTCCACGAGCTGGCCTCTTATGCCCCGGCCGCTACCCGTGGAAAGGAGAACTGTGGAAAGACCGGCGTACCGTCTTCAGGCTGCAGAAAGCTCCTGCCCTAAAGAACCGATAGTGTCGTAGATAATAGTCACAGGAAGAAGGCATAGCCGAACCATGACTTGGTGAGAGGTGGGAACACGTGATGCGTCCAGGGGCATTGTCGAACATCGTTTCGGTGGTCCAGGTGTCATGGTTTTGGGATGCATAATGTTTCACTGGCGCACTGACCTCCAGATAGTTAAACACCGTACACTCATCGGTCAACGTAATTGTAACGCTGCCCTCCTACCACATGTCCGTCTTTACAGAGCTGCATATAGCCCTGACTTCATTTTTATGGATGACAATGCGCGACCACATCGAACACCACAGATGGAGGAGCTGTTGGAACGCGAACATATTCGGCGACTGGAGTGGCCTGCACGTTCTCTCGACTTAAATCCCACTGAGCACGCATGGGATGCGTTAGAGAGACGTATTGCAGCTGGGATATGCACCAAGGACCGTTTAGCAGGGTAGTTGTCAACCACGCTGGTGGGGGAATGGAACGCCCTACCACAAGAACTACCTAACAACCTTGTGGCTAGCGTGTTGCAGAACATACATGGCCATCCGTAGTGTTCACACACCTTACGAAGAACCACTTACTGCCTTTTGTAACGTCCAGGGGACCACCATGAATAGCACTGATTTCAGTGTAAATATTATTTCTCTTCGTCACGTTGGGTATTTCTTTCAGTTACCTTCTGTATTATATTGCAGCACTTCTATGTATGGTCCAAGTTTCATCGAGCCAAGTCACGTAGCAGCGTCACATGACGCGAACGTTATTTGCACGCTGGTGTAGTTTTACTACCTGTATTACAGGCACTTCTTTCTTCTTATTTTGCTACAGCCTTTATCCCGCATTGTGCGCAGGGTCGGCAGGGTTAAGTACGGATCTGGCATGGTTAATTGTAAGGGGTGGCCTGATGCCCTTCCTGCCGCCACCCCATACCCCCCGAGACGGAATTAGTGTACCCCGGCTGTCGGCGTCTAGCGTAAATCGTGAAATAGTGTGAATGTGTTTCAAATGTCTGCGACTCGTGTAACTGAGGCGGGACGTGGGGACCAGCCCGATATTCACCTAGTAGGATGTGGAAAACAGCATAAAAACCACATCCAGGCTGGCCGGCACACCGGCCGTCGTCGTTAATCCGCCGGACGGATTCGATCCGGGGACGGCGCGCCTACCAGGAAGCAGCGCGTTAGCGCTCTCGGCTACCCTGGCGGGTTACCTGTATTACAGGCACTGAATAACACTAATTTCTACAAATCTGTATTGAAATTTATTTTCTAAAGCTATTTCTTTGGAAATATAAAATTTACTTTTGTGGTTTTCTGTGATAAGCATTTTTTGTTGGACGGATCGTATTTTCAGTCTAATTGCTGCTCTTCTCGTAAACAGTTCCATTTGTGTAATGTTACACTTTTAGGGCGTTTATCGACCAGAAGATCTATTCGAAACCCAACGTACTCGGTTACAAAGAGGGATTACAGATACAGAGATTAGAGATTTTTCCACCCTGAGGACCGGATCATCCAACCAGCTGTTTCATAGACTGACATTCTGCCACAGACGAAAAATTCTCTCCGTATCGAACTCTTTAATGTTTGGCTTTTTTAGTAGTATATTTACCCAGAGTTTCACATGGGCGGGAAATTAATAACATTTAAGACTCAAATGACAAGTTGGGGTAATATGTTGTCACTCAAAACTCATCATGTACGTAGTTGACGTTGCTATGCTGTATCCGTAACGCTGAATTCGTAGTAATTTGTTAACAGAAGTATTTTTTCCTCCGATCTTTTCCGTACCTCAGGGATTCTTCACAACCCTCTGTGAAAAATTCAAGGTGTCGTGATCACTGTGGAAAACAGTGAGATACAGTGCAACCTTTTTTTTATAAAACGTCATGCATCTTTCCGGTATGAACGCCTACGTGTGGTGTCTTGAACACGCTACCTATTCGTTATACAGACACAAATAGTACACCTCCAACTGGATTACATTATGGTCAACAAAGCGAAGAAGTCTACACCTCCTCTGCTTCCAAGACCGAATCTGAACAGCATTCTCGAGGAGCAGTAGGTAGAGTGAGACCATTCCACTACAAGTACTGTTCCTTTGGGAATGCATCAGTCATTAAGTGGATTCACAGACTCTCTTGTTGCGATTCAAAAGACACCAGAGAGGAATCAATGTACGAATTTTCGCTGTTGTTGTAATAAATTCAATAGGTATCAAGTTTCCGTTGTAACTAAATTCTCTTTTACATTGAGAAAATGGGTGTAATGAATATAAACATTAGTAAACTGCTCACACGGGCATCTCATGTGCGAGTAGATCCGTCATTTAGTTTCATATAAGTTCAATGCTTCAATCTTGAGTGACTAATTGTGTGAGGTATCATTGGAAATCTGTTGTCCGATATATGTTTTATTCGCTCCCATATTGCAATCACAACACAAACAATCAGACTGAAAGTGTGCGATGTGATATATCTCTAAACCTAACGTAACGAAGCATTTCTTGACCCATATACTTCACTGACTGAAAATAAAAATCCATAAAATTCTAGCAAGTGCATCTTGAGCCCTAAAACTATGATTCGTACTCTCTGAATATCTCCCTAGGACTAAATAAAAGTTCACTAATAACAAATTGATGTAAATTATTGTATTAATGCATGAACCTTCATTATATGTATTGCAGACTGCTTTAGTAATCCAAACTTTACGATCGCAACTCCTAGAAAAGTCCCTCGTTAGGATACAGGGCAATCCACATAATATTCGGACATCTGATATTTCGCAGCAAGAACGACGTTTTCAGTAAGTAGTGATATGTTAAGGAATGATTCAATAAGCTTAATATTTTTTTTACGAACCAAGATATTTAAGCGACTGTGTTATATTGAATATGTCCTAAAAGCCGGCACGGTAGCTCAGCGTGTTCGGTCAGAGGGCTGCGTGCTCTCTGTAATAAAAAAACTGATTCAAGGCATCACCATGAACGGATGTCTTGTGACGTCCGCCCAGACCAAACGCAACGAAATATATCTAACAAAATGAAAAAAAAAAATATGGATAGAGAGTCTGTCATGTAAGCAGGAGATCCCGGGTTTGAGTCCCGGTCAGGACACACATTTTCAGCTGTCCCCGTTGACTTACATCAACGCCTGTATGCAGCTAGGGGTATTCATTTCATTGTAATTTCAGTTTAATATTGAGTTTTCTACTATTCCACATACTACAGTTATTTTCTAACACACATACTGTCGATTTTGAATATGTGCTAAAATGGCGGCGATTCATACCGAGTTTAAGTGTAGTATTTTAATCTTAGTTTGTCCCAGATCACTGCGCTGACGACCAATGTAAACTTTTTATTGTAAACTCTAAGTTCAGAACTAAGGAAGTTTATGACCGTAAAACGATAGCAAACCCGATCGTCGAATCGCTGTCAGCGTCGATTCAGCCAATAGTAGAAGGTTCGGGGGGAGACACATGTCGGGGTGAGATGGCTGAAGCTGGCATTTCCGCCGGGTAGCAAAAGATCCCGACACCAGTTGTACGGCACTCACTGGCTGTAGTACGGCGCAGAGGCAGCTGCGTACGGGTATGTCATTGTATTAACTGGTTCTGCCCTCTGAAACCAACAAATACAACGTAAAAGATGAAACTGACGCTTTGTTATCGACACATAATCATTTTCAAGTGCCCACGTATGTATGAATAAAGCCGAACAGCCAGATATCACACATGTTGAGCATAGTGGATACTGTGTGGTGTAGGTTGCTGCCAGTCACGCAAAGTGGCTTCTCACCCCGATCTTCGGGAGATACACTATTGTTTTCTCGGGGTAAGATGCCGATTTTTTTTCTCATTTATACCTCGTTTATTTTCGTAGGATATACCTCGAACGTATGTTAGAACATCAAACAGGGGTCAGCGGTCTGAAGAATCCATAAAATTAACCACGGAACGTACAACGACTAGTGGAGGTCAACTGTTTTAGAGCTTTGCAAGAATATGGCATCCCATACAGAACTGTGAAACGATGTTTGTTGTGGATTGATGAAAGGAAGCTTACCATCGACTCATAAAGTAAGTAGTATTCCATTAATTATAATGTTTTCTTCGATTATGCAGCAAAGTAAGAATAGTTTCAGCCAGTAATACTTTGTACTTTATTCAGTTAAAAATTAACGATTCAAATGCAAAGTTCTTCCTTGTTAAGTACACATGCTTGAATTACATTTTTCCCATTGCTTCATACTTTTCTCAGTGACAGGTAACTGTCGCGTTATTGTTATTGTTATCATTATTATTATTATTATAAATTATAGGTGAGCCGTGCACGGCTCGTTTTCATGCCATTTATTGTTTGTCATTTTCTATGGCAGTACTGCCGCCTCGTTTTCTCATTCCATTTACTGGCGTCACTAACTTCCTGCCTTACTTGTCCGTGAGCGCAGCAGCAGCGCGTATCGATAAGTGAACTGTCGTACCATCTCTGGAGCGACCGATAGAATTTCCGGGTCGTCGTGTGTTTGGCAGTCGGTTAGAGACGGACCAGCAGTGCAGCAGCAGCAGCAGTGAAGTCGGGGACGGAGCGCCGGTGAGGCGCCGACAGCCAGTGCTCGCCGACCGCTGGCGACACACATGAACTGTCCGACAGAGGGAGATTGGAGCTTGACGACCGTTGGTTGGTTGTTCGCTCGTTCGTCTCGTCGGCCGACGATATTTGGTCCTTTCACCGTTTCCGGGCCTGCAGTTGGTCGGTTGGCGTGGAGCAGCGAGGAAGTCTCCGTGGCGCGTATCTGGCCGCGGCCCTGGCGGCGACCACTCGTGGTCGGAGTGTGAGGGGCTGTTCCCATTGCTACGAGGTCCGTGGCTCACCTATCCCGGACACGAAAGTTGAGTCTTTACTTAATCTACCAGCAAGCCCCAACTGTTCACATTGTGTCGTTTGAATTTCGTTGTGGGCTGTTGGGACATTCCCGCGAGCAACAACGGGTGTTTTCAAGTTGGCGAAATTCTAGCCGCTCTCCTGTGGAGTTTAACTTGATTATTTTTGAATTGAAGTGCACCAACGTAATCTTCTGCCTTGTGGCCGTTAACATTCCGGTTACCTGCCCTGGGCGTTGACGTAAATTCAGGCAGTGTATTTTCCTCGTCGTGTTGTGGCTGTCCAGCAGCGCGTGTAGTTTCACAGCTAAATGTGTAATTCGTTGTGGTCGCCGACACCTTCTGCGTGTTCCATTGAACTCCCTGTTGTGTGCTGGTCGGGTGGAGGGGAAGTTATCCTGTCGCGTGGTCCGTTGACTGTCTGTCGGTTGGGTTGCCGTCGTAATGAGAATTGTTGGGCCGACTGCCTGTCTCACGTGAGCGAGCGTTAGTGTTTGAATTCCAGGCCGACCCTTGGAAACTTCGGAGCGCCGTTTGATGTACTGCCTTTTCTTATTTCTCCTTGTTGTTTGTTTATGTATGGCTTCTAGCCTATTTTAAATCAAAATTGTCTTGCCCTTAGGGCGTGAGATTGTTTGGACCTTCAGCCTGATTTTAAGAAATGTTTCAAGGTAAGGCCTTTTGCCTTTTAAATTCAAATTCCCTTTTTTTGAGTCTTTAGTTATTGGCCTTCAGCCGATTTTAAATTTGTTTTGCCCTTAAGGCATGAGATTGTTTGGGCCTTCAGCCTAATTTAGAGAAACGTTTTAAGATAAGGTTTTCTGCCTTTTAAAATTCAAATTCTTGTTTTTGAGTCTTAAGTGATTGGCCTTCAGCCGGTTTTAAATTAAAGTTGTGTTGCCCTTAAGGCGTGAGATTGAATGGCGCATTTGGCAGGGAATTAAGTTCTAAAATTTCTGTTTGGCTTGCTCTGTTTTTAATGTTGTCTTTACTCTTGTGATGTTTGTCAAATGAGTAAAGTAGTATGTTCGAGTGCAACTGGCAGCCACTCATTTTATCTGTCCTGTCCTGTGGGTGTAACAGGGGATCACAATACGTAGCCTTGGGGAAGAGAACGAGAAACAGTTTGTCACCTAGATAAGGAAGTTGCAGATCTGCGGATCTCCACCAACCAGAGAAACTCTGCGCGGGCTGATGTTCCACTTTGCCCAAACAAATTGAACTCCTTTAAGATTTTCTTAGAAAAAATGAAATAGCACGTTAGGATTGGTTCCAATCCTTTCTGAAACGTTACCCACTTCTAGCTACGAAAAAATAGCAGGGTCTCTCCCTTCACAAGGCTTTTGCAATGAATGGGGAAGCAACTGCAGCGTATCTTTCATTCGTGCTGGATGTATTAACAGCAAATGCGTTACTGTATAAGCCAGGGCACCTGTACAACATGGAGGGAATTGGCTTTCACATGAATCATAAGTGAGAAAAAACTTCTTCTACTATGAACCAAATGATTTCTAGGGAGACGTCATGACGATTATCAGTTACTGCAATGCGGAAGGCACCTCCAGACCTTCGACGTGCATTTTTAAAGGTAAAAGGAAGACGGCTGAATGAGAGGAAGACTTCCGAATGGTTCGGCTGTATTTATGATTGGGAAAGCAGAGTACGTCAACTATGATGTATACATGAGCTTGATAAAAGACCACTTTAGTGCGAGGAAACAAGGAAAAACGGTTCTGGTACTCGATGGCCACCCCTCGAATTCTGCTGTTCCAGATATGCTAGGTCTTTCTACGGAAAATAACTCAGTCACGATCTCTTTACATCCACATTTGACGCACCATCTTCAGCATCTTGAAAGTTGTGTTTTCAAATCACTGAAAGAAACTTTTTACAGAGCAGTGCGCAACTGGGCACTATATGAATAAAGCAGAAGAGGCAAATGTTACGCATGTTGTTCTCGTACTCTCGGGGCCTTGCGACGGGAGCAGCAGGGTGGAAGGGGATTCCCCGGCGGTCCCACGTGGTGCGCGCTAGGAGGGTGCATGGGTGGTCCCGCAGGCGACGGCCGCATCAGATGGGGCGGCTACCAAGCGCTGGTGGCGGCGCGGCGCGGCGCGCCGGCATCTCATCAGATCTCCCGGAAAGGCGACGCTCAGGTGGAGTCGGCCGGGCGGGCCGCACCTCCCCGTCCCGACTGCTCAATCGGCGAGAAACGTGCCGGGAGTCTGTCGGAGCTGGACACCCCGTATCGCCGTTATCTCCAGGACCCGAGCCAGCAGCCCGTGCCTCCAACACGTGTGGCAGTGTGCGCACTTTGCCATATAAACGCGGCAAAGTGAGGTAATGCTCACTGCGCGTCGTTTTGGTCTCGTTCTGTTGCGTCCGTCGGGCGGAGGGGCGAAGGCGAGATATCGTTCGGAGAAGATCTGTCTGGTACTGCCGCAAGAACTGCGTGGCCCCCTCATCCCGTGCAGACAAGCATCTCCCTGGCGCCAGCACACGGCGATTTTTCGGAGCAGGGGGGGCCTTACTGGTAAATTTGCCGCAAGCGGGAGTCTGTATAACTACATAATGCTTCGGGCCTGTACAGATCACTTTCCTCCCTTTTCTTTCTAGATGTATAACGCGTGATACAATAGATGCAATTTGTAAGGTCTGGTGGGCTATTTTGTGATGTTACACCATGAATACCTTGACCGAACATTACGAAATCTGTACTTCATTATTTCCAGGCCCACGGGATACGTCCATTAAAACTTACTTTCAGTGAAGATAAAAGAAAATTCCTACCGTTGACGAATGGTGCGAATACATGATGACTTTTGGGTGTGTTTAACATTATTGGATTTTATTTAGGTGGAGACAGCAACGCAACATCACCCAGAGGACGTACACCTGCAGTTTATCACCATCTTTCGGTTTTCGGGAAAGGCTGAATCATCGCTATGGCGATCACGGCAGCATCATACCTACAGATCTCAAAGACAGTTAGCTATAGTACAACGCCGTCCGGTGTGGCCGAGCGGTTCTAGGCGCTTCAGTCTGGAACCGCGCGACCGCTACGGTCGCAGGTTCGAATCCTGCCTTGGGCATGGATGTGTGTGATGTCCTTAGGTTAGTTAGGTTTAAGTAGTTCTAAGTTCTAGGGGACTGATGACCTCAGATGTTAAGTCGCACAGTGCTCAGAGCAATTTTTTATTGTACAACGACCGCAGGACGAGTGCTGAAGAGATGGCTTCAGGACAAGAGTGTGGCAAGAAGAATAGCCACGGGTCCTCCACAAGGACTAGCCACAGGGAGACAGTTTGATTCTTCGACCGACTCTGGCGAATAGACGGATTACAACAGCTGAAATCCGGTCAGAAATAACGCGTAGACCATCACCACAAACCGTGGGGGACAGTTGAAGCTGGGTTGAGATCTACACTAGAGGCAACAGAAACTTGTATGGTGTAGAGGCAGAGTCCACTGCGGCGTTGACTAGCATTTTACGGTGTACAGAGTAGAGTTTTTTTTTTTTTTTCTCGATGTGTCTGTAGTCGACGTATCTCGAGACATAACTAACCTCATCTGTTCCTGGAATCGTATCTTGGGTAGGACATTACTGACTCAATGATTGTTGAAGGAAGACTGGATGTGAAATGACAAGAATGGGAACCCTGTCGTCACGCTTTTCATGATAAAGATGCCAAATAGCATATTCTAGCAGGTAACGCAAGACCCCACACTAGTTAACATGGAAAACACGTTGAGGAATGTATAGGTAATCAATTGTCCGCCTGAGCCCCTGATTTGTCAGCCTTGGATCGTGTCTCGGATGCGATGGGAAGACGTATTTTTTCGTACCGGCCTCCAGTTTTAATGGACTGACACAGCATGTGTTTCAGGCACGGTAAGGAATCCCTCAAAATGACAACCGGAGATTATTTCCATGGAATAACGAATATACGAGGATAGCGTGCCCGTGGAGATTATACCTAGTAACGATGGATATCAATTCCGAATGGAATGAAGATTTCCTCATTTAATACTCATGAAATATCCACAAAGTTTGATAAATGTTGTACTGGTGCTTCATGATCTAACACTCTCATTTCCATCACTATAGATAGTGTACCACCATATCTGTCACGCTGTACTCAAACAAAGGCAGTTTTGTGCAAATGGCGCCGAATTACTTGTTGTACGTCTCGATTCTGTCTGTTGCTTGTCTGTTATTAAATTCTTAACAATATAACCCAGTTACGATGACATGAAAGGTCAACTGGCATAACACAGTAGAGTTTTCGTGGTGGCTTAGTCTCAAGCATCTCCGACGTTGTCCGCTGAAATTTTTTCTTCCCGTCGTTTTCCCAGCGATCGCACCTAGTATTTTCATGTCTTTCCTTGTACTGATTGCACTGCCGATCTATACCTCAACATACACAGGGTGAATTGTAAATGAGTAAAAAAATATTTCGAGCGCAGCGTTACACAATTACGTACAAACACAAAATTATTTACCTACATTCCTATCTCAATATATGGCAATCCAAAGGAATTTCGTAACATAAAGAAATACGAAGGTTTTCGCCCAGAGCTGCGTTGGACATCCTCAGAGGTGCTCCTGGTCCTGCTACTTTTGATGAGTCGGCAAGACAACTGAACTAGGAACTCCTCTGAAGATGCCCAATGTAGCACTGGACGAAAGACCAGGAGCTTTTGAGTGTTCTGATATGTCTGCATAACCCAAGAGGAAAGAGTGGATAGCCTGGATAATTGTCGCACGGTTTAGTAGCTGACGTCGGTGGATCTCTTCGCTTGTGGTTTATGCTTCACGGGGCACTAAATTGTACACGCTGTCGGCAACGTGTGATTCACATGTTCTTATACAATTGCTAGTAAATAACGTTACAATCAATAATTTTCGCCGTATTTCCCAATGGTGGCTGAAACAAACCAATAATTTGGTGTGTCGTGTGATGTAACCATGGAGAATACAATGTCCAGATCTTGGAGAGGGTATTTTATGTCTACATAAATATTTAACTTGTTTTCTTTGTTTTGCAAACAATGATTCTAAGAGAAGAAATAAAAACATTCTCGACTTATTGTGCATAGCGGAGTGTAATCCTCTGAATATATTTTTTTTCTCTCTTTTACGACTAAACTCATATTTTCTCACCACAACACAACGTGTTTAGTCGGTTTTGCATCTTCTCATTGACGCTGGTGGAAATCCAGTTAATCAGTAAATAGAAAATCAGTCTCACACGTTTTTGCTTGTAGACCAGTGTTAAGAACCCCAGATGCTATCGACACGCCCCACGAAACATCGGTAAGGGAAAAATCAACCAAGAATCAAAACCAGCAGGTGAGATCAGGAAATGACGTCGACGAAAGCCTGAATAACAATATAACATATCCACATCCGTAGTTGAGGCCGCTAACGCACGCCTGTGCCTTGTGCGCGACTCGGAGACAACCCGATTCAAATCCTGGAGGGGGATGGTGTTTCCACTGCCAGCATTTGGCCGGTCGGGGGAGGAGAAGTGTTAGCGTGAAGTTACTGACCACCAGTCTTTGGCGCCAATGACCTGGATTAAATTCCAAATTTCTCTACGGAATCTCATGAAGTGAGAGCATGTGACACTGTGACTGGTGAGCCGCATGTCGGATGGGGACTTTAAGTTCGGAGACACCTCTGGTGCTATGCGAGAGGAGTGGGCTACGAATACGTGTTGGCACCGAATTTTACCCTCTCTGTTTTCTTATCATTATTGTACAACACAAACATAACACTGCACTATACACGCATCCACTACACTCCCAAATACACATGCGACACAACTCTCACATATCCGAAAGGAAAGGCGCCAGTGTGCACGGAGGGTGAACGCTTTTTCCGCTAGGTGGCTCACAAATCCCGTGGGATACCCAGCCAACATTGCCATACGACATTTAATTTTAATGATATAACATTAATAACTTTCGTCCCATTTCCATGTATCTTGCCATAACTATGGCCTGTGTATTCCGACGTAAGTGGTAAATGGTTAGTCATGGCTGCATTGAACATTATAATGATTCAAACGTTGAGTTAAAAATTATTCTTCGCTGTATAGTGAAAAGAGTTGACAGTAGATTAATTGTAAATGGTTCACAGCTAATATGGAAGACTACCTTACGATCAGTTTCTGCAACGCATCTTGAAACCGGAAGAATAATGCATAACTGGATAAAGTGGGACAGAAACTCATTTAAGGTTGTGATGCAAAACGAGACAGCCAGAGTTGCAACTAAAATGAATGTTTATTTAGTCGGTGATCGGTTTCGGATTATGCCCATTATCAAATCAACCAATGTTTGCCAAGTAGAATGTCCTTCCAAAATAGCAGTAAATAAAGTGGGTTCATATGTGTGTGGTCCCAACTAATATTCTTTTGTTTGGCAAACATTGGTTGGTTTGAGGATTGGCATAGGCCGAAACCGGTCACCGACTAATTAAACATCCATTTTAGTTGCAACTCTGGCTGTCTCTTTTTGCATCACATGAAAATCATATACAGTTTCCTTCATTTGTTCCTTCGTAACAAAACTAAATCCCACTTACGTGCACTTCGCAGGTGTTGCGGATAAGTTCCCTTATAGTCAGTATTAGGAACTATGTATGACATGCTGAAATGATGTGAAGAGGGAAATGAAAGGGAATAATATTCTCTATCTAGCTGTGCTAATCTGTTTTCCTCGTTTTCGTACTCCGTGTAGTTCATATGGGTTTCAATTGGAGATTACTCCCGCATTCTCCTTAATGGGTAAAATCTTCTGGGTTGTTAGGCATTGTCATGTTTCTTTTGTAAGATCGACGTTTCGACCCCTCTACTGGGATCTTCTTCAGGCTATTGTTGCATCTACGGTTAATTGAACATCGTCAAAGACCAGTGTCGCGTTCGTCATTAAAGGGAGTTGTTCCGGGCTTATGCTGAAGAAGTTGGGTAACTGGCTGCAGTTCCTGTGGCTACCATTGATAGGCCATAGTTACTGTATAAAAAACAGCCGGTTCTTATGAGACATTGTTTCGAGAAAGCATTTTTTTAAGCAGAGACGTGCAGCTTATAACACTGTAGTGAAATCAGAAAGCTTCCAGCTCTATCTCTAGGAAAGGAAATTAACAGGATCGATCCGGTAAGTTAAAAATATTTACAATTACACAACCTAAGAGCAGAAGAATCAACAGAAAGAGATATTTGTAGGAATAATGTGTTACTTTTAGAAGGATTTGTAATACCAGCAAGAAATTTTTCTGTCCTCACTTTAATGAAAAATTAAATGTATGGACCAGAGAGTCCGCAAATGTTATTGATTACATGTAAAACCTTCTGTGATAATAAAGGAAGGCGCAGCCTTCATATTTTTTCTACGAGCAGCAAGGAGATCTCCTGCTGTTTGTCACCACTTTTTGTCCTTCAGCTTTCACCACGAAAGCATCTACCGTAAGAATACTTTTACATATATTTCAATTAATACCTTTCAGATTTACTTACTCAATAATCCAAACGTGTCCATTTTCATTAATTTTTTGTAATTATGATCTTTGTTTGCAGCTATTCGTGAATTAAATTCGATAGTGCTTACGTGGAACCCGTCTGCCATTGGCGTAATGCTAAAGCTGACTAGTAAATTATCAGATTTTTTGTCGTGCATTAATAAACCTTCAGTCTCTCGAAAACAAAGTCCGACACTCTGTTAACCATACACCATAACGTGAATGAACGTTCGCGTTTGGCATTCAACTTTTCAAATTACGTTGTACCACGGCTGTAGCTTTGCGCTTCTCCCCAACACCTCTCTGGAGTCATAAAAATTACAACACGGGTTGACAAGCACTCCCCGGCCAATTGCATTTAGCAGTACCGAGTTGACTGCCTACTGAGAAGTGTTAGCTGATTACGGTGTTCGAATCCTGCCTCGGGCATGGATGTGTGTGATGTCCTTAGGTTAGGTGACCTCAGAAGTTAAGTCCCATAGTGCTTAGAGCCATTTGAACCATTTTACCTTCTCAGGCAGGCATGGCAGCGGTTACAACTCACAGGTTCCAAGGCAGAAGCGGCAGGAGCATAGATGTGAAGAGGTCTGCATAAAATTATGTGACATGGTCGAAATATAAAGGAATAACGGAGGAAAACGAAATATTAAATGAGATGGAACGGATACTGTCAAGTGGTCCGTAGATTGGCTCTGAGCACTATGGGACTCAACTGCTGAGGTCATTAGTCCCCTAGAACTTAGAACTAGTTAAACCTAACTAACCTAAGGACATCACAAACATCCATGCCCGAGGCAGGATTCGAACCTGCGACCGTAGCGGTCTTGCGGTTCCAGACTGCAGCGCCTTTAACCGCACGGCCACTTCGGCCGGCGGTCCGTAGATTACCAAATGCAAGGAAAAGAGAGACATGCAGATATTACTGGTCAGGTGCGGTGCTACCTACTAGTGAAAAAACTTCACAGTTTGGCGTTTGACGATTGACTTTATCGTCAGATTTTACCTTCAATGACAACCGCCAAGAACGCCAGAAAACTTACATTTTGAATTATTCACCTGTTTTCTGTTACTTAGCATCTTGCCTAAGATTTATTACACAAGCATTTTACAATGATCGTCAGTATCGACCATCCGGCTGAGAGAAATTCGTCCAGAGGAATATCGCCTGCTGGAGGAGCGTAGTGGGAGGCTCGGCCGCTCGTCTTGATTTATCTGGCTCACACGCGCGCCACGCAAGATTTACGTACATCTCGCCTCCGGATCCTGCAGCACCGCGCCATCGACGTCTCCATCGCAGCGCGGTTCCCGCAGGCAGCAGATCTGCTGCTCCCCGACACTCGCCTCGACCGCGTGAGTTATTTCGGCGGAAAATTCGCCGCCGCCGTCGCCGTTGGCCCGCGGAGATTTACAGCTCTGGGCCAGTGGTCCTCAGGTGCGGACTGCAGATCCGCCGGGGATAAACGTGAGCCCTGGACGGGCCCTCTGCATTCCGGAAAACGCGCCGGCCCAGCACTCGAGCACAGCATAGCACCGCAGAATGCCACTGTCGAATCTGCACTAGCTGTGTTGTGTATTCTGCTATTCGGTTTCCTTAGGAAACGGTTGTAAAGTTACTGTAGGCTACCTTAATTAAGTGTAAACTACGGTAGTTTTCCTAGTAGCTTTGGCTAGTTAAGGTCGTACCGGCATTACACATGCGTTAGGTGTGGCGCGTACCTATCAGTCGTTACCTAATAACGATCGCTTTCTACCCATATTCGATCAGTATCTTATTAGTTTTTCCAAAAAACCGGAAGCGGTAAAACACCTAGAAACGAGTAGGATAGACACCAAAGAGGCAAAGAAACTGGTACACCCGCCTGATACAGTGTAGGGCCCCCGCGAGCATGCAGAAGTGCCGCAACGCGACGTGGCATGGACTCGACTAATGTCTGAAGTAGTGCTGGGGGGAACTGACACCATGAATCCTGCAGGGCTTTCCATAAATCCGTAGCAGTACGAAGGAGTGGGGATCTCTTCTGAACAGCTCGTTGCAATGCATCCCAAACGTGCTCAGTAATGTTCATGTCTGGGGAATTTGGTGGCTAGCGGAAGTGTATGAAATCAGAAGATTGTTCCTGGAGCCACACTGTAGCAATTCCGGACATGTGGGGTGTCGCATTGTGCTGCTTGAATTGCCCAAGTCCGTCTTAATGCACAACTGATATGAAAGGTTGCAGGTGATCAGACAGGATGCTTACGCACGTCTCACCTCTCAGAGTCGTATCTAGAAGTATCAGGGGTCCCATATCACTCCAACAGCACACGCCTCACACCATTACAGAGCCTCCTACAGATTGAACAGTCCCATCGTGACAAGCAGGGTCCACGAATTCAAAAGGTTGTCTCCATACCAGCACTCGTCCATCCGCTCGATGCAATTTGAAAGGAGACTCATCCGACCAGGCAACATACACTCCTGGAAATTGAAATAAGAACACCGTGAATTCATTGTCCCAGGAAGGGGAAACTTTATTGACACATTCCTTGGGTCAGATACATCACATGATCACACTGACAGAACCACAGGCACATAGACACAGGCAACAGAGCATGCACAATGTCGGCACTAGTACAGTGTATATCCACCTTTCGCAGCAATGCAGGCTGCTATTCTCCCATGGAGACGATCGTAGAGATGCTGGATGTAGTCCTGTGGAACGGCTTGCCATGCCATTTCCACCTGGCGCCTCAGTTGTACCAGCGTTCGTGCTGGACGTGCAGACCGCGTGAGACGACGCTTCATCCGGTCCCAAACATGCTCAATGGGGGACAGATCCGGAGATCTTGCTGGCCAGGGTAGTTGACTTACACCTTCTAGAGCACGTTAGGTGGCACGGGATACATGCGGACGTGCATTGTCCTGTTGGAACAGCAAGTTCCCTTGCCGGTCTAGGAATGGTAGAACGATGGGTTCGATGACGGTTTGGATGTACCGTGCACTATTCAGTGTCCCCTCGACGATCACCAGTGGTGTACGGCCAGTGTAGGAGATCGCTCCCCACACCATGATGCCGGGTGTTGGCCCTGTGTGCCTCGGTCGTATGCAGTCCTGATTGTGGCGCTCACCTGCACGGCGCCAAACACGTATACGACCTTCATTGGCACCAAGGCAGAAGCGACTCTCATCGCTGAAGACGACACGTCTCCATTCGTCCCTCCATTCACGCCTGTCGCGACACCACTGGAGGCGGGCTGCACGATGTTGGGGCGTGAGCGGAAGACGGCCTAACGGTGTGCGGGACCGTAGCCCAGCTTCATGGAGACGGTTGCGAATGGTCCTCGCCGGTACCCCAGGAGCAACAGTGTCCCTAATTTGCTGGGAAGTGGCGGTGCGGTCCCCTACGGCACTGCGTAGGATCCTACGGTCTTGGCGTGCATCCGTGCGTCGCTGCGGTCCGGTCCCAGGTCGACGGGCACGTGCACCTTCCGCCGACCACTGGCGACAACATCGATGTACTGTGGAGACCTCACGCCCCACGTGTTGAGCAATTCGGCGGTACGTCCACCCGGCCTCCCGCATGCCCACTATACGCTGTCGCTCAAAGTCCGTCAACTGCACATACGATTCACGTCCACGCTGGCGCGGCATGCTACCAATGTTAAAGACTGCGATGGAGCTCCATATGCCACGGCAAACTGGCTGACACTGACGGCGGCGGTGCACAAATGCTGCGCAGATAGCGCCATTCGACGGCCAACACCGCGGTTCCTGGTGTGTCCGCTGTGCCGTGCGTGTGATCATTGCTTGTACAGCCCTCTCGCAGTGTCCGGAGCAAGTATGGTGGGTCTGACGCACCGGTGTCAATGTGTTCTTTTTTCCATTTCCAGGAGTGTATTTCCAGTCATCAACAGTCCAGTGTTTGTGTTGACGGACCCAGACGAGGCGCTAGGCTTTATACTGCGCAGTCGTCAAGGGTACACGAGTGGGCCTTCGGCTCCGGAAGCCCATATGATGATGTTTCGTTGAATGGTTCGCACACTGACACTTGTTGAGGGCCCAGCATTGAAATCTACAGCAATTTGCGGAAGGGCTGCACTTCTGTCACGCTGAACGATTCTCTTCAGTCGTCGATGGTCGCGTTCTTGAAGGATGTTTTTCCGGCCGCAGCGATGTCAGAGGTTTGATGTGTTACTGGATTCCTGATATTCACATTACACTCATGAAATGGTCATACGGGAAAATCCATACGTCATCGCTACTTCGGAGATACCGTGTCCCATGGCACGTGCGTCGATTATAACACCATGTTCAAACTCACTTAACTCTTAATTACCTGCCATTGTAGCAGCAGTAACCGATCTAACAACTGCGCCAGGCACTTGCTGTCTTATATAGGCGTTGCCGACCGCAGTGCCGTATTCTAGCGGTTTATATATATCTGTACTTAAATACGCATGTCTATACCAATTTTTACGGTCACAGATTCGAATCCTGCCTCGGGCATGGATGTGTGTGATGTCCTTAGGTTAGTTAGGTTTAAGTAGTTCTAAGTTCTAGGGGACTGATGACCTCAGACGTTAAGTCCCATAGTGCTCAGAGCCATTTGAACCATTTCTATACCAGTTTTTTTGGCGCTTCAGTGTACGAAGAGCCGTGTAATCTCCGAAACATTATTGTTCTACATAGTTATCTACCTGACTGTAACTTTAAAAAACCTGTTTTAAGAGAAACATTGCTCTTGCCAATGTTTAATTCATGTTCGAAAAACTGTTGATTTGTAATGAGAAACAGAGGATGTTGCAGTAAAAACAAAGAAGACAAAACATATTTATCCAATAGCGCTAGAAAACGCAATTTCCTGAAAAAATGTAAAATAAAAAACCGAAAAACAGAAATATATCAAACATCGCTTCAATACTCCGTCGAACATACTTAAAACATGTTTCTGTTATTCATAAACAACTTTCTTATTTATCTATCTAAAAGGAAACTGTTGCCTTTAATCATGATGAAGAGTGTTCTACTGAGTACAAAATAAGAACAAGTGTGATATATATATATATATATATATATATATATATATATATATATATATATATATTCTTTATGTTTGTGCATGTAAGGTGTACTTACATCCAAAGTAATTGGTTTCGTTAAATAAAAGAGCAGAAGTCTCAGCATCGACTAATTTCTATTACTTATAAAACGCAATTTCCATTCTGTAAGGATATAAATATGTAATGGACTAATACTGAATGATGTGCGTTTCTAATTATGTGCAAAACTAACAACAAAAGCAAACTAATAAAGAGAAATCTTCGGCTCCCAGTTTGTTTTACAAATTCATTTATGTGTCTCTCACCCTACCAATTCTACAGGTCATCTTTCCATTTACAAAACTGGTTCAAATGGCTCTTAGCACTATGGGATTTAACACCTTAGGTCATCAGTACCGTAGACTTAGAACTACTTAAACCTAACTAACATAAGGACATCACACACATCCATGCCCGAGGTAGGATTCGAACCTGCGACCGAAGCAGCACGGCGGTTCCGGATTAAAGTGCCTAGAACAGCTCGGTCACAGCGGCCGGCTTGCCATTTACTTCGTCATTTATGAAGTGTACCGAAACTATCGAACGATAGTTTCGATAGACCGCAGCTCTATATACCACCTACCCTTGGATTGAGGGAGTTCAGCAATATTATTTAGTGAACAGGATACGAGCTTCCCAAGTATTGGACCGGATTTACGACAAGATTCAGGACTATCTTGCCGACAGAACGCAAACCGTCGTTCTTAAAGCAAATAATAGACAAATATTTTAAAACAGATGATACATTTTGCAGTTTTTCATGTAATAAAATAAATGTTTCCTTATTCCAAGCAAATATTGTAGTCAGCAATAAAAATCGAAGTAATAATGAGTTGAAAGACAAATTTGAATTAATTAACGGAAATGGAGGGTGTTAGATAAGACTTGTAGTAATTTATTGAAACAGATGGAAGATTAAAGATGGCAGGAAATATTAGAAATGTAGAGTCCTGCCACAAAAGTGCAGCTTGGGAATTGGAAGGGGACAGGGCGGGGAAAATACTTCGGAAAGATATCAAGCTATTCGCCCGCCGCTGGTTCCTGTTGTTACTAGGCTATGTGTCAACATCTACTCTACAGTCTTTACGTGACTCTAGGTGCAATAACCCGTCACGGCTTGCATATTAGGTGCTTTGGTCAAGGAGTACCCCAAGCAAGTGGGATAGGACCGTTATTGTTTACAGTATATTTAAAGACCTGGTGGGTAACTTAGGAATCTCCATGACGCTGTTCTCAGATGATGCGATTGTCACCAGAAGACTGTAGCGAACTGCAGGAAGACATACATAGGGTTGATGACTGGAGTAAGGACTGATAGAAAACTCTGAACGTAAACACGAAGGGTGTACAATAAGTAATGCAACCCTTTTTTTTCTGAAAGCAGGTTGGTTTTATTCAGGATTCCAACATACCATATTTAACCCATTCTTTTGACTAAAAAACCCTTTTTCTCAACATAATCTCCGTTCTATGCGACGGCCTTACGCCATCTTACTGAAAGAGCCTGCACGCCCCAATGGTACTACTCTACTGGTCGACATCGGGCCAACATCTTCTTGCATCAAGAACCTCCCCATGATCTACATACTGCTTTCCGCAAATTGCATCTCTCGTTGGACGAAACAGGTGGAAGGTCGAAGATCTGGGATCTAGGACGAATGGGGCAGAAAAGTCCAATGAAGCTTTGTAAACTCCTCTCTGATGGCCATATTTGTGTAAGGCCTTTTCTTGTTACGGAGAAGTTCGTTTGCATTTTTGTAGCGACGAACACATTGCAGAAGTCACAGCTGTCTACAGACGGCCAACACGCGGGAGATCGGATAGGTTTGCGCGACCTTGTTGCGGTGCTGCAGACGCCTTATCCAACTACCAGGTTTCCTTAGTCATTGTGCATGTGTTTATGAATACCTGCGATGCTCTGGTTTTCCGCCCAAAGAAACTCAGTGACAGTTTGCTCGCAACGCATCTCCGTTACAGACGCCATTTTGAAGGCTACGTATAGCACCGCCACCCATCGCAGCTTCATGAAACTATAGGTGTTGAAGCGGGAATATTCCACAATGTCCCGCCGGCCGCGGTGGTCTAGCGGTTCTGGCGCTGCAGTCCGGAACCGCGGGACTGCTACGGTCGCAGGTTCGAATCCTGCCTCGCGCATGGGTGTGTGTGATGTCCTTAGGTTAGTTAGGTTTAAGTAGTTCTAAGTTCTAGGGGACTTATGACCTAAGATGTTGAGTCCCATAGTGCTCAGAGCCATTTGAACCACAATGTCCCACAACAAATTTCGCATTTTTCAACCGAAACTGGCCGGGCAAAAAAGATGTATTGCATTGGTTACTGAACGCCCCTCGTAAATGAAACATACATCGCATTAATAGGCGATGAAATCCACTACTGTACGATTACGCTATAGATGATATATCCATGCAAACAGAATCTACCGAAAAATATCTAGGAGCAACAACCTGGAGCGATCTACAGTGGGCCGGCCGAAGTGGCCGATTGGTTCTAGGCGATGGTTCGAATCCTGTCTTGGGCATGGATGTGTGAGATGTCCGTAGGGTAGTTAGGTTTAAGTAGTTCTAAGTTCTAGGGGACTGATGACCCATAGTGCTCAGAGCCATTTGAACCATTTTTTTTATCTAAAGTGGAAGATTACATAAAACAAACTATAGTGAAAGCAGGTGTTAGCCTCAAATCCACTGGACGAATCAGAGTATCTGCACGATCGAAGTGGGTTACAAAACACTTGTTCGGCAGATTATTGAATAGCGCTCATCGCTCTAGGACCCAAACCAGCTTGGATTAATAGAAACGATAGACAAGATGCAATGAAAAGCGGCACATCTCGTCCAAGGTCGTTTACTCGGCACATGAGCATTACGCAAATGCTTAACAAATTCCTCTGAAAGACACTACACTAGAGACGTTGTGCGTCACGGAGAGGTTTGCTAATGGAATATTACCCCATTCTTTTTAAGTCCCTACGCACGATCATTGTGCTAACTGGATTGCTGGTAGCAATTTGGAACTGACGAGTGATTTCTTCCTCTGACTTCAAGCGAATTTTTACAACCATTCTCCTGAGTACTCTACGGTCCTCGCCCGTCAGTACATGAGGTCTGTTGGTCTTGCGATTGTTCCTTCTCGTTTTCACTTCACAAGCACATCATTATCAGCTTTGGAGGGGTTTAAATGTCCCTGATAGATTTGTTTCTCAATTAACATGGAATGACTAGTCCAGTTTCGAAGTCATTGAATACTTCTTTTACCTCTTCTTTACTGACAACATAATACTCCTCGCTAGTACTAGGCGGGCCAGCCTTTCGTGACATATGGTGGTTAATTCCGCATTACATAGTGTTGTCCGGAACTGGTAACAAACCTTACTTTCTGCCTGGCCACCCATCCTTAGGTTTTCTATTATTTCTCCGGCTGTGGTGAAGGCTGAGGTGGTTCCAGTGGAAAAGTGAGTCGAGTTCTTCCCATGTAGTTCTGTATTCGGTCTTCGGCTTCGTCTCTTATGACCTCTCAGTAGACGTGATATTAAAACCAACATTTCTGCAATACTACGATTAATTCGTCGCCTTCATAAAAATAGTTTTGCCAGTGGGAGGTTATTCAACATTCCATAAAGCAGTGCAAAATCATAAAAAACAGTAACAACTTGGGAAAAGAAGCAGTTGTGCCGACATTTGACTACACTGTTACAAAAGTTGCGTTTCATGATAATACCATGCGGAAATCACCGACTCTCAGAAGCATCATAGTGCTATATAGAAAGCTGGTAGCAGCGTCTTCCAGGATGGAGTAACTGCAGGAAATGTAAGAGGGGGAGAAGACTGTCGAGACAGTGAACATGATCAGCTACGGTACAAACCATGGTGTAGTGGCATTGGCAGATTTAAGACATATCAGCCTCAGACGGAGCGGTCCAGGCTTCGCCCTTATGTTTTTTGTGGATGTGTTTATAGGTCCTTCATATATCTCGTGTCATGCGCTCTTCAGTTTATCACATTTCATAAATAGCTTTCCGAGTTATTATTTTTGCTATTTTTCTTTCATTTATCCAATCATTGTAGGACTAATAACAGTAAGACTCCATAATACCGGACTCCCATAGAAGATGTAATTCTCGTTTGTACGTACACACCTAGTTAACAATTAACAGGTGTAGAAACGTAGTTTGCCTGCTGAGTTGAGCGAGCGAGCGAGCTCAGGCTTACCTTCGTGACGTACGCTGCGCGGCCTGTCTTTTTCGTCGACCGCGGTTCGGCTAACTTAGGTAGCGAGACGGTGACCATGGGTATACCTGCACTGCTGCTGCAAGCTGACTTTGTGCTTTCCAAGCATCACAAATGTCCTTGAAAGTACATCAGTGCCGTAGTTATGTCGCAAACTATAATGAAACAAAGACAAATATTGAAAAAGTTCGAAAGTGGGAGATGTAAGCTAATAGCTCAAGCCATAAACCATTGCTATTTGTTGATGGAGGAGATTGGAGTCAACAATTCTCGGCCCACTGCACTAACAAAGTTCTAGTCTTAAACAGGTAAACGACTCTCTCCGCTCCCGCTCCCTCGAGCTTTTCGTCTGGGAGCTGTTTTACATAAACACTTTGGGTGCCTGCGTCTGAGCGATGCAAGCTATGGTCAGCGCCTCAACGTGATCTGCCTGGAAAAGGATTCTCTAGCGACAGAAGACAGAATCTCAAACACATATTGATGATATGTCCTCTAATCCGCCTTTACGTATTGGAACGGTTTGACAAAAACGTATTTGATAAAGAAAGCAATGATCGAAAAGGATCGTCATGTTATAGATATCCACACACTACACTAGTCGATCGGTGTACGTACCCCGGCTGACTGAATAAAGAATATGAAACAAATTTCAGGTACGAGCAGGGTTGAAAACCTAACTCTTTAGAACCCAACGATTAATCAACTCTTCGAGTAATTAACATTCCATAAAGGAGGGACAAATAGTCACTACTGTACTACCTTATCTGTTTGTTTGATTTCAAATATGAGACTACAATCGGCACTCAATAAAGTGAGACTAGCCATTAGCATCAGACTTACACACGTAATATTGTTTTTTCTTGTGATAGTTATTTCAGATGCGTAGTTTCGTTTACATATAAAGCTGGAAGCTACGACGATATAGCTGCTTGTCGATACAGTAAGTATCATTTAATCTCTGGTATGTGGCAAGTTAACGAACATCGCTCTTTATGGAATGCTGTATTCTTTTCTTGAAAGAACTCTCAAATGTGCAAAAGCGAATCAGAGACATTTGTATTGTTTACGCGCAAAATTTTTTGTACTTGTGAAACATCTAATATGAAGCGTAGCATATTCTAAATCCGTTTGGATATTTTATGGTCATCATCCCACAAATTTACCAAAGTAATTTTTTCTTTACCGCTATCCTACCTCTTTGTACCTGTGATCCAGTAAACCTCCAGCTTTCATTGGGTTTTGAACAGACATAATCATCCTTTTCACACACGTTATGATGGAGGATACTATACATAACAAGTGAGTATTGCCAAGTCTATGAGCCTACCGTGTTTGAACAAAAGTATGGACACACAGCTAGAAATGCTCGTTTGACGATAAATGCAGATGCAAGCCAATCCAACCTGTGGCACTGTTGTATTTCACCACGAACGGGATCTGTGCAAAGCCCTCAATATGATGCAAGTTTCAGCAGTTGTCAGAACAGGGTTCTGTGTAGTTGTAAGTGTCAATGCCACTACTCCGTCGTTTGTACCACAACTGATACCTCGATGCAGTCGGATCATGCTTCCATCTCAGCTGTCTTCTCTCCCTCCTACAATTCCTGCAGCTACTCTAACCTGTAAGATGTTATTACCAACTACGTGCATAGCACACTGATGCTTCTGAGAGTCGCTGGTTTTCGTGAAACGCTGTAACAGTATAGTCAAGTTTCGGTTCAACTGCTACTTTTCTCGAGTTGTTACTGTTTTCATGATTTCCCGCTAATTTATAGAATATTGCATAATCTCCCACTGGCAATATTACTGTTGTGAAGACGACGCATTAACCATAGTATGAGTTGCTTAGCTTTGGATCATTATTAACAGATGAGAAATGCGAGTTTTAATATCACGTCGAACTGACGGGTCATAAGAGATGGAAGGTCGAACATAGAACTATAAGGGAAGAACTCGATTCATTTTTCCTTCTCCATACTCGGAGAAATACGAGGCTTATTCGGAAAGTGAGGAACGATCGGTCGCGAAATGGAAACCACAGTGGAAATCCGATGAAGTTTTGCACAGGTGTGTTGGGCAGTGTCACTAGTATGCCTGTCGATCGCGTTACGTCGTTCTTTTTAGTTCTGAGCACACAGGGAGCACATAAAGATACCTAGAAAAGTGGTGTCTCCCGCCAAGTACGAGGGCCTGGTGAGAAATTTCGCCTGAAGCTATGCAGCCTACATTACATAACTGTCGCGCGTTTTCTTCTTCAAGACAATTCTCAGCAGCATTCTGCATGGACAGTGAAGATGCTCCTGCATCGTTTTCAATTGGAAATGTTTGATTACCCACAATACAGCCCGTAATTGTCTCCCTCTGAGTTTCATCTCTGCTCACATGAACCACTGGCTATGAAGACAGCATTTTGGCACAGAGAACGAGCTGTAGGTCAGTGTAGAGAATTGGCGGAAAGCACTGCCGGCTGCCTTCTATAACGAGGGTATTGAAAAGTTGGCACAACGCTACAACAAACGTCTAAGTCGGATGGGTGACTATGGAGATAAGCAGCTGGAAGTTGTAGCTAACTGTTGCAAATTAAACAGTTTTGATTTTCACTGTGGTTTCCATTTCGCGACCTATCGTTCCTTACTTTCCGAACAGCCCTCGTAATATATAACCTAAGGCTGGGTGGCCAGACAGATACTGAGGATTCTTGGATTCTTATCAGTTTCCTTATGTAATGCGAAATCAACCACTAGATGTCACGAAAGGCGCACCCCGTCTTGTACTAGTGAGAAGATTATTTTGTCAGTAGAGAAGCAGTAACAGCAGTATTAAGTGGCGTCGAACGCGGACGAGTCATTCCATATTAACTGATGTTGATGATGTGCCTGTAAAGTGGAAACAAGAAGGAACTACCACAGCTAAATTAAGACCGGCAGACCTTGTGTACTTACGGATGGGGACCATCGAACACTGCAGAGAACGGTTGTACAAAATCGCCTGAATTCATAGGAAGGGATCATCCTGAGTTCCAAAGTGCTACCAGCAGTCCAGTTAGGACAATGATTATAGGTGAGTGAACTACAACGTAGGAAAGTTGTTGGTGCTCGTATAGTGGATGCCTCTGTTATCAAGGTAGCTGCATCGTTTTGTGTTTCAAGAGGTGCCGTATAAAAGATTTATATCTTATGTAGGAAAGCAGAAACACGATATCCTCTAAGTCATAACGCGGATTAAAGTATGTGGTGAGTGGTTGCGACAGACGGTCATTGAAGAGGACTGTGACGCAAAATGAGGGGACGACAGCTGGAGAAGTCAATGACGAACTGAAAAATAAATGTCACACTGATAGTAGTTTCGAATGCCAGCTGGTTTGCGATCCCCTATTAGGCATAGGGGTTTCCATATTTTTGTCCACCCCCTGTATATTCTTATTACACTACTGGCCATTAAAATTGCTACACCACGAAGATGACGTGCTACAGACGCGAAATTTAGCCGACAGCAAGAAGATGCTGTGATATGCAAATGATTAGCTTTTCAGAGCATTCACACAAGGTTGGCGCCGGTGGCGACACCTACAACGTGCTAACACGAGGAAAGTTTCCAACCGATTTCTCATACACACACAGCAGTTGACCGGCGTTGCCTGGTGAAATGTTGTTGTGATGCCTCGTGTAAGGAGGAGAAATGCGTACCTTCACGTTTCAGACTTTGATAAAGGTCGGATTGTACCGTATCGCGATTGCGGTTTATCGTATCGCGACATTGCTGCTCGCGTTGGTCGAGATCCCACGACTGTTAGCAGAATATGGAATCGGTGGGTACAGGAGGGTAATACGGAACGCCGTGCTGGATCCCAACGGCCTCGTATCACTAGCAGTCGAGATGACAGGCATCTTATCCGCATGGCTGTAACGGATCGTGCAGCCACGTTTCGATCCCTGAGTCAATAGATGGGACGTTTGCAACACAACAACCATCTGCACGAACAGTTCGATGACGTATGCAGCAGCATGGACTATCAGCTCGGAGACCATGGCTGTGGTTACCCTTGACACTGCATCACAGACTGGAGCGCCTGCGATGGTGTACTCAACGACGAACCTGGGTGCACGAATGGCAAAACGTCATTTTTTCGGATGAATCCAGGCTCTGTTTATAGCATCATTATGGTCGCATCCGTGTTTGACGACATCGCGGTGAACGCACATTGGAAGCGTGTATTCGTCATCGCCATCCTGGCGTATCACCCGGCGTGATGGTATTGGGTGCCATTGGTTACACGTCTCGGTGACCTCCTGTTCGCATTGACGGCACTTTGAACTGTGGACGTTGCATTTCAGATGTGTTACGACCCGTGGCTCTACCCTTCATTCGATCTCTGCGAAACCCTACATTTCAGCAGGATAATTCACGACCGCATGTTGCAGGTCCTGTACGGGCCTTTCTGGATACAGAAAATGTTCGACTGCTGCCCTGGCCAGCACATTCTCCAGATCTCTCACCAATTGAAAACGTCTGGTCAATGGTGACCGAGCAACTGGCTCCTCACAATACGCCAGTCACTACTCTTGATGAACTGTGGCATCGCGTTGAAGCTGCATGGGCAGCTGTACCTGTATACGCCATCCACGCTCTGTTCGACTCAACGCCCAGGAGTATCAATGCCGTTATTACGGCCAGAGGTGGTTGTTCTGGGTAGTGATTTCTCAGGATCTATGCACCCAAATTGCGTGAAAATGTAATCACATGTCAGTTTTAGTACAACAGCAATTTTAATGGCCAGTAGTGTAGATCGTTGCTCCAGCCTCACTCCTGCTAGTTAGACAGACCCGCGCTACAATGTTGGCCATGTGACAGAACTTACCAAGTCAGTTGCTGAAAGCTGCTGCTTCTCGTTTGTACATCAGTCGACCGGTGAAGAATGGCGTTACTTTCATTTTTGTTGAATGTTCACAGTGCAGTATAACGTAATGCGTTCTTTCTGTTTAAATAAGAACCAGAACAGTAAAGGGCCAGTGATCGTCAACGGAGCCTGACAGAGCAGTAGAAGAAAGACTGAAGGTCTGACGAAATTATATGCAAATAAAAACACGGAACAAACAAAATTATCAGAAACGCTAAGAGCAATTACATTTGACCGATAGAAATTTCGAGAAAAAAATAGTAGAAACTTTTATCGATTATTTACAAGAGAATTAAGAAAATTTCAGTCACACGGGCTATATTCTAGGAATGAAGAAGGTAACTTTCATATGAAACACAGAGATAAGTGGAATATTTTTCCAACTATATTGATAAATTACTGAATTGTGAAGAATCAAAAAAAATGGGAAGTTACTTAAAATAATCCAAGAGAGAACTCAAACTCCAAGTTAAGAATAAATAAGAAAAATTCTGAGTTCTATAAGGAATTCTAAACCATGAAAAATAATTGCGGGCAGGATGAGCAGCAACCTGCGGCTGTTAGCTGATGATACTGTGGTGTACGGGTAGGCGGCGTCGTTGAGTGACATTAGTAGTGTGCTACTTGACATAGTCACATCGACTAAATATCCAAAAATGCAAAGCGATGTGAAATGCAACGAGCATGTAGCGAAAGCGGTTCACCGACTTCGGTTTATTGGGAGGATTTGAGGAAAATGTGGTTCACCTTTATAGGAGACCGCGTATACAACACAAGTGCAAACCGTTCTTGAGTACTGTTCGAGTGTTTGGGGTTCCCAAACACAAGAAGACTTAGACAAAATTTGTAGTTGGTGTGATGAATGTCAGCTAGCTCAAAATGTGGAAAAATATAAGTTAATGTGGATGAGTAGGAAGAACAAACCTGTAACGTTCGGTTATTGTATTACTAGTGATATGCTTGACGCGGTCAAGACGTTTAAACATTGGGCGTAACGTTCCAAAGCGATACGAAATGGAACGAGCGCGTGAGAACTGTGGTAGGGAAGGCGAATGGCCGATTTCGGTTTATTGCGAGAATTTTACGAAAGAGTAAAGGAGACCACATATAGGACGCTGATGCGACCTATTCTTGAATACTGCTCGAGTTTCTGGCATCCGTACCAGTTCGGATTGAAGGAAAACATTGAAGGAATTCAGAGGCGGGCTGCTAGATTTGTTACCGGTAGGTTCGAACAACACGTAAGTGTTTCGGAGACGCTTCGGGAACTCAGATAGGAATCCCTGGAAGGAAGGTGACGTTCTTTTCCAGAAACACTTTTGAGAAAATTTAGAGAACCAGCATTTGAAGCTGAATGCCACACGATTTTACTGCCGCCAACATACATTGCGCGTAAGGACCAGACCACGAAGAAAAGATTCGATAAATTAGGCTCATACTGATGCATATAAACATTCGTATTCCGCTCGCTCTATTTGCTAGTGGAACTGGAAAGGAAATGGCTGGTAGTACCCTCCAGCACGCACCGTACGGTGGCTTGTAGAGGATCTATGTAGATGTAGTTAAACTCATGGGAAAAATCTGGGAAGTAACAGTAATCCACGTGCCACAAGAAGGTGACAAAATAGACGTGATTAATTTCAGGGGCAGATCCTTAATCGCTGTAAAATACAAAATATTTTTTGTAGCACTCTCAGACGATTAGACGCCCGGATAGACGCACGGCTGGATATGAGAACATTAGGCAGGGTTTAGGAAAGGTATAAAGGCAGGTTCCAAGCAGAACAAATACATAAAAGACTAAAATATCTACAGAATAATGACGTAGATTTGTAGGTTTCAGAAAGGCTAATGACTCTATGGAGAAGCTGAGTTAATTCTAACTCTTGAAGAATTTCGAATAGGTAAGAAATAAAGGAGGTCTTAAAAGAATCACTAACCAGTAAAAAACCTGAAATAAAATTAACGGTAGAAATTTCAAGCCCGTTTTAGGCTCAGATATGAGTCAAACTAGACAGTCCCAATCTTGTTTAGTTGTCTACTTGAAAAAGTGATTAGAGAGTGAATTGGCAAGATTCTTACCTCAAAATCAGAATACGTATGGGCTTCAGCAAGGATAACCTTAAAATTAATTATATATCATTCGCAAATGATTTAGCTGTTCTGGCGACAGACAGTGTAACGTTTGTGGAAGAACAGATAAAAATATTTTAAAAAGAGACAGGAAAATCAGGGCTAAAAACAAAGGCAATGACAAACAATAAAACTACGCAATCAAAGTTAAGAACAGACAACTTTAAGAATCTAGCAGAAGTCATACAGCTTAATGGAAGTGTAAAAGGAGCAATCAGACCAAGATTACACTAGATGGACTTAGCATTTTCCTTAACAAAAGATGTTCATAATAAAAATAATTCTCTAGAAATGCAAAAATTTATCATTATAAGGCATTAATTCGTCACTCACCAGGAATAGCAATTTTAGGATCAATAATAGAAAATTAAGAAAAGATATAGAAAAAGCAGAAATAGAAATAGAAACATTTAAATTAAGAAGTAACGCAGAAACATGTATACAATCACGTAGAAAAAAGTTGCAGACGAAATTAGAAAAGGTGAATCCTCGCAGACTGATAAGAAAAACTGAACAGCACTCTGAAAATTTAAAGGCAGATCCTGTTGGGTTAGGGAAATGCATGAAGATCTGTAAGAAACTGGCATAAATAAGCAGGAATTTGAAGATAGAATAAAATACAGACACAAAATTAAGATGTGGTAGGATTTCCAACCAAGGAGGGCGTATGCCTGTATAGGGCGAAAATCATGCTACCTTACTTCCAATAATTCCTTGCAATTCTCCTAGGGTGACCAGAAAATCTGTTCCTATCGGATTTATAGTTTAATAATTACTTCATAACAGTTCTTTTATAATATTTTCCATCCAAGAGAGCTTCAAAACTCCGCAGCACGTCCAACTTTAGGTAGTTCAATTTCTGATTCGTGGTAATAGTTAATGTCGACGGCTGCCCTCCGTAGAAAAAAATAACATTTTTCATATCGACGGAAAAAAGGATTTGTTTGGTGTGGGGCTGGGGGAAGGGAGGTGGGGGGTAGGAGGTAAGAATGTCGATAAAGATAGTCTACCAACGGCCATAAGTAACAGAAACTAAATTCTGTCATGTCTGTAAGGCATCACAGTATCATCGTACAGCACTTTTGCAAACAAAGAAGCCTGATAGAAACTTATATCATAGTGATCAAAATAATGACAAAGAGGAAAGTTAACGTTAAGTACATTGATTTCCTTTCGATAAACATTTGTATTCAGCAGAACGACTGCATTATTTCACACGATTTTAGCTTCTTAGTGAGAGAATTGTATTCACTGCCATAGTATGTATTCAGAATACTACGCAGATTGTGTTCTTGACATTTATATGTCCCTAAATTTTTAATTAATTACTGACACACAGAGAGAAGCATTTACGTTATGTGGTGAGGTATTGTGTGTATGTTGTACAGTTTTAGTGTCGTTAAGAGCTTGATTTTGACAAAAACATGATCTGGAGGACTTGGTAAGTTAATGCAAGAAGGAAGTCTCCTGTGCAATACGACTTTTAGAGAAAAACGTACATCAGATAAAAATAGTTTGTACTCTATTTGTCATTAACTGCGACTTTCTTACGCCTGACTTATCCTTCCGAAACTATAATTATTCGTAACACTTATAAATTCGTTATACATACATCCATACTTATTATAAAAATCGATGTACATATGTATGTATGTATTTATGTCCCACATCCCCCCCTAAATCACTGGACCGATTTCAAGCAAACTAGGTACACACGTCACTTACTGCCTGGAAATCATACCTGTAGAGGTAGGAACAATTTACCTATCAAAGGGGCGGGAGTGGAGATGAAAAAGTAGTGTAACTCACGAAACGCGAATTCGCAGACTTCATTCATCCAGTTTTCGAGAATGAGAGCACTTAGTAACTTGCAACAAACTTTACACGTAATTTCATACCTTTAAGAAACTTTTTCTCGATGACAACCCCTCATAAAATGATGAAAGAAAAAATGTTACAGATTATCACGTTTTCGATATTCCTGCAGTAAAACTGCCACATCATTCATGACATTGAGATTTATTCCCTCTCTGTTGCTAACTCTGTTCGCAACAAATTCTGCAGACAGTATAGAAATATACCACTGAGTGTACCGGTAAAATTATTTCATTTTTTGAGGCATTGTTCAGGAGACACGACGTCGTAGAGGTTGAGCTACGTAAATCCAAACTACAAATAAAATTCGCTACAGACACAGGTGAAATATGTGCATTAATATGTGTGAAATATGGTAAACATATGTGCGTACTCTGGCAAAGCCGCAGGTAAAAATCTCCTGTATCGATTTCAAGCAAACGTGGTAGCCTACACAGTTACTAACCGGAAAACAATACTGAGGAGGTAAGAACCAGTAATATCCCATTGGAGTGGAGGTGATAACGTAGAGAAGAAAGAACAGAGGAAAAGATGGACGGGCAGAGAGTGGAAAGGATAATATGGACATGGATGTGAGGGAGGAGGAGCTAGCACAGTGAGGGGGAGGAGGAAATGGACATAGAAAGAGAAGAGGAGGAAATGGAGAGAGATGGGATAGGAGGAGATGGGCCGACAAACAAAATAGGGGGAGATAGGCAGATAGAAAGGGGAAGAGAAGATGGATTGAGGTGGAGGAAGAGATGGGTAAAAAGATGGGGAGAAGGAAATGAACAGAGAAAATGGAGAGGAGATGGACATAGAGAGGAGATTGACTGAAAGAGGGGACAAAGAGATAAACAGAGAGTGGATGAGCAGGGCATGGACAGAGAGAAATAGGAGGAGGAGACAAAGGGAGTGAGGAGGATATACACTCCTGGAAATGGAAAAAAGAACACATTGACACCGGTGTGTCAGACCCACCATACTTGCTCCGGACACTGCGAGAGGGCTGTACAAGCAATGATCACACGCACGGCACAGCGGACACACCAGGAACCGCGGTGTTGGCAGTCGAATGGCGCTAGCTGCGCAGCATTTGTGCACCGCCGCCGTCAGTGTCAGCCAGTTTGCCGTGGCATACGGAGCTCCATCGCAGTCTTTAACACTGGTAGCATGCCGCGACAGCGTGGACATGAACCGTATGTGCAGTTGACGGACTTTGAGCGAGGGCGTATAGTGGGCATGCGGGAGGCCGGGTGGACGTACCGCCGAATTGCTCAACACGTGGGGCGTGAGGTCTCCACAGTACATCGATGTTGTCGCCAGTGGTCGGCGGAAGGTGCACGTGCCCGTCGACCTGGGACCGGACCGCAGCGACGCACGGATGCACGCCAAGACCGTAGGATACTACGCAGTGCCGTAGGGGACCGCAGCGCCACTTCCCAGCAAATTAGGGACACTGTTGCTCCTGGGGTATCGGCGAGGACCATTCGCAACCGTCTCCATGAAGCTTGGCTACGGTCCCGCACACCGTTAGGCCGTCTTCCGCTCACGCCTCAACATCGTGCAGCCCGCCTCCAGTGGTGTCGCGCCAGGCGTGAATGGAGGGACGAATGGAGACGTGTCGTCTTCAGCGATGAGAGTCGCTTCTGCCTTGGTGCCAATGATGGTCGTATGCGTGTTTGGCGCCGTGCAGGTGAGCGCCACAATCAGGACTGCATACGACCGAGGCACACAGGGCCAACACCCGGCATCATGGTGTGGGGAGCGATCTCCTACACTGGCCGTACACCACTGGTGATCGTCGAGGGGACACTGAATAGTGCACGGTACATCCAAACCGTCATCGAACCCATCGTTCTACCATTCCTAGACCGGCAAGGGAACTTGCTGTTCCAACAGGACAATGCACGTCTGCATGTATCCCGTGCCACCCAACGTGCTCTAGAAGGTGTAAGTCAACTACCCTGGCCAGCAAGATCTCCGGATCTGTCCCCCATTGAGCATGTTTGGGACTGGATGAAGCGTCGTCTTACGCGGTCTGCACGTCCAGCACGAACGCTGGTCCAACTGAGGCGCCAGGTGGAAATGGCATGGCAAGCCGTTCCACAGGACTACATCCAGCATCTCTACGATCGTCTCCATGGGAGAATAGCAGCCTGCATTGCTGCGAAAGGTGGATATACACTGTACTAGTGCCGACATTGTGCATGCTCTGTTGCCTGTGTCTATGTGCCTGTGGTTCTGTCAGTGTGATCATGTGATGTATCTGACCCCAGGAATGTGTCAATAAAGTTTCCCCTTCCTGGGACAATGAATTCACGGTGTTCTTATTTCAATTTCCAGGAGTGTAGAAGGGCAAGAGCATATGGACGCAGAGAAATATACCCGACAGTTTGTGGTTAGGTGATATTCGCTGTATAGGAAAATAGCTAAATGGGTAAGTTTACAAAAGGAGTTGAAGAAATCAGAGCGATTAATAAAAAAGTGAAATGGAAATGAACGCAGTATATGTTTGAAAGAATAGTCTGGGAAAGTAACGGGTAACTTTTAACGCTGAAACGGGATATTAGATTTTCAGCAGGAATCTTTGGATTCTATATCAGGAACGACAGACGAAATATGCTAGTTGAATTCACTGAGAGAAACCTAATATAAAAATTAAACACATTTTTCGAGAAAACCCAGGCAGAAAATGGACACTGGAAGCACCGAAGCCACTTAGAAAACATCGACTATGTGTTTTGAAGTAACAAACAAATCATGCTGGATACGCCCGTCGTAAACCAGTTCTGGATTTTTAGTGACCGCAATACAGTAACGTGGAAAATTGAACCGGATATTTAGTTACGAAGAACTTCTGTTTTCATTGAATCTATCAATATTAACATGTTAAAGAACACATGCAACAAGGTTACGGTTTCCACTCGATTACATCATGAGAGTGGAAAGTTCAAAACTGATGGAGACTCAATTTCATCAAGTCTATGTTCTGCATCTTTGAAAGAGGTTTTCAAATAATTAAACAGGCAAAAATAAAGATTATGCGTATTTTCTATATCAGCTGATTTTCAAACTACAGTGTTTTCTTTGTTACGGATCCAAAAGAACTTCGGCAGAGGATCGAGGAACCGAACAGAGCAAGTATCTAGTATGAGAAAGCCCTGAAGATAAATTACAGAAAGACGAAAATAATGTAGAATCGCATGCGGGTAGTAGAATAATAAGGATGAATATTGAAGTTACATAAAAAGTTGACAAATTTGTAGACTTAAGCCAAATGCTAACAGCTACTACATGGGCACCTAATAAAATAAACAGGAGAGAAACATGGCTTGGATTTCATTTGGGAAACTGAATGTTGTATTCAGAACTAAGATCCTAATTCTCCGTACTCTGAAACTCTACAACCAGTGAGTATAGCCAGTACTAGCAAGTGGAAGTGCAACATGAACACAAAATGTTCAAACAAGTTTGCCCAACGAGCAGTGGGAAAATGTCTGTTGGGCATAACAAGAAGAGTCAAGGAAACAAGCACGTGATAGCGACCGTTAGGAAACTGAAATGGAGATGTGATGTGCATACAGCGAGACAAATTGTAGGAGATGGACTAAGAATATTGTGTGTTGAATTCGTGATATGAAAAGACAAAGAGCAAGACGGAAGATGGACTGACAACACAAAAAAACAAGCAGGACAAAGTTCGATGCGAAAAGCTGAGGACCGTAACACGAAGACAAGTCTGGAAGAGGCCCATATACAACAGTGGATGATAAATGGCTAACGAGGATGATTATGATGTTGCAGAAATAAAAATTATGGATGTATTGTGTTACGAAGCAGTTTAGACGACTTCCAACTGAAAAGTGAACAACGCAGAGATGATAGACGGTGGCGAAGATGACGATGATGGTGGTGGTGGCATTAACCATCTATTGTCCAAAACGAAGTGAGAGGTAAAGCGAATATGAAGTATCTTCTTACTAAATCGGACAAGAAATAAAATGGCAAACAGGTGCAACAATAAAAAAATAAATAATACTCACGTAGAAGGCCCATCGTTCTTCTAACGTAGTGCAAGCTGTGATCCATCGAGTTATATTAAGAGATGCCCGGAAATTGTAGAGATATTTTTTAAATCTCAAAGGGGAACTTTTTTGCAGTTACTTTTGTCGGTCCCTAAGAGGGACGAAAACACGAACAGTGTTAGAAAGAGTTTACAACCAAAGTAGTAGAGATGGTTCAGAAGTATCACTGAGCATCCAAAAGAGAGTTAATCGGTGATAGCTGGTAAATTTTCAGCTGTTGAAGATTTGTGTAAATTGTATCGTTGGGCTTTTAATCTAATGTGACTTTAGACAGGAATAACGAACTGTGTTGTTATTGTGTAGTGAGAAATTTCCTCTCTTACTGTATCTTCACCGATTATCATCAAACCGAACAATCGATCGAACATTACTCTCAGTGTGCCAACTCGCCATTGCAGGAGGTGTTCCACTCCTCAGCCAACACTTCGCTTAATACGAGATACATATTTACAGACCATTAGCCCGTAGTCTCATTAAATGTGTGAGGAGATTTGATATCCCGCGCCCGGGTTCCCGGGTTCGATTCCCGGCGGGGTCAGGGATTTTCTTTGCCTCGTGATGACTGGGTGTTGTGTGATGTCCTTAGGTTAGTTAGGTTTAAGTAGTTCTAAGTTCTAGGGGACTGATGACCGTAGATGTTAAATCCCATAGTGCTCAGAGCCATTTTTAGATTTGATCAATTTTTATTTTGTCCGTCTCAATTGCATGAATATGCAATCTGCTGCTTCATTGGTTACCGGTTTCGGGCTGCCTCGCCCTTCTCAAACCACACACCTCGTCATTAATCTTAACTAATTACACAACATGGTGTTAAAATGCAAGAACTGCTTCATAAAAGTAAGTCAAACTGTGAGCAACAAATATGCTCATTGATATGACACCCTATGTGTCTACTACTTCACATGAACGACACAAACAATTGTTGTGGCGTTCAGATGAAATAGGAGACTCACACAGACTGTCATATCAATGGGTGGATTTGTTTCTCACAGTTTGACTTTCGTGTATAAAGCAGTTCGTGGCTATTTGACACCATGTGGCGCAATTAGTTACGGTCAATAACAAGGTGTGTGGCTTGAGATTTGGCGAGGCAACCTAAAAGTGTAATCACTTCAGCAATAAATTGTATATGCATTCATATCAGACGGGCAAAATAAAAATTAATCAAATTTCCTCCGTATTATACAGTTGCGGAGTTACGATTATGAAGCAGCATGCCTACAATCAGTTAAGTCATTTAATGTACGTCAGTTATGACAAGTTGTGACGTCTGCTGTTACACCAGAAAATTTGCTTCTGTATGCGCCTGCCTGCGTAACATACACTTATAAGTTAATGGATGTTGGACATCCACGAATAACGTTGTGTAATGGTGACACCGTGTGAACTCGACTGAGACGGGACAGCATAGGAGTGTCAGTAAGAGACTGCTTAGTACACCTGCAGAACTTTGTGGAAGCAGGTAGCTTGGATACAGTGAATTTGGTTGCGTGCTATACGGATTAGGCACACAATATTCGAGTGTTAGGGAAGCAAATGGCCACAGTGAACACATTTTTATCGAAATAATTCTTCTCAATTTAGTCTCACCTCAGCCGGCCGGTGTGGTCGAGCGGTTCTAAGCGCTTCAGTCTGGATCCGAGCGACCGCTACGGTCGCAGGTTCGACTCCTGTCTCGGGCATGGAAGTGTGTGATGTCCTTAGGTTAGTTAGGTTTAAGTAGTTCTATGTCTAGGGGACTGATGACCTCAGATGTTAAGTCCCATAGTGCTCAGAGCCATTTGAACCATTAGTCTCACCTCGAACGCTAATAATTGTCATGTTTGAGAGACCATTTGAAGAACCTAGTTTAAAATCTACGACCTAACGAAATTCACAGCCAAACATTTTTACCTTTGCGGGTGATTATCGTCAGACGGACGAAAACCGGTCAATTAAATGATGAATGTTGTATAATACTGTATTACGCACGCATTGTTTGTTTTTCATACAGAACATTTGGATGACAAACGTGACTGTATCTTCAAAGCAAACCAGGATACAAGCTTGCTGAGCCAAACCACAGCATATTTGTCGTACTGTCAAGTATTAAAGTTCACCGTATCAACCTTGATACATTAAATGCCAGTTAAATAATGCAATGCATGAAAAAATTGAGACATTCAGCCTTAAACCGATAGTGTGGGGAAAATGAATGATGCTGATGATATTTACGAATTTAACGTCTACTATCGTTTCGCCAACAGAGAAAGATATTCGAGGAATTGGCTGTTATGGAAAATTTGTGAGACATAATTACTGAGCACAAACTCGGTTTTTTAACTGGTTCGCAACAAATAATTTTCAAATGCCATAGATCTGCAGTGTAATATTGACATTTGGCACAATTGCCAGTGTACAAGAGGTTTATAGGTAATTTCCATTAGAAACATTTCAAAAACTGCATAAAAGGGTTCCATAAATAAAGTGTTGAGCTTAGCAACTCACAAGGTACGTTATAAGCGAATGTGTTTGTGATGACAGCTGCCCGGCAATTTCTGGGGAGACCGATGTACCGATATTTGTAACCGTTATTTCACTGCTTCAGATACCGATGACATTTACAGTATTAAAAAGATTTAATGGTTTAAAGAAACTAAACATTACAACGCTGGCCATGAAAATTTAAATTTTGTCTCGAATGTGTAAGCTAACAAAGTCTTTCTGCTTCACTGACAGTAATTTGTCCGTATTGTAGCACAGAAGTCGCGAGCATTCCGTATAACAGTAACATATTTCCGCATTTAATATTACGAGATACCGTGGACTGAAACTTTCGCAGTACAGGTGATCTCATCCCTGAGCTATGAATAATTTACATACTATGGTGGGAAATCTAGAGCGATGGTGGAAGACGATCTTAGCTCGCTTGCTCACGTCTCACGTTTGAACGACACATAACTACCGTTAAATGTAGCCAAGTTTAGGAAGTTCCCACTTTTTTGCTTCAAATATATCACAGGTCTGGCTAACTGTAACTCTGGTTCTGTACCCTCTGTTTCATCCGTAAGAACTTATTCTTACACACAAATTTTCACTAGCTCCCAGGGTGTTTATAACATAGGTATAGCTATGACCATATGAAAATAAAACCTGAAGCGCAGATACAATGTACCGCTTCACCTACAGTACTCCGCATTACAGTGATTACACTTATAATTTTTGTTTGCCCATGGGTTCACAGCCTCCACATATTTCAAAAGAAAACATTGTCCATCACGGGCTGAACAATTTTCAGTTTACTACCTACTGGCCAAATTCAACTTCTTAATAATTACTATAGTTTACCTGAATGTTGCATATTATTGAGTAGAAAGGCGAAATTGGACAACGGCTAATAAAATGAAAACTGCACAGCACGTGACGGACAATGTTCTCCTTCGAAAAATTATTACAGCGGGGTTGGGTTGGGTTGTTTTGGGGGAGGAAACCAGACAGCGAGGTCATCGGTCTCATCGGATTAGGAAAGGATAGGGAACGAAGTCGGCCGTGCCCTTTCCAAGGAACCATCCCGGCATTTGCCCGGAGCGATTTAGGAAAATCACGGAAAACTTAAATCAGGATGGCCGGACACGGAATTGAACCGTCGTCCTCCCGAATGCGAGTCCAGTGTACTAGCCACTGTGCCACCTCGCTCTGTGATTACGTAAGCTGACACTTATTATCACGTACCATGTAACTGTTCAAGTGATACAGCGTATCTGGCGAAGATGATGAGAATGGCGTTAATGGGAATGTCCCAGAATTTCAACGCAGCCACCCGAATGGAAGCCTTAGAAAATATTGCACACGTCGGGAAAGTGTGAATCTACATACAATGTGCCTACGTTTCGGGATATGTTTTGGCCTCATAACGTCCTTGGTCGAAACGTGTCATAAGAAATAACGTAAACCTTCCAACCTAGACAAATTCTCTGCGTAGGTGCTCACAACGGTCGTAGACATTTTTAAAAACTACCATCCCATGTAGTGAGTGTATTCTCTTTGTTTGTCACGCTACACCTGTTTTGCAGGAATTTGAACAGGAAGTGGTTTGAGACTTCAGAGCCAGTAAGGATTATCTGCATGTCCATCTTTCGACTCTCTTCTTCCATTTGTTCAACTACATAACCTCTCTTTCTTTCCACACTCCACCCTCCACCCAGAAACCTTTACCAGTTCACCCCACATTACCCCGCAACTTTTCTATGCTTGGAATATCAATATTGAAAGTCGTGAGGTGCGGTCTTCGTTGTCCAAACAAGTCACAAGTACACTTTTGGTATCACATGTCGTATATATGTATTTCCATTCTGATCTTCTTGTGCCCTCGACAGTACGTAACAAACTGAAGGATGTCAAAGTACTTATAAAAATTGGTACAGGAATCCACAGTATCTTCATTTTTCCATGAAGTGACTTCTCGACATTATTGTTCTACGCTCGACTTAAGTGTAACTTCTACCTGTGTTTGTTGTGAAATTTGAATAAGTAAATCGAAAAACATGAAAATTCACAAGTATTTCCAGACTATCTAGCTGTGATATTATTTCGGAAGCTACTGATTTTCAAGCCGTTTATACATTTAGGTTCAGTGTGAATAATTGAATTTTTTGTGTTCTTTCCCTTTCCTACATGTTTAACTTTTACATAGTAAATTAACCTCCAGTTTCTATTCCTCTCTTCCCATTCACGTAATGACCAATGCAGTTGTCAGTATGTACCAGAATTTTTGCTGTTTCATTATTGTATCCAATTACAGAAATTCAGAACGAAAATATGAATTTAAAATAGATTATAGCTAACAGAAATCAATTTTTGGCAAAATAGTTATCAGATGAAGGTTATTAGAGAAGAACTGGAAGTTTGATAGACTATAGAGGAAACAAAGAGACGCTGACATAAACCGCTTCCACCAAAGTAGAGAACTGGGCTGTGTAGGCTACAGTGGTCCTTACGTCGTTGCACTATGTTCACCAGTCACTGGCTCACTTAATAAAGCAAAGCTCCACCTTCTGGCACAGACGGGCCAACCGGGTCCGACCGACCACCGTGTCGTCCTCTGTCAATAACGTCTTTTGGTTGAGCTATGGAGAGCCATATTGTCAGCACACCACTCTCCCAATCGTTGTCGGCTTTCTTCATCTTGAAGCCGCTACTTCTCTTGTAGCTCCTCAATTGGCATCATGAGGTTGACCGTACCCTGTGGCACTCCTTCCACCAAGGGGAAATCGCTGGTAGTACTGGGTATCGAACCCGGGCGCTCCACATGGCAGACGTCTACACTAACCACTCAGCTACGGAGGCGGACGGCTCACTTAGTGCCAATCTTTCTTTTATTTTCTTGTGTAATTTCTAGGTACAGCAAAGAGCAGTAAGAATGTAAAATTGATCTTTTAAAATGTACAGTTGTCTACTCCGTACGGATTTCTTGTGTTTTCTTGCAAGGAAAGGGGGGCTATGTCGAAGCCTTTGCCGATAATGTGGTAGATATTCTTTCTTCTTCTTCTTCTTTCGATTTCGGCCATCTTTGGACCACGTTCAACAATTCACTTGCCCGGCTTTTTGATCTTTTTTTCTCTCTTCCCAATATTTCCTCATCATTTTCGAGTGGTTCCTCCTCCGCTCTTCCGACCATTTCCTGTTATTATTCTTTAGTTTCGTTTCTTCTGGAAAACACTTAATTTCGTTCACTATTTGTCTAAACTTTTCCCTGTCCCTGATTGACTCACGGGTGACATTAAAATAGGCCAAATCCTTTTTCACCATCTGTATCCATTTATTGTTGGTTTTTTCGTTCCTGTTACTATGTTCAAACACTTTTCTTGTTAGTCTGTTTCCATCCATCCTCGACAGGTGACCATAAAACGTTAGTCTGCGTTTACGCATTGCCTCACTCACTTTCTCAATAGTTTTGTATATTTCCTTATTACTCTTTAGCTTGTACTCTTCTCCAATCTTTCTCGGTCCTAATATTTTTCTCAAAATTTTCCTTTCTTTCTTTTCCATGTTTTCTATTTCCCCCTTTTTGTTAAGAGTTAGGCACTCCGATGCATACAGGCATTCTGGTCTAATGACAGTTTTATAATGTCTTAATTTAGCTTGAATCGAAATGTTTTTTTTTGTTATATATGTCTTTGGTTTTTTGAAAAGCAAATTCCATTTTCCTTGCTCTCGCCTGGTTTGCACTCTTGTCTAAACCATTCACTTGAATTATTTCACCTAAATACTTAAATTTTTCTACTCTCTTAATATTGCCGTATTTAGTAATAAGATTTTTCTTGTTATTTCTATGATTAGACATATACACGGTTTTTTCAAATGAAATCTGCAGTCCAGCTCTGGCCGAAACTTCTTGTAGTTTCTCCAGGTAGTTCTGAGCTATTTCTTCGTTTTCTGTAATTATTGCCAGATCGTCTGCAAAAGCTAAACAGTCCACTTCTATTTTTTCTTTTTTTGTTCCAATTCTGATGTCATTCTTGGTGCCTTTGAGTTCTTCTTTCCATATTCTCAATATCTTTTCCAGTACGCAGTTGAAGAGGATTGGGGATAAACCATCACCTTGTCTAACACCTGTTTTAATTTCGAACTTCCTTGAAATTTCACCCATAAATTTAACTTTGGCCTTACTGTTTGTTAGCGTCTGTTTGATAATTTGAATTGTTTTCGTATCGACCCCAAATTCTTCCAATACTTTCAGTAATGTTTCTCTATCTACCGAGTCGTATGCTTTTTTGAAATCTACAAATACTATTGCAAATCTCTGGCCTCTTGAGATTCTGTAACGAATTAGTGTTTTCAGGTTAAATATTTGTTCAACACAGGATCTACCTTGTCTAAAACCTGCTTGATATTCACCTATTTTTTTATCCAGATATTCTTTATTGAAACAGTTTGTTAAGTGTTAAGTGACCTCTTGAGACGGGATAAATCTGTCTCTCTTCGATGCCCCCTCCCCCCAAATAATCACTCTCTCTCTCTCTCTCTCTCTCTCTCTCTCTCTCTCTCTCTCTCTCTCACACACACACACACACACACACACACACACACACACACACACACACACAGCCAGACGCTCGATGACGTGCTCTGAGGAGCCACCAGCTATTGACTGTATCAACTACAAAAACCATAGTATTTTACGTTAAACTGAAGCAATATGCTGCGTCTCAGCTTTTCTGAAAGACCACTGTTGTATCACTTCGCTCTGCAATTTTTAGTCATGTTCTTTTCGAAAGAACCAAGCGAATTGTTTCTCCTCTTTCTTCGTGTTTTTCACCTAGGAGTTTTCAGCTTTCGTAACTGAACACACATTATTAACAGCGACCACGGTATTTCGGAGCACCTTCCGTACCAGGACACTTTTCTGTCTCCCGGCATTTCGAGCGAATGATTTCTGCTTCACTTATCTACGTATTATTTGTTTTATACCATTTGTCCGCATTTTATGTGCGTGTTCTTGAAGTGGGAGGGTGGAGACGAGGTCAAATACAGGATGGATAAAGTAAGTTATCAAAAATGCGTTTGATGCAGTAACGCTAAACAAAGGAAAATACGAATTTATTATCAACACAGAAATAAATATAGAATTCAGCGAACCTACAAAAGATGCTAAAGTGGTTTCCACGCTGTGGTAAGCAAATGTTTCATCTTTTCAACACTGATTTAAAATTTTGTCCAAATCTTCTGTGACCGTAGAATTTTAATTGTGATTGGATTCATTGCTTCAAACGCTCAACGCCAAGCATCTTGAAGGAATAAATCTCATTTCTTAGCACACACGAGACTGAAAAATGCATGAATATTATATCTAATGGCCGTGGAGGCCATTCAGTAGTTTCCCGTCCTCCAATCCATTCATCAAAGTTTTCATTTAGGAAGTCTCTCATTATAACTTCGAAATGGCGGGCTAATATTTTGTTGCCATATTAACGTTTCCTTAATCGCCAGTAAATGATCAAACAGTGGACTGTTTTCCAGTTATAACAACACCTCCTGAAATACATCTAGCAATATTTAAAAAATAATGACCGATTAGTCTGCCGCTGAAAATCCCTGCCCACACTCTCACACCAGGAGGGTCTGACACCGTCTTCATCGCCACATGGAAATTCGTAGAATGCCAATAGAAATAGTTGTGTCTGTTCACTTTGCAATTCTTCCTTAAAAGTCTCTTCGTCACTGCAAAAAATGCTTCTTGTCGGACTGCGAATAACTTGCAGAATTCCACGCGGATATCCGATTTATTGTCATTTAGATCCTGAAGTAAAGTGGTTCTAGATGGTCTCAGTTTCAGCTTTCTCTAAATCCTTCGCATGCTTGTTCTTGCTATTCCATACTCCTTGGACACTTTTCTTTAAGATTTAGTTGGTGGCTGTACTGCGCTGCCATATTATGATTATCTTCTTTGTTAGCAGACGTTGGCCCATTAGAACGCGGAAGTTCCGCTACCAATCCAGTCTCTTCAAAGCTTAAATTTAATTTGAGAATACCTTGTCGAGATGGAGGTTGTATGCTTGCAAAACGCTCCACAAACAAATCAAGAACGCCACCGTAATTATGGCCATGTTTCCATTTTACAAAACAATTACACTCTCTCTGTGATTAACTTTCTATTCACAGATAACAACAAACAACGAACCAAAAAATGGCTCTGAGCACTATGGGTCTTAACATCTGAGGTCATCAGTCCCCTAGAACTTAGAACTACTTAAACCTAACTAACCTAAGGACATCACACACATCAATGCCCAAGGTACGATTCGAACCTGCGACCGTAGCAGTCGCGTGGTTCCGAAGTGAAGCGCCTAGAACCGCTTGGCCACCGCGGCCGGCAACAACGAACCCCAAACTGCTTGTGTCAGCTGACTTTTGAGTATGAAGCACTAGTCAAGTTCACAACCGACTACCACCACGTTAGGCAAAACAAAGTCTCAGGGTTGTTAGTGACACCTGACTCATGACCTTAGTTGTATTTAGTGAGCGGGTATAGAAAGCGTCGAATAGATATCTCGCCTTGTCCAACGTGGATAGTAGGACAAGACTCACGCGCACTCGATCCTAGCCTCGCTCATCTGTGCGTCTTCGAATGCCGAACGTAACACGTTGTACTTCCCGCAGAGTTTCGAGTGGCTATCAAACGATAATTTTGAAGCGATATCGATCAAGCGCGTTTCCGCCTTAATCGCGAATGGAATTCGTGGATGAATTGCAACTCAAAAAGCGAGTCGTATCAGATGTAAATCGCAGATTCGGAAACTGGCTGCGGAACAGATTCGCCGGTCAGCCGAAGAGCACGCAGCGACTGATGCCTTTTTTCCTCCGACACCGATCAGCGGGGATAGGGGACGGTTCCGATGGGAACCGGGGCGGCGCGGCGCGTGCGGACGCTAACGAGACAGCAATGCACTGTGGAAACCGTAAATATTTAAGCCCGCGCCGGCCCCGCCTTCTTTTTCCTTTTTATACGATCTTACTCTCCTTTTCTTTTCATTCCCTACTTGCTCGGGGTTCCCACTTTAAATGAGATTTCTTTCTGTGTCCTTTTTTTATTAAATAATGACCGCTCCGGTGGGAGGAGCAGCAGCGCGTTTTAAAGTTTCGTGGGCTGTAACAAGTGTTGCCCTTCGGGTAGCACATAACTCGTTTCGTCTCGTCTCGTCTCATTTTGTTACCTTTTTTCCCCGTTCTTCTTTTTCGCTCTCTCCTCGCCGCTCTTATCGGGCGTACGCCCGCCGCGCTAGGTAGGCGTGAGGCGCGCAACTTCTTTAAATAGTTCCTCCCCCTGCCCACCGCCCACCTGTTCCGGGCCGGCTGGCCGCGGTACCTCGGATCCTGTTCGCAGCGTTCTTCCACCTGGCTAATCAGCCACCTCTCGTCGCAGCATAATCGCCTCGAGTATTCACTGTGGATATTCAAACATTTCTCTCCTTATACTCTCATTGATCCCTCGAACAGTAAACCGTAGACGGTGGTTGCAGGAAACCACAGGTCACACACCCGTCTACAAGATGGGCGGGAGAAGTAATCCAAAAAACTACCGTCCAATATCCTTGACATCCACTTCTTATGGAACTTTATAACCTCTGAGCTCGAACGTAATGAAATATCTCGAACAGAATGACCTCATCCACGCCGACTAGTATGGATGCCGAGAATATCGATCGTGCAAAACACAATTCGCGCTTTTCTCACATTGAAAACAAGGGACCAAGGCGGTCAGACAGATGCAGTGTTTTTTGGCTTCCGAAAAGTGTTTGACTCATCACCAAACATACAGGGGTTGGACGTTATTATGGAAACACCGCGAGAAATGAATCCTTTAGCATGACTGCAGATGCTAGCCAAGCCTGTAGGTTGGCCTTTGTAACTGACCAGTAAAGGCACCTGTGCAACGCCCTCAATACGGCGAAGCGTCGTTCATCGCCAGAACAGTGTTCTGTGTAGCTGTGACAGAATTATCTCGGGGCAAAGTGCATCCTAATGTGGGAAAATTGTTGGTGCTCGCATAGTGTTGCTCCTATAACCAATGAAGCCCAATTGTTGGGTGTTTCAAGAAATATACCGAACACGTATACCGCATACAGATAAAGTGAAAAAACTTCATCCGCTAAGTCACGATGCGGACGAAACGAAAATATGTGTTGATTCATACTGACAGTCGGTCATTGAAGAAGATTGTGACGAAATATAAGAGACGACAGACGCAAAAGTTACTGCATATATCAATGCCGCACTCGCGAATCCGGCAGCCCAAAAAACACGAAGGCAGCTGCAGAATCCCATAGTGCTCAGAGCCATTTGAACCATTTGACGCAGGTTCGAATCCTGCCTCGGGCATGGATGTGTGTGATGTCCTTAGGTTAGTTAGGTTTAAGTAGTTCTAAGTTCTGGGGGACTGATGACCTTAGAAGTTAAGTCCCATAGTGCTCAGAGCCATTTGAACCATTTTTGAACCATTTTTGAGCCATTTGAGCAGTCCATAAGATCGCGACTGCAGGACAGCTGAAATTCTAAAACGGCTCATTAGTGACGGATAAAAGCTGGACTACGGAGAAATGGAAGAAAGTCATTTGGTCCGATGAGTATTGTTTCACAACGTTGCCAACTTCTGGCCGAGTATAGGCCCCAATAGTGAAACATGGGGGGGGGGGGAAATCATTTATATTTTGGGGAGCCAGATTGTGGTTTTTCTTTAAAAAATGGCTCTGAGCACTATGGGACTTAACTACTGAGGTCATCAGTCCCCTAGAACTTAGAACTACTGAAACCTAACTAACCTAAGGACATCACATACATCCATGCCCGAGGCAGGATTCGAACCTGCGACCGTAGCGGTCACGCGGTTCCAAACTGAAGCGCTTAGAACCGCACGGCCACACCGGCCGGCCGGTTTTTCTTGAGTCTGCAAGGTCGCATTACTAAAGGATTATGTGGCCATTTTGGCTGATCACTTCCATCCCGCAGTACAATGTCCGTTCCCCAATGGTGATGCTATGTTTCAAAACGACAGATGCCAAGAGGCATCACAATGGGGGGAGGGGGTCGGACGCGGGGATGCGAGGGACGTCGAGTACGTTCCACGTGACCCCCGATCGGTCTACTGCTGTGGCCGGCCCGGGTACTGCCTGCACTGAGGTTGATTCCTCACCCGTGGTCGAGAGGGAGATCATTCCAAAGTCCGGCAGGCATCGAAAGACTTTTCAAAGGGCCGATCATAGGGCCTCCCCGGTTCGTTTGATAAACAGGCTTCGGGCGTTATCTGTGACTGACGATGTCTCTAAGCCGGATGCAGTCGTCCACCCTGTCCCAGAGGAAGCTTTTCGGCCGACAAGGTCTGGGCTTTCACAGAGGGTGGGTTTGTTGGTAGTTGGGGGCTCCAACGTTAGGCGCGTAATGGGGTCCCCTAGGAACACGGCTGCCAAGGAGGGGAAGGAAGCCAGTGTGCACTCCGTGTGCATTCCAAGGAGAGTCATTAGGGATGTCGAAAGGCTCCTTCCGGATGCCATGAAGAGTACAGGGTGCAGCCAGCTACCGGTGGTGGCTCACGTCGGTACCAATGATGTGTGTCGCTTTGGATCGGAGGAGATTCTCTCTGGTTTCGGGCGGTTAGCGGAAATGGTAAAGACTGCCAGCCTTGCTTGCGAGATTGAGGCGGAGCTCGTCATCTGCAGCATCGACGATAGAACCGACTGTGGTCCTTTGGTGCAGAGCCGAGTGGAGGATCTGAATCAGAGCTCAGGCGGTTCTTTGACCGTGTAGGCTGCAGATTCCTTAACTTGCGCCTTTGAGTGGCGAAGCTCAAATAGTTATGGGTACGGAAATCTAGCTAAACAGGAAATAACTTCAACCGAAATTTTTTCAAACGACCTAACAGTGATCACAAAGGGTAGATTAAATACAGTTGGTGGTGGAGTACTTATTGCTGTCACAAGTAGTGTCACCTTGTAGTGAAATTGAAGTAGGCAGTTCCTGTGAAATACTATGGGTAGAGGTTATACTTGACAACTGTACTAAACTGTTAATTGGATCGTTTTACCGACCCGCGACTCAGAAGATATACTTGCTGAACAGTTCAAAGAAAACTTCAGTCTCATTTCAAATAGGTACCCCACTCATACAGTTATAGTCGTTGGTGACTTCAGTCTACCCTGGATATGCTGGAAAAATTATGCGTTTAAAGCCGGCGGCAGGCGTAGAACGTCATCCGAAATGGTACTGAATGCTTTCACAGAAAATTATTTTTAACGATTAGTTCATGAGCCAACTCTAAGCGTAAATGGTTGCGAAATCATACGTGACGTCTTGGCAACAAATAATCCTGGAAAAATAGTGAGTATCGCGACGAATACAGTGATTAGCGACCAAAAGGCAGTTGCTGCTAGGCTGAATATCGTAACACCTACAACCATCAAAAAGAAATGCAAAGTATATCTATTTAAAAAATGTGATAAAAATGCTCTTAACGCCTTTTTAAGAGACAGTTTCCATTCCTTCCGATCTGATCATGTAAGCGTAGAAAAGGTGTGGAACGATTTCAAAGAGATAGTATCGACGGCAATTGAGAGATATATACTACATAAATTTATAAGTGATGGTACTGATCCCCCATGGTACACAAAACGGGTCAGATTGCTGTAGCACAAGCAACGAAAAAAGCATGCCAAATTTAAAAGAACGCAAAATTCCCAAGATTGGCAAAGCTTCGTAGAAGTTCGAAACATAGCCGTACTTCAATCCGAGATGTTTTAATAATTTCCACGACGAAACTCTGTCTCGGAATCTGGCAGAAAACCCACAAAGATTCTGGTCGTACATAAAGCACACCAGTGGCAAGACGCAATCAATACCTTCACTGCACGATAACAACGGTGAAGTCACTGATGACAGTGCCACTAAAGCAGAGTTAGTAAATACGTTTTCCGAAACTCCTTCACCAAAGAAGACAAAGTAAGTATTCCTGAATTCCGGTCAAAACAACCACCAAGATGGAAAACATAGAAGTAGATATCCTCGGTGCAGCAAAGCAGCTTAAGTGACTTAATAAAGCCAAGGACTCCGGTACGGATAGTATACGAGACAGGTTCATTTCAGAGTATGCTGATACAACAGCTCCATATTTAGCAATTATATACAACCACTCGCTCACAGAAAGATTCGTACCTACAAGACTGGAAAATCGTTCAAGTCATACCAATACCCAAAAAAGGAAATAGGAGTAATCTGATGAATTACAGGCCCATATGAATAACGTCGATTTGCATTAGGGTTTTGGAACGTATACTGCGCTCGAACATTATGAAGTACCTCGAAGATAACGATTTATTGACACATAGTCAGCACGGATTCAGAAAATATCTTTCTTGTGATACACAACAAGCTCTTTATACTCATGAAGTAATGAGTGCTATCAACAGGAGATGTCATATTGATTCCATATTTTTAGATTTCCAGAAGGTTTTCGACACCGTTCCTCACACGTGTCTTCTAACCAAACTGCGTGCCTATGGTATATCCCTCAGTTGTGAGTCTGGATTCGTGATTTCCTGTCAGAAAGGCCACAGTTTGTAGTAATAGACGGAAAGTCATCGAGTAAAACAGAAGTAATATCCGGCGTTCCCAAAGGAAGTGTTTTAGGCCTTCTGTTGCTCCTGATCTATATTAACGACATAGGAGACAAACTGAGTAGTCCCATTAGATTGTTTGCATACGATGCTCTCATTTACAATCTTGTAAAGCGATCAGATGACCAAAACGGATTGCAAAATGATTTAGATAAGATATCTGTAGGGTGTTGAAAGTGGAAATTGACCATGAATAAAGAAAAGTGTGAGGTTATTCACATGAGCTCTAAAAGAAATCCGTTAAATTTCGATTATGCGATAAATCACACCAATCTGAAGGCTGTAAATTCAATTAAATACTTAGGGATAACAATTACAAATAACCTACATTGGAACGATCACATAGATAATGTTGTGGGTAGAGCAAACCAAAGACTGCGATTCATTGCAGAACGCTTAGAAGGTGCAACAGGTCTAATAAAGAGACTGCTTACACCACGCTTGTCCACCCTATTCTGGAGTATTGCTGCGCGGTGTGGGATCCGCATCAGGTAGGACTGACCGATGACATCGAAAAAATACAAAGAAGGGCAGCTCGTTTTGTATTATCGCGAAATAGAGGAGATAGTGCCACAGACATGATACGTAAGTTGAAGTGGCAGTCATTAAAACAGAGGTGTTTCTCGCACATAGGGAGAAATGATCATCACGATAAAATAAGATATATCAGGGGAGATCAGGGCTTGTACTGTTCACATGAATCGCATTGTCCAGGACTGGCTTTGTGAGCAGGAGAATGAATTGTATCTCCCCTGGCCACTGCGGTCAATATTATTGGAACTTCACAGCGCAACTGCTACGGTCGCAGGTTCGAATCCTGCCTCGGGCATGGATGTGTGTGATGTCCTTAGGTTAGTTAGGTTTAAGTAGTTCTAAGTTCTAGGGGACTGATGACCAAAGATGTTAAGTCCCATAGTGCTCAGAGCCATTTGAACCATTTGAACCATTGGAACTTCGTTGTCTGCTTCGGAAAAAAGACTGTATGATCATTATCCATCTCCGTCATGGTTACCTCAACTTTTAACTATTTTGCAGGCAGAATGGTATACGATTCCCCTGAAAACCATCCTATTTATTCGTTCCGAGACACTGTGAACTGTTTTGAATGCCGTCTCGTTTCACCTGTTAGGTATCATAATGTGTGGGGTTTTCTGTGTTTACATATTTTTATCCAATCCCAGTACTCTTATAATTGAAAGAACGATCGTATGGGTTACCAGGCGAAATTTGTGACACGATAAAGCATTTATTGTTAGGAAGGATGGAGCATTTCATCTTGGATGGAGTATCATCGACACACTTAAAGTTACTTTAGGTGTGCTCCACGAAACTGTGTTGGATCCAGTGCTGTTCATTTTGTAGATGAATAACCTTGCAGACAATATTAACGCACGCTCAGACTTTTCGCATATGTTGCAGTTCTCTGTAGAAAAATACTGCTTGAAAAATGCTGCTCAAATATTCAGGCACATCTTGATAAGATTTCAAAGTGGTACAAAGAAGGGATCTGGCTTCAAATGTTCAAAAATGTAAAATTATGCACTTCACAAACTGCAAAATATTGATGAGTGGCAACAGGAATGGAACATCTCAAAAAATGGTTCAAATGGCTCTGAGCACTATGGGACTGAACGTCTGAGGTCATCAGTCCCCTTGAACTTAAGAATTACTTAAACCTAACTAACCTAATGACATCACACAAATCCATGCCCGAGGCAGGATTCGATCCTGCGACCGATGCGGTCGCGCGATTCCAGATTGTAGCGCTTAGAACGATCGGCCACCCCGGCCGGCGGAACATCTCACATGGATATCAGGCTGCAACACTTTGTAGGGATACGAAATGGAACGATCTCATGGTGTCAGTCGTAGGTAAAGAGGATGGTATACTGCGATTCAGTGGCAGAACAATAGGGAAATGTAATCGGTTTACATAGGAGACTGCATACAAAAACCTCGTGCACCCCATCCTAGAATATTGCTCAAGTGTGTGGGATACTTACCAAATAGGAGTATCAGTATAAACTGAACGGATACAAAAGAGGGTAGCGTGAATGAACATGAGAGAATGTCATGAAGATGCTGAAAGAACTGAACTGGCAGACGCTTAAAGACAGACGCAAACTATCCCGTGAAAGTTTAATTAGAAAATTCTTAGAACCAACTTTCTAGGATCTAGGATATCGTACAGTACCCAACGAATCGCTTCCATATGGTCGTGGGGAAAAGAAGCGCCCAAAGAAGCGTAAGCCCCTCCATACGTGAACGGGAAGAGGAAAAGCCGTAATTACTAGTACAATGGGAAGAGTCGTCTGCAAAACTTACATACGAAAGTTACTTTCACATGGTGTGTCACTGCCAAGTAATTAGATTGATGATTGATCATCTTGTGGTGCAGTTCTTCTTGTTATGTCGTGCTTGCTACTTCGTAAATCACATTTTTTTTTCATCCCATAGATTGATGAAACTTGCACCATATATAGAAAGAGTTGTTACAGTATAGTACAAAAGCTATCCGAAAGAAATAGGCAGTAAGACGAACAGAAATTACATTAAAGTCATGGCAATTCATGATGGTCCCATGGATATTACACTACAAAAGGCGGGACATGGTTCTTAAAAGGGTGTGTGATCACGACGGCCGGCAACCCATGCTCTGCAACGTCCTCCACTGCTGGCCTCAAGGTTGGTAAGGAGCTGTTTGTGGCAGGGCGTCCCACTCCTCCAGGATTCGAACCTGCGACCGTAGCGGTCTTCGCGGTTCAAGACCGTAGCGCCTAGAACCGCTCGGCCTCTCCGGCCGGCGCACACAAGTAATGCCAGGGGTGAAAGCACCCCTGAAAAGACGTAGATGGGAAAGGAGAACATTGTCAAAATACCGTTAACGAGTGAGTGTGCTGTGATAAAATTTTTTGGTCAGTACGCCCATGCAATATTTTGCCTCCACACCAATAACTGGACCATCGAAACGATCATGCTCGGCAATGTACATCACAAACCTGCCTATGTCGAGAGGTGGGAACGCGTAAAGCACCCAGGAACGTTGTCGAGCGTAATCGTTTTTGCTACCTGTAGAGTTCTTCAGGCGCAAGAGCCCCTCCATGGCACAATACTGTGGATTTTCGTGAGCCTTAAAATCATTGAGATGTGTTTAACTGAAGAACACTAATACACTGTTGGAGTAAGAACAACATGTTAAAGTTCTATAAGGCACGATACGTGTGATATATTTGCAACATTCGCCTGTTTCACAATGCCAGAACATTGCACGTTCACTTAACATCGGTGCGATACGACAACTATGTCTACGACACTAGTTTCTTAGCATGCGCGACCTTCATTAGTTCAGGTCATACATGAAAAACCCATCACCTCCTTCTACCGATACTCAACAGTCGATCTCTATGACTGGCTGCACTTAGTCATAAAAAAATTCTCCCTTGCTGCCATCCGACATGAAAACGCACTGAATTTGCAGTTTAGGTAGAACACTGCAAGAAACTGCTTCAGAGAAGGAGATAAAACATTTCCTGCTAATAGAACAACTTATTCTGACAGGAAGTAAGACGCTTATGGTTTTTTTTGTTTCATTAGTCCTATTCATCTGTTTCCTTCTTCACCTCTCTGACGCCTTTCCTTTCGAATCAGTCATCACATTTAACTCTTTCTCTTTCATTCCTCATCATTTGTGCTTTTTGTTATCTTCCCGTCACGTTCTCTTTTTTATTTTGAATTCTGTCTTTCATACTGAATGTTGCTGTCCTCTATAATCTCATAGTAGCGATGCCGCCTCGTAGAGCGGAGGTCTGAGCTTCGAACCCCGCCTCGATTCAAATGGTTCAAATGGCTCTAAGCACTATAGGACACTATAGGACACCTGAGGTCATCAGTCCCCTAGACTTAGAACTACTTAAACCTAACTAACCTAAGGACATCACACACATCCATGCCCGAGACAGGATTCGAACCTGCGACCGTAGCAGCCGCGTGGTACCGGATCGAAAAGCGTAGAAACGCTCGACCACAGCGGCCGGCCCCAGGCTCGACCATGAGTGCGGGTTTTAAATGTGCCATTACTGTGTAAACAGGAACTGACAACGAATCTAATTATGTAAATGTGTATTCTGTATGTGTGCAACTAAAATGTACAACCCATTTCAGTACATTTTGTCAAGTATATGAAAAGGATGCAATAGATTCATCACTGGGTGTTGGAATAATAGCGAAGTAGCCAAGAGCTAATTTTAATAACAATAAAGAAAATTTACGGCTTATGGTTCGCGGGAAGAACGACTGCCGGATAGCCTCCGTGCGCGCTCGAATCTCTCTAATTTTACATTCGTGGTCTCCTTGGGAGGTATAAGTAGGGGGAAGCAATATATCCGATACCTCATCCAGAAACGCACCCTCTCGAAACCTGGACAGAGCGCCTCTCTTGCAGAGTCTGCCACTTGAGTTTGTTAAACATCTCCATAACGCTATCACGCTTACCAAATAACCGTGTGACGAAACGCGCCGCTCTTCTTTGGATCTTCGCTATCTCCTCCGCCAACCTGACCTGCTACAGATCCCACACTGATGAGCAATACTCAAGTATAGGTCGAACGAGTGTTTTGTAAGTCACCTCCTCTGTTGATGGACTACATTTTCTAAGCACTCTCCAAATGAATCTCAACCTGGCACCCGTCATAACAACAATTAATTTTATATGATCATTCAACTTCAAATCGTTCCGTACGCATATTCCCAGATATTTTACAGAAGTAACTGCTACCAGTGTTTGTTCCGCTATCATGTAATCATACAGTAAAGGATCCTTCTTTCTATGTATTCGCAATACATTACATTTGATTATGTTAAAGGTCAGTTGCCACTCCCTGCACCAAGTGCCTATCCGCTGCAGATCTTCCTGCATTTCGCTGCAATTTTCTGATGCTGCAACTTCTCTGTATACTACAGTATCATCCGTGAAAAGTCGCACGGAACTACCGACACTATCTACTAGGCCATTTATATGTCCTTGTGGTCTTCAGTCCTGAGAATGGTTTGATGTAGCTCTCCATGCTACTCTATCCTGTGCAAGATTCTTCATCTCCTAGTACGTACTGCAGCCGACATCCTTCTGAATCTGCTTAGTGTATTCATCTCTTGGTCTCCCTCTACGATTTTTACCCTCCACGCTGCCCTCCAATACTAAATTGGTGATCCCTTGATGCCTCAGAACATGTCCTCCCAACCGATCCCTTCTTCTAGTCAAGTTGTGCCACAAACTTCCCTTCTCCCCAATTCTGTTCAATACCTCCTCATTAGTTATGTGATCTACCCATCTTATCTTAAGTATTCTTCTGTAGCACCACATTTCGAAAGCTTCTATTCTCTTCTTGTCCTAACTATTTATCGTCCATGTTCACTTCCATACATGGTTACACTCCATACAAATACTTTCAGAAACGACTTCCTGACACTTAAATCTATACTCGATGTTAACAAATTTCTCTTCTTCAGAAAAGCTTTCCTTGCCATTGCCAGTCTACATTTTATATCCTCTCTACTTCGACTGTCATCCGTTATTTTGCTCCCCAAATAGCAAAACTCATTTAGTACTTGAAGCGTCTCATTTCCTAATCTAATTCCCTCAGCATCACCCGATTTAATTCAACTACATTCCATTATCCTCGTATTGCTTTTGTTGAGGTTCATCTTATATCCTCCTTTCAAGACACTGTCCATTCCGTTCAACTGCTCTTCCAAGTCCTTTGCTGTCTCTGACAGAATTACAATGTCATCGGCGAACCTCAAAGTTTTTATTTCTTCTCCATGGATTTTAATACCTACTCCGAAGTTTTATTTTGTTTCCTTTACTGCTTGCTCAATATACGATTGAATAACAGCGGGGAGAGGTTACAACCCTGTCTCACTCCCTTCCCAACCACTGCTTCCCTTTCACGTCTCTCGACTCTTACAACTGCCATCTGGTTTCTGTACAAATTGTAAATAGCCTTTCGCTCCCTGTATTTTACACCTGCCACCTTCAGAATTTGAAAGAGAGTATTCCAGTCAGCATTGTCAAAAGCTTTCTCCAAGTCTACAAATGCTAGAAACGTAGGTTTGCCTTTTCTTAATCTAGCTTCTAAGATAAGTCATAGGGTCAGTATTGCCTCACGTGTTCCCATATTTCTACGGAATCCAAACTGATCTTCCCCGAGGTCGGCTTCTGCCAAATTTTCCATTCATCTGTAAAGAATTCGCGTTAGTATTTCGCAGCCGTGACTTATTAAACTGATGGTTCGGTAAATTTTACATCTGTCAACATCTCCTTTCTTTGGGATTGGAATTATTATATTCTTCTTGAAGTATGAGGGTATTTCGCCTGTCCCATACATTTTGCTCACCAGATGGTAGAGTTTTGTCAGGACTGGCTCTCCCAAGGCCGTCAGTAGTACTGATGGAATGTTGTCTACTCCCGGGGCCTTGTCTCGACTTAGGTCTTTCCGTGCTCTATCAAACTCTTCACGCAGTATCATATCTCCCATTTCATCTTCATCTACATCCTCTTCCCTTTCTACAACATTGCCCTCAAGTACATCGCCTTGTATAGTCCCACTATATACTCCTTCCACCTTTCTGCTTTCCCTTCTTTGCTTAGAACTGAGTTTCCATCTGAGCTCTTGATATTCATACAAGTGGTTCTCTTTTCTCCAAAGGTCTCTTTAATTTTCCTGTAGGCAGTATCTATCTTACCCCTAGTGAGATAAGCCTCTACATCCTTACATTTGTCCTCTAGCCATCCCTGCTTAGCCATTTTGTACTTCCTGTCGATCTCATTTTTGAGATGTTTGCATTCCTTTTTGCCTGCTTCATTTACTGTATTTTTATATTTTCTCCTTTCATCAATTAAATTCATTGTTTCTTCTGTCACCCAAGGATTTCCACTAGCCCTCGTCTTTTTACCTACTTGGTCCTCTGCTGCCTTCACTACTTCATCCCTCAAAGCTACCCATTCTTCTTCTACTGTATTTCTTTCCCCCATTCTTATCAATTGTTCCCTTATGCTCTCCCTGAAACTCTGTGCAACCTCTGGTTTAGACAGATTATCCAGGTGACATCTCCTTAAATTCCCATCTTTTTGCAGTTTCCTCAGTTTTAATCTACAGTTCATAACCAATAGATTGTGGTCAGAGTCCACATCTGCCCCTGAAAATGTCTTACAATTTAGAACCTGGTTCCTGAATCTCTGTCTTACCATTATACAATCTATCTGAAACCTGTCAGTATCTCCAGGCTTCTTCCACGTATACAACGCTCTTTTATGAATCTCGAACCAAGTGTTAACTATGATTAAGTTGCGCTCTGTGCAAAATTCTACCAGGCGGCTTCCTCTTTCATTGCTTACCCCCAATCCATATTCATCTACTACGTTTCCTTCTCTTCCTTTTCCTACTATCGAATTCCAGTCATCCATGACTATTAAATTTTCATCTCCCTTCACTATCTGAATAATTTCTTTATCTCATCATACATTTCTTCAATTTCTTCGTCATCTGCAGAGCTAGTTGGCATATAGACTTGTACTACTGTCGTAGGCGTGGGCTTCGTGTCTATCTTGGTCACAATAATGCGTTCACTATGTTGTTTGTAGTAGCTTACACGAACTCCTATTTTTTTTTATTCATTATTAAACCTACTCTTGCATAACCCCCATTTGATTTTGTATTGATAACCCTGTATTCACCTGACCAAAAGTCTTGTTCCTCCTACCACCGAACTTCGATAATTCCCACTATATCTAACTTTAACCTATCCATTTCCCTTTTTAAATTTTCTAGCCTACCTGCCCGATTAAGGGATCTGTGTTTCCAAGCTCCGCTCCGTAAAACGCCAGTTTTCTTTCTCCTGATAACGACGTCCTCTTGAGTAGTCCCGTCCCGGAGATCCGAATGGGGAACTATTTTACCTCCGGAATATTGTACCCAAGAGGACGCCATCATCATTTATCCATACAGTAATGCTGCATGCCCTCGGGAAAAATTACGGCCGTAGTTTCCCCTTGCTCTCAGCCGTTCGCCGTACCAGCACAGCAAGGCCGTTTTGGGTAGTGTTACAATTCCAGATCAATCATCCAGACCGTTGCCCCTGCAACTACTGAAAAGGCTGCTGCCCCTCTTCAACAACCACACGTTTGTCTGGCCTCTCAACAGATACCCCTCCGTTGTGGTTGCACGTACGGTACGGCTATCTGTATCGTTGAGGCACACAAGCCACCCCACCAACGGCAAGGTCTATGGTTCATGGGGGGGAGGGTCATTTATATATATATTGTGAAAAGCAATGGTCCCATAACACTCCCCTGTGGCACGCCAGAGGTTACTTTAACGTCTGTAAACGTCTCTCCAGTGAGAACGACATGCTGTGTTCTGTTTGCTAAAAACTCTCCAATCCAGCCACACTGCTGGTCTGATATTCCTAGCCTCTTACTTTGTTTATCAGGCGACAGTGAGGAACTGTATCGAACGCCTTCCAGAAGTGAAGGAACAGTAGGGCAATCTGAAGAATTATCAATAGTTGTAACCATTGTATATAATATGATATCTGATGTCTATAGGGATACAGAAAAGCCTTGTTATTTGTATGAAATAATCTCACAGTACTATATTTTACAGCTGAAAATAATATACACATAAGTAAATAAATAGTTAAATATTACTATTTTCTACATCTACATGGATACTCTGCAAATCACATTTAAGTGCCTGGCAGAGGGTTCATCGAACCACCTTCACAATTCTCTATTATTCCAATCTCGTACAGCGCGCGGAAAGAATGAACACCTGTATCTTTCCGTACGAGCTCTGATTTCCCTTATTTTATCATGGTGATCGTCCCTCCCTATGTAGGTCGGTGTCAACAAAATGTTTTCGCAGGAGAAAGTTGGTGATTGGAATTTCGTGAGAAGATTCCGTCGCAACGAAAAACGCCTTTCTTTTGATGATTTCCAGCCCAAATCCTGTATCATTTCTGTGACACACTCTCTCATATTTCGCGATATTTCAAAACGCGCTGCCCTTCTTTGAACTTTTTCGATGTACCCCGTCAGTCCTATTTGGTAAGGATCCCACACCGCACAGAAGTATTCTAAAAGACGACGGCCAAGCGTAGTATAGACAGCCTTACATTTTCTAAGTGTCCTGCCAATAAAACGCTGTCTTTGGTTAGCATTCCCCACAACATTTTCTATGTGTTTCTTCCAGTTTAAATCGTTCGTAATTGTAATACCTAGGTATTTAGTTGAATTTACGACTTTTAGATTAGACTGATTTATCGTGTAACCGAAGTTAACGAGTTCCTTTTAGCACTCATGTGGATAAACTTCACAATTTTCGTTATTTAGGGTCAACTGCCATTTTTCTCACCATTCCGATATTTCTTCTAAATCGTTTTGCAATTTGTTTTGATCTCCTGATGACTTTATTAGTCGATAAACGACAGCGTCATCTGCAGACAACCGAAGACGGCTGCCCAGATTGTCTCGCAAATCGTTTATATAGATCAGGAACAGCAAAGGGCCTATAACACTACCTTGGGGAACGCCAGAAATCACTTCTGTTTTACTCGATGACTTTTCGTCAGTTACTACGAGCTGTGACCTCTCTGACAGGAAGTCACAAATCCAGTCACATAACTGAGACGATATTCCATAAGCACGCAATTTCTTTATGAGCCGCTTGTGTGGTACAGTGTCAAAGCTAGTTGTGTTTCACAGGTACGATGTTTTCTAAACCCATGTTGACTATGTGTCAATAGACCGTTTTCTTCGAGGTAATTCATAATGTTCGAACACAATATAAGTTCTAAAATCCTGCTGCATATCGACGTTGACGATATGGGCCTGTAATTTAGTGGATTACTCCTGCTACCCTTCTTGAATATATTCTTCTTTATTTTCTTCGACAATATTCTGCTCGGCAAAAATAAACTCTCACAGCTACGTAAACAGGAAAGAAGGTCAAATAAAAAACATATGCTTTGCTCCTTGAGGTCTCGAGAGTTCACTTCAGAACTTTCGTCGATTTCGGCAACCATTCACATCTCAAAAGTACTCTGCCGCGGTATAAACACGTACTCGCTTAGAGAAAGGTCCGTTGACAGATATCATTGTTGACATATCTTATTTGTCCTACAATATTTTGTGGCAACCTCTGTCTTCACTTTTATGGATTAATTTGAAAACACTTCGTTTAATCATTCACTTTTGCTTTTAATTCTGCGTGACAGTTTCATTGAAAGTTGCATGGGATCAGGAACAGCTAACTTATATCTTGTTATGGATATTCTGAGTTCGCAGTGAGTTTTCCAAGTTCGAGATGAAAAACAAAGCATTAAGCATGATCAACGCTTTCCTCCATCTTTCGCTTCGGGTAAGATTTTCGAGTCATCCATATAAATCTATTAAATCATCAGTTCTCTGTTTACCATTCCCAACTTTTACCTGAGATTGTATACCTTGTTCACTGATGAACGAAATATTGAAGAGTAAAAAGAAGAACCTGGTGATCGAAAATGCCTACTTCAGAAATACTTCAGCGGCAACCTGTTTTATCTGTTGTCACACTCCTCTTAATAATAACAGTCAAATAATTAACAGTCTGAAATAGTCGTGTGTACCTAAACTGCTGTAAGACTTATTATTATCACTGTTGCGTTATTAATATCAAAGAATGAAACTTTAGTAATAAAAAACATGCGACACTGATATATGAGGTCAAATATGACATCGTAAATTGATCTCTAGTCACAAAAATCTGATTAGGAACAAAGATAATATCGTATTGAACTTCACTGAAGCAGTTAAATAGTCCTAGAAGAAGGATTTATTTTTGAAAGCTCATTTATCGATCGAGCTGCCGAATTTACACTCGTCAGCGGAGTGTACGCTGAACTGAAAATTTCTGACATGTCTCTCGTTGAACTGGGAGTGGAACCGACAAACCTGTATTTTATAGTTAGATCACTATACGATCTTGCATGACAGACAGTCTCCATAATGTGTGCCATAATAGCGCATTTAGTAGAGTTGGGCCTAATAAAGCAAGATCTGTTGATTCGAGTCTCAGATCAAGAAAAATCTTAGTTTGGGACATATGTCCATTTATTCGTTGGCATCTGTTTACCTTATTGTAATTCATTATACGTCAGCAAATCATTTTTTTCTACACTTTCGGTTCCTTGCAAGTGAGTGAAAAGAATGCTGATACCATCTCATATGATCAATAATGATTGTTATTTACACTTGACTGAAAACATTATACTGTGTGCCCAGTGGTACAAGCTTGAATATCGTGTAGGAAAATGAAAAGTGTCCAGTTAATAAGGCAGTTGTAAAACACAATGCATCGGCCGTGTCCTTGGCTCTGTCTCAATGACTAAAAATGATAGCTGATTCACAATACTGATAATTTGTAACAAGTAATGCAATCCGTGAGTTGTACAAGATACAGTGACGTACAAAAATAAAACAAATTATAATACGGACCTGCGATCAGTTTGAATTACAGAAACTTTATGACCGCTTTTGTGATGCTACGCTGATATAGGCTGGGTTTTCAGCGATGCTCTCACTTAGATTGAAGGCAATTCAAAAGCGAAACCAGTAACAGCCTACTTTTCTTTAATGTATATAATGTTTGTGTGTGTGTGTCTGGTGCAGTGTATTAATCACGATTTTGTACCTATATTAGACAGCACAATTCAAATTCAGTCCGAGTCATCTTGGTTTAATTTCATTCATCAAAATAGACGTTTTCCAAAAGTGCACAACTATGTCATTAACTATTACATAATAAAACACGGCACCAGTTTTTTTTCGCTTATCACTTCCAGTTTTCAAGTGCAAGTATTTCCATCGTTATTGTACACGGTGTTCAAGTGTGTTTTGTTCTGCCTGCCTTGCCCTGCAGTCATCTGTTTATAGTGTTTCTGGTGTCAAATAGTTGTGCCCCCTGGAAACATAAACAGAAGAATGCAGGGCAAGAGATTTGGAACAATAGCAATGCAAATAAAATGGAGAATAAATTTCCGACGCGTGTCGTACTATACATGAAATCAATCTTGATTACATTTTTGATGGTTTCCCTAAATCACTTAAGACCTAAGTTGGTGTGGTTTCTTCAGTAAGGCTACGACTGACTTCCTCCCTCGTCCTTGACCAGTTAACCTTACACTCCATAATTACTGACCTGGACGTCTACGACCGACTAAATCATAACCCTCTTCCGCTTCTGCTTCATACAGGCACACCGAAAAAGTAACGTTTGCACAATAAAATAGTAAATATAGAAACTTTTCGTTGGGATTTTGCAGATTTTGAAGATGGGTTCGGATGGGTTATTTTGTACGTCTTGCCTTTTGCTTTCGCAAGTTCCCCTCTACGGAGCTTCCATGATACGTCAAGATGCTTGAACGTGGCAGCGTCGTAAAATTCACTGCCGTTGGCTGTTCCCTCGAGAAGCGGACATACGCGACGTCTCACCATCCGGAGATGGCCGTGCAGACCTCTGGCCGCTGGGCGTCTCCCCGGGGCCCGAACAATGGGCAGTACGTGGCGCCGTGTAATTGGCGACTCCTTCAACGGCGCGCGTCTCGCCGATCTGCATACGGAATTGCCCGCGCACTTGTTTATACGTACAACCTCCACACTGGCGCGGCTATTACCTCGGCGCCGTCATCCGAGACCTCTGCTCAACTCGTCTCGATTCCCGCTGTGTCCACACAATGCGCCCTAAACGTTAACGACGTTCGACCCATTCGTATTTATTGCGAGCGAGAGTAACACCACTTCAAACCAGTTCTCGTATGACGTACATCGAATGATTTTGTTTCTGCTTCCTCTTCTCCTGTTTCATTACACCGTCAATTACAACAGTGGTACGCGATAGAATAACAATGGGAAAATATTTGTGTTGGCGTCCTTTACTGGTTCCGAGACTGACGCGCTAATATTCTCAGTACGATGAAGGAATTGTAGACGGTACTTTGGTATAAATGATGCTATCTGATTAATCAATAACATTCAGATCGCCCGCTGTTTCAAAGAGAATATCGATATTCTGAAGTTACGTAATATTATTCAGTTCCAAAAAAAGCTAATTGTTCCTTACCTCTCGCCCAGAAACAGGTTATTACTATATCCACTACAGCGCAACGTGCCCTTAATTACACAGAGAATATGGATACACAGTAATCACTTGATAGTTCACAATTCCAGTCCACCCCAGATCGTTGTAAATTGCAGAACACACCAAAGGAATAATTCAGATCAAAGCAAATCCATCAATAATCCGTAGAATAGTAACCCGAAATGTAGTCCAGTTGAAATCCAGTCCCGGCGGAGGTTCGAATCCTCCCTCGGGCATGGGTGTGTGTGTTTGTCCTTAGGATGATTTAGGTTAAGTAGTGTGTAAGCTTAGGGACTGATGACCTTAACAGTTAAGTCCCATGAGATGTCACACATTTATTATTATTATTAGTAAACATCTCGGTCACGAAAGTATGGTGTAAGCAAAGTAGAGACTTTAGCACAGCACAGTTCGAAGTGTCTTCCAGTGGCCCGACGGCTGGGTTTAACCTCCGACCCGACGTTAGCGGCCAATCCCATATGGCGTGTCTCTTACCATTGGAGGGCGCGATGACAGTGCACATCGCAGGATATGAACATCCTTGTCGGAAAACAGAGATATAGCAGTTATTATTTCCTTTAATGTTAACTTACAAAGCGCAGTCCATTTGCTCCATAAAACAGTAAAAAAATGCCAATTTGTTATCTTAAAAACTAAAACCAAAGTTACACCCTTTCAGGAAAAGGATATTATAATATCAAGAGTATGGATGGATAGCACCTATCTAAGAGAAATATTAATCTTCGATTACCTAGACTGCAATACCACATACGAATACGACAGAGATTTCCAGAGAAAGTTAGCTAGTTTCTCATGGATGTACCGCTCAATTGAAGAACACATTAGAAAGCTTGCTGCACAGAGACCCGGATAAAATACTACAAGAAAATGGCAGTCGGAACTCTTCTCAATGGAAGCATACACGTAGTAGGGATAGTAATGACTGAAGACAGGACTCGAATTCAAGAAACGGAAATGAAGTTCCTGACAGGAATCAAAGAACGTGGCAGAGTGGATCACATAAGCAGTAACGACATCACAAAACAATTTAAGATCTTATCAGTGCTTAAAAAAGTTGGGGAACACACGTAAAAACGGATCACCAGGCCCTTCGAATGGATAACGAGCAGCTACCCAAACAATTATTCATTATTCCTGTTATGGATATTTGTGCCTTACTGACCTGAATACATTATCGGATCAAAGTACTCCATATACAAATTAGTGGATATTAATGTGGGGTGTGTCGGCTCTCCGCTGTTATGATAGCTTGAACTCTGTAGATGACATTTGCAATGAATGCCTGTGGTGTTTGGTTTGTGGACCGCTCAATTGCGCGGTCATCAGCTCTCGTACAAATTCTCAATCTGTTCACAGTCCAATCTAGCAACTGCCAGGCATGATGATGGAATGATGAGTACAACACAAACACCCAGTCCCTGGGCAGAGAAAATCCCCAACCCGGCCGGGAATCGAAACCGGGACCCCGTGATCCATAGTTAGCAATGCTAGGCAGTAGACCACGAGCGGAGGACAAATGACTGAGGAGGGCTGGCAGCCCATTCTTCCTCAAGAGTCGAGACCAGAGAGGTAGTGACGTTGGAGGCTGCGAGGGAAGCCGATGGTACAATGTATCATAAAGGTGTTCCACTGGTTCACGTCGGAACTCTCAGTGGGGTAGGCCTTTCAGGAGTGTTATTGTCCATAAATCATTGCCTCATAGAAGCTACTTTATGGCAGGGTCCTCTGACATGCTGGCACAAACAGTCAACGTCTCTGTAGAGTTCTTCAGGCGTACGCACTACACAAAGCTGTAAGACGTCTTCATATCCTTCCGTATTTAGCTCCAGTCACGAAAAAATACCCCATAACCCAACACTATCTCTTCACTACTTCACTGTTGGCACCACAAGTGATGGCAGGTAATGTTCTCCAGGCATTCGCCAAATACAAACCCTTCTATCGGATGCTCCAGTCCGGAACCGCGCTGCTGCTACGGTCGCAGGTTCGAAGCCTGCCTCCGGCATGGATGTGTGTGATGTCCTTAGGTTGGTTAGGTTTAAGTAGTTCTAAGTTCTAGGGGACTGATCACCTCAGATGTTAAGTCCCAAGTATGAGCTCTTTCTCTATCGATTTCGTCGGTGACAGGACATCAAATCGCAATCTTCCATCCAATACAATCGCTAGGGGATTTCTTCACAGATATTGATCAATATGCCTTTAGTAATTCCTTAGACATCTGCTTCTATCTTGTTAGCCAAAGCGGATAGGTCAGCCGGTAGCGGAGATACATTCATGCGATATTTTATGAACTGCTAAAGAATTTAACCTGGTTGTGTCAGGACGGGTGACTTTAGAGGACACAGCAAATAAACTATGACAACTGGTCCATAGCAAGTGATCGAGCAGTTATTGAAACGAAATGTGCGCGGTTACACGCTCTTACTTTCAAAGAGAATCGTGGGGTATCAAGATAAGAAATCAAGATAAGAAATTTCACTCAGTGCAGAAGGACGGGCTATTAAATTACCACAGGAATATAACACTAAGAAACTTAATTTTAGGGAGTCCCTGCAATATCTGTTGGAGAGTTCCCCATTCCCCCCTCCTCCATTTCTTTTCTCGCGGAATGAATGAAGACGACAAAATCCAGGAAGTCTTCTCAATCTCATATTTTATTTGTTAACTTGTCGTTCGGCACTGTATACGCCAGTGGGCCTGTCTTACCAATTATCCACCATTACTTTCCAACGTTCACGTATACCCGTCTCGGAACCTACCTAGATTACTTCTGTATCATAGCACAATAACAGTAAACATACTGTATAACAGAATTTAAGATGTTATGTTTTGTCGAAGGAGAGAAATCAATGAACAATACCTAGACAGGTAGAGGTCCAATTTCTATTACAATCTTCAGTAAACCATACGTAGTAGGACTGGAGGAGACCAAATTACACGTGTTTGAATCATTTCCGACACGTCGTTATTGTCTGAGGTCGCTCATTATCTGGTATTACTCGGTTATTAAAGTCGACGTCATAGTTTAGTAAGTAACACAAATCGAGCCATTACGTCTTTAGGCCACTCGTTAGCTTCTCACAAATTGTCCAGCATCCCCGCAGTGGATCCCACCGTTTAAAGGGAGAGCTGGGAGGGGGAAGGGCGTGAAAAACAAAAACCCATCCATCGGCAACAGATGTAGAGCCTTTTCAATTGGGGAGATTGATGAAGAAAGCACCAGGAAACAAAGTGCAAGGATAGCGAGAGAAAGAGAAAGAGAGAGACAGAAAGGGATCGGGAACAGGAAATCATTCCTCTTGCCCGTGTGTTTGTGTACGTGTGTGTGTGTATGTGTGTATGTGTGTGTGTGTGTGTGTGTGTGTGTGTGTGTGTGTATGTGTGTGTGTGTGTGCGTATGAGTAATGTACATTTATCCCTCTAGAATAGTTTGTGATGACTATACCAGTGGAAGATACTACGTTTTACTGCAACGTATATTAAATTTTTAACACTTGAATGAAACAACAGGTATCGTAGCTGTTAGTAATCTCCCTACACCGAAGGAAAATTAACAGTGTTTACCGCATCCATGTCTCTTTTTGAAAGCTAGTATTCTTATACTCAGATAAAAATTATTTACTTCCAGTTTCACTTGTCACAAGTAAATCTGGACTGTACCACCAGGTAAATTTCGCGTTAATGTCATAATGTGGAACTCTGAAGTAGTAACAGATTAAGATTTTAAAACCAATTCCATCTGCAGTAAAATGCTCTAACTAATTACAGCGTACATAAAACTAACACGCAGTTCTCTCAAATCACTCGGCTATGCTTCCACGTATCTCGCTAAATAAACTATGTCTGAATCGTCTATGTGACTGCATGACCAATTCGTAATATGGTACGTTCTAAATCTTTCGCATAGTACTGGGTCACAGAACATTGCACAGGGAGCATTATTATATCATTCCATGGGCGATTACTTGCAAAACAAACAGACGTGGTGAAAACACTTGTAGTATGAGGTAGGTAGGAAAGTAATTTAGAATAAGGGGACGAATGTCCTGCGCATGTTGCTGACGTTGTTATAATTCTGTACTTTGAAGTAGATAGTTCGGGTTGTGAATATGGAAAAGTGCGATAATTCCATCTATGGGAATTACGTACCCAAGATAGCTCTCTCTGAAAACGGAGAATGTTGTCAAACAATGACGTGTCATTTATACAGAGTATTGGAAAATTAAAAGCCGCAGAGACAATGCTGACAGTAATCGAAAACTTTTACTATTTTTTCACTCAAACCGATATTTAAGTAGCATTAATGACCCAATGGACGTTAATACGTCGACCACGTCGCTGAGCGACTGCAGCAGTTCCTAGGAGCACGAGTAGAATTCATCATGGAGCTGATCATTCCCGACGAAGTTACGAAGCGGCTAATCCGCAGTTAGTAAAGAACACTTGAGCGTAATATATGTGTAGTACATTCGGTTGTTTGATCATACCAGTCCTTCCTGCTGATGCGATCTGTTTGATCATACCAGTCCTTCCTGCTGATGCGATCGTACATGCGATATGATTTCCCATCCTCTGTTAACTTCATCGGTTTCTTCGTCAGTCATGTGCTCAGTACCTCTCCTCACACATCAGATACATATCACCATGCCGTAACTGCTATTCCAGATCGGACACATCCAGTTTCTTGGTTTTACTTCTGCACAATACTAAATCCTTCCCCCTCACATCTGTTCTAGTGTAACACTGCCAGCACAAAAATAATCGACTCTGGGGATCAGATGTCAGACGGCCTCTGATGAAACTGTTTTTTGTGAGACCGCAGTGTAACACGAAAAATAAGTGATACAAGTGTACAATCGTATATTTGCTATATAATAGGAAGAGTCATGTATGGAAAGAGATCGATGCTAAAATCCAAATTACATATGGGAAACGTACCACTTTCGCTCGGTTCAAACAAGATGGTTGTATTATTATTTAATAAATTTACTTCATTCTTCGAATTTTTGTATGTAATATACTTGGTGAAGCAGTCAATATCTAAGAAGGTCAAAAGTGAATATCGTTTATGGCGAATATTGCTGAACTATTAGTGCAGTGATGCGGTTTTGTGCTGAAGAGTATGCAGCTCACGCCAATCAGTGAGGATCTGTCCTCGCAAACATTGTGAAAAAGTTCTAAAAATTGGAAATGTGGAGAAGAAAATACACCAACGTAAAAGAAAAGCTACTAATAAAAAATGAAACTAACATTTTAGCAGCAGTAACATACAGTGCAAGTGTTACTAATTGTAAGAAGCGTCTCGGAAGTAGAAGAGAGATCAACAAAACAAGTGTTCTACGAACACTACATTCCAACGGATTTTATCCTCTTCACATTTCGCTGTAGCTACGTCTTCATGGGCATGACTTCCGTACTTGGTTAAAGTTCTTGGAATTTTACCTATGAAAAGAGCAAAGTGAAGGGGAATACCCATGCAAAAATTTGTTTAAGGAAGAAGCATCGTTTACAAAACATGAGCAAGCCACTCTTGACAATATGCATTAATCATCAACTGGAAATTGTCGCTGACTCAAGAAGTGGATAAAAACAGCGCTCTTGGCCTATGAACGTTTGGTGCGTGTTCTTCAAGACTCGCATCAAATGTCCAAATGTGTGAAATTTTATGGGACTTAACTGCTACGGTCATCAGTTCCTGAGCTTACACACTACTTAACCTAAATTATCCTAAGGACAAACACACACACCCGTGCCCGAGGGAGGGCTCGAACCTCCGCCGGGACCAGCTGCACAGTCCACGACTGCAGCGCCCTAGACCGCTCGGCTAATCCCGCGTCAAGACCTGCATCATCGGTTCTCGTTTCGCTGATGGAAATCTAAATACACTCAAGTATCTCGTGTTAATAAGATATACTGCTGTCACAGTTATCAATGTGGTGATCAGCATGGTACCAAATGACGGATGTCCCTCCCATTCCGTACTTACACTGACAGATTCTCTTAAGAGAACATTTGCAGAGCAGTCTAACTGTCGTTCAGGAAAAGTAAACTGGTCTGCACACTCACTAAACTTGATATGTCCATACTTTTATCCATGGTGAAATTTAAAACAAGAGGTTATGGAACAACGACGACTCCCGAAGGCTTGAAATGTCTTATAACACGAAACTGTGCCACCGTTAACTCCAGATGATATTCTACATACTGTATCGTTTCTGCAGAATAATTTTATGGTCTGTAACAATGCTCAAGGTCCACATTTTGAGCGTAGTATGATAGCCATGGTAATAAACGCACGAACCGTACCTGAGGTATGTGTTATCCTACATTTAGTATGTAAAGCCTCTTCCCCTGACGGTAGGACAGTGGTTTGCGGTGCTGTTATCTTGATACTATTTCATCAAGCCCCTTCTAGTTCTCTTAAAAGCTTCTTTCAAACCCATAGAAAAAAGTATATAGCTCCTTTAGAAAAAAAAGTTAGTGTCGTAATTCGGCAACTACGAGTACAAGCTATAAAAACTACTTCGAACTTCAGAAAATTAGCCATATTGTCCGATACAACTTGACGAAAACCTCACCGCGATATATTTATTCATTCTGGATGTACACTCCTGGAAATGGAAAAAAGAACACATTGACACCGGTGTGTCAGACCCACCATACTTGCTCCGGACACAGCGAGAGGGCTGTACAAGCAATGATCACACGCACGGCACAGCGGACACACCAGGAACCGCGGTGTTGGCCGTCGAATGGCGCTAGCTGCGCAGCATTTGTGCACCGCCGCCGTCAGTGTCAGCCAGTTTGCCGTGGCATACGGAGCTCCATCGCAGTCTTTAACACTGGTAGCATGCCGCGACAGCGTGGACGTGAACCGTATGTGCAGTTGACGGACTTTGAGCGAGGGCGTATAGTGGGCATGCGGGAGGCCGGGTGGACGTACCGCCGAATTGCTCAACACGTGGGGCGTGAGGTCTCCACAGTACATCGATGTTGTCGCCAGTGGTCGGCGGAAGGTGCACGTGCCCGTCGACCTGGGACCGGACCGCAGCAACGCACGGATGCACGCCAAGACCGTAGGATCCTACGCAGTGCCGTAGGGGACCGCACCGCCACTTCCCAGCAAATTAGGGACACTGTCGCTCCTGGGGTACCGGCGAGGACCATTCGCAACCGTCTCCATGAAGCTGGGCTACGGTCCCACACACCGTTAGGCCGTCTTCCGCTCACGCCCCAACATCGTGCAGCCCGCCTCCAGTGGTGTCGCGACAGACGTGAATGGAGGGACGAATGGAGACGTGTCGTCTTCAGCGATGAGAGTCGCTTCTGCCTTGGTGCCAATGATGGTCGTATGCGTGTTTGGCGCCGTGCAGATGAGCGCCACAATCAGGACTGCATACGACCGAGGCACACAGGGCCAACACCCGGCATCATGGTGTGGGGAGCGATCTCCTACACTGGCCGTACACCACTGGTGATCGTCGGGGGGACACTGAATAGTGCACGGTACATCCAAACCGTCATTGAACCCATCGTTCTACCATTCCTAGACCGGCAAGGGAACTTGCTGTTCCAATAGGACAATGCACGTCCGCATGTATCCCGTGCCACCCAACGTGCTCTAGAAGGTGTAAGTCAACTACCCTGGCCAGCAAGATCTCCGGATCTGTCCCCCATTGAGCATGTTTGGGACTGGATGAAGCGTCGTCTCACGCGGTCTGCACGTCCAGCACGAACGCTGGTCCAACTGAGGCGCCAGGTGGAAATGGCATGGCAAGCCGTTCCACAGGACTACATCCAGCATCTCTACGATCGTCTCCATGGGAGAATAGCAGCCTGCATTGCTGCGAAAGGTGGATATACACTGTACTAGTGCCGACATTGTGCATGCTCTGTTGCCTGTGTCTATGTGCCTGTGGTTCTGTCAGTGTGATCATGTGATGTATCTGACCCCAGGAATGTGTCAATAAAGTTTCCCCTTCCTGGGACAATGAATTCACGGTGTTCTTATTTCAATTTCCAGGAGTGTATTTGGGATATCCTGTCTTAGCTGCCTCACCCTGCTTATACGCAGATCTAAATACATTTACACACTAATACAGGGTGATCGGAAACAGTCTGAAAAGCTTCTAAGAGTGTTGCAGTGTAGCTTATACTGAGATATAACTGTTCAAGAAAACATTCAATATGTTGCGCCGTTTCCAAGTGGAAGTTAGCAGATCAGGCCGATGCGCGAGTAAATTTAAACCGTCCAGGAGCGACGGTGTCGCAAACGTGTACTTCTTTTTGTTTCCTATAGCCGAACAAAGAGGGTCACAAAAAATTGAACACGGAACGGTCGTAAGGATCGAAACCGAGCCAAAGGCTGAATAGTCTCGTGCGGTATCATACACGCTATTAGAAAAACTGATCCTAACAATTTTATCTGGCGGGCCGCTTGAATTTGCGCGGATAACGGTCTGATTGGCTAACTTCAACGCTAATTAACTCGGAAACGGCGCTAAGTATCGAATTTTTTTCCTAACGATTATTTATGAGAACAACCTATCCTGCACAGCCTTACAAGTTTTTCAGACTGTTTGTGACCACCATATATATATATATATATATATATATATATATATATATATATATATATACGCTGAGTAATGGTCAATACTAAGGGATATGACAGGGACGATTATTCGAAGCCAAAATGTAAAGTAAACATGGACTCTAAAAAGCATTCCTTAAGATCTCAACTTCGATATAGTGATACAAATCTCTTCTGCGGCAAGCCCTTTACTTTCCATGTTTTTGGGAGGAAGTAGTATGCATCAAAACAAGAAAAAGTTGTCTAAGAAACGTGGGCTCTATAATGCATAACCTAACAGGTATGAGTATTTGCTCAACAGAAAATGTGTGTTCCACAGTAGGGAAGATGAACAAGTGTTCGCTGCTCTTAAAATATGCCCTTTGGAATCCATGTTAAGCGGACATTTTTTTCTTGTTTTGGTCCGCCCTACAACCTCTCCAAATATGAAAACTAAAGAGTGCAATGTGTAGCTGGAGTCAACCCAAAATATACTGCTGATCACATCTTTCATGCATCGCCCAGTATTGACACGTATCGTCAGTTAGTTTCACGTTACAAACAAAGTGATTTTTTCAGCGGAATTTTACGCGCCCATTAGATAGAGCGTTCCCAGATTATTTTAGTGCGATATTCGATTTAGTCATAAGTATTAACAGGAGCATTAAATCACGAAGAGTAAATGGTGTTCCAGCAGCGTCTAAGCGGAGCGCTGGCCCGCGCTGACTGCCACCACCATGCAGCGTGTGGTGCGATCTGCCGGCCGGAGTGGCCGAGCGGTTCTAGGCGCTACAGTATGGAACTGCGCGACCGCTACGGTCGCAGGTTCGAATCCTGCCTCGGGCATGGATGTGTGTGATGTCCTTAGGTTGGTTAGGTTTAAGTAGTTCTAAGTTCTAGGGGACTGATGACCTCAGCAGTTTATTCCCATAGTGCTCAGAGCCATTTGAACCATTTTTGAGGACCCATTTCCTGCCCCCCTCCCCGAATTATTTCTTTGGGGCTTTGTGAATGATACTGTCTACCAGACCCCACTGCAGGACTTTCAGGAACTGCAAAAAAGCACCACAAAAGCAATTGATTATCTTCTCATGGTTGCGATTCACAGTCATGTAGAACTTTTTGCAAGTTCAAGGATTTTGACATTTGTAACTGTTCGTGTAACTCATATCAATTTCGTAACGTATGCAGCCCTGTGCTGCTCGTCTGATCCTATCGCATTCTTACAGTTAAAAGGCTCAGACACGACAATGACATGCCTCCGGCTGTAAGCAATGGCAATAATTATTGGATGAACCACCCGTCGCTTCCGCCTTCATGACTTCTACCTCAGAATCTACAACCATCCTACCCAATTAACTAACACAGTAAAATACATCGGACTAAAATTTGATCGCCGACTAACATGGAAACCACGTCTTCCAACGATCCAATAGAAAGGCCATAGCAAACTAAAACTACGAATTGGCCGAACTTTGTGATTACACCTCTGCTCTATCCCCCACACCTAACAAAACCTTGATCCGATCCACCCTGTCCAGTGCAAATGTTGTATGGATGTTCGCCCCTCCTAAGTTTTATCAGTCCCTCCAAATTTTTGAACGTCACAGACTCCGCCTTGCTTTAAGCATCCGTTACTCCTTCCCCACGTCGGTCGTTTGAAATTTCATCGAATTCCCACTCCTCCACACCCACATCGAAAACCTCCCCATATCCAACGCTATCCAAAAACGTGATTCCGATAACTCCATTGCTTTCTCTCTTATCAATATCCCAGATAAGCTGCCGCCTCTTTACAAACATATTGCACCATCCTTACACCTAAACACATTCCATGTCCCATCCAATGCAGATTCAACCAATTCGGTCTCCCAGACAATGAAATCCGTTTCAGTACTGAGCTCTCCGACCAGCTATAGCTCTTCCCCACCTATCCCACTCCACTCGAGGGGTCACCCCTTTCCATCCCTTCCGCTCCTTCTGTCACCCAAACTCAGCCTCACTTTCCAACTTTCCTCTATGCACCCTACTAGCTTTAGACACGTATCCTCACCCCCCCCCCCTACCTCTACAGAACACCCAACATTTAATCTGCCAACAGCTTTCTTATTCAGCACAGTTCCTTCAGCTTTTTAGTGAACCTACATTGCTCATTTTTAAACAACGTCGCCTTTTAATATCGCATGTCTGCTTTGTATTTATCTGTTAGACTTTTTTAAACTTTTAACAACGAAAATAACATTATGGTTTTTGTAAATAGCACCATACAATCATCAGTGCATATATTTTGAAAAAAGCTTTTAAATTTTTCATCAATAAATCTTGTTGTAATGTTTTTATTTTTATTTTTTAAAAGCTTTTGCCTGAAGAGCGGGATTTTATACCGCTTGCAGCTCACCTCTCGCCCATTGGGGGCGAGGGGTATGAAATGATAGTAAAGAAAGAAAAGAGGAAGAGCTGTGTACATGTCGGAGGATCTGTTTTACATTTGACATGACCTGTAGCACAGTGCAAGAGACATGTTATTTCTGCCATTTTTCTAATGTAACACTGTCCATATTAATGCCGTTCTGTTTTACATTTGACATGACCTGTAGCACAGTGCAAGAGACATGTTATTTCTGCCATTTTTCTAATGTAACACTGTCCATATTAATGCCGTTCTATATATACGCTCTGTTCTTTATTTTTCAGCTTTTGCATCATACCATCTGATAATGCCCTTAAGGCCGAAACTGGAATCCTGAAACATAAATAATTTCTGCAGTCAACGGTGAAAATGATGTCACTGAAAAAGACATACAGGGTAATTCAAGAAGATATGCAAATATTTTAAAATGTTATTGTACAAGTAAAACAAAAAAGTTCATATAAACATAGATCCGCAAATGTTTACTTACGGCTAATTAAAGATTTTGCCTGAAATTTAGCAACTTCGCTAATATGAAGCCATCGCAATACTGAACGAGGTTAAAGTAAAGCGCGATTTCCATTTATCTTATTGTTATTTATCTAGTGAATGCAATAAAATACGTCCCAGACGTGTATCTGCAGTAGTTACTACAACAGTTGCTATGTGGTTTCACTTAAATACACTGTTGTTATTATGTTCTTTCACTATATTCAGAAAAGTAACTCGTTTCAAGGTTAGGAAACGACTGAAACAACTCACTAACGGTTGCTAATAATGACATAAACATTTCTACATTCTTAATGGAAAGTAAACAAATTTATCTGTATAATAATCTTTACTTCTTTGGATGTTCTGGAAAACTACTGCAGATAAATGTCTGCGACATGTTTTATTACATTCACCAGACCAATAACAACAAAATAAATGGAAATCGTGCTTTAATTTAACCACGTACAGTTTTGCGAAACCTTCACATTAGCGAAGCTGCTAAATTTCAGGCTAAATCTTTTATTGGCCGTAATTCCGTAACTAAATATTTGCGGACCTATGTTTATAAGAACTTTTTTCTCTAGTTTTACCTGTAGAATAACATATTATAATATTTGTATGTCTTCGTGAATCACCCCGTATATTGCATGTACACGCATATTAATGAGGTGGGAGGAACTGGAATATCACTTAGATATCCTGCGTGCTACAGATGGCGTTCACGGTGAACTCTGTTAAACGGTTACTACAACTTCAGGTGTGCGTGAACATCATTCCGCAAACTGCTCGTTTCTACCTATCCCCATTTCTGCAATACGTCTGACCAAATTAGTTGAGATCATTCTGGACACCCTGTACTTGTGAAATCATGTACTCGCTCCCCTTCTACGCTCGTAGGGTCCTCCGTACCCGACAACACACTCAAGGGAAGAGCTTTCTGTTAAATGGGTAGCGGCAGAAACTGGTAGTTTGAGTCGAGTCTTGAGCCGTCCTCACACGGGACGAGCCAGCTGACGTTGACGTGGACGCCGACGAGTAATCCAGCATCGCGAGACGTAATGTCTGCGTCACATGGGACGTGCCGGTTAACGCGATTTGCCACTGTAGCGCTCCCCAGTGGCATTTGTCTGCTCTAACCGACTCGAAAACAACACCGTTTCTTTCCAAATCAGGATGCGAGATAAAAATCCTACATTAGCTCCATTAAAATGCACATTTCTGCCCTTGTCTGTATTCTAGGCATGTTGTTCTGTCTGTGGTACACATAAAAAACTTCAGTATCGATGAGTATATTATGAGGCAAAACGGAATGTTCCATGTCCAGTCAGTAAGGACATCAGCTTATAAAACGTATAAACTCACCCCAGAGAGAGAGTGAACTTATATTTACGTAATATTGAACTTTACAGAATATATTTCTATTAATTTAATTAGAAAGTTCCACAACGCTTTAGAAAACACGAAGGTGAAGAAACCTAGGATACAGAAGGACGTGAACCTGTTACACATAGTTTCGTTATCCAGAGCCTGTACGAACGACGCTACGCGAACTTCTGCAACAAACGACTTGAGTTTTATGTTATACTTTTATGAAGGCTTTAGTGCCCCATATGTTATTAACTGACATTTAATTATAGCAAATCCTACCAAAAACGACACGTTTCTGATGAATCTTCAGTACGTTGTTGCCTTGAAACTGCGCACTTTCATAACACACAAGTAATAACACGAAAATAACTAAATACCAAAATTCTTTAACCAACAACGTGACATTTCGCTTTATTTTATTGCAAGAAATTGTACCTATAACAACGAGTTTTCACGACATCCTCAATGTGCTGGTCCTTACAAGCAGCAGAATTTCGTGAGGTGTAAGTTATAATATAAAACATACAAAATATTAGCTTCAACTCAAAACCACAAATACAATATGGCGTCTCGCAAGTTTTGCTCGTGGCGTAGAGCGCATTCGTGCCTCTTATTGGTTCAATCCTCCATAGCACATTGGTGAAATATCGCAGGATTTTTTTGTGTTTCACGCGAGGCAATGACCCCTCAACGTGAAATCACAGGAAATGCCTTAAAAAACTCCTTCAGCTCCACATCAGCATTAGCTAACTCGAAACCCACGGGAAAGACATGCAGTAACGCTTACGTCACAGCACGTGACAATGCAGGTCTTGCGGGTGCCAGCAGCCGTCTTCGGCGGGGAGCGAGTAACTATTTCAGACGAAACTTCCTGATACATTAAAACTGTGTGCCGGACCGAGACTCGAACTCGGGACCTTCGTCTTTCGCAGGCTGTGCTCTACCACGAAAGATAAAGATCCCGAGTTCGAGTCTCTGTCGGGCACACAGTTCTAATCTGTCAGGAAGTTTCATATCAGCAGCGTGAATATTTCAGTTCGGAAATATTTCAAATAAGTTTAATAATTTTTGACTGCGCGTTTAAATGCACGCAATCTCTCGATTGCACACGACAAAGCTAAGTGGTACCTTTTCAATCACTTATTGGTTTCTCGTGGGCTCTGCACAGAGCTGAGCTTTCGCGAAGTGTGGTGGACATGTCGAGCTGTGTGACATCACAAGTTCGTTGCAGGGCCCATATTTCTCGTGGGCCCCGAGCTTACTCCTCCCGTGTGAGGACGGCTTAAGGAAACGGCGAAGTCGATGATAACGTCGTAGGATCCGGTCGAGGATTTCAAGATAGTGTACAGAATCATTTCCGATCCCGGTGGGCAGGCACTCACGTGGAGCACTTACCGCCGCTACTGACGGAGCTGCTAACCCTGTCAATATCTCTCCTATCGATTTGTCTTCGTCCATCTACGGCAAATACACAATATTTTGCAAATAATCAAACAATGCGAGATCACGCGTACCACGTGCAAGCACGGGGCTGCAGCTCGCTGCCGTAAGGGGCAGACGACGTAAATCCCGAACGTGAGCACAGCGGTGAACGGAAAGCAATAACGCGGCACAGGGCGGCGCCGGTCACGAGTGGCCGGCAGAGGAGAGGCGGCGGTGTGCCGCAGGGGGCGTGGCCCGGCGCGGCCGGCGCGGGCAGCCCCGGACGTTTACGACCCCGCGCGGGTCAGCGCTCCGCGCTAATTGTCCGAGCCCGCAACCACCTGCGGCGCGCCGCAGACACCTCTCCTGCCTCATCGGCATTTAATCTGTCGATAGGCTTGCCGTTTCCACATCGGCACCGAGATTTCCCACCATAGTGTGCGCGGTCACGCAATAACTTCTATAGGCGAAGACGCCTACCCGATTACTGTCGGCGAGACGACGGCACCTTGACGCCAGAGGTTATCGAGTTGAGCAGCCCATATACTTCTTATACTGATCGATGGAATGATTTGTTCCGCAACGATTTTTGGACTTAAGACAGCACTTTCTAGTGGCAAGACATGTTGTCGATTCTGGCCGCACTCGACGACCAAAGCACGTGCTGCTGCTCCCGGCGGAGGCTCGAGCCCTCCCTCAGGCATGGGTGTGTGTATTTGTCCTTAGGATAATCTAGGTTAAGTAGTGGGTAAACTAAGGGACTGATGATCTTAGCAGTTAAGTCCCATAAGATTTCACACACATTTGAACATTTTGTACCAAAGCACGATCTTTAGCACACAGTAACTAAAATCCGTCATGTAAGGGGCAACAAAACGACTATTCACATTGGTGTATAGAGCGTATTAGACCTGTGACGTAACATCAGATTTTCTGAGAAATATCATCTGCACAATTCCGAGCCGGCCGCTTTCGCCGAGCAGTTCTAGGCGCTTCAGTCGAGAACCATGTGACTGATACGGTCGCAGGTTCGAATCCTGCCTCGGGCATGGATGTGTGTGATGTCCTTAGGTTAGTTAGGTTTACGTAGTTCTAAGTCTAGGGACTGATGACCTCAGATGTTGAGTCCCATAGTGCTTAGTGCCATTTGAACCATTGTTTTTTTTGTTTTTTTGTTTTGTTTTTTTTAACAATTCCGAAATTTGTAAGAGTCGCCAATTGCGAGAATTCTCACACTATCAGCTTAACGGCTCATGCATCCAAGTTGCTGACAAGAATAATATACAGAACAATTGAGCAGAAAATTGAGGGTGTGTTAGATGACGATCAATTTGCCTTTAGCAAAGGCAAATGTACCAGAGAGGCGGTTCTGACGTTGCGGCTGATAACGGAAGCAAAACTGACGGAAAATAAGACACGTTCATAGGATATGTTGACCTGGAAAAAGCGTCGACAATGTCAAATGGTGCAAGATGTCTGACAAAATAGGGGTAAGCTGTGGGGAAAGACGGTTAACATACAAGCTGTACAAGAGCCAAGAGGGAACAGTAAGACTGGGAGACCAAGAACGAAGTGCTCACATTAAAATGAGTAAAAGAGTGGGTGTAGTCTTTTCCTGTCTATGTATAGAGGAAGCAACGAGGGAAATAAAAGTAGGGTTCAAGAGCGGAATTACAATTCAAGGTGAAAGGATATCAATGGTAAGATTTGCTGATGACACTGCTATCCTCAGTGAAAGTGAAAAATTTACAGGATGTGCTGAATGGAATGAATAGTCTAATGAGTTCAGAATGTGGATTGAGAGTAAATTGAATAAAGACGAAAGTAACGAGAAGTATTGAAAATAAGAACAGCGAACTAGTGATCACGAAGTAGCTGAACTTAAGGAATTCTGCTACCTAGGCAACACAGTAACTCATCACAGACAGAGCAAGGACATAAAAAAGCACACTAGCACTTGCAAAAAGGGCATTCCTGGCCAAGAGAAATCAAAAACCAGGCCTCAATTTGAGGAGGAAATTTCTGAGAATGTGCGTTTCGAGCATTGCATTGTATAATAGTGAAACATGACTGCGGGAAAACCGGAGAAGAAGAAAATAGAAACATTTGAGATGTAGTGGTACAGGAGGACGTTGAAAATTAGGTGGACCGATAAGGTAAGGTATGATGAGGTTCTCCGCAGAAGCGATGAGGAAAGGAATAATGGGAAACACTGGCAAGAAGAAGGTACAGGATGATAGGACATCTGTTAAGACATCAGGGAATGACTTCCGTGGTACTAGAGGGAGCGGTAGAGGGTAAAAACTGTAGAGGAAGAGGCAGACTGGAAAACATCCACCAAATAATTTAGGTGTACTTTGCAAGTGCTACTGCCGGCCGAAGTGGCCGTGCGGTTAAAGGCGCTGCAGTCTGGAACCGCAAGACCGCTACGGTCGCAGGTTCGAATCCTGCCTCGGGCATGGATGTTTGTGATGTCCTTAGGTTAGTTAGGCTTAACTAGTTCTAAGTTCCAGGGAACTAATGACCTCAGCAGTTGAGTCCCATAGTGCTCAGAGCCATTTGAACCATTTTTTGCAAGTGCTACTCTGAGATGAGGAGGTTGCCAGGAGAGAAATTCGTGGCGAGCCGCAAAAATAAATAAATAAATGAAAATAGAAAATAAGTAAGTAAAGAAGCTATCGTAGCTCTGAAAGCTTTATTGTTGTTGATCCACAGCCGTCAGTGATTGGAGATATAACGTCGACTTTGAACGAGGACTAATTTCTTTAACCTCGAGTGAGTCGCAAAATTAAAACCTACAGTGAAACTCCAGGGAAGCTTTGCCCAGATGTGCTGCATAGTGCCTCCTCAATGCTCATCTATCGCAGGCATCACGTCACATTTTTCAGTGGCCATGTTGGTCTAGTGTTTAGACGATTGGTCTCCGGCTCTAAGAGTCCAGGGTTCCAACCCAGATAGGGTCACCGTCTACCACTACCATTGCCAAATCCAGACTAACATGCCAACCGCGTGCACATACGACATAATACAAGGAAAAAGAAGAAAGATTCTAATTAATATTATTACATCTGTGGCACGTTAAACGTACATGTGATGGCAGGTTATACTTGAGAGGCGGAAGCAGAGTCAGAAACAACTGTGATTCCCCTCCTCCCCCCCACCCCCATCACACAACCATACCCTGGACTCATGCGTGCATGCCTGTGTTTCAGGGCAGCATACAGCAGAAGATGATGCAGCTACAAAGCAATGTAGACTGGAACATTACATGGCAACTATCGGGATCTGGTCACGTTGATAATGTTCAAAACGGACTTGACAAATCTCCGGAGCAGCAGAGAAGCGGGAAAATAGATATTCTGCAAAAGGTAGCTCTGAAAAAGTGAAACATAGCAAGAGGTGATTTGATAGTGGCCTGCCTCCCGTGAGTTTCATAGTAACACCGAATAATATAGCCCTTTTCCGCATTCAGTACAAGAGTGTTGTCAAGAGGAATATAGCGCTGAATGTAAGCGAAAATTCATAAGTTTTGTCGCTGCATATTTCTTTTGTATTTCAAATTGTGACCTAGTACCGCTATAAGAGGTATAAATTAGTGAAATTTAAATTAACTATTCAGTCTTCTGCCCATGCTAAGTGACTGTTTTGGGAATTAAACATCAGTAAAATGATGAAAAGCAATTTAAACTAATATAATTCATTAATTGGAACAGTAGTAGAGTATATTAGTCCACGTACAACGTCTACCCTATCTAAATTTAAAAGGCAGGTAAATAGTTTAAACAGCGACGATAATGAATAGCTACAATCAGTACTAGTAAAGTGATGGTAGCTAATACACAGCTGTTTTTCAGAGGAAGGGAGTAGTCTTGCTTTAAGAGAACTTGTACGTTAGTGAAATTATGTTACGACATTGAGATGTATTGACTAGACGGTTGCTCTGTCGGAATATCGTGATGGAAGTGCTCAAAGGACAATGACAGATAATGCTGGTCATAGCAGTGGCGGATACAGAAAAATCTCAAGGAGGGGGCGCTAAAGATATTTTCAGCTACCTTTACTTTTACCGTAATAAAAGATAATCAAGTCACATGCAAAGTTTAAGAAAGTTTTATGTAAACTAATTGTATGCATATACAAGACAACATCTTATGATATAAAAATGTTACAATTGTGGTTCTCTTCCTCGAAAATCGGTTAATTACATCGTCAATATGACAATCAATATCAAGGTGAGCGTTCAACAGAGCTAAGCCATTAAGCCGATCCGCCTTGATTGTCGACCTCAGCCATGTCTTTGTACGCCGCAGTGTTGAAAAACTTTCTACTGTAGCAATAGATGCAGGTAGACAACCAAATATTTTGTACTGCGTGTGCAACGAACGATAGTCAGATCTAGAACAAACAGGTAACGCTTGCATAACAGAATCACGATCATTAAGGGCGTTTATGCTCGTTTGCTTGTATTGAAGAATCTCTCCCATTAACCTCTTTGTAATCACAAAACAGTAGAATATTCGTGACTTTTCTCGATCAAAAGCCAGACAGAATAATGTATCTAGATCACTAGAATGGCCGCGACTGTTCTCATAGTATGTGTTAGCTATCTATGTGCCGGACAGAAACGTTTAAAATACAACCACACGGACGGGCGTGCTATATAGTAAAGTACAACTACTCGATAAAACTCGATTCAGTCGAGTCGACTGACGAAAGAAACGAACGAATAGCCTGCGGTCTGACTGGCGGGGGCGGCGCGAGTGGCAATGCAGTCGGCCCCCCGCGGGGGGGGGGGGGGGGCTTTCCCTTCGTATGTATCCGCCACTGGGTCAAACAATGACATTTAGGCTCTGAAGATGAATTTAGGGATTTACCATTATTTAGTAAAAAGAAAAATACCTCAGCTTCCGTCAGCAACTAAATTTCTGGACACCTAATTCATTGGTTTGTTTGTAGTATGCATGCAAAAGTTTTTACATTGTAAAGTGAGACGAGATGAACAAGCACCAGTTTACAACATAGGCTTACTAGTTCTCGCACACAGAAAGAACGGTTATTGCCGTATGCAAGCAAAAGTTTGAGAATTACGGGCTACAGGGGATATTAGTAATCGCTATTGTGTTTCCCCTTCAAGCAACACGTTCAAAGAAATATCTCGATTACTTTAATGTGTGAGTGAGATCTTATGGGACTTAACTGCTAAGGTCATCAGTCCCTAAGCTTACACACTACTTAACCTAAATTATCATAAGGACAGACACACACACACCCATGCCCGAGGGAGGACTCGAACCTCCGCCGGGACCAGCCGCACAGTCCATGACTGCAGCGCCTGAGACCGCTCGGCTAATCCCGCGTGGCGATTACTTTAATGTACTTATTTGTTTCATTTTGATGAGAAAGAGGGAGCGAAAGAGAGATAGGGAGTGTGGAAAGAGACAATTTTAATGCTTTCTTAATGAAGGGACTTTAGAGAGATTTCTCAAATTTTACTTACCGCAGGACATTATTTCGTAAAAGATGAGATGACTGAGTTGCCGGTCGTATTGTATCGCCAGATGAATCGAGTGATGTGGACTCTAGAACTCGCTACGTTCAGAGCAGAATTTATTGGACTTGGCAAAAAAACAGTAGGGGTGATTATTTTGTTTTCCTTCTTGTGAGAGTTAAACAAAGATAGGAGTTAGTGCCAATGCCGTTGTGCACGGATTGTTATTTACTACTGCTGTGCCTACTCACTTGTTTCAAAGGTAAGAGCTCGTGTAATTGTGGGAGGCTAATTCTTGAGGCTGAGATCAGACACAGTACACTGAATGACTCCGCTTTACCGTTTGCCCGTTACGATTTAAGATAAGATGAAGATGTTCTGCCGAGATAGCGGAACCAGATGGCGAAGCCAGGCCTTTTGAATGCAGAGCCGTGTTAGAAGATACACTCGCTGCATAGTAATGGAACTCAAACTGAAATTATTGACGTTCTAAATTACTTACAGCAGCTATACCCCATACCGATGCGTCACAACTGTACATATTTGATTATATCAGAGAAGTACTTAACCGTTATTTATGAAATTTCTCGTAGTTCATTGCAAAATTACCAACTAATTTTGTCAAAAACTCACCTCGTACCGGTATATCATTAACACTACGATGCCGAGTGAAATTATGCTACTTATTTACTCTACACGCAGAGTACTATACGTTGACACTATGTGCCAATAAAAATATGAGCAGTAGTGATTGTCGTGTTGTTGGCAATAGGCTCATACTCGGGTGAAGCCAACAGAATAAATTCTTTCCACTCAGAGTGTAGTTCGATCAGCGAATAACTATAGTGTGTGTCGGCATCTTCCACTGGTAAAAGTCGTTCCTGGTGGTGAGAAAAACTTGACTGGAAAACATTTAAACAATCTTATGTACAATAAAAGCGCCCTAACGGATAATTTAGTTATTAAAGACATATTATGGCATTTCATTACAGTCGTCAACAACAAAAATGCACTTGCCACATGTCAAAACTGTGTGACCTGTCTAATGCGCTATCGCTGCACTCATTACAGACCGACACAAACTTTTAACACTTCTGCAGACAGCCCTGTAGTTGGGGCAACTACAGCTACGGGTATTCATCTTGGGTATTAATATCGCTTGAGAAGTATTTTGGTACTTTGTTACTGTACCACTACCGGTTTCGTAGCGTTAAAGCCACATCTTCAGGTGACATATGATTAAAACATTAGAGCGGAAAATCTCGGCATCTTTTTTCCCAACGTTCGTTGTCTGTCAAATACAAAACACCGCTAAAAGACCGTATGTAATGGATTAAAAACTGCCAAATTCCAATATAGTGGATAGGTCCAAAACAAATCGTATCATAGGCTCGCTTCTCCAATCTATATGGAACCGCATACAGGGGTCGCGGCCGCGCGTTCTGTCATGTCAGCTGAAGATGTGGCTTTAACGCCACGAAACCGGTACTGGTACAGTAATAGACGGCCAAAATATACCTGAAGCGATTATTAATACCCAAGATTCTAACACTTCACTCGCTTCCGCAACTATACCTCATTTTTTTTTAACTTGTCACATATGTTTCGCCCATAAATATATCTCTTCGTTTATGTAAAACATTGGAAAAACATAAAAATATCCATATACAGTTATCACCATCAATAGAATCTCGATAGCAATTTTGTAATAGTATCCACAACGATACATAACTCAAAACTATAGAATGCTGAGATGACACAAACCATAGCCTAAAGGTAATTTAAAGAAGAGGAACAGAGTTCCGAAAATGTTCACTACAATACTAAATGTTATTGTAGCTACTGGCAACAAACCAAAACGAAGAATAGCTTTTTTCATTTGTGTTTACAAGGCTCGTCGGAAAAGTTGTCTGAATGGTCTCAGAAAATAAAGGAAACAAGAGCTACAAACAAAATATCTTTACTGGCCTTCAAATTAATCACAATTAACCGAAACACACTTCTGACGTCGGTTTTAAAGCTGTTGGAACTGTCGAGAAACGTTTGTGGAATCGCTCCAAGCACCGTGCTCACGCTTTCTTGGATGTCCGCAACGTCTGCGTGTTAAATTTTCTCGCTTAGCGCAAAGTGAGTTACTTAGCACCCTCCTTGTTCTCCGGATTTGGCACCGACAGACTTCTTTTTCTTTCCTCGCCTTAAATTAGCCCTGAAAAGTCTCTGTCTCCCAGATGTTAATTCGAGGTGCTTCGAGCGATTCCACAAGAAGCGTTTGCTGACAGTTTCCAGCTGCTTTACAACCGGTGTCAAAAGTGTACTGCAGCTAATGGTGATTACTCTGAAGGCTAGTACGAGTATTTTATTTGTAATTCTTTTTTTTTTTTTTTTTTTTTTTTTTTTTTTTTTTTTTGTGAGACCACTCACAGAACTTTTCAGATACACCCTGCGTTTCTGAAACAATAAGATCAGGAGGGACACCTTCGCTGCTACAAGATTCTGATATAAACATTTTAGCTGCGAGAAAACTAAATGCTGTGAGAGCAGCATTTAGTTTACTCCTCCTTCTTTCCTCAGGAAATCGTAAGGAAAATCATCCTTGATACCTATCCAGTGTAAGTGGAAAGGAATCTAGGGATGGCTGGTATAGTATGAAAGCTTTCACGACCGGATGACATATCTTCTGGTAAACCTTCCGGGATGTAAGGTCGAGGTCCATGAAACTCTTCAGCTCCTAACGTTTCGTCCAGAGCTGCGCTGGACATCTTCAGAGGGGTGTTTCTCCTCCGGTGAGTCTTGCCGACTGACGGGTCGGACGTCTGAGAGCGACCTATACATCGTAGAAAGTGGGCGTGACCAGAGTTACACGTGATATGCAGAGATAATCTTTGTCAGAGATAAAACTTAACTATCGATCGTAATCTCGTCACGGATAAAACTGTCTAGCAATTCTGTAGTGCTACTGTCCAAATATCACTAAGTTTCATGGTCTCTTCTTTCCGATTAAAATTATCCCTATGTTTATATATTTCAATTGCTTCTCTACAAAGCCGTGGGTAATAGTTCGTCGTCGTAGATAAAATTTTTGTTTCGGAAAACTTCACTTGATGATTTCCTGGCTGAAAAGCGTGTTCTGCTACAGCCGATTTATCTGTTTTTCCTAATCGGCAAAGACTTCTGTGTTCTTTTAACCGTGGATTTACGCTTCTTTTTGTTGTTCCAACATAAACTTTACCACATGTACACGGAATTTTATATACGCCACTGGCTGATAGAGGAGCGCGTTTATCTTTTACAGACCGAAGAACATGACAAATTTTCTTCGTTGGTCTAAAAACAGGTCTAATATCATGTTTACTTAAAATCTTTCCAGTCTGATCCGTTACTTTCTTTATAAAAGGGAGAGAGACTGTATTCTTCCATCGTTTTTCGGACTTGTCCTTAAGCTTTTTGTTGTTTGGGTGCAGAATTCTGCTTACTTCTTTCTTTGAGTAACCATTTTTCTCAAAAGCGTGCTTCAGATGTTTTAATTCGTCGTCTAGATACTCCGGCGTGCAAATCCGTCTGGCTCTGTCAACGAGACTTGTAATCACACCTCTCTTTTGTTTTGGATGGTGGTTAGAGTTTTTATGTAAGTATCTGTCTGTGTGCGTTATTTTTCTAAAAATTTGTTGTTTCAAGCTTTCATCCGTCTGTCTCATAACTAAAGCGTTGAAACAACAAATTTCTTAATTCATCTTCTTAATTTTCTTGTAATCTAACTTGATGCTGGACACTTTCAGTTGCTTCATGAGCCTAATTTTGAAGTGAGGAGTGCTGAAAATATGAAAAAGTCTTCCTGTGGTGAGACCCAGTGGAAAGAGCCATTGGGGGGTGGGGGGGGGGGGAGGGGGGACGGAGGAACGGGCGCCTACCTCTTCAGAACCGCAGAAACAGGGAAGAAATACCAGGTGAGGCGCCTGCCTCCTGCCCAGAGGATGGAAGCCGTTTGGGTGCATGGAATGCGAGTGCACAGTTATTGTTCATTTATATGATGGGCAGCGGGCGGCCGAGATACAAACGCTTTCGCGTCAAAAGATGGAAGTCTGTCAGTGGGCAGTACGGGCTATGAGCTTGTGAAGGAGATATTTGGGGAGATAGACATCTCCCGGCTTCCATAAAAAAAAACCTCAAAAACAGCTCTCACCTACGTTCCGGATGAATGCTGGAGCAGAGGTGGCTACTAGCCTCGTAGCAAGCGTTTCTAAGTTTTCGTGGGATCTGTAATAGGAGGTTAGCTGATGTCAAAAAGAGCACTGGAGTGTTAGTTGTGTTATCATGAGGACGTAACATTTGAAAATTTATTTATTTCTTTATTTACTTTTTAGGAAAGATGGCAATAAATGTGATTCATTCGTTTGATGGCGTTTCAGCATTTTTGAGCATGGAATGCCGCCTGTGAAACAATTACACCATTGGGCGGCTCAGGCAAATTTTTATACGGATAGTAAACGTCTAGTGTTGGCATGCAGACAGCAGCAATGCAAGTTTTTAGAGCGGCAGGAAAAGGAGTCGCTGAAGACACGTGGACGTGGAAGGTGACACGAATCAGAGAGGACATTACGAGATGCAGAGGCTGATGCAGCTAAAATCATGGACAAGAGATGCAGGCTAGAATGCGGTTGCGTTCTCAGGTTTCGGAGTCCCTGCGTCTTCAATGAAGATTATGGTAAGCATCATTTACAGCTTGGTCGTATGAGGGAAACCGAGGGTATGGCAGTTCACTTGCAACATGGCTAACACTGGCTCATTTATCAGCACTTCGTAAGATCTGCAGGGTTCTTGAGTGTAGTTTCCAGACAAAGTGTCGCTGTGATTAGCGTGCCTATTTCACAGAATTAGATCCAAGATTTGATGCAACTCTGCCTCATTCAGCAACTCTGCCAACTCATAGGGTTACTCAGCAATACGTATGGTAGGGAACAGTTTTGTAACATAATTCTGTTTTACTGCATTAATATTCATATGTCTTTGACAATAAACCATAGCGCTATTTAAATCTTGAGTTCTTTATTACAAACAGCTCTTTTAAACGACAATATTGCGTCGATTCCCCACCTACAGATTCACTCCTAGGGCCAATGAATTAAAGAGTTCGTAACTGAAAAAGAAGGAAGATGGAGTTTAACATCCCGCCGACATCGAGGGCATTACAGATAGAGCAGAAGCTAGGACTGTGTCAAGGATTCGGAAAAGTTCAAAGAAGGGCAGCTTGTTTTGTACTATCGTGAAATAGGGAAGATAGTGCTACAAACATGATAATTGAATTGTAGTGGCAATCATTAAGACAAAGGCGTTTTTCGTTACGATGGAATCTTCTCATGAAATTTCAATCACCAGTTTTCTCCACCGATTCTTATGGCACCCACCTACATAGGGAGAAATGATCATCAGGATAAAATAAGAGGAATAAGGGCTCGCACAGAAAAATTTAAGTGCTCGTTTTTCCGCGCGTCGTCTGAGAGTGGAACGGTAGAGAGACAGCTCGAAGGTGGTTCATTGAACTCTCTGTCAGGCACTTTATTGTGAATAGCAGAGAATCACCTAGATGGAGATGAAATCGGTCATTCCATTTCGAAGGAACCATCCCGACATTTGCCTGGAACAGTTGAAGGAAATCACGGAAAATTTTAATCTGGATGACCGGACAGGGGTTTGAATCGTCGCTCTCCAGAATGCGAGTCCAGTTTGCTGACCGCTGTGTCATCTCACTCGGTGTTAGTAACTCCATCGCCCACGCTAAATTTAACACTCGGTGTCAAGGCTGTGCCTGAGACTCGGTTAATCTGAGATTCAGACAGGTTTCACTTCCCTGTCTCTCTCTCTCTCTCTCTCTCTCTCTCTCTCTCTCTCTCTCTCTCTCTCCTCTCGCTCACTCACACACAGACACACACACATGGGGTTTATAATGTGTCGTAATCAGCTTTCAGCTCACCTGATTTGTTAGTGGATTGAAGAGGCTCGGAATTATGTGTGTTTTTGTTTTGAAACAGAAACGCTGGATGAGGGTAATATATATTTGAATGAAGGTGTTGTGCCGGCCGTTGTGGCCGAGCGGTTCTGGGCTTTTCAGTCTGGAACCGCACGGCCGCTACGGTCGCAGGTTCGAATCCTGCCTCGGGCATGGACGTGTGTGATGTCCTTAGGTTAGTTAGGTTTAAGTAGTTCTAAGTTCTAGGGGACTGGTGACCTCAGATGTTAAGTCCCATAGTGCTCAGAGCCATTTGAACCATTGTTGTTGTTGTTTTTTTTAAGTGTTGTATAGACGACAACAACTGTTTTGTTTAAAACAAAAGGTACATTAATCAATCTTGTGGGATACTGCAGTCTCAGAAACTGGAACACCATAACTCGGCCTTTAAGATGCAATGCTCTGTTAAATATTTTGTGGTGTTAATCTGTGGGAATGAACGAGCGATACAGTAAAACCCACTACCGTCGTAAAGGAAGTTTGCAAGCGCCGCTATCCATATCTACAGTTGTATCACTCACCATACTGCTGAGATCAGTTATACGGACTGCCGGCATTGACAGAAGTCGTCCTCCTGCGACTTTGGGGCGATGGTTATCCGACGCACAGCATCAGCAGCAACTCTGTTCAACATAAATGTTCAACTCCTATGTAAGCTATGAGCGAAACTGAAGTTTACACATTTAGTCCCAGGACGACCGGTGAGTATTCATGGATATGACAGGAATCATCATTTGAAACAAAAAAGTGCAGTAAACAAGGCCCTAATATGCGTACTTTAAAAACTGTGAGCACTTTTTCATCTTCAGTACTGTGAAACACATCTCTTCTGCTGAAAGCTCTTTGCTTTCCATATTGTGGGAGCAGGTAGTATGCACCCAAATAGGAAAAAAGTCTATTAAATATAGGCTTTAAATGCATACCTCAAGAGTCATATGCACTTCAGTAAATGAGGTTGCTTCACTGTGGCAAAGATAAACAAATGCTCATAGCTATTAAGGCATGCCCTTTAGAACCCATGTTTAATGGACTTTTTTTCCTTGGTTTGGTGTATACCACAGCTTATCAAAACACTGAAAGCAAAGAGCTTACAATAGAAGGGATTTGTTTCAGAGTATCTAAGATGAAGAAGTGCTCACAGCTCTTAACATATGCGTTTAAGAGGCTAAGTTTAAATAGAATTTTTTGCTTCGATTGATTCACATCCCTGAATATAGACAGTTCTTCTGGGATACCCTGTATATCCATTGAGTGATATGGCCTGTATGAGCATCAAACTTTTGTTCCCAATTTCACAAACTACACAGAAGATAAAATGGAAAGGAAACACCGTTCCCAGAGAGTGGTTGTCGTAAACTGACATTTCATTGTCAAAGGAGAGAAGTTGTCCAGTACTGATTGATCAGTCGAGAAAAACACACGGTAATCAATTTCCAGTCAATTTACCTGCTAAATACGAGACATGCAAAAGTATTTTAGATGCTTTGCCCGTGCGACATACTCAGAGTTCGATAACAGTTTCATTCCTACTGCACATTCACGAACCAAATTCAGTATCAATAGAAGACAATGGAAGACAATAGTCAGATTATAAGATAATAAACGAGAGGGAATTCTGCTCTTTACAAAACGTGGAAAATCGTGTCCCCTGAATATAGAACCAGTTAGCCACAGTTGCAATCAGTCGACTCGTAAAAACACCTAGATATAACATTTTGTCGGGATATGAAATTAAATGATCACATAGCCTCAGTCGTAGGAAAGGTAAATGGGAAAATTCCGTTCATTGTCAGATACTGTGAAGGTGCAGTCAACCTACAAACGGTACTGCTTACAGACCTGCTAGGTGCCCCATGTCTAGTGCGTGTGACACTTATCATACTGGGACAACAACATACTGAAAGTATGTAAATAAGAGCGGCTTCGTTTGACCCACGAAAGAGCGTCACGGGAATGATGATAAACATGAATTGGAGGACTGTTGAGGATAGATGTCTCAATTACTCGCAAAAGCCTACATACAAAGTTTCAAGAACCAGTAATAAGAGTATAATCTAGAGATATTCTTCAACACCCAACCTAGCTCTTCCGTAGGGATCGTGAAGACAATGTAAAACTAATCACAGCACATACAAAAGCATTTAAACACTGATTCTTCCCGCTATTGGAACAGGAGTTGAACACGTGGTACCATGCTAAGTATCCTCTGCCACGCATTTCACAGTATTTCGCACAGTACATATTAGATGCACATAAAGCACAGAAACGACAAGTAATAATAAAATTTCAGCCGGGAAGTTGATGACAAATCTCAGTTGACATCACTATCACTGAAGCAACAATCTGTAAGAGGCAGTCAAATGAAAACGAGACACATGAAAAAAGTAAACTGTTTATTCGTTCAAAAGCAACGCCGCACTGTGAGACAAGACAATCAATGCCTTAATAGAAAAATGTTTGCGATTGCCCATGAAACAATGATTGTACCGAGGCGTGCAGCTCTTCGTATGAAGCAAACCGACATCCACAAAGTCTTTCTTCATTGCTTCAAAAATATGGAAATAGCATGGGGAGAGATCGGGAATGTGTGGAAGATGTGTAAGGGGTCCCCAGCGAAACTTCTGCTAAGTAATCGAAAAACCTTGGTAACATGTCGTCCCGCCCACATTTGCCATAAAGTCACGACCCCTCCAAATGAGATTTCCATAGTTTTGGATCCCTGAGGAAGGACATTCGTGGACATCGATTTGCTTCGGACGAAGAGTGCAGTCATTGTTCCGTAGGCAATAGCAAACGTTTTCAATGAAGGCAATGACCTTTTTGTCCAACAGTGGGATGAATGTGTTAACAGTTATGGCGATTACTTTTGAAATAATGATCAGCTTGCTTACTTTTTTCCGTCGTTTGAGTGTCCTGTGACTGACCCTTCTATAATAGCACACACATCTTCTTAAACGAAGAACTGGAGGGGAGGGAAACACAATTTTGAAGAATATTACTGATACTGGTTGCATAGGCAGGAACTAATTAATAAGAATCTTTCGATATGAAAGCTGTGAGCCTCAGGTCGTTAGTTTCTAGGTTTAGAATGTGAAACAGGCTAAGTTCACGTTAATGTCTTGCATTAGTAATATTGTGATAATGATTTTTCTTAGTTCTGAAGAATTCCTAAGATTGTATTTGTATCCCCATGCGACCATCCGAATTATGTTTTTCTTTTGTTTCTTTAGAAAACTTCACACTAATGAAAGGGTGATTCCTCTGCAATCTTGCTTTTTCCATCAGAATGCAGTACAAACACGTAAAACGCGGTAAATTTGCTTAGTGAAATCACACAATAGAATAAAAGTCTGCAGGTAACGAAAGAGCTTCGATTATCCTTCTCTCTGAGCACTTAGAGGGGTTGTTTCACGCATTCTTACTCATACGACAAGTTCCACGATAATTTAGCAACACCGGTAGCTTATGACTAAAGATAAAATACGCTGAGGTGGACTGAATTTCGGAGTATTGCGCTAGGAATACGAGGCAATGTTAAAAGGCAATAATAGTAAAGAATTTTTTTCCTTCAACATTCGAAAAAAATGTACCCGCTAACTTCTGAGTGTGTACAAATGTCGACACATGGCCTGTTGTGCCCGTGTGTGTGTACAGTAGAAATTAAACACGCAGGTACACTTTTGTGCTTAAGAATATTTTTGAGGGGACGGGAGCTCCAGGGGCCAGTTTGGAGTGTAATGCGAGTGTACAAGTGCCCCCGCCCCCGCTCCGCCCCCACTCAGCATTTTAACACTCCCCCTTTTTCTCCCGGCGAGGTTCCACACAGATAAAACTGCTGGACTCCGGCTGCGTGATGCGCGTGCTTTAGCGAGATTCCTATCTGGCCGGCATCTTAACTGGCCATAAAACCCATATACACTGTCGATACCCACACAAAAGTGCTTACCCGTATAATATTATAAGGTCTAAACCTACCAATTAACACTTAAATTATGGTTATTCCGTGGTCGAAAAAAAGTAAGGCTCAAAATTATATGGAACCTATATTAATATCGATGTTAACATATTACGTGCAAAACTGGGGCCAGCATTTCTGCCCCGGAGCAAAGTGTGGTAAGAGTCGTTACGGCGTCTCGAAGAAGTATTTTGAGTATTGGAATGCAGGAACGTGTCGTCATCACGAATGTAGAAGTACTCAACGAAACGTGTGTCGGTATTACACGCGTGCCCTCACAGCACACCAGAACTGGCACAATGTTTCGCCAGTGGCGTACTGTTTAAAACCTCTCTATTAATGCTATAGGGCAGCAATAATTACTACCTGCGCACTTCGTGAGCGTAAAACGACGGAGAACCAGCAAGCAAAAATTGTTAGTGATCGAGGATTTTTTTCCTAAGGAGAAATTCTTCCCATTTACACCGATCAACGATAGAAATAATACCCTTTGATTATATTTTCTGTGTATAAATCTGTTTCGATGAAATCCACTGTGACGCTCTTACATATTACAAAAGGTATTCGAAGGTGAGAACATGTAACTCCGTAAAGATATATGATTTTTTTTTCGAGTTTAATTACAGTAATTTGAAGCGTTCGATCCTGTGTTAAAATTTCACGGGAGAACGGCAGAATAATGCAGTGCTTTCTGTCTGATTCAGACGGCAAACATCGATAAAACTCACAATTGTGAACATACTAATCGTAAAGCTTTATGGTCTTCTCTTAGGCAACTTCGACAGATTTTTAAAATCTTTGATGCTATTTCTCGAGAGTCCAACAGCGTACGAGCTCCAAAAATGTGCTCCTCAATGTGGTAATAAAGATTTAATATTACACTAACTGTTTAGCTGGCGGGTTGTAGAATGTGTCTATAAGTACCATCTTTTTCATCGTTCTGAAAAAGCAGGCAATAATAATGTTATGCTTTTATGTATCATGTTAACTAGTCAGAACTGTAACAGTGCTTATATCGATTAATAAAATGTTATCCAGCCTACCCACATAAAACGGAGTTCTTCTTTGACTACACGACAGCTGTCCACAAGTGGAGACCCTTGAGAGAGATCAGCGAATAGTGGAAACTGGAAATAAATACAGCGCTGGCTCTGGCCACCAAAGAGTGTGATTCTAGGGCTTCTAACCAGCTTTCTACCCTAGCACAAATTGATGAGAAGTGAAACTTGTGACAGAATCAATATTCAAATACTGCTTGTACGTCATCTGTTTCCTACACAGTCCCGCTGTTACACCAGAGACCATTATCATTCATAATTATAAGAGAAACTTTATCGTCAACGACATTAAATTCTAGGAACGCTGACCGGCCGAATGATTAACAACGCATAAACCAATAGCAAATTAAAATTTTGAACCAAGTTCCATAAACAGTTAGCTTTCGATCCCCATGAATCTAAAGCTCTATAGCCATCCGAAGTTAGGTTTGCAAGCAGCTAACGCATTTAATAAGTACAATTTCGTCCTACGAAATACGATTCATGTAGACAACGGAGATTTTTCTGAATGGAGAGAAACAATTAACGCAGCTTTGCAGGGTACAGTCATCAAAATTTGTGTTTTTTTCACGTGTCACTGTATTTTGATCAACCCCAGAAGACACACAGCAATAAAATAAATGTGAAATAACGTATTTAAAGGGACAGTTGAATGATTTTCTCTCTTAAATAAAAAGTATTTCTACGTTATAATTCTTTCTATTACAAAGAAAAATGTTAATTCGATGCTTAAAGCTTATGTGAATAAAAACATACATGCCTAATTCCGATATAAAACTTACATTTACTGTTACGGCGGTATGAAGTTGGGTGCAAGAAACTTTCGCTTTTCTGTCTGGTAGCTGGCTTACAACGCGCTAAATAAAAATTTACGTTCGCCTTCTCCTTAATTGACTGTTTCATAATGCTAGGCTTTTTTGATTCACATCTGGTGTGAAACTAATATTATGTCTATTGTACGTCCTAAGTTTTTCACTTGCATTTTTATAAAACATTACGAATAGCTTAAAAACACATTTTCATGAACGTAAAGACGTATAAAAGTTGATTTGTTACGTATTTCCAACTGCTGTTGTACTTTAAGTCATTAACTACCCATTTTCAAAATTGAAGCGAACCTTATGTACCAGCAAAAAGTTCTCTCTACTCTGAGTTGCGGTTTAGGCGACATTTTAAATAAATGAGTGACTGGGACCGCAAGCATAAGTAAAATGGCGGTCCCAACTTCTTATTCATTTTGATTGATCCCGATTTACACTGCTGTTGAGATAAGACTGTTTCTATGAAAAGTTGGAGGGACTGTTATTCAGCTACGTGTTCTACACTGATTTCCACAGTATCCTACCCGTAAATACGCAGCAGATACTTTCCCCCCACCTCGTCAATTAGTTTTTAATATCTGATAGGTCATTACTCCACATGCTCCGCAGAGGTTTTGTAGAAAAATGTTCATCAAAACACCTCGTAAACCGCTAGATTAAAGCACCACGTACCAGTCTATTTAATCAAATCCGAAGCAGATTATTTCTATCATGAGCTAGTGCATCTCTGATATTATATAGTAGATAGCGTCTATCTCTAAGAAGAATTGACAGAGCTGTCAGATACGGAAGACAACCACAACACAAGGCACATACAAAATAAATACACATTAGTGAGAAAAAGAGATAAAATATCCACAAATATTATTTAAAAAGAGCTACTGTAACTGTACTTGGCTAGGTTAGTGTTTGCTATTGAAGATGGATGTGTGGGTAGCCACTGCAACTTTGTTATACGAAAACTTCCTTCACAAAACTATTAAATTTTATGCTTATCGGCTTATTACTGTTAGTAGTTTACATCTGTTAGATTTAAGTGGGAAACTTTAATTGTAAAGCAGAGCAATCAACAAATAAGTAAATGATCCCTGACTGGAACAACGTTGTCAGCCCAGAGAATGGGTGATGACCTGCATTTAAATCATGTTTCTGTGAACAGTTACGACTTCAAGTCGTTGTTAGCTTATTGTAAATGCCTCTGGTGATTCACGAGTACTATCTTTAATAACAAAGTTTCACAGTATCAATAGATTAAAATAATGTAATTTTTATCCCCAGTGTCATCAAAATATATTTCTTTGAACTATTGCTTAGAAATTATCGCTAATTAACACACTAATAGGAAATTAGTGTCTTCAGCACAAACCATTATGTCACAACACCTTGTTATGATACAATACGTGAAGTACTAGCATTTGAAACAAGCTTTTACAGCAGAGAATGTAACTTTAATTTAAGGTGTTACTGAGGTTATGCCGTTGGAAGGAAACTCGAAAACTGATTTGAACCTACAAAAGACAATTTAATAATATCTATCGATGGGAGTTCGTATTGACACACCGCAGCAATGAAATGTAAGTTGACAGTCGATAGTGTGATTTCAGAGATGTGCGTACTGCAGCTTCCTACCTGAGATGGTTACTATAGGTTCTCTGCGTGCGACGCTCCGTTGTCTTGTTGATCGCTGGTCCATCAAAATACACCATAATAAACTTTCCCTTTGTCTGTAAACGGAACGGAATGCATCTAGTCGGGTTAATCCTACATTAGGAATCAAAATTTAAGAATCAGTGGGTGGCTGGTCGAATATCAACCATGACGCGCAGTCCACACGTTTAATTGCATATTACCAAAATGAAGCTGTTCAGAAGCCCGGCCCTTACCTGGATTCAGATACAGTTCTATGCATACCCCACCAGACAATACACAGTTTATTGCCGCTAGAGAAAACAGTCTGTTTTACCCGTAGTATTCAACTCCCCTCACAGTTGTCACTCCACGTACCTCCTCATCGCTCCTCAACTGTCTCTTCGTTACATCTATCACAGATATTAATTTTCCTAACGGTCAGAAACTCCCAAAATTACAACTAAATTACATACATGCATACATGAAATTAACATTACGCAATAAATAATATTGATTTTACGTAATACCTTGCACTGTACTTGTACACACAAAGTCACTATAACCCAAGATAAGCAACGTACCTCCTCATCGCTCCTCAACTGTCTCTTCGTTACATCTATCACAGATATTAATTTTCCTAACGGTCAGAAACTCCCAAAATTACAACTAAATTACATACATGCATACATGAAATTAACATTACGCAATAAATAATATTGATTTTACGTAATACCTTGCACTGTACTTGTACACACAAAGTCACTATAACCCAAGATAAGCAACGTTAACAGTGAAGGAAAAAAATACGGAGCAAATGAATACATATTTCATTAATGTTTTACAGAAATCTTAAAGAATAGTAACAGTAGAAGTACAACACAACAACACATGCCAAATAAGCCCGTTGCTATTATCTCGATGGCTATGTAAATACTTTAAAAGTAATATGACAATAATATTTGTGCCATTAGATATTTTTGGCCAGCCACTACATACGTTTTTTCAGTCTGAATTCGACGAGTCAAAATCTACGAAAATCAAGCTATTTATATACGGTCTCAAGAAGTAGCTGTAGATTTTGTATTTATATGAGCCATAGGATTACAAATCTGGTCCCTGCTGTCCAGTAATAGTGGTAACAAACCACTTTTCACAGTTCTAGAGTCATTCGGTTCGGCTGCAATATATGACTGTATTTTCCCTCTGAATGCTGCTACTTCCTGGTATTGTAACTCAAAATACGCAAGAAATTACCAGTGCAGATGTACATCTCCAACTATGGAGAACACATTTTATGAAACAAGAAATTGTCCTCCTTAACTAAATTAACTCTATCCGAACATGTCTCGCAAGGCCCAACGGTACCGACCGACCGCCGCGTCATCCTCTGCCGATAGCGTCACTGTATGTGGGTATGGAGGGGCATGTGGTCAGCACACCGCTCTTCCTACCAGAGCCGCTACATCTCAGTCAGGTAGCTGCTCAATTGGCTTCACAAGGGCTGAGTGCACCCCGCTTGCCAACAGCGCTCGGCAGACCCAGACGGTGATCCATCCAAGTGCCAGTAAGTCCATCAGTGCTTATCTTCGGTGATCTGAGGGGATCCGGTGTTACCACTGCGGCAAGGCTTTTGGTTAATTTAAATTAAGCAGATCCAAAAATTATTTAACGAGGCTAAAATTAAAAGTTCTGGTTGATTGACAGTTGTGCTCCAGAACTACCATGTATACCATGAGACAGTTTTTATATATACCACCGAAAGCTGCTATTAGATAACGCGTTATTCGAAATATTATGTGCTGGCTGATTCAAAATATTCCATGGAACATATGTAACGGTTATCTGATGTTTTTAATTAATTTTATTCAAAGCATTATGTAATGGGAGGCTTTCTCCTCGTTGGCAATAAATTTTGATTAGAAATTATCTAAATATGACGCTCTAGATAAAATGAGAATTTAAATAACAGGTAAATTTTACCGTTTTAAAGTTCGATTGAAAGTGGCAATGCGCATCTGCTAACATGGAAATTCTAAAAACTCTCATTATCGTGCGTTTTTAATTACAAATAGATGCACCCGATTTGCTCAGTATCATCCCTATAAATTACTCAAACGTTAAAAAACGGGGGTAGCTTGAAACAGTTCATGAATAGTACATCCGCAAATTTAGGTGAACAGACGGAATGCAGTACCGTGATGCATACATTGCAGCATAAAGCCTACTTGAACGGGGCGATTGTAGGAAGACGAACAGTATGTTCCACTAGTCCTGCATGAGATAAGTAAATGACATCCGTCTGTGGGACCATGATAAGCGTTCCTGTGAAAAGTTGCAGCGGTGTTGAATTTCTATCCGTCTTACGTTATTTGTGTATTTTGCTAGGTTATCATTTTAGATCTTAAAACGCTGGCGAAGAGAAAGTCATTTGACAGAAGATTTGTGTCCCTCGCTAAAAGTGACTGGTAATAAGTAATCGTACTGTTATCTATTAAATATCTCCAGCTTCTTTTAATACTATTTACAGAAGCCGACCAAAACCAGAACGCAAACAAACTGAATCATGGCCAACGATACGTTCAGGCCAAGAAAAAGAAACAATAAAAGTTTCAATTTTCCCTGCCCCCTTGCCATATTGTCTTAAGTTTCTTTTTCCCTATATTCCGACGACGATTTTTTATTGTTCTCTCATCAGTTTGCAGCAGCAAAGATATTATAAACGGCCGATTTCCTAACCACGATACCGAAAGGTTCCTTTCCTCCGTCCTCGAAGGCTCCATGGGGGCTTATGAGCGCGCCCCACGAACCAAACATCATCATCATCAAAGATTCCGTGGCGCCATGCGAATTCTTATTAGCGACCATGCCCCTAATCGACGCACTCTTTCCAATTTGGGGCGCGTGAGGCAAATAATGCAACGTACTCCTCCTCAGTTTTATCTAAAACGTTTGTTAGTGGGACCAGCGTAATTCTCTGCGCTGCTAAGGTAAGGAAGAGTTGCCGAAGTTGGACCGTTGCATAAGTGGGACCACCTTCTTATTTTACTGTGTGCTGGTAACTTAAACTTTTAAGTTAGCTCTCCTGTGAGAAATGTTGTCAAGGTCACGTGGCACAGCGGGCAGTCGATAAGACCCATTGAAGAGAGAACAGTTGCCGTTATTCTATTTTCTTCGTAATTGCTGTAAATCATAAGCTTTTCTATACAGGACGAGTAAGTAAATAATCTGCAATATAGTTCATACGTGCCATTCATTAGTTAATAATTAAACATCTCAAACTATAATTTAATTTTGTGTGTTCCTGTAGCTTATCTTTACTTATATAGCGTCCAGTTACCGAAATTCGACCAATGCCTATTTCCTAACCTGGATCGATCCAATTTAGGAGGCACTCACACCAAATAATATTTAAGTACATTTTCACAACAAGTAATAGGTACGAGTATTCTTGTTAGGTTTTCAAAAAGGCAAAACTTTTTCAGTAAGTAACAGGTACGGATAATCTGTTTAGGTTTCCAAGATGGCAAAAAGGGGAATGAACGGGAAACGGTCAAAAGATGAGCTGAAGGTCGCCGTGGGAGCATACAGAAACGGTGACAATAGACTTAACGAGTGTGCTCGTGCATATGGAGTATCCAAAGCTACAATAAGCAGACATGCTGATAGTAAACACACGTATTCAAGATTTCAGGTATTTGGACTGTTGAATGAAGCCTATGGCCGAGCAGCAACAATTAGAATAGCGGAGAGTGCCTTCCGCTCAGCAGGAATTTGGCCTGTTAATAGGAATGTGTTTTCAGATCATCATTTTTACCAGCTGATTGCTTGAAAAGTGATGATAATTTTCTAGCGAAACCCAGTTCTACGAACAATGGAGAGGAATCTTGTTCAGAAAACATTTCAAGTGATGGCGAGTGTAGGCCTACGACATACACAAAGAATTTCAAGAAAATTGTGAGCAAGGCGTCCCTCTCTTACAAATTAACACAGCAGATAGAGGGAAAGTACAGACTGCCACTATAGTCACTAGCAGCCCGTGTAAGCAACAAGTAGAGCAGTCGAAGGGTCACGTAAAAAAACAAAAAGCTGCTAAGAGAGCTTTTTTCGCAAAAAACAGAAGACAAACGGCGCTGTTCGAAATTCAGGCTGGTTCTGTGTTTTGTGTTAGAAGATTACGGAAGATAACATGATATAGTGTATGGACTGTAAATTATGGGTTCATACACGATGAGCCGATGTGAAGCCCAGCATAAAGAAATTTTTCTGAGCGGATTGCAGTTAGACTGCTATGTAACTTGCCGTCCTTAATCCCAGTAAATAGAAATCATTAGTGTATTTCAGGACGTCCAATTTTCTTATATTTTTCAGTGAACAAGTTTCCTACTTTATTCTTTGTTTCGATTTGAAGCGATTATAGCTCTGAGTACGAAAATTATTTTAGCAATTTCCTAATATACACATCTTAATGACGATGAATATTTCAAAACTCTTTGTTTTGTGTAATATAGCCTAAGTACCTAAATAATATGTTTGTTTAATTAATGTGTTGAACTGAAGCTTAATTTAAAATATTTCAGTTTTTATTTACTCTCTCTCAATGTCTTTTACCACCTGGTCCAACTTAAGCAACTGAAGGCCCAAATTAAGCAAGCGGTTTCCTAATTCGGACTATTTACACATTTATAAATTTTAAATTATACGTATTTGTGCTAAGTGTTTATTCAAAATATAACACCATCTGATGAAAGTGTCCAACATGTAACTTTTTGTACAGTACATTTTGTTTCAATTAGATGCATAATAAAGGCTTGGAGTATCAAAATAAAAAAGTGTTCCAACAGGCAACTTTTCCCTTCACCTCATTAGTTCCCGCACCACCTCCACCTGTCTCCTTACAGTTTCACCAATAATATCATCACAACAAAACAAGCACACGCTTCATAGTCTACACGGAAAGAAGTCACAACAAAAACGTCACTCTCATATTTCCACAGGAACAAATATAATTTGTTTATTTCTATTATACCTGGCCACGTCCGCTTCGTTTACCAAAACGCCACTGTCTACAGACATTTTACACTCCCACTGAAGATAGACGCTGACTGTGGATATTGTATTACAGACACAGCCCCTTTGACCGTTCAGAGATGTCACTAAACCCGCTCAAAGATGTAAACAACCATGCATGAGCAGCGCCTATTAGGCGGAGGGGATCCTACAGCCGATCAGTTCCAGTCATTCCATCAGGAAAGAGGTACATTCCTCGCGTTGTCTGTAGCTCAACCGTGCCTAGACGGCCAATACCACGGTTCGATCGCGTCCGCATTGTTACTTTGTGCCAGGGAGGGCTCTCAACAAGAGAAGTGTCAAGGCATCTCGGAGTGAACCAAAGCGATGTTGTTCGGACATGGAGGAGACACAGAGAGACACGAACTGTCTACGACATGCCTCGCTAAGGCCACCAGAGGGCTACTACTGAGGTGGATGACCGCTCCCTTCGGATTATGGCTCGGAGGAACCCTGACAGCAACGCCATCGTGTTGAGTAACGCTTTTCATGCAGCCACAGGACATCGTATTACGACTCAAATTGTACGCAACAGGCTGCATGATGCACAATTTCTCTCCTAACGTCCATGGCGAGTTCCATCTTTGCAACCACGATACCATGCAACGCGGTACAAATTGGCCCAATAACATGTTCAATGGACCGCTCAGTATTGGCACCACGTTCTCTTCACCGATGAGTGTCGCATATGCCTTCAACCACACAGTCGTCGGAAACGTTTTTGGAGGCAACCCGGTCAGGCTGAACGTCTTAGATACACTGTCCAGTGAGTGCAGCAAGGTGGAGTTTCCCTGCTGTTTTGGGGTGCCATTATGTGGGGCCGACGTACACCTCTGGTGGTCATGGAAGGCGCCGTAACGGCTGTACGATACCATCCTCGGACTGACAGGCATTCGTCTTCGTGGAGGACAATTCGCATCCCCAACGTGCACATCATGTGAATGACTTCCTTCAGGATAACGACACCGCTTGACTGGAGTGGCCAGCATGTTCTCCAGACATGAACCCTATCGAACATGCCTGGGATATATTGAAAAGGGCTGTTTATGGATGACGTGACCCACCAACTACTCTGAGGGACGTACGCCGAATCGCCGTTGAGGAGTGGGACAAACTGGACCAACAGTGACTTGATGAACTTGTGGATAGTATGCCATGACGAATACAGGCATGCATCAATGCAAGAAAACGTGCTAATGGGTATTAGAGATACCGACTTCTGTAATTGACATTTGAAGCTTTTAAAAAGCAAATGTAACTAACACAGAACTTTTTAAAAGGTCATTTAATATATTGTGTATGAATGTTTGAGTTAGATTTATTTAAGAAACAGTAACACGTTTACTCATTTATATGGGGTGGCGAATGTGATTGTACACTATTCTACGTAATTAAATTTGGGAGTTTTCCATTTTAAGTTACAAGTACAGATCATAATGACCACCCACCTAATAATCGGTATGTCCACTTTTTGCACGAACGACAGCGGCGAAGCGTCGTGGCATAGATGCAATGAGGCCTTGGTAGGTCGATGGAGGGATTTGGCACCACATCTGCACACACAAGTCACCTGATTCCCGTAAACTCCTGGGAGGGGCATCAACGAGCTCTGACGCCACGTTCAATCACGTCCCAGATGCGGTCGATCTGGTTCAGGTCTGGTGTGTTGGAGGCCTACACATTATTTGGAACTCGCCACTGTGTTCCTCGAACCACTTCATCACACTCCTGACATTGTGGCATGGTGCATTATCTTGTTGACAAATGCCACTGCCGTCGGGAAACATAATCGTCATGAAGGGGTGTACGTGGTTTGCAACCAGTGTACGATACTCCTTGGCCGCGATTGCGCCTTGCACGAGCTCCATTGGACCCATGGATGCCCATTGAATGTTCCCCAGAGCATGTGGAGCCGCCGTCAGTTTGTCTCCGTCCCGCAGTACAGATGTGAAGGAGCTGTTGCGCTGGAAGACGACGGATTCTCGCCTTCCCATCGGCATGGGGAAGAAGGTATCGGGATTCATCAGACCATGCAACGCTCCGCCACTCCGCCAACGTCCAGTGCCGGTGGTCAGCTGCCCTTTTCAGTCGTAGTTGTCGATGTCGTCGTGCTAGATTGCCACAAGCATGGTCGTCCGCTGCGGAGGCCGATCGTTAAGATTGTTTTGGTGCACTGTATGTTCAGACACACTCGTACTCTGCCCAGCATTAAAGTCTGATACTAGTTCCGCAGTAGTTCGCCGACTATCCTGTTTTACAAGTCTGCCCAGCCTATGACGTCCGACATTAGTAATGATGGGTGGCCGCCCAACCCAACGACGTCTGGACGTGGTTTCACCTTTGTTTCACAGCGTGTTGACGACACTCACCACAGCACTCGTCGAACAACCGACATGTCCTTGCAGTTTCCGAAATGCTCGTGCCGAGGCTTCGGGCCATCATAGTATGCCACCGGTGAAACTCAGATAGGTCTACACACGGACAACACCCTCGCTGATACTACACTGTTGTTGTTGTTGTTGTTGTGGTCTTCAGTCCTGAGTCTGGTTTGATACAGCTCTCCATGCTACTCTATCCTGTGCAAGCTTCTTCATCTCCCAGTACCTACTGCAACCTACATCCTTCTGAATCTGCTTAGTGTATTAATTTATTGGTCCCCCTCTACGATTTTTACCCTCCACGCTGCCCTCCAATGCTAAATTTGTGATCCCTTGTGCCTCAAAACATGTCCTCCCAACCGATCCCTTCTTCTAGTCAAGATGTGCCACAAACTTCTCTTCTCCCCAATCCTATTCAATACCTCCTCATTAGTTACGTGATCTACCCACCTTACCTTCAGCATTCTTCTGTAGCACCACATTTCGAAAGCTTCTATTCTCTTCTTGTCCAAACTGGTTAACGTCCATGTTTCACTTCCATACATGGCTACACTCCATACAAATACTTTCAGAAACGACTTCCTGGCACTTAAATCTATACTCGATGTTAACAAATTTCTCTTCTTCAGAAACTATTTCCTTGCCATTGCCAGTCTACATTTATATCCTCTCGACATCGACCATCATCAGTTATTTTACTCCCTAAATAGCAAAACTCATATACTACTTTAAGTGTCTCATTTCCTAATCTAATCCCCTCAGCATCACCCGATTTAATTTGACTACATTCCATTATCCTCGTTTTGCTTTTGTTGATGTTCATCTTATATCCTCCTTTCAAGACACTGTCCATTCCGTTCAACTGCTCTTCCAAGTCCTTTGCTGTCTCTGACAGAATTACAATGTCATCGGCGAACCTCAAAGTTTTTACTTCTTCTCCATGAATTTTAATACCTACTCCGAATTTTTCTTTTGTTTCCTTTACTGCTTGCTCAATATACAGATTGAATAACATCGGGGAGAGGCTACAACCCTGTCTCACTCCTTTCCCAACCACTGCTTCTCTTTCATGCCCCTCGACTCCTATAACTGCCATCTGGTTTCTGTACAAATTGTAAATAGCCTTTCGCTCCTTGTATTTGACCCCTGCCACCTTCAGAATTTGAAAGAGAGTATTCCAGTTAACGTTGTCAAAAGCTTTCTCTAAGTCTACAAATGCTAGAAACGTAGGTTTGCCTTTTCTTAATCTTTCTTCTAAGATAAGTCGTAAGGTTAGTATTGCCTCACGTGTTCCAACATTTCTGCGGAATCCAAACTGATCTTCCCCGAGGTCCGCTTCTACTAGTTTTTCCATTCGTCTGTAAAGAATTCGCGTTAGCATTTTGCAGCTGTGACTTATTAAACTGATTGTTCGGTAATTTTCACATCTGTCAACACCTGCTTACTTTGGGATTGGAATTATTATGTTCTTCTTGAAGTCTGTGGGTATTTCGCCTGTCTCATACATCTTGCTCACCAGATGGTAGAGTTTTGTCATGACTGGCTCTCCCAAGGCCATCAGTAGTTCTAATGGAATGTTGTCTACTCCCGGGGCCTTGTTTCGACTCAGGTCTTTCAGTGGATACTACACTACTGGCCATTAAAATTGCTACACCACGAAGATGTGCTACAGACGCGAAATTTAACCGACAGGAATAAGATGCTGTGACATGCAAATGATTAGCTTTTCAGAGCATTCACATAAGGTTGGCACCGATGGCGACACCTACAACGTGCTGACATGAGCGAAGTTCAAAATGGTTCAAATGGCTCTCAGCACTATGGGACTTAACTACTGTGGTCATCAGTCCCCTAGAACTTAGAACTACTTAAACCTAACTAACCTAAGGACATCACACACATCCATGCCCGAGGCAGGATTCGAACCTGCGACCGTAGCAGTCGCGCGGTTCCGGACTGCGCGCCTAGAACCGCTAGACCACCGCGGCCGGCCATGAGCGAAGTGTCCAACCGATAACTCATACAGAAACAGCAGTTGATCGGCGTTGCCTGGTGAAACGTTGTTGTGATGCCTCGTGTAAGGAGGAGAAATGTGTACCATCATGTTTCCGACTTTGATAAAGGTCGGATCGTAGCCATTGCTGCTCGCTTTGGTCGAGATCCAATGATTGTTAGCAGAATATGGAATCGGTGGGTTCAAGAGGGTAATACGTAACGCCGTGCTGGATCCCAACGGCCTCGTATCACTAGCAGTCGAGATGACAGGCATCTTATCCCCATGGCTGTAACGGATCGTGCAGACACGTCTTGATCGCTGAGTCAACAGATGGGGACGTTTGCAAGACAACAACCATCTGCACAAACAGTTCGACGACGTTTGCAGCAGCATGGACTATCAGCTCGGAGACCATGGCTGCAGTTAACCTTGACGCTACATCACAGACAGGAGCGCCTGCGATGGAGTACTCAACGACGAACCTGGGTGCACGAATGGCAAAATGTCATTTTTTCGGATAAATCCAGGTTCTGTTTACAGGATCATGATGGTCCCATCCGTGTTTGGCGACATCGCGGTGAACGCACATTGGAAGCGTGTATTCGTCATCGAAATGGCTCTGAGCACTATGGGACTTAAAATCTATGGTCATCAGTCCCCTAGAACGTAGAACTACTTAAACCTAACTAACCTAAGGACATCACACAACACCCAGTCATCACGAGGCAGAGAAGTATTCCTCATCGCCATACTGGCGTATCACCCGGCGTGATGGTATGGGGTGCTATTGGTTACACGTCTCGGTCACCTCTTGTTCGCGTTGAACAGTGGACGTTACATTTCAGATGTGTTACGACCCGTGGCTCTACGATTCATTCGATCCCTGCGAAACCCTACATTTCAGCAGGATAATGCACGACTGCATGTTGCAGGCCCTTTACGGGCCTTTCTGGATAGAGAAAACGGTCGACTGCTGCCCTGGCCACCACATTCTCCAGATCTCTCACTAATTGGAAGCACCCATCGTGCGCGTGTATCACTAGAAGTCATTCCTCGCCAGGTGACGTTGCCATCGCCTGAACGGGTTTATATTGATAACAGGTAGGTGGTCCTAAAATTCTGTGTGATCTAAGTACATTTGATGTGTCTGAGGTACTCCTTAGGTGGCATGCTGCTTTTGAAGTTCATCAGCAGACGCCTTCACATCATAGAAAGTGCGACACAGAGCTTCCAACTCTCCATGAAGCTCGTAAGTGTGCGTCGTAGTAAGAGATGTCGAAAAAACTAAATGCAAGAATGCCTATCTAAAAACTTGTACAGAAAAACTGCTCGTTTGTCTCAGTATTGAAAGATAACCCTTATGTCTCAATCACGAAGGATCAAGTACTCACGGCTTCTGAAATACACTACGAAAACACCACCTGCACCCCAGAGGGCCTGCTACTTCTACAACCCATGAGGATTGACGACTGACTCCCTAGTTTCACGAGCTCCCAATAGCCACGAAATTATTTAAAATTTAGACGTTCCATCAGCCAGAAACAGTAGCAAAGTGTATGGATTTTCATTGTTCTTTTCCTCATCCAGCTTACAGCGCTTCTGTGAGGTGCGGTTTCCTGATATGACTTTTAAAAGTTCCTCTGCAGTGGAAAACACTGGCCATCACCTATATCTGTACCTCACAAGTGAATTTTATGGCATTTGGCGGATGGTACATTCTGTACGCGAATGGCGCGTCGGAAAAACGATTGTCAGCAAACCTCCGAATTAGCTCTAATTTCTCGGATTTCTCGTTGTGATCATTTCGCGCGACGTATGTGAGAGGAAGTTATACGGTGCACTGCCCTTCGCGGAACGTACGCTCTCGGAATTTTAGTAGTAAACCTCTCCGTGATACACAGCATCTATCTTTTAGCGTCTGCCACTGGAATTCGTCCCGTGACGAAACGCGTCGCTCTTCGTTGAACCTTGCCTGCCTCTCCTATTATTCCAACCGAGTAAGGGCACAGACTGATGAGCAATACTCAAGAATCAGACGAACAAGTGTTTTGTAAGCCATTTCTTTCGTGGATGAATTGCATTTGTTTAAATTCCTTCTATGGTTTTCAGCCTGGCATCTGTTTTCCCCCTGATTTGTTTTATGTTCAAATGGTTCAAATGGCACTGACCACAATGGGACTTAACATCTGAGGTCATCAGTCCCCTAGAACTTAGAACTACTTAAACCTAACTAACCTAAGGACATCACACACATCCATGCCCGAGGCAGGATTCGAACCTGCGACCACAGCGGTCGTGCGGTTCCAGACTGAAGCGCCTAGAACCGCTCGGCCACAGCGGCCGGCGCTTGTTTGATGTGCTCATTCCACTGTAGGCAACTCTGCATGTTTACTCCCAGATATGTTATTGTAGTTACTGTTTCCAGCGGTTTGTCACCAGTAATGCAATTGTTTAGTAGTGGACTTCTTCGCCTATTTATGTCCAATATGTTACATTTACACGTATCTACGTTCAGGGTTAACTGACTGCAGAATTCAACGACGCTCTGCAGATCTCCGTGCAGTTGGCTGCAGTCTTCTGGCATTGATGTGTTCTGATGGACAACCGCATCACCTGCGAACAGTCTCATGGAGGTTCCCACGTTATCCATTAGATCTTATATAAATATTATAAACAGTAACGGGATATCACACCTCCTTGGCGAACACCTGATATTAACTCAATATTTGTCGATTTTGTTTGGTTAAGAGCGACTTCTTGAGCTCTATCTGCAAGGAAGTCCTGGATCCATTTATGGATCTGATTCGATGATAGATAAGCTCGTTTGTTTTTTACTAAACTACTGTGCGAAACTGCATCAAACGCATTCCTAAATGCAAGGAACACAGCATCAGTCTGACTGTCGATCACTGCAGCACCCTGCATCTCATGGACGAACAAAGGGAGTTGAGTTTCTTTACATCTCTATTTACAAAATCCGGGTTTATCTTTTATAGAAAAGATGTTCGTTCTCCTGAAAATCGTAACACTTGACCATAAAACATGCTCCGCATTTCTACAATAGCCTGACGTCAGCGACATAGGCCTCTGGCTATGTGCATCTGTCCTATGAACCTTCTTTGAAACAGGAATGACATGCGCATTTTTTATACAGTCGCTATTTACTCTTCATTGCTCCATCGAAATAGATAAACTGCTGTTACAAGAAGGTGTGACACGTGATCCATATGCCAGTTCACTATTAACTGATTATAGTTACTGTTTTACTCTGCGATCACTTGTCTCAATATCTGGCATTTCGAAATTCGTGCAATGTCTTACGACAATTGAAGGGAGGTACCATCATGGAGAAATCACTCGACCTTGAGCCGATGTCATATGCCCGGTCCTCTACCAATTTAGGAGGATTAGGGGGAAACCAGAAATTCAATTCCAAGGTGATAAAAGCTCCTAACCCGCACAAACTGACCCTGTTGTAGACAATAGCTGTGGGAAGAGCACACAGATTCGTTTCGGAAATTACACGTCGCAATATTTACCGGATATGCTTCACATGGTAGCTGCAGGGGCAACAGCCTGAATGACTGATCTGGCCTTGTAACAATAACCAAAACGGCCTTGCTGTGCTGGTGCCGGGAACGGCTGAAAGCAAGGGGAAACTACAGCCGTAATTTTTCCCGAGGGCATGCAGCTTTACTGTATAGTTAAATGATGATGGCGTCCTCTTGGGTAAAATATTCCGGAGGTAAAATAGTCCCCCATTCGTATCTCCGGGCGGAGACTACTCAGGAGGACGTCGTTATCAGGAGAAAGAAAACGGGCGTTCTACGGATCGGAGCGTGGAATGTCAGATCCCTTAATAGGGCAGGTAGGTTAGAAAATTTAAAAACGGAAATGGACAGGTTTAAGTTAGATATAGTGGGAATTAGTGAAGTTCGGTGGCAGGAGGAGCAAGACTTCTGGTCAGGTGAATACAGGGTTATCAATACAAAAACAAATAGGGGTAATGCAGGAGTAGGCCAAATAATGAATAAAAAAATAGGAATGCGGGTAAGCTACTACAAACAGCATAGTGAACGCATTATTGTGGCCAAGGTAGATACCAAGCCCACGCCTACCACAGTTGTACAAGTTTATATGCCAACTAGCTCTGCAGATGGCGAAGAGATTGATGGAATGTATGACGAGATAAAAGAAATTATTCAGATAGTGAAGGGAGACGAAAATTTAATAGTCGTGGGTGACTGGAAATCGATAGCAGGAAAAAGAAGAGAAGGAAACGTAGTAGGTGAATATGGTTTGGGGGTAAGGAATGAAAGAGGAAGCTTCCTGCTAGAATTTTGCACAGAGCATAACTTAATCATAACAATTGCTTCAAAAATCATGAAAGAAGGTTGTATACATGGAAGAAGCCTAGAGATACTGGAAGGTTTCAGATAGATTATATAATGGTAAGACAGAGATTTTGGAACCAGGTTTTAAATTGTAAGACATTTCCAGGGGCAGATGTGGACTCTGACCACAATCTATTGGTTATGAACTGTAGATTCAAACTGAAGAAACTGCAAAAAAGAAGGAATTTAAGGAGATGGCACCTGGATAAACTGACTAAATCAGAGGTTGCAGAGAGTTTCAGGGAGAGCATTAGGGAACGATTGACAAGAATGGGGGAAAGAAATACAGTAGAAGAAGAATGGGTAGCTTTAGAGATGAAATAGTGAAGGCAGCAGAGGATCAAGTACGTAAAAAGACGAGGGCTAATAGAAATCCTTGGGTAACAGAAGAGATATTGAATTTAATTGATGAAAGGAGAAAATACAAAAATGCAGTAAATGAAGAAGGCAAAAAGGAATACAAACTTCTCAAAAATGAGATCGACAGGAAGTGCAAAATGGCTAAGCAGGGATGGCTAGAGGGCATATGTAAGGATGTAGAGGTTTATATCACTAGGGGTAAGATAGATACTGCCTACAGGAAAATTAAAGAGACCTTTGGAGAAAAGAGAACTACTTGCACGAATATCAAGAGCTCAGATGGAAACCCAGTTCTAAGCAAAGAAGGGAAAGCAGAAAAGTGGAAGGACTATTTAGAGGGTCTATACAAGGGCGATGTTCTTGAGGACAATATTATGGAAATGGAAGACGATGTACATGAAGATGAAATGGGAGATATGATACTGCGTGAAGAGTTTGACAGAGCACTGAAAGACCTACGTCGAAACAAAGCCCGGGGCGTAGACAACATCCCATTAAAACTACTGATATACTGATAGTCTTGGGACGGCCAGCCCTGACAAAACTCTACCATCTGGTGAGCAAGATGTAAGAAACAGGATAAATACCCTCAGACTTCAAGAAGAATATAATAATTCCAGTCCCGAAGAAAGCGGCTGTTGACAGATGTGAAAATTACCGAATTATCAGTTTAATAAGCCACGGCTGCAAAATAGTAACACGAATTCTTTACAGACGAATGGAAAAACTGGTAGAAGCCGACCTCGGGGATGATCAGTTTGGATTCCGTAGAAATGTTGGAACACGTGAGGCACTACTGACCCTACGACTTATCTTAGAAAATAGATTAAGGAAATGCAAAGCTACGTTTCTAGCAAGTGTGTACTTAGAGAATGATTTTGACAATGTTGACTGGAATACTCTCTTTCAAATTCTGAAGGTGGCAGGGGTAAAATACAGGGAGCGAAAGGCTATTTACAATTTGTACAGAAACCAGATGGCAGTTATAAGACTCGAGGGGCTTGAAAGGGAATCAGTGGTTGGGAAGGGAGGTAGACAGGGATGTCGTCTATCCCCGACGTTTTCAATCTGTATATTGAGCAAGCAGTTAAGGAAACAGAAGAACGGAATAGGATTTAAAATCCATGGAGAAGAAATAAAAAACTTTGAGATCCGCCGATGACATTGTAATTCTGTCATAGACAGCAAAGGACCTGGAAGAGCAGCTGAACGGAATGGATAGTGTCTTGAAAGGAAGATATAAGATGAACTACAAGAAAATCAAAACGAGGATAGTGGAATGTAGTCGAATTAAAGCGGGTGATGTTAATGGAATTAGATTAGGAAATGTGACGCTTAAAGTAGTAAATGAGTTTTGCTATTTGGGGAGCAATATAACTGATGATGGTCGAAGTAGAGATGATGTAAAATGTAGACTGGCAATGGCAAGGAAAGCGTTTCTGAAGACGAGAAATTTGTTAACATCGAGTATAGATTTAAGTGTCCGGAAGTCGTTTCTAAAAGTATTTGCATGGAGTGTAGCCACGTATGGATGTGAAACGTGGGCGATAGGTTAGACAAGAATAGAATAGAAGCTTTCGAAATGTGGTGCTATAGGAGAATGCTTAAGATTATATGGGTAGATAACAGAACTATTGAGGAAGTATTGAATATAATTGGGGAGAAGAGGAGTTTGTGGCACAACTTGACTAGAAGAAGGGATCGGTTAGTAGGACATGTTCTGAGGCATCAAGGGCTCATCGATTTAGTCTCGGAGGGCAGCACGGAGGGTAAAAATCGTAGAGGGAGACCAAGAGATGAATACACTAAACAGATTCAGAAGGATGTAGGTAGCAGTAGGTACTGAGATGTGAAGGAGTTTGCACAGGATAGAGTAGCATGGAGAGCTGCATCAAGCCAGTCTCTGGACTGAAGACCACAACAACAACAGTCTCTTCTATGTAACAGTCCTCATCCTTATGCAACTGATAACCATTGTGACATGATTTTAATTTAGTGTACCCCATTACAGCCGTAACAAATAATTAGTAGGCCTATGCACTTTATACCATTGTAGGACTAATAACAGTAAGATTTATTAATAATGGATTCTAGTAGAAGAAGCATTTCTGGTTTTTACATACACACCCAGTTACGAAATGCAGAAACGCTGTTTTTCTGCGGAGTTGAGCGAGCGAGCTCGGCCTATCTTCGTGACGTATGCGCCGCGGCCTGTCTCTCTCGTAGGCCTCGGACGAGGAGTTGGTGAAGTCACAGCATCGATTTCCACTTTCCCCCACTACACTACTGAGCGTGAAATATACACTCCTGGAAATTGAAACAAGAACACCGTGAATTCATTGTCCCAGGAAGGGGAAACTTTATTGACACATTCCTGGGGTCAGATACATCACATGATCACACTGACAGAACCACAGGCACATAGACACAGGCAACAGAGCATGCACAATGTCGGCACTAGTACAGTGTATATCCACCTTTCGCAGCAATGCAGGCTGTTATTCTCCCATGGAGACGATCGTAGAGATGCTGGATGTAGTCCTGTGGAACGGCTTGCCATGCCATTTCCACCTGGCGCCTCAGTTGGACCAGCGTTCGTGCTGGACGTGCAGACCGCGTGAGACGACGCTTCATCCAGTCCCAAACATGCTCAATGGGGGACAGATCCGGAGATCTTGCTGGCCACGGTAGTTGACTTACACCTTCTAGAGCACGTTGGGTGGCACGGGATACATGCGGACGTGCATTGTCCTATTGGAACAGCAAGTTCCCTTGCCGGTCTAGGAATGGTAGAACGATGGGTTCGATGACGGTTTGGATGTACCGTGCACTATTCAGTGTCCCCTCGACGATCACCAGTGGTGTACGGCCAGTGTAGGAGATCGCTCCCCACACCATGATGCCGGGTGTTGGCCCTGTGTGCCTCGGTCGTATGCAGTCCTGATTGTGGCGCTCACCTGCACGGCGCCAAACACGCATACGACCATCATTGGCACCAAGGCAGAAGCGACTCTCATCGCTGAAGACGACACGTCTCCATTCGTCCCTCCATTCACGCCTGTCGCGACACCACTGGAGGCGGGCTGCACGATGTTGGGGCGTGAGCGGAAGACGGCCTAACGGTGTGCAGGACCGTAGCCCAGCTTCATGGAGACGGTTGCGAATGGTCCTCGCCGATACCCCAGGAGCAACAGTGTCCCTAATTTGCTGGGAAGTGGCGGTGCGGTCCCCTACGGCACTGCGTAGGATCCTACGGTCTTGGCGTGCATCCGTGCGTCGCTGCGGTCCGGTCCCAGGTCGACGGGCACGTGCACCTTCCGCCGACCACTGGCGACAACATCGATGTACTGTGGAGACTTCACGCCCCACGTGTTGAGCAATTCGGCCGTACGTCCACCCGGCCTCCCGCATGCCCACTATACGCCCTCGCTCAAAGTCCGTCAACTGCACATACGGTTCACGTCCACGCTGTCGCGGCATGCTATCAGTGTTAAAGACTGCGATGGAGCTCCGTATGCCACGGCAAACTGGCTGACACTGACGGCGGCGGTGCACAAATGCTACGCAGCTAGCGCCATTCGACGGCCAACACCGCGGTTCCTGGTGTGTCCGCTGTGCCGTGCGTGTGATCATTGCTTGTACAGCCCTCTCGCAGTGTCCGGAGCAAGTATGGTGGGTCTGACACACCGGTGTCAATGTGTTCTTTTTTCCATTTCCAGGAGTGTAGAATCTGGCATCTCAGATTCTTACCTCGTGGAGAGGAACGTGGCCAATGAGATGCAAAATCATTTTTACGTCACAAGCAGAAATTAGGAGCCGCTATATTTTGCGGGGATAAACTTCGTATTTGTTTGATTTTCTTTATCATATAGTACGTGTTGTTAATATAACTGTTTCAGAGCATCAGAAAATTGAAGAGCTCTCGAGACCGCGTAGCTTTAACCTCGATTTGCTTTAATAAAATTGCTGGAAACTTCATATCGGCAAGTAAAGGCTACCCATATTTGATGTTTTTAGTGCTTGCTATAACTTGTGTGCTATGAAAGAAATCGTTTCAGTGTTTCGACTCAGTGATAATCTTCCAAAAGCGCATAGCTTTGGTACAACTTTTCGTAGTTAAATATCAAATAACGACATTTTCAGCTACAGTCTTTAGACTGTGTACACCACGTATGCCGGCACGAATGTGGTGTTGAAGCTATAGAACAGTTGAGGGGCGTCTTGAGCAACGAAGAGAAAGATAACCGATTTGCGTCTTCTCGTTCCTTTCTTTTTCACTTTTCGTTTTCTAAAAGATTTTAGATCTTTCTTATTAATTTAATAGAAGTGCTGTGTGCAATAGCTGATGTTATTTGTTAGGAATTCTCAGTGCAGAGGCCATCGACTGGAATGGTTCCCCTCTGGGCAGAAATCTCAACATGACTGCCACACTAAGTCGGAAAGTAGGTTTTTGCTACTATGAAACTTTCTGAAAAATATATGTACCTATCTCTCGCTTTTGTGTAGTGCCTCATGTTTGCAACTTACCGGTAAATATATTTTTCAGTGATTGTGAGCAACTTAGAAAAAGTTCCCTCTTCCATTCAACTGAAATTACGAAACATGACTTGATCTTGAAATCTATGTGACGAAGTCTGTTACTTCAGAGTGGTGGTAGTCAATGTGACATCGACCATGTTAGACATCGTACTTTAACTACATTCGGTTTAAAACGGAAAATGGGATGAAGAGCTAATTGTGTTAAAGAACAACTTCGCCTAGAGTATATCTCAGACCGTTGTACAGCATTGTGTAGTGCTCCTCTACCAGCAATTCGCCGTTTAAGACATCGAGGAGTCCAGAATCTTCTTCGCGTTTTTCTCCCCTTTTCTCCGACAATTGCTAACACATGATTTATGCTCCAGATGCAGCCGAGAACTGCTCTTGGAAAGCGCTTAGATCGCAAATCACGGTGAGGATACAGTTCTGTGAGATGTAGCAGCTCGTTTCAAAGCGTACACTAGCCACGACGGATACATCTGGCGTGCTTCGCGATGAGAAACACGGAACGTGTGATGACGGCTTCAGAGGGCTCTGCATACATGTTGGTGTGTTCGCATGCCAGGTCTGATGTTGATCTCTACTCACTCGCTCGTTCGTTTTAGGAGTATCATGCATAAATATAGACAAATTATTAGTTTAGGCACGCGACTGTGTGTTGGGAAGGTGGTTGACTCTGCGGTAACTCGGAGCCGGACAGGCACATTTCTACGAAATCCGTAACTTTTGTTAGGCGCTACAACTACTGTCAAAGGCATGTCTTGCAATGGTTTTGTTCAGACTTTAAAATACAAGGAACACGTTGCAATTGTTGGCATTTTCTGAAAATATTCCGTCTTTCGCCCCCTTTCATAATTTATAGTTTCATGACTTGCTTATGTCAAAATTTTATTGCTCCCAATGTCATATATTGAACACATGTCGCTGCTTGGGAGAAGAATACAATGCAACTCTTTTGTTTTATTTCTCTTGACATCAGCTGCCGCTTTCTTGTGCTGTACCAGATCCTGATTACCTTTCTGCGTAATATGGAAGCGTGTGTGTGCATTTCGCACGGTCCGGGGTAGATCAGTAGCAATACTAACTTCCCAATTTACGCTACAACATCCCAGTTTGAGCTCCATAGATATTTAGTAAATCAGTATGCTGCGATCGTAAGCTTCCCCGGTACTTTTGTTTCACCCGATTGGCTAACCGAGTTGCGCCAATCCCTCACTCTGAAAAAAAAAATACCTTCTTAGCGGATTCTCAGATGCTGGTGTTTAGAGACGCTGTTCTTACAAGTTCCGATTTATAAATATGGCTGTAGCCCTGGAACATGGTTTTAGAGTAAGTTGGTATGCTTTGTGTGAATGAGGGTGTTATTAGCTATGAAAGTTCAGCACTTTCATGTTGATTTAATAAACAATTACGGTTTTTTAATAACATTCGCGTTTGGACACCAACAGCTTCGCATGTAACTTAAGATTCTGTGCTCATCAGTGTTCGTCAATGGTACCTACTCATGTGGTCGTATCGTGAACCTAGTCATAAGCTCAACGATAATGAAATTTCACAGAGGAATTTGACTTAGTGTCTTGCCGAGCGATAGCTCCTCATGTTATGGCTTTGCAACTTTGAGTTCTGTTTATTATTTCTTTTTCCATCAGCTTCAGTGAGCTTTGCCATTATAACTCAGATTCAGCCAGCCAATTCTATTCCTGATGCAGTATAGTTGGTAGAATCACGTCCATCCTTCGTGTGGTACTGGGCGCCACTTGGCGCCAAACTTGTGTGTTACGATTAATAATTCGTCTCGCCAAGGGTAGCTCGTTTCTATGAACATAATGAGTACCAAAATCACCAATATAAGTTTCTTCTAACGATTTTTACTGGATGCAGCGTGATTTGCTCCTGCAGTTCTGTCATGTTTTCTATATTTATTCATAGTCTTTAACCTAGCTGCATGGTATCAATTATCCTGAGCAGAATGAATTCTCACGTGCATGACAATATTTCACTTGATCAGGTTTTTTCAGAAACGTTACATCATTAGCAGGTGTGTTAGACATGGAGTTTTCTTACCCCGCTACCTCCGTCTGCATGATCGATTTTGAGACAATCCAGTGGTATCTTTTCTTCTTCAGTTTTAAGCATCTTATTCCAAATTTCTTGTGAAATCTGTTTTCGCTGATCTATTTAATCAATTTAATAAGTATCTTTTTCATGTGTAAAAGGACCATAGTAAACTAAGATTTATCTCTGACATTAAGATCATTTTATTTGTGCCGAATTGGAATTTTATGTAATAAATAATTGGGTATACGGGAGCTAATCTCCAGTTTGATTCACCCCATGATAAGCCCCCACATTGCAAAAGCGTCCGAGAGATACACTAAAATCCGGTATGTCTAAATAATCCCAACAGAATTTCTTAGCACCGTATGGCCATACAAGACTATAAGCATTTCCGCTGAGCACCTTCATATGAGCATCAAGTATACTAGGGATTAATCTTTTATTCTACAGAAATTCAGTACGACCCTTGAGCATACAGTGAAAAGATCTTATGGATTTCAATAAGAAAATTTACAAGTCAGAGCTCTTACTACAACTGTCTAGATTACTTCAGCAATTGAACAAAAGAAATACATTTAATATGATGAAGGAGGAACTCTCTAAAAGGTGGTAGCGAACGATTTAGTGAAGAAAAAGCCCAACGGTAACGATCCCCTAGTTAATTTAAACGAGTAAAAGTAGACAGGGATCATTTTCTTGCTTCACCACCGTTAGTAGTAAAGGTTTGCAAAGAAAAATGATTCTTTTATGTACTGACGACCCTGTCAGCATTCAGTGTCATGGTACTTCCGTTTTTCGCAGTCATACCATAACAAAGGATGTCTCAAACCTATTGGATCAAATTGAAACAGATAGTATTAGATCCACAACCGACTGTATCTAGATAGGGAATCAATGGTTGGAAATGCATATTTATTGTGTTATGAGCATACACGGCGTAAACCGCATAACGATAACTTAGCTCATAGTAATTGTTCAAAGTGACGACCGCCAGTCTCAATGCATACATGACAACGGCGCATGAACTTCTGCCACACTCTCTCAAAGATGCTGGTGTTTGTTTTACCAGGAGACAGGCAGCTTGGACGCTATCAAGCAAGTCTTCATCCTGTACTACGAGCGTTTGACACACCAACGTCTTGACGTAACTCCAGAGGAAGACCGTCAGAAGTGTGAGATCCAGCGATCGCAATGGCCATGGGACAGGACCACCCCTTTGAATCCTATGATCAGGGCAGGTATTGTTGAGGTGCTCGTGGACGTTAACATGGAAGTGGACTGGTGCACCGTTGTGTTGAAACCACATCCTTTCGCTCATTACAAGAGGTACAGTCTCCAAGAACTGTAGCACCACATCTCGCAGAAACACCAGGTAATGCCAGGTAACGTAGACCAGTCACACGGGGGGATAGCTAATAAGGTCCTGTTAGATGATCTTGGACAATACCCACCCACATGTGTACAGAGAATCGCCACCAATGTGCGTGGCTTGGGGATTGCCCTCACTCCGGGCATGGCTGTTGCCGCTGTTGAAAACACCATACGAGCGAATGAGGCCTCAAACGCTTACAACACAAATTCTACGAAGTTCGGCATTACAGCAATGCGATGGATAATTCATTGACAGAAGTTAATGTGGTGCTTAAAATTCGTTGGTCCCAATGCTTGCACACATTCTTTATGATAGGGTACCATTACTCGCCGGACTGTATCCTTCGAGTGTACGTTTCACGGGGAAGTTCGCGGGGACCTGTTGCTGGGTGATCGGCCATAAGATCCATCACCATCTCCTGTCTTGTGTTCGGACATAGCGTTGGCGGTAACCTTGACTAGCTCTCTGTTGCGTGAGCTACCCTGTCTCTTGTAAGTTGGTATCCACAAACTTCTTCCGTTTAGGATGACGCCTGTTGGGAAAGCGTTCTCTGTACGTTAGTGCTGCTTTACGGGCACTACGTCCTGACGCACCGGACATTAAATGCATGTCTTCCAACTCTCGTGACGAATGAAGTCCCATCTCTGACTACGCGTCCTGCACTGTACACGGTAGCATACCTCACCATGGACACATCAAAGGCTGTCTAATGCAGTGAACAACTGACGACGGGGCTAGTGATGAGCGTGGAGCGCCGGTTAATGCGCCTGTGCGATGCATGCGGTCGTCCCATGACGCACATGCTGTGAGCGAAGTTGTGTACGGTACGTCTATTTGAAGTTCTGGGATGTACACTGTCTGTCACCAACTGACTGTTTCAGTATACCACAGACAACCTGCTTCTTTGCGAGAGTGCGGCAGAACTGCATGTGACGTTGCGTTCCAAAACACGCATTGAGACTGGCGGTCGTCACTATGAAGTGTACACTGTAAATGCCAAAACACAATAAATATGCATTTCCGATCATTGATTCCTTTTCTCAATATAATCGGTTGTGGACCCACTATCACCTGTTTCAATTTGACCCAAAAGATTTGAAATGCCTATACATGAACAAAGTGTACATGTATAAATACGTCCTCCCTTTTGGGGGAGTCATGCAGTTCTGTTTGCACATTAACTGTATTGCATTGATATACGACGTCGTTCTGGTTTTTGTGCCTTTCGTGGGGAGTTTGATTAATTTGTGTGTCGATTATATGTGAATGCTGGTTGTAGATAGGAATTTGTCACTAAACGGAGAGTATGGTATTTTCTTGGTCAAACAGTGCATTATGCCCTACAAATGGCATAACAATCTGCTTGTGAACTAACAGTTTAGTCAATATTAATTGTGCGCATGAAGAAGTGGCTGAGCAGGACTCGTTTGTCGTCATGAGTGAGAGAGAAGTTGTTCCAGTAAGTGACACAATATGACCTGTTGCCAAGCTGGTGGCCGACGGAGAAAGCGACGTCCACCCCACATGTCTGTCCAACCCACATCCAGCACCAGACGATTAGGAGGCAGCTCTTGTCGTACAAACCGGTAACCAAAGCAGGTAGAGGGCGTGGTCGAAATCCTCCACTCGGACTGAACGACGTCTCGCTGAACCGAGATGCTTACATGCACTTTTGACTTCAGCGCTTTCCAGCCATTAATAATTTCAGGTGCAGGAAACGAATATAGATAAGCAGAATTCAAGTTCTGGGAATACTGAAAAGAAGCTAGTTTTGCAGAAAACTGGTGTAGACGAGCAGTGTGCTAAATTGGAGGCAATTATAGCCGAGAGCAGAGGCAGGCAGAAGATACTAGAAGAGAAGTAACTCAGGTTAACACAGGCTTAGAATAAGTCAATCATTGGAAGGGCGAAATCAATGAAAACGCGACAGACAAGTCACAAAATCAGTCCACGATAACCGAGCTACTTGAGACCTGAGTGACAGCGTTGAAAACGAACTAGTGACCCACACAGACGCAATTGCTCTGACAGAAGTGCGAGAAGTCCTCTTGGACATAAACAAGGAGCAAACATAAACTTTACAGATTGTTTCCCAACAAGTGTCGCGGTATGATCAGATCATAAAACAATGAGTCAGGGAGGTACGTAAGGTCACAGAGTGACTAGGTGTCCTAACGATAGTCGTACGACAATTGTCACTCAGGAATCAGGTGGGACTCGCATCGAACTTGCCCTGTTGAAGAGAGGAGGAGGAGATTAGTGTTTAACGTCCCGTCGACAACGAGGTCATTAGAGACGGAGCGCAAGCTCGGGTGAGGGAAGGATGGGGAAGGAAATCGGCCATGTCCTTGCAAAGGAACCATCCCGGCATTTGCCTGAAGCGATTTAGGGAAATCACGGAAAACCTAAGTCAGGATGTTGAAGAGACCACAGCCGACAAAGTGTAGTCTTTGCTACAGTTTAAACGGAACCAAAATTAAATATATCACAGGAATATAGGAGTATTAAATGAATTCCATTGGATAGCAGAGCATTGTGAGGCAACGCCGGAGAAGGTGGTAGATGTAAGCTATGAGCATGTCGAAAAGTGTAAAAGAAGGAGAGATGATTCGGAGTAATTACAGGAATTATAGAAGAAATTATCTCAACTCTGTGATTGACCAGCGTGCAAAAAGGCAAATGAAATTGAGTTAGATATTGAGTTTGAGGAGGAGGAAGACAAGAAATATTTTGTTTCAATAGAAAAGTATAGACTCTTCCAAGATACCGCCACTTATCTGTATCCACGCATGTCGACTGATCAGTCTGAAACTGCATTACCATTTCCATGGAGCCCATCACTCAAAATGAATTTTGTGTGTGGCCACCTTATAGATGAATCGGCTGTGCATATTTGAATGCACGACTGTAGAACTTATTGTGAGTTTAGGACTGCATTCCTAGAAGAACGCTGGTCCTAAGGCATGCAGGACCAAGTTCAGTTTAATATTTTGATGATGGAAGCATCAGTGATTCAGGTCATCAAAATCACATTCTCTATTTCAAAGAGATGCTGAAAAACAGTCAATACTTGAATGCACCTTATGATCAACATGAGTTAATTAGGATTAGTTTGACTAAGCCCGCTAAGCAAGTACGTAGAGAAGTAGTCATTGCAGTTATGAAAGGTATAAGATCATTTTAATCTTTACTTGAAGAACTAGGTCATGAATGTGGCAATGAAGTACACACCGTGCAGCAGTAGAGCAACCATTCCATAATCGAACATCATTTTTCTGGGTGAAGAGATTGGCAACCATGACAACATCTGTGGCAGTGCGGTTCCCGATTGAGTCAGGACTCGCGGAGAGGTTGTAGGTCACAGCGAAATAGATTTAATAATTGGCAAGTCTTTGAGAGAGCAGGACAGACACGAAATTAAAAATCTCCAGTGAGAATTGTAAAACTGACCCCAGGCACAATGTGTCAAAAGAGGGGGGAACTATCGATGCTGTGTCGGGACCGTACAATAACATTCCTGATAAAGTGGAACCCCAATGACTGTATATTGAATTGGAGGACGTAAATATGTCACTCTTAAAGGCGAGGGATTGCTACTCATAGGTGGCTACCCATTTCTGGATGTAAATGTTAATGGTAAGGCTGTATAGTGCAGTGTAGTGGTATATCTTGGACACTGGAAGTCAACTTTCAGGGATAACAGAAATATATTTAAGGCACATTAGCAAGAAAATTCATGACTTATGTTATCTCTGCTGAAGACAGAGGTCAGAAGTTCTGTAAGCAGAAGAAGTGCGGAAGTTAAGAAACAAGTAAAAATTAATTTTTCTGTGTCAGTTCCTACCAGTGTAGTCTTCTTAGTTGTTCCAATCTTATCCATTAATGTGATTCTGGGCCTGGATTTTGTCAGTCAATCCAGATGATTCTAAAGTTGAACACAGGGCCTATCGAAGCAAAAGTGGGAGGAAGTGGCATGCAACTAACATTTTATGACTGATTGGACGAGCAAGTGAGAAAGGAGATGGTTCAGTAGAATTTGTGATCAGTGTAAAGGTGGAACAATTGAAACTACAATCAGAGTAGTGCTAGGGTGGATGTGGTGATTGACGATAAACTCAGTCATACGGTTTCAATCGGTTTTTGGTATGTTAAACTCACGCTGAAAAATATTAATAAAATCACATTGACTATTGAAGAAATACAAATTTCTCTGCAGTAAAGTCTTCAATGTGTATTGTGACCTATTCCGGATGTGGAGAAAATTACATCTTACCGTTATAGAGATGGAAACACTACATACGAGAAATTCGCAAGGAGTGCAGCATGTGTCTAGCACCTATAAATTCGAGGAGTGACCAATAAAATGATAGTCTGGACAAGTGATGACCGAGCCTCTTTCATAATAATAATTTAAGTACAGTAATAACTGAACATAAGTACTGATTCCTTGCTATGACGTGGATGCAGGTTGATCCTTTCTTAGCTTAATGAGAGTGGTTTCTAACGGAGTAGTATCTCGTTCAGTGCGTGAGGATTTTCTGTGTGGGATTTGGATTTTTGGTATTGACACTGAAGACGTGCTATGTTCTCGTTAGGTTTATCGTTGGTGAAAGAGACAATATCATGCCATCTTTGAGGGAGAGTGACCGAAGCCATCACAAAGAAATCTGCTAAATGACTAGCTGCGAATGAAGCAGAGCGAGAGAAAATTTTCCAGTTGAGTTACCAAACACGGAGGTTGTTCTGTGATTTGTGAAGGTAGAGAACTGTTTCTTTTTAATGTTTGAATTTCCAGACGAGAAGCTTGCACTATTCCTACGCGAGGAAATGAATTGTAGGAACGGAGCGTTATACGAGGGTTGAAACTTTAATAGTGGCAACTATTTATTTACAGCTCGTACAAAATAGATACGTGTTTCAAAGTTTACCTGACCTTCAAAGTAGTCACCAGTATTGGGTATAACCCGTTGTCAGCAATGTGGATGTCGTAGGCTACTCTTAGCAGTGCCAGTTGCGTTGACAGTTCGAGCGGCGCGGTCTATTTCCAGACGAATTTGTAGCAGTTCTGAAGCGAATGGCGTGAAGTGTTTCCTTCAGTTTAGAAATCGAGTTGAACTGACTAGGGCTTAAGACATGGGAATGCAGTAGGTGGTATAGCATCAATCAAACAAATCAGCAACAGCTTGCGCTGTACGTGCTTGAGCATTCTCCTGCAAAATGATGGTCAGATCCCGCAGAAAGTGTCCTCACTTCTGTCTCTAAGCTGGTCATAGGTTGTGTTCCAAAAATGAGCAGCGTAAAGACAGAACTGATGACACATCGTTTTGCAGGTTAATGATCAAGCACGTACAGTGCAAGCCGTTACTGATTTGTTTGACTGATAGGGCTGCTAAGTGCTATACCACCTACTGCACTCCCCTGACTTAAGCCCTCATAAGTTCAATTCTATTTCTAAAGTGGAGGAAACACTTCACGGCATTCGCTTCAGAACTGCTACAAATTCATCGGGCAATAGCCGGCCAGGGTGGCCGAGCGGTTCTAGGAGCTTCAGTCTCGAACCGCGCGATCTCTATGGTCGCAGGTTCGAATCCTGCCTCGGGCATAGATGTGTGTGATGTCCTTAGGTTATTTAGGTTTAAGTAGTTCTAAGTTCTAGGGGACTGACGACCTCAGGTGTTAAGTCCCATAGTGCTCAGAGCCATTTGAACCATCGGGCAATAGACCGCGCCGCTCGAACTGTCAACACAACTGGCACTGCTAAGAGTAGCCTTCCACATCGCTGGCAGCGGGTTATACACAATACTGGTGAGTACGTTGAAGGTCAGTAAAACTTTGAAACACGTATCTATTTTGTACGTGCTGTAAATAAATAGTTACCACTATCAAAGTTCCAAGTTAGTCTTTTTAATATAGGAGTGAGACTGCCAATACGCAGTGCTTGGCCAGCCAAGATGCCAGAGCCCAAGGATGTAGCGGTAAATCCACAATGCAAGCGAAACAGAGGAGAGTGGGGAAGAGACAGGATCATCGTTAATGATAAGGGAAAATTCTGTAAAGGAGCAAGTAAATGAATGGCCAAAAGTGTGAGAAAGGTATGGCAAGACTCTCGTTTTTCTTTATCTGTGTTTCAGATTTGGAGTGGTGGCAGGAGGGTGGCTGATTCTACGAGAGGACTCAGACGACGGTGCGTTTAGGGAGTTATTGTCTGATGCAGAGACCATCGAAATGTTTACACTTAGTTTAAATATAAGACCAGCATAGAAGTTGAAATATGATGAGGAAGAGGAGATCTTGTAACGTTGCGAAATAAGTATGGGGGTTGTGAATGCAGTGTCGTACACCGCTACCATCTCTGCAAGTGAAACATTTAAACAGGCTGCTGCGAGCCACCGCTAGAGAAGGCTCACCAGAAGCCACCAAGTGGCGCTGCATATGCTACCAGAAGACGCTGAATTCGAACCATCTCTCTGCTTACGGTTGTGACTGGTCCGCGTGTCCTTTTAAGATGCTAAACTCAGAGGTGCGCATTAAGATTATCATTAGATTAGGCTCGGATCACACCGAATCTATAAGTTATTCAATTATTAAATCACTTCATAAGAAAGGTGACAAGACGGGCTTAAACAATTAAGTTTGCTTACTGTCTTTTTTCAGAATATTCGGAAAAGTAACATACTCTACGGTAGACGTGAGGCAGCGGCCTTGCCACAGTGGCTACACCGGTACCCGTAAGATCACCGAAGTTAAGCGCTGTCGGGCGTGGCCGGCACTTGGATGGGTGACCATCCAGACAGCCATGCGCTGTTGCCATTTTTCGGGGTGCACTTAGCCTCGTGATGCCAATTGAGGAGCTAGTCGACCGATTAGTAGTGGCTCCGGTGAAAGTAAACCATCATAACGATCGGGAGAGCGGTGTGCTGACCACACGCCCCTCGTATCCACATCTTCAACTGAGGATGACACGGCGGACGGATGGTTCCGATGGGCCACTTTTGCTCTGAAGACGGAGTGCTACAGTAGATGTACACGTAAGTGTAAACAATTTACTTTTCATTTAACAGTTTGGATTCCACAAAGGTTGCTCGGCTGAGAATGCTATTTATACATGCACTCATCAAATGGTGCAAAATAGTGAACTACGGTAAAAGACTGGCAAGAACTCAGTCAGGGCTCGGTATCTTTCTCGTTTCAAACAGCCGCGACTGCTTTTCAATATCGTGATGTTTTTTTCTACGTTATCAGAAGTATCCCGAGACCCCTATGTAAAGTGGAATTGAGCGCTAGATGTCACCAGACGTGGACCCGACAGTACAAAAGGAGTTGGGGGGCACTGCGTCGTCATTATAGAAGTAATAACAGCAGACTGGATCGGCCAGGCTCAGTGTCTTCGAACGTGGACTATGCACTGCGTGCCACTCGAGTCATAAATCCATCAGGGACATTTCAGGCCTTCTAAAGCTGCCCAAGCTGACCGCTGGTGATGTGACTGTGAGGGGGAAAACGCGAAGTGACGACGACAAGTAAACCAACTCCAGCCAGAACTCATGTACTGACGGGCGGGTACCGTCGAGTGTTGCGTACGTGGTTGTAGAAATCGCATGAAATCAGCGGAAGGAATAACTCGTGAGCTACAAAGTGCTACCATCAGTCCATATAGCACTATGACTTTACATAAGGAGTTAAAAAGTATGGCGTGTAATGGTCCAGCAGCACCTTGCAAGCCACTCGTAAACCACAGAATTTCTGTAGTCAGTGTTAACCGACGCTTGAGGTGGTGTAGACAATGTCACCACTAGACTTTGGATGACAGAAAAAGCGCTTTGGCAATCCCATGAAAGCGCCTGCCGGGAGAACGTATCCTAGCATCATGTGTGGTGCTCAATAGTGAAGTACGAGGGAAGTGGTGATACAGTGTAGGAATGTTTTTCTTGATTACTTAGTGATCCCGTTGTAGCGCTCAAAACGCTACATGAAGAAGGATATGAATGCATTTCACAGAAATGTGTACTGAGTACAGTAGAGAAATACTTCGGAGATGATGACTGTATCAACATGACTATACACCCCACCATAAAAAATTGAAATGGCTCTGATCACTACGGGACTTAACTTCTGAGGTCATCAGTCCCCTAGGACTTAGAACTACTTAAACCTAACTAACCTAAGGACATCACACACATCCATGCCCGAGGCAGAATTCGAACCTGCGACCGTAGCGGACGCGCGGTTCCAGACTGTAGCGCCTAGAACCGCTCGCCACTCGGCCGGCCCCCACCATAAGACACCATGGGTGAGACAATGGTTTGTGGACAATAACATTCCTGGAATGGACTGGCCTGTCCACAGGCCCGACCTGAATCCAGTGGACTACGTTTGGGCTGAGATAGACTGTCGAATTCGTTCCAGACGCCCAGCGTCCAACATCGCAACCTTCTCCGGTTATACCGAGCGAAGTGGCGCAGTAGTCAGCACACTGGACTCGCCTTCGGGAGGTCGACGGTTCAATCCCGCGTCCGGCCATCCTGATTTACGTTTTCCGTGATTTCCCTAAATCGCTTCAGGTAAATGCCTGGGTGATTCCTTTGAAAGGGCACGGCCGACTACTCCATCTTTCCCTCATCCGACGGGACCGATGACCACGCTGTTTGGTCCACTCCCCCAAATCAAACAACCAACCTTCTCTGGTTTCCACTCTTGACACAGAACAGGATGCCATTCCTCCACAGAAATCTCATTGAAGGTGTCGCCAGTAGAGTTCAAGCCGTCATAAATTCAAAGGGAGCATAATCCATTTAATTAATGTCTACTAATAGGAATCCGGGTATTTTTGATCAGATGTCATGCTTAACAGTTTGTCTGGCAGTTAAACACTTACATTTTTGTAAGTTCTGTTTGCGTTGTTTAAAATGCCAGCTTTCCTCTCGTCCGCTTTTTGAGCTCCAGGTTTACCCTTAAGCACGACTTTACACGAAATAATGGGTTTTTGAGGCCCGGAACACATCAAGTGAAGAGAGCGCCGACCGACGGCGGACTGCCCGTCCGGCAGCGGCGTCTGCCTCCGGTTTACCGATGAAATTACCATACGGGTGCGGTATCTGGCTTATGATCGCGCCAAGCTGCGCAGGAATGCGGCTAAATGGATGGAATGCGCTCCGAGTATGCGCCGCCCGCGGCTCCACGTGCTTCCAGGAAACGAGCCGAGCCGAGCGCTGCGGAGCCCTGCTGTCAGCAGCGTGTCGCCGTGTACCACCGTCTGGTCCCGCAGATTTATCTCGCTTCTCTAGCCACCTAGTCGCGGAAGTTCTGCGCGTATCGATACTATACAATGGAAAGTCATCGCCGGGGTTCGGACCTGAAACGTGATACCACCCATGCGTGCGAAATGGGAGTTACTCGGTTCGTAACCCACTGGTATAAGTAAGTACCACCTCGTATTGCGTAGGCAAGCAGCGCAGTAAAAACATTTATCAGCTTATGTGACAATGTTCTGGCAATTTCCAGATTGCTACAGGGACAACGGAGAATACTTTTCGCGAGGTTTTATCAGTCATATGCTTAGATTAATGAAAGCGTTCACTCTTTCCACATGGCCTTAACGATCGCACCGAGGTGGCTTCACCGGTTCCTGACAGATCACCGAAGATAAGCGCCGTCGGGCGTGGTCAGTAGTTGGATGGGTGACCGTCCAGGTACACCGCGCGCTGTTGACATTTTCCACTTTGACTTTACGGTAGATAGATCAGGAGGGGTAGTGGCATGGAGTCCCTGATCACCAGCTATTGAGCCAAATGTCCTGGATTCAATTCGAAGCCTCATCCGTCCATAGGATGTGGACGTTCAACTCTGCGGCCCCGTTGGTGCTCTTCGAGAGGCGCAAGCTAGGTGTCGGCATCGGACTTCACCTTCTCCTTTCTCTCTACAACTCCAGCACGAACCTGACACTGCCCTACACGCACACCCATCATAGTCACCTACACTTAACAGATACACTTTGTAAGTAGGCTGTTTAGGCTTTTATATTGGTAACACCAGGTAGCGCTCTGTATGAAAATCACTGGCTGTGCTGTGTGCAGTCTGTGGCTGGTTGGCATTGTTGTAATATTCGCTATTGTAATGTTGGGCAGTTGGATGTGAACAGCGCGTAGCGTTGCGCAGTTGGAGGTGAGCCGCCAGCAGTGGTGGATGTGGGGAGAGAGATGGTGGAATTTTTGAGAGCGGATGATCTGGACGTGTGTCCATCAGAGACAGTAAATTTGTAAGACTGGTGTCATGAAATGATATATATATTATGACTTTTGAACACTATTAAGGTAAATACATTGTCTGTTCTCTATCAAAATCTTTCATTTGCTAACTATGCCTATCAGTAGTTAGTGACTTCAGTGGTTAGAATCTTTTATTTAGCTGGCAGTATTGACGCTCGCTGTATTGCAGTAGTTCCAGTAACGAAGATTTTTGTGAGGTAAGTGATTCATGAAAGGTATAGGTTAATGTTAGTCAGGGCCATTCTTTTGTAAGGCTTATTGAAAGTCAGATTGCATTGTGCTAAAAATGTTGTGTGTCAATTTATTGATGATCTGAATAAGTAAAGAGAGAAATGTCTGGGCACGTTCAGTTTTGCTATACTGTTTGAAAATCAAATAACATAAGAGGATTAACAGCACAATCATTCATAAATTTTTCTAAGCGGACGTTTCAACTTACGCACACAGTTCTCATATTTCGCGAAAGGTGTCTATGGGCGTGAAGCATAGTGAAAACCTTACCAATTAGACGGGTGAACCTGCCTTCGGGGTCTCCCAGCCATTCGCGCCATACAACTTTATTTTTTTTTCCACGTGGTGGTCCTGTAATTGTCTCTCGGCAGGTGCACTATATTAAACAGGTCTGCATAAAGGCAGAGAAAATCCACACCTGTACTCTGCAAGGCGTATTACGGTGTGCGGGAGAAGGTACATTGTGTCACTTCCTCATTTCCTCTCCCCGTCGTGAATGGTGAGCTAAAATCTCCTTTCATGGCCTTTTTCTGAGATATATGTAGAAGAAAATAACATATAGGACGCCTCTTTTAGAAACGTCCGACCATGCATTTTTTACTGTAAATGATACCGAAATGTATAATGTCTCTCTTGAAGCGTCTGCCTCTGTAGCTATATGACAACTTCGTGATTATTGTAAAAACAACCGTAGGTTGCTGATTTGTCATTTATTTATTGTGAGTTTCGCACATGTAGGGTTTCGTCAGATAATGTTGAAATTAGTGTCCAGGGCATGTGTCACATTAAAATTAATGCCAACAGAATATGTCACATCGAAAGTAACACCAGAACGGAAGATTCTTAGGTTCAAAAATGGCTCTGAGTACTATGGGACTTAGCATCTGAGGTCATCAGTCCCCTAGAACTTAGAACTACTTAAACCTAACTAACCTAAGGACATCACAAACATCCATGCCCAAGACAGGATTCGAACCTGCTACCTAGCGGGCGCGCGGTTCCAGACTGAAGCGCCTAGAACCTCTCGGCCACACCAGCCGACGATTCATAGGTACTTCGACAAAAGCAGTCACAGCAGTAGAGAATACAACCATGTGCACATAAACATACGCGGTCCCCATGCAAGGCGGCGTTGGAACTCCTTCGGCTGTGGTAGATGACACGTGTGGACAGGGGCCGCGTATATTTACACTCCTGGAAATGGAAAAAAGAACACATTGACACCGGTGTGTCAGACCCACCATACTTGCTCCGGACACTGCGAGAGGGCTGTACAAGCAATGATCACACGCACGGCACAGCGGACACACCAGGAACCGCGGTGTTGGCCGTCGAATGGCGCTAGCTGCGCAGCATTTGTGCGCCGCCGCCGTCAGTGTCAGCCAGTTTGCCGTGGCATACGGAGCTCCATCGCAGTCTTTAACACTGGTAGCATGCCGCGACAGCGTGGACGTGAACCGTATGTGCAGTTGACGGACTTTGAGCGAGGGCGTATAGTGGGCATGCGGGAGGCCGGGTGGACGTACCGCCGAATTGCTCAACACGTGGGGCGTGAGGTCTCCACAGTACATCGATGTTGTCGCCAGTGGTCGGCGGAAGGTGCACGTGCCCGTCGACCTGGGACCGGACCGCAGCGACGCACGGATGCACGCCAAGACCGTAGGATCCTACGCAGTGCCGTAGGGGACCACACCGCCACTTCCCAGCAAATTAGGGACACTGTTGCTCCTGGGGTATCGGCGAGGACCGTTCGCAACCGTCTCCATGAAGCTGGGCTACGGTCCCGCACACCGTTAGGCCGTCTTCCGCTCACGCCCCAACATCGTGCAGCCCGCCTCCAGTGGTGTCGCGACAGGCGTGAATGGAGGGACGAATGGAGACGTGTCGTCTTCAGCGATGAGAGTCGCTTCTGCCTTGGTGCCAATGATGGTCGTATGCGTGTTTGGCGCCGTGCAGGTGAGCGCCACAATCAGGACTGCATACGACCGAGGCACACAGGGCCAACACCCGGCATCATGGTGTGGGGAGCGATCTCCTACACTGGCCGTACACCACTGGTGATCGTCGAGGGGACACTGAATAGTGCACGGTACATCAAAACCGTCATCGAACCCATCGTTCTACCATTCCTAGACCGGCAAGGGAACTTGCTGTTCCAACAGGACAATGCACGTCCGCATGTATCCCGTCCCACCCAACGTTCTCTAGAAGGTGTAAGTCAACTACCCTGGCCAGCAAGATCTCCGGATCTGTCCCCCATTGAGCATGTTTGGGACTGGATGAAGCGTCGTCTCACGCGGTCTGCACGTCCAGCACGAACGCTGGTCCAACTGAGGCGCCAGGTGGAAATGGCATGGCAAGCCGTTCCACAGGACTACATCCAGCATCTCTACGATCGTCTCCATGGGAGAATAGCAGCCTGCATTGCTGCGAAAGGTGGATATACACTGTACTAGTGCCGACATTGTGCATGCTCTGTTGCCTGTGTCTATGTGCCTGTGGTTCTGTCAGTGTGATCATGTGATGTATCTGACCCCAGGAATGTGTCAATAAAGTTTCCCCTTCCTGGGACAATGAATTCACGGTGTTCTTATTTCAATTTCCAGGAGTGTATGTTCGCGTGGTCGTATTCTCTTCTGCTGTGACTGCTTTTGTCGTTGTACCTAAGCATCTTCCATTCTAATGTTCCATTGGGTATGACATATACCCCTGGCTTTAATTTATCATCCGATGAAGGCCTATCCGGGAAAACCGCGTAATAAATAAATCACAAATCTGCAACTACGGCTCTTTCTACAATCCGCTTAAAGTAAGGAGTGGAAGATTTTTTAACACCATGATGCTTTCACCTGTACTAAAATAACCTGTAACGAAAAGTGAAGCTCTTCTTAGGATCTCCACTGTTTTTCGTGATGCTATACGTTAAGGGTTGTAACACCTCCGATTTATGTATCCCGCTCGATCGGGATCTGAATAGCAGCCCAAGTAAATATTAATTAATGTGACCATGTGCCTAATGGGGCTGGCAATCGGATTTGACTGCTACGGAGTTGTTACATTCCAATTGTCCTTCTCAAATGCTGTAATAATGAAATGTCTGGTAACAAGGAGAACAACAACACAGCTTCACTAATCAAGACCTATATTCGTCTCAGAAACACAAGAAAAAGGAGACAGCCACTGCCTTCGTCATACATATTTAATAACAGCTAATCTCAGCACAGGCTTCCTTGCTATTCATTATCGTCACACGCAAATTCAATCACTGTAATCCAACACTGCAATCCAAATAATGCCGGCGCGGTAGACGCGAAACCAGAAATATAGGCACGGAAATATCACTGATCACTCTCGTAATTGTACGTCTTCACTTTCCCGTATTATTCTAACACAAAGGGGTTAAACCGCGGCGATGGCCACTCCCTTTGTCGGTCAGCCTAGTATTACCGCAACAGGCCTCCACACGGCTCGGCCTGCAACCTGGGAACTGACTCACTCAACTCTCGCACTCGCAACACACTATCGATTGTTTGCCCTGTCGACCTGTGCCGAGTGCAAACTTATAGTAAGGGCCTACGGACCCCTTACATCCCCGCCCTCGAAAACTTCTTTGGAGCCACCGGCGTAAAAGAATCGGCAAGGGAAATACATTGCTACATCTGAACAAAACACATAGTGTAAATAATTAATGAAATTACAATTCGCCAAATAATCCCTCGACTCCGGTAGTGGGCTGCCTCCACAATAATATTCTACAAAAGGTTATTACATCTCATAAACATGACATTGTCCAAATTACAATTTTTTATATCAAACAGCAATAGTCCTCTGTAGTCCAATATTGAATGAAACACACAACATACAATCAAAAATTATTACTTGAACACATGACATATGAACTATTATACTACAAATTAGTTGTTACGGGTTTTATACCCATTCTCAGGTAATCGTCGATATGAAATTGTTGTTGTTGTTGTGGTCTCCAGTCCTGAGACTGGTTTGATGCAGCTCTCCATGCTACTCTATCCTGTGCAAGCTTCTTCATCTCCCAGTACCTACTGCAACCTACATCCTTCTGAATCTGCTTAGTGTATTCATCTCCTGGTCTACCTCTACGATTTTTACCCTCCACGGTGCCCTCCAATGCTAAATTTGTGATCCCTCGATGCCTCAAAACATGTCCTACCAACCGATCCCTTCTTCTAGTCAAGTTGTGCCACAAACTCCTCTTCTCCCCAATCCTACTCAATACCTCCTCATTAGTTACGTGATCTACCCACCTTATCTTCAGCATTCTTCTGTAGCACCACATGTCGAAAGCTTCTATTCTCTTCTTGTCCAAACTAGTTATCGTCCATGTTTCACTTCCATACATGGCTACACTCCAAACAAATACTTTCAGAAACGACTTCCTGACACTTAAATCTATACTCGATGTTAACAAGTTTCTCTTCTCCAGAAACGCTTTCCTTGCCATTGCCAGTCTACATTTTATATCCTCTCTGCTTCGACCATCATCGGTTATTTTACTCCCTAAATAGCAAAACTCCTTTACTACTCTAAGTGTCTCATTTCCTAATCTAATTCCTTCAGCATCACCCGACTTAATTTGACAACATTCCATTATCCTCGTTTTGCTTTTGTTGATGTTCATCTTATATCCTCCTTTCAAGACACTGTCCATTCCGTTCAACTGCTCTTCCAAGTCCTTTGCTGTCTCTGGCAGAATTACAATGTCATCGGCGAACCTCAAAGTTTTTACTTCTTCTCCATGAATTTTAATACCTACTCCGAATTTTTCTTTTGTTTCCTTTACTGCTTGCTCAATATACAGATTGAATAACATCGGGGAAAGGCTACAACCCTGTCTCACTCCATTCCCAACCACTGCTTCCCTTTCATGCCCCTCGATATGAAATATGCAATTCTAATTATAATACATCAGAAAACACATTGTAAATAAACATTCTTCTTTTTCAAATGTCCGTTTAAGAACTAAATGTTCTAAACATGTCCTACTCAACTACATAAAGGAGCTTGAACACTCTCATTTCAGACATTTGCCCTAATCGAGTTCCCCTTCCTCATCTGGGTTATCCCTGTTCTCGTGTGAGTAGTACCTTTTTATGTTTTCCACATGTTTCTTACCATGCACTCTCTTTGTCCGTGCATATTCCAACTCCACAGTGTTAGGACGACCAATTTTTATAATCCTGTATGGTCCCTTATAAACGTGGTTGAATTTATGTATTTCAGAGTTTATTTTCTTTGATTTTGCATGAACCTTTACTAGTACCAGGTCTCCCACTCGGTAAGTTATCGGTTTCACTAGCTTGTCGTGTCTTTCCTGTCTTTTCCTAACCTTCTCCTTCATACTTAATTCCACTAGCTCCAATTTCCTTTTCCAAGTTAATGAACTTCCTGGTGGGTAGACTACCAACTCACAAAAAATACTGTCGGGTTCTTGATTGAGCAATACTTCACATGGTGCAAACCCTGTGGAATCATGTGGGAGGTGATTCCTGACCCATTCAAATTCTTCCAGATATTCTTTCCATGAACCATGCTTCCTATGACAGTATGTTCGGCATAAACAGTTCAATTCCTTCATTGTTCGTTCTGCAGGGTTAGAAGCTGGCCTATACCTAGAAATGGCAATTGGCTCTATTCTGTGCTCATTTAGCATCTCTGTCCACTCCTTTGACCTAAATTGTGACCCATTATCACTCAAAATTCGCTTAGGAATACACACCTTTTGAAAAAAGTCTTTCTTAAAATGGTTAATGATGGCTCTACTAGTAGCTTTCTTCAACGGGTAAAATTTTATGTACTTGGAAACCAGTTCTTCTACTACTAAGATTTGTGTGTAATTCCCTCGTGAGGCAGGAAGTGGCCCAAAGAGATCCACTGCAACTATGTCCTTAATTGCTGTTGGTACAATTGGATGCATATATCCTTTGTGCTGTAGTGTAGTCGTTTTAGATTTTTGACAGGTGTCACATGTACTCAGTATCTTACGTATAAGCCTTCCCATGTTGTTGAATGCACAATCTAACTTCAACTTTTCCAGACACTTCTTTGGTCCATAATGCGCATTACTACAGTGCGTATACCAAATTAATTTTTCTACCACATGCTCAGGCACACACAGTTTCCAGTTCTCCTCACTCTCCTTGTTTCTTTTGTAAAGTATCCCATTATGAATATAATAAAATGTGCGAATTCTGTCCTCTCCTGCACGCCTGTATTTCTTTTTAATTGTCTTTAATCTCTCGTCCTCGTTCTGTTCCCTGCGCACATTCTTTAGGAACTTCCTTATGAATTCTTCATACTGTACTCCCTTCATCAGGTTAATTCTAACTCCTTCTCCTTCTGGCCTGTCCACCAACATTCCTCTCGAGTCAGCTGGTAATCTTGATAAAGCATCAGGTATTATATGCGTTGCTCCTGGTTCATAAATTATCTCGAAGTCATAGTCTTGTAATGCCAGGGCCCATCGCGTTAGTCTGCTATGCCTCAACTTGCTTGTGGTCAGAAATGTAAGGGCCTTATGGTCAGTCACTACTTTCACATGCCTCCCGGCCAAATAATACCGGAAACGCTTAAGCCCCCACACAATTGCCAATGCCTCCCTTTCAGTAATCGAATAATTCCTCTCCCAAGCATTTAAACTTCTGCTACCGAACGCTATTGTTCTTACACTCTCATCATTTCCGCTCCTCTCCATTTGGTACAAATGTATTCCTAGTCCATAGTCAGAGCTGTCTGCTCCTAAATAAAAATCCTTGGAAAAATCTGGGTGGTACAATATGTCTGCACTATATAGTGCTTCCTTGATATTCTCAAACTCGGTTTGGCACTCTGCACTCCAATGCCACGGCATCCTCGCCTTGGTCAATTCCCTCATACTTGGGGCATTAAGTACAGATCCTTTGACAAATTTTCTATAAAACTCACAAACCCCAAAGAATGCTCGCAACTGCTTCTTACTATGGGGGGTCGGAAAATTTCTAATAGCCTCCATTTTACTAGGATCAGGATAGATACCCTCCTTGGATATTATATGGCCCAGGAATTTTATCTTTGATTTGCCAAATTCCGACTCGTCCAGGTTTACAGTTACCCCTGCGGTTTCAAAAGCTGCCAAGATTGCATCCAATCTATTCAAATGTTCTTCCCATGATTCGCATGCTATCAAGAGGTCATCCACGTAGACGGTGACCTTTTTAAGTAACTCCTCGCCTAGTATCTTATCCATCGCTCTTATGAATTCAGACATTGACACATTAAGCCCAAATGGCAACACTCTAAATTGATAGCACCTTCCTCCATAAGTAAATGCTGTATACTGGCGGGACTCTGCGGCCAGTGGTATTTGCCAGTAACCAGCAGTTAAGTCGATACTACTAAGCACCTTTGCTCCTCGGAATTTTTGAATCAGTTCTTCTATAGTCTCAGGTTTGTCCCGCTCCGGCTCGATGATTTTGTTCACTGTTCGTGCATCCAAAACTATCCTCACCTTTCTATCCTTCTTATCAACAAAAAATAGGAGGTTGTTATATTGACTTTTGGCCCTTTCTATAACACCAAGGTCCATCATCCTCTGTATCTCTTCATCTACTGCTCTTCGTTTCGCTTGGGGAATGGAATACTGTTCTATATTGAACGGTTTATGGTTCTTTATCTTTAGCTTACACTCCACCCCTTTCATGATACCTGGCCGTTGAGAAAATACCTTACAACGCCTGTATAATACTGCGCCTAATTTCCTCTTAGTCCCCTCATCTAGGTGTGTCATCTCCTCCAACTTTTTACTGATCTTATCCTGTTTATGTCTATCCTCTCGTGCTAATCCCTCAAGGTATATCAACACTTCTTCTTCTAGTTCCTCTTCCCCGTATCCCATGGTGGGTTCCTCTTCATGACACAAATTTATCCTTCTGAATTCCTCCTCTTCTTCGATTGCACTCCCCTCAGCAAACTTTAATTTCTTCTCCTCTCCCTTTCTTCGTTTGACCTTGATAGTGCCTTCAGCAAAACTCACTACTGCATCAACTTGATTCAACCAATCTATCCCTAAAATAATTGATGTGTTCAATCCAGCCACTACCAAAAATGTTGCTTCGTATTCTTCTCCCTCTATCTCGAAGGTAATCAACACTTGTTCTTTAATAGGTTTACTCCTTGCACCCAACGCATTCACAATTCTCACTCCACTCACCAGGAAACTAGGCAAGCTAATGTTTGCTTTTAGTACCTGTTCATATAATCTCTTGGATATTGCACATGCTTCACTTCCTGTATCGACTAATGCCTCGATATTCAGTCCACATAGCTTGTTTCCTATCATGGGTAGCATGGGTTCTTTGGGAATCCTACTTCTTTCTTCCAGTAGATCTTCTCTCAGATCTCCACCATTGTCGTGTCTTAGTAGGTTTACTCTGGTCCTTGTAGCTCTCACTCCTGACCGGACCTCATCTGGAGTGTCATTCAGTTTTCTGGTCTCTCCGCCTCTTCTATATGCACTGTGTCATTCATTCGCCTATCCCATCCTCTCTCATGATCTCTTGGTTCTTCACTCCTTCTCCAATCATTTCTCCATTGCCATTCACCACCATGGTTCCTGTACCTATGGCCACCGCCTCTTCCTCTATAATTAGACGAATTACCAAAATGACTCCTTGGGTCATTACTTCCCCCTCGGTTTTGATCATTAGCTTGATTGTGTTCCTGTGATCGAACAGATTCCAATTGTTCCAGTATTTCCATCAAGGCCCCCCCTATCTTTAATTAGGCTCCCGGATACAGTTTCTTGCATTCTCCAGCTCATTCTTCTTTTTATCGCTGATATCATTACGTCATCACTCAGGGGTTGTTCCAAGGTCTCGTTCAATTCCCACAAATGTTTGGCAAACTCTCTCAACGTTCCTCTCCATGTACTAAGTGACTTGCAGTGGAGTGGGTCCTCAATTGCTGCACACTGATGACTTTTGGACCAGTATTTCTTCAAGAATTCCTCTTCAAACTGATCATAATTAGTAGTCCCTTCCTTCTTCCTGACTCCCCAAGTGAAGGCCTCACCTTCCATTCTATCTATTGCAATTTGAATCTTGCCTGAGTCTTTAAGATGTGCTGGGAAAACTCCTTTTAACCATTTCATAAATATCATTGGGTGCAACCCTCCTTTCGGTCTAAATTTCTGCCCTGTATTATTTTGGACGTACCGATTATCACTGCTCATCAAGGTAACGACTCTGCCTTCCCCAACGGTTAAAGTGGCATTGCTAATTCATTTATCAATTTCTTCCGTCTTGCTCTCCAATTGCTGCACTCCCTGTTCTGATTGCCTGACGTCCATTGCAACCCTCTTGTTATCCTCTTCTCGTTGCACGGCTATAGCATTCCTCAGATGGACAGCCAGTTGGTTTTGCTTATCTCCTATCCCCTTAACCGCATCATTGCATTGTTTCTGCATCTGCGTCACCTCGGCGATTCGATGATTGCAATTTGTTTCCACTTCGTTGATTCTTTCTCCCAATTCGGCTTTCGTTTCTTCAATATCGTCTTCCACCTTTTTTGTTAACTTTCCTTCCATCTTCTCCACGTCTCCCTGGACTTGGTCTATGCTCTTCTGTAGCTTCCTCTCTCTCTCGTCGATGTCCATCTTCAGTCGTTCTTGTAACTCCTGCATTTCCTTCTTCAGATTACATTCTATCTTCCTTTCTGATGTTTTGAGCTCTTGTGTTAGAGTTTCCTTAAATGACTTTTCTAAGCTTTCTCTATTTTCTTGTAAACCCTTCTCTAATGATGCGTTAGTTTGTTGTAAACCTTTCTCTAATGATGCGTTAGTTTCTTGCAAACCCTTTAGTGATTCTCTTGTTTCTTGTAAACCTTTCTCTACTGATTTGTGGAATTTTTCTTCCCTCTCTCTAGTTTCTTTTAGCAAGGCTGCCAACATCGATCGTATATCTGCATCCTCTGAAACTGGCTTATTTCTCGTCGTTTGTCCCAGTGTCTCAGGATAACTAGTTGAATGTGCTGATGGGCTTCCTAATGACAATCTATAATCACTGATTCCTGAATCATCTCTGTCTTCCTGTTCTATCCCTTTCCTTTCAACTACTGCCTCACAAACCTGCTTATCTTCAGTAGACATGTTTGGTTTTTTTTTTTTTAATGCACAGGCAAGTAATATAAAATAACCTCTAGCAACCCAAAACGCTCCTAATTACCACGAAACTAATCAAACAGTACCTGAAGTATTTTTCAGTTAATCCCAAAATTGATACAATATGTATGAATACCAAACATAACAACTCTCAAAACCTAATAACTTCAAATATCAATTCTCACATACACAGCTTATGTAAAATGTTCTAAACAAGATAAATCACACCACTCATAAAATCTATAAATGTAAAATCCCCCCCAAAAAAAAGCATATTTGTATAATCACCATTTAGACTGCGCAGTATGCACAAATAAGTATGCTATATTTCAGAGTATGTTTCGCAAACTTTTCGGAAATTACTGTAATTGGGCACATTTCCTAACGCGAACCTCAGTTTACAAATGTTTATTTACCGCGAAGACTGCACACTACAATTTAATGTTATGCCAACCAGTCGTCTTCACTCACCAACTGACATTACCACGAGTCGCGATGTTTTGACGTTTGAAGTGGGCGTGGCGCTGTACTGCTGCCAGAGCCGCGTGAAGTCGCGCTGAAGATCTATGGCGAGTCGTCGTAGTTCTCCGTCGGCCACTCCGTGGCGCTGCAGGTGGGCGTAGTTGTAGTTCGGCCGCTAGATGCCGGGTCGGCGCTCAGTGTAGTGCGTCTGTGCTTGAACTACTTCTTGCACAGGTAGTTGGGATGACGTGTGAAATCACCTTGCAGATCAAAGCTCTTTGGCGCAGCTGCTACACGGGTCTGTGTGACGTCACTCAGTAATTGCGTCGCCACAATACATTGTCGTCCGCATAACAGTTTATGGGTCCACATGAAGCTGTCCAATTTTCACTATTTAAAAAGCAATTCCAGTCATAATATTACTATTAAACACTTCTGTAAAAGTTTTAGTCACGAATTCTTGGCTCGTTTTGCTATTTTAATGTTCACACGTGTCTTTCTTTGGTGTTCACTTTTCACAGTTTTTCGCGCGGATTTACGCATTTGCACATTATAACACAGTTTATCGACACTATTATTCATATCAAATATGGCAAGGAAAAAGTTTAGTCACAATTGTAAGATGCTATTACTTCGTATTGTTCAAAATGCACTGTTTCTTGTCGCGATTTCAAAGTTTATGCTCTGTCTCGATCCAAAATTGGAAAAAAAATATTTTCTCGCGTTAAGCAAGATAAAATTACCTACTGTTCTTTACGATTCGTCCGAAAATTGCACTAGTCCTTCACGGTAAGCCAAGGGTGTAACACCTCCGATTTATGTATCCCGCTCGATCGGGATCTGAATAGCAGCCCAAGTAAATATTAATTGGCTGGCTCTGAGCACTATGGGACTTAACATCTATGGTCATCAGTCCCCTAGAACTTAGAACTACTTAAACCTAACTAACCTAAGGACATCACACAACACCCAGCCATCACGAGGCAGAGAAAATCCCTGACCCAGCCGGGAATCGAACCCGGGAACCCGGGCGTGGGAAGCGAGAACGCTACCGCACGACCACGAGATGCGGGCAAATATTAATTAATGTGACCGTGTACCTAATGGGGCTGGCAATCGGATTTGACTGCTACGGAGTTGTTACATTCCATTTTGTCCTTCTCAAATGCTGTAATAATGAAATGTCTGGTAACAAGGAGAACAACAACACAGCTTCACTAATCAAGACCTATATTCGTCTCAGAAACACAAGAAAAAGGAGACAGCCACTGCCTTCGTCATACATATTTAATAACGGCTAATCTCAGCACAGGCTTCCTCGCTATTCATTATCGTCACACGCAAATTCAATCACTGTAATCCAACACTGCAATCCAAATAATGCCGGCGCGGTAGACGCGAAACCAGAAATATCGGCACGGAAATATCACTGATCACTCTCGTAATTGTACGTCTTCACTTTCCCGTATTATTCTAACACAAAGGGGTTAAACCACGGCGATGGCCACTCCCTTTGTCGGTCAGCTTAGTATTACCGCAACAGGCCTCCACACGGCTCGGCCCGCAACCTGGGAACTGACTCACTCAACTCTCGCACTCGCAACACGACACTATCGATTGTTTGCCCAGTCGACCTGTGCCGAGTGCAAACTTATAGTAAGGGCCTACGGACCCCTTACAGGGTCCAAAACTGACAAGAAATAGTCAAGTAACTGTCGAAACAGGTTTTATAAGTAACCTCCTTCGTGACTGGAGTAAACTGTCTGAGGATTCTTCCATTTAATTTCGGTGTGGCATCTTCCTTCCATACGGCTAATTTTATGCAGTCGTCTCATAGTTCGGCAATTGTGGAATCGTACGACAACGGGGACTTATGCACAATACGCTACCTTCGTTTATGCTGAGAGTCAACTGCGAATACCTACAGTAAGTCTCGATTCCGTACCCTGCGTTACGCTAAAATTTCCTGGCGTTGAGGCTTCTCTGTATAGAACAGCATCATCCGCGGACAGCATGATTAAACTTCCGATGTTATCCACGAGGTCATATATGTATATACTCTGAAGAGTAACGGTCCTATAACACTCCCTTGGCCTACGCCTGAAGTTACCTTTGCGTCTGATGATGTCTCTACGTTAAGAATGACACGCTGCGCTCCATTTCCTAGGAATTTCTCAGACCAGTCACAAAGTTGTTCAAACCTTCCATTAGCTCATATTTTGTTTATTAATCGACAGTGCGGAATAGAATCGAAAGCCTTACGGAAGCCAAATTCATCCCGGAAGCAGGGTATCTAACACCTTGTTGGTCCCAAACAAGGCGAACTAGTTTTCACACGATCGTTGTTTATGAAATCAATGTTGACTCATACAGGTCATATTTTCGGCCTCTAGGAAAGACACAATACGAGAGCATAGAACGTGTTCCAAAATCCTACGACATACTGACGTCAGTGATATGGACATTTAGTTGTGTGTGATATAGGCATGTAGTTGTGTTTTAGAGTCATAAGTCTTTACGATTTTCGTCAGAAAGTTAATGCATTGTCATATTCTAAAATTGGTTATGCATAAGCCACGTGAATCCAAAACTGATACGTAGTTCGATTGTCAGGTGTGACATAAAATACTTTCAGGATGAGTTTCCGCAGAATTCGTCGCTCCTACAGGGGGTTCACACAAATTTGTGTGCACCAAAAGCACAACACATTTATTTATTTATTTAAGGAATGGCAATACATATACAAAGTTTCCAAAACTACTACATGCCGACATGTAATCGCAGATCTCCAACATAAAATAACACAAATGACAACAGATCTCAATGTCTTTTATATATTTTATTACCACATCACTCGTCACTGTCAGGAAATCTTCGAAAGGATTCTTGTAGGCACGTGCAGGACATGTTGAGACAACATGAGCAACTCTCTGTCGTTCCGCACAACAGTCACGCGATGGTGATAAAGATTTGCCCCACCTCTTCTATGGTCCGTTCGGTTGCGGTTCAGGGAAGTAAAAATTGTACGAGACTGGTCGAACCTATGGGGTTTTTTTGGGATGCAAGGCAGTTTCAGGCTTTGTGGAGGACAATTTTGTTGCCAGCACCGTTTCCATTTATCGATGGTATTGAATTAAGTTTCCACCAGAGCCCTGGCTGTGATGAGACTGGGATGTTTTGATTTTAGTCTTTTTCGCTCCGCAGGGAATATGTCGTCGACCATTGAAAGGTCTGTGTTGTTAGGAATCTTCCGGTACTCACTCAGTGGCGTGCTCTTCCATCTGACATCAGAAGATGGAATGTGGCTCAAGATAGGTAGACTGTATGTGGAAGTAGATCGTATTGACCCACTAACAATGCGCATGGCCTCATTAAGTTGTTCAGAATGTTCAAATGTGTGTGAATTCCTAAGGGACCAAACTAATGAGGTCATAGGTCCGTAGACTTCACACTACTTACAGCAACTTATGCTAAGAACAACACACAAACCATGCCCGAGGAAGGACTCGAACCTCCGGCGGGAGGGGCCGCGCAATCCGTGACACGGCGCCTCAAACAGCACGGCCACTCCCGTGGCCGTTAAGTTGTACGCTTAACTTCTTTTTTTTTTTTTTACGTGTGGAGTATAAAGCTAGAAGGAGCACAGTACTCTGCTGCTGAGTATATCAGTCCGAGTACTGATACCCGAAGAGTGTCTGCTGACGATCCCCAACGAGTGGTTCAAATGGCTCTGAGCACTATGGGACTCAACGTCTATCAGTCCCCTAGAACTTAGAACTACTTAAACCTAACTGCCCGAGGCAGGATTCGAACCTGCGACCGTAGCGGTCTCGCGGTTCCAGACTGTAGCGCCTAGAACCGCACGAGTGCCACGGAGTTCATGGAGAATGTGATTCTTGAGTTTCTCCCGGCGTATTTGATAATCAAAGTATCCACGGGTGTACTGCCGGTCTACAGTGTCCAACGGGCACAGTATTTCGGCGATCATACATGTCGCCATCATCAGGTGAACTGACGGACTGAGCTCCTGTGAACGTGTCGGCACGGAGATCCGTACGCTATGGCTGCTCAGGGGGAACTGGGCAGCCATAGCGTACGGATCTCCGTGCCGACACGTTCACAGGAGCTCAGTCCGTCAGTTCACCTGATGATGGTGACATGTATGATCGCCGAAATACTGTGCCCGTTGGGCACTGTAGACCGGCAGTACACCCGTGGATATTTTGATTATTCATGGAGAATGTTTTTTCTGCTTTTGAGCTTAGCAGACGATCGCGCCAAGTGCTCCTTAAAACGAAGCGTCCTATCTAACGTGATCTCAAGGTATTCTGGATGCATGTTATGATGAATTTTGTCTCCCTCGAAACAGACATCGAGGTCTGTGTGTGCCAATCTATTACATAGATCGGAACATGGAACTTCTGTTTGGTTTGACTTTGGTTGCGACCTCCATCTACGAAAATATTGGATTAAGATGCCTTGCTCAGAAGTTAGGATTTCTTCAGTTGTTTCAAAAGTTTTGTGTTGGATAGCAATTGTCCAGTCGTCCGCATAGCCGCACTTTCTCGTCTATGTTGGAGAAATACCAGAAAATTAAACAATAGAGAAGCAAGAACGGATCCCTACGGTAAGGGATTATTCAATACTTTTGGACAGTTAGTGTCTTTTGCTGTATTTATTGTAAACGTCCATCCAGCTAATATGTTATCAATTAGTTTCGTCGTACGTACGTATAGGACGAGTTGTAATAACTTATAAAGCGGTTCATGCCTGAAAACCGTGTCATATGAAGCACTTAGACTAACGAAAGCAACTAATATCATTCGCTACATTTGGTATCCTCCTTCAATAAACGTTGTCAGAGATAAGGCTTAATCAGTGCGGCTCCGTCCTGGTCGGAATTCAGCTGCTCAAAAGGAATGTTCTGAAAGATCACTAGACTAATTCCATTGTATACAATTCTTTCGAAGAACTTATAAACAGTGCTCAATAGTGCGATTGGGTGATACTTCTTAGGTTGATCTGATGCCTTGCCAGGCTTTAGTATTCCTATGATTTTAGACTGCGTCACTTTTTGTGGGATTGAGCGAGATACCATAATGTCAGAGAAGAGATCCGCCAGCCATATTTCTTTGTAGTTCCCACTATTCAGAAGAAATTCTAGGTAGATTCCATCGTTTCCCGTTCTGTTTCCATCTTTTTCGAGTTTTAAGAACAGCGGAAATCTCAGAAATAGAGGAAGTTCTAGGAAAGTCAGATTGTTCATTAGTGTTCTTTTTGTGCAATGTGAGTTTGCGTCTAATATATCTTGTATGAGTTTTACCCCTTGGTGCTCTTGATGTGGACAGTAAATGTGACGCAATCTTATTAGCTGACATATGAGTGTTGTTCCTCACTTTAATTTTGCTTTCATCCAACTACTTTAGTGAAGACCCTGTTTCTCTACTTGATGTTTGAAAACTGAGTAACTCAACAACTTCTACACATTTAGTACATCTGGCTATATCGAGGTTATGAAGTTGGTTATCCACTATTTCTGTGTCCCTGCTTTTTAGAAATTCGTCATATTGTTTCTCAGTAGCTTCAATCCAACCTGGAATACATTGCTTCCGGTAGCCCCTAGAGACTGCCTTCTTTGCTGCACTTATCATAGCTCCATAGTTTTTTTTGTTTTTTGGGAAGAATCCAACCAAGACATTCATTAGGATTTTTAGAAAATACAGTCCATTTGCTATTCTGAAATTCCATGTAGGTCGTGAGTGGACTGAAATGGGTCGGATATTTGCCCCTAAATCAATCAAGAACGGGCGGTGTTGCGCATGTGGGACGTCTCGTAATACGAACTACAAACTTTGGAGATATGATTTATTTTCATGAATTACTACAAATCATAGATCGGCATTACGCTCCTGTCTCCAATCTGATGATACAAATGTTCCCATGCATCAAACACCAAATATAAACTATTGTCTTCCACCCAGTTTACAACGGCTTCACCATTTTGATCACTTTCCTTATAGTTCCACTGAGTATGGTGGCTATTAAAATCACCGAAGTATATGATGGCGTGTTGCGACACCGGGATGAGCTATGGAGGCCAAGAGATAGCTAGAGGTTTGTTAATACTAATTACTGCCACGTCCCCAATTTTTACTGTAACTTTGTGGATGTCGTTGACTTTAGATGCAGAGCAAACATGTGCGTTCTTGACTTGCGATCGTACGTATTTTGCCACTCCGCAAGCACGATGGCACGTTGGTCCTAGTAGGTCACAGCCAGGAATTTTTCCTCTCTGATTTATCTGCTCTTTATTTTCAGTGTGTGTTCCCTAAACGCCAACAACATCGATGTTATATTTTGATAAATACTTCTGTGAGACTTGGCATTTTTATTTTCTTGTGCCTTCAATACTGATTGACAAATCTCTGTAATGGGTCCAAAGTATATAGCTGGAGGGTCGTGAGAAGAACAGTGTGAGTGGATGTCTTGTGACAAATTCAATTTAACCAGGAGGTCTTTGAGATTATCTAGCTGCCGCTGCTTCTTGGCTGTAGATATTTGCCTTGAAGTGACTGTTCTTTAGCACACGTGTGGCACACAGAACGCCACCGGAGGCGAACAGTCGTTGTCCCCCAAAACACAACACATTACCATGCCTCCTACGGTGCATGACGCCCGTTGCCATCAAAACAGCTTCTACTCGTCTCGGAATGGATAACTACAGGCTCTGCATGGGTTTCCAGGGAATCCTATGGCATTATTCCTGCAAAATAGTGGCAGATAATGATGATCGAGGTGGATGATGATGATGATGTTTGGTTTGTGGGGCGCTCAACTGCGTGGTTATCAGCGCCCGTACAATTATCCAATCTTTGCTCAGTCCAATTTCGCCACTTTCCTGGATGATGATGAAATGATGAGGACAACACAAACACCCAGTCATCTCGAGGCAGGTGAAAATCCCTGACCCCGCCGGGAATCGAACCCGGGACCCCGTGCTCGGGAAGCGAGAACGCTACCGCGAGACCACGAGCGGCGGACTATGGATGGAGGTGGATAGCGAGCACCCACACTTCCCTCCAAAGCAGACCACAAACGCCCAATAATATTCAGATCTGTTGACTGCTGTAGCACAGGAGATGCGACACTTCATTCTCATGCTTACAGAAGCACTCCTCAACGACGCCAGCTGTGTAAACAGGGTTCCTGTCGTCTTGGAACACAGCATCGCCATTGGAGAACAGACATTGTACAATGGAATGGGTCTGATCAGCCAAAACTTCACATAGTCCTTGGTAGTAACGCGGTCTTGCAGAGTAATCATGGAGACCATGAATACCGCGGTATAGCTGCCCAAATTATAACCGAATCTTCGCAATGTTGCACTCTTGGACATAAACTCTGCCAGAAGTGGTAAACAGTGTGAAACAAGACTCATCCGACGAAATGGCATTCTTCCATTGGTTCATAGTCCAGGTTTTATAGTTTCGTCGCCACGTTTTCCTGTTACGGGCATTTCAATCAGTGGTGAGTGGCTCGCCCATCGATTTCATGCTTATTGAACTCCTTTCGTGTTGTCTTGGTGCTGACAGGGTTCGCGAGCACAACATTCAGTTCTGCAATCATTTTTGCGCTGTCGTTCCCCAAATCTTCGTCACAGTCCTCTTCATTGATCGTCTGTCAAGCTCACTCAGCACACTCTTTCGTCCGATTTGTGACTCTGAGCATAATGTTTTCCCGCTTTCCCTGTATGCGGTATAAATCTTCTCTTGAAACACCAAACACTTCTGCTGCCTTGGTTATAAAACAAAAGGTAAAGCCGCCAAATTTCGTACCCCAGTCTCTTTTTGGACTCTGAGTACCATATCTTTAAATCAATTATTGCCAAAAATTTTATATAAGACCACCAACTAAGACTACACATGGTATTTAGCTCAAAATATATCAGAAACGATTTGTTATCTTTACAGAAAAAAAGCTTCAAAATCAATGTACTCGTACTTTTACTAAACTTGAGAAAGGTGTCCTACTTTCGTCCCCTACTAATACGACTTGTAAAAGAGGTATTAACAGTTTAAAAACACGGTAATAATAATAAAAACATCTTACAACGCTTATTTACATTAGATACAGGTTACAACATTCGTTTTTGGTGCAATGAATGTTGATTAGCAACTGTACGATTATTTTTTATCCTTCCAAACAAGCGTCTTTTTTTTTTTTTTTTTTTTTTTTTTTTTTTTTTTTTTTTTTTTTTTTGCTCCTGAGCACATTTCGTGTTGCCACAAGGAACATTGAGTGCAATGCACATATTTTTCCCCATGACTGCCTTGCGTTTTAGGCAAATGGGCCACTCCGCATCATCTTCATTATCCTCGCTTCCACTTGAACCTTGTTATGGGACATCACAGTCCTCATCAGAGTCACTGGATATTTCCAGTTTTGTTTTCTTGTTTAACGGTTTCTTTACCTTTCCTGGCAATGTATTCGGAATTACATCTAACCGTTTTCTCACACGACGCATGGTTTTCTCTTGAGATTGTTGCAGTTTCATCTTGTAAGGAGAGCCTGTAATAAGAGAAGCACTGCCTCGTTGCTTAGATGAAGATGAGTGGATAACAGGCACCCGTATGACATCTCTTGGGCTAACTGCTGTTAACTGTGCCATCTGGGTGCTGCTTGAAAGTTGAGCGGCTGGAAAGGCCGGCTGTATAGCTGTGCTTGTTGAGGGTTGATTTTTTGCGTGTAGGTCAGGAGCTGAGCAGGCGTCAGCAATAGCCGAAAAGTCTTCTGGGCCAAACACACTCGGGTTGTAAGGCAGAATCCTAGTTTTCTTAAAACCATTCGCGGCAGTTTTTACAACCGCTGCCTTTTCATAGGCTTCTTTGAATAGCTGTGCAATCTTCAGGTTACCAACAACCCTGCCAGGGTGGCTAGACAGCCAATTTTCTGTTGCCCGCGCATAAAATGTTTTAAAAGGAAACATGAATGACACATCGAGAGGCTGCAGTTTTGAAGTGCAGTGAGGAGACAAGCAGACTACGGCAACACCATTATCACGAGCAGTGTTAGTAACATTCACATTGCGAGAATGTGAGAAGTGTCCGTTCAATATTAATACAATAGGATCTTCCTTTGATGGCTTTACAACTGAAATGAAATGTCGAAATCATTTTTCAAAAAGATCACTTCTGATCCACTCAGACTCATTCGCTGCTCCTACTGACCCAGGTGGAGCTCCATCTATGAGTTCGTTCTTCATCGGCTTTCTGGAAGAAATCATAACAGGGGGCACAAATGAACCTGGTGACGACATGCACAAAACAACCGTCAGTAGTGCACCTCTCTCTGCAGACGCCAGTTTGTGCACAGACTTCTTCCCTTTCATAGCAACAATCTTTCCAACTTGCATTGTACCACTGTGATGCCGCTTTCACATACGTTGAACCCTTTAAGTGGATTAAATTGTATTTTCTCCAACTCGGGCTTAAAAATAGAGAAAAGGATCTTAACACTTTCCTCATTGAAACCTTGTGCCCTTGCTAGCGACAAGGATTGCGGCGTTCTTGTAGAAAGAGTCGGATGTCTCAGAAGAAACAGACGTAACCACTTTTTTACACAACTGAAAATGGTTGAGCAACAGTATTTCGTAAAACAAGCTGAAACGCCATTCGTCTAAGATCATTCAGAGTAAGGAGGTAGAAACTTTTCTCCTTGTCCTTACAATAAGACACTAACTCACGTCAAAAAACTGGCTTTCTGCCAATAGCTTTTTCAATTAACTTTTCAGCACTTTTACCTTCTCCTTTCTTTATATAATCCTTGAGAGTTGCACTGGACACACTAAATGTCTTGCAGCTTTGTATCCCATTTCCTAGTTTCCCACCGCAGTTACTGCCGATTTCATCGTCCCTCTATCCCACTTCTTCCTAGGCGGCATATGAAACAAAACGAAAAAAATATGTTCTAAATTTCATCCCCAGGAACAGATGGGGGACGAGAACAGGAACATCCTACTTGCCAATATGGCGACTTCCTACATTACATGAAGTAAACCAAACACGGTAAAACGCTCAGATCATTCACTTTATAATAAATGGTTCAAATGGCTCTGAGCACTATGGGACTTAACATCTATGGTCATCAGTCCCCTAGAACTTAGAACTACTTAAATCTAACTAACCTAAGGACATCACACAACACCCAGTCATCACGAGGCAGAGAATATCCCTGACCCCGCCGGGAATCGAACCCGGGAACCCGGGCGTGGGAAGCGAGAAAGCTAGCGCACGACCACGAGCTGTGGACATTCACTTTATAGCTTACCGTAAACAGAAATGCAAATACAACTAAATAAATACATTATAATAATTCTAAAAAAGCATTTACGAATAGTATTATGACAACTCACCTTTTGACAAATTAGAATACGTTTTCTCAAACGGCCACGCAGAGGACTGGACGCATGAAACTTTCACAACTAACTGGTGGCCATGAGCACAACTAACGAGAAATTTCACCGATGCGCCTACCCTCAGAACAGAGAACCTTAGGGGGACGAAATTAGGCACGGAGACGAAATTTGGCGCCTTTGCCTTACGAGCACCACGAATTTGTCCATATTCAGTTTCACTTATCTGAGACCTAACGCACTCACATCTATACTCACTGATCTGTCCAAGGCTTATACTTGCAACGTACTGAGGGCATCATATAGGTGCCGTTCGTGTTCAAATACAACAACACAATCTGCAGGCTTATCTAGCACTTTTCGCGGTGTGTCCTTATTTATATCCAGTTCCTGCAGGTGCTACTACTTAGGAAACCTGCTATGGTCTAAGTGAAAGTAATTAGTTTCTTGTACAACTTCAGCTCGATAGCTGATTCTCGCCAGTATTAACAAGAAAGCACCATAACTAAATTTATGTACTTTCATAACTTCACCGTCAGTTTCGTTCGAAGGGTCACCATTAGGTTTTCCAATTCGGTCTTACAGAGAGTACTCTACTGCATTGGCTCCTTACTTAGCTTGCATTTATCGCAAATCTCTTGCCCAACGTAAAGTCCCGAGCGACTGGAAGAAAGCGCAGGTGACGCCTGTATGTAAGAAGGGTAGAAGGACGGGTCCTCAAAATTACAGACCAATATCCTTAACATCGGTTTGTTGCAGGATTCTCGAACATATTCTCAGTTCGAATATAATGAATTTCCTTGAGACAGAGAAGTTGCTGTCCATGCATCAGCACAGCTTTAGAAAGCATCGCTCCCGCGAAACGCAACTCGCCCTTTTTTCACATGATCTCTTGCGAACCATAGATGAAGGGTATCAGACGGATGCCATATTCCTTCACTTCCGGAAAGCGTTTGACTCGGTGCCCCACTGCAGACTCCTAACTAAGGTACGAGCATATGGGATTGGTTCCCAAGTATGTGAGTGGCTCGAAGACTTCCTAAGTAATAGAACCCAGTACGTTGTCCTCGATGGTGAGTCTTCATCGGAGGTGAGGGTATCATCTGGAGTGCCCCAGGGAAGTGTGGTAGGTCCACTGTTGTTTTCTGTCTACATAAATGATCTTTTGGATAGGGTGGATAGCAATGTGCGGCTGTTTGCTGATGATGCTGTGGTTTACGGGAAGGTGCTGTCGTTGAGTGACTGTAGGAGGATACAAGGTGACTTGGGCAGGATTTGTGATTGGTGTGAAGAATGGCAGCTAACTCTAAATATAGATAAATGTAAATTAATGCAGATGAATAGGAAAAAGAATCCTGTAATGTTTGAATACTCCATTAGTAGTGTAGCGCTTGACACAGTCACGTCGATTAAATATTTGGGCGTAACATTTCAGGGCGATATGAAGTGCGACAAGCATGTAATGGCAGCTGTAGGGAAGGCGGATAGCCGTCTTCGGTTCATTGGTAGAATTTTGGGAAGATGTGGTTCATCTGTAAAGGAGACCGCTTATAAAACACTAATACGACCTATTCTTGAGTACTGATCGAGCGTTTGGGATCCCTATACGGTCTGATTGAGGGAGGACACAGAAGCTATTCAGAGGCGGGCTGCTAGATTTGTTACTGGTAGAGCAGGCCGTTGTGGCCGTGCGGTTCTAGGCGCTTCAGTCTGGAAACGCGTGACCGCTACGGTCGCAGGCTCGGATCCTGCCTCGGGCATGGATGTGTGTGATGTCCTTAAGTTAGTTAGGTTTAAGTAGTTCTAAGTTCTAGGGGACTGATGACCACAAATGTTAAGCCCCATAGTGCTCAGAGCCATTTGAACCATTTTTTTTACTGGTAGGTTTGATCATCACGTGAATGTTTCGCAAATGCTTCAGGAACTCGGGTGGGAGTCTCTAGAGGAAATGAGGCGTTCTTTTCGTGAATCGCTCCTGAGGAAATTCAGAAAACCAGCATTTGAGACTGACTGCAGTACAATTTTACTGCCGCCAACTTACATTTCGCGGAAAGACCACAAAGATAAGATAAGGGAGATTAGGGCTCGTGCAGAGGCATATAGGCAGTCATTTTTCCCTCGTTGTTTGGGAGTGGAAGAGGGAGAGAAGATGCTAGTTGTGGTACCAGGTACCCTCCGCCACGCACCGTATGGTGGATTGCGGAGTATGTATGTAGATGTAGATGTAGGTGTAGGTTACACTGTCAACAGGGTTCATAACAAATCCCCTCAGAGTTGTGCCATTATCGCGATATAAGCATTCTAGCTATCTTAATTGGCCAACCGCCCTGCCGCAGTGGTAACAGCGGTTCCCGTCAGATCACCGAAGTTAAGCGCTGTCGAGCTGCGCTAGCACTTGGATAGGTGACCATCCAGTCTGCCGAGCCCTGTTGACGAGCGGGATGCACTCAGCCCTTGTGAGGCAAACTGAGGAGCTACTTGATTGAGGAGTAGCGGCTCCGGTATCGTAAACTAACTTACGGCCGGGAGAGCGGTGTGCTGACCACATGCGTGCCATATCCGCATCCGGTGACGCCTGTGGGCTGAGGATGACACGGCGGCCGGTCGATACCATTCGGCCTTCATGACCTGTTCGGGTGGACTTTAGCTTTAGTTATCTTACTTAATTTACCTTTAACGTTACGTAAGATAACTAAAAATATTAAGTCGTGATATTGGCGCAACTCTACGGGTAGTGCAATCCGATGATGTTCTTTCGAACGAAACCGGACGAGACATGACAAACGGGTATCAATACGGCTCAGGTGGTTTCTTATTAATCGTAACTAGTTTCCTCACAGCCCCCGGAAATACTAGTCATTATGATACAGTCAGTGAGCCCAGCAGGACTACTCTATTCATCGGCACAGCGTTTTCGGTTAGCTCGTATCCACCCGACATCCACCTCCTACCTCAGTCAACTTCCAATCATTGTTGTTGTTTGCACGTAATGTGCAGGTTTGGAAGCTATTTTTAGCACGTTCAACATGTACTATCATGCTCAAAAATGTCCGAACGACCTGAATTGTGTTCCGCCTGATTTTGACCCAGCCCACTTAACTTCTTTTTAGGTACTCTTCATTGTTTCCTGTATGGTTGTGTGACTTTATACAAAGATTACATCAAGAGCCCCTGCTAGAGAATACTGCTCTGTATATCTGCCATTCCAGATATAAATTAGTGCCACGATGTTATAAATATCAGGAAACTCGACATTAGAGATGAGAACGTCCTTAACGCTTGTAAACTCAAATTTATTACAATAAGTGATATTTCGAAACTGTTAATACTCGACTTCCCCACGGGAGCTCCACACAGCAGACGCTCATAGTTGTGCTCTAGCAGTGTCTGTAGGTCATGTGGTACTTATTACTTACAGTTCATGCGCCTTCTCCTGGACGACAGCTCATAGCACAAACTGTATCGGCAGTTCTGTTGATAATCTACCGACATACAACGTTTGGTACTGATTAAGTGTTGACAGCTGGAGGTTGGGTGTCAGCAGGAAGTCCAAACTTTGCTATATGTCATTTCTATATTTTCGTCAAGGTGAAAGAACATGCTGGGGAAATAGCTTTTCCAACGATGACTACATTCATACAGCTTCTCCAATGGCTCTGTGACCAAAGAGCGGATTTCTATCGTCGAGGAACTGGGAGGATAACACGACTGTTGGTTACAGAGACTTATTGAATATGTTGAAAATTGGTGTCATGTATTTGTGTCACTTTGGCGGATAGTACAGCATTTAATAAAAGTTACCTGGCCTCCCATAATAACGAGTAGCTTACGTTATGAAGTCCCCTCATATGTGCAGTTCGGAACTCCCCTACCACCCAAGTTATTTGGCGCAAAGTGCCATTATTTATCTAAGCGGCTCATGAGTAGCCAGTTGTGCACGTATTTGAACTTTAAATGACATGCCAGACACTTTTATTCTGTATATGGATCCAAACCCGACACCTACAACTAATGTTAAAGCTCTCGACTTGAAATTACACAAGGAAAATTTTTGTACTGGACAAGACTAGAGTAGAAGTTGTCTTACATGCTAATGAGAGTGCTAACATTTCTGAAATGTCACTTCGAATAAATGATAGTTTACGAGCGTCCCTGTTAAGTTAGTACAAAATATTTTAAATATGGTTTCATTCGCAAGTAACAAAGTGTGCGCATGCTTAACTTTTAATTTGCGTGACGTAAAAGTTTGTATTAGAAGGTGTTTTCGAACCCAGCACCTGATGGGATTGCTAATTAAGCACAATCAAATGATAGTTATCGAATTTTTTTCAACACTAGAGAGATGTCTGAGTTTGAAATGATGAGACGAATTTTTTTGTCTTACCAGGAATCGAACCTGGCATTTACCACCGTTATTTTCTAGCCACAAATATACATTTAATATAGGTTTATTTCACAAGGAGCTATGTGGGCATGCTTGAATTAGGAATAAAATACCGAAAATTTCTGTGCTGGATGGAAGCCGAACCCCGCAAATGTCATCGTTATTCATGTCCGCCCCCGGTAGCTGAGTGGTTAGCACAACGGACTGTCAATCCTAAAGGCCCGAGTTCGATTCCCGGCTGGGTCGGAGACTTTCTCCGCTCAGGGACTGGGTGTAGCGTTGTCCTAATCATCGTCATTTCATCCCCCTCGACGCGCAAGTCGCCCAAGTGGCCTCAAATTGAAAGGCTTTACCCAGGCGAGCGGTCTACCCGACGGGAGGCCCTCGTCACACGGCATTAATTAATTAAGATCGTTATTGATTGCAAAAGAAGGACGTTAACTTTTGAATTCTTTTCATCAGTAGCTTGGAGTGACATGCTTGGACCCGAAACCATGTGATGAAATTTTTAGTGTCTAGGTGGAAGTCGAAACTGGCTCCTTTGCTATTGCTGACTCGCACGAAGAGACACCATCATTATCATCATCATCATCATCATCATTTAATATTAATTCGGTTGGTGTTAGCAGTGATGAAGATGGTTGTTGATGCCTGGTAAAAATTGTCCCCTGAAGTGGGAATCGACCTCAGACGTAATAAATGCCAAGCCAGCACCACCACGAAGAGACACTAACAATCAAAATTATTTTTCACCAATAATTGTGTACATTTAGAGCACGAAATGAAATGATTAAAATGTTTCTGCCAAACCATGATTCGAACCCAGAGACGTGCCCCTCATTGAGCCCTTGAGGAGTCAGGAATATTGGAGAATCAACGAAACGATGTACCGCCACGAAGTGACCAAATCTTGCGAAAGAAGAGATCCGAGTTTGAATCCCAGTCAACCACTAATATTTTCAACATCTAAAGTTTAAATAAAATACATGCTCTGTGACCATGACGAAATTTAGCTAATAAAATAAAATAAAATTTACTTTTATGAGGAAGCCTACTGGTGACAGGCATTCTACTAGGCGCGACTTGTCACTCTGCCACGGCTCGCCTTAAGCCAACTTTCCATCAGGCTGTGTATGTATTACATATAATGTGGATTTGGAAGCACGACGGTGCAACTCCATGTTTTTCGGTTGGTGTTAGCGGAGATGAAGATGGTTGTTGATGCCTGGTAAAAATTGTCCCCTGAAGTGGGAATCGACCTCAGACGTAATACATGCCAAGCCAGCACCACTCCGACAGGCTAACCAACGCCACATTTGACTGAGTCACATTTTTGTCGTAATGAAGGATGCGCTAGACTGAATGAGAATTATGACTTCCTAGTGGTGGGTGCATTTTCAATACATTCGTTTCTTTATTAGATTCAAATCTAGTATGTTGGATTTTTATCTCTTCTCTTCTCGAACCGCAAGTCGCCAGATCTAAAACAGGTGGAATTCGTAACTCATTCATATTAAATCATCTCGCAACGTCGATGTAGCATATCCTATATAAAGCTGGAAGAAAATAAGAAACTAATATACTCCACCCCTGTGATAAAGTAAGATCTTGTGTTTGGACAGCCGATAGTGGCCTTGCAACGTCACTAGGCAATATAATCTCTGACAGCGAATACTACCTCGTACATTTAAAGCTCTCAATTAGTGGAATGGGAGGTAAGATAAATCACTAAAATATGTGAGCAGTAGTCATCGTGTCACACTTTCCGACATTTTCGTTTGCTTCTATGGACAGCTTTGGATCCAGGAGAGCACATGTTCTGCCATTTAAGAAGTTTATTTATTTTTATTTATTTTATTTTGGGTATGGCAATACAGCGTCAATATTTTATATAAGTACAACAATATGTAAACGAAATGTATAAAACAAAAAAACGTGTAAATAGTACATGTGTAAAAAAACAAGCAATAGCACAAAAGGATAAAGTACAAACACTCAAGACAAAATAACTACACGTTAAAAGCTTGGCAAGCCTCACTAGAAACTCATTCATATATTTAAAGCTCAATATCTAGATTGCAAATGGCTCTGAGCACTATGGGACTTAACATCTATGGTCATCAGTCCCCTAGAACTTAGAACTACTTAAACCTAACTAACCTAAGGACACCACACAAACACCCAGTCATCACGAGGCAGAGAAAATCCCTGACCCCGCCGGGAATCGAACCCGGGAACTCTAGATTGCACAGCTAATCCAAAGCAGAGGGTTTCACATATATAACCTCAGAGACAGGTCCGGCGTATCTTCTTAAGGGGCATTCCTCAATAATATGGCGGACGTTCTGTTCTGGTGCTCCGCAGTCACAGGCTGGTGAGTCGCATAGACCCCACTTGTACTTATATGCATTGCATCTTGCATGGCCCGTTCTGATACGGTTTAATTTAGTCCAGGTACATCTCTTCATGTCAAAGCCCGGTAATTCCAAAGCAGGATCTTGGATACCTTGTTTATTAATTCCAGAGTCATTCCAAAAGTGCCGCCATTGCTCCTTGATGTCAGGTTGATGTTCTTGTGTATTAACCCATATAGGCTTCCGTGACTTCAAGCGGGTCGATGGTATTTCGTTCAAAACATCATGGATTAGTAGATTCTGTGGGTGATCTGAGTCATGAATTTTTGACCACTCTCTTGCTGCTGCGTCTTGCCTTCTCAATTGTGGAGGTGGGATATTGCTTAGAGTATGCAGCCAAGGGACTGGGGTGGATTTAATAATACCCGTTATTATCCTCAAACACTCATTCAACTGGGCGTCGATTTTCTTAGTATGAGTGCTCAAATGCCAGACAGCAGAGCAATGTTCGGCAACAGGATATACAAGGGCTATTGCGGCAGTACGTAAGGTGGATGCTTGAGCTCCCCAAGTCGAGCCAGCCAATTTTCTCAGGATGTTGTTGCGACTCTTTAGCTTTTGGCTTACGTTTCCTAGACGTTTTTTGTAAGTCAGGGAGCGGTGTAGTGTTATGTCAAGGATCAATGCGGCCGAACATCATGTAGTAAGAGTCGATGTAGTACCAAATCGAACGCTTTCCGAAAATCTAGAAATACCGAAGTAATGTAATTATCTCAGTCCATTGCTTTAAAGATATGAAGTGAGAATCGCGTGAGTTGGATTTCGCAAGTGCTATGTTGTTGGTAGACTAGAAGAAAACTGTGTCGTTTCACGTAAATCTTTATCTTTCAGCTACACATAATCACAAACACTGTATCAGATGCTGGCTAATGGCTAGTTTGGAAGTATACGTCTTTCCATTGCATCCTAGACCTGCTTTATGGGTGGCCGGCCGCGGTGGCCTTGCGGTTCTTGGCGCTGCAGTCCGGAACCGCGGGACTGCTACGGTCGCAGGTTCGAATCCTGCTTCGGGCATGGATGTGTGTGATGTCCTTAGGTTAGTTAGGTTTAAGTAGTTCTAAGTTCTAGGGGACTGATGACCTAAGATGTTAAGTCCCATAGTGCTCAGAACCATTTGAACCATTTTTCTGCTTTATGGGTGACAAATCAAGGGACTACAACCACATCGACATCTACATAGATACTGCGCAAGCCACTGTACGGCGCCTGGCGCAGGGTAGCCTGTACGCCAGTCAAGCATGTGTACATTTTCCAGTGCGTTTATGATGTGAACTGCATTGGGGGATCTCGAACTAACCTGCTGGAACATGCCATAATATCTTAGAATACTGGCGAGTATGTAGTAGCTCTTGTACAATTACAAAATCAGTCCTGTTCCCACATCGAATAGCTCCGCACACCATGATTCCAGGAGTTTGAGGGGTATGGGTCACCAGGTTGTCTGTACACATTATGAAGTCGATATGACACCTGTGAAGCGAAGCGAGACTCTTGCTGAATACTATAGAGAGCCACACAGCTTCGCAATTGAATCAGTCTCTATAGTGCAAGTCTCTCTTGTCTCTAGTATGGTACCAGTGGTAAATGACGCATAGCAACTCCTGAGCTCAACTCGGCTTCCAGTTAACCTCCTCCCCACAGTTCGTGGTGACACTCTCTTAACTTCCGCTCAGATTTCACCTACTGTCATCCGTCTATTCATCGGAGCCAGTCAAAGGATTCTACCATCTTCTCGTAGTGCAGTCCTTCAGGAAGGACTCTTCTTGCTGCACTGTTGTCTCGAGTCCATCTCATCACCACTGGTTCTGCATTCATCACAGTATAGCCTAATGTCTGTCCCATCTGGCGGTATGACGCACCCACGTCTGTCATGGCAATGATTCAGGCTTTCTCAGAGTCCGGAAGAAGACAATAATAGTGGACGTCGTCTGCGCATACTGTATTGAGATCTCCACCTGAAAATTTCCAACATCGTTAGACACATCCAACAGCCAACATGTATTCACAACATTCTTCATATGTAGAAACAGTTCTTTTCTGTATTGAAAATAAATTCATACAATGGCCGCGCGTGGTAGCCGCGCGGTCTGAGGCGCCTTGTCACGGCCCGTGCGGCTCCCCCCGTCGGAGGTTCGAGTCCTCCCTCGCGCATGGCTGTGTATGTTGTCCTTAGCGTAAGTTAGTTTAATTTAGATTAAGTCGTGTGTAGGCTTAGGGACCGATGACCTTAGCAGTTTGGTCCCATAAAACTTTACCACAAATTTCCAATTTTTTTTTTTTTTTTTTTCGCACAAGGATGAAATCTGAAACAACATATAGCGTAAGCATGGACATATTGGAGTAATCAGACTGATAGACTGAAATGAAGGAGTTCGTCGTATAGCAATTTCCATTTCGGTCAGTATATAATTAATATTCTCGGGGAAAAAGAGGAGAACATAAGAAATTAACTTGAAATATTTTGTAATTGTTTCTTTTTTTCCCTTTTTGATGAGTCGTCTGTCTTGTGATTAATTTGATGCCACCCTCCACAAATTCCTCTCCTGCGCTAAGCTCTTCATGTCAGGGTAGCATTTGCACCCTGCATACTAAATTATGTATTCAAATCTGTGCATTCCCCCAGAGTTTTTACGCTCTACAGCTCCGTCTAGCAGCATGGAAGTTATCCCTCATGTCTTAACACACGTTCTATCAGCCTATCACTTCTTCTTGTCAGTATTCCCCACATATTCTTTTCTTCCTGATTCCTTGTCTTTTCAGTCCACCTAATTTTCACCGTTCTTATGTAGCACTACATCTCGAACGCTTCGATTCGCTTCTGTTGTGGTAGTATGAATCCGAAATACTCGAGCAGTCTTCATTATGTGTCGTACAAGTCTTTTGCCCGCTGTCTCCTCTGTACGAGAGCCACACTTCCTTATAATTCTCCCAATTCCTTACAAGCCCGTTCCATTTCCTTTCGCTTTGCAGTGTTACGCCTATACAGTGTGATCCATTGATCGTGACCGGGCCATATATCTCACGAAATAATCATTAAACGAAAAAACTACAAAGAATGAAACTTGTCTAGTTTGAAGGGGGAAACCAGATGGCGCTATGGTTGGCTCGCTAGATGGCGCTGCCATAGGTCAAACGGATATCAACTGCGTTTTTTTTTCTTTAATAGCGGACCCCATGTTTTATTACATATTCGTGTAGTACGTAAAGAAATATGAATATTTTAGTTGGACCACTGTTTTCGCTTTGTGATAGATGGCACTGTAATAGTCACAAACATATGGCTCACATTTTAGACGAACAGTTGGGTTTTTTTAATTAAAATACAGAACGTAGGTACGTTTGAAAATTTTATTTCGGTTGTTCCAATGTGATACATGTACCTTTGTGAACTTATCATTTCTGAGAACGCATGCTGTTATAGCATGATTACCTGTAAATACCACATTAATGCAATAAATGCTCAAAATGAGGTCCGTCAACCTCAATGTATTTGGCAATACGTGAACGACATTCCTCTACAGCGAGTGGTTCGCCTTCCGTAATGTTCGCACATGCATTGACAATGCGCTGACGCATGTTGTCAGGCGTTGTCGGTGGATCACGATAGCAAATATCCTTCAACTTTCCCCAGAGAAAGAAATCCGGGGAAGTCAGATCCGGTGAACGTGCGGGCCATGGTATGGCGCTTCGACGACCAATCCACCTGTCATGAAATATGCTATTCAATACCGCTTCAACCGCACGCGAGCTATGTGCCGGACATTCATCATGTTGGAAGTACATCACCATTCTGTCATGCAGTGAAACATCTTGTAGTAACATCGGTAGAACATTACGTAGGAAATCAGCACACATTGCATCATTTAGATTGTCATCGATAAAATAGGGGCCAATTATCCTTCCTCCCATAATGCCGCACCATACGTTAACCCGCCAAGGTCACTGATGTTTCGCTTGTCGCAGCCATTGTGGATTTGGCCCAATAGTGCATATTATGCCGGTTTACGTTACTGCTGTTGGTAAATGACGCTTCGTCGCTAAATAGAACGCGTGCAATAGATCTGTCATCGTCCTGAAATTTCTCTTGCTCCCAGTGGCAGAACTGTACACGACGTTCGCCGGCTGAAGTGGCCGTGCGGTTAAAGGCGCTGCAGTCTGGAACCGCAAGACCGCTACGGTCGCAGGTTCGAATCCTGCCTCGGGCATGGATGTTTGTGATGTCCTTAGGTTAGTTAGGTTTAACTAGTTCTAAGTTCTAGGGGACTAATGACCTCAGCAGTTGAGTCCCATAGTGCTCAGAGCCATCTGAACCATTTTTTGTACACGACGTTCAAAGTCGTCGCCACACAATTCCTGGTGCGTGGAAATACGGTACGGGTGCAATCGATGTTGATATAGCATTCTCAACACCGACGTTTTTGAGATTCCCGATTCTCGCGCAGTTTGTCTGCTACTGATGTGTGGATTAGCCACGACAGCAGCTAAAACGCCTACTTGAGCATCATCATTTGTTGCAGGTCGTGGTTGACGTTTCACATGTGGCTGAACACTTTCTGTTTCCTTAAATAACGTAACTATCCGGTGAACGGTCTGGGCACTTGGATGATGTCGTCCAGGATACCGAGCATCATACATAGCACACGCCCGCTGGCCATACTTCAACATGATATCCACCTTTCGTAAACGGTCCATTTTAACACGGGTAATGTATTACGAAGCAAATACCGTACGCACTGGCGGAATGTTACGTGATACCACGTACTTATACGTTTGTGACTATTACAGCGCCATCTACGACGAAGCGAAAAAAGTGGTCCACCTAAAACATTCATATTTCTTTACGCACTACACGAATATGTAATAAAAAATGGGGGTTCCTATTTTAAAAAAACGCACTTGATGTCGGTTTGACCTATGGCAGCGCCATCTAGCGGGCCAACCATAGCGCCATCTGGTTTCCCCTTTCAAGCTAGACGAGTTTCGTTCTTTGTAGTTTTTTCGTTTAATGCTTATTTCGTGAGATATTTGGCCCGGTCACTGTCAATGGACCACACTGTATACTTTGTCGGCATGACTGTGTCAGTGCACACGGCTTTTGGAGTAGCTTTCCACGTGGCAGTAGACACAGTCCAGCCCGAGTTGCCTCGCGCGCTCACACACCGCAGGCACGTCTCGGCGCCTCACGGACGCGAGAGTCGCCGCGTCGGCGGCGAGTGTGGTCTCTGCCGCCCGTGGGCCCGCGGCGAGACGCGGCCGACATGCTAATTGTGGGGGCTGGGGCCGGGGGCCGGCCCACACGGGGGCCGCGCACTCAATCAGAACACATTCCGCGCGCCGCCATCTGCATACACAAAACAAACGCCAGCCCGCGGGGACTGGACTGGCCGCATTTGCATGGCGACGCCGGCGGCTCGCGGCCCGTTAGCATTCTGCCGTCGGGGGAGGACTCGGGGGCGCGGGACGCCCGAATTCTCACACGATTTATCGGGCCCGTCCGCGTGTGTGGGCCCGCTCCTCGCGCACGAAATACGGCCGGCCCTCCACCTGCCGAACGCGAACGCGCTCATTTGTTCCGGACCCGCTGGTCCGCCGGCCGCACGTCAGCCAGTTTTGCGCTTATTAAGGGTTCTTTACGGCCGTGCCCCCGCGCCGGCACATCGTCGCACAAATTGGGACTTCCGAACGCCTTTCTTCCCGCTAATATAGGGGCGCCTATGTGACAGAGTGACACGATTCCTTAACTAGCCTACCGTCGCTTTAGTTCGGATGTCCACACAGTAGAGGTTCTCCGACTGCAGGAGCTCTAGCGTCGAAATATGCAGTGACATCGATCGCCTAACGCACCCTACTTTATTTTGTATTGGACTTGAACGTCTCTAGAGACTGTGGTCCTGTTGGGGGACAGGAGGGGCGGGGGCAGTCCACACGGGACTGCTGATAATTCCTCTGCTTTTCATAGTTAAAAATTATGTGGATTAATTCTGATGTTTCGGTATTAAACCTTGTTCTTTACATTACATGTTATAGTAACTGCGTAGCGCTAACATTGGTTTTTATTTTTGTGTGCAGCCTTGAAATGATCATGGCAGAAGAAAACAGAAAATTTACAATGAAAGAGAATCGCGCTGTGGTTAAGCATCTTTTCTTGAAAGAGAACACAGCCAAACAAAATTGGTGCTAACCGAGAAACAGGGTATTTACTTGTTTCAGTTTTCTATCAGTCCATCTCCTCTTGCCGGCCAGTGTGGCCAAGCGGTTCTAGGCACTTCAGTCTGGAACCGAGCGACCGCTACGGTCGCAGGTCCGAATCCTGCCTCGGGCATGGATGTGTGTGTTGTCCTTAGGTTAGTTAGGTTTAAATAGTTCTAAGTTCTAGGGGACTGATGACCTCAGATGTAAATTCCCATAGTGCTCAGAGCCATTTGAACAATCTCCTCTTCTCCCCTCTCTCCATCACCTCTTCTCCCCTCTCTAACCACCTCTCCCTCCCCTATCTCTCTGTCCATCTCCTCCTCCTGTCTTCGCCTATGCCCTTCTTCCCTCTCGCTGTCTGTCCATCTCCTCGTCTCTCCTTCTCCTTTCACGTCATTGCAGTCACCGCAACAGGAGCCTGGTGGTTCTTACCCCTACAGAATTTCTTTGCAGATTGTAACTAATATGTGTACCAAATTTGACTAAAATCGTTCCCTTAGCTTTGCTCACATACGCTCATGTCAAATATACACTACTAGCCATTAAAATTGCTACACCAAGAAGAAATGCAGATGATAAACGGGTATTCATTGGACAAATTTATTATACTAGAACTGACATGTGATTACATTTTCATGCAATCTGGCTGCGTAGATCTTGAAAAACCAGTACCCAGAGCAACCACCTCTGGCCGCAATAACGGCCTTGATACGACTAGACATTGAGTCAAACAGAGCTTGGATGGCGTGTACAGGTACAGCTGCCCATGCAGCTTCAACACGATAAAGAGTAGTGACTGGCGTATTGTGACGAGCCAGTTGCTCGGCCACCATTGACCAGACGTTTTCAATTGATGAAAGATCTGGAGAATGTGCTGGCCAGGGCAGCAGTCGAACATTTTTTGTATCCAGGAAGGCCCGTACAGGACCTGCAACATGCGGTCGTGCATTATCCTGCTAAAATGTAGGGTTTCGCATGGATCGAATGAAGGGTAGAGCCACGGGTCACAACACATCTGAAATGTAACGATCACTCTTCAAAGTGCCGTCAATACGAACAAGAGGTGACCGAGACGTGTAATCAATAGCACGCCATACCAATACACCGGGTGATACGCCAGTATGGTACTTTAGTAGTATTTATTTAACACATTTCACCCGCATATGTGCACATATGTCTAGCGATTTTCGTCCTGATGTTTTATTTTCGCTCAGTTCAATGTTTATGACGTCGTATTTCTTCAACTATGTGCTGTACAGTGATATAATTTTGCAGGTCCATCCAGTCGTATACGTGCATCCTGTCTGCAAACTGTGTAGTGAATACAGTTTACAGTAAGAAAGTAATGAATTAAAACGCACTGCATGATGAGGCAGTTTCTCACCCATGACGACGTATATCCTGAACTTTGACTCTTATAATGGTATATATTTTTGTAAGTGCATTCAACGATATATGTGGGTGCTGTCCGCGAAATACGTTGAAATAGATCTAGTAGCAGCGAACCAAGAAATTTAAACGCCTTGGATGATGAGGTGGTTTTCCGCTCATTCAGCGTTTGTGACGTCATATCTCCTGAACCAAGCCTCCTACAATGATATAATTTTTCTGGTACATTCAGTGATATATGTGAATACTGTCTGCAACATGTGTCATGAATGCAGTTTGGAATAAAAAATTAATAAATTAGAACGTCGTGCTTCATGTGGCACTTTTACTGCATGAACAGCGGAAATGTAGTAATCGACAATTTTTTTTTTCCTTTCAGTACTTTGTAGCGGCCGTCAGCGAGAAAACGCTTCGTAAAAGTATAAAATTACTTGCAAATTTTTTCGCAAGTCTCTAAGTGCTCTTACTCTCAAATACTGGATAACTAAAGTATATTTTGCGTAATAGGCTACACTGCGTTTTCAATTCCACTTCCATCCCTCTGATAGGTGGGTGGTTTCTAACCCCACAGTGATTCTTTCCAGGCAGTAAATGATATGTGTACCAACTTTGGTTGAAATCTGCCCAGTGGTTTCGGAGAAGATGTGCAACATACATACATACATTTTTGTAAATTGTATGAATGTCTGGCACATTGGGTGCTAACTGCTCTTACTATTCTACTATCCGACAACTGGGTTGCTGCCTTTAAAAGAGGGCATTTCAGCACTGAAGACAAAGAGCATCCTGAATGGTGAACTCAAGTTGCAGTTCCGAGAACCGTGGATGCTGTTCATTCCGTGATCCTGGATGATCGGAGGATAACTGATAAGAAGATAATAGAAACCCTAAGAATAATCCGATGACGTGTGGGTTATACACTACTGACCATTAAAATTGCTACACCACGAAGATGACGTGCTACAGACGCGACAGAAAGAAGATGCTGTGATATGCAAAAGATTAGCTTTTCAGAGCATTCACACAAGATTGGCGCCGGTGGTGATACCTACAACGTGCTCACATGAGGAGAGTTTCCAACCTATTTCTCATACACAAACAGCAGTTGACCGGCGTTGCCTGGTGAAACGTTGTTGTGATGCCTCGTGTAAGGAGGCGAAATGCGTTCCATCACGTTCCCGACTTTGATAAAGGTCGGATTATAGCCTATCGCGATTGCGACTTATCGTATCGCGACATTGCTGCTCGCGTTGGTCGAGATCCAATGACTGTTAGCAGAATATGGAATCGGTGGGTTCATGAGGGTAATACGGAACGCCGTGCTGGATCCCAACGGACTCGTATCACTAGCAGTCGACATGACAGGCATTTTATCCGCATGGCTGTAACGGATCGTGCAGCCACGTCTCGACCCCTGAGTCAACAGATGGGGACGTTTGCAACACAACAACCATCTACACGAATTGTTCGACGACGTTTGCAGCAGCATGGACTATCAGCTCGGAGACCGTGGCTGCGGTTACCGTTGACGCTGCATCACAGACGGGAGCGCCTGCGATGGTGTACTCAACGACAAACCTGAGTGCACGAATGGCTAAACGTCATTTTTCGGATGAATCCAGGTTCTGTTTACAGCATCATGATGGTCGCATCCGTGTTTGGCGACATCGCGGTGAACGCGCATTGGAAGCGTGTATTCGTCATCGCCCGGCGTGATGGCATGGGGTGCCATTGGTTACACGTCTCGGTTACCTCTTGTTCGTATTGACGGCACTTTGAAGAGTGGACGTTACATTTCAGATGTGTTACGACCCATGGCTCTACCTTTCATTCGATCCCTGCGAAACCCAACATTTCAGCAAGATAATGCACGACCGCATGTTGCAGGTCCTGTACGGGCCTTTCTGGATACAGAAAATGTTCGACTGCTGCCCTGACCAGCACATTTCCCAGATCTCTCACCAATTGAAAACGTCTGGTCAATGGTGGCCGAGCAACTGGCTCGTCACAATACGCCAGTCACTACTCTTGATGAACTGTGGTATCGTGTTGATGCTGCATGGGCAGCTGTACCTCTACACGCCATCCAAGCTATGTTTGACTCAATGCCCAGGCGTATCAAGGCCGTTATTATGGCCAGAGGTGGTTGTTCTGGGTACTGATTTCTCAGGATCTATGCACCCAAATTGCGTGAAAATTTAATCACATGTCAGGTCTAGTATAATATATTTATCCAATGATTACCCGTTTATCATCTGCATTTCTTCTTGGTGTAGCAATTTTAATGGCCAGTAGTGTTTCATTTATGAGATTTTGGATGTGGGAAAGCTCTCAGGTAAATGGGTCCCCAACTGTCTCAATGCAGATCAAAAGAGTGAAAGACTGGTTGCTTCACAGTCCATTTTGATCCAGCTTCGCTGAGATCCTGTGCGATTTTTGGATCGTTTCGTCACCATGGATGAAACATGGATATACACTTATGATTCAGAGATCAGAGAACAATCGAAAGAATGGAGACGCAGTGGTTCGCCAAGTCCAAAGCAGTCCAAAACACAACGATCAGCAGACAAGATGCTCGCATCCGTCTTTTGGGATAAAGGCGGAATCGTACTTATTGACTGCTTACAACATGGTAAAACCATCGGGGAAAAGTACTATGTTGAACTTTTCGACAAATTGATGCAACAATTTATCTCCAAACGTCGAAGAAAGCTAATAAAATGAATCTCGTTTTTCCAAGACACTGCTCCCTCCTCAGCAGGTGGCCGTCACACAGCAAAAATTGGCAGATCTTCGCTTTTAATTCCTCAGACAACCACCCTATTCACTATTGTCTGTTCCGAATCTCAAGAAACGTCTCAAGAGATAACAATTTCTGAACACTGAGTAAGCCAGAAAGGGTCCGGATGAGCGGTTTGCGGCACAGTCGATATGTTTTTTTTAATGGGTTAAAGAAGTTGTATCAAAGACGTCATAAATGTGTTGAGCTAAAGGGGTAATATGTTGAGTAAATAAATTCTTTTTCAAATCCATAACAGCATTTTTTTTTTATAAAGCCAAGGATTTATCAGCACATCCTCCGATATACGCATCTTCAGCCATGCATTGCATTAGCTGCATGTCGTACGATGCTTATCATTCCACTTCATAAAAATATTTTTCCATTCAGTACAGAGTTAAAGTGTGCGATGAGTTACTGCTTTATGAACACATAGCGACTCAGTTATGCTGTTAAACTCAAAGAACTCTTGTGTGGTCAATATTGGCTTGTGGATGCGTATTTTAACACGGTAGTGTAAGAAATTCGATATATGAGCGAGATAAACTTCAGTATCTCTGTATTCGAATATGCACTGGAGCCAAGCTATCCACACCTACGAATACTCTGCTCGTAGAGACAGGGCAACTACACTGAGTATCAGAAGGGAAAAACTTGTGAATGAATTCATTTTGAAGCGAATCTCACAGACAGGACACCCTCTAATCAATGGCATAATGTAATATTGTTCAGACACCGAAAAATGTAACACTTTCGCTGGGAGAAGAAGAAAGCCACTGATTATGAAATCTCTTGGATGGTGGACGTTGTATGAATATAAGATACAGAAATATTATACCTTACCAGATCTCCTAGCCCCATTCATCTACCGAAAAGAAAATGTTTCAGTCTTTGATAATATCGAACAATATATTCTACAGAGCTTGCAAAAAATTATCAAGTCCTACATTCTCTACCAAAGTAAACAACGAACTACTGTACGAAAGGCATCGCAGTTTGAGAAACAGTAAAGTACGACAGATCTTCGAGACGATGCAGTATAGTGATAATAACAGATTCTTTAAGTGTAGTGAAGAGCCTTAAAACACCAAAATGGACCAAAGTGTGTCGCCTATAATTATAAACATAAAGCCGTTACAAATAGCAGGCAGGAATAGCAACAAATTTAATGTGGATTCCATGGCACAGTGGCATCTATTACAATGAACTAGTAGACAGCACAGCGAAGTGAGCAATGAACTTAGGCGAAATCCTAAGTTATGGAATTCTTTACCCAGAAATGTTACACTTAATAAAAAAAAACGACTACTAGACACAATGGAATTCGACCAAGATACCGAAAGGAGTACAATATGGCAAGTTGCAATCTAAACTTGCATTATCCCCTTGGTTTACTCATTAGAATAGCAACACACGATTCATAGCAACAATTACACGTATGCTCTTAAATCATGGCAAATTCTCAGCTCACCTGTTCCAAATAGGACTGAAGGAATTTCGATTATGTGATTTTTGTAGTGAAGAAGGAGACTTGAATCAACTACCACACTCATGTGCCATATACGAGACATAACAAAAATCCCTTATTAGCGCATTGGTTAACGCAAAAATTCCTCTTCCAACATCGACAGCAGTGTTCTTGTAACCTAAAACAGTGCACTAGTATTAAATATGATGTTCAACCACTTAAATATGTGTAACCTGCGTAGAGACACTGTGTACATGATGCGTGGGTTTTTGTATGATCTCACGCTTTATTTCTTATTATTATGGTACAATCGCTTTATGGGTAGTTTATAATGAATGGTGACATGTATTAATGTTTTATTCATAGTTTAATTTTTTGTAGACAGTAAACACATAGATATCCAGAGCGGTCGTAAAAATAGAAACGAAGTTTTCTGAAAGTGTACGAATGCATGGTTTCAGCGACACACAGACTGCCAAAATTTTCTCGTGCTTCCAACCATGTCGCCGGCCGCGGTGGCCGAGTAGTTCTAGGCGCTTAAGTCCTGAACTATGCGACTGCTGCGGTCACAGGTTCGAATCCTGCCTCGGGCATGGATGTGTGTGATGTCCTTAGGTTAGTTAGGTTTAAGCAGTTCTAAGTCTAGGGGACTGATGACCTCAGATGTTAAGTCCCATAGTACTTAGAGCCATGTGAACCATCCAACCATGTCAAGTGGTTAAATGTCCACGAGCTTTCTGCAGAGAGCTCCTCGGCCTTTGTCAAATTGTGGATGTCGCCTGATTGTTGCCGCCGTCCTTATACAGCCACGATGGCGTCTGTGACTCACTCCAGCGCCATATACGAGAGCAGCGATATTTTCTTCTACCACCCGCCGCGCCCACTTCAGCCTTTCGATGGTCGGGTCCCAAGGTGTGCTTACCTGCAAGCCACCGTCTTTGTTGAATGCCTTGCCAGGAATTTTTATCTCTATCGCTTCCTTAATAACGCTGTTTCAGAAAGTATTAGTCCGTTTAATAACAGATGTAGTGTGCAATCTGATATCCGTTTTCCAGAACATATTCTGCTACCGCTGATTTCTGAGGCTACCAGTACCGTAGGCAGAACCACCTCTCGTGTCCTATATGGCGCTTTTCAACGGTTACGCACTGTTTGTCCGACATAAAACTGTTCAACCAACATGGTACTCTGTAAGTCCCTGGCGCTCTGAGACATACATCATCTTCCACAGGTCGCATGAGTTATCGAATTTTTGTTGGAATTATATACACTGACTCGGTTTTATATCCCTTTAGGAGCGAGATAATCTTTCCTGTTACTGAGCAACGGCAAGGCAATAACGGAGGCTTCTTCGTCTTCTCCTCGGGGGCCATCTCCTTACCTGTTGTAGGTGAAATGGCTTACGAAATTTGTCGTTGTTGTAGCCAATTTCCTTGGGCATTTTCCATAAGGGGCTCAGTTCTTTCGGCAGGTTTTCAATGCAAGAAATGCCTTCCGCTCAATATACCATGTCACTCATGACAGAGCGTTCCACGACTGGTGGTAGCTGGGAACGTGCAGATACCGGTCCGGGTGGGCAGGTTTCTGATAAGCATTGTGGTAGACATCCATTTGCATTTCGGTGCACGAGGACGTCAAAGAACAACAAGGAACCACCTGTCTCTACTCCATCGCAACTTGATTGTGTTGTGGATATTGCTGACGTGGTGCAAGTATACTCCCAGACTGCTACGGGTATGAGGCCAGACGGCGAATGTGTCGTCGACGTAACGATAAAAGCGTCTAAGCTTTGTAGGCAGCGTGCCCAAGGCGATGTCGTCGAAGTAAGAAACAGTGTTGCACCTTGGAACACTTTTCAGGCTGTAACAGCGGTTTAATATATTTTCTTATTCCATTTTGAAATAATAGCATGCACTTTATGAGTGCTGCTGTCTTTATCCAAAACTACAAAATTACAAAAATTACTCAGAAAAAGTAAGGTTTTTCCAAAAGTCAAAGACTGTTGCTAAAGACAAAATGGTCATGTAACTGAGACCACATGTTCTATTCAAATTTAATACTGTAGCAATCAGAAAATCTTGTCAATGCCGTATTTAACACTCCATATGTTACATTATTACACAACTACACATCAATAATCAGTAAGTCAAATTAATTTAAGAAGACGTATTATCAAAAACCAGTCACGAGTTAAAAATATTTTGAAACAGAAACTATTGGTAGCTGACATAGTTTCCTATTTTCAAGACAGGAAAAGTAAAACGTGAAAGAAACACAGTTCACTCGCAAAACTCACTTGTTCCTTGTTAGACCTTCCGTTCAAGGTGCAGGATGGTGCACGACCGTGCAAGTGTGCCTTAACAATCCGCAGGTTGCGTAAATAGATTTAAAAAAAAAATGGTTCAAATGGCTCTGAGCACTATGGGACTCAACTGCCGAGGTCATTAGTCCCCTAGAACTTAGAACTAGTTAAACCTAACTAATCTAAGGACATCACAAACATCCATGCCCGAGGCAGGATTCGAACCTGCGACCGTAGCGGTCTTGCGGTTCCAGACTGCAGCGCCTTTAACCGCACGGCCACTTCGGCCGGCAAATTTTAAAAAACTCACCGTAAAACTCTACAACTGAAGAATTAACAATACCTTCCAAATAGCTTTAATATACTGTGCAGCACATATACTTGTACAGCATGTAATATTTACAAACGTCGCACAAAATATAACTTTATGTCTCACAAACATGGTAGAAAATGCTGGAAACTGCTTATGGCGGTTTCTAGTGAGCATTCCTTCGTGTTATCCTAAAATCAGGCACTAGACTGAAACACCGACCATAGAACATCTAGTGTTTCAAGATACACTACGCTCCAGGTGCAACGCTCTCGTCTACCTTCACGTTATGTAGGTAGAGCTGGTACAGTTTTTGTTGTGGGAATTGTGATGAAATATTACTTCACTGGACCATACACTAACGTTTCCGCCACCAAGTTTGCAGTATAAATTGCTTCATCTACAGTGTCGTGAACAAATGATGGAAGACAGCATTGCATGTATGAACGTTGTACCAAGAGATATTACTTTGCACATTGTGACAGACTGCGGATGGATGCGTGATCGCTATCCATCTCTGACATCGTTACACTCAACTCGCCACTATTTTGCAGGGAGAATGGTATAAGATTCACTTGAAAGCCATACAAAACATGTGTTTATCCATCTCCAGGCGAATGGAAGTTGTTTTCAACACCAATGTATTTCGTACACCGTATGGCATGACAATTTCTTGTGTTCATGTATTTTTTTCCGACTCCTGTAGTACGCTGTAGCCCAGCGCTTTCAAGAGGACCAGACCTACACTCTCTACATATAGGTGAAGTGTATTTTCTAGCGGAAAAAACAGAAAGTAACTTAGAATAAATACTGAAAACCACTGGCTGGGCACTCCAGTTCCCTAGTGATCCTGCTTCATTCTCCTATATTTTACTGAGCACTGAATGCTACAGATAAGCGACCTACGAAAGGTAATCTAGCTTTGATCGCAGTAGTGATGTCTCACTAAACGCTATCGGATATTTTGATAAAGGAAACACAAGAAGAAGCGGAAGTTTGTATCAGGCACTATCTCATTAATTACCTCGGTCGATAAAGATAAACGACGAGGTATTTCTTATTAGGACGCTCAGACCTGTGTCTAACGACTTTCAAATTACAAACCCCTTATTTCATTTGTAGTCTGCCTAAAGTTTCATTACTAGATAGCGCAAACATTCAACTCTCCATTTCTACATCCACAATGCACAGTTTAACTCTTCGACTGCAAGAGTTCTTTTCTATGGGTTTTATTAATCTACCCGTTGTCTTGGTGCTAATGTTCATTCCCGTTTTCTACAAACTTCCAAGATCGTTATTTCATTTGAGCACGTCAAACGCTTTCTGCAGTCCCACATAAACATGCAAAATTCTTAAAAAGTTCTTCATTTGGTTAATAAGTATAGGGTCGGAATTGTTTCTCGGCTCTTTTCTTTTAATTTTCTTCAAAGGGACATCGTTCAGTGCCTTCTAAGTTTATGATTTCATTCTTCTATGTATCACCCACTCGCCAAATGAAATCATTATCCATGATTCATAATACTAACCTGTTTTGTAGAGTGTTGGCATATACTCAAGCCTTTCTACTCGACGCCTCTTGAACAGATTGCTCTCCAGTGACGCTCCGTATTTCCTCCAGTAGCTCTTCTCTTAGCTGCATCTGGCCTTCCATCCCACTCCTCACGAGAAAATCGTCACCATGAATAGAACAAAGGTTTTTTACATTTTTTAATGTATCAATACGGATGTGGTTGACAAACGAACATTAAATATAGACGTACTTTAAGACAAAAAAAAGGAGCATCACGAAGGAATTATCCGAATGGGGCGGAAATCGGTATTCGTGATGAACATGTACAGACAAGTAAATGATTAAAATTTCAGAAAAACTGGATGCTTTATTCAGAAGAAGGGGCAACGGCCTTGTCGCAGTGAATACACCGGTTCCCGTGAGATCACCGAAGTTAAGCACTGTCGGGTTCAAATGGCTCTGAGCACTATGGGACTCAACATCTTAGGTCATAAGTCCCTTAGAACTTAGAACTACTTAAACCTAACCAACCTAAGGACATCACACACACCCATGCCCGAGGCAGGATTCGAACCTGCGACCGTAGCAGTCCCGCGGTTCCGGACTGCAGTGCCAGAACCGCTAGACCACCGCGGCCGGCGCACTGTCGGGCGTAGCCGTCACTTGGATGGGTAACCATCCAGCCGCTATGCGCTGTTGCCATTTTTCGGGGTGCACTCAGCCTCGTGATGCCAATTGAGGAGCTACTTGACCGAACAGTAGCGGCTCCGGTCAAAGAAAACCATAATAACGACTGGGAGAGCGGTGTGCTGGCCACACGCCCCTCCTATCCGCATCCTCAACTGAGGATGACACGGCGGTCGGATGGTCCCGATGGGCCACTTGTGGCCTGAAGTCGGAGTGTTCTTTTATTCAGGAGAAGGAGCTTCACAATCTGAGCAAATCAAGAATGAGTTGGTGCACCTCTGCCCCTTATACAAGCAGTTATTCGCTTTCGCGGTGATTGATACAGTAGCTGTATGTCCTCCTGATGCATACCGTGCCAAATTCGGTACAAATGCCGCGTTAGATTGCCAAAACCCCGAGCTGGTTGCAAGGCCCTGCCCATAGTTCCCCCCAGCGATCTCTTTTGAGGTGAGATGTGGTGACCTTGCCGGCCATGGCAGGTTTTGGCAATCTCGGAGACAAGCTGAAGAAACTCTCGTCGTGTGCGGGCGGACATTATCTTGCTAAAAAGTAAACCCAGTGTGGCTTACCATTAAGGGCAACAAAACGACGTGTAGAATATCGTCGAAGTACCGCTGTGCTGTAAGTGTGCCGCAGATGACAACCAAAGCGGTTCTGCTATTAAAAGGTGTGGCCGTACGATGGGCGACAGTCAGGTTGATATCCCACCGCTATCCGTCTCTCCAGACACGTCTTTGCTGGTTATCCAGGCTCATTTCCAAGAGGGACTCTTCGCTGAAGACAATTCCGCTCCAGTCAATGAGATTCCAGTCCGTACGTGTCTGGAAACACCCCGGACACAGCTAGAGATTCTGCTGCTTGCCTTCGTTCTCGTGGAACCCTGTTTGGGCAACAACGTCACCGGATCTCTCCCCAAGTGAGAGCGATTAGAGCAATCCAACCAGATCGATATTTTGACCATCTAACGCACCAGTTGTACAGAATTTGTCATGATATCCCTCAGCTGCCAGCAAATTTGGGCTAAACATAAACGAAGCCAAGACAGAGTACCTCGTTATGACGCGTGGTCATTGTCAGACTGCTGATCATCTACAATCACTGCAGGTTGGGGACCAGTCCTACAAGAGAGTGCAAGAATTCAAATATCTAGGGGCACTTTTCACTGAGAACTCGTCGTATGAAGCAGAAATCAATGCCAGAATACAAGCAGGAAACCGATCTTACCACAGCCTAGCACAACTGCTTCTGTCCAGACATCTCTCCAGACAGTTCAAGATTCGACTGTACAAAACCCTGATCCAACCTGTTGTTCTATATGGCTGTGAGACATGGAGTACCCGGAAACAGGACTTCCACAAGCTCCTTGTTTTTTAGAGAAAACTGCTTCAGAAGATCGTCGGTCCGGTTCTGGATGCAGATACAGGGGAATGAAGGATCAGATGCAACCAAGAGCTCGAGGAACTATCCCAGCAGCCCAACATAGCAGGAACTGTCAAAGCCAAACGAATGCAGTGGGCTGGCCATGTGGCTCTGATGGAGGATCACAGATGGCCTCGGAAGCTCCTGGATTTCACACCTACAGGAAAGAGACCGCCAGGGAGACCCAAGAAGCGTTGGAGGGATGGACTCCATGAAGATTTAAACCAAGTGTCAATAGATGTGAACGGATGGCGGATAGCAGCAATGGACAGAATACAGTGCAGGAAGAAACTTGTAGGTGCGCGCGGTCCACTGGGCCTGATCACGTAGTAGTAGCAGTAGTATCCCTCAGGAGGACATCCAGTAAGTCTATCAGTCAATATGAAGCCGAATAACTGCTTGCATAAGGGCCAGAAGTGTCCCAACGCATTATTGTCTTGCTCAGTTTGTGAAGTTCTTTGTTTTCAATAAATCATTAGATTTTTGTAAAACTGTAAACGTTTGAATTTTTTTGTACATGTACATCGCAGCTGCTGATTTTCGTCGGAGTCGGATAATTTCTTCGTAGTGTGTCGTTTTTCTTCCTTTCTTTTTTTCTTACAGTGTATTAAACATAGACATTAAATGCAAGTATATAGACATGTGTCTTTCAAGAAACGTTATGCAGAAGTAAATGATAGAATTGGCATGAACATATTACACTTCCGAGGGTCATTCCAATAGTACGTCAGCAAAGCTGTTATTTTTCTCCTGTAGTTTCTACGAAAGTTAAAATTAAAAGGAAGGTCAACGTTGGCCGTGATATTGATGTTTTATTGATAGCTAAATCGATTTTCAATCACATAGTGATCATCTTCAGTGTTGGAAGTTAAAATTTCACATAGCGATCAGTGAATAAAAACAAAAAATCACAAATACACCTGAGTATAAACCAACCGTTGGAAAGAACATACCTGTAGTGTACAAATTAAACTCAGACAATGGTATCAAGTTATCAGTAACCAAAACTCAGAAGCGATCACAATAACTGAAGCCACTGTTTACATTCACCTATACAGCAGACCTCGGTGTGACAGGGTCTTGGAACGCCCTCTATGTGGCGTGTGTCACGTGAAGACTTAACAATTCTTTATTTGCCAAGAGATTACCACAAAATACCAACGTGCACTTGCCAATCATTAATTGAATACCTCAATTTTAAAATTGTACATTAAAAAACGCATAGCAAAAAAGACAGGGGGGAAATGCACATCTTGCAAACCTACGCTGGCGTGTTATTTTCAAACAACTTAAAAAACGTGTCAGAATAAAAATCAACGGGTGAAGTTATATGGTGTCAGGTTACAGGACTAGAAAAGAGGAAAAATATACAAATAACATGAGATCAAATATAACAGAATTTGTTATAACACAGTAACCGCCATCTGGCGTAGGGAGTCAGAGATATAAAGCTCTTAATTTACGTAAAATATTACATTGAAACCAAGAAGTCAAATACATAAATGTAATTATACAATGTATGTCACAATATAGCAGGTCAAAATGCCATGAAACTCATTACTTCTCATTAAAAAAATTTTTTAAGGGTGCAGATAAACAATTTTTTATCGTATTTAACGACTTGATGAAACACACATCTCATATATAAAGTAAAAAGTCATCGTAATTATGAAAGCAGAATGTTTTAAAAGCACATTGTGGATGGTGAGATCGCTTAGCCCTTTCGTGAGTGAAAACTACTGTTACAAATTGCAAAGAATAAATTATATGTTGGATAGAGACAAGTGTACGAAATACGCTAGCTTAGTAGAAAGTGATACTCTATGATTATTTTATTTCCAGTATAATTAAAAGACAGGTGTTATTCAGGAGCAGATGTCCGTCGCACCGCGTCGGCATATCATAATTTAGAAATGGATCTCGTACTGGACACAGCTTATGCTTTTATATACACTAATGAGTCAAAACATGACGACTGCCACTACCTGACTGCATGCCGTCTGGTGGTGTGGAGGGCATGTGAAGCTGCAAGGAAAGTATGCAAGTGGAGGAGAACCAAACAGGGAACCATTGTTGCTATGATGTGGGCCGAAAATGGGAAAATCCACTGAAAAGCCACTTTGGCAATGGACTGATCGTTGTGCCACGGCACCAGCGAACGAGAATCTCGAAAACTGTGAAGCTGTTCGTGTGCTACTGTCGTCAGCATGTATGGAAAGTGGTTGAAGGACGACGAAACCACGAGTAGGCGACAAGGTGTTGGACGTCCAAGCCTCGTAACAGAGCGTGGAGATCTAAAACTAGTCACATCTGTAAAGCGAGGTACGCAGTGATGTGTACCAAATCTGAGGACGTAGTATAATGCTGGTGAAGACAAAAGTGCTTCAGAGCACACCGTCCAGGGTACATTGATGAACTCGTGACTCAGCAGCAGACAATCCTACGTGTTCCCATAACACATAAGACATCGTTACTGGCCGACCGGGGTGGCCGAGCGGTTCTAGGCGCTACAGTCTGGAACCGAGAGACCGCTACTGTCGAAGGTTCGAATCCTGCCTCGGGCATGGATGTGTGTGATGTCCTTAGGTTAGTTCGGTTTAAGTAGTTCTAAGTTCTAGGGGACTAATGACCTCAGCAGTTAAGTCCCATAGTGCTCAGAGCCATTTGAACCATTTTGAAAATCGTTACTTACGACTGCAGCGCATATCGATATTAGAGCGAGAACCAGTAGAAATGAGTCACCTGTCGGATGTACGTTTCTTGATGACCGCCTGCTTAAAGCATGTACCACGCTACGGACTGGCCGGTCAAGGCAGTATTACAGTGAGGGGGACATTCACCTAGGCTTCGAAGGGGCCTGTAGTAGTAATAGAAGACATAATGATAACTTCCGACTACGTGGCCACTATTGCCGACCCGCATACCTTCAGGCTTGATTTCTTCGACATCTTCCAGCCTGATAACTGTCTGTATCGCATTGGTAGAATCTCGCTACAGTGACTTTAGAAGCATGACAGTGAACTGAAGTTGATGTCTTGGTCACGAAATTCGCCAGATCTGAACCCTGTGGAACGTACCTGTGACACGATCAGTCAGCAGTTTCGCACCCACTAGCCACCGGTCCTTAATTTACAGGTCCCACGTAAGCCGTACGTAGACATCTTACGTCACATACCTCCGGAGACCTACCAAGAAATGGTCGAATCTATGCTATAATAACTGCTCCTGTACTGTACTCCAGAGCTGGATCAACATGTTATTAAGCATAATCATACAATGCATGCTTTCATTGCCGTTACTGGCGTGTTTGGTTATTTTTTTATTTATGGGCATTAGTTCGTGGGCCAAGGCACTTTCCTCTGCCTTACGGAGAAACCTTGAGAGCCTATAATGAATCAGAAATCAGTTACAATCTCGAACAAACAGCAAGCCAAACTGTTTAACGGTCGGTTCGTAATGTCATCGGACAGTCGCCTAAGACCGCTGAGTCGTGGCGACAAGTGATATGGAGCTTGTGGTGCGGAAGATTGAGCAGTTTCTTTTATTGAGCAGTAATGTCCACGAATTTTCTAATTTCAACCCTTCCTCATTTCTGTTAAATTTATTTTTGTGCTTTCGAATTTCTGTGGCTATCACCGAGCAAGGCAGTGCAATGGTTGGCACAGTGGACTTGCATTCGGGAGAACGATTGGTTCAAATTCGAGTCCAGATATCCAGATTTAGGTTTTCCATGATTTTCCTCACTCGTTCCAGGCAAAGGCCGGATGGATCCTTTCGAACAGCATAACCAATTTCATTCCTCCTACTTGAAACCATTTCAAACTTATGCTCCGTCTCTAATGCCCTCGATGTCGACGGAACGTTAAACCGTATGAGCCGTGTCGGTTCGTTATCCGAGCTGTTATATTGTTGCTTACTGACGCGATCCGTTTTCCTGTCACGCCACCGGATAACGTTCCGGTCTTCTTGTGTAATTGGCTCTTTGGTTAGAGGAAGTTGGAGGCAGGTTGTTGACGGACGGTGGGACACTGAGAGAGAAGAACGGCTGGCGAACGAGGAGCGTTCGATTACGGGTCGTGATCGGCGACAGCTCGTCCAAGTGGGTGGCTGCCTGTGTCTGGCCTTACAGATGTGGAATGTTGCGCTCTACACTGTTGCACCTGATTGACTATTTGGGCTTGCGATTGATCGTCTGCTAATGTGGATGTCGTGATCACGTTGATTTCCACTGTAAACCGGCCAACCTACCCTATTTTTGTGTAAGCTACTTCAGTTTGTGGATTTTGGAGCCTGTGCTCTGGTGCTGGACTTGCTGCTTTTAGGCTGGTTTGCCCGCTGTTCTTCGTCACTCCCACATTGTGCGCAGGGTCGGCAGGGTTAAGTACAGCATGGTTAATTTTAAGGAGCGGCTGGATGCCCTTCCTGCCACCACCCCATACCCCCTGGGGCGGAATTAGTGTACCCCAGCTGTCTGCGTCTAGTGTAAATCATGAAATAGTGTGAATGTGTTTCAAATGTCTGCGAGTCGTGTAACTGAGGCGGGACGTGGGGACCAGCCCGGTATTCACCTAGTAGGATGTGGGAAACCGCCTAAAAACCACATCCAGGCTGGCCGGCACACCGGCCGTCGTCGTCGTTAATCCGCCGGGCGGATTCTATCCGGGGCCGGCGAGCCTACCCGAGTCCAGGAAGCAGTGCGTTAGCGCTCTCGGCCATCCTGGCGTGTCTCCGTCACTCGGTACTCAGGTTATTAAATTCGCCCTCCTCTCTCTGTTTCAACATCCCTTGTGCATGATATATTTCAGAGTATTTAAACCGCGTTTTCCTTTTATTGCAATTTGTTCAGCATTTCGGTGATCTTGTCATTATTCCTTGGTTGTGAAATTAATTTGGCTGTATTATGTTCTAGGGCATATATTAATGACCACTGATGTCGAATATCGAGCCTGACCTTTAGGGTGGCAAGTTCTTGCTTGCTGGACTTGTGCACGAATTGCAGCATCGAGCATAGACGCGATAACCAAACGCCAGCGGCCCGATGAATGTTGGTTCGTTTTCTGTACTCACTCTGGAAGGTCTCGGTGAGATCCAGCGCGTCTCTTAAAGGAAGGAAGCTATTGTTTTACTGCTGTAGTATATTTCATTACTACTGTGATCTCGGGATTAGATATTAGCGTTAAACTTACTTAAGTGAATTTGTTTTTTTTGGGGGGGGGGCGGTCTTGTTTTTAGTTGGCTGTTTAATCAAATTAATTCCTTTGCACAATGTAGCGGTCATCTGCTGGTGTAGTTGAGCATGGTCGACAGCATTCGGCCAACAGTGCCTGTGGCTCGGAACGCTGCCCATGAACGTGAACTAATGCTGTGAACTGTACCAAATTTCTGGATTACAATCGTCACACTTTGTCCTTCTTCCACTTTCCCGATGATGTTTCCTGGGTTGTAGCCGCCGAAATGTTGTCTCTTGGATATGTAATGAAGAACACCACCACACTCCGGTTTAGCTGCTCATTCACTGCCACGTATTGTGTTTTCCCGTTCCTTTAACTGTCTCGTGTTGTGGGGCCAATCGCATTTAATGCTGTAGTGATGCTGACCTCACGTTACGTGACGTCCAACTTTCTGTGCACGACTGGGAGACTTCCGGCAACATGCTCCCCCACTTTCATCCATTTGCACCGAGTAAAAAAAAAAAAAAAAAAAAATGGTTCAAATGGCTCCACGCAGTATGGGAGTTAACATCAGAGGTCATCAGTCCCCTAGACTTAGAACTACTTAAACCTAACTAACCTAAGGACATCACACACATCCATGCCCGAGGCAGGATTCGAACCTGCGACCGTAGCAACAGCACGGTTCCGTCCTGAAGCGCCTCGAACCGCTCGGCCACAGCGGCCGGCTACACCAAGTAGTTCATACCTTAAAAGAACAACTTATCACCCGTGAGAGAGTAATTGGAGAGGCAGGAATGGAAATAAGCTGAACAAAAAGTGAAATAATGAAAATCAGTAGGAAAATGAAAAATGAAGGACGTAACCTGCAATGGAAAAATTATTAAAGAATTAGATGCGTTCAAATACCAAAGACTGCCGATTGCAAGGAAAGCGTTTCTGAAGAAGAGAAATTTGTTAACGTCCAGTATAGATTTATGTTCAAAAATGGTTCAAATGGCTCTGAGCACTATGGGACTTAACATCTGTGGTCATCAGTCCCCTAGAACTTAGAACAAACCTAACTAACCTAAGGACATCACACACATCCATGCCCGAGGCAGGATTCGAACCTGCGACCGTAGCAGTCACGCGGTTCCGGACTGCGCGCCTAGAACCGCTAGACCACCGCGGCCGGCGTAGATTTATGTGTCAGGTAGTCTTTTCTGAAAGTATTTGTATGGAGTGTAGCTATGTATGGAAGTGAAACATGGAGGATAAACAGTTTAGACAAGAAGAGAAAAGAAGCTATTGAAATGTGGTGCTACAGAAGAATGCTGAAGATTAGCTGGGTAGATCACTTAACTAATAAGAAGACATAACTAATAAGGAGGTACTGAATAGAGTTGGGGAGAAGAAGAAATTGTGGCACAACTTGACTAGAAAAAGGGATCGGTTGGGGGGACACGTTCTGAGGCATCAAGGGATCACCAATTTAGTACTGGAGGGAAGTGTGAAGAGTAAAAATCGTAGAGGGAAGCCAAGAGATAAATACAGTAAGATTCAGAAGGATGTAGGGTGCAGTAGTTACTCGGAGATGAAGAGGCTTGCAAGGAGAGAGTAGCGTAGAAAGCTGCGTCAAACCAGTCTTTGACTGAAGACGACAACAACAACAACAAGAAGTACCGAGGAAGTAAATTAATCAAGAAAGGAAACACCGAGGATGAAATTTTAGAGAGAATAGAAAATTCTTCTAAATTTTATTATTTTGTACTGGACAACATTGGAAACTACCTACCAAAGCAAAGGTCATTATGTGCAAGCAGAATTATCTTCCACTCTTGAACTATCGATCAGAATGTTGGACTTGGACAAAGAAAGATCTGAGCAGATTAGAAGCAACGGAGATGCGCTTTCTCCGAGGGATTCTCGGTAAGACGAGAAGAGACTGGATGAGGTATGGAACATACGAAATATCCTGCAGGTCAAGCCCCTAAAAGAAACTATGGAGAGTAACAGGCTTAAATAATTTGGCCACATTAAAAGACTGCCGAGAGGAACCCTAGAACAGGCAGAATCTGGACGAAGACCACGAACAAGATGGAGAAATCAGGAGAAGGATGCCATGAATTGTTGAAGAGGACTGCAGTGGGGGGTGATGCTAAATGAGAGAGAGCGGGAGGAAAGAGAAGCTTACAAGAAGTTCTGTGAACGAACTGCATAAACAGGAACGCACCAGGAAGAAGAAGAAGAAGAAGAAGAATTAACGTGTTATGTTACTTTATCTAGCTCCTTCTTAAATTTCGGGGAGCAGTGTGTTTACACAAGCTAAAATGACAAAAAATTGCATTTTTAAGAAGAAGAATCCCGTCTCGCTAACAAAAAATTGTTCAAATGGCTCTGAGCACTACGGGACTTAACTTCTGAGGTCATCAGTCCCCTAGAACTTAGAACTACTTAAACCTAACTAACCTAAGGACATCACACACATCCATACCCGAGGCAGGATTCGAACCTGCGACCGTAGCGGTCGCGCGGTTCCAGACTGTAGCGCCTAGAACCGCTCGGCCACCCCGGCCGGCTCTCGCTAACAACTTCATGTACAATATACCTTGTAAATTCTTATATTTTATGTAAGGCAGCATGGCTCAACCTTACCGCTGCGATCCATTTCACAACTTCTAGCATCTTATATTGTGTACGATATAAATGCGCCGGTATCCGTGCTTCAAGTTTACATTGAATGTGGAAATAATCCGCCGCTTTCTGAATTCAACACTAAGAGGCCATGGTGTCGGTGATACGTTCGGCTCTATTAATGTTAGGACCTGTGACTTAATAATGAAGAACGTTAATGCCTAGGTAACACAAGTTAGCGAGCGCTGGAACTCAGGAATGATTAGACGAACGTGTTACGCACACACAACTTGAGTGCTAATGTGTGTGTGTGTATGTGTGTGTGTGTGTGTGTGTGTGATGAGCGGCACAAAGAAATTACTGCGACAGCAAGAGGTGCAGGCAGGCAACAAATCCATCGCTGTTGTTTTGCGAAACTCGTTTATGCAGTGATTAATTCGTTTGTCATATAGCTGCGCCTGTCTCGTGGAAGCGCCCCTAACAACAGCCCGAGATAATCTCGACATGAAAGGCGCCGCTCAATACAAGAAGCGTCGCTGCGGGCCACGTAGCACCGCGCTCGGTGTCGACGCCGAGTCATCTGACACGTGTCCGCCCTTCATCGCGGATTCCGACGGTGTCCTCGCTGTACGCGTCACATCCCGAAAACAGAAGCATATGTCAGGGCGTATTCTGCGAGTCGATACCGCAACATTTATCTTACAATTCCGAACGAATCTCTTCCCCTTCCCCCTTCCATTCTCTTTTTTTTTTCCTGTTTTGTTTTACTTTTCTCCGCGCTCGGGTATCAGGAGTCCGGCGCAGCCGGAGGATTTGTTTGATCAATCTCCCTTATCGGTCGCCTGACAATCGCTGCATCACCGTGATTAAAAGGCAGCACAAATCAAAGCAGAGTAAACCTCATTCGTTTGTCAGAGGAGCATCGCATTTCATTGTTCCACAACACAATGCCACTCGGCGCGCTCCTCCTTTTTCCTCGTCTACTTTGCTCCTCCTTTTTTGTGTGTCCTATTCCTCTCTCCGCCGGCGCAGTTGTCAGGCGCCTCGGCGGACAGAGAGAGAAAGAGAGAGAGAGAGAGCCACAATGTTATCGCTTACCGGCCATCGCCATTAGCAGCAACAGTAACTCTCTATCCACTACGCACAGGAAATAAGTCCTTAAGTTCGGATACGGCTTGCCGACATTTGCTTACAGCAGTGAAATCTAATTGACACAAATTCCATCCGAGATAAAACTGAGACGGGAAAAGGGAGGGGCAGCACGAGATAAAAAGGTGAATCGACCGGGACGCGGAGGGAAAAATATTTAAGTTTCTGCTTTAGATTTAGATCTAGCACTAGGGAGGGCACGGAAGACTCCTCCAGAAATGGAAGAAAAAAGAATTGGGGTAAAAAAAAAGAAGAAGAAATAAACAGAGAAAGGAGGAAGGCCGGAACGTCTGGAGAAGAAGAAACCATTAGGAAGGGCGGCTATTATTCTCGGTGGCATTGTTTATCGGTGGCCGTGTTGGCGTTGTTAACCCTTTGTAGCGAGCGATGTCAACCCCGCGTCTGCGACGGAATGCCGAGGGGCGCGCGCCGTGTCGTTAGGACCGGGGCCTGCGTTCGCAGTCGAGGCTATACCGCTCTCCATTTCCGACCGGTAAAATCGAATCAGAACCTTTACCATTGTCATCGTAAAGGAACAGTGCTGAAGTGGACGATGATTCAGAATGTGTTCTTTTTTTGCAAAATAGTCACTGCGTGTAAGACGACTGAGTTATTGATGCGTTTCGTTTGCAATCATCATCAGAAAATATTAAAAGATTACAGAGAACACAAAAATATCATGGTGGAGGTGGTTCAAATACAAGCAACGATAAATAAGTAGAAATGCAACATAAGAGTGCACAATAACCACATACCACTCCGCTAAACTTGTACTTCGATGCTGTTGGTTGTAAGCCTACTATCCAGCACATGCATTCACAATTAGATACAAAATGCTCCCTTAACGCCGGTCGCTGTGGCCGAGCGCTTCTAGGCGCTTCAGTCCGGAACCGGGCTGCTGTTACGGTCGCAGGTTCAAATCCTGCCTCGGGCATGGATGTGTGTGATGTCCTTAGGTTAGATAGGTTTAAGTAGTTCTAAGTCTAGGGGACTGGTGACCTCAGATATTAAGTCCCATAGTGCTTAGAGCCATTTGAACCATTTTGAAGCTCCCTTAACGTCCTGATAAGGTCGCGCATTTGCCTATATCAAGGGGTATTTCCAGCAGTACAAGTTTTTATTAATTTCCCATAAATGCATACCTGCATTTCTGTCTGTTTTCATACACTTAATTTATTTTCATACATGGTTTCCTTATGCCCACGCCCCAACCGGCCTCTACCCTACCTTCCGTCTCCGTCATTCACCATTTCAGTGTCCGCCTCCAGTAGTTGAGTGGAAAGGAGACAGCGGGAACGGCGGGAACGGCTACCGAAGGCTGTTACTCTGAGTCCACACGGCAGTACGACTGAACACCCTACGGTCGATGGATATGCTGCAGCGAGTGTTAATAGTCAACCTTTATCTCGGGCCTATGATGTCCCACCTGACACACCTTCTCCCCTTGACGCGCATGATAGCTATGAGGATTCAGGCGGCTTTTGGGTACTATGTATGCCTGGGACAGCTCTTTAAGGTACAGTACAACACGCTTACTCTTCCAGTACAGTGAACGTACACGAGAAGGCGTGTGCCATGTATATTAGTACTATGCTCAAACGGTGGCGCAACAGGAATCATTCGCTTACGGGGACGATCATCGAAGAACTAGTACCAACATCGCATCTTCCTCCAGTCAGTGTCGGCCATATATCGCCCCCGGTAACGTATGTGCGCACGTTCATCGTGGAACACAGTTACGTTCGAGAGCGTTTACCGACGACCCGACATTCGACATCGAAGGACGTGTACCATCTGCTTCTTCGACAGATCGCCCAGAATAGGGTGCAACGGAAACATCCAGCCGTTAATTGGCACGTGGTGTGGCGCACGGTACACCACCCCCACCTTCCTACAACTGTCAGATCAACATTGGTACATTGTAGTGAACCGAAAATAGCCTACGAATGATAAAAAGTGTGCAATACATTTGGCGGATTCGCCATGTGTCAGCAATGCGGCGTGCTGGATACGGACGACCATCGGCTGGTCTGCGGCGAGGCACTGGCTGTCTGGACTCTCGCAAGTAAGATAATAGCGTTCATGCGTCGCACTATCTATACAGCAGTCTCTTCTGACATAGTATTTTTTTCCAGAGGAAACGTATTTTCCGCGTCATAAGACGAACGCAGTGGCGTGGATCACAGGTATGACGGTCCATTACATATATAGAGACACACGTCTGGACGTACTGGATTACTGGCAATACTTGCAAGATGGACACACAAAACTATTACGGCTACAAAAGTACAAGGACTGGTATGCCAATTTCCTAGTAACGGTTTTTGCGGACCCGCCATATACTTGGGGTGTGCCGGGTGCGTAAAGATGAGCGGCGATGCTGTCGTGGTGAAACCGACCAAGTAAAGTGATCAACTAAGGACTACTTTGCGAGTATGCGACCTAGGTAAAACTAACGCTTGCACAGTTAGCAATGGGATGTATTTCAAATTTTGTTTTCATATCTATAAATACTTTTCCTTAGGGTGCCAGAGGTGGCCCCACTCTGACTTTGTTGTTATTTCATGCTGCTTGGTAGGACGGCAGCGAGGTTCCTTCCAGGACAGTTATAATGTGTAAGGACGTACTATGCTAATTTTGTGAATAATAAAGGTTTCTGCTTCTCCTAAAAAAAAAAATGGTCAGCGCGACAGAATGTCAATCATAAGGGCCTGGGTTCGATTCCCGGCTTGGTTGGAGATTTTCTCAGCTCAGGGACTGGGTGTTGTGTTGTCCTAATCATCACCATTTCATCCCCATCTACGCGCAAGTCGCCGAAATGGCGTCAAACCGATAGACTTGCACCCGGCGAACGGTCTACCCGACGGGAAGCCCTAGACACACGGCATTTCCATTTTTACCATTTCAGTATGTGGATATATTTTTATCAAATTTATTCACCTGCATTTCTTTGCTTTTACTTTATATATGTTTTAAAAAATTGAGAGAGAAAATCATTTTCATAAACCTTTATGATTTACGTAAATTTTGAATCAATATATGCATTTGTGTTTAACGCTTTGACGTGTCACCACCAGTGCCACCTGGTGGCGATTTTGTCAATTGCGGCGTCTTGCATGGAATGTGTAACATGCACACGACTCCATACTGTTCGCATGGAGTTTTATCCCAAGCAGTGGTACGTGGTTCTTATGCACTCTGATTTTGCGTGTCTACTTATTTGTCTTAGCTCGTATATTAACAAACTCCACTGTGATAATCTTGTGTTCTCTGTAACTTTTTCAGATTTTTTGATGATGATTGCAATCCAAATGCGTCAATAGCTCATTCGCTTTACACCAAGAGGTTAATTTACAAAAACGAATAAATTTAGAATCAACGTCCATTCCGGCACTGTTCCTTCATGGTAATCTAGGGGCGCATATGTCTTGCCGGACTACAGGACACATCTTGGCTTAACTGCACTTTTCATTTTTTCCATTTCCACATACTGATAAACATGAACACCGCTAACCTTCACTGTATAATAGTTTGTGAATCTCTGAATAATTCAGAAATAGTGTAAAACGGCTAAAAACAATTTCTCATTCAGTTTTATTCATGTGAACTTCATTTGCTTAATATCCAACTGTGATTTTCTCACGGAGACCTCCCGAATGAAAGAATCCAGCGAATGCCAACAGCGATACAATTAGTGGTCTGTGTCGATGTATCTGTTGATACCTGCAGTAATAACTGAATCCGTCGTTGCATAACGGGGATAAGTCAAGAAAATCGTGAAAATGAGTTAAAAGCGCCACGGCCTTCTTTCACCGTGTACGTACCCTGTCTGATCAAATGTCGCCGGGCACCTGTTAGTGGACATTAATACGGGGTGTGGCCACCATTCGCCTTTATAATGGCTTGAACGCTTCTGCAGACACTTTCACTGAGGCTTCTATATACCTGTGGAGGACAGACATAACTGAAGCAAGAGAGGGTGGTGATGTTAGACGGTTGGTATCTGGAGCGAAGTTGGCGTTCTAATTCATCCCAAAGATGTTCCTTTGGATTCAGGTCCGGACTCTAGCCAGGACTGCCCATTTCAGGAGTGTTATTGTACACAAACTAATGCCTCACAGACGCTCCTTTCTGCCAGGTTGTATTGTCATCCTGATACCATCATCGCCTGCGAACTGTTTTTTTACAGTAGCAGTACACAGTGCAGTGAAATGTATTCATATCCTTCGGCATTTAGAATTTTCTTAAAGGGAGATTGTACCTTATATACTTACTACGTTAAATTTGTCAATTTTATGTACATTTATCTCGTCAACGGTTCATGATAATGTTATAAAATTTTAATGGCTGGTGGAGAAAGAGTCTCTCTCCATTGACCTGTTTTTGAAGATAGGTCGCTTGCATAATTTATTTTTTAGAGAATTTTTTGCAAATTGTAAAATTTTTGCACATACTTAAGCTTTATTAATTCATAATTTCTACAATATTAAACTGAACTTCTTTAAAAAATGCATCATTGATGTTCAGCCCAGTTTCTGTAAGTTGTGTAAGTTTAATTGTTCTATGATGGTAAGTTCCTGAAAAAATGTACCTAATCATTAAAAAAATAAAATCTCAGGAATCCGGCTTTAAAGACGAACGTAGTTGGTTACTGACCTTAGAACATCCCTATACCAGTCGGCCACGGTGGCCGAGCGGTTCTAGGCGCTTCAGTCCGGAACCACGCGGCTGCTACGGTCGCAGGTTCGAATCCTGCCTCGAGTATGGATGTGTGTGATGTCCTTAAGTTAGTTAGGTTTAAGTAGTTCTAAGTTCTAAGTCCCACAGTACTTAGAGCCATTTGAGCCATTTGAACCCTGTACCACATCCTGGGTCATCTGCATTTTCTTCATGCTCCCTATCTCTCTTAGCATTCCTTGCGCGCATTCTTGCCTTCCTAGCCATCATAGTCACTTCATAATCAGCTTTCTTCACACGGACAGCATCCAGTTGAGAACATGCCATCGCCATATTTTCCCCAGGTTGTATGCCTTACTTTTGAAGCAGACTAACTCTCCCCACATTGCCGTAGTAAAAATGAAAGAACTGTATCATAAACACCCAAATTCAGTGCATCGTTCCCTACAAATACTGCAGTCCCACATCGGGCAGTGCTATCTTCATAACAAAATAAAGTATCACTAACATGACAGACTTTACAAACTGCAAATAAAGATATGGCAAATGACAATACTTCCATTTCTATTACAATATCGCCACTTGTCTGTTGATTATTATATTTAGTACTTACAAACGATTCCGCACTTGAATCAGTGTTCAGCTTTCTTCTTGAAGCACTGATCCTAATACCCGTATTTCCACTACTAGAAATATCACTCGCAATCACTGAGGAAGTTGTAGTTGAATCTAACCTAGAACAGCGTGCAGGATTCTCACTGACAAAATCCCTATTATTTACACTATTGTCATCATTAGCTACCATTGCTTTCGGGTTTCTTCCAGGCCCTCCTTTTCATTTCTTGTATACTCTTCCAATTCGAGACATCTTGTCACAAGAACAAACTTTCAGATGTAAACAATCACACAAACCGCTCCGGAAACACAAGGCACAAGTGAACATAGCGTGCGAACAGGGCACCCAACTATGAGCACGAAATATTTTCACAAATCAGCAAATTAGGTTTTTGAAGTTCAGGAAGTTGACAGAAGGCAAAAGAGGGGCTTGGCAACATGTGCTGCCCTTAAAATAAATGAATATTTAGAGCCATTAATAGCTAAAGTGCCCTTAGAAAACATATTTCCCTAGTAAAACACACTCCAAGGAATGTTTATGAGCAAAAAAATTTTTTATTTTTATTTTGCCCCGTACGAAGGTACAATCTCCCCTTAAGGAGACCACATCCTAACAACTAAAAACACACCCATACCATAACACCACCTCTTCCGTATTTCACTGTTCGCACCACACGTGATGGCAGTTAATGTTCCCCAGGCATTCGCCAGACCCAGAGCCTTCTATCGGATTGACTGTGGATATATGATTTATCACTTCACCTCACTCGTTTCCGTTGGTCCACTGCCAGGTGGCGTCGCTGTTTACACCACTTCAACCGTTGCTTAGCATCGACTACAGAAATTGTGGTTCATGAGGAGCTACTCGACCACTATAGCCCATTTTATAAACTTCATAAGCACAGTCATTGTGCTAGCTCGCGATATTTTACGACCACTGCGCTACGGTCCCAGTCCGCCGATACATGGCTTAGTCGTGTTTTTACTTCACAGTCACAGCAACAACAGTCGACTTGGGCAGCTTTAGAAGGGGTGAAACGTACCTGATGGATTTATTACTCAGGTGACATCCAATGACTAGTTCACGTTCAGAGCCACTGAACTCTCCTGGTCGACCCCTCCTGCTGTTTTGGTTCTCTACTGACAACACAACATTACCTGCTTCTCTTCATACTGTCGGGTCTGCCTCTCGAGACATCTGTTAATCGTTTTCGCATTACATAGGGGTGTCCGTGTACTTTTGACACGGATAGCAGACTAACGCAAGCAACCCAGTCATTTCAGTAGTGGGTTAAGACATGCCACCTTTCTCCATTTAAGTAACTGAGGGACGCACACACGACTTCCAATAAGGTGAGTTCTGGGAAAATGGCGGATATGATTGAAGTAGCAGGCAATTCACAGAAAGAAGTGTGTTGGATTAGTGGTGAGTGTAATGAAAGGTAACTATTACAGCAACGTAATCAAGAACAGTGCGTTAAAGGATATGCAACATGTCAGCTGGACTGGAAATCTGTACCGAGCCATAAAACAGTGTATTCTGTATTCTGATGTCATAGTTCCTATACAGATACAATGGGTCGCTTAGGCAACTACGTAGATCTGAAGATGATCGAATGTTATTGAAACTAGTCATACCATAAAAATGTGCAACTGAGAATAAAATATAAACGGTATTTAAAAATTTACGTGTGTTTTAATCTTTTGAGAGACTAAGCTGTTACAATAACAAACTATTCGCCAACAGAAATGAACAAGATATTCATTTACAAAGACTAATACAAATAAAACGAAGACGACGGTCAGAGAATGCAATCATAAGCAAACATTCTTATATTTATAATATAACGTCCTTAAGAGTGTCAGTACAAAGGAAGAAGTGCATAAGACAGCAATTGTTAGTCTGTACGCTATAGGGAAGAAGCAAGGCGAGCGACTGCATAATTTTCTCTATCGGGGACAATCCCCTAAAGATATAAGGTGATTGAATGAAAAATGGAATACCATACCAGCAGAAAAATTCTATCTGATCCAGGAAAACATAATTTTCTCCCAATTAAAGATACATACTACTGCGACAAAACTGTAAAATATTTAGATGATGCCTCAATATAACAACAATGAACGACTTTTTTACTGCAAAATACTTTGATGGTGGCGTGAAATATAAGTTTTATCTAAACCACTTTCGGGAAAATTTTACACTGGGTTTTGACTCACCACAAGTGATGTGCCCATCAGTCATAAGGGAGTAGAGGTAAAATAAAAAGTTCAAACCTCAAATTTGTGTGAATCCGCCATGAGTGCAGCTGTTGGAGAACTTATGGTTCATAAACGCACAGTAATAAATTTTGTTCTAAATTGCAAGAGGTAGAAGAAAAATGAAGAGAAACTTGAAATACGCTTCTATTTTATGCAGAACCATCCTTCACCGAATATATCTGTGCAGTAAAATTTTTATTATAGGTGATTGTGAGTGAAAATATTTAGTACTCAATCTTACAGACAATAAGGCACTTGTTATTCTCATTTTGCTTGCACTGACCCACTTGGGAATGTTTCATAAGATCGTTCACTATTTCCCACAGCAAGGTCATTCAGTTCTTCCATCTGACCGCGATTTTGGTGTAGTGAAAGGTAAAGTCAGAAGATCATACAGTGCATATCTGCCAGAACAATATGTCTTAATCAACCAGGCAACCGTGAACAATAAATTCTCTGTAAATGCATTCACTTGTAATGACGTAATGAACTTAAAAGACTGGTGATCAGAATTTTACAAGAGTATCTGCTGCTCAGTAACCATACTTGGCATAAAAAGTGAAAAGTAAACAATATTTTCTCCAGCACAGTTTAATGAATTTGTTTACTCAAACGACAAAACCCCGTTTTTAACTGCCAGTGTTTACATTGGAAATAGTGTCACTCACCAAGTAGTTTCTTTGCGAAAACCTGTCACTGGATGTGTAACATTGACCACACAAAAGCATGCATTGGGAATATTCCCATTAACACGAAAATCCAGGACATTCAAAAAGTGAAGCAGTACATTCCAACAGAACATACTTAAAGTTCATGGACTAAAGATGAACTAAATCGCCCGTCTTGTGACACTGTAAGTAACCAGCGTTCTACCTTTTTCTTTGGAGGTTCTCTTTAAAATATTTACTGTAACCATGAAATAAATCTTTATTAACCAGTAGTGATAGCTACTCAAAGCAAATCTATATTATTTCTTTCCATTTAAGCTAATTCATCTGATTGTGCTATTGGAACTAGTGGATAAGCTAGGTTTGACTGTTCATTGATTTACATAAATACTTTATCTCAAGTTCCATTTTATTGTAATATAAATTTTTACTTTTACTGGAAAAAATCAGCATAGATTCTACTTCATATTAAGTACCTTACAAATTCTTTTTACGGGAGAAATAAGACCACATATTGCAAAATACTATGAAACTTTGGATTTGTCACCTGTACACTTTTTAATGTTGTAACTTAGTCGTTTTCAATAACATTTACTAAAAACACGTGTGTTTCAATACTTCCTTTTTGCTTACCCGACACTTCGTTGCAGAAAGGGGCTAAGTAAAATTTCGATTAAAAATATTTTGAAAACCTGTTTGATACATCAAGCACAGTTAAACTTCTTGAACATAAAACAAAACCTGGCAAAAAAGTTATAGATATTTCCTAATTATTGAAAGAGAAAGCACGTTTTCTTTCATTGTCTCAAAAGTTACATTCCCCTTTTTGCAATGACCGACTCCATTATTTTGCCGATAGAAAGCAGACATCCGTGCGTAATACAAAGATATCCGCAGTACTGATTACTTTGTGGCGAAGTTAAAAAACAAAATCAACATTACTGTATTCGAGTATTTGAGCTATATCCGATCGATGATAATAATTATTTTTGTTTTAAACCACGAGATCTCACTTATCTAGTATCATAGCTGTACCAGTCCAACAAATAAAAATATTAGCTAATTCCTACTCTGCAGGTAATGCCCACCTCAGGAATAAGCTATGCTGCACTCTCCACAGAAGTTCAGAGCTCTGGTGACCTTAAGAAGAAACTAAAACACTTCGTTCTGTCACCCTCATAATATTTCCCCAAAAATTAACGCACACGACCAGCTTTCCCTTTGCCAAATAGTATAGTAAGTGCTCTCATCTTTTCCCAGTTAGGCTGCTTTCTCTTTTCATTTCTCTGTCAGTCAAATCACTCCCTTTTCTCATGTTTGCATTAATTGTGTTTGGCCATGTTGCTCTTCCTCTAATTCTTTCACCCCTCCTCTCACGTCCACTGCTGCCAGCGCTCATAGTTTAAATACGCCTTTAATTTCTTTTTATAGTTATATCTCTCATGAAAGAATTTAAACAGCCCATTTTTCTGCAGTACAGTAATTTCTAGATGTTGTATTCTATACTGGATGCAAATTAATAACATGCTTATCAATGATATGTGAAAGTAAAATTTGTGGAATGACTTATTAGATGTAAGAAATGGCTTGGTGACGCTAATCTGACTAGATTAAATAAATCAATAAATAAAATACATAAATAAATAAATTATTACGCATTCGTGACGGAGAGTTAGTGTGTAGTGTTGAAAGCTCAGTATCATGGAGAGAGCAGATGCGTTGTCGACTTACCAAGGGCTGAAGGGGGCGATACGTTCTGCTTCCTTGTTTTCCGCATGTTTCATACGTCGATTCTTCTTCCATCGTACCGGGAGCAGCTGCCTTTAGGCTGAGTCTTGACTCCTCTATATCACATACTACTTGTTCGGCGAACCATTTCTTAATGTACCAAAGTTCCTTTTAAATATACGAGGGCTATTTGGAAAACAAGGAACGATAGGTAGCAAAATGGAAACCACAGTGCAAATCAAAACAGTTTTATTTGTAACAGTTAGCTACAACTCCCAGCTACCAACTTTCCAATGCCCTCGTTATAGAATGCAGCCGCCAGTGCTTCCCGCCAATTCTCTACGCTGACCTACAGCTCGTTGTCTGTGCCAAAATGTTGTCTTCATAGCCAGCGGTTCATGTGAGCAGAGGTGAAGCTCAGAGGGAGACAATTACGGGCTGTATTGTGGGTAATCAAACATTTCCAATTGGAAACGATGCAGGAGCATCTTCATTGCCCCTGCAGAATCCGCCTGAGAATTGTCTTGAAGAAGAAAACGCACGACAGTTATGTTCAGGCGAAATTTGTCACCAGGCCTTTCTACTTGGCGGGAGGCACTATTGTTCTAGGTACCTTTATGTGCTCCCTGTGTGCTCAGAACTTTAAAAAAAAAAACCGCGTAATGCGATCGACGGGAGTACTAGAGACATTGCCCAACACACCTGTACAAAGCTTCATAGGATTTTCACTGTGGTTTCCATTTCGCGACCGATCGTCCCTTACTTTCCCAATAACCATCGTATTTACGTGTACACATTGAAACTCTTATTCCATTGTGAAGTGTAGTACGCTAACATGATTTAACGTTATATTAAATTAAGGTATATTGATTAAATGAACTATATATCTAACATTTAACAGTACGAGAGAGGTGACGACAACTGGTAACACAACTTGACTTCTTCTCCCTTCCCAGTGTTGCAGAAATATCCCATGAAAACTTTCTTACAACCCGTTTCGGAAATTACGACAGTTAGTGTGTGTTGTGTTAAACTGTGGTCGTGACCAACATCTGTACTCTTAGTGTGTGGAATGAAGAAATCCGACTCCTGCAGACGAAAATTGAGGACAATCGCAAGCCAATCTCCAGGTCTCCGGAGTACCGAATACGTTAAAATTTTGACATCCTTGCACACAGATGAGGATAAAAAAGTTGTGAATGGTGGTGCGGGTGCGACAGAATTTCTCTTATCCATATAGACCTTTCCGAACTAACCATGTTGTGTAATTTGATGTTACTGGGAGCTAGAGATAATTTTATAAATCCATATCGCCCTGAGACCATGCTTTCCTGTCAGGTGCGTTCAAAAAGAAACGAGCCGCAGGCTGTATAATGAAGACGGCTGAAGGGATCGTGATGCCACTATGCTTAAGCAAGGAATTGTGATCCGTAAATGAGCGTTGAGGCCCCAAAGCCACAGCTAGAGAGACGTAGGCGCACACCCACTGACGACAGTGCGAGCACTTGCACACATCGTCTGTCCGCTGCACTTTAGTAGTGCTGAAAGCAGAAAAACAGGCGCTTCAAAAGAAGTGAAAAGGAGTGCAGTGCATCTTCCGACAGAGGAAGGTGTGCAGGGAGCGGAAATTCATCAAAGAGCGTTGCATGTCCGTCACAAAGATCGAGGCGAGACACAAGCAAAGCAAGGAAGGAAGGATGTCGTTGGCCGATGACGCACGATCTGGAACGCCACACCCCATTAGTGCTACCATTGTTCAGCAGATGGATACAGTCGTTATTGAGGACTGGCGAGTAATTGTGACAGTGATTTCCCAAGAGGTGGGTTGAATATCGGAATTCGAACGAACATTCAGGGCTCTCCGAACCCTCGAGCCATTTCTCGGTGAATATCCGTTCCATGCTCTCCTTCCGCTGTAAGGAAACGGACCACATCCCATCATTCTTCGTTTGAAGGCTCTATTTCTCTGTTTTCAGCACAACTGAGTGTAGTGGATGGTCGATGCTTGAACGTGTCCGCTTTATCCTCACATAGCTGTCTGCCTATTTCCCTCTAGCGGCGAGTTCGGGGTCTCTGTGTTCCCATTGGGACCATTCCTTCTTCCGAAGGCAGTAGCGTTACGATACGTTGAGCGGTTTTCATTTTACAGCTCCCGGTTCGCTTCTTTTTGAATCCACGTTATAGTATTCAGTCATTCGCTGCCATAGTCTCAATGAGGTACGTTAACTACTTAAAAAAAAGTTGACTAAATGATTGGTTCCAGAATGAAGTTTTCACTCTGCAGTGGAGAGAGGCTGATACGAAACTCTCTCTCTCTCCCTCTCTCTCTCTCTCTCTCTCTCTCTCTCCCTCTCCCTCTCTCCAATTTTTTTTTAAGGAGCGTTCCCGGCGCCCAAGGGGAGGTGTGATCGTTTATTTATTTATTTTGCTTTTCGTTCTTTGTTTTTTATTATTATTTATTTATTTTTGTCATTAATACCACCGAGAATATCAGGAAACTGGCGTCACGCGAGGAGGAGGGCGCAGCAAGACGTCAGACCAAGAAGAACATTGCGACTACCAGTGGATATGTGTGGTGCGTGTCCGCAAATTCACCTCACAGAGTTCGTCTTTGTTTGCGGGAGGAATCCAGCGTCCGGAAAGAGGAGCAGTTGAGTAGCCATCTGATGAGGAGTCGTACAGATAATTAGGGACAATATCTATCGCACCAAGAACCAGACACTTCTCGTCGATCTGCATACCAGGCGGTGCTCGTCTGTGTCCAAAACATCGCAGTCGACACACGACGGGGTGTCTGCGAGCTGAATCATGTCAAGGCGTGACCAGCATACTTGCTTCCCGTTGACAGTAAGGTACCATGCAGACTGGACGTCAGTGTCAAGACAAGGAGCGCACACCCATCGCCAAAGGGCACGTCAGTCGACGCGAGGTAGCTTCCTCTCAACCACATTCGGTGACCTGTGCTGCTGAAGGAAAACATAGATGGCCTTCGTGGACGTCAGTATCAAAGTACGGATATAGCTCAGTTCAAGGAAACAGTGAAGGAACTAAATGGAGGGCGGCGGGACTTCCGAAAGTTGGATAGGTGCTGGTTGTGGTGCAAGGGCCTCCAGTAATAGGCTGGTAAGGCAGTTAGGACTACGGTGCCACAGTGTCATGTGAGAGCCAATGAAAAGGGCTGCCGCTCTGTCAGGCACATGATACAGACCTAAACCGCCCCTGCGCCGCGGGAGGGTGAGGATCTTGTACCTTATCTTGAACATCTTAGCTGACATCGAAATAAGTGTCCAAGGAATAGAAAAGCAACTGAAATCACTCAACAGAGGAAAGTCCACTGGCCCTGACGGGATACCAGTTCGATTCTACACAGAGTACGCGAAAGAACTTGCCCCCCTTCTAACAGCCGTGTACCGCAAGTCTCTAGAGGAACGGAAGGTTCCAAATGATCGGAAAAGAGCACAGGTAGTTTCCGTTTTCAAGAAGGGTCGTCGAGCAGATGCGCAAAACTATAGGCCTATTCTCTGAGATCGATCTGTTGTAGAATTTTAGAACATGTTTTTTGCTCGCGTATCATGTCATTTCTGCAAACCCAGAATCTACTCTGTAGGAATCAACATGGATTCCGGAAACAGCCATCGTGTGAGACCCAACTCGCTTTATTTGTTCATGAGACGCAGAAAACATTAGAAACAGGCTCCCAGGTAGATGTCATTTCCCTTGACTTCCGGAAGGCGTTCGATACAGTTCCGCACTGTAGCCTGATAACAAAGTAAGAGCCTACGGAATATCAGACCAGCTGTGTGACTGGATTGAAGAGTTTTTAGAAAACAGAACACAGCATGTTGTTCTCGATGAAGAGACGTTAACAGACGTTAAAGTAACCTCTGGCGTGCCACAGGGGAGTGTTATGGGACCATTACTTCTCACAATATATATTTAAATGACATAGCAGATAGTGTCAGAAGTTCCATGCGGGTTTTCGCGGATGATACTGTAGTATACAGAGAAGTTGCGGCATTAGAAAATTGCAGCGAAATGCAGGAAGATCTGCAGCGGATAGGCTCTTGGTGCAGGGAGTGGCAACTGACCCTTAACATAGACAAATGTAATGTATTGCGAATACATAGAAAGAAGGATCCTTTATTGTATGATTATATGATAGCAGAACAAACACTGGTAGCAGTTACTTCTGTAAAATATCTGGGAGTATGCGTGCGGAACGATTTGAAGTGGAATGATCATATAAAATTAATTATTGGTAAGGCGGGTGCCAGGTTGAGATTCATTGGGAGAGTCCTTAGAAAATGTAGTCCATCAACAAAGGAGGTGGCTTACAAAACACTCGTTCGACCTATACTTGAGTATTGCTCATCAGTGAGGGATCCGTAGAAGGTCGGGTTGACAGATGAGATGGAGAAGATCCAAAGAAGAGCGGAGCGTTTCGTCACAGGGTTATTTGGTAAGCGTGATAGCGTTACGGAGATGTTTAGCAAACTCAGGTAGCAGACTCTGCAAGAGAGGCGCTCTGCATCACGGTGTAGCTTGCTGTCCAGGTTTCGAGAGGGTGCGTTTCTGGATGAGATATCGAATATATTGCTTCCCCCTACTTATATCTCCCGAGGAGATCACGAATGTAAAATTAGAGTGATTCGAGCGCGCACGGAGGCTTTCCGGCAGTCGTTCTTCCCGCGAACCACACGCGACTGGAACAGGAAAGGGAGGTAATGACAGTGGCACGTAAAGTGCCCTCCGCCACACACCGTTGGGTGGCTTGTGGAGTATACTGTAGGTGTAGATGTAGAACAGCAAGCCATGGCAAACAAACGAACCCAATGCCGCTAGCATGCGGTGGCTCATGGATGGCGGAATAGGAAGTGTCTGTACAACGCGGAGGATACTTGACGCGAAATATTCATTTACGTATTGCGTGCCTTGCAGAAGATCGAATGCTCGTAAACGGTGAACTAAGAGCGCAGCTCGTAGCTGGGAAAGTAGACATCGGCAGCTGAGGGCAATTGTCCGCCACAGATCACTTGCAAAACAGAGTTCTAAGCATCGGAGAGTATCAGCTACACGCAAACGAGCAGCGCTGTCCGCAGGAAGCCCACCAACTCTAGCCATGGCGCTCGATTTGCGGACGTTAAGGCAGTTACCGGAAGCTTCGCCGTAGGTGGTAACCCACGCCAGAGACTCCCTGATCTCAGCACCGCTACAATAACGATGACGAGATCGTCCGCATATACAGTGCAACTGATTATGTGGTCACCGAGAGACATCCCAGACAGGCGTTGACGGAGGTCGCAAAGCAAGGATTCCTTTGCGTATGCATACAACAATGCAGAGAGCGGGCAGCATTGACGCACTGGTGGACGGATCGAGATGGGAGGAAAAAGGCGGCCATTGTGGAGTACACGAGACGTAGCTCCACGAAGGAGGCGCAGTACGACGTCGACGGTAGTACCAGGGTAACCCATATTGCGGAGCACCCCTTGCAGTAAGTCGTGAACGTCGCAATCGAACGCCTGGCTGAAGTCGAGAGCTACAAAAAGCCCACGCATACGACGAGCGTGAGCAAGAGCGATTATGTCCCTATAGCGGCAGAGGGCAGTGCGGATGTTATTGCTACTTTCCAAAGATGTTTGATCGGGGGGAAAGCACGAACAGAGCTGTCCGTTTAAGCTGCGCATCCAACAGCCGGGTAAAGATCTTTGTATCGCTGTTGAGTAACGTCAAGGGGCGGTAATAGCTTATCCGTGAGGTACCCCGGGGCTTGTGGATGGGAATGAGGAAACCACAGAGGAAACCGTCTAGAATCGACACGAGAGGTAACATAAGGTCCTGGCAAATTTCCGTCCACACTGGCGCCAGAAGGAGACGAAATGTCCGATAAAACTCCAGTGGGAGGCCGTCAGGACCAGGCGACCTGTTAGTAGAACCCGCATGAATAGCGTCATGGACTTCGTCCTCCGTGACGTCAGCAATCAGAGCCATCGTCGCATCCACGGGAACCGAGCCAAAGAAGAGTCTGGAGACCGCCGTAATGTCTTCAGAGCGGTGACGTTGTTCAGAGTATGTCAGTTTAAGCACAGTCCTGTATAATTGTTGAATGGGGACGTTTCATATGGTGACCCTGCCAGGATACCTCACTGGAATCTTCTGATTTTTTCGTGTAGTTTGTGTAATTAGTGTAGATTTTGTTTATTGCTAGCGCGTAATTGTACAGAAAATCTCCTTTGTAGTTGCAGACTTTCATTGTTGTACAGTAAAACAGTTGTGGCATGCATGTAAAGTTGCACCAAGTATTTTGCAGCTGCAATTAACTAGATATTATTTTCAGTGCTGTGTTAATGCGTTCTCTTATTTTTGATCTTCAAATTGTGTTTTTCTGTGTTGTCGTGTGAAATACAGTGACAATAATGGCGTGTGAAAAACGTAATACTAGGCTCCAAAGTAAACTGAGAAATGACATTGAAAATGAAAGCAGTGTGTTAGCGCCACCGAGTAATGAATTAACTGATGTTCAAAGTAGTAATTTGGTAATTGTGCATAGGGAAATGGAGCGGGCGGCAAACAATGGCGTGGACAGTGAAACAATTAGTGAAGAGGGAAGCATTATCGATCGATCGGTCGACAACAGCTCGCCTCAGGAATCCGAAATGACAGGACTATCTTTAAGGACTGTGAGAAAATTTGAGCTTTTGACCAACATTGTATCAATAAGTGTGTGCATTTGATTTCTTTGTTATTGTAATTATGAAAAATTTTTTCAAATCTGTATTGGCCACTGCCCAAACCAATTTGTAAAATTTTTTGTGGGGAGCATGGGGGCTATGTAAGTAGGCTGTTTATGTTTTCTCTATGTAAGTAGGCTGTTTATGTTTTCTTATTGGCAACGTTACGTAGCGCTCAATATGAAAATCACTGGCTTTGCTGCGTGCAGTCTGTGGCTAGTTTGCATTGTTGTCTGCCATTGTAGTGTTGGGCAGCGGCAGCTGGATGTGAACAGCGCGTAGCGTTGCGCAGTTGGAGGTGAGCCGCCAGCAGTGGTGGATGTGGGGAGAGAGATGGCGGAGTTTTGTAATTTGTCATGAACTGCTATATATATTATGACTATTAAGGTAAATACATTGTTTGTTCTCTATTAATATCTTTCATTTGCTAACTATCCCTATCAGTAGTTAGTGCCTTCAGTAGTTTGAATCTTTTATTTAGGTGGCAGTAGTGGCGCTCGCTGTATTGCAGTAGCTCGAGTAATGAAGATTTTTGTGAGGTAAGTGATTTCTGGAAGGTATAGTTTAATGTTAGTCAGGGCCATTCTTTTGTAGGGATTTTTGAAAGTCAGATTCCGTTGCGCTAAAAAATATTGTATGTCAGTTTAAGCACAGTCCTGTATATTTGTTGAAAGGGGACGTTTCAGTAGAACCCGCATGAATAGCGTCATGGACTTCGTCCTCCGTGACGTCAGCAATCAGAGCCATCGTCGCATCCACGGGAACCGAGCCAAAGAAGAGTCTGGAGACCGCCGTAATGTCTTCAGGGCGGTGACGTTGTTCAGAGTACAGCGTAACATTATGTGCTTGGATGGCAGACCCGATACCCAGTTTGGTATTAAAACGGCTGCCCATAGTCAGACGTAAGAACATTAATCACATTCCTCCGACCGTGGCTATGACATACATAGATGGACGCTTTTGCACTGACCCGTCGTATGTGCGCGCCGAGACCATAGCTCCTCCAAGGTGGTGGCGAGAGAGGGACGTGAGCTGTGCCTTGGCACGATTCACCATCGCCTGGCGATCTGGTGAATACGGCATCGCCGGCCACGGTGGCCGAGCGGTTCTAGGCGCTCAGTCCGCAACCGCGCGACTGCTACGGTCGCAGGTTCGAATCCTGCCTCGGGCATGGATGTGTGTGATGTCCTTAGGTTAGTTGGGTTTAAGTAGTTCTCAGTTCTAGGGGACTGATGACCATGGATGTTACGTCCCATAGTGCACAGAGCCATTTGAACCATTTGAATACGGCATCATAATACATTTCCGGAGAATACCGACTGAACTACCCAAGCACGACTCCCGACTCGTCCCCACAGGTTCAATTCCGACGGTACCTCATCTCCCACCTTCCAAACTTCACAGCAGCTCCGCTGCATTCCTTGCAGAACTAGCACTCCTGCAAGAAAGGATATAGTGGAGACACGGCTTAGCCACGCATTTTTGATCGACCAGGAAGTTTCATATCAGCGAAAAATCCGCTGCAGAGTGAAAATTTCATTCTGGAAACACCCTCCAGTCTGTGGCTAAGCCATGTCTCCACTATATCCTTTCTTCCATGAATGCTAGTCCTGTAGATCTGCGGGAGAGTTCTCTGAAGTTTGGAAGGTAGGAGACGAGGTTGGAACTGAAGCTGTGAGGAGTGGCCGTGACTTGTGCTTGGGTAGCTCAGGCGGTATGACATTTGCCCACGAAAGACAAAGGTCACGATTTCGAGTCTCGGTCCGACACACAGTTTTAATCTGAATCATTGGTGTTTGTCAGGAGTTTGAAAAGAAGATATGCTTGTTTGTTCAATTTAAACAGCCGATAAATTTAGATTGGTTTTCGATACTATCCAGAAGAGACATCTTTCCTGACACCTGATTCTGATCAGAGCAGTCAAACAAATAAAAAAAAAAAGAAAGACACGAAATTATTTATTTGGTTTTTCTTCCGAGGGGCAAACCCTCATCTTCAAGTGTATACTAAGCAGATTACTTAACAGCTGGTTTTATGGCGTTTCTGCGCAGTGTAGTAAGTTTCTTGCAATAGTGTCAAACACAGCATCATAGCCGATGATATGAAACATACATCCTTTCAAAGGGTGGTATGAATACGACTGTGTTTAACTAAGGGGGTGGTCCGGCCCGCCCGGTTAGCCGTGCGGTCTGACGCACTGCTTTCCGGGCGAGAAAGGCGTGCCGGCTCCGGCACCAATCCGCCCGACGGATTAGTGTCGATGTCAGGTGTGCTGGCCAGTCTGTGGATGGTTTTTAAGGCGATTTTCCATCTGCCTCGGCGAATGCGGGCTGGTTCCCCGTATTCCGCTTCACATAATGTCGACGATTCCTGCGCAAATACTTTCCCCACGTACGCGTACACCATAATTACTCTACCATCCTAAAATTGGGGCTACACTCGTCTGATGTGAGACGTTCCCGCGGGAGGGGGGGGGGGGGGGGAAGGTCCACTCGAGGCAGAACCGCACAATAACACTGGGTTCGGTGTGGGGCGGCGGTGGGTTGAGTCGACTGCTGTAGTCTCTTGTGGTGTTGTGAACCACTGAGGGCTACGGCGGGGACGAAGCCTTTCCGTCGTTTCTGGGTAGCCAGTTCCACACAATACAATACAATACAAGGGAGTGATCCAGTTATGGATGAACATAAAGTACAAAACTCCTAAGCATGGAACGGCACTGAATTTTTCACATACATAAAATTCTGGCTGATCTAAACCGAGACCTAACCAAGCTACCAGCCCTGTTAGGACACGCAGTAAGCTAATACAACAGATGTAAAATATGAACTTGCTGGTAGTGTAGAAAACTGGACTCCAGATATTATTCTCAAGGCTCGTAAGAGATCCTTCCTTGAAGCCAGAAGGCTTCGAGTCCCGAATGTGGAAAATTTCAATTCCAATAAAAAAGGCACTTCACATGATATATTCATTGCCGCTGATTTATTAAAAATAATAATGGCTATGTATGGCTGTCATTGTAAATGTGTCTAACTGCAGCTATAACTGCAAAACTTGGAAACTTGATATTCCCATTATGTATTGTTCGTATGCCAGTGAAATACTGCATATTAGTGGCATGGCTATAGGCGTTCAATCGCATTGCTAAAGCTAAGGCTGCGAGTCGACACTGCAGTCAACGAAAAATACAAGATGCCGGGAAGTTAAAAAATGCAAGACGGCGTTCGCGAAAAATGAAAAAAATGCAAGATGGTGCTGGTGGGAAATTTTAAAGTCTATGACGGCCATGGAAATAAATTTGAAAGTCCAAAACAGTAATGGCGGAAAATTTCAGAAATCCAGGAACCAACCCAATTGTGCAGTGCAAACCCCCCCACCCACTGATGTTACAATGCAAGATGGTGTCATATTGAAAATGTTCATGTAAAATACTGAACCATTTCGTATATGTGCACGCATAACAGAGAAACTGTTAGCTTCACTTGAATTTCCTAATTTCATGCCATATTTTTTGAAAAATATAAAATTACTACAGAATTTCCATCACCTGGAGTGTGTAAAATCGCATCATTCAACGCACACACATCAGAGAAGGATACTACGCACAGATATTTCCAACTTGAATGGGCATCAGGCGGCTGGATAAACGAGAGAGAGAGAGAGAAAGAAAGAGAGAGAAGACCTTTGCTATCATTAGATATCAAACATGCTTGCAAAGATCTTGTTAATGGGGGTAGAACGTCTAACGGGCCGAATTGGAGCAGGAGAGACCACAGGACATTTTAATTTCCACTGTCTATACGTTTGCCCGCATTTCGTGGTCGTGCGGTAGCGTTCTCGCTTCCCACGCCCGGGTTCCCGGGTTCGATTCCCGGCGGGGTCAGGGATTTTCTCTGCCTCGTGATGGCTGGGTGTTGTGTGCTGTCCTTAGGTTAGTTGGGTTTAAGTAGTTCTAAGTTCTAGGGGACTGATGACCATAGATGTTAAGTCCCATAGTGCTCAGAGCCATATGAACCAATCTATACATTTACATACATATACATTCATAAAACTTTCTCAGCATGACCAGGAAGGATTTAGGATTGACACTCGTAGCAGTGGAAGTTCAAAAAAAATAACAAAATAAATTTTTTTACGTGTGAAATTTCATCATTTTTTCACTTATTATTGCATGCATTTGTTGCTATAGGTACACTTTTCTTCATAAGTAAGAGAGATTCTTCAATTAATTTTGCACATCGTACAAACCATACTTACAGGTGTATTAAACTCTAGATTTTTTCAAATCTATTTAAAACTGTAGTAAAAATTGAGATTATTAACAACAAATTTTGAGTTTTTCTAAACATGAAGTTTAAAATGTAACAGCTTATTCTTTTTTTCAAAAATTACATAAATTCTAGAGTTTCATACACCTGTAAGTATGGTTTGTATGCTATGCAAAATGCATAGAAGAATCTCTCTTACTTATGAAGAAAACATATCTGTAGCACCAAATACAGCCAATAATAAGTGAAAAAAATGATGTAATTTCACATGTAAAAAAAATTATTTTGTTCTTTTTTCAACTTCCACTGCTATGAGTGTCAATCCTGAATCCTTTCTGGTCATGCTGACAAAGTTTTACAAATGTATATGTAGAAGTATAGACAGTGTACATTAAAATGTCCTTTGGTGTCTCTCCTTCTCCAAGTCGGCCCGTTTAACGTTCTACCCCCCTTAAGTCAGCAAGAGCTGGGGTGAGCTGGTGTGAGATAACACATGCAGAAGCTGCTGTGCCCTTCACGAGAGTTAGAGACTGGCAGCTTACTGTGTTGAAATTCGGTATTGTCATTTTTGACCATAGATTTATGCTCTTGCAAGCAACAGTTCGAAGTATCATTCAGAATTCTGAGGAAACGAGAGGCACGGCAGGAACCTATCGCAATCGCATCACTTTTTATTACTCTCGCACGTCTAGATTTCGGCTAGAAATAGCCACCCATTGTGTATTTGAGTTACAGTCCGACACCTCGCGGCATTACAAATTGCTATACGACCTTAACGACATATACTGGCGTATACTGGTGTATCTGCTTATACACCAACAAGATCATCTGGTGATATGTACTGCCCTGAGATTGTTGGAGTGTAGCTCAAATGCACTGAAGATGGCTACTTATAGGCGAAATTTATTTATGCAGGAGTAATAAAAACTAATGGGATTGCAACTGATTGCTGTGTGCCTCTCCTTCCTTATAACCTACGCTCGCTATGAGCAACAATTCCTTATGGAATCAAAGTTGATTCAAAATGCTTTTACTATTTCTTCTTTATACCTTTCTACATACATCCACAATATCAGTACCAGCTTGGTCTTTTTAGAGTGGGAGTCTAATAAATATGTGGAGCACACATCAATTACATGCTGGTTACAACAACAGCTGGATCTCGTCAGAATTAAGCATCAACTATATAATATACTACATTAATAATAACATACTAAAGGAAAAAAGCAAAGAAAACTAACAAAGAATGCTCTAGACATAGATTTATTGCAAAATCGTTTCATTTCTTTCTTTGTTCTTCATTCAGTTGAAGATATTTATTCGTTTTCAACACCTTTTGGAATGTCATCTATTGCAAACAGTAGGTTGTTACAGTTAAAGCAAATGTGTAAGAATCTCCAGCAGCTTAGGAAGTTTTAGCAGCTGTATCTGCTTTAATAAAATCCAAAACAATCGAATCTTCGAAGACTTTATGCTTCAAGTTTTTTTTAGCATGGTCAGCTGGGGTTTCTGAATGTTCAGGTGGAAAGTTACATTTCCTTCCTAAGTTTGGGTCTGATCCATTTCGACTCTCTAATATGATTTGCAGTGTGCTAAAAGACATTTTAAAATTCTCAAAGGCCTTTCTACGTGATAAACCAGCAGCAAGAGTTTGTATAGCTTGTTTCAAATCTACTGCAGCCATTTAGCTTTGTCTCCCTTATATATTTTCTGACCATCTGAAATATAAGAATTGCATAAAGGAAAGATACTATTGGAGGAATGATGGTCAGTTTACAGGGTGAATGTCATTAACCACTGATCGTTGTGGCTACCATTATACCGAATGCACCGTTTTTTCAACAATTTCAAAATATTGTACTTAAAATCCACAATAAACGACTATGTGATACAAAGTAGAGCTTACTTCGATGCAGTGTAATCACTAGTATGTTAGCAGAAGCAGTGAAATCCAATTGATTATGGCCTGTATTAAGCCTTTGCTTACAAAAATCATTCTATGTCGCTCAACATCCAAACAAAAACTCTAAAGATGGCTGCGCTATGATTCTTAAATTTAGTAGGCTGCTGGGCCGTGCTTACCACTGCAAATGGAGGTCAGTTGACAGGGTGCCCACCATTACGCTGGAGAAGAACATTGTTTTATTATTTTTGAGCATTCTTTGTACATTCTGTATTTTTTTACCAAACACTCTACTACTACTACTATTTATTAGCAGTAGGAATGTGCCCTTCTTTTCATGATATTTTTTATTATCTCTTATTGGCAAGACATACAACAAGTGGTTCCTCCTTCGACTTTTATCAGTAACGTGATCTTTTTAACCGATAAAATTTCTGCAGCATGTTACAGTGAAACTATAACAAATTGCTCTAAACGTCGTCATGTAATACAAAACCGTAAAACATCTGGGCAATAATACTCAAATTATCAGTCTAAAACCGGCAAAAACTGGCCAAAACTGATACGACACTTGTCGATGATCAGAGGTTAGAGCATCCCTCCACAGTACTGAAGTCTGCACAATGTCGGGTACATCGTTTGTGTCATCAATCATGGTGACTACCATAGAGAATCTGTAGGTGGATGTAGTTCATAAAAATCAAGAGTTCATACATGTGATATTAATTTGTACAAGAGTACGTACTTCTTAAAAACGTTTTTATGTTATTGACACATTACACCTAATATGTCTGTATGTAAAGACATTCGCGGTACTCCACTACTTCCATGTCTAAAACATCTCTCAAAATATGTAAAGACATTGGCAATACAGTACTTCCACATCTGTATTAATAAGGTAGCCTCAAGAATTTTTTTTACATCTAAAGACGTCAACAACACTCCCATCAACTGTGAAAGTTTGTACGAGCCACACGCATTGATAGGGACGTATGATGGAGTGCAGATTGAATGATGCACATACCAAAAGACAAGTTAAAAGACAGATACCTGCAGGAAAGTTTGAGAGCTGTAAGTCAGCCTAAATTATGAACTGCGCAAAATCATACTACTTACGTCATGTGATGTCTGATGAATTGAAATTACACCGATTCAAGACTTTAAACAAGTTCGAGAGCGAAAAAGTTTGGTCATACTGTGCATGTCAAGAATTTCTTTGTTATGTGCGCCCTTCCTGCTTCGATACCGGACAGTTTATCAGTACAAACAAGGGCTAAATCTGCATCTCTGACATCGTAAAAGAAAGAGATTTTTAGCACAAACATCAGCTAAGGAATGGAACTTCAGGAAACAGCCTTTTCCCCTCGTCTTTTGATCACGAAACTGGTCTTTCCAACGCTCTTAAATCTCTTGTAAGTCTGACACCATAAAAGATATTCTCATTTTGCAGCAATAAAAACTGATGGATAGAGTACGATACAAACAAACAGACATCGGTCAAGCTCCTGCATATCCGTTTTATATGCATGGCATGGCATGTCCCGTCACAAAATTCTAACTTTACAATACAGTACATTTCGAGTACACAGTACACTGCATTTCTTGTGTCATCTCACATGCATTCATGTACATTGTCGTCATCGTAAGATAAAAGCCCCGCCAGACATTCTGTGATGCTGCGACTGCAGGCAAGAATACTGATTCTGCATTTCATGCTTTCTCTCTTTGTTATTTTGGTCAACCGCAACAGTATCATACACCTGTGACTATCTGATGTTTAACAAACTGCAGTTATACCAAGTCCAGATTTTGGAATAATTTTTCGTTATACAGTTGCGATCATCGCTATTGAATGTTTTAATAAACCAACATTATTTGTCATACTACTTTTGTTATGCATATGGGTTAGTGATATGATTGACACTTGACGAAGTAATGCTTGATGTTTCTGTATTATAATGGCCTTGCTTATTCCATGCCACTACACATCAGAATGGATGAAAAAAACAATGAAGGAGAGGGCAGATTTACTCCAGCGCTTAAAGTCAAACACTGGTCGTATTGGCAGGTGTTTGTTCAAGCAGCCCTATAAACAACACTCCTGCCGTCCTCACGGCTGCACTGTGGGCTCGCGAACGCAGCAGATCACGGAATGCGCTTATATCCCGATCCGCTGGTGCCGTCAGTTGTCCTGGGTCGCAGGCAGCAGCAACCACAATGCTGAACAGCCCACACCAGCAGACAGCTGTGGTGAAGAATGAATGTTCAATGCCGAGCGGCAATGCCCTAGTCACCGAACCCTCCCCCCCCCCTCTCCCCATCAGGACGTCTAAGTGGCTAGGAGGCCACAAGCGAACGGCTTCCCCAGCTGGATCATAGGCAGCTTGCAGTCTGTCAGCCAAAGTCCCTCCCCTCAGAGGGCGGATGCTTGCCACCCACCAGCTCCCTACATCAGTGAAGTTTCCCGTGTCCCACGGCCGCTATGCCACAGGTAGGCACTCCTCGCCAGAACTCGATGAGTTAATCAGTAGCAGGTAGTCAGCCAATCTTCATCGCCAAGTGTGGATATAGTTTCTCTTAAACTCAAAACTCTACACCATTCTCTTTTGTCGAAAACTGACATTTCGAGCCCATGGCTGTGTACAAAAATAGGTTGACTCTTATGCAAAAGATTACAGCAACCAGCCACTTTTTACAATGCTATTTCTTTATTTAAACAGCGCGGTCATCGGTTTCGAACTGACAGGTTCATATTCAGACGGCTAGTTCACGTTTTACATTAGATTCCACCTTTTGTTTCCCCATCTGACAATTTCCTTGGGCTGGCGGTGCCCTACTACCAAAATAAGTTCTAGGGCACCACCACCCCAAGGAAACTTAGTCAGGTGGGGAAACAAAAGGTGAAACTAGCCCTCTGAAGATGAACCTGTCAGTTCTAACCCGGTAACTGCGCCGTTTAAATAAATAAATAGCATTGTAAACAGTGGCTTGTTGCTGTAATCTTCTATTCAAGAGTCAACCAACCAATTCCTCTGGCTAAAAACATTGACAGAATGGCAGCACGACTGAATGCTTTGATCATCCTAAAATCGATCACTTACACCCTTGTAGCTAAATGCTTCTGATGTAGTCCTACTGGAAATGGATGGGTAAATTAGCTTCCTATTACTTGTCCTGTCAGCTTTTCCTATCTCGCTCTGCCCTAGGCACGGTTTCCTAGGCCCGGTTCAATTTGCAACAAGTGGGTTTCTCAGTAGCACGCAAGTTGCCGAGTTACACTCTCGGTCACACTGTGTTAGTTTTACATGCACTCGACCAGTGGCTGGTGTCACAACCCACATCTAGTGTTCTGTCATAATGTCAACAACAGCGTCCCGTAGCTTGCTTCATCAGCACATTGATCTGGCTGGCCTCTACTACATAGCTACGGTAGAAATAAAATTTAAATATCCGTAATTTGTACAATGAATTTTTCCATGGCGCAGCACGCCACCCGTCTTTCGAAGTATTCGTCCCAAATCTACCAACATTATTCTTTAATTATAATTACTCTTAAACCAAAAAAGAACTCTGTATTGTGCTGATGGCCAAAAGCCACCCGCAGCCATGAGCTGTCCCACATGAGTTTCTCCATTATCCAGTCCAGTACTAACATGATCATATTCTCAAAGGACGGTCTCCAGGACCTTACCACAATACAATCTTTATCTAATGCTTATATTACTCAATACAGAAGCTTTACTTCCGTCAGCTGCCTCTCGGCCTATTCCAGCTAATCGCTCAACTAGCAACTAATGCCTCGATGGATCTGTAGACTGTGCACGTCCGCACGTCCGCGGTCATTAAAGAAATAAAATATGCAAGTACCTCGTAGGAACCCGCCACAACTGACATCTGAAATGTTTATCGATATAATATTGTGCTGACTATTTTCGTTCCTGTATCTTCTCATATTGTTATTCAACACCAACTTTGTATCACTGGCATACAGAGCTAGCTCCATAATTAACTCCAATACTACTCTTGTATTTATAAGAACGTAGGCTTTCGCGGCCGGTGTCATAGTGATTAAAATTCTTCTGGGTATTATGCCGCGTCATTGCTAAAAACTAACAACAATAATAAACGAAAGCCGACGTTTCGGCCGAATTGCAGCGGCCTCACTACTCTTATATTGTTTAATACTCCCTGGTCTAAACTAGACAATCGCGTTGCATGTCATTCTACGACACACTTCATAGAAATCGCCATTTACTGGACCTGACGAAGTGTATGTATGATTTAATTTCTGAACATTCTCATCATCGGGTGTCCCAAACACTGTTTCTAGTAATTTATCTCCTACATTAAATCAATCTCATTTCCTCTGAACTATGGTCAGTGATAGCTGTGATAACTGTGCTCTTAATTTACTATAGATAAATCGTAACTTTTGGTACTCCCCTTCCGATTCCCTAAAAACGTCACTTCCCTGAGCCTCTTCATACGATTCCAAAAAAACTTCTTCCAATCTCCAAATTTCATTCCTAATTTTCCAGATCCCTACTGTTGGTTTAAATGTCCACTATGGCTCGTACAAAAGGCACCTGATTGCCTAGAGAACAACACACCTGATTCGAATGAGTGAACGACAGTTAAGCGTTCTGTTCCAGTCCTCATGAAGTGTGACCAACCCAGGTCATTCCCATCAGCCAAGCTATCGTCACAAAGTCGGCACCTGAGGAAAGAAACTATCCGTCTTTTCATCCCTCCTTCCAAAACGAGTAACTAACTACAAGCAGAAACAAGAAACAGCAGCAACAAAAACCTGACAAAATACACAAGGCAGTGACATGAAAAGACTAAATCCACCTGAACACAACACAATGCAAAACATACCCATGACACAAATATCAAAAATAAATCTAACACCAACATAACATTGAAAAGAACGTAGAACATAACTAACTGTGTGATCTCAAAGCAGAAGAATGTCTTGTGCCTTGTACATTCTAACACTAGAGGTTGCTTCTTTTTACCTACTGCACGTTATTGTACAGGATAGTTGCAACTAATTGTGGTACCACATCCACTGTACCCTTACTTTTTTTTGCCTGACTGACATGCACAATAGGCGTTTTGTTAGGGAACTGTACCTTTACATTACTGGTGAAGTCATCTCCACGACCTGATGCAGTCCATGGTATTTGGTGCACAGCTTCATCTTTCTCTTTGGTATACAGGAATTAGTGACCAATACCCACTGCTCTCTACAATACTGTCGTAGTCCCCCCATGCACCTGTTCAGCTGTTCTGGCATTTGTGTTCGCTATCTGTGTGTTTCCCCATACTTCTCATATGTCTCCCGCAAACTTCTTCACTGATTCGCAGTTCGTCCCGTACACTACCTCTAATGATGACACCCTTGTTCATCTATGAATATTTGAGTTGTATGTGCAAACCACATATGGAAGACAGGTATCTCAGTTGTCATGTGTAGCATTCACATAAAATCTTAACATTTTCGAAATTGTCTTACGGACATACTCCGTCCTACTGTTGGTTTGAGGGTGGAACAGGCTCATTCATAACTTCCAACTACGTACCATGACATAACTGTTTCATTAATTCCAAAAGGAACTCCGTAACCTGATCTGTGAATAACGTATCAGGCGCTCCAAACTTCAATATCTAACTGTTTACTAATGCCTGTACCACAGTATTGGTTGGTTGGTCTGGAATTGCTATCGTTACTAGAAACCATGAAAAATTGTTGACGATCATAATGACACATCTTTTCGCTGTAGGTGTTCTCCTATATGGCCTGGAAATGTCGAGCCCAAGCACTTTAAAAATGCCTTTGACGCCTCTGGAAACCTCTACAGAGGGATTTTCTGATCCGAAATATCCTCTCTCTGCACGCATGATACACAGTAGTAGTGGAGCTACCTTCATAAGAGTGCATTTTGATAGGGCGAGTTGCCTGCATCAAGGGCAGGTATACACTCAGGGGCAAACCTATTGTTCTCCTTTGATTGACTGGTACTTAACCTATTGTTCTGTTAAGTGCTTTTCCATGTCACCCCACTCCCTTTTGATTGACAGGCACTTAACCTATTGTTCCCCCCAACCCCTCGCCCTCCCCCTCCCCCTCCCCCCCATCCCCCCCTCACTGCTACAGGTACACTTCCAGGCCTGAATTATTGGAATAGGCCCCCTCTCACTCTTATCAATTTGATTGACTGCTTAATTAAATTGATCAAATAATTGAACTCCCTGGAGGGAAAGTGCCACACACCCCTGCCATGCCCCCCTGGCAGGAATTTCGAATTCCATCAGGACAATGCAACCTCTACTAACCTAAGAAAATGGCGCGAAAGAAAGGGCACTTGGACTGCATCCACTAACCCATGTCATCCAACTGCCATCTTGTCCTTGGAAATGGCAGCAAAAGGACTCTTCCTGTGCTGGACATAAGTCTTTATTTTGCAGACATTGTCTCCACCACAAGATCTTGAGTCCAACTGACCTAGTACACACTATCACCAACAAAGGACACTGTTGTCCCGTCCATGATGTATTCCAAGATGGTGGTCTGGTAGTGGAGAGGAACGGCCTCATAACAGGAAATTCAAGGGTATACTGTTTATTTACAAAAAAAAAAAAAAAAAAAAAAAAAAAAAAAAAAAAAAAAACCGATTTGTGGGGGATGAAGGTCTTGTAAGAAGTAATTACATTGAACAAACATGTTGCATAATCCAATGTTTAGCACTGCACTCTGGGTGTCTTAAGCTAATGTTTGGCCCTTTGTCAAAACTTAACCTATTGTTCTGTAAAGTTGTTTTCCAGTCGACCCCATTTCCTTACTATTGTACCGCCTTTGATAACTAATTAAGCAATTAGTTCTGTCCTCCCACCACTTTCTGGTATACTTTTAGAATTTCACATGCTTTTGAACGTCATTTCTGACGCATTCTTCTTTGTCACCCACCCCCTTCAAGTATTGTGCTTCGTTTTACATAAAAATTATGCAAATTAACCTAGTGTTCTGCACTTAACCTTCTGTTCTGCTCCATGTCACCCACTCACACACACCCTTCCCATTAACTAGTGTACTGCTAATACCACGTTGCTATAAAAAATTTATGCAAGTTAATTAAATCGATATTTTTTATGCGTAATGGGTAGTTTTTTTTAATTCGAAGCATCCTATTGGTCGGTGAAATCGATTGAATACAGTTTAAACAAAAGATCGCTAGTAAAAAACACATCCCACCCCTCGACACCGGACGCCGACGAGGACCCCGCCGCCGCAGCCGCCGCTGCCCCCAAACCGACCCTACTGCGGCCGCGCCGGCCACAGCATCGCTCTGATCTCCATGGTCCGCCCTCCCTCAGGCTAGCAGGTTAGGGCTGCAGCAACCAGCCTGCTCGCAGAGGCCCGATTCCGCAGTATCTCCTCCTCCGACATCATGTCCTCGCCGATCACGTGAGGTACAGCACACAACCCTGTCCACCCCGCCACACAACTCCAAGGAGCGCTCACACCGATCCCATACGCGAAATGCCTCTGGGCAGCACGTGTGTTTACCGTTGCTGACGCTATACCTGTGGATACTGACGTCACAGATCGTGCTACAGAAACCTGTTCCAAAATAGCATAGGCTGCTTTCTCCCTAGCTATCCTAATGGGACATACGAGCTGTGTCCAGCCATGCTTACCTGCCCCAGCGTGACTGACACCTCGTCGCGAAATGTTCGTATGGAGACTCACCATCTAAAAGGTTCTCAATCTTATACTGACGTCACATGGCTATCTAAAATGAGAGCCAAGGCGACCTCTCGTAAATTGTATAGTGCCCCAGAAATACTTAACGCTCGCTTTTCTGATGTCTCAGCTTGTCTGCATGGAAATTCTTGCCCTAACAGAACCTGTTTACGAAAATAGAGCATAATAACGTCGAATGCATTCTTCCTCGATGTCTTATCGTGGCACTCGTTCATCATGTGTTACCCTTACTGCTCTCAACATACGCAAACATTCTCACCGCCATGTAGAGACTCCTATATCCCAGCACAAATGATGTGCCCCTCGCAGCGCTAGATATTCCCCTGCGAGCTCGGTGGTCACCACGCCCGACAGGTGACCAGAACCTCCTCACTGGACTGAAGTCATTCTCAGAACAGTTCTACAAATTCGGGCGCGCTTCCCCTCGGCACAAACGCGTTACTGTTTCCGGTCAGGACCTGATTGCTTGCTTACTTTTCCACACAGACGTATTTTCGTATGGTTTGCTATAATATTATGCCATTTTCGCGGTACTTATAGATATCAAGCACACGGCAGCATCCTACAGATCGCTAACGCTATCTGATTCCCAAGGTATAGACTGGAAGTTATTTCTCTACGAACCCCAAACATTAGCGACGTGGAGCGTGCTCTAGACCACTAAGTAACTAGAAACTTATCTCGTGTGCGAGGACCTTTATGTCAGAAAACTAGACAAAAGAAAAGTAGAGGAAACTCATATTTCCACTCGCGAATACCGATGTAGGTGATGTAAGAGATTCTAAATCACCCCCATCATTTACAAAGTCAAATAACGTGTTTCTCATGTCTAGAGAACCAGCAAACGTGTCCTTCATCTGGTAGACGCGCACACTTCAGTCCATGTTCTCTCAACTAAATAAAGGTACAAAATTAGCAGAAGCAGTGAACCGAACAATTTACATGGGCGAAAATAATGACTCAGCGCAAACACACGTCAATATTGAAGCTTCTCAATTTTGCACGCGATCACAAAAACTATCCGACGCATACTAAGTATTAGTTCGCTATTCTGCCGTCTAGAGGACGACAAAGTTAACTCAGGTACATTCCTATGATCCAACGGACCTCTCCTTTCAGAGAGACCCTACCGTTAACGGGAAACGTGAATCATTCCCGTCACTTGCGCTGCACGCCACGCACACATAGGCAGAAACATCCTAGAAAACCGGTCACATATATCATTGTATTTACAATTAAATGTTACGATCGCAGTCTCAATTGAACGACATTTGACAATGAGCGAATGCTCTCCCCTCCTTCTCCATCCTCTCTGACCTTTCCCTCGGCAGGTCCCACCTGGCAGTTTTATTCTTCATCGTGTGTGCTCCAAGTGGGTTTTAAGTGTGTTGTTCTAGAGTGCTTTTAATGCTGTGGCCGACTTTTAACCTGTGCATGTGCATTCAGTGTCTTCTTTGTGTTTTAAGAATCGCCAACTGTGTGTTTTTTAACTTTTTCGTGAATTTTTTAATTGTCCCCCATGAACGTCTCCATGCCAGTGTATTTTTACCTCCATTTTCTCCCCTTACTCTGTTTTACGTTCCCCTTTTCTATCGCCTTATATATGTAACATTTTATTCTTGTTTTAGTTGTCATGTCACTCGGCTGAAGAGCGGCGGATTGTGTCGCTGACAGCCCTCCCCTGCCCATATGGGGCAGGGGAATGAAATCACAATAAAGAGAAAAAAACAATGAACGAAGTATCGGAAATACATCCTCATGCTGGCTGTGAAATATCTCTGCCATTCTTATGACTTGACATACTCTTCCCTTTGCTATCACAGTATTCCACAGTCATCTCCTTTGCACTCGTCGGAACACAAACATATACTTTATAAGCCTGATGCTCAAGGTGAACATATCATGTATACCCTCCTACTACTAAGTATAATACTTGGCTAATAAATGATTCCAGATGATACAAAATAATACTGAGAGAAAATCAGAAATGGGTGTACATGTCTCATAAGGTTTTTTTTTTTTGCGAGTGTTACCACTGTGTCTTAGAAAGAGAGGCGTAATCAGCGAGATGTTAAAAAACCCAATAGCAACAACTACTGTATGTTCCTGTCACAAGCGGTCTTGATTCTACAGATGCACACAAGTATCCTTGTTAAAAGCTATACTGGCTTTATAAATCGAGGTATGGCATTAGCTAAGAATGAATTGGGTTTTTTTGTCTGGACAAATTATGAGACGGTGATCGCAGGCATGTATATTATCATACCAGCAGTCCGGTTCCACGTAGCCCACGATGCAACCTTATGATAAAATCGCTGAATTTTGAAAGTGATTCGGCTGAGGAATGTGGTATGAAACCGCTATCAGCAACTCCCATTCCACCGCTAGATATTTCTCCAGTATGACTAACATATTCCGTCTCGATACCCTGTCAGAGGTTCTGCGATATATCCACTGAGTTACAGGCGATGACTGATTGAGAAGGATCACAAACAGTAGTAGAGGGTGTTCTGATTAAGGTCGTAAGAAAATGTACACTAGCTTTTCAGATTTATACTGTTGTGCTATCCGCTAGAAATGATGTCTATGATTTGCAATCTGGTCATTCCATTCAAGCACATACCTGCATTGGATCCTACTGACAAGTCCTTTAATGATTCCAACCAGTAGTCAATCATATTTCTGGCACTCTCATATCTAGAAACGAGCTACATTTCTCGAACCTGTTTGCTACAGTAAAATTCCAATCTGGTTTTAATCACCCCCTAAGCATGTTGCATGTGCTTCCATTTCTACAGCTTTGCGCATGTGATAGCTCCAATTTAAGTCGGAACTGAGCAGAAGTCGTGAAATACCATATCCACCACCTTCTGCAACCCGTGTAGAAGCAGAACGACCTGATTCAGTGCAACAGGACTGTGTTTTGACCATTTGGTGGAAAATTTGAGCATTGTGGTGCGTCTCCAAACTAGATGCAGATACTACAGTCCGATGCAGGTCTGCGTCCATTCACGTCTATCAGCCTAGCATGCCATCATCGTTATTCTGTACTATCCAACAGAGAAAAATTACGAACTATAAAAGCTGCACTAACTTCATCCGATATAGAACTCACCTAGGCACCGCTGCTGGCGCGATGAAGCTTAGCTGCAGTGGGGGTCTAGCATGGAGAGAGACGTCGCAATGCTTCCCAGAATACCACAGGGTGCATTCCTCCCAGCAATTCTAATGGGACACCCCGTCTGTCACTAAATTTCCCTGTCAAACTGCTGCTGCTGCCGGTGCAGGACAATCCTATTAAATATACAGCTTTCAATCCACTGCAGAGGCCTGTTTGAGGTTTCATCACCTTTACTGTAGGGGGATGTTCACATCCTGCTGACTATACTGTAAATCGCAAGAGACGCTCCTGTGGCACTGTCTCGTTGTTTGAAACATTATTTTTGCTTGTGTAACACGCTTTGTACACTACCACACATTTTTTTTTTCTGCCACGGCTTCCAGGTCTGTGTCTTGTTCTAAACTGACATTAAGATGTTCTGATCCATGGCTTCTCGCAGAAAACTAGACGTTGCGCAATGTGAATCATATTGTTACAATGGCTACCATAATAAGCCACAAGCACTGGATGATTTTAAATAAAAGAGAGTTACAACATAAGCAAATTGGGGGAGTTTTGCGGCGTTGTGGACGGTTTCCAAACTACAGGCCCAAAGTGATTCATGAGCTCTACATTTAAACTCATCTATCATAGTCATGGAATAGCTGATGAATCTACGGTCCATTTCGACTTATTCATCATATTGCAGTCATGTACTTGATCACAGTTTCAGTGCTATCCACCCCAGAAGGTGTTATCCATCCACCAAAACTCTTTCTCCAACTCAAACAAGCCATGCCAGTCAACCATTATGTCGTAACCAACAGCATGCCAGTGGACGGATGGAATGGAAAAGACACCATAGATGTACTCTAATAATAAGCATCACAGTTGATAGTGTGAAATATTTTAGCAATTTTACAGTAATTTCAACACCAACCAATGATGCGACAGCATGTTTCCCAATTTCAGTATCATAGCTAAACCACCCCTTCTCCACTTTGCGAGTATCATTGCAGACGGGGATAGATGACTGTGCAGTATGTCCATTAATTGTTAATTCTCGAACACATACACCATCAAAGTATATTACGTAGTGCTCTACATATTTGTAACACCTCGAGCATAGTGCTTAATACGATCTGTCTCTCTGTGTATGGGAGCCACAGAGCATTCTTGCTGTCTTATGGTAAAATTAGAGTGTGAAAGACCCCCATCACACTGTCATTAACCAACCTGCCCTGCAGCACCGTTACTGATTTAATGTGCAACTGATCAGAGGTAGGCCGTTACACCCAACGTCTCGTGAATGAATGGAGCTTGCCGAGTCCTCACCCATCAAAGTGCACAAGATTTCTCGAGATGCGCCCATGTCGTGGAGGTTAGCACTCCTTATCGATAAATAGTAACAGATTTCAAAGTGCCATGATGTAACAGCAGGCGGTTAAGAAGAACAAGAAATGGATGATTTTTATGTGCGATGGAGCTCCAGATGGATGGAGTTTCTAGCATTTTTACGTAAATCAACCAAGCTATCAACCCTGAATTATTCTTCAAGAGTCTAGGATCAGTACCTGGAAGGTAATGGTAAGAGAGAACATAAACACACACACTCCTAATGCTACAACGTTCTGCACTTAAAACAGGCTACAATGCTAGATCACTTGCGTTTCCGACCTATCAGTCGTATGGAATGTAGCGCTATTAATATTCCAATGTAAGAAATATATTTCAAGCGGATGACATACATCCTTCTTCCCAGTTTCTCTACGATAAATTATGTTATAGAATCGTAAAATGAAAAAAACTACTCCCTTAAAACATTGGCTCTGTGTGATACGAGTACAATATAGCTTTCCGGAGATGTATAGCACCGACTGTACATATCTGATCACGGTTCGGAAATTATACTATGCCTGCATCACCCATATATAAAATGATCGTTAGTAACGGGGAATAACTCTTACAAGGAAACAGATAAGCACATAGCAGCAGCGTCCGACATGTGAAAATTACAAGTCATTCGGCCACTAACTCTGTAAACAGCACATCCGTCAGGCAAATGAATACACAGTGCTTGCAGTGCCTCACAAGCACCTATCGCTCACTTAGTTACGAAGCTGAAGTCCCGATTTTACACCCAAGTTGAGACAGGGGGATGGACTACATCGCATAAATCAGAGTTCATTTAGAGGACTGTGCAACGTTTCATTACTCATGAGATGTAAGTCCTCTAATGACTGACAGGTTTACCTTTAACGATCGCAAATGGACAGTGGTTTAAATCACATACAGAACACGTGGTTGTATACAAGTCGAACGCAGACTATGTCATGTGACTCATGCATCCTGACAGAACAGTGGTAAAATTGACCTGCAGCAATTTCCCCCTCTCTAGAATGCATCGCTAGTCTACCATTAAATCATACCTCGTTACAGCTCTTTATCAATCGATCACCCCGTCTACTCTCTGTTATCCTTTAACACAGATGCAAGTAGGTTTAGGGGTGGATGGTTCTCTGTCTTCCTGAAAAGCATCTTTCTCTTTCTAAAACACAGTGGTAACACTCGCAAGAAAAACTTATGAGACATGTACACCCATCGCTGATTTTCTCTCAGTATTATTTTGTATCGTCTGGAATCATTTATTGGCCAAGTATTATACTTAGTAGTAGGAGGGGATGCGTGATAGGTTCACCTTAAGCCTCAGGCTTATAAAGTATATGATTATGTTCCGACATGTGCAAAGGAGATGACTGCAGAATACTGTGATAGCAAAGGGAAGAGTATGTCAAGTCATAAGAATGGTAGAGATATTTCCGTTTCCAGACCCACAGCCGTCAGCAGTTTGTATTTCGGATACTTCGTTCATTGCTGAACGTCGTTCAATTGAGAAGGCAATTGTAACACTTAAGTGTAAGTACAATGATGAAACATATATGTGACTGGTTTTCTAGGATGATTCTGCCTATGTGTGCAGTGCAGGTGACGGGAATTATTCATGTTTCCTGTTAACGGTAGGGTCTGTCTGAAAGGAGAGGTCTGTTGGATCGTAGGAATGTACCTGAGTTAATTTTGTCGTCCTCTAGATGGCAGAATAGGGAACTAATACTTAACATGTATCGGATAGCTTTCGTGATCGTGTGGAAAATGGAGAAGCTACAAATGGACATGTGTTCGCGTGGGTCATTATTTCTGCTCATATAAATTGATCTGTTCACTGCTTCTGCACATTTCGCGCCTTTATTTAGTTGTGGGAACATGGACTGTGGTGTGTGAGTCTACCAGGTAAAAGCCACATTTGCTGGTTCTCTAGACATGAGGAACACGTTATTTGACTTTGTAAATTATAGGGATGATTTGGAATCTGTTACATCACCGACATCAGTATTCACAAGTGGAAATATCAGTTTCTTCTATTTTTCTTTTCTCGAGTTTTTTTGGCATAAAGGTCCTCGCACATGGGATAAGTTTCTAGTTACTGAGTGGTCTAGAGCATGCTCCACCTCGCTAAAGTTTGGGGTTTGTAGAGAAATAATTTCCAGTATATATCTTGGGAATTATATTGCCTGAGCGATCAGTAGGATGCAGCCATGTGTTTGATACCGAGAAGTACTGCGACAATGGTATAATATTATTGTAAACCATGCAAAAATACATCTGTTCTTGTGATGCCAGAGTCCGGAGATTGGTGTAGTCACCTGTCGGGCATGGATGACCACTGACATCGCAGGGAAATATGAAGTGCTGTGAAGAGTGCATATGGCGCTGTCTGTCTTCACAGTATATGTTAGAGTGATGTAAAAGGGATGAGTTTGTATGGCGCAGGATACAAATTGTATGTTTACAACATCGAGTTGGTAGGAGGTGATATATTGCTGAGTGGAGATCGGTTTCACACTCGAATATTCAAGGTCCTGTCCTCAGTGGGAGAGCAGTGTAACTGAGTAAGAGTCTTTCATTATCTGACGATATGTAGTGGCAATTTTCAGTGATTAATTGTCGATGCAATATGGCGATCTGTGTAAAATAGTTTTCTTCCCACTGAAAGACTCATCTGCAGAAAGAAAGGAAAGTCGTATGGTGCTTCCACATTGGTGGCATCAGTAATTCATGGGGTAAGTTCGATAAGAGCCAATCATAATACTCGATTCATTCACAAGACATTCTTTGTGCTAGGATATAAAGCGGTGAGAACGTTTGCATATGTTAAAAGAAGGAAGGGTAACAAGTCGTAGACAGGGTGCTACTTTAGGAACGTGAGGAAGAATGCATTCGACGTTATTATGCGATATTTTCGTAAGCAGGTTCTGTTAAAACAAGAATTTCCATGCAGACATGCTGAGACATCAAGAAAGCAGATGTTAAGTACTTCTGGGGCACTATACAATTGGATCTTATTTTAGATAGATATGTGGTTTTAGTATTACATTGAGCACATTGCTAGATGCACTTGCAATGGTTTGTAGTTACACGGACGTTTTGCGGCGAGGCATCAGTCACACTGGGGCAGGTAAGCATGGCTGGAAGCAGCTCATATGTCCCGTTAGGATAGCTAGGGAGAAAACAGCCTATGCTATTTTGGAACAGATATCTATAGCATGATCTATGACGTCAATATCCACAGGTATAGTGTCAGCAACTGTAAACACACGTGCTGCCTAGAGACGTTTCGCATATGGGATCAGTGTGAGTACACCTTGGAGTTCTGTGGAGGTGGACAGGGTTGGGTGCTGTACCTCACGTGATCAGCAAGGATGTAAGGGCGGAGGAGGAGATGCTGCTGAATTGGGCTACTACGAGCAGACTGGTTGCTGCAGCCCTAACCCGCTAGCCTGAGGGAGGGTGGCCCATGGAGGCCAGAGCGATGCTGTAGAGGCCACGGGTCTGTTAGGGTTGGGGCCAGGGGCTGCGGCGGCTGCGGCGGCGGCGGCAGTGGTGGTGGCAGCAGCAGTGTTGGGTATCTAGTGGTGGGATGGGCTTTTTACTAGCGATTTTTTGTGTAAACTGTATTCAGTCGATTTCACTGACCAATAGGATGCTGAAAATTAAAAAAAAAAAAAACCTATACTTGTGAAAAATATCGATTCAATTAATTTGCATAAATTTTTTATATCAACGTGGTATTAGCGGTACAATAGTTAAGGGGAAGGGGTGTGTGAGTGGGTGACTCAGACCTGAAAGTGTACCTGCAGCAGTGAGGGGGGGGATGGGGGGTGTTAGGGAGAGGGAGGGGGTGGGTGGAACAAAAGGTTAAGTGCCTGTCAGTCAAAAGGAAATGGGGGTTCATGGAAAAGCACATAACAGAACAATAGGTTAAGTACCTGTCAATCAAAGGAGTTCTATAGGTTTGCCCCTGAGTGCATGTAGGCAACCCGCACTAACAAACTGCGTTAATGCAGGCCTCGCCCCACTACTCACAATCTCTGATACATTGCTCCATGTCGGCTCCTATTTCTTCACTTCACCTAATCCACAACATGCCTGTCTGCTGTTTGTCAGCCACCATGCTGTCCTGAGGCATTGAAAATTCGAATATCTACTTGTGTGATACCTAACCAGGTGCAGTTTAAGGAGTCTAGGACACTTCTTGGATGCTTGTTTTTACACCTTTGACAGCAAAGTTCGTCACACTAATTAGCTTCTTAAAATCCATTTTTCACTAGTCTGCAACTTTCTCTTGCCCAAGTTTGGTGAAAAACAAATGTATCTAAATACAAGGAATGCAACTTTAATGCCATCTACATTAGAGATAAGTGTTACTCAACTAATATCACTGACAATCACTTAGGGAAATTGGAGACTTTTCAAGAGAGGAGTCATGGTTGGGTATTGATAGAAATAGTTCATTTTCGTGTTAATATTGATAAAATAAAGGGGTTAATGCAAGGCTATACACAGAATTACCGAAGGTCATAACAGATATACACACAGTAGTAAATATACGCTCATACAACAGTTCCTGTGTCAAGTGGTTAATTCTCAGATGTTTGCATACTGTAAATTGGAATGTGCAAAATGTGCCTAACTATTTTCCATATGGAAACAAATTTAACTTTACTAACATACCACTTCCTACAGAGTTGAAATATGCGCATATGTTCAAAAAGCAGGCTGAAGGTGTCCCTATTAGCATAAATAGCATCTAGTATTTTCATTATGAGTGGGCAACTGTGAAAATGACTAAGATGAGAAAGAATTTCGGATTATCATTATATGTCACAAAGCAGTGTCGTGAGTAACATTGAAATCTATTAATGTTTCATCTTGCTAGTATAGGTACATACGATGGTAAGGGAATAAAGGCAAACTGTCACCAGTCCCCATTATTGCCAAATTTATTCAAGATAGCGACTCTCCCTGGTTGGTCCCCCACCTCCTCTCTGTATATGTCTATGTGGCAATGTCACATTGTTGACGTCTCCACCCCCACTCTTCCTCTGTCCGCCACTTTCCTTCCCTTCACCCTCTCCCCCCCCCCCCCCTCTCCCACACTTCCCTTCCTCTCCCCCACTTTTGAACTGATGGGACGAAGACTGTCTGTTCTGCCCGCATCTCGTGGTCGTGCGGTAGCGTTCTCGCTTCCCACGCCCGAGTTCCCGGGTTCGATTCCCGGCGGGGTCAGGGATTTTCTCTGCCTCGTGATGGCTGGGTGTTGTGTGCTGTCCTTAGGTTAGTTAGGTTTAATTAGTTCTAAGTTCTAGGCGACTGATGACCTCAGCAGTTGAGTCGCATAATGCTCAGAGCCATTTGAACCATTTGAACTGTCTGTTCTAAGCTGCTGGAGAGGAATGATGTAGGGTACTTTCTTTGGCATTGTGTTGCTTTATTTATGTGTGTATTATATTTCTGGAAGAATTTCCTAAATTTTTGTGGGGAAACTGAACTAACAATTACCCTACAGCCTTTCTGCTTGAAATTTAAATGAACACAACAAATTATAATTGACGGGACAATAGAAAAACGCTCTTGTGAAAAAAAAAACAGTCGTCCACACGTAAAATAACGCCGCAAAATTAATAACTGCAACAAAACCATAATCTTGCCTACACATCGAAAACGCTTTGTAACTCACCACACATCATGAAGAACTTCAAATTATATGAAGAAAAACATCTTAAGAACTTCGACAAAAGAAACACCTGTTCTAATAACACACTGCTTCCTACACACATAAGAACTTCATCTGTATAGGTATAAATACACAAACACACACAGGCATCGAAAAACATCGATGTAATGCTCATACAATAATACCGGATATCGGGAGAAAAACGTCGATGTAAACTATTGTAATTACATAGTGCTAAAAAGGATAGTAAAACAAAACCGTAAACTATTCTAAACATACGTAACAGCATGTTGCAAATTAGCGTATCATGAAAAAACAGTGGTTGAATAACGTTGGTAAAATCCCTATAATACAATGCACGAACCAGCTGCTGCTTGCAAATATAAATAAAACAGGCACCACTGCCGCCAGTCTGCTGCCGCCGTGGTATCTGTCATTCAGCTGTTGGTGCTGCACCCGCTGGCATGTGGCTATTGCATCAGCCCATAATGCAGTACCTGTTCAAGCTTTTTGTTTCACTACCTGCTCGTGGACCAGAGGCCTGCATTGTCCCAGCTCGTGTTAGTGTGTATTCGTTTGTTTCTTTGTATCCCTCACTGCTGCTGCCGCAGACGACTGCCTGTTAGAAATTCCAGCAGATGTCTCATATCGCTTAAAAACCTGCCTGTACTCTAGCTGTTCTCCTAGTTGGGAACAAGTGTATCTCCCAGAACGCCTGGAGGTGCCTTAACAATACACAACTCGCCAGAGGCGTTACCAGACATGCTATCGGGTATATCAGGAAATTGGGACCCATAGTTTTATCTGAAACACTCAAAATATTTCACTGTCGAAGGCGATACCGACAACTTCCAGGAAGAGGATGTTTCTCTCCTCACAAAGGAGCCTAGACCATCTCAGGACCAGACGTTGCCAGTTACCTCCTCTGTCGGAAATCACAGTTTTGTCTGAAAAAAGGTAATTTCTATCAGTGATCTATTGACTCCTTCTAAGAACGAGACAACCCAGTAGAAGCCACAGGTGTCTGCCTGTCAAAGACAGTGGTAACACCTGCACATTTGCAGGACAAAGGCTCTCGATTTAACATGCTGAGAAAGGTAGACTAGTGGACTGGCTGCAGCTAGCTGTTCAGAGTTCCTGCAATCCTATTGGATTCCATCAAAACAGGAGGAGGAGCTTGGGGTTATATAAACCCTATCCCCTCCACAGTCATCTTCATTGTGCCTGAGCCCTCAGATGTAATTGTTTGCCTGTGCGTGATCAGTATGAAGCATTCCTTATCCACCGGCAGTGCCAGCAGTAAATGCCTGAGACTGGATGAAGAACTGGCATGTAAGTACATATTTTCGTCGTCAACAGTTCAGATTTCGTTAAAAGCGTGTATCTGCGGGTCAATGTACAAGTTCGTCAGCAGCTACATCACTTGTATATCCGTAGGAGGCTACTTTTCCAACACTTCAGTGATAGATTGCTCTCCTATTTCTTCTGTCCATATATCGGCGTACATGTTCCTCGGCAGCTATTTCACTTGTCGATCGGTAAGAGGCTACTCTTCCTACAGTTCAGTGATAGTTTGCTGTCCTATCCCTTCTTACCATGTATCTGTGATTACACCAGCACATAAGCTGCGTAAGTACATATTTAGTGTTCACATTTTGTAGTATATATTCACATTAGAAGAAGTTCACAATTCTTCTTTCTTGTTACAGTACATGATCTCAATGAGATTGAAAGGTTGCTGGGACTTGTAGGCAAGCAGGTAAAAGAGTCTGACCAGTTCCAAGCGGAAATTCCGCAATGTAAGTACATATTCTCTTAAGAAATTGTTTTGTAGTGTTGTATTTCATGTAAAAAAACTTCACAGTAAATGTATTTCATGTATTTGCATATCCATTGCATACATTTTTAAACCGTTATGTTCTTGCTATTGTAAGTTATTTCTAGGAGGTTGAGGGCTATATTATACGAAATCATAATGAACCTATCACAACAGCCATGCGAATACATGTGCATTTATCAAATCGGATGTCATTTGTATTGGACTTTGCGTATGTTTTTTATTTATTTTATTGCTATCTTAATTGGATTTTTGTTTTGTGAAGATTTCTTGTTGGAGAAAATGGTGTGGGAGTTGCTCTTCTGTGAATCCCGATCATTGATGCCAGACTGGGTGACGGCAGTCTCCAGTGACCTCAGGGATGTGGTTTTAGACAAAATGTTTCCAGTTCGTCTTCATGTTGTTGTCACAAATTCCATAGTGGAACTATACCTATAGGTGCATGCCAGTGTGGATGGAGAAAATGGTGTGGGAGTTGCTCTTCTGTGAATCCCGATCATTGATGCCAGACTGGGTGACGGCAGTCTCCAGTGACCTCAGGGATGTGGTTTTATCATGGAGGCCGTGGGGCTTTTTCAGAATTGATGGTCAATAATTCACCTATGGCAAGTACAAGCCAAAAGTAGCTAAATATCTCCAATAAACATGAGTCCACAAATCGACCATTGCTGAGGCATCGCATTAATTCGAGTTGGGAACCAACTGTAAACGTCACTGGCTACAATGGTATTTACGCTGATATCTCAATGTTTGGGATCGACTATCTGTTAGTTTATGCTTGCGCAACTACTTCCCATTCCCGCTCCGTACACTGTGTCATACCAGCCTCGCAATCAGTTACGAATGTGAAGGCACTATGTACAGGAGTTATATCACTGAAGAGCTGACATGCACTACATGTATGGCAAAGCAAATGGAAGTACTCATGAGGCTGCACGGTTGCATGAAGAAGCTTTTCCTCTCTACAGGCAGCCCAACAGGCATACCAGCTAATTTAGCTGATTACATCAGCACCTTAGAGAAACAAGGAGCTTCACACACCATGTACAAGAAGGTCGATCCAGATCCATAACACCCAAAGTTGATGATAAGATGTTATGCATTGTACATGAACATCAGACTACTTCAACAAGGAGGATTACTACCCATGAATGTGTCTTGAGTCATAGCAGTGAGTGGTAGATTTTACATGGCAAGTACTCTATCTATATCATCTCCAGCAAGTGCAAGCCCTGAACAATCCAGACTTACCTCCTAGAGAGAATTTCTGCCAAAGGGTGCAACAACAGTGTACCCTGAATCCCCTGTTTGTGAGAAGTATTCTATTCACTGATGAGACTGGATTTACCCACCACAGTATTTTTAAATACCATAACTGTCACATTTGGACCAATGTCAATTCTAATACAACACAAGTATCACAACATCAGTAGCAATATTTGTTGAATGTCTGGGTGAAACGCCCGCTAAACCCGCTGGGCAGAACAGATAATAGGATTGTCGAATGGGCCAAGGGTTGAAGTCAGTTTCTGCTTCTAATTGTCATTTATTGCAATTTAGCAACTCTTTCACGGCTGAAGGCCTCCAACAAGAAATCTTCACAAAACAAAAATCCAATTAAGATAGCAATAAAATAAATAAAAAACATACGCAAAGTCCAATACAAATGGCTGAGGGCCACCATTAATTTTCAAAATTTTAGAATATACTACCATAGACCTTTAAAGGCAGAAGGCCAACCAGAAATCATAAAGAAATCAAAAATTCAATTAAGATAGCAATAAAATAATTTAAAACCCAAAAGGCAACATATACAAGGTGCAACACAAATGGCTGAGGGTCAAAATTAAATTTCAAAACTTCCGAATATATTACCATAGACCTTTAAAGGCAGAAGGCCAGCATGTTTAACAACAAGAAATCTTAAAAATCAACAAGATAAAAATCCAATTAAAATAGCAATAAAATAATTTAAAGCAACAATGTATGCAAGGTGCAATACCAACGCCTGAGGGCCACAATCAAACTTCAAAATTTCAAAGTATATTACCATTATCCTTAAAGGCAGAAAGCCGCAGTGTTTAAGATGGAAAGATAAATTTAAAATTAATTTTGCAAAATTTTAAGAAACAAACAATAACCATAGGTGAGACAGGTGGTGAGCCCAAGTATACTTGATCCGTTTTAACCCAACCAGGGGGCAACCACGGACCGACCGACACAACAACTTGCTTCCCGTCAATCAGTACATGAGAACCCCAACCGGCACGTTACAAACGTGATAATCCACAATGGAATACGTATTAGCTGTCAGAATTATACGCCATGTTGGACAGCGACAACAGGTGAGGAAAGGACGCAACCTGAAATTACGTTAGTGGCCAGGGCAGGTCACCGGAACACTAACGGCCACTAGGCAGAAAATTCCGCTGGTACACTTGAATTTGAAACACAGTAATAGTTAACTCGCTCAAAAGAACACTGCCTTAATTTACATCAGTACCCAGGGCAGGTCACCGGAACACTAACGGCCACAACACAGAAAATTCCACTGGTGCACTCAAATCGTAGTCGACCAAAATAGTTAATTGCACCGCATGGCGGCTAAATCTCAGCAGTAGAACCACTCGGTGTTGCCCACCGGAAAACCTCCCCAACAGCAAACCACCGAAGCGAATCACCACAACATGAATAAACGTGGCTTGGGTAGTTGAAACCACTACTCAACTTTGACGTCCTGAGAAGGCGAACCACGAAGCTCGTAGCAATAGGACAGCTCCACACACGCTTGGACACTGTGCAGGGACTGCCAGCGCCCCCAGCCGATTGCACCGCATGGAGAACTTCCCTCGTCCGCGAAAACCGATCGACTCACTCCAGACCCCCTTGCCAGAAACTATAAACACCAAACCAAAGATGGTATGTGGCGCAAATATCGATACACATCACTGCTGCCACACATAGAAGGAGGAAGAACCACGACGGAACTGCAACAAGGGCGGGAAACCAAACACAGATAGACAGCGAAGTTCAAAATGGCTCTGAGCGCTATGGGACTTAACTTCTGTGGTCATCAGTCCCCTAGAACTTAGAACTACTTAAACCTAACTAACCTAAGGACATCACACACATCCATGCCCGAGGCAGGATTCGAACCTGCGACCGTAGCAGTCGCCCGGTTCCGGACTGAGCGCCTTAACCGCGAGACCACCGCGGCCGGCGCGAAGTTCACGAAAATGCATAGCTGGGAGAGAGCACGGCTCACTGGGCAGGACTGTTCAGAGACCACATAACTGGACCACACTTCCTACCAAAGAGACTACCTAGACAGCAGTACATTCAGTTTCTGCACACTACACTTCCAGATGTACATGATGATGTACCACTGAACCAATGCTTCAACGTGTGGTTCATGCATGATGGTGCTCCAGAACATTTTCATTTACAACTGCACCAGCTTCTGACTGAGACATATGGTCAATGTAGGTAAAGGAGGATCTGTGCCATGACCTCCAAGGCCTCTGGATTTTAATCCCACGGATTTCTGTGTGTGGGTTCATGTCAAAAGTCTGGCCTATGTTCCAGAGCTCAACTCTTTTGAGGAATTACAGTTGCTGATTGAAGCAGCCTTCCAGCATTTACATAATTCCCCAGAACTTTCTGAGAGAACTTGCAACTCATTTTAGAGATGGGTGCAATGTTGCACTCAGATGCATGCACAACATTTCAGTCACATTCTTTAACATTTAGAGATGCCATGTGTGTCTAGACACTGATGCACCGCAATAGAAAATGTTTTGTATCTCAACAACCATTGATTTGTGGACCCATGTTATTGAAACTTTTTGGTTACTTTTGGCATGTATTTTCCAACACACACACTCACACATACATGTTCTTTCTTTGCAGCAACATGTGAGTATATCTTCTTATTGTTTCTTTTTACTCTTCACAGCTAAACCATCACAGTATGCTGTGATGTGGGTGTAAAGGCCGGTGATAACACCAACAAAACCGAGTCCTGCTCATCATGCCTCATGCTGCAGGACAAGGTTAGCAGCGGCACGGGCTGCTGCCACCTCTGCTGCAGTATCCCCTGTCTCTACTGCCACAGCCCACCACTCCGCCATCCCTGCCGCCCCCACCGTCCCCGCCGCCCCCGCCGCCACTGCCACTCCTGCCCTACTCTGTCGTCCATGGGAGATGTTAAAACCAATTGTTGGGACACCACTTCCACAACAAAACAACCATCTGGCCGACTTTCCTCGCCACAGCCTGGCTGCTCCCATTGGCCTGATGCAGACGCCCAGCAACCCTGACTCACACCGCCATTACAGCCATCTGTAGCATGGATAGGTGCTGCTGCTAGTACACCTTAGTGGCCTGCATCGCCCCAGCCCAGTTGCTCCCATTGAGGCAACAAAAACCATCAGCAGTGTCCTAACCAACCGATAATTACTTGTAGTGTTTCTGTGGCTGGCAGCAGCTCCATCTCTTGTCCTAATAGTGATCAGCACCAGGTTGGTAACATTGTGCCAGAGATAAATTATGTAGTGATTTAGGATGGTCTTTATGAGAAGATCTCATTCTTGCGAATTGAGAACCTTACAGCGGGGTACAAAGACCCAGTATAGTTTCTGAAAGTGTACCCTCCCTCGCCTTATTAATTATCTGCAGTACTCCTCCATTAACTGTAGTTCCATGCTGCAGGTTCATGCATTACCACCCCCTGCCTCACCCAAACAAGTCAGTGTTGCAGAGGAGACCAACATCGTCTACATTTGGGGGAGAAATGGAGTGGTATTGCTGTGCATCTCAATCGCTACATGATTTGACGATTTCACCTTGTGTACTATATGAGAAAAGTTTTCCAAGATGGAATTGAGAGGCTCAGGTAAAGCCCTCAGCCAAGTAGTACACAGTAACATCCATGATCCAGCTATATCAAGCTTCTTGATAATATAGCAGCCAAGTGGGAACGTATTAATGTCCAGATTTACCATCAGTACTGGTTTCTGTAGTCAGTCCTAGCTTGTGAGACAAATTACAACGATAGAGATCATCCACATTGTTCATCTCAGTATGCACAGGTATTGATGTCCATGGATTTTCTGTTATGATATCGAGTTCCCCATTAAAAGCCATGACATATCCGAATTTGAGGCACTGAATACCGATATATCGGTTCATGTTTATACTCTGGATAAGTCCAAGTCAGATGATAGTAAAGATACGAACAGAGTCGTCGATCTGTCAATTTCTTGGAAGTGCAAGTGTAAGACGCATGTGAACATGCTGTTACTCACAGATGAAGAAAATGAGAAGTAAGACAATTATCATTACTGTTGAATCAGGGACATGTCCAGACTCAGTTTGTCCCAGCTTAGTAAACATGGATATTAAAAGCATACTTGTTTAAGATGTCTGAATAAGTTTTACACAAGCGAGTTGATCACTCTACCATGAAACCAGTACGTGTTATAATACCTACCGAGAAAAACAAATTCTTAAAATGTAAGAACACCCACCACAAGGAGCGATGCCCCTTTGTAGTTTATGCTGATTTCGAATGCCTCCTCGCTCCAATGACATGTTATGAAGGCAACCCTGTACTCTCACATACACCCTTCACAGAAAAACACGTACAAAATGTGGCAACGTACCATGTTGCATCCTCCTACGGTTCAAGTCTTAGCCATTGCAATTCATATGTTAGGGATAATCCTACGATCTGGCTGCTCACTGAGCTCGAGAAACTTTCATTGGAGGTTGATAAGCTCCACAGCACCGGCATTTCCACGACCGAGTCAAAGGAGGATAATGATTGGTACATGAAGGCTGTTGACAGGCATATTTGTAGGCTGCTGTTAGATAGAAAAGTGGAAACTCCTCATAGGAGCCACTGTGATCTTATGGGGAAGTTCTGTGGTGCAGCTTAGAATACATGCAATTGTAAGTATCAATTACCACGACACATACTCGTCTTTTTCTGCACTCTAAACGAGTATGATGATCACTTTATTATTGACCATTTGGCTAAATTCGGAAGAGAGAAGGATCAGGTCAGTGTCCTGCCTGATATTGTCGAGAAATATAGATATCTCATTACTCCTCACTTCCTAGACTCACTATGCTTGATCCGGCCACCACTCCAGAAACTTGTTGAAACTCTGTCTCCGGAGGATATTCATGTCACTGAGGTGCATTTCAGTTTGTGAGAAGAACTTTGACAGGAAAGGGGGTCTTTTCAATGCAAGTATCTGGACTTAATGGGAAAACTCAGTGAAACCAGACTATTTGCATAGCTGCATTCTCCAATAATCTTGCAGGTGATGCCATAACGGATGCTGAGAATGAGCACGCTGTGAATGTATGGCAGAAGATAAACATCCCAAATTTGGAAGAGCATGCAAGACTTAATATGGACACAGATGTGCATTTGCTAGCTGATGTTTTCGAGAAATTCTGGAGTTTATGCATGACCACATATCCTCTGGAGCCTGTCTTCTGTTACACAGCACCGTGTTTGTCTTGGGATGCCACACTTGAGAAAATGAAAGTCAATATCATGCTTTTGAGCGATGCTGACATGCTCCTTTTCTTTGAGTGAGCGATCTGTGCTTTACCTGAGCCTCTCACTTCCATCTTGGAACACTTTTCTCATATAGTCCATAGACATGAAAAGGCAGATAACCCACGTATTTGTCAGAGGTTCAATGCATCTCTTGATTCAAGCTACATCATGTATCTAGATGTGAATAAGTTCGATGTGCATGTCGTGTAACAACCACTGCCGGTTGGCGAGGACAGGGGATTAGGTGAAACCATCCACAGTGTGGCCGCAGATTCTTGTGTAGTATGTGTGATGGAGGCAGCCCTTGCTTCCCCTACTAGTCTGGATGAAGCACAAATCTATTTGCCATTATGTCCAGAGTATTTAGTTCCACCGGACGGGACCATCTCCAAGTTGATGACAACGCTGGGGAACAAGCAGAGCTGCGCCACGCCTTACAGAAACCTTCATCATTGCTTCAGTTTAGGGATGGAGTCAGTTGCAGTTAGGCACGCTGTCTCCTTCAAGCAGTCTCGCTCGTTGAAGGACTGTGTTGATTTAAATACTGAAAAGAGGGAACAAAAAATGATTTCGAAAAAGACTTTTATAAATTGACGAAAAATGCAATTTTCGGCAAGACGATGGAAAATTTGAGAAAACATCGCGACATTCTTATTATGTTGTGTTGGGATAGGCATTGGAGTGTAAGGAAGTGTATCGCCAGACCGAATTTCAAATGGGTCACTATCTTTAAGAAGAACTTAGTTGGTGTGGAGATGTTGAAGACTGCAGTAGCGTTCATGAAACCTGACTATGTGGGGAGGTGCGTTCTAGGCCTGTCCAGATTCCACATGTACCGATCCATTATGAGTCTGTGAAACCTCATTTCGTTGTTCCTAAGATACTTTGTATGGATACAGATAGCTTCATTTACTGGGTGAAGAACTGCAACCTATATGAAGTAATGAGATGCCTTGGTTAAGAATTCGACAATTTTTCGTATATGATCGATAAGCCTTATGGTATTATTCCATAGAGGAAGTAATCCTTATGGTATTATTCCACAGAACAAGAATTTTGTAGGTCTAATGAAAGACAAGGCGAATGGGTCACTGATTGTGGAGTTTGCTGTCTAAGAACCAAGATTTATGCACATCATACACTGGAAGGTGCCAGACAAAGTGAGCAAGGGGCATACAGCGTATGGCATCATGGGCCCTAGAGACTGAAGACTATTTGCAGTACCCGCACAGAGATATTCACAGTGCTCCACCATAGCTGCCACAGATGATGTAGCAAACTACTGCCTGGCCTCAAGGGCATTACGTGTACATTGTGCTGCAGTCTAAAATCAGTTTCTCAGCTCATGATGAGGAACAAATCCTTTGTGATGATGGGACTGAAACTCACCCATACTCAGATTATTCACATGATGAGTGTGGTGTGTGGATGAGAGAGAATGAGAACATGTACATATTTATATGGAATAGTATGGCTCATTTGTTGTACTGTAAATATTTGTGTGTGTGTGTGTGTGTGTGTGTGTGTGTGTGTGTGTGTGTGTGTGTGTGTAAATATGGTGTTGGCTTTGTCAATCTTGTGCACTGTGTGCATCTGTAAATGTTCACACACCATATGTGTGTGTACAGTTACATACTTCCTGTAAACAGTGTAGTGTTTAAGTTTCACCTGCTGCCAACCATCCCGTAAACAATCCCATCTGATTAGTCTTTAGTTTAGATAGATCCAAGTCCATCTAGAAAATATTCTCAATCTGCGCTACTGTGCCCTGGAATATGGTTTAAATACTCTCAACAGTGCTACTGTGTACTGCAAAATTGTAAAAAATATTCTCAACCAGTGCTACCGAAAATTATAAGTGTTGTCAACCAGTGCTACTGCTGGGTGGATTATGGAAGATTTTTTTTCTAGTCATAGTTATTAGTAACAGTAACAGGGTGTAAGTTTAAAGTATCTCTGCAACGAAAATATTATAACCAAATTGTATCGAGTCGTACTTATTGGTATCTCTGCATTGAAATATTAGAACCAAATTGTATCTCAAGAAACAAATTACACCTGAGGAACTAAATTGTATCTATGAGAATTGAATAAGCAATAAATTCGTTACCATACTTCTTTGATGTTAGTATTGACAGAAAAACCTATCCTAATGTATAAATAATGTGCAAGATACAACGACATCAACTTTAAACTTAAGAGCTATTAAGGAGGTGAAGTTTAAGATGGAAAATAACAAAATATGTGTAATGGCTGCATAGAATTATGCCTGTTATGCAGCATATGTTTCGTTATGAGATCAGGTATAACATGAGCGAATCCGCTTCCAGATATTTATAGCAAACGTGTCTAAAGTCATATCTCCTACGCCTGAGGAGAACCACAGACGTGGTATTGGGTGAAGTTACGTACTAATGAAGTGTGAAAGAAAAGTATACAGATTGTGAGGTAAAAATTCATCCAAATAAAAAGTACTTCTATTTTTCATAAGCAGACACAACACTATTTTCACAGAACTTCTTTTTCTTCTTCTTCTTCTTCTTCTTCTTGAGTTGGTTGAGAGCAGGACGGCCCTACAATTACAGGTCTCGGATAGCAGCAAAACTGAAGAATCGACGCATCCACGTCTCCACGTCTTTGATGTAGATGATGGTACCCTTGTGGTCGAATAATCGAGGCGACTTCACGATGTCTTTACATCGTATATGAGGATCATCCCAGTGAATTCCATAGTAGAAATTTGTTAAGTTCATTACACTACTCTATATTTTAGCACACTTCTCATCCTTGAAAGACCTCTGCGAAGCAATGCCTGCTGAGAACGTCTCTAATACACTGGCATCTTCTGTGTTTGCAATGAACGCAACATCTGCAAATGGCAGCTGTCTACGCTCATCATCACAGAAATGCTGAGCATCTGTAATGATGTTCATACCTTGAGATGCCATTGTGAAATGCTCTGGGTGTGGCGCAACACTTATTCATTTTACTGCTCGTTGCACAATTCACTGGCATTCAAAACATTTAAAAGCTTCCAACACTTCTCATCTGATACAGTAATGTGTGGCATTTTGCATATTATTTCATTGGTGATGACATCATTCTCCTACTGAGCTCCTTCAATGTATGAGTTGTTATCCGTTATCCATATTAGAATAAGTTCCTGTTTAGCATTGACAACAATTAGACACATGTCTTCAAAGCAGCCCACAAACTGTTTTAGAGGTATAAAAGCAGTAAATCTCCTGTAGTCTTTCACTGCTCTAACCACTGGTTCATCTATGAACTATCCAGCATTTTCAAAATAGTTCAGATCCAAGGGAGAAGCGGAGACATACTTTTTAAGATTTGATGTTGTGCCTACATTGTATGTGGTCAATTTGTTAAGTTCATATAATATCCCATGAAACAGATTTAATCCCACAGTACCAGTGGTGTCCCCCCTTTCGTAAATGATCCATCAAGGTATATGAGAGTCTTGCATTGGAAGGACAAAACATCTTGGTGTTGGATAACAATTCTAATTTCATCATTCCTGTTGAATGTCGTTGAAGCATAAAGTTTATCTGTGAAATATTTCTGGCATATACGAGTAATACACTCATCATATTATACGAGGTTAGTTAGATTAAACGATATCATTGTGAAGTTTCAGACCTACTGATTTAAGAAACTCGTAATTCGTACATTTTATCATCTTCCTGTTCTGTTGTGAAGTGCTACACTGTGAGTTGTGTGTGGTGGTTTTACATCTTACGCCCATCCTTGTCTTCACTGACAATACAAGGACGCTGGAAAGCTGGAGGCTGCTGCGAGTTCTGACAAACTGAAAGCCACCACCACTTCAGGTTCCAGCAAAGGCAAGGTAGTGGTCGTCACTTCTGCCTTCGATAGATCCTGGCTGATTTACAGTCACCATCGCGCCTGATCCAAAAGATGACGATCGTTTCGTCGCTTCCAGTCCTGCCTGGCGGAAGGTCACTACTGCTGCTGACAGGTCTCTGCGTGTTCAAGGTCACTTCTGATTCCACTTAAGGTATAAACATGCAATGTTTTTCTCACCAAGGAAGTCGACAAGTTGATTATTCTGGTCCACAATACACAGCTCCAGATGGCCGAATGTCTGAACTGGTACTGGAGGTTCGTAGGAGCCTCAACGGTCTTATACCCAGTTTCCACTGAAAGGAAGAATCAGTAAACTGTATGAATCAGTCTAGTGTGGAATAGGAATTTCTTGCAGTGCTACAGTCGACACGAATTATACTGACATGTAGTATGTCCAATGACTTGTCAGATCTGTAAAATTTATTAGGGTACGTCTTCAAAACCTGTCTTTTGTGAAACCCAGTAGTCATCCTATTGAACGAGGTCTAAAGTCAATCTTTGCAGTCGCTATCTTTCCTCAGATTTGAGTGTATTGACGTTTGCATGCAGCACAGTCTTTTTTCAGACCTTTTCAAAACGTCGTTTAAATCGTCAGTGTCGTATGTCCCAGGTTTTGTTTCCACAATTTCTTTCTACCATTAATTTCCAGCTGAAGTTTATTGTTAGCCTCTGTGATATTCGGAATGCTGTTGTATGTCTCAAGCCCAGATAACGCAACATTCCACCCTCCATTGCTTGAATCAGTCGGTGGGAAGTAATTGGCTCGTAATACTGATGATCGTTCTTTTAAAGTCAGAGAACACGACATTGCATCTGAACCACAATTGACGAATAGATGGTTAATGCACCTCCTAATCTGTGCTTCTTCATAAACGTTAGTAGGGACATGATACACAGATACTCGCAAAGCTCAGTATTAATGTCTTGGTAGCGATGAAAGCTGTAGAAGACACATCTTCCATCAGCGAAGTATCGTTGTATCTCTTCTAGTAGCTGCAAGGCTTCAAATGAGCCGAAATAGTAGACTTTACTTATATTTTTCTTTTTTTTGGTAGTGTATTTTCTCATAATCTCTGATAGTGTATCCTACATAAACACGCCACAGAATCTTGGAACGCAGATTTTTTTTTTTTTTTTTTTTCGTAACAAACTTGAGCACGTCTGTATTTGGAAGCAGTCTATCCAGTAAGATGGCTAACAGGCTTTGTTTATTTATGAAGAGACCTATTTCTTTCTCGTATGGTTTAAGGTGTAGTACTTTTCCGATGGTTGCTGTTTCCATCGTGGGTTTATGTCTCCTTGCCTCCTCCAGCTACTCATGGGAGTTCTGTGCACTCTTGACTGTTTGGTCTATAGCAACAGCACCACCAGCCAGTGAACCCATCACTGGTAGACCTGCGAGGGCAAGGATGAGGAAGGGGATAATTCCGCCAGATGACTTGGGCATCAGCAGAACCCAGGGTGCTTTATGTATCAGGGACCTTTAGCTGCATACATCGCTGTCAGGATACGGTTTTTTAAACTCCTCTGCCTTGGCTTCTTTTTTATCATTGTCTTCTTCTTGTTCACGACATGCAGCATTCATAATTTGCTTGAAATTCACACACAAGCCCAACTTTTTTTTTTACCACATATGGTATTGTCAACTAAAAATGCTGTAATGCGCTGCCCTATGCAAATATCATTGCTTGCAGTACTGTCTTGGTTTTATCAGCTAAAAATCGATCTGCCGTGTGACGTCCTGGGAGATCCTTATGTTTTACGCTTGCAATCTCGTGTTCCAAATATGTCTCGTCAAGCAGATTAATCCCCTTCTCACCACAAGCCAAACATATCTGAAACAATGTACCAGGTCTTCAGTAATTATACTCCAGAACGTGCAGTTTGACTGGAAGTTTGTCGAGAATACCACCACGTCTTAGAATGTATCTCCTGTCGTGCATGTTACACTATTGTAAAGGTTGTGCTCTCTGTACCCATTATATACCAAATCGTGAGCGTCAGTTCAGCTGTTTTGTGTTCCCTCGACATCTTATGACATGCTCTACGAGGAACACATGTGGTTCTGAGTTCTTTCGAAATTCCTCCGTGTAAAAGCACCATGAAATTTCACTGCCACTACTATCCTTTAAATTCTGGGAGTTTTCCTCCGCACTCTGTAAACCATGAATACCTCACTCGACCAGTTTGGGAGGTATGACTTCTCAAATGTTGTCTTGTCTTTTGATATACGCACCCAATCAGTCAAATTAAATTTCTGTTTATGTGGACCAAACATTTTAATACATAGTATTCTGGACCAACTGCTCCTTATCATGAACATCGATTGGTCTCTTTTTTATTGTGCTACGTTTGATCTGATCATACTGCGCAACTATTTCTGAAAGGATATCCATCCCGAAGATTAAAATGAATTGACTTCTGAGTTTTTATTGTTCTGTTCAGATGTTCAACGAGATTCGCCTTCGGGTGGGTGAATGTTGAGTAGTGATGTTTTCCATACCACAGCATCAGAGTCTTCAAATACTTATTGTAAAACTCTCCACCATGATCGTTTTGGAGGTTGTCTGGGCTTAGATTCGTCCTTGTCTGCAAAAAACGCTCAAACACCTTTGCGACATCTCTCTCGGTTTTTCTTTTAATTGGCAATGCCCAGGCGAACTTAGAGTTTATATCAATGAACATTCAAATATATTTGAATCTGTTATTCACATATTGTAATAGGATGACCGGAGCGGGTGACGTGGTTGGGGTTGTAGGGCGTGGCTGGGTAGAAGAAGGTGGCTGTTTTTAGCAATCTTCCTCTTTTTTTGTTGGTTCTTCCAATACATTTTCCGGTAGCTCAGTCCCACCGCTTGTGCCGTGGTTGAGACGTGCTGATGAGCGCAGCCCGGGCAACGCGACGCCATGCTCGGTCAAAGGCTGCGCAGGCAGTGGGAGGTTAGCAGCACGATGCCTGGCTTAGCTCGCCGCCTGCAGATGTTGTGGCTCATGACGACGCCGGGAGTCGCCGGTGCAGCAGCAGGCAACGCCCTCCACCGGCCAGTCCTTGGGGACAGCGTCACTGATGACGACGACATAACAGCGACCGAACGCCCAACCAGTCGAACCGATGCCAACGCCCACCTCTGATGCCCTTAAATAGTGCAGACCGCTGCTGAATCCGCCAGTTACGCGGTGCCGTTTATTAGAATGTTCTCGATGAGTTGGCTAATACAACCGCGCCACACGCAGCCCGCGCCTGCGTAATTCTGCTAATGCTGCGTTCTGGCTGTTGATGGTTGCCGCGCACGTACACACATACCGACACTCGTTGCAAAACTTTGTCACCTGCATAACACGCCGGCCAGCCTTCGTCCGCCATCTGCCGTGAGCCTGGCGCATCGCGCACTGCAACACACTAAATCACATTTTCGCATCATATTTCCTAAAAATAACCCCTTTTCCTCTACAATATAAATATTCCCTTATATCTACATTATTTACCTGTTGTAAGTCATCCAAACCTTTAACAATAACATTCCTATGTACGTATGTTTTGCATGCTGGTTTGCTCAGTTCTCGAACTACTGTCTCCATACTTATTCGATTATACCTCTCTCTCTCTCTAACCTCAGAGATTACTGAAACAACCTCATTTGATTGAGCAGTATTATCAGCAGCAGCTGATGCTTGAGTAGTCGTCGTCAATCATCAGCTCATTGCGATTGTCGTAGAGGTCGAATGCTGATTCTTTCTGCTGGATATCGATACCATCACCAACGCTGCATCAAGCATCCAATATAGGTTCCTCCAACTTTTCTATGTACAGTGGTCAGTTACAGTATTTCACCATATATCTCCAATATTTGGGTGAATAATTTACCGTTTTTGTGAGATTTAGGAATATGAGGTTCATTAGATCAGTGTTCCTTAAAATTCGCTGTCGTCTATTTGTATTGTTTTTCCTTTTGCGCTGCATACCCAACGCGTATCGTTTTGCACCACTCACAGTGAATGTTTTGTCTATCTTAGAATCAATGTGACAGTTAATGAAAACAGCAATGCTGTCATCGTTGTGTAATTTCGCTGAGAGCTCATCAAGAGATTCAATAACTGATTTAAAGGTTTCTCTCAGTGCTGCTCTTGATCCAAATGTCCTAACCTTAGCAGTCATAACTTCTCTCAAATACCCTTCTGTCTCACAAGGATCTTACGCTTAGTCAACATTAAAACACCCGCTAAACCCGCTGGGCAGAACACCCTGATTACGACTGTGGAAAGGGCCAAATAAGGTTGTGGTCAGTTTCACCTTAAAATTGTAATTTATTGTAATTTAATGACATATTTACAACCAAAGTGGCACATAGCCGAACTTTTACATCTACGAGTTTCAAACTCCAAATCTTTCATGGCTGAAGGCCTCCAAACAAGAAATCTTAAAAATCAACAAGGTAAATTTCAAGTGACTGAAAACACGCGGTTACAATTACAAATTAATGCTGAAAGCCTAAAGGCAAGGGTGGATAGACAAACATAAACAAGATGCAATACAAATGGCTGAAGGGCCACAGTAAAATATTCAGGATTTTGATATAAATTACCGTAACCTTTCAAAGGTAGAAGGCCGCAATGTTTAAGCTTGAAAAGTAATTTTAAGTATAAGGTTCCAAGTCACAATGTTTAAGCCTGGAAGGTAATTTTAGGAATAAGGTTCCAAGGCTGAAGGCCCTCAACTAATTTTCCAAAATTGAAAAAAAATATAACCATAAGCCTTAGGTTTTAAGTAGCTGCAACTGGACTAAAAGAAAAGACAACACAACGGCAATAACCTTTCAGCAAATATTCAGTTGCTGGAATTCAAACTTACTTACATAAATCACAGTAAAACCAAGATTTTTTATCATTGGCTATGATAGATTATAAACAGACAATTGAACACCAGTGAGAAAGACAGTAAAGACAACTGCACTCAGAAGCCTCCAGGGGGTCGGTCTGCCCTCGTTAACTTAGGTGAGACAGGTGGTGAGCCCAACTATACTTGATCCGTCGGACCCAACCAAGGGACAGCCACGGACTGACTGACAAATGACTCGCTTGCAACCAATCGGTACATGAGAATTCAAACACAAAATGTTACGGGCGTGATTATCCTCAATCAAGTATGTATATGTATTAAGCTGTCAAAACTACACACGGTGTTGGACAGCAACAACAGCTGAGGAAAGTACACTGCCTGAAATTACGCTAGTGGCCAGGGCAGGTAATCGGAACACTAACGGCCACAAGGCAGAAAATTCCGCTGGTGCACTTGAATTGTAGTCAACCAATATAGTTAATTCCACCGCATGACGGTTAAATTTCAGCAATACAAACACATGGGTGTTGTTCACAGGAAAACCTCCCCAACCACGAACCACCAAAACGAACCACACAACATGAATGGGCGTGGCTTGGGTACTTGAAATCACTACTCGACTTTGACGTCCTGGGTCGGTGAACCAGGTAGCTCCTAGCTATCGAACAGCTCCATACACGCTCCGACACTGCGCAGGGACCGACAGCGGACCCAGCCGACTGCACCACACGGAGATAACTTGCCTGGTCCGTAGCAACCGACCGACTGCCTCAGAATGCCGACAGTGGAAATAACGCCAACCACGCACCAACCTGACAAACACTTGCATGAAGACCTGAAGGATACCCAACAGTAACTAAGCACACACGAAGACAAATCGGGAGTCGATGCACACACACACACACACACACAGCCGACTCATGAACGACCGGTGAGACCAAAACGCGCCATCCGGTAGGACGACCGACCGACGATCCACCAAGACCGTGGCCCGGCTCAAGTGATGTGTGGCGGCAATGATCGGACGAGCGATGTCGACATAGACCTCACTGCTGCTCCAATCCGACTGCACTTGTGCCGCATTGCAACTCCCTGACTGGCAGGTCCGGACTGCGCTCCAGGCGCCTTCCAACTGGCTGGCAGCCCCAAACTGGCGACCCGAACTGGCTTACGACAGACAACGACCGGGAAGTAATAGCAGTCGAGCAAAGACACTACGAGAGGGGTTATATCGATACGCGATGCTAACGCCACTCACGGTCAGGGAGAGCAGCAACTCGGTGACCGTAGTTCAAAATGGTTCAAATGACTCTGAGCACTATGGGACTTAACTTCTAAGGTCAACAGTCCCCTAAAACTTAGAACTAGTTAAACCTAACTAACCTAAGGACATCACACACATCCATGCCCGAGGCGGGATTCGAACCTGCGACCGTAGCTTTCGCGCGGTTCCAGACGGTAGCACCTAGAACCGTTCGGCCACTTCGGCCGGCATGACAGTAGTAATTTAAATTAACGTAGTGAGGTGGAAGTAGGTTAAAAACAGGGCGTAAAATACATGATGGCTGGAACTCGAGCCACGCACAGTTTAGACATCTTGCTGTATACTAAGAGAATTCCTTTGCAGTGTGCACCCTATATACATTCCGCCCAGTTCTGTCAACCTTTAGAGTTATGTTGTTTATTTCTTTTCAAGTGGAATAAACGTAGCATCTAATTCGTTGATCAGTCTCAGAAGGATGTGGATGTGTGCCCCTGGAGCCTTAACTTTATGTTTGAGAGACTTAAATTTTCGATCTATGTATAGATGAATTCTCTGTCTACGTATACACTTCCTCTCGGGTGAAGTGCCCAGGAATGCATGCAAAATGGTCCATGGAATGACGTATACTAATGTACCCACGTTTTTCGTAGCTGTATACAGTATATAGAAACTCCTGGAAATTGCATCTATACCTACTGTCATTCAATTTTCTTTTTTTTTTTTTTGCATTAAGAAGAAACCTATACTCTGTGTGATTCCAGGAATCTCCACATATCTTTACAATTCGTTGAATGACATGTCAATTCCTACGTGAGCTTGGTAAATATGCTTTAAATTCAAAATGTTGTGTTTGAAGGCCGTAATATATCCCTCACCAACTGTTTTAGGATTCTGTAACATGTTTGGCTCACATAAATATATGAACACCCATATAACGACCAAAACAGAAATATCATAGAATTTGATCCTGGTTTTCCACAGGTACATCATCAAATATGAACATGTTTGGCTTTATTTTTTTCTGGTGGGGGAATATCAGCGATTTTACTGAATCCATGTATGTTACACCATCGTCATCTTGCAGTATGTTTTGCAGCAGGCGGTACTTGGGTTGAAACAGCATTTTTGAAAATACACATACATGCTCAAAGCAGACTCCATCTGGGTGTGACAAGAGAACATTTGCCTTTGCCACAGCTGGATGGACTTATAATTATCACCCTTACGCCATTGGGTAGGAGTATCCTATTCTTTTTCTTCTCCTTCTGATCTTCTTCCACACCATCACAGGACCAGTCGCTTACAACAAGGTCTTCGTGTCGAGGATGCTTCACCAACTACTTCTTAATACAGACTATATCAGGTTTTGCTGTGCAATGGGCATATATATATATATGCTGAGCTACTGTGCTCACAGGGAGCATATAGACACATGAAAGTTGGTCTATCATTCAGTTTAACAATGACTGAAGACACTGACTGCGGTGATGAGGTGATTCAGTCAGCTTGGTGCTGCTGCAGTGTTATAGACATTGCAGTAAAAATACAGAAGTAACATTATCATCGGAATATGAACCAGATAAACTACTGCTCGTGGTTATATATATATATATATATATTCAACAGCCATACATTGAGTGCCCTACATGCAAAAATCAATTGGTTCTTTCTTTATCCTCACATTTACAGAGTTTTGCAAATAAAGTTTTCCTACATGCACAGAATTCAGCGTGTCTTTCCCTCAGATTGATGGATATTCCTTTCGTTTTTTTATTTGAGATCATATTGTTGCAGTATTCCAAATCGTCTGCATACACATTATACTTACAGGGATCGTTCACAATGTCTCTATACACAGTTTGTACATGAGGCAGCCATCTGTTCACTGTTTCCAACACAAGGGTATACTGGAAAATAGTTTCCCTGAGAAGACAGTGAAATTTAATTAAGAAACCATTTAACAAGCCGTGGCTTACTAAAGGGTTAAAATATCTGGTAGACAGAAAAGGGAAATGTATCTTATAGCTAGAAGGAGTAATGATCCAGAAACAGTAAAACATTTTAAAAACTACTGCACTGTATTAACAAAAGTTGTTAAAAAAGTCCAGGAGTAGGTGCATTGTATCTGAAATTAGCACATCTGACAATAAAATTAAAACAAGTTGTAATACTGTTAAAAGGGAAACAGGGTAACAGAGACCACAGGAATACTGTATTTCTATCAAACTCAATGAAGAGTTTGTTAACAAAAAGTCAGAAGTAGAAAACAGTTACAATAGTCATTTTTAACTGTTGTAGAGAAAATAGGATCCAGTTATTCATTACAAAATGCAAGGCAGTATATGGACGAGGCAATACCTATGCAATTTGATAAAACTGAAATACAACTCACCTCTCCTACTGAAATTAGGACTCTCACTAAATTTTGAGAAAACACAGTTTATACAACTCTGTACAGTAAATGACACACCACCACTGAGGGATTATACACTTTGAACAGAAGTCTGTCACTAAGGCAAAATATTCAAAATTTCTGGGTGTGTGCACTGAAGAGAAATTGAATTGGAAGAAACACATTGATGATCTGCTGAAACAGGTTCAGCTACTTGCGCTATTAAGGTTGGTGCAAAATTTTGGTGATAAACATATCAGCAAATTAGCCTACTATGCCTGTTTTCATTCGCTGCTCTCATATGGCTTCTTACTTTTGGGTAATCCAGCATTAAGACTAAAAGTATCCATTACACAAAAGTATGTAATCAGAATAACAGCTGGAGCCCAGCCAAGATCACCTTGCAGACATTTATTTAAGAAACTCGGGATTTTCGCAGTACCTTCGCAATACATATATACACTTATGAAATTTGTTCTGAATTCGTGTCAACGCCGTCTTGCATTTTTGAATTTTCTGCCACCTCCATCTCGAATTTTTCGGCGGCTCTAACGCCGACTAGCGGCGTCGTGTGCGCTGGAGTGCCTGTAACCATACTTCTTATATTTGTTAACTGTTGGTAAAGCTAAATGCCACAAAAGTAAATAATTTACAACAATGTCTTAACTGGAACTCTTTCTTTTGGTTCTTGAAACTCTACTAGCAAATAAACACTTACAGAGGAAAAACAAGTGTATGGAATGTCTACACACTTATGTACCCTTACCCCATTTAGATAGTGCCATACAGGTCACATTAAATACACCGTTAGTTTGTGCATTGCATTCCTCCAAGACTTAGGAAAGGAAATTAACAACAAGGAAACAAATCAACAAATTCTTACACCTTGCAACATAACAAACAAACTTACATCAATCTGGTAACACTTCCAACTACGTTCTACATCTACACCTAGATACATATTCCGCAAACAACCGTAGGATGCGTGGCGGAGGGTACCCTGTACCACTACTTATCATTTCCTTTCCTGTTCCACTCGCACACAGAACGAGGGAAAAACGACCGTCTTTAAGCTTCCGTATGAGCCCCAATTTCTCGTATGTTGGTGCCAGTAGAATCGCTCTGCAGTCACCTTCAAATGTCTGTTTTCTAAATTTTCTCTATAGTGTCCCTCAAAAAGAACGTCGCCTTCCTTCCAGGGATTCCCATTTGAGTCCCCGAAGCGTCTCCGTAACACTAGCGCGTTTTCGAAGCTGCCGGTAACGAATCCAGCAGCCCGCCTCTGAATTACTCTGATGTCTTCTTTTAACCCGACTTGGTACGGATCCCAAACATTCGAGCAGTACTCAGGAATAGGTTACACTAACGTTCTACATGCGGTCTCGTTTACAGATAAGCCACTGTTTCCTAAAATGCTCCCAATAAAGTGGATTACTCGTCATCCCTATCACAGTCCTTACGTGCTCGTTCCATTGCATGTCGCTTTGTAATGTTACTGCGAGATGTTTAAACGAAGTGACTGTGTCAAGCCGGACACTACTAATACTGTATCCGAACATTAAAGGTTTGTTTTTCCTACTCATCGGCATTAACTTACATTTTTCTACATTCAGAGCTAGCTGTCACTCATCAGATCAACTAGAAATTTTGTTTGTGTTATTTTGTAGTCTCCTACAATCACTCGACTCCGACACGTTCCCGTACACCATGGTATCAACAGCAAACAACAACATATTGCTGTCCGCCCTGCCCTCCTGATCATTTATGTATAAAGAAAGTAATGCCAGTCCTATGACACTTACCTTGGTAACTGCCGACGGTGTCTTCGATGAACACTCGCCGTCAGGGACACAATATTCGGTTCTATTTTAAGAAATCTTCGAGCCGCTCACATATCTGGGAACCTACTCCGTACGCTCGTGCCTTCGTTAGCGTTTCATAGCACATGTTACTTTAAGGGGCTCCGGAACGCCCTATACTTGCAATGTTAAAATAACGCTTATAAATTACATCTTTCCTCACAAAGTATTTGAGGAAGGAAGTTAATCTTTTTACAGATTATTTATTGGAATATGGGCTACAACTTAGCACAGGGATTTTACAAAATTTTAGTTCAGTTACTAAAGATGATTTTTTTCCACTGTAATGAAAATTCACAACATTTTTTTGCAATTTTTTATTTATATATTCAAAAATATACAGTTTTTTGGAAAAAGGCTGTGTTAAATTATGCAGAAGGTACTGTGTAACATTTACTGAAAGTTTGAAACAAATATGTTTGGAAGATCCTTAGAAAACATGTAATTAGTATGAGAAAATAAAAGTTTTGGGAATCGAGTGACAAAGATTGGATTAACTTTTTAGTGCAATCCAGGTCCATAGGATGGATTATCTTCATCCTCTGCAAACTCCTCCTCCAGCTTCCTCTTCTTCCTCCTCCTGTTTACTCTTGCTTGTATTTCTAGACTCTTTACAGCCCTGTCTGCAGCCCGAAGGCGTTCCTTGTCTAAAGCAAGCATCGCTCGTTGTTGTGTTCGTAGATTTTGCTACCATTTTCTTCAGTTGCAGTTACTGCAACACTGTTCCAAAAGGTGGTCATGTATGAACACTTATCACATTTCAGTTGTATTTCACTAGCAAGTCCTACGTGCTTTACTATGGAGAGTTCCAGACCAACTTCACTACAATGAATACATCTTACACAGTTTGAAAAAATTCCTTTGAGAACCGACATATCAAATATTTCATTCACATCCGATTCGCCCATAAAACATTCATAGTTTTCACTCATTGAACCAAGCTTCTTCTGTGAAGTATTTTCTTTCCCACTTCGACTGCTATGGGCAGGTGTACTTGAGAAGTTAGGTTCACTCACTTGGTTATCGTCTTTATTGTTTACAGTAATAACACATACCATTGGCTTTCCAACATTTCTCCTTTTCTTAAAAGCCTTCAGAGGACTTCTAATAACTTTACTTTTACTCATTATTATACTTCAACAAAACAGAGACTCAAGAAACAGAATTAATTACGAATATTTTCGAGATAACGACAGAGTAAATAAACATGAAACAATCGACAATCACACCAGCGATATATATTGAACCATCACAGGTTAGCCACAACACATACTTTATCTCACATCACTAAAATGTACCTGATGAACACGGACGTTAATAATAACACCATTTGACAGCAGTTTAACAGCGCCACAGTGGGTCACGCCCATGTAGAACACATTTCAAAAAAAATTTAAAAATAGTTGTAATCTTCGGAATTGAATAAATTATATATCTATTAAAAGGTAATAGTTTGCAGATTCAGAAAACGCAAAAAAGTAAAAATTGAACTTTTCATGATTTTGAGCCTTTCCGGAGCCCCTTAAGTGCAACGATATTCGTCTTGTTCTCAACAGTACTTTATTTTCGGAACAATTAAGCAATATTTCATTAATGCAAATATTTTTGTCCTTAGTATCACAACCAGAACCACAGAGCTACTAACGGTGAACGTACAGTTCGAACGACGTTACTTACAATCGCGGTATGGCAAATTTGAGTTAGGTTTAACAGCATTACAAGGAACGCATCCACACGCTCCGCAGTGGTACAGTGTCTGCATCAGGATGGTCTCTTTGCCAGCAGGGCGTTGATCACCGTGCTGTTTAGTTCTCTCATCGACAACCATCATTATCAACATCATCGTCTTTGCCCGACGGCCGGTATGTTGCATTCCGTTGACACCTACACCTTGGCGGCACCATTTGTCAGGGTAACAAGAGTATGGGGTCAGCAGCAACGAGGCGTGCGGTCACGTTCTCTTCTTGGATGAGAGCAGGTTCAATCTGAGTAGTGAATTTGGATGTCCCCTCATATGGCGAGAGGTGGGAACACGTAATACGCCCAGGAACTTTGTCGAACATGATTGTTTCCGTGGTTCAGGTTCTACAGTGTGCGGAAGCATAGTGCTGCGCGGGTGTACTGACCTACAAGTCTTTGAGCAAGGTTCGCTAACTGGTCGATCTTATAGTGACACTGTATTTCTTCCCCAAGTGTATCTTTAGCGGTGCAGTTGCCCCTGACGTAATTTTGACGGATGATAGTGCACATAGAACAGCGCAGGTAGAGGAGCTGCCAAATGGACTGGGCTACATATTCGCCGAATGGACCCGCCTGCCAGTTCGCCTGACTTAAATCACATTGAGCATGTGTGGGATGCGTTAGAGAGGCTTAATGCGTCACATCAACATGCACCAACGACAATTCGGATGTTTTGAACCGCGCTTGTGGAGGAAAGGAGAGCCCGATCACAACAATTCCTTACCAACGTTGTGAGCAGCATGGAAGCGCGTTGGAGAGGATGCACCGCTGTCTCTTGTAGACACATACCACATTAAGAAGAATATTCCGCTTTTGGAATGTCCAGGAGACCATCATAAATCGGAGATACCTCAGTGTAGCTATGAGGCAGTGACTGTCTATTGAAAATGAGAGCGAAATATGTAATCTAGTAGTTGTAAAGGAAGACTTGGGATAATTATGGAGGATGCGTAAACGTGAAGCCAAAAAGCTAGATCTACAACCAATTTAAGGTCTCTGAATCTTGTGGTTGAAGCCGTCTAGCGCTTTATGAGTAAAAATCGCTAATATCGTACACTGTTGTCCATGTATGCTGAGTTTTGTTGCAGACTGATCTGAGGTAAAGACCTGGGGACAGGATGTTCCAGAGGAGGGAGGCATTGTAACAACGCCACTAGTTTCGGGCGTTACTGCGGAAAGTTGCAGTTCAGCTGTAGCAGTTGAAAGCAGAGGGGAGGCGGTAGAGTGTCGGCATGCTGGTTGCAGCAACAGGACTGTTTACACATACATAAAAAAAGTTTTGCATCCCCTCGGTTCGGAGAGTTCCGGAATCTGTATAGAAAACTGGAATGGAGATCGCCGGCCTCTGGTGGCCGAGCGGTTCTAGGCGCTTCAGTCAGGAACCGTGTGACCGCTACGGTCGCAGGTTCGAATCCTGCCTCGGGCATGGATGTGTGTGATGTCCTTAGGTTAGTTAGGTTTAACTAGTTCTAAGTTCTAGGGGACTGATGACTTGAGATGCTAAGTCCCATAGTACTCAGAGCCATTTTGGAATGGAGATCAATATAAACATCATTTCCGCCACTTTTATTGCTCATGAAAACCACACATTGCATGTTGTACCACCATACAGCGAGACCTTCAGAGGTGGTGGTCCTGATTGCTGTACACACCGAAACCTCTAATACCCAGTAGCACCTCTTGCTCTGATGCATGCCTGTATTCGTCGTGGCACACTATTCACAAGTTCATCAAGGTACTGTTCGTCCAGATTGTTCCACTCCTTAACGGCGATTCGGCGTCCCTCTGATTGGTTGGTGGGTGACATCGTCCGTAAACAGCCATTTTCAATCTATCCCAGGCTTGTTCGATAAGGTTCATGTCTGGAAAACATGCTGGCCACTCTAATCGAGCGATGTCGTTATCCCGAAGGAAGTCATTCACAAGATGTGCACGATGGGGGTGCAAATAGTCATCCATGAAGACGAATGTCTCACCAGTATGCCTCCGATAAGATTTCAGTATCAGTCAGAGGATGCCATTCACGTATCGTACAGCCGTTACGGCACCTTTCATGACCACCAGCGGCGTACGTCGGCCCCACATAATGCCATCCCAAAAGAGCAGGGAACCTCTACCTTGTTGCACTCACTGGACAGTGTGTCTAAGGCATTCAGCCTGCCCGAGTTGCCTCCAAACACGTCTCCAACGATTGTCTAGGCGCTCATCGGTGAAGAGAACGTGATGCCAATCCTGATCGGACCATTCGACATGTTGTTGGGCCCATCTGTAACGCGCTGCATGGTGTAGTGGTTGCAAAGCTGGACCTCGCCATGGACGTCGGGAGTGAAGTTGCGCAACATCCAACCTATTCCGCACAGTTGGAATCGCAACACGACGTCCCGTGGCTGCACGAAAAACATTATTCAACATGGTGGTGTTGCTGTCAGGGTTTCTCCGAGCCATAATCCATAGGTAGCGGTCATCCACTGCAGTAGTAGCCCTTGGGCGGCCTGAGCGAGGCATATCATCGACAGTTCCTGTCTGTCTGTATCTCTGCATGTCCGAACAACATCGCTTTGGTTCACTCCGAGACGCCTGGACACTTCCCTTGTTGAGAGCCCTTCCTGACACAAAGTAACGATGCGGACGCGATCGAACCGCGGTATTAACCGTCTAGGCATGGTTGAACTACAGACAACACGAGCCGTGTACGTCCTTCCTGGTGGAATGACTGGAACTGATCGACTGATGCACCCCTTCCGTCTAATAGGAGCTGCTCATGCATGGTTGTTTACATCTTTGGGCGGGTTTAGTGACATTTCTGAACAGTCAAAGGAACTGTAGCTGTGATCCAATAGCCGGCAGGTTTGGCCGTGCGGTTCTAGGCGCTTCAGTCTGGAACCGCGTGACCGCTACGGTCGCAGGTTCAAATCCTGCCTCGGGCATGGATGTGTGTGGTGTCCTTAGGGTGGTTAGGTTTAAGTAGTTCTAAGTTCTAGGGGACTGATGCCCACAGATGTTAAGTGCCATAGTGCTCAGAGCCATTTGAACCATTTGTGATCCAATATTCACAGTCAACATCTGTCCTAAGGAGTTCTGGGAATCAGGGTATGCAAAGCTTTTTTTGATATTTTAACCCCCCAAGGTGGACTAGGCGAAATGCCGCAATACTCCCAGTGTAGCGATTAGACAAGGCTCCTGCAGGACGAGACAAGCTATTCCCACACCAACAGGCCGCGAAATTGTTGTCCCAGGCATGGCTGGAAACAGTTTGTCGGCACAGGTGGGCAGCACCATCTTTTAGTGCCAAGTCCTTTTTGGACTAGTGCTTTTCCACTGGCGGGATGCCCTTGGCGCAGCAGCAGCAGCAGACTCCTGCCGTGTAGGGCCACTCACCTTTGTGTGCTGGGGCAGGCGCGGCTCCACGCTCTATCACTCGCATGGGCAAGATCCATCGCCGGAGGCTGGCGTCCCCTTCACACTTCCCGGCAGTCGTCCGAGGCCCTAGAAACGTCCACGAGCGGCCGTGCTGTGCTAATTGGAGCGCATGCCGCTCACAAGCTCCTGGAGTCACTATTGTTGGCTACCACGTCACGACACACTGGCTATCAGTTTACTGCCGTCCTCGCCACATATGGTGAGGGGGCGTAGCCGTCGCCTCCACCGAGATTCTGCGTGTTTAGTAAAATGTTTTGAATTTTGACGCTATTCGTCTGAGGTTCCATTGGCTGCACCCTCGCCACGACCCAACACCGCAACCCAACCCTGCACAGAAGTGGTCCTACACTCCAGGTATATTTCAAAATAAATGTGTCATTTCTGTACGTCCTATGGCGTATTTCTTTCGAGTTACGTTCTTTACCGTACTGTGGAAGTTTTTTTATGCGTTCAGTCCAAATTTCATCTAGCTATGTTACTTGACAGTGACACATGATGCAAAAACTGCTTTAAGTTTTGCACATCAGTGTATGACACTTATCTTCGCAGCGTCGCGAGAATTAAGCCGGCTCAACGCCCTGTTTTTTCATTTGTAAAGGAAAATTTGAAAACAGATTCCAGCGTCTGTGCTTTTGCGCTGCTATCCGCAAGTTCCCTCCTCGTCTCGTCCGTGAGTGTGTAAGTAGGCTGTTTAGGTTTTTATATTGGTAACGCCACGTAGCGCTCTGTATGAAAGTCACTGGATGTGCTGTGTGCAGTCTGTGGCTGGTTGGCATTGTTTTAATATTCGCTATTGTAGTGTTGGGCAGTTGGCTGTTAACAGCGCGTAGCGTTGCGCAGTTGGAGGTGAGCCGCCAGCAGTGGTGGATGTGGGGAAAGAAATGGCGGAGTTTTGAGAGCGGATGATCTGGACGTGTGTCCATCAGAGACAGTACATTTGTAAGAATGGATGTCATGAACTGCTATATATATACTATGACTTTTGAACACTATTAAGGTAAATATATTGTTTGTTCTCTATCAAAATCTTTCATTTGTTAACTATGCCTATCAGTAGTTAGTGCCTTCAGTAGTTTGAATCTTTTATTTAGCTGGCAGTAGTCGCGCTCGCTGTATTGCAGTAGTTCGAGTTACGAAGATTTTTGTGAGGTAAGTGATTTGTGAAAGGTATAGGTTGTTAGCCAGGGCCATTCTTTTGTAGGAATTACTGAAAGTCAGATTGCGTTGCGCTAAAAATATTGTGTGTCACTTTAGTGAATGTCTTAGTACGTTCAGTTTTGCTCAGCTGTTTGAAAATCAAATAACGTAGGGGTTTATCAGCACAGTAATTCGTTAAGTTTTCCAAGCGGACGTTTCAAGTGTCTGGATAATAACTGTTGTCACTAAAAGCCTTTACATGTCATCTGAATCTCTGTGTTTCGTGCGAGATCCTACGACATTATTCTGCTACGGTAGTCGCTGAGGGCTTCACGTATTGCCCCCTCGACAGGCAAACGCGTTTCATTCAGCATCTCTCTATCTTTAATCCTATACGTTGTTTTATACGTACGATGTAGTAGTCCTTGTTTGTGTAGAAGCTTCTTTACATTCATTGTATACTATTGAGGGTCTCTCCCATCATGAATTGTTCTACTGTTACGTGCATGGTCAACTTTTCGCTTAAACCTAAGCCATAGTTCTTCTGCATGTTCATATCCATCGCTACACGTTTCGGGTTGCTTACTAAAATGCAACACTATTGTTTCTATAGCTAGTTCGTTGAAAATATAAACCCCACTTTTTTGAATGCTCTTTGTTTCTTACTAGTCATTGTTGCTACAACTGTCTCGGCACTGACATCAGTTTCGATGTGGAGTCTATTTATTGCTATTAGATTCAGTACGTTTCCATCAACAATCTGTTTTACATAGATCTCAGAGAAGGCATTAAGTAATGCACGACAGAAGAAGTACCGTCAAGCAGCGATAGCCCCGTCTTCTTTAAACCGGTTTTTATTTTCTTATAAGTTCATATCCTACGGAGGTTAACAAAGATCTTAAAAGCTGTGTGCTTTCCTCCTTTCTGAGAGAAAGATGTAGTCAGTGTAGGAGAAAGGTGCATAGTTCATGTTTTCTCCTTCTCATATTATATTTGTGACTGTCATTTTCATTATCAATGTGGACCGTCTACCACAAGTGTTACTTGATAAGAAATTTATAGCAGCGATGTTCTTAGTACTCTTCACACATATGTATACGCCGACTACTGCAAGTTTATGAACAGTACACAATATAATAACTGCTCTCTTTTGCATAATGAATCCTGTTAACAGTTTCCTCAAAATGCTACACGGTGTGATATCATAATTGAAATTACTTTCATTCACTTCTTGTATCCTCAAGGGCGTCAATAATTCTCATAGAAGCTGATGAACCGAATAAATCACATAAGATACTCAATATCGTTTTACCATTATAAGTTCTCGTCAATTTCCCCAAAGTGTGGCGATTACACACTCTAACCTTGTATACCAGTAACACAACCAGTTTCTAGTTGCAACACTTCTTTATTAATTACACATGCACATGAATTCACCAGGAGTAATAATCAATCAACAACATTTGCATATCAAGGCCCTCTCCACAATTAGTATTTACAATATTAACCGTCACACTTGTGACAACGGCCCCTTTACATGCCGGTAACAACAACCAAAATAATAGATGAAATAGATAATCAAATGTTTACAATGTCGGCTATCGCCTTTCTTACTCAGTTTTACACTTGCTGAAAAGGTAAAATTAATTTGATGCTATCTGACCTGAAGGGTACTATTAATTGTTCTTTTTACACTTAGCATTCTACTACATTCAACGTCCGGAAGATTCTAGACTTTATGCAAGCTTAAGGCAAAACGTCAATTTGATGAACATGTGATGGACGCGGGCAAACGTTAATCTATTACGATTTCACAAACACACGATCCAAAGGGTGAACTTATACTCAACTTTGGGCAGTAGAAAAGCCTCTGCCTAAAACAAGCCTCTCGTTGAATGGAATAGAGAAATCGCGCGTTAACGGGGTCCGGACGGCCCTGAGTTCAAATACTGAGATTTCCGTCAGACTGCAAGCTCGCAGGGCGAGGTTTGGTAGTGTCGACCACTATAAACGTTTCTGAAAACAGAAAAACATGAGCAGCAGACACACTGTAATATATACAAGTTACACACACACACACACACACACACACATATATATATATATATATATATATATATATATATATATATATATATATATATATATAAAAGCAATACCTTGATATAAACATATTACAGGTTAACCCATGAACAGGATTAGGGAGCTTAGTTTCCTTTGATCCAAACAAAATATCTAGATACTAAGTACCTAACGTGACAATCCATACGCACAAGAAATTATTAAGAAACAACAACTACCACTAATTCGTAAAACCAGAAAATTCTAAATCTGTAACTAAATTAAGAAATGATGTTCAAGTGAACCAGCCATCTTCAGCGTGCCACTAAGCACCAAATCCAAACTTACAAATGCGAGGCGCTATTTCTAGCCACTTTAGTAACATAATTTCATGGCTTCGGCGCGAATTGTGTCCTCCGCCAGTGGAGTATATACACTCCTGGAAATGGAAAAAAGAACACATTGACACCGGTGTGTCAGACCCACCATACTTGCTCCGGACACTGCGAGAGGGGTGTACAAGCAATGATCACACGCACGGCACAGCCGACACACCAGGAACCGCGGTGTTGGCCGTCGAATGGCGCTAGCTGCGCAGCATTTGTGCACCGCCGCCGTCAGTGTCAGCCAGTTTGCCGTGGCATACGGAGCTCCATCGCAGTCTTTAACACTGGTAGCATGCCGCGACAGCGTGGACGTGAACCGTATGTGCAGTTGACGGACTTTGAGCGAGGGCGTATAGTGGGCATGCGGGAGGCCGGCTGGACGTACCGCCGAATTGCTCAACACGTGGGGCGTGAGGTCTCCACAGTACATCGATGTTGTCGCCAGTGGTCGGCGGAAGGTGCACGTGCCCGTCGACCTGGGACCGGACCGCAGCGACGCACGGATGCACGCCAAGACCGTAGGATCCTACGCAGTGCCGTAGGGGACCGCACCGCCACTTCCCAGCAAATTAGGGACACTGTTGCTCCTGGGGTATCGGCGAGGACCATTCGCAACCGTCTCCATGAAGCTGGGCTACGGTCCCGCACACCGTTAGGCCGTCTTCCGCTCACGCCCCAACATCGTGCAGCCCGCCTCCAGTGGTGTCGCGACAGGCGTGAATGGAGGGACGAATGGAGACGTGTCGTCTTCAGCGATGAGAGTCGCTTCTGCCTTGGTGCCAATGATGGTCGTATGCGTGTTTGGCGCCGTGCAGGTGAGCGCCACAATCAGGACTGCATACGACCGAGGCACACAGGGCCAACACCCGGCATCATGGTGTGGGGAGCGATCTCCTACACTGGCCGTACACCACTGGTGATCGTCGAGGGGACACTGAATAGTGCACGGTACATCCAAACCGTCATCGAACCCATCGTTCTACCATTCCTAGACCGGCAAGGGAACTTGCTGTTCCAACAGGACAATGCACGTCCGCATGTATCCCGTGCCACCCAACGTGCTCTAGAAGGTGTAAGTCAACTACCCTGGCCAGCAAGATCTCCGGATCTGTCCCCCATTGAGCATGTTTCGGACTGGATGAAGCGTCGTCTCACGCGGTCTGCACGTCCAGCACGAACGCTGGTCCAACTGAGGCGCCAGGTGGAAATGGCATGGCAAGCCGTTCCACAGGACTACATCCAGCATCTCTACGATCGTCTCCATGGGAGAATAGCAGCCTGCATTGCTGCGAAAGGTGGATATACACTGTACTAGTGCCGACATTGTGCATGCTCTGTTGCCTGTGTCTATGTGCCTGTGGTTCTGTCAGTGTGATCATGTGATGTATCTGACCCCAGGAATGTGTCAATAAAGTTTCCCCTTCCTGGGACAATGAATTCACGGTGTTCTTATTTCAATTTCCAGGAGTGTATGTAGAAGTACAGACGATGTGGCGTTTCGGTATAGGGGTGTTGTTCGTGGTTAAGATGTGGTCCCCTTATGCCGCTTAACAAAACGCTAAATGCGGAAGGACATGAAGACATTTTACAGCATTGTGTATTGCGTACAGTAGAGCAACAATCTGGAGATAAAACTTGTATCAACATGACAATACGCCCTGTCATAAAGCAGCGCCTGTGAGGCAATGGTTTGTTGGCAACAATATTCCTGAAATGCAACGGCCACCTCATAGTCCCCACCTAAGGAAATAAGACACCTTTAGGACGTCGACTTCATTCCACAACCAGCGTCCAGTATCACTACCTTCTCTGGTGTCAGCTTCTGCCTAAGAATGGGCTGCCATTCCTCCACACACTCACACTCCGATACCTCACTGAACGAGTCCCCAGAGAATTCAAACAGTCATGTATACGAAGGGTAGACACACCTGTGTAGCAGAAGGAACTTTTCGTTGAACCATATAGTGAGGCTTCTTTCCTTTCCACTCATTATCGGAGCACAACTTCACGTTTCTTTACATGATGAGCTAGTTACCAGTCTTTACACAATTCCGGCAATTTGTCGAGGTCTTACTAGATGTTTCTACAAATTCTACGGTGTAAAGTTTCTCATAGACAGCTGCGCCATCTCCTAAAACTCTAATATTATAAATAACATAAACTATAGGGAATGAAGGTTAATATACACTATGTGATCAAAAGCATACGGACACCTGGCTGAAAATGACTTATAAGTTCGTGGCGTCCTTCATCAGTAATGCTGGAATGCAACACGTTGTTGGCCCACCCTTAGCCTTGATGACAGCTTCCACTCTCGCAAGCATACATTCAATCAGGTGCTGGAAGGTTTCTTTGGGAATGGCAGCCCAATCTCCACGGAGTGCTGCGCTGAGGAGAGGTATCAGTTGTCGGTCGTTGAGGCCTGGCAAGAAGTCTGCGTTCCAAAAGTTCCCAAAGGTGTTATATAGGATTCAGGGCAGGACTTCGTGCAGGCCAGTCCATTACGGGGATGGTATAGTCGTGTAACCACTCCGCCACAGGCCGTGCATTATGGACAGGTGTTCGTGTTGAAAGATGCAATCGCCATCCCCGAATTGCTCTTCAACAGTGGGAAGCAAGAAGGTGCTTAAAACATCAATGTAGGCCTGTGCTGTGATAATGCCGCGCGAAACAACAAGGGGTGCAAGCCCCCTCCATGAAAAACACGGCCACACCATAACACAACCGCCTCCGAATTTTACTGTTGGCACTACACACGCTGACAGATAACGTTCACAGGGCATTTCGCCATACCCATCGGATAGCCACCTTGTGTACCGTGATTTGTCACTGCACACAATGTTTTTCCACTGTTCAATCGTCCAATGTTTACGCTCCTTATACCAAGCGAGGCGTCGTTTGGCATTTACCGGCGCGATGTGTGGGTTATGTGAGGCCGCTCGACCATGAAATCCAAGTTTTCTCACCACCCGCCTAACTGTCGTAATACTTGCAGTAGATCCTGATGCATTTTGGAATTCCTGTGTGATGCTCTGGATAGATGTCTGCCTATTACACAGTACGACCCTCTTCAACTGTCAGCAGTCTCTGTCAGTCAACAGACGAGGTCGGCCTGTACGCTTTTGTGCTGTACGTGTCCCTTCACGTTTCCACGTCACTATCACATCGGAAACAGTGGACTTAGGGATGTTTAGAAGTGTGGAAATATAGCGTACAGACGTATGACACAAGTGACACCTAATAACCTGAGCACGTTCGAAATTCATGAGTTCCGCGGAGCGCCCCATTCTGCTCTCTCACGATACATAGTGACTACCGAGGTCAATGATACGGAGTAGCTGGCAGCAGACGGTAGCACAATGCACCTAATATGAAAAACGTATGTTTTTGGGAGTGTTCGGATGCTTTTGATCACATAGTGTGCAGTACCTACAACAACCATAATGAAACAGTAAGAAGGTAAGACCAAGAGAGAAATGCTTGCATTGATAAGGATGTAAGACAGAGATACCTGTACATCGAAGAAGCAATGTTGTGAAGAAAAGGAAGTTTCGGGACCGGAAATTAAAATTCAGAATGAAAGAATATTACGCTTCCTAATGACAGTGCTGTCTTGAGTGAAAGTGATAAAGAATTGGAGGATTTTTGAATGAGATGAACAATTTAGTGAGAACAGAATATGATCTGAGAGTAACGACGAAAGTAATAACAAGCAGCACAAATGATATCAGCGATAATCAGCGCTAACTTAAGCACCAACATTTGGGAACACGCAGTAGTCAAAGAGAAGAAATTCGTCAGTCTTGAAAACAACATAACACATGAAGGACGAAGCAAGTACTATATAAGAAGCGGATCACCATAAGCAAAGGGGGCGTTTCTTGCTAAGAGATTTCTTCCCGGCCTTCAAATATAGGCCTTCAGTGTCAGGATGAAATTTCTGAGAATTTTCATCTGCAACACAGCAGTATGTGGTACGGAAGTGAATCATGGTCTGTGGGAAAACAGGAAAAGAAGGTAATCAAAAATTTTGAGGTGTTAGACGGGGATGTTGAAAATTAAGGGAAGAAAATTAAAGTAACAAAATTAAAATAGGAAATGATTAGGTCCTTTGCAGAACTGGCGTAGAAGTGGTAAACGTTGAATAGAAGAAGAGATTAGATGATAGGACATCTGTTGAGAAATCAGACAGTAATTCCCATGGTGCTAGAGGGAACTGAAGAAAAAAAAAACAAATAATCGAGGTTGTTGGGTGTAGTGCTGATTAAGAACTTGGCATGGAAGAGGAAGTCGTGACGGAATGTATCAAACCAACGAGAGGAGTGACAACAACAAAAATCTATGCGCTAAGTCATTAATGCATGGCAATTAATAGTAATAGTGCTATTGCACTTCCTTATGGCAGGGGATAGCTGACAGTCCCGATAAACTAGGTAACAACCAGAAATTCAGTGAAAAACTCAGCGAACCGTGCTGCGTAAGGTACTTCCGAAGTGGTGGGTTGATTGTACAACTGCTCAAAACTGTGCGTCGATAGAACGACAGGGGATGTGCTCCGCAGTACCGAAACTCAAATTTTGTTGCCTGGCTACAGTAAACTTGTCCCAGCGAGTCTTTTTTTTCCGGCGTGACAGTCAAAACGTCTATAAGGGAACAGTCTGCTACAATTGGTGGAAGAACACAATATGAGGAGGACACCGTAATGGTCTTTGGAATATTTTGTCGCATTCACTCGGATGGTTAAACTGTGTGCGAGGTGCTCCTGACAAATTTGGTTGCGATTCTCCGCTCAGACATCATTATTGACTCACCAGCTGTGGATGGGTTCCCAGGGGACAATGCGAAGTTCTAGCAAGTGCCACACTTTTAGAATCCATGTTCGGCTTGTAGAGCTTGAGTGGAAGATCATAATGAGGTTCCTCATTTCTGCCGAAAGGGCAGATATTGATATAAATGACCGAGGAATAGAAAATCAACTAAAATTGTTGCACAGCGGAAAGGCTACTGGACCGGACAAAATATTTGTGAGGTTCTACAGAGATTATGCGAAAGAATTTGCTCTGGTTGTAACAACAGTTAGTCGCAGGTCGTTGGAGCAATGAAGGGAACCTAGCGACTGGAGAAAAGCGCAGGTCATTTCCGCTTTCAAGAAGGGTCGTCTAACTGACATGCCTATATCGCTGACATCAGTCTATTGTAGAATTATGGAAGATGTTTTATGCTCAGGGATTATGATGTTAAATCAATAAGGATTCCTCAAATAGAGATCTTTCGAAATTCAGCTCGCGCTATTCGTCCATGAGAACCAGAATGCCGTAGACATCTACGGTCGGGTTCATGTTGTCTTCCTTCAGTTCCGGAAGACATTCGTTTCAGTTCCGCACTGTTGTTTAGTGAACAGGATAAGGGCTTACCAAGTATCGGAACAGATTTGTGACTGCATACAGCACTTCCTTGCAGATAGAAGGCAAGACGTTGTTCTTAAAGGAAAACAATCGGCAAAAGTGCAGTTACTTTCGGGACTACCCCAAGAGAGTGTTATAGGCCCGTTACTATTTGCAGTTTATATTTCTGATATAACGCAGGGATCTCCAAACTATGGCCCACGGGCCGCATCCGGTCTGCGAACGGATTTAATCCGGCCCTGGCTTTAGCGAAAGTTTTTTAAGTACCGCAGGATTCCTCCGGTTTGTTTCAGAGAGGATACTAGGGGCACTGCTTTCATTTATTCATAAATAACACAGACGACAACAGGAGCGCTCTGTTTGGAGCTGACTGTGAGCTTCTGACTGTGTCTGCTGTGTTGTTATTTCAAATTTTGCTTCTTTCGAATTGGTGTGCATTATGTTTTCTCCAGGTTCTGATTCCAAGGTGAGCCATATTTTCTTGTGTGGTGGAAGATGTTCAGGCGGCACCGTAATTGGAAATTATTGATCTGCAAGATGACGGCAAATTTAAAGAATCAGTTTTACAAGTTTCTTCGAAAAGAAATCAACTGCAGTATCAAAGACTTCGCACGAAGTTTGTTACACGCATTTGGTATTAACTAAAGACGTGAACAAACATTCACTCTGCTGAAATTTACAAAATCTAATTACAGAAGTAAGCTGAGTGGCAAACATTTGCGAGGCATTTTCCTCATACAACAGACTAAATTAGAGCCAAAGTTTAACAAACTTTTGGATTCGAGAGACAAATTTCGCATCTCTCAGTAAGTGTACCGAAGAGTAATAAAGTGTTCCTGAGCTTTTCACTAAATATTGTGCTTATTTCAAGAAACAGTAAACTTAGATGTAATTTTCTTCTTTAATTTCTGAAAAAATACGTCTTCCGGCCCCCATTGAAATTGATAACTTGATATGTGGCCCGCATGGTCTAGTAATCTGGAGACCCTTGATCTAATGAAAATGTTGTAGGTTCTGTGAGCTATTCACGAATAATGCTTCTGTCTATAAGAAGGGTTCAGCGCCATAAGAGAAGCGAAATGCGGGAAGACCTGCAGAAGATCCACGATTGTTGAAGGGATTAGCATTGTTCCCGGACGTCAATAAACGTTAACCTGTTGCGCTTATATAGGCGAAGTGATCCACTGCTGTTGGAGTGCTCTATTGGCAATAACTCACTCAAACAGAACTATCCTAAAATACCTAGGAGTCACCATCCGGAGCGAGTTAAAGTGGAATGACCACATAAAACAAATAGCAGGATCAGATGCTAAACTGAGGTTCATTAGGAAATTTTTTAAGAAATGTATTTTACTCATAAAGGAAGTGGCTTTCAAAACACTTGTGTGACCGATTCTTGACTATTGTTCATCAGTCTAGGACTGTTACCAAACAGTAGTAGCAGAAGAGATAAAGAGAATCCAACGAAGAGTGGTCGGGAGGGCATTAAGGAGATGCACAACGATTTCTAGTGACAGACACTGCAAGAGAGGCAGTGTGCAACACGGAGAGTTTTGTTGCTGAAACTTCGAAAACGTACGTCCAAGAAAAATTGAGCAACATATTATTTCCTGCCACATAAGTCTCACAAAAACGATTGCGATGAAAAAAATCAGAAATTGCGTAGAGATTTCGAAAAGTAAGCCACACATGCCCTCGCACGCTAAGACCATTGCCCAACAGGAGTGATACATTGTCAAAAGCGATCAGGCGTACATGTTCCGAATTTCCTGCAGACACAATTCTGCTGAAATTGCACACAGATCCACTCGAAGCTTTTGGCGGTATGTGGACCAAATGCATTGACGCGTGCAGCCGTAATGAAATGTTACCAACAATTTGACCAAGACCGTGCAGACGTGGATGATGGTGATCGGCTATCGACGTCAACTGCGAACGAATATTTGCAGACAATCCAGGAACTGATTCGCAGGTTTTTGCAAAGACCAGGACGTTCCAGTGTTTCTCAAATGGTTCCGTGACCTAGAAGCAGGTTTCTGTCGTCGAGGAACTGAACGGTTGAAAGAAAGTTTCGACCATTTTTACAGATGGTTTGCGGCTATGTAGAAGAACAGTGTCATATATTCTGCAACATTTTGAAGTGTAGGACAGCAGTCAATAAGAGTTACTCGGCTTGAAATAGTAAGGTGTAGCTTACTTTTTGAAGTATCATACGGAGCCTTACCGCCAGTTATTCTTCCCACGCACTATTCGTGAATAGAACAGGAAATAACCGAGCAAGGTGGCGCAGTGGTTAACACTCTGGACTCGCATTCGGGAGGACGACGGTTCAAACCGGCGTCCGTCCATCCTGATTTAGGTTTTCCGTGATTTCTTTAGATCGCTTCTGTAAAATGCCGGGGTGGTTCCGTTGACAAAGGGCACAGCCGATTTCCTTGCCCATCCTTCCCTAATCCGAGCTTGTTTCTCGTCTCTAATGACCTCAGTGTCGATAGGACGTCAAACAGTAATCTTCTCCTCCTCCTCCCTTGAACAGAAAATGTTGAATGGGTGGGAGTGGGGGCAGGGATTACAGCAGTGCCAGAAGTACACTCCGTTACACACCATAAGGAAGTTTGCGGAGTATAAATGTAGATTTACAGGGTGTGTGATATGTCATTCCCCATTCTTAAACAGTTATGATTTCTTCATTTATGAACCAGTTTTCTTAGAACGACTTTTGTTAGAAACAGTACTTCTTGAGATTGCGTGGAGGGCTGAATGAGGGATCTATGCAACACTGGATGCAAAAACAGTTGAAAATTGACATTTCAAATTGTTAACAACAGGTAGTGTCGCCGATACAAGAAATCAGGAAGACCATCAACTTTGAGGACAGAATGCTGAGAAAGTTCGTGAACTAATTATCAACGAAATGTGCCAACAGCCATGTAACTGAGATGTTATTTTATTTTATTTTGACTACCAGTTTTGGCATTCCACTACGCCATTTTCAGGCCCCATATGCATCTCTCAAAAATAAATTATATTGTCATACAGTGCTGAGTGGCCCCGCGGTTAGAGGCACCATGTCAGTAATCACGCGGCCCCTCCCGCCGGAGGTTCGAGTCCTCCCTCGGGCATGGGTGTGTGTGTTGTCCTTAGAGTAAGTTAGTTTAAGTAGTGTGTAAGTCTAGGGACTGCTGACCTCAAAAGTTTGGTCCCTTAAGAATCCACGCACATTTGCACATTTGAACATACGGTGCCATATAATCCTGGATGCCATGAATTCAAAACCGTATCCCAAGCACTTCATTCAAAGTTGCAATCAGGTCTTCGAATGAAGTACTTGGGATACAGTTTTGAATTCATGACATCCAGTAATACGTAGCACTATATGAAGATATCGTTTATTTTTTAGATATGCATATGGGGCCTGAAGATGGTATAGCGGATACCGAAACTGGTAATCAAAAATATGCTGGAATAACCTGTCGCTAGCACACCGGTCGGCAAAGATGTAGCGCGAAGATCGACAGTAGGCACTGGATCAAGCGTCCCTTTCACGAGAGAGGCCAAAGACACACTGATAAGCAACAAGCCGCCAACGCCCTCTCGACAGCATGTATTTAGGCCACCGCCGCTGACCGGGGGGGCTCCAGTGACTCACTCAGTTTGGCGTTTGTCGGTATAGCAGAGTGGGCTCAGTTCAGAACCGCATTAATCTAAGTGTGCATTTATATTGTAGAAAGAAGATACTGGCCACCCATAACAACATCCTCTCCCTTGCTTCCTATGATACAAGACTCTACAGTGCCGATGGAGGTGCTACAGTAGTGTCGAGAATACTACAAAAATAAAGTAACATCTCAATCACACAGCTGTTGGAGAATTTCATCGACAATTACTTGATCAGCTAATGTCCCATGTCCCTGATGGATCAACAGAAAGTTTGTGAAATGTTCACGAGGAGCCCTAAGAAATCAGTGTATCAAGGATCTTGTGGAAGTGATCTTCCATGTTACGCAGTTTCAACGATTCTTAGGAAAGATCTCACTTATACGCCGTGGAAGCTACATTGTGTGCAGCAATTGTTTCCTGGTGACTAAGACAGAAGAATGGAGTTTGAAGAGATTTTCTTGAGTTGGAATGATGATTGGCCTGAACTTTCTGAAAATATTTTGTGGACTGATAAGGCAGTTTTCCACACTGGAGTATTTGTAAACAGGCTTAGCTCCAATTCTGGGCCTCCGAAAATCCTCACGAATGTAATGAAAAAGGACAGGGGGCTTCCGAAGATAACAGTATCATGTCATTCGAAGTAGTTGGTCCTTTCTTTCTGTGGAACGCAATTAATAGCGAAACATGGCTGGATATGTTGCAAGATTATGTATGGCCAACAATTTCGCAATGGAAAACCCAGAGCTTCACTTCATGTAGGACGGAGCACCTGCACATTTTGTAAATGATGTCCGCGAATCGCTGCATGATCATTTCCCACGTCCTTGATTGGCAGACATGGTGCACATGAATGGCCTGCCCACAGCCCTGATTTAATGCCTTGAAATTTTTTTCTCTGGGCGTGGGCTAAGGAGGAGGGTTACAAGAGAAAGACACGGAACGTGGACGAATTGGAAGCAGTAATATCTTATGTGTTTGTCAATACCCCACCTAAAATATTGCTGGCAGCATTATCGCATATCGCAATTCGTTTAAAAATATGCGTAGGGAATGCTGGAGCTTATGTGGAGGTTTAAAATGGTCTTAAACACAACCTCAAGGAGTGCTGTTTCCAAAAAACGTAAGTCTAAGAAAATTGGTTCACAAATATAGAATTATAATTGTTTAAAAATAAGAAGTGACTTATCAGACACCCTGTGCATCTAGATGTAGAACAACACTGTAAAGTGCTTCTTGGACCCAGCAAACTACTAAGATTTTAACTCTTTGAACATCTGCATAACCATCTTGAGTCAAGTAAATCATGCACTACGTCCTTACCACAGGACACACTGAAGGTGGGAAGACTTCAATACAAAGCAGATCAGTTATCTTTATTAACACAGATTCAAAGAGTGCACTGAAAGACCTGGCGGAACAGCAATGGGGCTCCAATGCTAAACGTCATGTGCTTGATGTAATTAAGTTAATCTATCAGTGTGAAAGTCAACATCAAAGTGTCGAGTTATTATGGATCAAGGGGCCCTTTGGTATCTCATGTAACGAGATGGCAGACCACCTGGCGAAACAAAGTGTGATTGATGGCCAGCCTTACTGCACTTGCCTTCCATATGCAGATTTTGTTGCTGCTCTAAAGAAAATAGTGCATCAAGAATGTCCAAGAATGACCAAAGAGAGACATTATGCCACAATACAAACCTGGTTCTCCCAAATCAAGCTAACCATACGTCGTAACACCACTGTAACACACATTTAGTCGCGGCTGTTATCGTTCACATCTTTATGGATGAAAGTTCAGCGATCTCCATGCTGTCAAGTCCAGCCACCTGAGATTGCAGACCTCAGCCATGATATGCCATGGCGTTCACGGTTCAAAAATGATTGAAATGGCTCTGAGCACTATGGGACTTAACATCTGAGGTCATCAATCCCCTAGAACCTAGAACTACTTAAACCTAACTAACCTAAGGACATCACACATATCCATGCCCGAGGCAGGATACGAACCTGCGACCGTAGCGGTCGCGCGGTTCCAGACTGACGCGCCTAGAACCACTCGGCCACTCCGGATGGCTATGGCGTTCACGCTCTGACAGGTAACGCCACAAGTGCCTTAAGGCCTTGATCAGAATCGGGATTGGCCAACCTACATCTGTGACGGACCTGTTTCGACAGCTGCCCACAACGGACTACGTCACTCTTGGTCGGATTCTGCAAGAAGCGGACATCCAGTTATAAGACAGACACAAATATTGGATTGTATTGAGTTTCTGAGCCCTACACTGTATGTGTGATATTGTATACCAGATCTGTAGGGCCTAGTTACTTACTTCTCTGGCGGCCGGCTGGTGTGGCCGAGCGGTTCTAGGCGCTTCAGTCTGGAACCGCGCAACCGCTACGGTCGCAGGTTCGAATCCTGCCTCGGGCATGGATGTGTGTGATGTCCTTAGGTTAGTTAGGTTTAAGTAGTTCTAGGTTCTAGGGGACTGATGACCTCAGATGTTAAGTCCCATAGTGCTCAGAGCCATTTGAACCATTTGAACTTATCTGGATAAATATTAATGCCGAAGGCCAATAAATTAAAAACGAAACCTGCGGAGCCCTAGAATCACCAGACTGAGTCACTTTCAGCTCATATAGCTGCTGAGTGTGTTGCGAACGTCGGTTCTCCTGCACACTAGCAGACGGTAATAATAATGCGACACGGCAGTTTATGATAAACACAAAACAGGTTGATGGTATCAGGATGGCAACCGCCTACTCTCGTTGCCTCTAGATGTGTAAGTGGTGGGGTCGAATCGTGTCCAGTCACTTAGGCGGAATGCTAACGCGGTGTGCTGAGTAATTGGCCGCGGCAGGCAGAATTCGGCGAACGGCCGCGAGAGGAACAAAAGGGCAGTCCGGGTCCCGGGTCTGCGCATTAATATTCGCCGGAGGCTCCGCAGCAGAGCGGAGCGCACCTGGGCAGCCGCAGCCGCGAGGCCCGGGCCGTAACTCAGCCGGGACCTGGACGCACGCGTCAGGCGCGCTTCCCACGGCCCGCGTGATGCACGGCCGGCCCGACAAAGGACGCGCGCTCGCCACCAGACACGTACGCTACCTGCTATGCGCCTCGTAACGAGAGCTGCCCGCCGTCCGCTGTAACGGGAAAATCCACTGTTAGCGTAGTTGCTTGTCGTTCTCGGTGCGGGGGATGGTCATAAAGTTTCAATTATACCATCGAAAAGACGGAGCCAGATCCATGAACCGTCGTGTTAACCATTATTTACATACAAAACCTCATCGTAAGTACCCTGACTCCTGTTAGTGGGCATTATATGGGGTGCGATGGTTAAAATTCTTCGAGATGTTGGTCTGCATCATTGTATAAAATACTTTAATTATAAACTTAGAACCAATGTTTCGGCCGTATTACAACGGCTTTCCTCAAGGCAAGACTAGTTTTGGTGGAGGGAAGGTGACTTCACTTATAGCAGACGATCGGTGTCAATACGTCATGTTCTTGAAACTTTATTGGCCAAGAATATAACAGGCTAGTCATGTCAAAAAATGGTTCAAATGGCTCTGAGCACTATGGGACTTTACATCTGAGGCCATGAGTCCCCTACAACTTAGAACTACTTAAACCTAACTAACCTAAGAACATCACACACATCCACGTCCGAGGCAGGATTCGAACCTACGACCGTAGCGGTCGCGCGGTTCCAGACTGAAGCGCCTAGAACCGCTCAGCCACACCGGCCGGTCCGAACTGTTCCTTAATGTAAACACTTCACAATGCTGTTAAATGTTTCATATCCATCCGCATTTAGCGTTTCCTTAAGCGCAATAAGGGGACCACTTCAGAACCACGAGGTACACCCCCCATCCCCCACCCCCGCTACCATAACACCATCTCCTCCGTACTTCAACTGTTGCACTACACTCGCCGACAGCTAACGTTCCCTGGGCAAACACCAAACTCAGAACCTTCCATCGGATTGTCACGGTGTAGAGCGCGATTTACCACTCCAAATCATTCGTTTCCTGTCAGACACTAGTCAGTGGCATCGCTTTTTACTTCGCCTCAAGTGTCACTTAGCACTGAGTGCAGGAGCTGCTCGACCATTGTATACCATTATTTTTAACTCCCTGCGCACAATCGTTGAGTTACATGAACTGCTAATACCACTTTCGAACTCAGAGTCATTCCTTCCGCTGATTTCATGGCAGTTTTTACTGCCACCCTGTGGAATGCTCGACAGTCGCTCTCCGTCAGTACATGAGTTCTGCCTCTTCTTAGTTAACTGTGGTAATTACTTCGCATTTCCACTTCACAGTCGACTTGGGCAACTTTACGGGGGCTTAAATGTCACTCATGGATTATTCACTCATAAGACATCCAATGATCAGTCTACGTTCGAAGTCACTGAGCATTCCCGACCGACCCATTCTCTTGGGCCGGGCGCGGTGGTCTAGCGGTTCTAGGCGCTCAGTCCGTAACCGCGCGACTGCTACGGTCGCAGGTTCGAATCTTGCCTCGGGCATGGATGTGTGTGATGTCCTTAGGTTAGTTAGGTTTAAGTAGTTCTAAGTTCTAGGGGACTCATGACCTCAGATGTAAAGTCCCATAGTGCTCAGAGTCATTTGAAACATTCTCTTGTTGCTGCTTCTCCATTGTCAACACGATACTCCCTATCTGTTTTTTTACTGAGAGCCGCATCTCGTGACACCTAATGATCAGTTCCGCATTATAAACCGGTGTCTGGATACGTTTGAGCACATAGTTCAAAATGTTCAAATGTGTGTGAATTCCTAAGGGACCAAACTGGTGAGGTCATCGGACCCTTGACTTACACACTACTGAAACTAACTTAACGCTAAAGACAACACTCACACCCATTCCCGAGGGAGGACTCGAACCTCCCGTGGGAGGGACCACATAATGCGTGTCATGGCGCCTCAAACCGAAAGGCGAGTACATAGTGTATTCTCCCTGCAACACAACATATTTTACACAACTGCACCCAATTTGGTGGTGAGCGTGATTACCTGATTTTCGGTCGCCAGGAAAGGATCCAACTCGAAAATCGCCTCCTCCTCATTCTGGAAATGCCTGCCGCGCAATGGTTTCTGGGAACGAGTAAGAAGTAATTGGGTTCCATGACAGGGGATTACGCATGCGGTGAAGTAAAATTTTATTCTTAAATTTACCCGTGTTATATAGAATGATTTGAGGACTTCGACTGAATTTTAAATTCATGATCTAGTTTGCATTGCTTCAGTCACTTTTTTGAATAATAATTAGTGAGACGTGTTTCGGCAGAATGCTGACATCATCAGGCGCATTCCACTTACATTTACAATAAACTAATATAATGTGTGACTATGGTCATTGGCCGTGTGTGCCAGTGAGATTACGTAAGCAAATACAATCACTTCTGTACAAAATTTAGTTGTCTGGCACATAGAGCACAGTGACAAACACGTCAGAACTTAACACTTTTATATGCAGAAGTTTCATCATTACCAATAAAATGATCGTGCTTTCATGTATAGCCTCAGTGGCACACACAGCAAGTTAGCATAATCACATTCCAGATTAATATGATGTGAATATAACTGGAATGCAACTGATGATGGCAGCATGCTGCCGAAACGTTTCGTACTACTTAAATATTAGCAAAAAAGTGATAGATTATTTCATAAAATTTCATATCCCACAGAAGCAGCATGAGTGACAGCCTCCAGCGTAAAATGATCTGGTCAGCTTCCTGAAACGCTTTGTGTTGACACCCACCTGTAATTTCGTCAGAATATTTGAGCAGTATGCTTCTGTAGCGCTTTTCCCCTTACAAACGCAATCCGTTAGCGTCATAACGGCAGAACCAAGAAACCACTAACCATCACCTTGTCCTATGATGGTGCTGGCTTCGCCTTGGCGGTGAATCCATATGTTTCCACTGTTTGACTTGATGCTTTGGCACCGGGCCATAGCAACACACCCAGCACTCGTCGATTGTGATTAGGTGGCTAAAGAAGTGATCTGGATTGGTCTGACACTGCTGAAACATTTTCGCGGCAGGTTCGGTTCGGCGAACTTGTTGATTGGACGTGAAAAGTCGCGGAAAGCAGCAGGCAGAAACCATCATGTTCAAAATGTGTAGTTTGTTGAAAACTGATCCGACTGATTGTCGCTTTCTTCACTATTGCCTGGATTTCGATACTTCTCGTGTGATTCCCCGTTCTTCACAGACAAATGGCCTCCCACTTCGTTCTTCGTCATTCAGATTTGTTTGACCACACTGAAAGCGTCTACACTAACTAACCACTGGGTCGTATGATGGTGCGTTGTTGCGGTACCAAAACATGGATTGTTGCAGCGTCCTTCCCCTTCAAGTACAGAAGAGAAAGTGGTGCATGAAATTTCATTTCACCATTGGGCTGCACTGTTATGTTTCTTCGCCTGTAGAAGCTTGTACAGTATTGTAGTGCGCTGACTTCTAAGCGTATTAATAATGCAGAGATGTACCTGCAAATAAATAAAAAATATTTGTTACGTAACTTTATTTTTTTCGAGATGAGAATTTAAACTTTATGACAGCCCCCATACGTATCGAACAGGTACAGCAATCAGGAAGTGTGGAGAAATGTATTGGAGGAAAAAGGGACATTAAGGAGCCCTTAGCAAACTTCTGGGAACTTGTTCACAAAAGACATCTTAAACCGCCAAAAGCTATTACATTATTTTTTTAATTATTTTCGACCAGTTTTGATTTTAAGTTATTATGGGACAGCCAAATACCCTCAGACATCAAGAAGAATATAATAATCCTCGTTCTATGGAATGCAGATGCTGACATGTGTGAATACTACAACAATTCGGTTATAGCTTATGATTGCTAATTACTAAGATGTTTTATACAAAGTGATCAGAAAGTTTGAAAAAATTATAAGGATGATGCAGGGTAGGCTGCGTCGAGGAACTGATGTTAATAAAACAATTCGATACCTTGCGCCGTTCCCGATTTAATTATGGTTGGTTAAAATGGACCTGAGCACTATGCGACTTAACATCTTAGGTCATCAGTCCCCTAGACTTAGAACTACTTAAACCTAACTAACCTAAGGTCATCACACACATTCATGCCCGAGGCTGGATTCGAACCTGCGACCGTAGCAGTCCCGCGATTCTGGACTGCAGCGCCTAGAACCGCACGACCACCACGGCCGGCCCGATTTAATTAGCAGTGACGTTAGGCAATCAGGTCGTTGCGCGCGCAAATTCAAGCATTTGCACGCGGTAAATTCTGTGAAGCACAAACCATTTGTTCAAATGCTCATTACCAGTTAAAACGTTCCCTTTTCGGAAATGATAAATGTGAATTAGGTGATCGAAAGCTACGTCTATTCTATCTGAGGAAACCAAACGAAAAAACACGTTTGGTGACACCGTCTCTGGGAGGCTGCTTGAAATTACGCGAGCTGCGGTCTGTTTGCTAACTTTAATGCTAATTAAATCGGAAACGGCGCAAGGTATCGAATTTTTTCTTGACGATTATTTCTCAGCACAACGTACTCTGCAACAACCTTACAAGCTTTTCAGATTGTTTGTGGTCGCCCTGTATGCATAAAAAGGGAAAGACCAGTAGAAGCAGTCGCATAGTGCTCAGAGCCATTTGAACCAGTAGAAGCCGCGCGGTCTGAGGCGCCTTCTCAAGGTCTGTTGGGCTTCCCTCGTCGGAAGTTCGAGTCCTCCCACGGGCATGGGTGTGTGTGTTGTCCTTAGCGTAAATTAGTCTAAGTTAGATTACTTAGTGCGTAAGCTTAGAGACCGATGACCTCAGCAGTTTGGTCCCATAAGACCTTACCACAGATTTCCAAACTTGTAGAAGCTGACCTCGAAGAAGATCAGTTTCAGGGAAATGTAGGAACGTGTGAGGAAATACTGACCCTAACACATTTCTTAGAAGGGACACCTACGTTTATAGCATTTATAGATTTTGTGAAAGCTTTTGAAAATGTAGACTTACTTTTTGAAATTTTGAACGTAGGGGGTTCAAATGGTTCAAATGGCCCCGAGCACTATGGGACTTAACATCTGAGGTCATCAGTCCCCTAGAACTTACAACTACTTAAACGTAACTAACCTAAGGACTTCACACACATCCATCCCCGAGGCAGGATTCGAACCTGCGACCGTAGCGGTCGCGCGGTTCCAGACTGAAGCGCCTAGAAATGCTCGGCCACACCGGCCGGCGAACGTAGGGGGGATGAAATACACGGAGAGAAAGGTTATCTGTAACTAGTACAGTGACGAAGGACATGATAGAGAAGAAATAGTTTCTACAACAATAACTGGTGGCATTCAACCGTGAGTTTTGTCCTTCTGTGGTTGAATGCTACCACTTATACCAACATAACATGGAAGGGCAAGGTGGGCGGGGGAGGGGGTAGAGGAAATGCTTTGTACAGATAGAAAACAACAGTCTGCTGTCGAAAACATGATTGTTTTACAATCCCGTTTAGTTTTTTGACGTATCTTCTTAATTTCATATCTGTACAACTATTGCAACCTACAGCCATTCGTAGCTAATTACTACAGTAAGGCCTTGGTGTCCCTCTACAATTTTTATCCACCTACCTTACCTCTATTACATAACTGAGCTTTCCTTGGTGCCTTATTTCTATGAACTGATCCCTTCTTTTAGCCAAGTCGTGCCTTAAATTTATTTTCTCCCTAATCTGATCGAGTGCCTCTCCATCAATTTTTTGCTGTATCGATCGATCCGTTCTTCATCATTCTTCTGAACACTACATTTCAAAAACTTTTCTTTTCTCCTTATCTGAACGTTTTTACAGTCCGCATTTCAGCATAGTGCAAGGCTACAAAGGTTCATAAAAGGTTTCTTAACATTTAAATTTGTATTCGATGCTAACAAACTTTTCTTTATCAGAAACCGCTTTTCTTGCTATTGCTATTTCCAGTCTGCATTTTATATCCTCTCTACTTCAGCCATCATCAGTTATTTTGGTCTCCAAACAACCAATTTATCTACTACTTTTAGTTTGTCATTTCATCATCTAATTCCTCAGTATCGCGTAATCTAATTCGACTACATAGCATTACACTTGTTTTACTTTTGTTAATGCTCGTCTAATAGCCTCTTTACAAGACACCATCCATTCCATTCAGCTGCCCTTCCAAGTTCTCCAGAATTACAAATGTCAAATGGTTCAAATGGCTCTGAGCACTATGGGACTCAACTGCTGAGGTCATTAGTCCCCTAGAACTTAGAACTGGTTAAACCTAACTAACCTAAGGACATCACAAACATCCATGCCCGAGGCAGGATTCGAACCTGCGACCGTAGCGGTCTTGCGGTTCCAGACTGCAGCGCCTTTAACCGCACGGCCACTTCGGCCGGCTTACAAATGTCCTCAGCAAATCTGAAAGTTTTCATTTCTTCTTCCTAAACTTTAATTCCCTTTACAAATTTTGCCTCGGTTTCCTGCACTGCTTGTTCAGTTTGCAGACTGAAAGACAGTAGTGGGTAAGCTACAAGGGAATTATATAAGGATATGACCTTGGAGTCGTTACCTCGCACTAGAGTAAGTCTCCTGTTGGTATCGCCAGTACATCTGTTCCAGTCCTCCAGCGAAGGAAAAATCTCTACCAGTACCGGGAATTTGCGTAGTAATCAGACCGGCTCATCACTTAGCTACGAAGGCTAACTAATGATGATGATATACTGCATTGGCTCCTTACGTAGCTTGCATTTATCGCGAATCTCTTGCCCAACGTAAAGTCCCGAGCGACTGGAAAAAAGCGCAGGTGACGCCTGTATATAAGAAGGGTAGAAGGACGGATCCTCAAAATTACAGACCAATATCCTTAACATCGGTTTGTTGCAGGATTCTCGAACATATTCTCAGTTCGAATATAATGAATTTCCTTGAGACAGAGAAGTTGCTGCCCATGCGTCAGCACGGCTTTAGGAAGCATCACTCCTGCGAAACGCAACTCGCCCTTTTTTCACATATCTTGCGAACCATGGATGAAGGGTATCAGACGCATGCCATATTCCTTCCGGGAAGCGTTTGACTCGGTGCCCCACTGCAGACTCCTAAGGTACGAGCATATGGGATTGGTTCCCAAATATGTGAGTGGCACGAAGACTTCTTAAGTAATAGAAACCAGTACGTTGTCCTCGATGGTGAGTGTTCATCGGAGGTGAGGGTACCATCTGGAGTGCCCCAGGGAAGTGTGGTAGGTCCACTGTTGTTTTCTATCTACATAAATGATCTTTTGGATAGGGTGGACAGCAATGTGCGGCTGTTTGCTGATGATACTGTGGTGTACGGGAAGGTGTCGTCGTTGAGTGACTGTAGGAGGATACAAGATGACTTGGACACGATTTGTGATTGGTGTAAAGAATGGCAGCTAACTCTAAATATAGATAAATGTAAATTAATGCAGATGAACAGGAAAAAGAATCCCGTAATATTTGAATACTCCATTAGTAGTGTAGCGCTTGACACAGTCAAGTCGATTAAATATTTGGGGGTAACATTGCAGAGCGATATGAAGTGTGACAAGCATGTAATGGCAGTTGTGGGGAAGGCGGATAGTCGTCTTCGGTTCATTGGTAGAATTTTGGGAAGACCGCTTAGAAAACACTAATACGACCTGTTCTTGAGTCCTGCTCGAGCGTTTGGAATCTCTATCAGGTCGGATTGAGGGAGGACATAGGAGCAATTCAGAGGCGGGCTGCTAGATTTGTTACTGGTAGATTTGATCATCACGCGAGTGTTACGGAAATGCTTCAGGAACTCGGGTGGGAGTCTCTAGAGGAAATTTTACTGCCGCCAACTTATATTTCGCGGAAAGACCACAAAGATAAGATAAGAGAGATTAGGGCTCGTACAGAGGCATATAGGCAGTCATTTTTCCCTCGTTCTGTTTGGGAGTGGAACAGGGAGAGAAGATGCTAGTTGTGGTACGAGGTACCCTCCGCCACGCACCGTATGGTGGATTGCGGAGTATGTATGTGTATGTAGATGTAGATGATGATGATGACGACGTCAGTGAAGAAATTGATCAGCGTCTTCCATGATAGAACATATTCATCGCCTGCTATGTATGTAAGACAGGTCGTAAAGCAGCCCCACCTTCTGCAGCGTGCGTTCCAGTAGCTGCATGTTGAGCAGAATAAGACCAGTACGCGGCCGAGCGCTCATTCGCACGCTGTTTTTAAACAGCGCCGCCGCGGGGACGAGGTACGGATAAGGCGGGACGCGCGACACGGCACCTGGTGCGTGTCCTGCGCGCGGACCTCTGGGCCCGGCCGGCCGGCCGCGTTCTTTATGGCCCGGCTTCCAGGCCGGGTTGTCCCTGTCCGCGTGTATATATGTGTAGCGTGCCAGCTGCCGCGAATAATGCGATAAAACACGGCGCCGCCGCCGCCCCGGCTGTACGAGTGCGTTCGTGTGGAGCGCGCCGGGCGTCCTTCGCACTTGTTTATGTGTCCGCGAAACGATACGGTCCCCCGTCGCCGAGTCCGCAGCGACCACCGGTGTAACCGTATCCTCCGCTTCCCTGCGGGAGCCCGGCCGGCGAGGTCCACCTGTCCACTCCGGAAGAAACTGGGCGACACTCGTCGCCCGGCAAGAATTACTGCTCCTCGAGCGCACCAGGTTTCTGAGTTCATTCCATTTGCATTCAGCCGCGAAACCGTCGGAATGAAACTTGAACAGTCGGCTAGACCCGTTACATCCCGTAACAGTGCGCGCGGCGGAGGAGACGGAGTACTGCCTCGCGTACAACGTTTTACAGATGCGTTATCGCTAATGTACTCTGCTCCTGTGCCGAAGAACAGGTTTTGCCTGTGTCGAGCATTGTTAAAACAGCAACGCTGTGCCTGATAAGGCTTTACAGCTGTAGTTTACAACTGCTTTGATTCGACTTACTGAATGCAACTGGTTCTCTGGGAAGGCGAACAGTTTGGGACCAATGCGTCCTGAGATAAACCAGGCAAGCAAGGCAGAGTTCGTCGTAGTGGAGTGGGTTCCTGGCTTTATGGAAACATCTTTTGGATGTCGTAGCTTACACAACTCTAAAACACAGAATTGTATTTAAAAATTCTTAAAAATAGCTACGACTTGCACCAAAATCTGTAGTAGAAGATAAGTACAATATACAAAACTCAGTATCCCAAGGAATATATTCCCGCTCCGCAAGTCAGGTGAGCCGGTTCCGACTGTCCCCAACCAAATCGTGGCGCCGCGAGAGCTTCCTTCTTTGCCTTCGGTCACAAGTCAATTCTCATGTGCGTCGCGTTGTTGTTTGTCACTCAGAGTCTCGTGTTTGTGACTCAGGTTTGACGTGGCGTTGTCTGGTGCCGTGATGTCATCCAAGGCTCCCAGGAACATTCAACACACAGGTACCTTCTGTTTCAGCTTTGGCAAATCCACGAGGCAAGTGCAACCAGGTTCGCTAGAAATTCATGATCAGCTTGTGGACACGATCAAGGTAACTTCAGAACAAGTTCACACAGCTTACTTAGATTCTGAATCGTACGTGTTTTATGTCCAGTTTGTAGACCCACTTCATCTATATCTACATCCATACTCCGCAAGCCACCTGACGGTGTGTGGCGGAGGGTACTTTGAGTACCTCTATCGGTTCTCCCTTCTATTCGATATGGTCTATACGGACATTCCATTTTAAACACTCCTAATGTCTAATCCCAGATAATTTATGGAATTAACTGCTTCCAGTTGCTGACCTACTATATTGTAGCTAAATGATAAAGTATCTTTCTTTCTATGTATTCGCAACACATTACACTTGTCTACGTTGAGATTCAATTGCCATTCCCTGCACCATGCGTCAGATCGTTGCAGATTCTCCTGCATTTCAGTACAATTTTCCATTGTTAACGACCTCACGATATACTATAGCATCACCCGCTAAAAGCCTCAGTGAACTTCCGATGTTATCCACAAGGTCATTTACATATATTGTGAATAGCAACGGTCCTACGACACTCCCCTGCAGCACACTTGAAATCACTCTTACTTCGGAAGACTTCTCTCCATTGACATGCTGCGTTCTGTTATCTAGGAACTCTTCAATCACACAATTGGTCTGATAGTCCATATGCTCTTACTTTGTTCATTAAACGACTGTGGGGAACTGTATCGAACGCCTTGCGGAAGTCAAGAAATACGACATCTACCTGGGAACCCGTGTCTATGGCCCTCTGAGTCTCGTGGACGAATAGCGCGAGCTGGGTTTCACACGATTGTCTTTTTCGAAACCCATGCTGATTCCTACAGAACAGATTTCTCGCCTCCAGAAAAGTCATTATACTCGAGCATAATACGTGTTCCAAAATTCTACAACTGATCGACGTTAGAGATATAGGTCTATAGTTCTGCACATCTGTTCGTCGTCCCTTCTTGAAAACGGGAATGACATGTGCCCTTTTCCATTCTTTTGGAACGCTACGCTCTTCTAGAGACCTACGGTACACCGCTACAAGAAGGGGGCCAAGTTCTTCGCGTACTCTGTGTGAAATCGAACTGGTATCCCATCAGGTCCAGCGGCCTTTCCTCTTTTGAGCGATTTTAGTTGTTTCTCTATCCCTCTGTCATCTATTTCGATATCTAGCATTTTGTAATCTGTCCGACAATCTAGAAAAGGAACTACAGTGCAGTCTTCCTCTGTGAAACAGCTTTGGAAAAAGACATTTAGTATTTCGGCCTTTAGCCTGTCATCCTCTGTTTCAGTACCATTTAGGTCACAGAGTGTCAGTACATAGAACTTTACTTTCGAATTCATTGAACGCCTCTCGCATAGCCCTCCTCACACTACATTTCGCTTCGTGTGATTTTTGTTTGTCTGCAAGGCTGTGGCTATGTTTATGTTTGCTGTGAAGTTCCCTTTGCTTCCGTAGCAGTTTTCTGACTCGGCTGTTGTACCACGGTGGCTCTTTTCCATCTCTTACGATCTAGATTGGCACATACTCATCTAATGCATATTGTACGATGGTTTTGAACTTTGTCCACTGATCCTCAACATTAACTGTCCTTGAGACAAAACTTCTGTGTTGAGTCGTCAGGTACTCTGAAATCTGCTTTTTGTCACTTTCGCTGAACAGAAAAATCTTCCTACCTTTTTTAATATTTCTATTTACGGCTGAAATCATCGATGCAGTAACCGCTTTATGATCGCTGATTCCCGGTTCTGCGTTAAGTGTTTCAAATAGTTCGGGTCTGTTTAAGTGCTCAAAGTAGTTTTCAGATAATGCACTTTAAAAAATTTCACTGAATTCTTTGTCCCTGCCACCCGTTATAAACGTTTGAGTCTCCCTGTCTATATCTGGTAAATTAAAATCTCCACCCAGAACTATAACACGGTCGGGAAATCTACTCGAAATATTTTCCAAATTTTCCTTCAGCTGCTGAGCCAGGGGGCCTATAGAGACATCCAACTACCATGTTTGAGCCTGCTTTAACCGTGACCTTCATCAAAATTATTTCACATTTCGGATCTCCGTCATTTTCCTTCGATACTATTGCACTTCAGGTTGACAGGCTCCTTTTTGCGGCAGGGACAACAACTCCCTTTCACTCATCGCGGTGGTTTTGATAGTATTGCTATTCTGACAAACGCGGAGGTGAATTATACGAACGTAAGGGTGTTTAACCTTCGGAGTATATGGAGGGGAACTTTGGTCCACTCAGCATCGTTTACATGTTTATAGTGGTGTTCGATATGTAAACATTGTGGTAAAACGGAATACCCTCTCTCATTTGCAGGTTTGTGGATACTGGGTGCATATAATTTACACAGGACCTGTTTCATTGGTAATTAGAGTGGACACCTCCGCAAAAATTGGCGTCGTCATGTTAGGGAGTTAAAATCCACTATCGAACATCCTAACAGGCTAACTTCAGCGGAACTCGTTCCCCAGCTGGCAGCTATTGGGTCCAACCCAGTTCCTGAGTGGCAACGCGAACCATTGTTTGATTATCCTAGTGAATTTCCGCAGTTAACCTCGCGTAGGAACTTTGGCGCTGTAGTATCCACGTCACTGCCACCTCCATTTCAAAACAAGTGTAGACGGACGCAAAATAGTGTACAGGCATATGATTCCTCTTCCCTTCTCCACTCTATTGAAAAGATTCCGTTGGAGGAGGCCCCTCCCCTCACCGATTTCAGTCCGGACGATAATATGTCAGCTGCTGTTAAACATTCGAAAGTGTTCAGCATCCCCTCCGATGTGTCTCCCAGGACCGAGATCGTCTCTTCGGGATCGCATAAGAATAGACCTGTTCCGGATTTCCGTACTATGCTGACGGACATGCGGCTATCTCTCAGTCTGTAACGTATTCCCACCCTTCATCTGCTCCTCCGGATGGGGGAAGCATGCCACAGGCCACTGCTGATCAGGCCCAGATCCGCACAAGTGTGCCATCGATATGACGTAGCAGTACCATAACATCATCTGTGTACGCTCGCGCCGAGAAGGTTTTTCCCAATATCTTCCAGCCACATAATTGATCAGCAATACGGTGGAACAGAGGTTCTGAGGACAAAATAAAAAGCAATGTGGGGAGTGGGCTCTCCTGAGGTAAGCCCCGTCTGATTGTGATGTGGGTGGTAAGCTGTCAATTCACCACGACAGATGCTTGAGTACCAGTATAAATTAGATAATACCTGATAGGCAGTATGACTGAGAACCGTTGCCTCCAGCATCTGCATCAAGAAACTATGACTGACCTAGCCGAATACCTTATTAAAATCAATGAAACATTAGGCTGCAGAAACACAAGTGGCTGCAGACACCGAGACGACATTCCAGCATTCGACTACAGAAATCAGGATCGTGCACCTAGGCACACAGCTTTGGTGAACACCAATAATTTGATCAAGCAATATCGACAAACGGAGTGTGATCGGGCGGAATTCATTAACGTCTGGACGTCAGGTTGTCTTCGGAATTAGAACGAACACGTTGCGACGCTAAAAGACATACCACCAGTTTTCGTTTCCGTTGATTATTAGGATCTGAACCGCCCAGCTGTGGAAGAGTCGGGTTTGTCCTCTGCACCTGATACTGAATTTCCGCAGGATTCGCCCGGCCTCCCCGCCCCCTCATCCCCTCCCCCCACCCCAGCGTTGCCCAATGGGGGAATCGCCTTCCCAGAAAGCCGCAACAAACACCGTTTTCAACCTGAGCGTGCGACGACGTGAAAAAAGGGAAAACGTAAAAGGGGTGGAAGGGAGGGGTCGAGCACTTTACGTTCCGATTCAGACGTTTACTCTGCCATGGACTGTGATACACGACCTTGATAGTCATTTGCTACTAATCATCTGAACTGTTTTGAAAATAATCTTGAATGTGAACAGAATTAATTCCGATCCTAAACTTGCGGCTTTGTGACAATTTATTTACGATTAAAGTGCAGAAACGATATTTTTGCAGGACGTTTTACTTGCTCATTTTTCTATTCCCGGCTTTTCTACTTTTTTATGTGGCTCCTGAACTATATACTGTTACTGCATTATTTTACCGAGGGAATGCCGCTCTGAGTGGCCGCACGGTTTGAGGCGCCATGTCACGGACTGCGCGGCCATTCCCGCTGGAGGTTCGAGTCCTCCCTCGGGCATAAATGTGTGAGTGTAGTTCTTAGCATAAGTTAGTGTAAGTTAGTTTAAGTAGTGTGTAAGTATAGGGACCGACGACCTCAGCAGTTTGGGCCCTTAGTAACTCACACACAGTTGAACAGAGGGAATACCGTTCACTAATTTCGAAGTTCTTGATAACGGACAAGAGATAGGCTGCAATTTTTGTGACTTTACTTCAATTCTTCTATATGATCCTCCATGATATGGCCGTTCCACAGATCGAGCGCGTGTTTACAAAGAGGATATAGTTTTATTTATTTCGTAAAACTCCGCGGGAACTTCTGTTAGTCGAAGATTTTAGTTGTGTTCTGCTAGGATCTGACTATTTTCCCCTTGACTCGATCGTTTTTAGCTTTCTGACGCTTTATGTGGGCAACTGTTGGCGATAGACGTGATCCCCACCACCTATTTCACTTACCATTGTGCCGTAGCTCTAACCTTAAGTCATGTGGCGCAACCAGTTAAACTGTTTCGCACTCCCTGGATGCTGACCACATCGCTCTTAAAGGATCCTCCCCTTGAAATTATCGTTCGCGGCGTTTGAACCAGTAGTTCGCGTTCTCGGGACAGTTACCTTTCTCTTATGGAATCGCGGCCAAGGCACGCAAAACCCTTTACTCCGGAAAGCGTTAATGCGTTACGGCGCTGAGAGCGCGCCAGGGTTCACCGGCAGATCCAGGAATTTTAGTATTTCGTCTTACGACAACTTTATGAAGGTTCCAGACAAGCTGTCTTATGTATTACGCATGTCCGCCACGTTAGAGCGAAGCTTCTTCAGTTAAAAGAAGAGACAACAAATGGAGGGACTCAGGGTGCGATCAAAATACCACTCATTCCTACGGGATGAACTGACCTCCTTATATCATCTTATTCGGTTGTGGGCGTGTTGATAAAGAGCATGTATGGCGTCACTCATTCAATCTGATAGTCACATACTGAAGTTCGGACGTGACATTTCCAGAGAGACTTTAATTACTTTACCGACTTTTATGACGTCCTTGCTACTGATACGATTTTCCCTGAAGCACTTACTCCTCTCCTGAATTGCATGGTTACTCCTGCATTAAATGATGAATTTCTAAGTGACTTTAAAGTGAATTAGAAATTCATCATTTAATGCAGGAGGCCCTCATTGCAAATTGCACATCTTGGATTCTTACATTTTCAGTAATGTGCACTATGTTGCACAAATATTCCCGCTCCTCGTGATGATGGCGCGTAAATTCGTGCAATTTTCCTATGGAAAATTTATATTTCTCTACTCTGGTATGGAATGGTTCAAAATGGTTCAAATGGCTCTGAGCACTATGGGACTTAACACCTGAGGTCATCAGTCCCCTAGAACTACTTAAACCTAACTAACCTAAGGACATCACACACAACCACGCCCGAGGCAGGATTCGAACCTGCGACCGTAGCGGTCGCGCTGTTCCAGACTGGAGCGCCTAGAGCCGCTTGGCCACAGCGACCGGTGGTATGGAGTGGTAGCGAGTCTCCGTCCCCATGGAGGGTTGGGACTTTCCAATATCAAAGTACAGGCTTCAGTATTGTTTATACGGCGTAACGTTTTAACCAGTCTGACTTCCCCTGCAGATGCTGACCGGAACAACTCTAAACTGCCGCAGATACGTGAACTTCATTTAACAATACGTTTTCTGGGAGCCAACATTTAGCAATGCCTTCTTGTTGGGGAATACTATCATCCCTCTCACTGGCTGATATGGCCGCACCAATAATATCCTGGAAAACAATCTGGCCTCACGTTAGTCTTCGTATCCCCCCCATGCAAGTCGCCTCATCGTGGTCTTCCGACCAACGAACGCCTCCATCGCATTAGTCTTGATGTCTTTGCGACTCTTGTCATGAAACTGATACATTATCACACAGGCTTGCCTCTTTCGGATGAGAATGCTGCCATTGGATTCGCCGACAACTGGCTTCCCTTACCCGGTTAGCTGAAGCTGCTTCCTCGACTGAAATTCTTCTTTGTCCGGACTTCCCTGTTTTCCTTCGGGCGAAGACAAATTCGATCGTCTGGCTCCTCGGACAGTAGGAACACTATGTCGTCCACGGTGGCAACGATCCCGACCCCTGTGGTTTTCGCCAATACATGGTGAACGCGCGTTGGAAATGGCAGAGGCTTTCACGTTTTATCGTGCTTCATTCGCAAATACGTTTCGTCTCGTCTTTAATCGTCAATGTATTGGATAGTTCTCTTTCCGTCGTTCTGGAGCCTCCTCTCACTGTGTTCTTCCTAGAGAAAAAAATTGTTTTCTTTTGAGTTCCGGAATTGTGGAATTCATGTCTATCTGTCTTCAGAAAAAAATAAAAGAAATATTTTAAAAACAAAAAACAAGCCAGTATAATGTGAGGGACCAGCACATTGACAGGTGGAGGCAAAGCGTCGTGGCTAGACCTCGGGATTTGACGCCTGCCGAACTTTTTTGCACTTAGCCGGACGCTGACTGCGACCGTCCTTTTCTGTAAGATAACCTAAAAATTGAGAGAAACGGAACCTTTGTTTTATAAGTAATGCATTGTTACGTATTCCGAACAAAGTTTCTATTTATTTGTAACAAAAAACCTGGCACAACTTTTTTTAATTCCCAAGTAATTCTAAAAATAAGCTTATTACGACTGTAAAAATTATCAATATTCAGTGGTTCATTTTATTATTTTTATAATCTTTATCCTGACAAATACAGGGATTTTTTTTTTCGTAAGAAGATTGGAAATAAAAGAAGCATACACGAGTGCTTGCAGACAAATCAGAATAGGCGTTGGTGCTGTTGTAGGTTTCCGTCCTCTGTTGTAGGCCAGACTGTATCGTTTATTTGACATGGTTGCGGTTGTTTGTATTCTTCTTGTGCTGACTGGCGCCACTTGGTTTCGCAAGTGTTGCCTGTCCGCCAGTGACAGCAGCGGCGTTATCGATATGTAGTAACTGTGGCCCTATCTTTGGGGTGACACCGTGGCTCTTCAAGGTCGTGTGAGTGAGCAGTTCGGTTGGGGACTCGGGAGGAGCCAAGAGGGCAGTGCAATAACACGCCGGGACTGCTGGCGGCACGCAGGCACTGCCGGATGGAAGGGCTGTGGTCGCGAGGGTACACGACCTAGCCGTCAACCGGATTCAACAAGCTTAAGTTGAATGGATTTTAATCTTAGCAGTGAAACTTCCACCATTGTGAGATCTCGCGATTCTCCAGTGACTTGAGTTTATGTTGCTGCTCGCAGTGTCGCCGAGATGAGGAGCAGCAAGTGGAGTGCTTGGGGAAGGCGGATCTAATTAGCTTTCTTCGACATCTTGTAACTAATTGCTGCAGTCTATGTGTTACTATTAGTTAAGTTCAACCAGTGGTATTTTTCCTGCCTGGTGGCCGCTAACGCCCCAGTGACCTGCCCTGGGTGTTAGTGTATGTAACGGCAGTGTACGTTTCCTCGTCTTGCCGCTGCTGTCCGGTAAGGCGTGTAGTTTTGACAGTTTCCTTGATTTTTAGGTCGGTTGGAGTTTCTTCTACTCTGGTAGTAGTGGTTCCTTTCTCCTTTCGGACGCTCTAAACGCCATTCTGAGGACGTAGTGCTGACTGCCGGTTCCGGCTTTGGCGTGGTGTTCCATCGTTGCATTGGTTATCGGACGTTAGGTAGTTTCAGTCATTCGTTAGACTGCCACTGGTCTGAGTTACCATCTTGTGAAGCGAATGCAACTCTTGGCTGACTTTCTCATCTTTCGCGAAAGTGTTTTTGACCTGACCTACTCAGAGGTCGATTCCTGGAGCACCGTCTGTGACAAGCCCTTGTGTTTTATTATTGTGTTATTATTTTATTATTGTATTACCAAGTTACCATCATTTGTCTCACCTGTTTGGTGATCAGTTGCTTGTCCTTTTGAATTAACCTTGTTATTATATTTGCTGTTTTATTGCATGTTTCTGAATTTTTTTTAATAATTGCCATTCTTGGCGTTAAAGGCCTTCAACCATGACTGTCGTTACTTGTCTTAAAATTCTAATGTGGTAATTGTATTTTAGCAGTTAACCTTTCGGACCTTGGTGATTTGTTTTCAACGTTTTAATAACTGTAGTTTGTAAATTGCAACAAGTTAAGCAATTCTTAATTTATTGCCATTAAGGCATTAGCCGTGAAACAATTCTTAATTTATTGCCATTAAGGCGTTCAGCCGTGAGTGTCGTTACTTGTCTTAAAATTTTAATTTGGCAACTGTATTTTGCAGCGAGCTTTAAGACCTCGGTCACTTGTCTTTTCTATTTTAATAACTGTTATTCTAAATACCAGCAAGTTAATCAGTTCTTAATTTATTGCCACTAAGGCCTTCAGCAGTGAAACAATTCTTAAATCATTGCCGTTACTTTAATTTGTTGTTGACTTTAAATAAATTGTATGTGATTAAAAGAAAAGCCAACCAATAGTAACTCATTACGACCCCGTCCACAATCGTAACCGAATCCTGCATTCCTTGACCACCAGGTCTCATGTACTAAATAAAATGCACACAACTCCGCAATAAAACTATACAGAAGAAATGTATAAATAACCCCAAACTGCCCGCGGGCGCCTGCAGAAAATTTTCCGAGAAGGGTCAAAATTCTAAACTGGCCAATTTTCGTGTAACTGCGTCGGTGTGTTTGAAAACGTCTTTCCCAAATAAGTAAATTTCACAAAATGTACAGAATACCCTTACTACTTCAAACAACTCATTGTTATTTACGTAGTATTATAAAGGTAGATTACATTGATTCTCAAGGGTAAGCATGTTTCAATAGTACGTGCAAAGAATACTAATATGGATATGGATGCCACCTTTCGATCCAACGCTCTGGAAGTACATCCTCACAAGATTAGATATTATGTCCAAGATATCCAGCGAGTTATGAGATAAAACTGCAAAATATCTACAAAAACTAAAATTTATTAAAATTTCCCTAATGGCAGGCAAAAAGTAAAAAAATTAAAAATCTGATATAGAAAAAAATACAGGACCATTGCGCAAATGTTGCTGTACGACAACAAAAATAATCGACACAAATGGCAAATTCATACTCCTCAAGGGGAGAAACAGGGAATAAACTTTACAAAAGGCTTATTCAACTTTGATGCCATCTACAACATACTGCTGCATACAAAACTTCTCATGTGATCTACTTAATGGACGTATTCCATTACTTTAGTGCTTTCCAATTTTTAATGTTGACTGGCGTAAGCTGAACAAAATACGTTTTGAAAACAAATTTTTGGGATTGGTCACGAGCCCAGGAAAGGCGCTGCAGACGATGTCGTGCTGTTAGCAAAGGCACTTGCGTCGGTCGTCTGATACCTTAGTCCATTAACGCCACATTTCGCCGTATTGTCCTAAAGGATACGTCCGTCGTACGTTCCACTTTGATTTCTGCAGTTATTTCAAACAGTGTCGTTTATCTGTTAGCACTGACAACTCTATGCAAACGCTGCTGCTCCCGGTCGTTAAGTGAAGCCCTTCGGTTACTGCTTTGTCGGTGATGAGAGGTGATGCCAGACATTTGATATTCTCGGCACACTCTTGACACTGTGGATCTCTGATAAATCAATTCCCTAACGATTTCCGGCATGGAATGTCCCATGAGTCTAGTTCCAGGTATCGTTCCGCGTTCAGAATCTGTTAATTCCCGTTGTGAAGCCATTATCAGAACGGAAACCTTTTAACAAGAAGCACCTGACTACAAATGACAGCTCCGCCAACTCACTACCCTTTTATACCCTGTTACGCGAAGACCTCCGTCGCCTGAGGGTAGAGGTCACACGGAGTTGTTCTTCCCGCGAACAATTCGTGACTGTAACAGGAAAAAGGCAAGTGCAGTGGTACACAAAGTACCCCCTCCCACATATCGTAAGGTGACTTGCAGTGCGTATATGTAGATGTAGATATATATGCTTGACCGTCTGGCCGAGCGTCCCGAGAATCTCCAATTTTATGATGGCCTCGAATAGCAGTGTGAATGCGGTGCCAACCTCGTGCACCGGATCGCGTTGCAAAGTTACAAGCAGTGCAGCCGGCCGGCGGGGTGGCAGCGGGCCGGACACCTGCTGCCCACCCGCGCTTATCGTGTTCGCCGCATGACGTAGGCGCGCGCCCGGATGAATAAAACACCGGCGTCAGCGGGGCGACCCGCGCGCGGACACAGCGGCCGCGACAAATTCGAGAGCGCGATACGCGCCTGGACGCCCACGGGCAGACGTACGCCTCCCGGCCGCGTTTAGCACGGCCCTCCGATAGCCGGAGCGATTTACGTTCTCGCGTCCCGTCCGCGCCTGCGCAGTACGCAAATAAACCCGGCGAGCTCAAATCCGGCATAAGCATCTCGCGTGCTCCGTCATTCCCCTGCTGGACTCCCTGAGAAAAAGAAAGAGCCTCCTGCAGCTTTCACGCCCACGGCTGCGTCTTCTACGTTTCACGGCAGCCAGCGGATGACGTTAATGGCCGCTGTTATTCTTCCGAGCTACACCACCGAAAGGCTCGCCCATTTCGTATTCATAACGTACGCCGGATCGATATTCATCCCACGCCACCCTGGATTTTTTCATACCATCGAGAAATACAACAACCACCTCCATGGCAGCGGTCGCTAAATCGCCCTAATTCCAGGCTCCCTGACCCTGAATTCATCTGTTTCGACTCCAGGTGCTTGAACAAAATTTATACAGATACTAAGACCATTAGAGGCCATCGAAATCATTGGAGGCTAAATACTAGCTGAGGTAAACAACCGTAGAATGAAAGAAAGGTCTCAGCCGTTCTGAAGGACTCATACCTACATTTCCTACATTAGTGAAGTGATTTTGGAAAGAACGGACTATGGTAGTTCGCAAAGTTGCGGAAAAGGTGTCCCTCTTTATTCTACACTACTGGCCATTAAAATTGCTACACCAAGAATAAAAGCAGATGATAAACGGGTATTCATTGGACAATTATATAATACTAAAACTGACATCTGATTACATTTTCACGCAGTTTGGGTGCATAGATCCTGAGAAATCAGTACACAGAACAACCACCTCTGGCCGTAATAACGGCCTTGATACGCCTGGACATTGAATCAGAGCTTGGATGGCGTGTACAGGTACAGCTGACCATGCAACTTCAACACGATACCACATTTCATCAAGAGTAGTGACTGGCGTATTGTGACGAGCCAGTTGCTCGGCCACCATTGACCAGCGTTTTCAGTTGGTGAGAGATCTGGAGAATGTGCTGGCCAGGGCAGCAGTGGAAGATTTTCTGTATCCAGAAAGGCCCGTACAGGACCTGCAACATGCGGTCCTGCATTATCCTGCTGAAATGTAGAGTTTCGCAGGAATCGAATGGAGGGTAGAGCCACGGGTCGTAACACATCTGAAATGAAACGTCCACTGTTCGAAGTGTCGTCAATGCGAACAAGAGGTGACCGAGGCGTGTAACCAATGGCACCCCATACCATCACGCAGGGTGATACGCCAGTATGGCGATGACGAATACACCCTTCCAATGTGCGTTCACCGCGATGTCGCCAAACACGGATGTGACCATCATGATGCTGTAGACAGAACCTGGATTCATCCGAAAAAATGACGTTTTGCCATTCGTGCATCCAGGTTCGTCTTTGAGTACACCATCGCAGACGCTTCTGTCTGTGATGCAGCGTCAAGGGTAACCGCAGCCATGGTCTCCGAGCTGATAGTCCATGCTGCTGCAAACGTCGTGTAACTGTTCGTGCAGATGGTTGTTGTCATGCAAACCTTCCCATCTGTTGACTCAGGGATCGAGACGTGGCTGCACGATTCGTTACAGCCATGCGGATAAGATGCCTGTCATCTCGACTGCTAGTAATACGAGGCAGTTGGGATCCACCACGGCGTTCCATATTACGCTCCTTAACCCACCGATTCCATATTTTGCTAACAGTCATTGAATCTCGACCAACGCGAGCAGCAATGTCACGATACGATAAACCGCAATCGCGATAGGCTACAATGCGACCTTTATCAAAGTCGGAAACGTGATGGTACGCATTTCTCCGCCTTACACGAGGCAACACAACAACGTTTCACCAGGCAGCGCCGGTCAACTGCTGTTTGTGTATGAGAAATCGGTTGGAAACTTTTCTCATGTCAGCACGTTGTAGGTGTCGCCACCGGCGCCAACTTTGTGTGAATGCTCTGAAAAGCTAATCATTTACATATCACAACATCTTCTTCCTGTCGGCTAAATTTCGCGTCTGTAGCACGTCATCTTCGTGGTGTAGCAATTTTAATGGCCAGTAGTGTGTATCCCTCCCAGCCATTCGTGATTTGCTCCTTTAACTCCTGTAGGAAGAAATCATTTCTATTGCTTCATCTATCTGTGTGGATCCATGACTTCTTTGTCTTCCTCCACCCCTGGTTGACCGGTAAAAATCCCTCTGACAAAACTTACGATATCGAGCATTTTAGCACAAAGATGAAACAGAGGTTCTTCACTTCTAATGGAAACAAAACGGCAATGCATGGTGTGACGCCACGCCATCTCTCCTCCGAAGACAAAGTTCAGAGCTGCACTCTCAGCAAGTAAAGTCATGGCGATGGTCCTCTGGGATTCTGAATGGTTTATTGTGTTTTATGTCCTTCCTTAAGGTGCAACGATCAACTCTGAGGCGTATTGTGCTACTCTCAGAAAGCTGAAGAAACGATTTCAGCGTGTTAGTCGCCACCCAAATCGTCTGACATGTATCGCAAAGAACATTTACAGAGAGGTCATTAGTGCACAAAACCCTGCACCGGCAACACTTTGGCAATTACGGACGGCTATAAATGCAGCATGGCTCAATATATCTGCGGGGAACTTCCAACAAACTGGATCCATGCCACGTCGAGCTGCTGCACTACGCAGGGTAAAAGGAAGTCCGACACGATATTATGAGGTATCCCATGACTTTTGTGCCTCAGTGTTATTAGATGTCCATGGGCTTTTCGTGAGGTACACGCACGGAAAACAACATGTTGGTTGAATTTTCTAGGAACAAATTCTGCCGGAACTTTAATAATAAATCACACCGTGATGCACAGCACCTCTCTTGCAGCGTCTGCCATTGGAGTTAGCTGAGTATCTCTGCGACTGTTTAGCGCTTACTAAATGAACCTGCAACAAAATGCTCTGCTCTTCTTTGGATCCTCTCTGTTTCTTCTACCTGTGTATCTTATTCGTAATTGATCATCTATCCCATACCTAGATTTTAGAATGTGCTTTGAAGCCAGTTTCGTTTCTCTAAATTCATTTCTCTTCTATTATTTCAGAAATAGAGCTCAGAAATTTGTTAAAGTGATCGAGCATCGTAATTGGAGTAGTATCTGTTACCACAGACGTCGCTGGCCACCTAGAGCAGAGCATTGGGTGCTGCATGACGTGTGTGAACCGATCTTGTCTTATATACGCAATACAGAGAATATATCTGAAAACTGCAGGCAAAATTATTTTTATTTGTACTAGATTTCTTTGCAAAATGGTATGCGCTTCTGATATGCGAACTTAGGAAATATAGGAAATACCCGAATTCTTTGTTTAATGAAATTTTCCCTAGTATTGGCGAGATTTCATGAATATAAGACTAGCTGTAAGGCACCCGAAGGCCTCCGAGCGTGACTGTCTGGGTGTGTAATGGGCAAACTGTGGAAACTTGGTAGCTGAATTCAGTTAGTCAGCAGAAGCTTTCGATATAACTGCTTCTCCATCGTTGTGTGACATTTTCGATATGGCGCAGGGAAAGTAGATGCTGCATTTCTTACAGAAGAACCCTACAACTACGCCATGTTGAACTGTCCCCGCAGTAGCGCTAGCCACATCCCAAAACTTTTGGTCGTCTGGGAGTAGCTACATTATCCTGTGTCTTGTGGGTGACACAAAAATTAAACAGAACTTCTCTTTCTCTATGACAGCGGAAGGCCTCACTAACTCTGCCTATCCTAGAGGATCTCACAAAAATTCATTGGGCTGTTCTCGTCAGCCAGCCTACATCCCGGATCTCGCATCTTCCGACTTACATCTGGTCAGCCCAATGAGGGATGCACTAGGCTGGGAGCAGTACGCTGATGACGAACAGGTTATTGCAGTAAGATGTCGGCTCAGACGTCTCCAGTAGAGTGGTATCATGCAGGCTTACAGGCCCTGCCAGTAAGGTGGAATAAGGCCATCGCATTAAGTAGAGATTATGCTGAAAAACAGGGTTTTGTAGCCAAAAGAATGGGAATAATATGGAGTATTGGAATCCTGAATAAAACCAACTTGTTTTCAGAAAAAAAATGTGTTGCATTACTTATTGAAAGCCCCTCGTACCTGTTCTTCAGTTTTTATAACTGGATAGGGTATGATCCAGCTCCTCTTCATTCCCGTAAGAAGTGTTCGGCGTGAAAGCGTGGAAAAATTTATTTTCTTAAACATTCATAATTATATTTCAGCTGTACGATCGTTACTGGAAATTTACTGGAGCGCCTATGAACTGGGTATCATTGGTTAACGATGGATCCATTGTGTTTTCTTTTATAGACTGATTTTTGGAGTCGAGTGGTCATAGTGTCTTTATCTGTTACATGGAGTATAAAATCAACGTTAGGTCTTTCGTTGCTAAAATATACTATACGTGGAAGAAGTAATGCGTTAAAACCTATCCTTTTTTTGTAAACTTGCTTTTCCATTTATATTGCACGAACCCCTGGATGGTGCATAATTACTTGAAACTTTGACAATATATCTAAGCTCAGAGCGGCCGTACTATTAAAAAGACTTGCAACACTCACTGACTTTGGAGGTCAAAGTGTATTGTCAACTTGCTCACTTGTATGATGTCACGTCTTCATATAGATAAGGCATACTGGCGAATGATCTTCTTCAGTGCCGATGCACTCACATTGCTCGAACCCTTACGAGAATCGGTAGATTGGCTGCCGCGAGTAATGAGTATAGTGGACAGGGGCACTGCAAATGTAGTGTGTGGACAGCAAGTAGGGAATGTTGGTCTCACGGGAAGCGCGCCAAAGATAAGTCCCTGCAGTCGCACCATCGTCTGCGTTGTCGGTGGCTCAGACGCCGGCACGGTATCTCAGCGTGTTCGGTCAGAGGGCTAGCTGCCCTCTGTAATAAAAAAACTTAGTGAACGGATCAACGATGAACTTAAACAGGTGTCATGGGTCGTCCGCCACGAACAAATGCAACGAAGAAGAGTGAAAATAACGAAAAAAAAACGGACAGAGCGTCTGCCATGTAAGCAGGAGACCCCGGATTCGAGTCCCGGTCGGGGCACACATTTTCAACTGTCCCCGTTGATGTTTATCAACGCCTGTAAGCAGCTAAAGGTATGGATTTCATTGCAATTTCATTCCATAGCTTGATTTTACGTTTCAGACATATTTACACTAACTAGGACTACATTTGACACTGACGTCTGTACAGACTGTTAGCGGACCCATGTTTAATGGAAAGTTTCTGCTTACAATATCTTGTCAGGTTTCGCTATTCATTATGATGCACCCTGTAAGTGCATGCCTCTGGCGACCGTCTCGGCTTGGCACCCCAAACGGCCGCTTATGTCGCATGGGCATTAAAACGGGCCAAAAAAAGACAGCAAATAGGGATGGCTGACCTTGGGGGGGCTTACCACGGCACAAAAGTTTATAATCTAGTTCTTACAGTGGTGTCAGTCAATCAACTGACCACGAGGAAGTCACGGAACTGCCCATGACGATAGCTGCCGGTCTCTCGCGCAGTCTCATTGCATGTTCACACTCTATATGTGTTTTCCATGCAGTTGGTATAGGGTTATAAGCCGCAGACATTACTGATTACCTGTGTCAAGATCCTTCCAGTACCATTGTAAATAGATCCACTTGGAAATTCTGCATGAGAATCTATGACGTCGTAGAAATGCCGACGATCGGTACCAGAGTTAGTCTACGTGTATTTCAAGAAGAAACATTAGTGATGTGCACGCTTTTTGAGAGAACGAGTTGATCGCAGGCACAGAACTCTATGCTGAACTAGGCTGGTTTGTTGATTCGGAGGAGGGAACCAAACAGCGAAGTCATCGGTTCCAATGAATGACGTAAGGAAGGGAAGGAAGTCGGCTATGCTCTTTCAAAGGAATCATCCCAGAATTTGCCTGAGGCGTTTAGGGAAATCACGGAAAACCTAAATCAGGATGGACGGGCGCGGGTTTGAACCGTCGTCCTCCCGAATGTGAGTCCAGCGTCCCAACCACTGCGTCACCTCGCTCGGTAAATGCTGAACTACAAAGCTGCCTGTGTCGCGCAAGACACCAGCGCGTGGAGCCGAGTAACTTGGTGGCTAGATAGATAGTGGTGGTTACCCGCCACCATTTGACCTGCAAGCGATGAATACCTGACGGCTATGAAACTGCATTGTAACGTTGAGGATTAATATTCAAAATGACTTTGCAGTTTCTCACAGACTGATACACCAGGTGCCCGAAATTTATCGTGCAGCGCGGGTCCGAGACGTTTTTAGGTGAATTTGTTCTAGGTAAACCTTTAAGAAACTGAGTGGAGAATTTCTCACAGCCTGGAGACAGGACGGAACGAAAACAGCTTCAGAATTTCAAAGGATAAGACGGTATGTATTTATTAAGATTCGACATACCGTCACTTGGATGTTACAGTGATAACGGGTTACGTTAAGCTAAAGAACATCTACGTGACAGTATGTCAAACCTTCGTTAATTTATACCGTCTTACCCCGTGAAATTCTGACGTTTTTCAGCATGTGAAAGTCAAAAACATTTTGTCATCATCGAAGAGGCAGAATATTTCAACCTAGTTAAAAGTCTTAAACAATTACTTTTACAATGAAAAAATCGAACTGTTTCCAGTTTACTGTAATAGCTGTAGATCAAGCACACTGGCCTCGCATAGGGCGGACAGTGGTTCAAATCCCCGCCTGGCCATCCATTTTCATATATTTCCTTAAATCGCTGCAGGCAAATGCCAGTGTGGTTCCTCTGAAAGGGAACGACCGATTTCCTTCCCTATCCCTCCTTAATCTGAAGTTCTCCTCCGACTCTAATGTTCCTTGTTTTGTAGTAGTTGTAAAACAACGCCTTAATTACAAAAAAATGGTTCAAATGGCTCTGAGCACTATGGGTCTTAATTCTGAGGTCATCAGTCCCCTAGAACTTAGAACTACTTAAACCTAACTAACCTAAGGACATCACACACACCCATGCCCGAGGCAGGATTCGAACCTGCGACCATTGCGGTCGCGCGGTTCCAGACTGTAGCGCCTAGAATCACTCGGCCACCCGGGCCGGCCCTTAATTACAGTTAGTACTGCAATAACTGCTGTTGCTGAAGTAATCAACAGCCATGTATCTATACCTATTGTGGTGTGCACAGACAATAAATCCTGTTAGTCTCCCCTTGATCCAAGAACGTTCCTACACCGTTAGTAACCAGAAGCATCTCGACACTTGTCATCAGGAAACGAGGGGCTTTTGAAAAGTCCATGAAAATTTAGCATCTTTGGAAAGAACGCACACCAAATTTCAGCCATATTGGTCTATTTCTTTGTGTTTGGCATTCGTGTGATTCAAGGAAGCCGAGTGATTGTCAAAAAATGGACGAAAAAGAATATCGTGTGGTGATTGAACACTACTTTATGAAAGGCAAAACGCCTCAGGAGACTAAACAGGAGCTTGATAAACATTACGGTGACTCTGCACCTTCGATTAGAACAGTTTATAAGTGGTTTCAAAATTTTCGGAGTGGCCATATGGGCACAAGTGATGCTGAACGTTCTGGACGCCCTGTGGAGGTTACGACTCCAGAAATCATTGATAAAATCCATGATATGGTGATGGATGACAGAAGAGTTAAGGTGCGTGAAATTGCTAGTGCTGTGGGCATCTCGAATTAACGGGTACATAATATTTTGGATAAACATTTGGACATGAGAAAGCTATCCGCAAGATAGGTTGCACGATTGATCACGCTCGATCAAATACGGACTCGTGTGAAGTGTTGCAAAGATCGTTTGCAGCTGTTTAGGAAGAATCCGCAGGACTTAAAAGTGTCGAGTCGTCACTGTGGATGAAACATGGATACATTACTATACTCCTGAGACCAAAGGATAATCTAAACAACGGGTTACCAAGGGAGAAACTGCACCAAAGAAGGCGAAGACCATTGCTTCGGCCGGATAGGTTATGGCGACTGTCTTTTGGGATTCGCAAGTGATAATCCTCATCGACTATCTGGAAACGGGTAAAACTATTACAGGTGCATATTATTCATCGTTATTGGACCGTTTGAAAACCGAGCTACAAGAAAAATGCCGGCGATTGGAGCGCAAAAAAGTCCTTTTACATCACAACAATGCACCAGCACACACCTCAGCAGCTGTGGTCGCAAAATTAATGGAAATAGGATTCCAACTCGTTTTACATCGCCCCTATTCTCCAGACTTGGCTCCCTCAGACTACTATGTGTTCCCCAATTTGAAGAAATGGCTGGCGGGACAAAGAATTTATTCAAACGAGGAGGTGATTGCAGCAACTCATAGATATTTTGCAGACTTGGACAATTCCTATTATTCGGAAGGGATCAACAAATTAGAACAGCATTGGGCGAAGTGCATAAGTCTAAAAGGAGATTATGTCGGAAAATAAAAACGGTTGACCCCAAACACGTAAGTAGTTTTTATTTTTGCACTGACTTTTCAAACGCCCCTCCTATCTCTCGTTGGAGAGCGTTGTTGGTTCCATTTATCTTTAGTACACCCTCTAAAACATCAAGCGAAGCGAATTAAGTCTGGTCCCCCTTCAGCAACCTGTCGATCAGAAAAAAATTACAGCGCATTTTTAAGCACGGCTTTTCATCTTCCCTTAAGCTCTGCTATACTCACCAGTGTCAGGAAGTTTTATTTGGCGTTATCGTCCAACACATAATACCTAAAAATCATCATGGATTTAAAAAAAAACATCGGTATAAATATATTCAATTACACAAACTTAATGCTTTGATTTTCTAGTTACGCTTCACCAATGTTCCACGGATTCTAGGCAACGTGAGATTCACAGCGTCGTTTGTCCTTAACATATTTCCCTCAAAGCGCTCGGACACACAGTTTTGAAAGAAGGAGTGGTACTGTCTGCGACCCTTTTACGTGACACTGTTGATACACTGAGGTCACAAAAGTTACGCTAAGCCTCCTAATATCGCGTCGGACCTCCTTTTTCCCGGCGTAGTGCAGAACCTTGACGTGGCATTGATTCAACAAGGTTCTGGAAGTCCCCTACAGAAATTTTCAGTTACGCTACTTCTATAGCCCTCCATAATTGCGAAAGTATTGTCAGTGCAGGATTCTGTGCATGAACTGTCGTTCGACCGGATTAAAGCTCTTCAAAGCAATCGCGAACGATTGTGGCCCGGTGACGTGGCGCGTTGTCATCCAGAAAAATTCCATCGTTGTTTGGGAACATAAAGCCTATGAATGACTGCAAATGGTCTCCAAGTAACCGAACATAACCATTTCCAGTCAATGACCGGCTCAGATGGATCAGAGGACCCAGTCCATTCCATGCAAACACAGTCCATACCAGCTTTCACAGTGCATTGTTGACAACTTGGGCCTATGGCTTCGTGTAGTCTGTACCGCACTCGAACCCTACCATCAGCTCTTGCCAACTGAGATCGGGACTCATCTGATGAGGCCACGTTTTTCTAGTCGTCTCCATTACAGATGAGCTTTTCCAAAATTCTCCCCACGAAACGAAGTCGAGCATTCGTCTTCCCTACTATCAACCTAACGCGCTCATTCCGTTTCATGTTGATTTGCAACATTACGCCTACCTAGATATTTCATCAATCTGACTGTCCAGCAGCACATTACTAATAGTGTATTTCCTATTCATCCGTATTAACTTATATTTTTCTATATTTAGAGCATGCTGCCATTCACCACACCAACTAGAAATTCTGTATAACTCAACTTGTACCCCTCTACAGTCGCTCAAGGACGAAACCACAGCATCATCAGCAGACGGCCAGATCATTTATGTATGTAGAGAAAAAGAGCGGTCCTATAACATAATCCGTGGGTCACTCCTGACTTTACCTTTGTCTCTGATGAACACTCGCCGACGACAACAACGCACTGGGTCCTATTACTTAAAAAGTCTTCGAGGCACTCACAAGTATGGGAACCTAAACCGTCTGTTCGTACAGTAGTTAACAATCTGCAGTGCAGCACCGTGGCAAACGCTTTCCGGAAATCTAGGAGTATGGAATTTGACTGTTGCCTTCCAACCATGGTTTGTAGGATACCATGTGACAAAAGGGCAAGCTGAGACAAGGGCAGGCCACTGTTTTGCTATGTACAGTTCTATCTTCGCAACATTAATCACGTAACATTTGCGATTTTTTGAAGGTTCTTGGATTTACATTCTTATTGAATATTGTAATTTGCTAGAACAGTCTATGTATGTCTAATAATGAAGCTGAACGCAATGGAAGCAGAGCGAGTTTCACATTTAGAGAAAGCGATGCAGAGAACGTCTGTCAAGCTCTTCTTTTAAAGAACTATGTCACGTGGAACCCACAGACTTGAGTTCCAGTTGCAAAATAAGGGTCTAAACGGATAATATCAGATCAAACTGGAAGCACATTCATTGAGCATAAATAAAAGTACACACTCCGTCACAGCAGAGAGTGCTATTGGAGGAGGAGGAGGAGGAGATTAGAGTTTAACGTCCCGTCCACAACGAAGTGATTAGAGACGGAACACAAGCTCAGATTAGGGAAGGGTTGGGAAGGAAGTAGACTGAGCCCTTTCAGAGGAAACATCCCGCCATTTGCCTTAAACAATTTAGGGAAATCACGGAAAACCTAAATCAAAATGGCCGGACGCGAGTTTGAACCGTCGTCCTCCCGAACGCGAGTCCAGTGTGCAAACCACTGACGTGAGTGCTATTTATACATACATAGAACATTCTAGCCACTTACAATATTCCATACATAAGTAAGTCATCCAACGTTCCGCAAATCACACATGTTCCGTAATAAATAGTTTTTGGAGAGAAAACTGAACCGACGAGTCGCACGTCGAAGGCAACGAGTATAACCGATACATCACGGTGGAAGGCGCAGAGTACGCCACGGTATTAATAAATAAACAACACCATCAAAAATTTTAGCATAACTGCAAGTTGGTACCACTGCGTACGTCTAAGAACTTGTAACACCTCCGTTTTTATCCCGACCTGATCTGATCGAATAGCAGCCCAGTATTTATTATTAACATGACCGTGAACCTAATGGGGCTGGTAATCGGAATTGACTGCTACGGAAGTTGTCACTTTCCAGTTCGTCCTGTTCAATACTATAATACTAAATGTCTGGTAATAGCCAACACAGTTTTACTAATTACGAACTTATATTCTTCTCAAAACACAAAAAAGGAGACAGCCACTGCCTTCGTCATACATATCTAATTACGGCTAATCTCACCACAGGCTTTCTTCATTTTCCATTATCGTCACACGCTAAATCCATCACTGTATCCAACACTGCAATCCAAGGTTAGGCCGGCGCGGTAGACACGAAACTGAATATCGGCACTAGTAACGTCACTGATCACTTTTATAAAAATACTTCATCACTTTCCCGGTATTCATTTATTATTTAGGGGTCTAACCACGGCGATGGTGATACCCCACTCGCTTAAAAACCCTGTATTCCAACAATGGCCTCCACACACACACCATTCCCGCCAACCACACTGGCGCATCTCGACACTCGCTCTCTCAATACGTCACAATCGATTGTTCGCCCTATCGACCTGTGCCAAGTGCAAAGTTATAGTAAGGGCCTACGGACCCTTTACAAACTGCGACGAGGCTGCATTGTACAGTTGATGTGTCAGGTCTTGGAGGTTATCTGTCAGTGAATTATACGCTTTGTTCTGCGACAGTTAACACAAGCTGTCAGTGAAATGTGTCATCTATCAGACCTTCAAAATGGGTATCTCGTTGGTGCACCATTAGCGGAAGCATCCGTGACGAAAACGGCTGAACTACTTCACGTTTCACGAGTGATAATCTCCATGGTAATGACAGCATACACAAAACATTGCAAAACGAAATCATCGGCGAAGGTGAATAGCGGTCGAAATCCGAACTTAACTGGCAATTCCGGACGAGCATTAAAAAGAACTGTTGCCAGACAACATAAAACTACCGAAACAAAAGTGGGTGCAAAATTCAGAACTCACTTGAATAAACTGTGTGGAAAAAAACGGTGCTGCTGGATCTTCACAGGGCTAACATTTATTGAAGGGCTGTAATTGTGAAACCCTTAACAACAAAAGCCAATGCAAAGCTGCGAAAGAAGTCGTCCACGATCATAAAACCTGGACGCTTGGTGACTGGATGAATGTCGCATAGTCCGGTGAATCACCGTTTACATTGTTCTTACAAACGGCCGGGTTTACGTACAGAGAACCCCAAAAAGAGGTCGTCCGCAGCTCGTGGTCTAGTGCCTAGCGTTGCTGCCTCTGGGTCACGGGGTCCCGGGTTCGATTCCCGGCCGGGCTGGGGATTTTCTCTGCCCGGAGACTGGGTATTTGTGTTGTCCTCGTCATTTCATCATCATCATCATCTTTCGTGACAGTGACAAGATTGGACTGCGTAAAAATTTGACTATGTAAAAATTGGGACTTGGTACAGGCGCTGATGACAGCGCAGTTGAGCGCGCCACAAACCATACATCATCATCATCATCATCAAAAAGGAGTCTTCCATATGGACCGCCTGTTTGCTACAGTCAACCATAGAGTAGGATCCACTATGATTTGGGAGGCTAAATCGTGATATCCAGCTAGTCCTATCATTAGCCTCACTCGCTGGATTTTGTTTCCTAACGCAATCACATTCCAAATAATAATGCGGCCATACACACAGCCAAAAAGCTTCAGGCGTGGTTTGCGGAGCATCAGTATATCATCTATAATCTTCCCGGCCCAGCACAGTCACCAGACCTCAGCATCATTGATCCGTTATTGGAAGTTTTAGAGCAGAGAGTGAGGCGCAAATTTCCAGCTCCGACATCGTTGAAGCAATTCGCAAATGTTTTGATACAAGAATGGGTGAACATTCCGTTGTAAACTACTCAGACACTTTACGAATCTGTTCTTCGAACAACTGCAGCTCTACACAAAGGGCAACTGCTTATTAATAAATGCTGTGTATGTGTCAGGTGTTCACACTATTTTGTCCATTCACTGCAACATACTCTCTGTGAAGTACTTCCAGATCTCTGACGGCAAGCAATCCCATTCCTGAGAGAGATTTGGTGCCGGTTCATGACCTGCAGTTTGTCTGCAGACCTTATCTGCAGACCTCGCTGCCCAGAGCATGCGGCGAACGAGACCACATGAGATAAATTCGTCTTCGTGAGAAGGTCCACACGTGTGTCCATTTTCATAGATGAAAAGGAATTTCGGTCCTTCTATGCAGCTCGAGTGCTTCATGGTCATTAACAGAATTTCTTTGACCACCAATGAAGATATGAAATTTCTTATGACCTTATAATGTGATGCCTCTCGAGACCACGAGTCTGTCACCTACAACCTGCTTCCTCTCAAAGATATTTCATTTTTTAAACATTTTTCATTGTCTTTCCTTGAATATGAAATGTGTGCAATGTTACACACTTTTGTACTTTACAGCTAAACGCTCCAGCAGGCTAGGAGTGGGGCATCCTGAATCCGAAGTAATTGGGAGAGTAATTCCAGTTCCAGTTTTAGCCAGATGATCAAGAGAAAACTCCCGAAAACCTTGGTGGAAACAGGGGGATTGTTCCTCTGTTCCCCTCCACTCTAAGAAGCTGAGCAGCGTGTTTCGGATGTGGCCTGTTAAAGAGTCGAGGTTCTTTTCGGCCAATGCAGTTACGAGTTAAATGGTAGAAGACATGGGTTTGTACACCAATTACGAGGGTGGCTCAAATACTATAAACAGCAATACTTTTATAAGTTTATTGAAGTGGTAGTAGGCTTCTAAGGGACTCAAAGCTCCCGTGCCGATCTCACATGATTCCTCCAGATGCTCCTGTCTTGTGCTGCCACTTGCCAGTTATTTATTCCCAGTCTTTGGCACATGAAATCAATTTCATTACGCCAAGTACTCCTGGGTCTCCCCCTTGGTCTTTTGCCATATGGCTTCTCCCTGAATATTCTTAACACAATTTAGTCTTCTTTCATTCTCATCAGCTGTCCAGCCCATTGCAGTCTTCTAGCATTTATTATGTTTAGTATCACTGGTTGTTGTGATACCTTCTGGATTTCTATCTTATGTCTTCTCTTCCAGCATTGTGATTTATTGTAGTAATATATACCAAAGATTTTACTATAAACTTTATTCTCAAATACTTGTAAAAGGTGGTGTTCTGTTTTCGTTAGGCTCCTTCTTTCTGCCTCATAGATTATAATTGGTCTGATGACTGTGTTATACAACTTTGTTTTAGTTTTCCTAGTCAGCTGTTCGGACCCTAAGAGGTTTTGTATTGCATAATAGGCTCGGTTAAGATTCTGCAGTCTCGCTTTTATTTTTAACTGTCTCTGATTTTGTTTATCTGTCACTGATGCCAAAAATTTGAACTGTTCAACACGCTCGAATTTGTGTTCATCAACTATTAGATGTGATTAGTTATCCCATTGATCTCTACATCTTTGATCTATCATGTATTTCGTTTTCTCGTCATTTACTTTCAGGCCAAGTCTTGATGCTTCTGTTGCAAGCTCCACAAATAATTGTCTAATCTCTATTTCACTGTTTCCTACGAGCACTATGTCATCTGCGTATGCTAACACGTTAATTTTGCTTTCTTGGGGGATCCCAGCAAGTACCATTTTCAGCTTCCTTACAATTCTTTCTAAACCTGTATTGGAGAGAAGGGGACTTTTCCAATAGTTGGTCTGAAAATATCCTCTTTTCTTACTTCTCCATTAAAATCGCCTATTACCATCTTGATATCATGTTTTGATAGTTTGTTCCACAGATCTGATAAGTTTTCATAGAAGTTATCCTTTATTACATATCTTTGTCATTAGTTGGTGCATGACAGTTTATTAGTGATAAGTTGAACCACTTGGACCTGATTCAGCATAGTCTTTCATCAATGGCTTCAAACTTTATTACTGTAGGTAGAATATCATTTAGTACATAGAAGGCCGTTCCAAATTCGTGATAACCATTTCCTTTACAACTGTTGAATATTGTGTACTTATCCATATCGTGTATATTCCAACCTAATAGTAGCGTTTCCCGTATTGCTGCTATTGCTACATTGTTAATGTCTAGTTGTTATGCTGAGCCTTCAGAAGGATCCTGTTTTAAACATACTCTGTACACCCCATGTTCCAACTCTTATGTTTGATTTCCACTGCAAGGTCATCACATTTTGGGGTCCATTTTTATCCGAGGCATATGTAAGATACTCGTAATATTAGAGTTTTCCGTAGCTTGGTTATTGGCCTTACATACAACTCCCAACCTGGAGGACCTGAGCTTTTTCTGTAGAGGTGTTCCTCCGTTAGCCTTTGTAGATTCCTCTACCTACTACAAGGCAGCAGTGCTGATTTTGGTCCACCCAGAGTATTTTATTTTCTTGGTACGCATCATATCTGATGAGTTTTCCCCTATCCCCCACCTGCGGAGGCGCCCGATGGGAGGTCAGCGAACTCCACATGGGATTATTGAAGCTTCAGAAAAATTTATCCACGCGGACTTGTTCGTCTGTATTGTTTCCTGAACGGAAAACACATTTTCCGCAGCGGATAGCCAGTTTGTTTGAGAGATTGCAGGGCACTCTCACTTCTGATTTATTGTTATGCTGCTTCATGTTCTTAGGGAATATGATCTTTATTGCAATTTGACTTCATACATCATGATGAAATGGTGGGCACTAGTTAATGCTCTTGCTTGTGTGCTCTAGGGAAGCAATAACGGTAAGCTTTACCTCCGTTGAAAGGAATAGGGTGCTGATTTAAACGACTGCAGTAAAAGCACGGTAAAGGTGGGCCGAGGGAAGCGCGTTTTCTCTGCGGAACTTGGGTGGACGGCCGAGTTCTGTGGTCTCATTGTGCAGACACATTGGTTGGCGCCAGTCGGTTGGCATCTGCATCCAGGTAGACTGACCAGCACGAGAAGTCGCTGCTGCAATGACCGGCAATAAAGCAGAGGATGGGGCCTTGTTAAGCAGGAATCCGACGGGACATCTGTGTGCATTATGCGCATTTCTGTGGGACAAGTCACTGGCGCCCAGACGTCCAGACTGTTACAAAACATATTCGTGAAAGCACAAGGCTTTTAGCGAGTTTATGGTCGTTCTTTGGAAACTTCAAACGCAACAGGAGAGATAACAAGCTTTTTATGGATGGCTGTGGTTCCAACCTGGCCATGTTGTTAGCAAAAAATGGCTCTAAGCACTATGGGACTTAATATCTGAGGTCATCAGTCCCCTGGACTTAGAACTACTTAAACCTAACTAACCTAAGAACATCACACACACATCCATGCTCGAGTTAGGATTCGAACCTGCGACCATAGCAGCAGCGCAGTTCTAGACTGAAGCACCTAGAACCGCTCGGCCACAGCGGTCGGCGTTGTTAGCAAAAGACATGGCGTAAACGCATTGGAAAGAGGCCGCAAAGCTGAATCTTTTTCTCTTTTCTCCCAATTAACTTTGAAGTCTCTGATTGGTCAAATCGGTGTATGCAGAGGAAAGGACGCTCTCCCAGCTTCGAATGCTTTGCTCCAGCGTGTGATTGGCTTGTGAAGTGGGGGAAGTCTAAGATGTAAACGTGCTTTGCTACTGAGCTGAGGGGGACGGTACTGGTGCTTCTCTAGCAAAGAACTGCAGGTCTCTAACTAAAAGGTGAGACTTGTGTCACTTGCTAGTGTGCCACTTAGAGCCTGTGCCAGTCACCTTCTGAGCCATCAGAGGTACTGCTTCTAGCATCATGCACACAACGAGTGATGTGTGGGTGTACTTATTTGTCTTCAGTCGGCCGTCTTAACATCTGACATATTCCGTCACGCACAGTCATGGCACGCAGTCTTATTGCTTTGGCAGACCAGCAAACGGGTCCACCTGCACACTGGAATCCACCGGGGTTTCGGAGGCTCTTAGGGAAGTACCTGCGTTCCGAATTAACCGGAGACCGTGTATTTGCATTTTTCGGGTGTGCGCCATTAATAACAGATTGAAGCCGTCCAAGACTTCAGTCGCTGAACGGATCATGGTGTGCCGCCTTGACTAGCAGGAGGGTAAAGTATTCGCTGTTACATCGTAGGGCTCCAATATATGTTTCTCAGCACCCTGTTCTTTCGAACCATATTTTTCTTTTTGAATAGTAAAGTATAGATGCTTGATGGTGGCGTAGTTTTTGTGCCATAACCCGGATTCGCGCGTATGAAGCCAGATATAGCGATTGGTGTTCTGGTTAGCGTCGCGTGTCGATCCCCAGATGATCACTTTGTCCACCATAGACCCCAAATTAGTGAAAGCGTTTGTCAAATGAAAATGTTTGTGTGATGGATCTTCAGTCTTCTTTTTTTTTTTTGTCTTGTGATTTTAAAAATGAATAAATCTATTGTCATTTAGATCACAACTTATCCTTGTGTTCTGATTAACAGTACCTTGCCATTTTAATTAAAGTCAAGATTGTAAAAGAAAGTAGTAAGCTTGCATGTTGATCCCATTATCGTAAAATGAACGTGCCTGTGGCAGCATCCAGTTGCGCAAGGAAACTTCGATAGCGCGATCATCGTCAGATCTGTGTCCGCCGACTTGTTCCTTTAGTGGACCAAACAAATGAAAATCGCAGGGTGATAATGTAACGTTGTTGCATTAATTTGCTATGAAAGCGGTGCTGATAGACAATAAAAGCGGGTTAAAAGCTGTGAGCTGTCTGAGGAAGTTAACCTTGTATTACTGAGCAACTGTTTCACCAGGTATCCAGTCTAGCTTACCAAATTCCCAACCAGACTAACATTAATTATAATCTTATAATAGTCATACGACAACCGGTGATATATATATATATACATATATATATATATATATATATATATATATATATATATATATATATATAAGAGAATTTAAATAAAAGAAATAAATCAGTTTATATTTGGAAATTTATTTTGACATTTGCATGGGGGCTTAATTAAATAAATATGCAAATAATTTTAATTTTAGTCGCTGTCTGTCCGATTACTCAGTCTCGTAACCGGTTGGCCCTGACCAGTATTAGTACGCAATTTGACTGCATACAATAACAACAATGAATGAAACAAAACTTCCGTTAACACAATTAATTAATTAAGTCCCCAGCAACTATAAAAGCTACGAAACAACAAAGCACAAATGTAACTGTTCTATGTGTGGAAGTGTGATTCAACGTACACATCTGGCACGGTTCTTCCTCAATAAGACAAGGTATTTTAAGCACCATTTACACGGAAGTATTTAAATAAAACTGAAATACTATACTTGCACATAAAAACCAGAATTACACTCTAATACATGAACACAAGCCAGATGCTTTGTTGACTGAACCTGTGACCAAGAGGCATTATTGTTTAAGACATTTGAAATAATAAAAAAAAATTATTACCTTCATATATATTGACGAAACACACACTCTGATCATTACAACATCCGCAATCGAACAGCATCGGCTGTCTAGCCCATCAGAACAACTGCATACAACATGCTCACAACTAGTCACGGTTACATCAGAACTCCTGCTGCCCACTTCTCAATAAGCACTCCCCACGACGCCTTCACGACAAGCACTCTCCACTACCACATCTCAACAAGCACTGCCAGTGGAGGCGGCTGAATAATACTCTTTGGCGCAATCTCTGGCGCCGTGACTCAGTGTAGCCACCTTTCGTATGCCCCTCCTCCACGGGCTAGAATTTGATGGTATTTTTGCCAGCATTGGTGGTGAAAATACCACCAAATTCGTCCAAAAAATACAGACAAAAATAAAAGATAATATTAATAAGTAAATATCACATAACTAAATAAATTTTGGCTTTGCACTGACCTTTCAATAACCTAATATATGAAATACAGTAAGGAATACAAATGCTTGCATATATATGATTTTTCATAATAGTTTACACAAGTATCATGTGGTTAAACAATTCAATCAATAGCGTCAGCAATGACGAATAGGTGCAGGTAAGAGTCTCATAACATCTCATAAACAGTAAACACTCAAAAAATCAGTTCATACAAATATTCACATAAAATCCTTTCAATAGTTCAATAAACAAGTAGGACTCCTCAGAGTAGTTGACAGTTCCAACAGTAGCACCCAGCAATGATCAGCAGGTGCAAATAGCAGTCTCATAGCATTTCATCAGCAGTATTTAAACAGCTCCAACAGTGGCACCCAAAAACGGCGAGCAGGCGCAGACACCAACAAGTGACATTATCTCAGTAGAAGCAGTCCATCAGTGGTATCCAGCAATGTTGAGCTGGTGCAGACACCAACAAGCGACATTTCAGCAGAAGCAGTCCATCAGTGGCACCCAGTAATGTTGAGCAGGTGCAGACACCAACAAGTGGCATCATTTCAGTAGAAGCAGTCCATCAGTGGCACCCAGCAATGTTGAACAGGTGCAGACACCAACAAGTGACATTTCAGTAGAAGCAGTTCCATCAGTGGCACCCAGCAATGTTGAACAGGTGCAGGTAACAGTCCATAATATTCACTATCACTAATCAGACAGCTCATCAGAGTTCATTAGCACAAATTAAACATTTCCAAGCAGCACCCATCATGTTGAACAAGTGCACGTAAAAGTCCATAATATTCACTATCACTAATCAGACAGTTCATCAGAGTTTATCAGCAGAAATTAAACATTTCCAAGTGGCACCCAGCAATAGGTGCAAGCATGTAACGCCGGAAATGCATATCCTCCTATTTCCATCTATTGTACTATTATTTTTTTCCTTGTTTTGTTACCTCAAGATATGACATTTCTATCTCTTTATATATTGTAATTGTTTTACTGTTTGTATATATATATATTTATGCACTTATGTCGATGTATAATTGGTTTGTATCGTAAATATTATTTGTATTTTTACGCTGGGTCTTGCCTAGGGAAAACTGCTAAGGAACGATTACATCGATGGGTCGTGTGAAGAATCAAAGTGTGTAGGATCTTTGGTAGTGTTAACTCTGCCGCGTGGAGCGCGGGCAGGGGGAGTCTGGCGGGAGTAGCGAGTGGAGCAGTTGTGTTGTGTGAAGCTCCCGCGAGTTGCCGCGCTTTCGGGGTTTGGCAGCATGTAATTGCGCTCGACTTGCGATGATAGTTTCTGACATGGTGTCGCGGACGGGAAGCATTAGCTGGCGCACATCAAGAGCCCGTTTCGTCTGGTGACCGTGTCGAGAAGAAGGCGCGCCAACATCCAGCTTCTGCAACAGCGACGGCCGACAATGAGTGACTGTCGCCACCTCCTCGATCGACGGCTTCAAACCTTCAATCAACCAACAAGGAAGACTGGAAGCACGTAAAGTTTCAGAACTGTATGGCAGACCTCAGCTTTTCAAACTGTTCAAATCACAAAATTACAGCAACGTAGCATGAACCTTTGTTGCTCATTGTCCCAATTGCATTACCAAGCAGGGTCCCTTCCTTTTCCGAAATGAACCCGAGTGTCGTTGAAATTCAGACGCCAGCATTAAAGTACAATTATTGCATTTCACTGCTTTAATTTCAAAGTTCAGTTTAAGTATTCATAGCTGGCTACAATATTTAGATTACACGAGCACAAATTAAGAGTGCGAGTTTTGTTACCGTATTTTAGCTTACCTGTGACTGCAGCTCAGCTTGGTACGTACTAAATTTTACTATTGTTAATTGTTCAGAGTCATTAAATTCAAGTTCAAAGTTAAATCTCTTATTTCTAAATTGCTTAGATTCAAGTAGCTTTTGAAATGATTGTTGAGGTAGTCCAAGACTAACCGTATTTTACTGAATTTCGATGTGCTTAAGAGAGAAAGCTTCTTATTAATTTCAGTCACTAAATTAACCTTCAGTTTTCCGGTTTTATTAATTCTTTTGCTAAATTAAGTCAGAGTGCAGCGAAAGTTATTACTTCTGACAAACTTTCAGTTTTCACACTACACGTGTCAACCTTCAGTTGCCACGCTTCTAGTGCTAATTATATGTGTAATTACCTTTCTTTTTCAGTTACTATAGTAATTGTCCTTAGGACTGGCGACCGTAATTTCCCCCAAATCTCAAATATCTAATTACCGCTAGTTAATTGTTAACGTAACGGCCGCACATTTACTTTCTTCATTAACTTTACCCCTTTTCAAAATTAATTTCCACCAGTTTCATTTGCATTTTCCTTTCATTTAGATGTAACCCTTTCCTCCCTCTTTACCGACAGATTAACTTCGGTGACAATTGCGTTTCCCAAATTTCCATTAGGTACATGCGGTTTAATTTTTCACTGTCATTAAGGTCGATAAGTGAGGGGTAGGTTACAAGCACGAACATTAGTTTGAATGCACACACAATTGCTTTTACAAAATTATTATCAATGCTCTTACACTAAACATACAAATTATAATAAACACACAAATGATATCAGATAATTGTCATATTAACTATTACAAATACACAGATACCAGTAAACCTATAATAATTATGGGTGTCAGTGCAAGCCACAACAAACAAGTAAAATAATATCTAGGAGATAAGTCGGTACCAATTATTTGGGATTAGGAAAGGAAAACACACAAAACACACTCACTCATCTTTCATCCACATTAAGTACTACTGTGTAATTGAATAGTGTTAACTGTGTAAATGCAATTCTGTCCAAAATTTTATGTTCAACTGGTGTATCAAGTAGTAGTGGCAGTAATGTATAACAGTCAATAATAGTTAGTCAAAGTCATAGTCATCATGTCAAGACCAATGTTTGCCAAGCCAAATCAAAATGTACGGTTGCTGAATAACTGTCAGTGTGCCAAGATATGCAAATGCTTCCTCTCTCCAAAAAAAAAAATATATATATATATACTGCTTAGTGATTTAACGAAGTGTGTGTGTAGACTATCTTCCTTCTACTTGAGTGTTGTAGTCTGCCAACTTCATCCTCCTTGTTCCATATAAACCAACAAAAAAATATGCTCCTCACTTACTTTACCTCTTATCCACCAAAACTCCAATAATCATCAACTTCAAACAATCTCAATACCTCAATAATACCTCTTAAATACGTCGATACATATAAACCTTATCACCAATATCATTTCACCTCATACATATAAACCTTATCATCAATATCATTTACCTTACCTCTTGTCCACCAAAACTCCAATAATCATCAACTTCACACAATCTCAATACCTCAATAATACCTCTTCAATACGTCGACACATATAAACCTTATCACCAATATCATTTCACTTCCATAACAACTCTTTCCTCTAGTCAGTCTCCTCGAACAAGTACAGATAATATCGTAGTGCAAACTTCAATTCATCATCCCATACAGTCCGAAGACACAATGTCCACACACAAACTCTGTGTAGTCCACCTGAGCCAAATCTTCTACTCATTATGAATTATAAAATACATTTTGGTTACCTTGTCCATCATAAAATAAAAGAAATGCATACATGACCTCTAACAGCCTTCAGTTTGAATAACTTTCAGTAAGTAGGTGCGAGTACGTAGTATGAAAGATCACATAAGACTTTGAGTGAATAAATCGTAATATTTCACAGTGTGTACACCACTTCAAGAATCATGGCAAAACAGAAGCAAACATGTGGAGTATTTCTTGTGTCAAGTGTCACTTACTATTTCAATTGCTCACGAAGAATGCAGTGTAATAACTGTCAATGGTCTAAACCTAGTGTTGGTGTGTCATGTCGTTAGTTTCCTACCTATTAGCATAAATTTATACAGCTTCCATAAAACCTCCAGCTCATGTGACTTCTATGAAGTTTCTTGTACTAATATCGTTCGTCGAATTATAGCAGTTCATTTTCTTATCTTAAAAATATAAGGCCCTGAGGGAAAGCAAAATATACCAGTGGAGAACAGAATGTCAACAAGTGGATGCAGCACAATTCCTACAACGAGGCTCTGCCAAGCGAACAATCTATAATTAACACCATACTGTGGCCTAAACTCCATGTTCGTGCACCTTATATCAGCATTTCTATATACTAAATTAAAGAGTAGTTATGACAACGAACAGAAATGTGTAAATATGCAATCCATACACAAGCAGCAATTATGTATCTTACATAATAAACAAGTCATTAGCATCATATCAGCATAAGCAAATAAATGTTCATATGTACTCTTAATAAGTAAACATGAAGGCGCAAGCAGATAAATCACAAAGTATAACCTACATACATAACCACATCAGCACAATTAATCAGGTGACAATTATAATTTAAATAAATAAGCACAGCAGGCACATAATAAAAAAAATGTGACATCAGTGAAAAAGCAGTGCAGCCAAGCGATGCATAATATACAAAAGTAACAACCCTATTCATTAATAAAACATTGTCAAAATCAGCAAATGTACGCAAGCACGTCGCCTCACAAGTAAATTCATAGAACATGAAATTTAGCACAAAGTATAAATCACGTAATCGCGAGCATCAAATTACGTCTAAAATACGTACCTAAGTGGAAATATGTTACCTGAAAAATAAACTCAATTAATAGTTACCTTTTTAGTTTATTAGTTTCTTCTTCGAAATTACATTCTTCCTGAAAATTTCTCGATAGCAAGTCCTCTTAACGTCGGACACACACAGAATTTACCTTAAGTTCTTAAATATTTTATACAACCGTATCCTGAAAAATACTGAACGTTAATAACATAATTTATCAAGTCACTATAGCTTTATACTGAATTTATGCGGAGAAATTACATTGTGTATTTGTTTACGGCTGTCAGTGCATTCGCACTGAGCGCTCGATCAGCTGTAGGTACGCGTGACGTAGAAAGTAATTATTTACGGTCAACGACTGCCTTGTGCGGCGCGCAGACTTGACTGTTGCTTTGAGTATGCGCCGCCGCCAGAACACGGCGCGGTATCCTTGTACTCTCCGTGTCTTTACGTATAACTGTTAGTCTCTCTAATTATGTCATTCCACAAAAATTTTAACGTTTGATATATGATGTATTCCCTTAGAGCGCCGAGATTTAAGTGTTTCTACTTCGACAGTGTTATCATGAATAATTTTGCGAATCCTATATGGACCATTATAAAGCAGAAGAAATTTGCGACACAAGCCCTTTCCTTTGTGAGACAAACGGTGAGACTTAATTAACACCTTTTGATCAACTGACAAGGTTTTTAATCGACCAGGACGTTTAGCTGATTTCTCTCTTCTAGCAGCCGCAGATGCAATATTTTGCAGAGCCAGGTTCACAACTTCAGAATGCCGCAGTTTCCGTGTAGGTGGAAAAGGAACGATTTCAGATATGCGATTTGTCGGTGCTTTGTTTTTTAATATCAATATAGGCGGTAAAGTAGTTGAATCATTAGGGAGTTCATTCAGAATGTTTTGAAATATATGAAGATACTGATCCCAAGTTCTGTGATTCTGATGACAATAAAGTCGACACAATTTATTGATTTCCTTCATCCATCTCTCTGAAGCGTTAGATTGAGGGTGAAAAAGTGAAATGAAAATTGGTTTAATCTTACGACGCCGTAGAGTACGAAGCCAAATTTTAGAGCGAAACTGTGATCCATTATCTGATATAACCTTATCAACATGACCCACTTCTTTAAGAAAATGTTTGATGAAAGCTTTAGATACTGAACGAGCTGTTGCTTTGCGTAAAGATGTAAAACACACATATTTTGATGTCAATTCCACTACTACTAAAATGTACGCAAAACCATTAGTAGAACGAACCACTGCAGCAATCTCCTTTAATTTCGCTGGAATGATAGGAAACAACGGTGCTCTGTGAGAAATAGTTGGCGGCTTAGCCTTTTGACATAATTTGCATTTGGCAAGAACAGATCGAATACGTTTTTCCATATTACTGAAGTAGCAATTTTCTCGTAATTTATGAAAGCATTTTCTGGGATCAAAGTGTGCATAACTGAAATGTGTATACCAAATCAATTTATTAACCCACTCATCAGGAATACAAACTAACCAAACAGAGTTATCGACCGATTTTCGTTTAAAAAGAATATCATTGCGAACTAAATAATACTGTCTAATCGCTACGCTTTCCTTTCTCCTCCACTTCTCCTTAATGTCCTTCCAGATTTGATCCTTATTTTGCTCCTTAGCGATGTCCTGGAGCGAAGACGAAATAAAATTTTCAAACGCAACACCTTGAATATACATCAAACAATAATTGTTTTCTTTGCAGTCCTCTTCAGCACTTTGTTTCAAAGCCATAGGTGCACGTAATAAAGCATCAGCAATAATATTTGAAGAACCCTGTATATAAACAATACTAAAATCAAATTCCTGTAGATACAACGCCCATCGTGACCATCTTCCATGTGTTAATTTTGTTAACATAAGACATTCCAGAGCTCGATGATCGGTGTAAACCTTAGTATGTCTGCCATACAAAAATATGCGAAATTTTGTGAAAGCCCATACAACAGCCAAGGCTTCAAGTTCCGTAATCGAATAATTGTTTTCTGATTTAGAGAGAACACGACTTCCAAATGCAATAGTTTTCTGTACTACAACGCCGTTTTCTTCTATCTCTTGAAATAAATGTGCACCTAGGCCTTTGTATGATGAGTCCGTCGCCAAACAAAAATCTTTAGATAAATCCGGATGTGACAGAAGTGGAGCAGCAACTAAAGCATCACGAAGTTGTTCAAATTCTGATTGAGCTTCTTCATCCCAACACCAATTAGAATTCTTTCCAGATAGTTCACACAAACGAGGTGTGGCCAAATTATCCAATCTAACAAAGCGTCTAAGAAAATTACAGACACCAAGGAAACTACGAACATCACGTTTTGTAGTAGGAACATCAAAATTACGAATAGCGTCTAGTTTCTCTGGATCAGGAAGAATACTTTCTGTAGAAATAATACGCAAGAAATTTTACCTGAGAACGACCAAATTCAGATTTTTCCAAGTTCACTGTAATGCCAACTCTTGCAAAAATACGTAATAATGAATCCAAAATTTTGTTATGCTCATTCCAAGAACGTTTAGCAATAAGAATATCGTCAACATATGAAGTAATATTGTCACGAAGATAAACAGGTAAAATTTCGTTTAAACTACGAATGAATGCTGCTGAAGATACAGTAAGTCCAAATGGTAATTTCCGAAATTGCTTTTGGGTAAAATAGTCATATCCGGTTATTCTTTACTGACTGTCTAGATAGATTGATAGTTGAAGAGTTGTTTTGATAGATACAAAGAATAGTAAAAGAGTAGGCAGCGGTGCAGAAAACTAAAAGGGAAATAGCACCACTACAGCTCGGGGCCCTGTGCACGCTACGGCACATATTCACTTAGCGTAGTGAATCCCCTGAGGACATTAATAGCCGCACATAAATTCCAGTTTGTGACTTAGTGGCCAATTTGGTGGAAGTGCGTACATAAATTGATCTAACCATGAACATGGATGTATGTCGTTCTTAGAATTGCGAAAGATCTTAAATTTCCGAACAGTTAAGAAGTGTTTATAGTCAAAGTTTTCTCCTCGTGGCGACAAAGACCTACCGCGTCTGTCCCAGTCCCAATGTCGATTATTGTCAAGTTCGCGCGCCTGGCGCTCTCTTGTTGCATCTCGTAAATGAAACAAATTATTTTCTTCAAACCCCTCTACTATCTGTGAGTCTAAATTTCATCTGCTGTCTTTTCCTACGATTTCGCCTTCAATTTGTTTGACTTGCTTTCGTAATGCCTCAAATTCCCTTTTAACGCGTTCATTAAATTTTCCCTGATTTTCTACATGCTTATTTATGTTCTGGTACTCTTCTGTTTCTGCAAATGGCAATGGAGCTGTATCATCTGAATCTCTGTCCCCATTTAAACTAAGACTTGTCAATTTATCTGCAATCTCCTCAACTCTTTCTGATAAGTCACCTATTTGTTCTTTCTGTTTATTTACGTCTTCCGTAAGTGTCACGACTCGGGTTTCAGCATTGACACATTTAGTAGTTAACTGTTCATACTGTTGTGTTAGGTTATTTATTCTGTCATTTGGTACGGATTCCTCGATTCTTTCAAATATTTCTTCCTTATCGTGTGCACGTTGTAAATTTAACTCTGAAAATTTCTGTACTATCACGCGATCTCTTTCTTCCTGTTCTCTGTCCTGTTCCTCTTGTCTAATTTCTATTGAAATTAAACTATTATTGTGAGCATTCAAAATCGGTTGTACTTCTTCTCTAATTTCTTTCTTTGATTCATCTTTCATGTTTTTGAAACATGTTCCTATTCGTGAGCCTAACTGTGTTTCCATTGTTTCCATCTCGGTTTTAATTGTTCCTATTTTTGAGTCTAACCGAGATCCCAAATTTAATATTGCACTCATCAACTGCTCCATATTAACTTGTTCGAAATTCTTTTCGCCCCTAACATTTCCCGTAAAACTAACTTCTTTCGCCACAGCAGTAAAGCTATCTGTGTTCGATACTATTCCAAAATCTTCTGTCGTTAATCTCGTATTATGAAAATTTTTTGATTGTGAAAAATTTTGAACTGGTTCCGGACTATTTTCTCGACTCACTAAATTGCTTTCTACTTCATTATTCATCATACTATTCTCCTATGTTGGCGAGTTCGCCATGTTAACAATTTCGACATTCTCACTATCCATCATTTTTGCCTTTTTCATCGATCACGTAATCATTTACAAAACATACAAAACACGTCACTATACGAAAATTACACACAATATAACACTTTATCACCAACAATACCAGTCACACGAAAAGCTTTCCGACAAACACGATTAATAAACAATTGAAATCTTCATAATTGCAAAAATTGTCAAACCCTTGTACAAGACATCAAAAATTAAATTCTGCAAAAATACCATTAGAAGAATGACAAGACAACTACAAATGTTTAGTTACCAAATCTACACGTGCAATATAAACTACAATTACGAAACTACAAATTACTTCAACAATACTACTGTCTGCTATTTTTACTATCAAAAGAATTCCAAGGGACGATCCTGGCAGGGTCGCCACGTGCATGGGGGCTTCATTAAATAAATATGCAAATAATTTTAATTTTAGTCGCTGTCTGTCCGATTACGCAACAAAACTTCCGTTAACACAATTAATTAATTAAGTTCCCAGCAACTATAAAAGCTACGAAACAACAAAGCACAAATGTAATTGTTCTGTGTGTGGAAGTGTGATTCAATGTACACATCTGGCATGGTTCTTCCTCAATAAGACAAGGTATTTTAAGCACCATTTACACGGAAGTAATTAAATAAAACTGAAATACTATACTTGCACATAAAAACCAGAATTACACTCTAATACATGAACACAAGCCAGATGCTTTGTTGACTGAACCTGTGACCAAGAGGCATTATTGTTTAAGACACTCGAAATAATAAATAAAAATTATTACCTTCATATATATTGACGAAACATACACTCTGATCATTACAACATCCGCAATCGAACAGCATCGGCTGTCTAGCCCATCAGAACAACTGCATACAACATGCTCACATGCCCACTTCTCAATAAGCACTCTCCACGACGCCTTCACGACAAGCACTCTCCACTACTACATCTCAACAAGCACTGCCAGTGGAGGCAGCTGAATAATACTCTTTGGCGCAATCTCTGGCGCCGTGACTCAGTGTAGCCACCTTTCACATTGATCATTAAAATTTCAGCATATTAAACTTGAGTCATAACTCAGCTGGTGCCTTATTTAGGACTGTGAAAATGTGAGTTTGTAATCTTACGGAACACATCAAATATGGAGCCAAGATTGGGAGACTGCATACAACACTGCATTCACAAAATAACACACAAAGAACGTTGAAACATATGCAAGAGGAAATTAGCCACAACCAACCGATTCAATTTTCACCCAAAGAAGTTACGTTTGTAGCGCAATCCTGTCCGTCATGAAATTACCACACGCTGGTATACTAAATTCATACTAACTCTCTGTGAAATCTTCCCAAAAAGAATAGCTGAGGGTTACTTTGATGCTTTCACCACATGCTTCACGTGGTCAACTTGGTTTACACAAAGAGTGTAACTCCACAATAATTTTGATAATTAAAATAAATTACATCGAAACGCAATTTACTAAAGAAAAACCTCGAACTGGTTACTATCGTCTTACTATTAACCTGATGGGTCAAACAGTTGTATAAGCACGTGGTACTGGTTTCACAAAGTACACCCCACGTGGGTTGAACATAAAGAAAAGTTGCTATATTGAAAAATATTGTCAAGATGAGACGTTATAATCACACGAGCATTCGCATTTAAGATTGATGATATTAGCTAGAGTTACTGATCAACACGTGGTTCCACTTTACTCACAAAGTAGTGACAAAGCAACTACCGGAATATATTCTGAACTTCACACTCGAACTACACTGCGTTGCATTTTAAGATAACATTAGATATTTTAGAGCTAAACCTGAAATAAAGGTGATTAAATTTTCAGTTAGGCTGAACTTAAGAAATCCATTGTTCTGTGGACTTAGCAGACACGCGCGTAGCCGGAGATCTTACCACTTCAGACGCTCGCCGCGGACCGACTGACCTGGGCTCCTAACAAGGGTGCTTCCGTATACAAAACGGAAGTGACCAGAGAGGCAGCTTCCTATACCAACATGACAAGGGACGGACAGGACCATACTAAGGATAGAAACCTCTTTGCTTTTAGAAAGCGTAGCTACCTGTTCTGACGTTGGTCCTACTGTTCTCTAGCAGACAGGCTTGTCTGCTACCATCCAGCATGCAACTAGAAATACATTTGCTCATTCATCCTCTCACACAGAAGGGAAGGGGGATGACAGTATCTTATCATATACAGTATATAAAAGAAAGTGGATGTAGGTTCCGTATGAGACTGTGTGACATGAATTACATATAAACTGTGTTTTAAGGTGTAGTAGTGAGACAGATCGTTCTTGTTTATGTGTAAAAGTAACACGTTTCACTGCTCAGTCTCCTCCCAGATAGTCAGAAACACCACAGTAAATTTAGAAGAGGAATTTGTGCCGTAAATGACAACAGATTTAAGAAATTAACATGAAAGGAATCCAACAGAGACCTTTCATAACCCCAACGCTCCGGGAAAAGACTGTGCAGGGAATTTTATGGCCATGCTAGGACATTCCCAACCAGGCTTCTCACACCCAACTTAAACCAAAAATGTAAAGAAAAGGCAAAAGGTCACCAGCTACTTGCTACAACACAATAATTTCAACACATCTTTAGAATCTACCAATTTCAAAGAGAAAAAAAAATCTGTGACACCTATTTACAAGATAGTGTAGACCTAATTCGGTCAGCAAGTAAAAACAATGGTTCCTGTGTCATTAATTTGAAAACAATTTCTGGTTGTTACCCTTATGGAGTTCACCAGTATTTGCTCATTGCAAGAGCCAACTGATCACAGGAAAATTTATGACTGTTTATTAACAAGTAAAATTTATGAAAATAGCATAGGTGGCACAGCAATTAAAAAAGAACATGAAAATAACATCAGTATCATAAAGCAGAACATTACAATGCACAATCCACAAAAGCAAAAAAGTGATAGGAGAAAAAAAAACATGTTTTACAAAGTGGTTATCACAAAAAATTCTATAACTTATAAAACTAATAATTTGTAGAATTAAAATAACTTTGTGGCACTAATTTAATCACTCTACTATATTTCAGTTAGTTAGCAAACAATGTCCACTGTGTCATTATACTGAAACTACAATTAATTATGTGATTGTTACCCTTAAGGGGTTCCTCACAATAAATATGCCCCATGCAAAGGCTAATCGATCACAGTCCAATGAGAATGAATAGCAATCTGACTGATAAACGAAGCAATGCCGCAGGAATGCATTTACGAAACAAAATATCACAAATCTAATACATCACACAAGAACAAACATTGATCAATAAAACAGCTCTGAAAGTACAATAGTCAACATCTAAAAAAAAAACAATAAATAAAACCCCTGCAAAATACAAGAGTCAAAGTCTAAAAAAAAACAATAAATAGAACACCTGCAAAATACAAGAGTCAGTCTAATAAACACCAATAAATCGAACCCCTGCAAAACACATGAGTCAAAGTTTCTCTGACAGAAATACACGTATGTGCATTGAACTAAGAACCGTATAATCACTGTTCACTGACACACTCAGTAGTTCCACTGTTCCGAGGCACAATATAAGGGGAGGGGGGGGGGGTTCGTCGCCGCAGCTGTCAGTAGGGATTTTTGTCCATCTGTTGCGTACAATCCCGCCGTCTCTGCCCTCTCATGAAGTTTCTCTTGGTGGCCCGTGTCACGTACATCTCGATTGGTTCCATGTTTGTGTTGTCAAATTCGTGCGGTATCCTCATTTGACACGCCAGGTTGATATTCCTGGGCAAGGATGACACTTAATGGCTCTTCTTTGTGCCACCCTTAGCTACCAGCGAACATCGAACTATGATTTACTGTCGTTTGACAGTGGGCATCCGCCAGGAAATGTTGATAGTCGTTGACGCCTGCAAGTTTCTCTGGACAGTACCTGTCAAAAGGCTCCACGCCCCTTTATCCCCTGTCCTCTGTCGTTTCACCGCGGTCGTCTCGTCACGGTCGCGTGCGTGTGGTGCGTTGCCGGCAGATGGATTTCCGCGCGGTGGACCGCTCGGCCATCTCAGGTCATCGCCTCCACGAAGGGTCGCACTGGTGCGGCCGGCCATTAGCTCCGGGCGCAAGGGAAAGTGTTTGTCCCGTACCCTTCTTTTGTTGTGACCGCGCTCCCGAAGTGGCCCGGTGACAGTGTGTCCTGCTGGGAAACCCGCCGGTTTACAACTAGTCCTCCTCCTCGCTGCTCCCGCTGTCACGAAGAGTTTAGCCGGTTCGCTTTCACGTTCTCAACTGCATTCACAGAAATTGTTCATCATAGTTATGTGATTACAATATGTCATACATAATACCACTTAGTATTGTCTTCCACAATTTTTAAGAACAAAAGCGAGACTTTATTTCTTTTAATAAAAAAAGTTAGATGAATCGACAATATAAAAATAAAAGTTAAATGACTTGACAATATAAAAAATAAAAGTTAAATGACTTGACACTATAAAGATAAAAATTAAATGAACTGACAATATAATATCTAAATCCACATCACTAATGTGGTTCACTTCCGTTTTAATAAATCAAATGCTACTTATTAATTCACTAAAATGAATAGGATTATGCCTTGTGCAAGTATAGGTCAGGACAGCATAGGGTTCACATGTTATTTACACACACACACATGCACACCTGTTGTCTATACTATAAACTAACTACCCATAAACATGCATTACTCAAAATTCTACTTCAATCCACTACTAGTTAATCCAACAAGCTACTTTAATGCTACTCCAACACAGTGTTTATAGCACTACAACATTGTTCTAATTCGTCCTCTTCCTGACGCTCGCGGCATATGTCTTGTCACATGATAAATATGGAGAAACCTTCCTTAAACACACACAGTAAAAAGAACAATGGTTATTTACACGCCAACACATTTATACCAGTTGACACACCTGATAAGAGACTCGCAATTATACATTTATCATACTCATATGTTTACACACAAAACAGTAAGACAATTTCATCTACAATTACGTTATCACAAGAATTAATCACACAGATGACTCTGACAAGGGTAAAAATATTTTCATTATACAGGTTATACTACATTTTCTTACCCATTTTGCTCGAATTTCGTTCCTTCTTTAAGTTACCTTTCGCTTCCAAATCAGTTATTTCGCCTGTGGTGGTTATTCTGGATTCATTTCTCATGAATGGCAAAATTGTGATCTCCTCTATTCTGTAAAACAGTTTCATCTTAACATATTGAACTTACAACAGACACAAAAGATCCGAATCCTCCGGTAGTTTAATTAACAAATGTTTTGCTTCATCCTTATTACCTTAAACCAAGCTTTCCTTCGGTCCCATAATCAAAATTATTTAATCTTCCTCTACCTTCAAGAGGGAAATTTCCTCAGTACAAATCATATAGGCTGCAGTGCATCCCGCACGAGCGAAAACAGTAAGCTGTAATGCTCACAGCATCAGCAAAACACATAAACGTCACTTTTCTAGGACAAGTATTAACGCAGAATAATTTTTCAGGCTCTGGCTCAACATCAATCAAGACTACAAAAAGGATCCATATTTCTGTTCCATTCTCCATTTGCTGGAAAACTGCTCGTCGTTTGACTACCACAATAATATTTCAGGGCCACGTAAATTACACAAGCCACAATTCTTCTTTCACCTTGAAGGGAATCGACATACTGACGAAATCCACAGACAGCACTTTACCTACTCAGCTATAAAGAACAAAAAAAAAGATATATCATCAATATTAACATATTAGCGCATATTGGGAAGCCATTGGTTGAACAATCGTATTATCGCATCCTGTTTTCAAGATTCCAAACTTACTCATTCCTTTCTCAGAGTTCTCCTATCTTAAAATATTCATACAGCACGCATACTATAGTAAGAGATACTTATTTATACTGGCAGATATAGAATACTAATAGATAGATAGTAGCACTGAAATCAGAAAATCGGAAAAAAGGCTACTAACAGCTGGGGACCTGGGTTTGCCAGACCCATAATACCCACAGATCGGATATTCCCCTGAGTTTTGCATTAATTCAACACAGATCTTGCTTCTCTCAGGAGCGACTCTTTTCAATTTACACAAAAAAAACATAAACAGCATTTCACTCGTTCACAAAGAAACCTTTTATCTTCACATTTGAACCAACCTAAATCCTAATAACTCAAGGAAAGAAAAATAACTATAAACGTCACTTCAATCAATCACATAGAAACATCTTTATCATTATTTTTTCCCAACATATTATTCAAAATGCATTTATCACAAATGTAAGCTAATCAATTGTTTCTCTTCACCGTCCTCTCTACACCTCACTGTCCTTTCTACTCAATGTATGGTTTTACGTTTGACACATGCTGTAGCCCTTTTGATTTCTTTGATCAAAGAGTTTCAACTTCTATGGCGTTTTAATGGGGAATCTTCCTTATCCGATACGGGCCGTTAAAGAGATTAAAAAATTTCTTGCAGACACCTGACCGTCTGTTAGACAGCTTGTGTGATCGGATAAGAACTTTTTGTCCTACATGAAACACTCTTTTTCTCACGTTTTTCTTATACGCCTTGACTCTGGATTCTGCTGCACGCTTGATGTTGCGTAAAGCTAAGTCAACAATTGCGTTCCGGCGTAGTCTCGTCTCTAGTGGCCAAGGCACCAACTCTTTGATTTTGCTGGGGTCTCCTTGTTTTTTAGCACAGTGATTGGCGGAAGCTTTGTTGACGTATTAGGCAACTCATTAATTATGTTCTGAAATCCTTTTAGGTGTATGTCCCACGATCGGTAATCACGACTGCAGTATAACCTACATAATTTTCCTAATTCACGCATAATACGCTCACTGGGGTTCGAGCTGGGGTGAAACAGAGATATATATATATATAGGTTTAATTCTTCTCTTTCGAAGCATCCGCTGCCAGTACTGCGATCTAAATTTTGTTCTATTATCCGAGATAACCCTTTTCACACGCCCAACTTCATGCAGAAACTGCTTTGCAAATGCAGTTGCCACTGCCCTTCCTGTGGCTCGCCTCAACGGAGTCAGACACACAAACTTGGAGGTTAGCTCCACCGCTACGAAAACATATGCAAAACCTGCTGTAGATCGTATTAGTGGCCCAAATAGATCCATGGCCGCGAGGTCACAAAGTTTGCTTGGTATTATCGGGTGCAATGATGCAGCATACGTCACTGTGGCCGCCTTTGCTCGCTGACAAGGTCCGCACACTCTAAGTACACAACGAATACGCCGTAGCATGCTATTAAAATAACATGTCTCCTTTAGTTTTTCACAACATTTCCGTGCTCCGAAGTGACCATAACTCAAATGTATGTACCATATAATTTTGTTTACGAGTTCCTCCGGAATCACCAACACCCATCTGGAGTCGTCCGGGGCTCGTTTCTTGAATAGTATTCTATTGCGCTCTAGGTAGTACTGGCGTATTCCTACATTCTCCTTGTCCTCCCATTTCTTCTTTATATCTTTCAATACTGCGTCCTTATCCTGTTCGTCCACTATACTCCCTAAAGAGGTGGTAACAAAGTTCTCGAACGCAACATTCTGTAAGTATAGGATGCTAAAATTATTTTCACCGAGTTCCCCTTCTTCTGTGTGAACCAAACCTACAGGAATGCGCGATAAAGCGTCAGCAATTACATTTTTCTGTCCCGGAATGTATTCTACAGTGAAATTATATTCCTGTAGGTATAGTGCCCAGCGTCCTAGTCTCCCATGCGTGATTATTGTGCTCATAAGAAATTGGAGTGCACGATGGTCAGTGTATACCCTGGTGGTCCTCCCAAATAAGAAATACCTAAATTTCGAGAATGCCCAAACTATCGCGAGTGCTTCGAGTTCTGTCACTGAATAATTTTTTTCACATCGAGAGAGCACCCTGCTCCCAAACGAGATTGTTTTCCAAGTTGTAATATCATCATTTCCTTCCGTTTGAAACAGTACCGCACCTAATCCTGACAAGGAACTGTCCGTCATTAAACAGAATTCTTGTGTCAGGTCGGGATGCACGAGGATGGGAGCCTCTACCAAAGCCTTTTTCAGTTTATAAAATTCATCCAGTGCCTCTTGATCCCAGACCCACAAAGCGTTCTTCCCTGTTAGTCCACATAGACGAGGTGTACCAAGTACACTAAAATTTATAAATCGCTTATAAAAATTACACAGTCCTAGGAATGCTCGCAACTGTTTTTTATTTGTCGGCACTGCACACTCCGCTATCGCCGCAATTTTCTCCGGGTCAGGTTGTATTCCATTCGCTGAGACAATATGGCCTAAGAATTTTATGTTCTCTCGTCCGAACTGAGACTTATCTAAGTTGACTGTTACACCTGCCTTCTCAAAAACAACCAGTAGTCTGTTCAGAACGTCATTATGATCCTCCCACGACTTTTCCGCAATTAATATGTCATCCACGTAAATTGTCACTCGCTGTTTCAAATCATCAGGCAAAATGCTATTTAATCCCCTTATACGAGGGTTGTTTCTTAAGTAAGGGCCGTTTTTATTTTTAAAAAAAGATACAAATACTTTTGTAAAAAAACTTTTATTATCTGATTCTACACACTTTTACCTATTTTTCTATGTAGTTGCCTTGTTTATTTAAGCACTTGTCATACCGTACAACTAAGTTTTTAATTCCCTCTTCAAAGAATTCGGCCGCCTGCTCCGACAGCCAAGAGTTCACGGCCGCTTTCACTTCATCGTCGTCATTGAAGCGCTGCCTGCCAAGATGGTGTTTCAGGTACCGGAAAGGTGAAAATCACTAGGAGCAAGGTCGGGGCTGTATGTTGCATGGTCCAAAACTTCCCAGCCAAAAGAATCAATCAAATCCCGAGTCTTTTGAGAGGTGTGAGGCCTAGCGTTATCGTGCAGGAGCAAAACTCCTTTTGTCAGCATGCCGCGCCTTTTGTTTTGAATTGCTCTGCGGAGCTTCTTTAGAGTTGCACAGTAGGCATTTGAGTTGATTGTCGTTCCTCGTGGCATAAAGTCCACTAGCAAAACACCGCGCCGGACCCTGAACACAGTTGCCATAATCTTGCGCTTTGACAGCATCTGTTTGGCTTTGACCTTGACGGGTGAGGTTGTGTGTCGCCATTCCATCGATTGTCGCTTGCTTTCGGGAGTGATATGGGATACCCATGTTTCAGCTCCAGTGACAATTTGACTCAACATGTCATCCCCTTCTTCCTCGTAATGAATCAAAAAGTCCAATGAAGTGGCAAATCTCTTCCCTTTGTGGTCCTCTGTGAAGAGTCTGGGTACCCACCGAGAACACAGTTTCTTAAAGTTTAGGTTTTCAGACACAATTTTGTACAAAACCGATCTTGAAACTTGTGGAAATTCCAAAGAAAGAGTGGAAATTGTGAATCTTCTGTCCTCACGAATCTTTGTTTCGACTGCAGCCACCAAATCATCAGTGATCACAGAGGGCCGGCCTGAGCGTTCTTCGTCATGGACGTTTTGACGGCCATTTTTAAACTCTCTAACCCATTGACGCACTTTACCTTCACTCATTGCATTCAAGCCATAAACTTCTGTTAACTGACGATGAATTTCTGCAGCTGATAGGCTTCTCGCGGTCAAAAAACGTATCACTGACCGTATGTCACACGCGGCGGGCGATTCAATAATCGTAAACATTATGAAGTAGCACAGCAATGCGCACACGTCAGCTACAGAGCTGCAACTTGCATCAGTGTGAACGGGAAGGATGCCGGCAAGTGCCGCGGTGGCTTGTTGCGGCGTCCGCGCGACCTAAGGGACTATAGCGCGAATGGCCCTTACTTAAAAAACAACCCTCGTAAAAGCAGCTGATGAGACGTTTAGTCCGAACGGTAGACGCCGGAATTGGAAACAATTTCCATAACACTGGAACGCTGTATATAATCTGCAAGATGGGTGTAGCACGATTTGCCAAAAACTCGAACGGAGGTCGACAGATGATAGTACCTTTACCCCGTGGAAACGTTGTAACAGTTCCTCAAGGCTCTCAGGCCTGTCCGTTTCCGACATAATAATTGTGTTTATCTGTCTCGAGTCTAGTACCAAACGAACCAAGTTGTCGCGTTTTGGTACGACAAGCAAGGGTGAGTTGTACGAGCTTACTGCCCGCTCAATTATTCCTTGTTCTAACATCTTGTTTATTTCCTTCTCCACCTGGGCTTTATACGCCACGAGAATAGGGTATGGTCTAACAGAAAACTTCTGATGGTCACGTACTCTGAATTGGTAAGTAAAACCCTTAATCGCCCTCGGAGTCTCAGAAAATACCCGTTCATGATTCCTAAGTAGGCAATACATTTCTCCATTTCCCTGTCCGTGGTTCTCACACCCGCGATGCTCTTTCTCAGTGCATCAGCAAAAACATCTTTCCCTTGCTCACAAGACGTAGAGCACGACTCACTTACATAGTTCACGAGTAGCTCCAGTCTGGGTTGCGACTCGGTTTGAGCTTGAAATTTTAGGCAACTAATTTCTGACTCGGCACGTAATATGCATTCATCAAATACTAAATTCATTGGCTGATCCCGAACTTGAACTGCCATTACTCCTCCACCCATGTCAATTACTGCATGGTGGGCATTCATGAAGTCATTTCCTAAAATCATTGCCACATTCAGCATTGGGAGCACAAAGAAGTTGTACTGAAACTCTCTTCCCTGGCAGGTAAAATTAAGCCGTGTCTGCCTCCGGATTTCTACGCTCTTACCGTAGATTGCGCCCTTCACCCTTATTCCTCGCACTTGAAAAACGGGCCACGTCCCAGTCCCTTCGCATTTTTGAAATGCTGCCTCGCTCACTATGGAGAAAGGGCTTCCAGTGTCAATGACACACTTAAAACATATTTCGTTTACTGCAACTGTCACGACTGGATTTATTCCCGAAATTTATCACTCGTAGTTTCTTGCAACAAATCCTCCCTTAATATCTTCCCTCTCTATATACCGTATGCACTCATTTGCCATGTCGCTCATTTGTTACGATTGGGCGCCTTCTGCGCTGATCGTTTGTCATTGCCGGTTTTGTTCATTTCCATTTGCTGGATTATGTCTAGTGTTAGCCGGCCAAATTTCAACATCATGAGGTGGTCCGCCTACAGTCCTATTCCCACCGTGTTCGCCTTAGTATCGATTCTGGTTGCCGTAACTGTTGCGTTCACGATCCTGTCCACGTCCTCGATCATTTCCGTTGTTCCACCTGTGTTCGCGACTGTTACCCCAGTTTCTATACGGCCGGTCCCGATTATTGTTCCGTTCGCGTCGCGACGACCAGTCACGCCGTTGATTAGTACTACGGTCACGACCGCTGTGCCCTGTAATAACTTTGTGCCTGATTAGGCGGGCATTCTGCTGTATTATATTCCAACTCTTGGAGAAGTGTCTTAAACGTTTCCACGTCCTCTTTGCATCGTCCCGCAAGAATGACGTGGCGCAAGTGCATCTGCAGTTTGGTGATGCATATCCTAATTAGTTCCGCAGGTCCGTATGGATCGTATAGAAATTGATTCGCCTGCAGCATGTGGTCGAATAGGCGTGCTGGGCTGCCGAAACCAGACTGGTTCGAATTTGGCAGCATAATTATGCCATGCTTGACCCTATCTTGTGCCGCTTCCGACCAATAGGCGGAGAGAAAGGCTTGTCGAAACTCCCGAGTGGAGTTGCAGTGAAGCGCTGCCGACCTCATGCGAATCGCCGGTTCGCCTTCCAAATAGCCACACATATATTCTATCTCATGTGAACTTGCCCAGTCGGGGGGAAGACAGAACTCAAATTGCTCGAGCCATGCTCGTGGATGTATTCCTTTTTGCGAATTTCGAAATATCTCAAACTTTCTCACCGTAAGGAAATGTTTGAAATCAAATCCCCGCATTTCCTCCCGGCGAGGCCCTTGAATGTTTCTATTTTTCTCATGTCTGCCCCTCAAAACACATTCTTCCCTGTCGTCAAAATCTCCCTCGTGGCCGGAGTCCCTCTCTGCACTGTTCGTACGGCTATTTTTAGTGCTATTGGCGAGTTCGTAATCACACGCCATGCGGTTTTCCAGATGCGGCATGCGTTCTTGTAATTCGCCTGTTACAGCTTTGTGCCGCCTGTTCACTTCGAACTGTCCCTTCTGAAATCTAAGAAGCGAACGCACTTCTTCGGTCACTGCGGCCGCTACCTGTGTAGTATTGTTCTCGCTTTCCGTCACCTTCATCGTGCCTTCGATGTCCGCTAATGCCGCAATCTTATCATGTATTTGTCTGTTGTCCTCCGCCCCAGTCTGCTTCAATTGTTCTACTTGCTGTTCCAGTGCGTGAATCGCTTGACTGTTGTCCGCTACTGTGTTGCTAACGGACGTGGGACAATGCGTTTCGGCCTCTTGGACCCTCAAGAGTACCTGCTGGTGTTCTCTTTGGCATTCTTCTCTCAGCGCTTGGAAATTCCTAAGTAGCTGTTCTTCGCTCTCTTTAGATTCTGCATCGTGACTCCGCTTGCCCTGTTCTAAGGCTTGCAGACAGTCATCGATTTGTTCAAATGTACGGCCTAATTCTTTCATAATATCACTTTATATCTCACTTGCCAGATTGTTTATTCTTTGTGAGATAGTTCTAAGTTCTAGGGGACTAATGACCTTAGAAGTTAAGTCCCATAGTGCTCAGAGCCATTTGAACCATTTGAACTCTCTGCATCAACTTGTCGACTTGATTTGTCTGCTGTATTAGTTTTTCGTCTATTTGTTGGCCTAGCTCGCGGATAGATTTTTCAGATTTCTGCGTCATTTGTTCGCCTAGCTCTCGGGTCGATTTTTCAGATTTCTCTGTCATTTGTTCGCCTAGCTCGCGGATCGATTTTTCAGATTTCTCTGTCATTTGTTCGCCTAGCTCGCGGATCGATTTTTCAGATTTCTGCGTCATTTGTTCGCCTAGCTCACGGATCGATTTTTCAGATGATTCTTTTTGTTCTCGGAACGATTTTTCAGATTTTTGCGTCATTTAATCGCCTAGCTCTCGGAACGATTTTTCAGATTTCTCTGCGTTTTCTTTATTTTGTTGCAATAAGGCTTGCATGAGTTCTGCCAAATCAATTTGGTTAGTTGGAGGCAAATTAATTTCTGGCTCTGATGTGAGCCCGTTCATCCTGTTTTGCATTTCCTCTGAAGTATTCCCCAACGCATTTTCGGAACCGTCCGACGCGTTAATATTCGAAACCAAATTATCCCCTTGGTCCATGATGCTTAAGTTATTGGACCGCCTACTTTTAGCTTGGTTACGTGCCTGCATTAGTTCAATTTATACCCGGTACGGTACGCAACACACTAATCAGAATAAATGTATCCCCCAAAAATTACGACAGTCACACGAAAGGTACCCAACTTAGTACGTACTTTTTCACACGCACATCAAATTTATATCTTTGACCGAAGTCAGTGCAATTTACAAGCGAGAACAAAAAAACACATACATATAAAACACACAAATATAGAAAACAAAACAAGACAAACAACACAACGCCGCTCAACAACACCGTGAATCTTTTGAAAGTCTGCTCAGAAACAACGCAGAAGTTGTACGAGCGCTGCGGGGAAAAAAATTAAGATTATACAACGCTCGCAATCTAACGTTTCAGAGATTCCAGAGTCTAGCGGAATCACAGAACAGGATCGCCATGTGTAACTTTGTTGCTTTAATTCGCTATGAGAGCGGTGCTGATAGACAATAAAAGCGGGTTAAAAGCTGTGAGCTGTCTGAGGAAGTTAACCTTGCATTACTGAGCAACTGTTTCACCAGGTATCCAGTCTAGCTTACCAAATTCCCAACCAGACTAACATTAACTATAATCTTATAATAGTCATACGACAACCGGTGATATATATATATATATATATATATATATATATATATATATATATATATATATATATATATATATATAAGAGTATTTAAATAAAAGAAATAAATCAGTTTATATTTGGAAATTTATTTTAACATTGATCATTAAAATTTCAGCATATTAAACTTGAGTCATAACTAAGCTGGTGCCTTATTTAGGACTGTGAAAAAGTGAGTTTGTGATCTTACGGAACACATCAAATATGGAGCCAAGATTGGGAGACTGCATACAACACTGCATTCATAAAATAACACACAAAAAACGTTGAAACATATGCAAGAGGAAATTAACCACAACCAACTGATTCAATTTTCACCCAAAGAAGTCACGTTCGCAGCGCAAACCCGTCCGTCATGAAATTACCACACACTGGTATACTAAATTCATACTAACTCTCTGTGAAATCTTCCCAAAAAGAATAGCTGAGGGCTACTTTGATGCTTTCACCACATGCTTCACGTGGTCAACTTGGTTTACACAAAGAGTGTAACTCCACAATAATTTTGATGATTAAAATAAATTACTTCGAAACGCAATTTACTACAGAAAAACCTCGAACTGGTTACTATCGTCTTACTATTAACCTGATGGCTCAAACAGTTGTATAAGCACGTGGTACTGGTCTCACAAAGTACACCCCACATGGGTTAAACATAAAGAAAAGTTGCTATATTGAAAAATATTGTCAAGACAAGACGTTATAATCACACGAGCATTCGCATTTAAGATTGATGATCTTAGGTAGAGTTACCGATCAACACGTGGTTCCACTTTACTCACAAAGTAGTGACAAAGCAACTACCGGAATATATTCTGAACTTCACACTCGAATTACACTGCGTTGCATTTTAAGATAACATTAGATATTTTAGAGCTAAACCTGAAATAAAGGTGATTAAATTTTCAGTTAGGCTGAACTTAAGAAATCCATTGTTCTGTGGACTTAGCAGACACGCGCTTAGCCGGAGATCTTACCACTTCAGACGCTCGCCGCGGACCGACTGACCTGGGCTCCTAACAAGGGTGCTTCCGTATACAAAACGGAAGTGACCAGAGAGGCAGCTTCCTATACCAACATGACAAGGGACGGACAGGACCATACTAAGGATAGAAACCTCTTTGCTTTTAGAAAGCGTAGCTACCTGTTCTGACGTTGGTCCTACTGTTCTCTAGCAGACAGGCTTGTCTGCTACCATCCAGCATGCAACTAGAAATACATTTGCTCATTCATCCTCTCACACAGAAGGGAAGGGGGATGACAGTATCTTATCATATACAGTATATAAAAGAAAGCGGATGTAGGTTCCGTATGAGACTGTGTGACATGAATTACATATAAACTGTGTTTTAAGGTGTAGTAGTGAGACAGATCGTTCTTGTTTATGTGTAAAAGTAACACGTTTCACTGCTCAGTCTCCTCCCAGATAGAAACACCACAGCAAATTTAGAAGAGGAATTTATGCCGTAAATGACAACAGATTTAAGAAATTAACATGAAAGGAATCCAGCAGAGACCTTTCAATTAGTCCGGACTCAAGGTAGCATGTTCTGTTGAGGTCGAGAACAATTCTCGAATTTCTTGTTGAGTTAAGGTAGCTTTGTGAGGCCGAGCGTTGTCATGAAGCACCATAATATCCCTCATATTAACGGGCACCTTTTCTGACGATATACATGTTTTAATTGGTCCAAAGGTTGGCGATAGTATGCAGCGTTGACAGTACGACGTTCATGGAGGAAATGGATGATAAGAACTCCTTTAAAGTAAAAAAAAAAAAAAAAAAGAAAACTACTGCAAAAGCCATACCCGCGGAGAGAGGGTTTTAGCTTTGACGGTGCAGATTCGTCCTTTTTGTGCCATTCCAGACTGTTTTTTTCCGATTCTGGGTTGTAAAGGGGCACCCGTGTTTCATCGCTTGCCACAATCCGGTGGACTTCAGTTTGGTAGGGTGTCAGTAGCCGTTTGCACACATAGAGACAATGACATTTGTGCTCTGCAATCAGAAGATGAGGCACGCACGTGCGGACACTTACTGAAATCCAAGGATGCCAGTAATGATCACCCTAGCATTACCATAGGTAGCAATTTCAGGAACTCTTATTCGGCGTGGACTAATGATGTGAGTATTCTTTTATTTCATATTGGTCCTCGGGCAACGTCCTGAACTGCGATCTAAACTCGTCCTCGTAAAAACTGTTTAGTGCCATGCGAAGAACTGAGTCTTTTTCAGGGTGTTGTCCTCGAACTGTGCCGCAAATCTTTTCAAATTTCGAGAGGTTTAACGCTCTGTCGTGATAAACTTGATTATAATTTGTTGCGCAACAGATGACTGTCCCTCATGCTCAGAAATTGCTATTCAGACTAAAGAAACGGCACGACAACGTTCTGGCTGCCGAGAACAATCACTAAAAACGAAAGAAACTACGAGCAGAGATCGCGCCCCTCTCGGTTTACAAAAAGGCACGTAAAACAAAAATTCCTTGTGTGTGTTTAGTTCACACTGGTAATTAAAAATTCGGCGAATTTAATACGCTTATTTACACATTAAAAGCAATTTTCCTAAGGTAAATGAAGCCACTGATGGCTTGCCTAAGTGGAGGATTGGGCCGGAGATATTTTCGTGAGCACTATTCATTTAATTCATAAAATATTTAAGATGCTGTAAATCTAAAGAAGCTCCATAGGCCGTTGGTATCAAATTCAACCCAGAGCAACGGCATTGCTGAAGGACACTAATCCTTTCCGTCGTCTGACAGTTGGCACCAGCCCAGGACATGGGGGCGGGCGGCTCGCACTGCGTGCGCGGAAGAAAGGCCTAAGCGACCATCGTCGTAGCCTCCTCCATTTAAGATGGCTTCAGGAACCTTTTGCTCTCGGAAGAGCTCACATTTGTGCGGCGTCCGAGGTAACAAAACTGTCAGTCTCAGTTCGTTGCTGTTCTTGGTAGCCACCACTTTGAGACTAGCACTATAGCGCTAGCTGCTGCTTTTTTGCGACGCATATGTTTGTTTCTACCACCTTAGGACCAGCTGTACACAGGGTGGTTCAGCTTTATGCAAAACGTTGGCGGTAGAAAAAGCTCGTAGCACATCCGCCCGTTATTCAACAGCAATTCTCCGATTTGCGCCACGAGGAATCAGCTTCACGGTATCTACACTGGCGGAGTGGTAATTTTTGTAGCGTTACCCCTGTCTGCTTGACGTGGTTGTTCATGGCTCGTTATTTTCGTTCTTGATTCTTAATTCTCAATATTTTTCTCCGATTTTTTGCTTAATGTTCTCACTGGGGACTGGAAATGTACCAGTATTTCTGTATCTTTTCATGTACATTTGGCTTGACCCGCGGCAAGTCTGTATAGTCCAGAACTGTAGGCTGCCAAATTGCCTCGCATTTCTGTGTTTCGTTAGTGATATATCAGATTTAATTACCACTGTCCTTCTGTTACTGGTCTGTACTCGCCCCTCCCCCCGCCCCCCCGTCGATCTCTTCATTAATCAATTAATTTATTCATCTCGATAACTGAATTCCCTACAATTAGAAAGAATCATTGCCTGCACTGTCCAGGGAGCAGAAGATTATTGGGTGACGTCAGTTTAATCTGATTGCAGAAGAAGGTATGACAGGTAGAACTCCTTTATTTCTGCAGTTCAGTTCTGCCAGGCTTTAAACATCTACGTCATTACGTCAGCAAAAGTATATGTTGTGGTGGGGGGGGGGGGGGGGGGATTGCTGTACGGATTGTTCCTGTGATGGCCGGCCGGTGTGGCTGAGCGGTTCTAGGCGCTATAGTCTGGAACCGAGCGACCACTACGGTCGCAGGTTCGAATCCTGCCTCCAGCATCGATGTGTGTGACGTCCTTAGGTTAGTTAGGTTTAATTAGTTCTAAGTTCTAGGGGACTGATGACCTCAGCAGTTAAGTCCCATAGTGCTCAGGGCCAGTTGAACCATTTCTTTGTTCCTGTGATTTTACTGGTTTTTACTTTTTCTATACTCCAAACTACATTGGGAGCCATTCTCGGGATTCAGCTTTGCGTATCTTGGAAAGCATATTCCTTCATTCACTTATTTCTTGTTTCGAAACCATAACTACAACATTGAAACGACTCTTCGTGGAACATACGAGGCCGCTGACGGTGCAATCTGTGTCTCACCCCTTTCATGACGTCCGAGGATTCCATTCTGTAAGTCACGGCCCAACTGGCGCCTCTGTGCGACATCACCAAGAGTATATAAACTGTTTAAGGAAACTGTAAACATGTCAGAGACATTATGAGCCTAACACAATCTCTTTCTTTGTCCTTGAATCACGTGCTATTTTAAAGTACGTGGTACGAATGTCCTATTTAGATAGCACACTTCGTGCAAAAATCTTGTTATACGTTCTTAGTGACTGGTTTCCTCTAGAGACAATCCTTTCTTAGCAATGGCGGGCGTTGTTTGGTAACTCTAGCACCGTACTTTCACAGACTTTACCTTATAAATAACACTTCTCTACATCATAAATAACATTTTGTCTACGCTATTTCGTCCAGAAGTCTTAGATGGAAGTCGCTATGCCGTCCTTCAGTAATGACGGACTGAGAAGTTGAAAGAAGATACAGCAAGAGACAAAATGAGATGAGTGCTCAGACACGGCGGGTTTTGTGACGCGAGCAGCAGTGCGTTGAAGGCAAAAGCGTTGATCACGGCACCGCATATAGGGAGGCATGCCAGCCAGCCGATACGCGGATGCGGGAGACAGGTGGCTGGTCTTATCTCAGCGTCTACTGAAAGGAGGAGGAGGGGCCGGACCGTGTTCTCTTGCAGCGGCTGGCGCTCTGACAGCTTGTTTGAATTATGGATGGTCGCAGGAATTCACCTACCGAACGATCGATTCACCTACAGATCGTTCGGCGGTCATGGACAGCCTATAAACACACACACACACACACACACACACACACACACACACACACATGCACACTTGAGACTATATTGAAGCGACAAGCTTTACACCTTGTCTGAAACTCTTAATCTGACTCAAAGGAAATGTATTTACGGTATTTTATTATAGATTGTAAGGACCTGGAATTTGGAGGCAACAAAACACAAAAATGAACCAATAATTCTGGGAGGGAATTGAAATTAAATTATGGTATACTGTCTATCTTTGGCAGTCCATCTTGTAATATTTTCAGAAAATCTGACACACGCCATTAGTCAAGAAAAGTCAATAGAAGTGATATCAGAATTTCTGCTGGGAAACAAAATTTATGACAGATTTAAAAAGTGCACCAAAATTACATAAAAATACAAACAGATAAAACAGAGTGAGTAAATTTAAATATTTTGAAGAAACCATCAAGCAGAGCGAAACAGAAAAACATGCAACTGATGTAAGAGTTAGGAAAACTGAAAGAATAGATGCTTTAATTAAAACATCTACAACAAGAAATGCATCTCCAGAAACACAAACCCAAAACAATGTACCACAGTGGTAAGACCGGAGTGTTTTTAAAATTATGCATGTTAATGCATAATACGAACGATACTCTGGAAAGAGAAGAGATACTTGAAAACAATGCTCGAAAATAAACGGTGCAGTCCGAACTAAAGACAACTGGAGTATGAAAAGTAATTAAGAGATGTAGCAAAATATATAGAAATTACCAGAAGTTATGGCAAAGTTATGGCAAAGTGGGTCTATACAACGGCGATGTACTTGAGGACAATATTGTGGAAATGGAAGAGGACGTAGATGAAGATGAAATGGGAGATACGATACTGCGTGAAGAGTTTGACAGAGCACTGAAAGACCTGAGTCGAAACAAGGCCCCCGGAGTAGACAACATTCCATTGGAACTACTGACGGCCTTGGGAGAGCCAGTCCTGACAAAACTCTACCATCTGGTGAGCAAGATGTATGAGACAGGCGAAATACCCTCAGACTTCAAGAAGAATATAGTAATCCCAATCCCAAAGAAAGCAGGTGTTGACAGATGTGAAAATTACCGAAAAATCAGTTTAATAAGCCACAGCTGCAAAATACTAACACGAATTCTTTACAGACGAATGGAAAAACTGGTAGAAGCCGACCTCGGGAAAGATCAGTTTGGATTCCGTAGAAATACTGGAACACGTGAGGCAATACTGACCTTACGACTTATCTTAGAAGAAAGATTAAGGAAAGGCAAACCTACGTTTCTAGCATTTGTAGACTTAGAGAAAGCTTTTGACAATGTTGACTGGAATACTCTCTTTCAAATTCTAAAGGTGGCAGGGGTAAAATACAGGGAGCGAAAGGCTATTTACAATTTGTACAGAAACCAGATGGCAGTTATAAGAGTCGAGGGACATGAAAGGGAAGCAGTTGTTGGGAAGGGAGTAAGACAGGGTTGTAGCCTCTCCCCGATGTTATTCAATCTGTATATTGAGCAAGCAGTAAAAGAAACAAAAGAAAAATTCGGAGTAGGTATTAAAATCCATGGAGAAGAAATAAAAACTTTAAGGTTCGCCGATGACATTGTAATTCTGTCAGAGACAGCAAAGGACTCGGAAGAGCAGTTGAATGGAATGGATAGCGTCTTGAAAGGAGGATATAAGATGAACATCAACAAAACCAAAACGAGGATAATGGAATGTAGTCGAATTAAGTCGGGTGATGCTGAGGGAATTAGATTAGGAAATGAGACACTTAAAGTAGTAAAGGAGTTTTGCTATTTGAGGAGCAAAATAACTGATGATGGTCGAAGTAGAGAGGATATAAAATGTAGACTGGCAATGGCAAGGAAAGCGTTTCTGAAGAAGAGAAATTTGTTAACATCGAGTATAGATTTAAGTGTCAGGAAGTCATTTCTGAAAGTATTTGTATGGAGTGTAGCCATGTATGGAAGTGAAACATGGACGATAAATAGTTTGGACAAGAAGAGAATAGAAGCTTTCGAAATGTGGTGCTACAGAAGAATGCTGAAGATTAGATGGGTAGATCACATAACTAATGAGGAAGTATTGAATAGGATTGGGGAGAAGAGAAGTTTGTAGCACAGCTTGACCAGAAGAAGGGATCGGTTGGTAGGACATGTTCTGAGGCATCAAGGGATCACCAATTTAGTATTGGAGGGCAGCGTGGAGGGTAAAAATCGTAGAGGGAGACCAAGAGAGAAGGATGTAGGTTGCAGTAGGTACTGAGAGATGAAGAAGCTTGCACAGGATAGAGTAGCATGGAGAGCTGCATCAAACCAGACTCAGGACTGAAGACCACAACAACAACATGGCAAAGTGAAGCTCATTGTTCTTTGGACAGCTCTGCCGAATGAATGAATCAGGCTATGAAAGAGACTAATCTGTATTTCTGGAGAAAAATAAAGCAATAGTGCCATGGACTGCGCCATGAACTACAGAAATAAGAAAGTAACTAGATCGATAGAACATGAGAAAATAAGAAACAACACTAACAGACTGTTTTAAGGGTAAAATAGTGAATTTGAAAGATTTTCAGCATACAGTAAATAAGAAATCAAGAACAATATGGCAGAAGAAAGAAGAAGATAACATGGCAAGGTGACAGAAGATTACTAGAAAAAAGGAAACAACAAACAAGAGGAAGGATTAAAGCTTACCTGATTAAGTCATCCTAATTGGTTAATACCAAGATAAACATAACGCCTTTAGTTGATCTGAAGCTGTTCAGTAAAGTACGAAATCGGCTATCATTGTAAAAATAAGTGTGACCATAAACAGAATTAAAAAGCTATATTATAGTTTAGCTGTCGCAGATCCTTCCAACTTGAATGTCATGCGTTTAGAGAACCATTTAGTAGACAATCAGTTGAAATAACCCTGAGGAAATATCAGTTTCGTTCCAAAACTAGTTAAGGCATCAGAGCAGTAATTCTGATCTCACCCACACTATAAAAATGATCGATAAAGAAAACAAAAACACGTTTTCGCATCGACCTCCACAGATATTACAACTGTAACTCATTTTATGCAACAACACTCTTGATGAATTCTTCTCGGGTTATCAGCTGAGTGGTAGCGTCGTCTTGTCGCAGCGTTTCGATGAGTTTCGTACACATCATCTTCGCCAGAAGATAATGTGTACGAAACTCATCGAAACGTTGCGACAAGACGACGCCATCACTCAGCTGATAACCCGAGAAGAATTCATCACTGAAATACTCCGAGAAAGACTGCAATCGCATAAACAACACTCTTATTTGACGACAGCATGTGAAAGTATATAGTCCTCAATATTGGCTAAGCGAGCTATATAAATACAGGTTTGAGTTTACGAACGAAAATGATAAAGCTTATAAAGAGCACTCGCCTATTATTTTTTTAACTTCGGAAATTATAATTCCTTATTCCGTGTGATGAGTACAGTTCCTTCGGGGACGCATAAATTTCCGAAGGAACAGCCACTGCGGCGTCTACAGCCGTTACGAAATATATTCGCAGTTGCGACTATGGACAACCATCAGTTGTGTAATGGAATGACGACAATGAAACTTCGTACTGGACAGGGACCCAAACGCAAATTTCCCGCTTGTCGCGAGCGGTCACCTTACTATTAGACTCTCCGAGCACGACTCACTATCAGACCAAAAATTCCATATTAGAATTATATATTAATACCTTCAGCTGCTGGCGGGCGTTGATATATATCAAAAGGGATAGATGAAAATGTGTGCTCCGACCGGGACTCGAACCCAGGATCTCCTGCTTACATGACAGACGCTCTACCCATCTTTTTTTCATTTTTTTTATCTCATTTTGTTCTTTAAGTTCCTTGCGATTGTTCGCGGCAGACGTCCCCTGATGTCCATTGAAGTTCATTATTGATCCATTCACTCAGTTTTTTTATTACAGACGGCGGCTAACCCTCTGACCGAACACGCTGAGCTACCATGCCGGCTCCATCTGAGCCACCGATGGCACAGAGGATAGTGGGACTGCAGGGACTATCTCGCGCACGCCCCCCGCGAGACCCACATTCTCACCTTATATGTCCACGTACTACAATCGTAGTGTCCCTACCCAACACACTCATTGCTCGCGGAAGACATTCTTGCCAAGTCCCGTAAGAGTTCGGATAATATGTGTGCATCCGCACAGAAGAAGGTCATGGCCAGTATTGCCAGAACTATATACTCATATGGATATGGCGTCCGTTCTTTCGGACATGTCAGAAAGAACACACACCATATCCATAAAAGTATAAAATTTTGCATATGTTGTCAACCATGTGTCTACAATCTGCACTCTTACATTCATTATGTACACTACTGGCCATTAAAATTGGTACACCAAGAAGAAATGCAGATGATAAACGGGTATTCATTGGACAAATATATTATACTAGAACTGACATGTGATTACATTTTCACGCAGTTTGCGTGCATAGATCCTGAGAAATCAGCACCAAGAACAACCACTTCTGGTCGTAATAACGGCCTTGATACGCCTGGGCATTGAGTCAAACAGAGCTTGGATGGCGTGTACAGGTACAGCTGCCCATGCAGCTTTAACACGATACCATAGTTCATCAAGAGTAGTGACTGGCGTATTGTGACGAGCCAGTTGCTCGGCCACCATTGACCAGACGTTTTCAATTGGTGAGAGATCTGGAGAATGTGCTGGCCAGGACAGCAGTCGAACATTTTCTGTATCTAGAAAGGCCCGTACAGGACTTGCAACACACTGTCGTGCATTATCCTGCTGACATGTAGGGTTTCGCAGGGATCGAATGAAGGGTAGAGCCACGGGTCGTAACACATCTGAAATGTAACGTCCACTGTTCAAAGTGCCGTCAATGCGAACAAGAGGTGACTGAGACGTGTAACCAATTGCACCCCATAGCATCACGCCGGGTGATACGCCAGTATGGCGATGACGAATACACGCTTCCAATATGCGTTCACCGCGATGTCGCCAAACACGGATGCGACCATCATGATGCTGTAAACAGAACCTGGATTCATCCGAAAAAATGACGTGTTGACATTAGTGCACCCAGGTTCGTCGTTGAGTACACCATCGCAGGTGCTCCTGTCTGTGATGCAGCGTCAAGGGTAACCGCAGCCATGGTCTCCGAGCTGATAGTCCGTGCTGCTGCAAACGTCGCCGAACTGTTCGTGCAGATGGTTGTTGTCTTGCAAACGTCCCCATCTGTTGACTCAGAGATCGAGACGTGGCTGCACGATCCTTTACAGCCATGCGGATAAGAGGCCTGTCATCTCGACTGCTAGTGATACGAGGCCGTTGGGATCCAGCACGGCGTTTCGTATTACCCTATTGAATCCATCGATTCCATATTCTTCTGCAAACAGTCATTGGGTCTCGACCAACGCGAGCAGCAATGTCGCGATACGATAAACCGCAATCGCGATAGGCTACAATCCGACGTTTATCAAAGTCGGAAACGTGATGGTACGCATTTCTCCTCCTTACACGAGGCATCACAACAACGTTTCACCAGGCAACGCCGATCAACTGCTGTTGGTGTATGAGAAATCGGTTGGAAACTTTCCTCATGTCAGCGCGTTGTAGGTGTCGCCACCGGCGCCAACCTTGTGTGAATGCTCTGAAAAGCTAATCATTTGCATATCACAGCATCTTCTTTCTGTCGGTTAAATTTCGCGTCTGTAGCACGTCATCTTCGTGGTGTAGCAATATTAATGGCGAGTAGTGTATATTCCCGAACAGGGAGGACATTTTAATTGAAAGTCGATTGCCCGGTGTCGGCGGATGAATACACTCCTGGAAATTGAAATAAGAACACCGTGAATTCATTGTCCCAGGAAGGGGAAACTTTATTGACACATTCCTGGGGTCAGATACATCACATGATCACACTGACAGAACCACAGGCACATAGACACAGGCAACAGAGCATGCACAATGTCGGCACTTGTACAGTGTATATCCACCTTTCGCAGCAATGCAGGCTGCTATTCTCCCATGGAGACGATCGTAGAGATGCTGGATGTAGTCCTGTGGAACGGCTTGCCATGCCATTTCCACCTGGCGCCTCAGTTGGACCAGCGTTCGTGCTGGACGTGCAGACCGCGTGAGACGACGCTTCATCCAGTCCCAAACATGCTCAATGGGGGACAGATCCGGAGATCTTGCTGGCCAGGGTAGTTGACTTACACCTTCTAGTGCACGTTGGGTGGCACGGGATACATGCGGACATGCATTGTCCTGTTGGAACAGCAAGTTCCCTTGCCGGTCTAGGAATGGTAGAACGATGGGTTCGATGACGGTTTGGATGTACCGTGCACTATTCAGTGTCCCCTCGACGATCACCAGTGGTGTACGGCCAGTGTAGGAGATCGCTCCCCCCACCATGATGCCGGGTGTTGGCCCTGTGTGCCTCGGTCGTATGCAGTCCTGATTGTGGCGCTCACCTGCACGGCGCCAAACACGCATACGACCATCATTGGCACCAAGGCAGAAGCGACCCTCATCGCTGAAGACGACACGTCTCCATTCGTCCCTCCATTCACGCCTGTCGCGACACCACTGGAGGCGGGCTGCACGATGTTGGGGCGTGAGTGGAAGACGGCCTAACGGTGTGCGGAACCGTAGCCCAGCTTCATGGAGACGGTTGCGAATGGTCCTCGCCGATACCCCAGGAGCAACAGTGTCGCTAATTTGCTGGGAAGTGGCGGTGCGGTCCCCTACGGCACTGCGTAGGATCCTACAGTCTTGGCGTGCATCCGTGCGTCGCTGCGGTCCGGTCCCAGGTCGACGGGCACGTGCACCTTCCGCCGACCACTGGCGACAACATCGATGTACTGTGGAGACCTCACGCCCCACGTGTTGAGCAATTCGGCGGTACGTCCACCCGGCCTCCCGCATGCCCACTATACGCCCTCGCTCAAAGTCCGTCAACTGCACATACGGTTCACGTCACGCTGTCGCGGCATGCTACCAGTGTTAAAGACTGCGATGGAGCTCCGTATGCCACGGCAAACTGGCTGACACTGACGGCGGCGGTGCACAAATGCTGCGCAGCTAGCGCCATTCGACGGCCAACACCGCGGTTCCTGGTGTGTCCGCTGTGCCGTGCGTGTGATCATTGCTTGTACAGCCCTCTCGCAGTGTCCGGAGCAAGTATGGTGGGTCTGACACACCGGTGTCAATGTGTTCTTTTTTCCATTTCCAGGAGTGTACGATATAACAGTGCTTGTGATGTTCTGAAATACGACGCAAAGTTCCTTCATACATGCATACATGCCTGGTGTCGACGGATAAATACGATATTGAAGTGCCTGTGTTGTATAGAAGTAAAATGCGAAGTACTGTGTTCTCAGAGTAGAAGTAGTAACAGAAAGGGTAGTAACAGAAGGATGGGTCGGTCACGAGAGCTCTGTGACTTCGAACGTGAACTGGTCACTGGATATCACTTCAGTAGCAAACCTGTCAGGCACATTTCCATCCTTCTAAAGCTGCCCAAGACGACTGATGGTGTTGTGGTTATAGCAGTAAAACAAGAAGAAACGAGCACAGCGAAAGCAAGGCCAGGCAGACCTGATGTACTGGCGGACAGGAACCATCGAGAATTGCGGAGGTTGGCTGTAGAAAATCGTTTGAAATCAGCGGAAGGAATCACTCGTGCGTTCCAAAGCGCTACCAGCAGCTCAGCTAGCACTATGTGTGTGCGTATGGAGTTAAAAATCAGCATCTACATCTACATACAAACTCCGCAATCCACCATACAGTGCGTGGCGGAGGGTACCTCGTACCACAAGTAGCATCTTCTCTCCCTGTTCTACTCCCAAACCGAACGAGGGAAAAGTGACTGCCTGTATGCATCTCTAGGAGCGCTAATCTCTCTTATCTTATCTTTGTGGTCTTTCCGCGAAATATTAGTTGGCGGCAGTAAAACTGTACTACAGTCAGCCTCAAATGCTGGTTCTATAAATTTCCTCAGTAACGATTCACGAAAAGAACGCCTCCTTTCCTCCAGAGACTCCCACCTGAGTTCCCGAAGCATTTCCGTAACACTCGCGTGATGATCAAACCTGCCAGTAACAAATCTAGCAGCCCGCCTCTGAATTGCTTCTATGTCGCCCCTCATCCGACCTGATAGGGATCCCAAACTCTCGAGCAGTACTCAAGAATAGGTCGTATTATTGTTTTTAAGCGGTCTCCTCTACAGATGAACCACATCTTCCCTAAATTCTACGAATGAACCGAAGACGACTATCCGGCTCCCCCACAACTGCCATTACATGCTTGTCCCACTTCATATCGCTCTGCAATGTTACGCCCAAATATTTAATCGACTTGACTGTGTCAAGCGCTACACTACTAATGGAGTATTCAAACATTACGGGATTCTTTTTCCTATTCATCTGCATTAATTTACATTTATATATATTTAGAATTAGCTTCCACTCTTTACACCAATCACAAATCCTGTGCAAGTCATCTTGTATCCTCCTACAATCACTCAACGACGACACCTCACCTCCGATGAACACTCACCATCGAGGACAACGTACTGGCTTCTATTACTTAAAAAGTCTTCGAGCCACTCACATATTTGGGAACCAATCCCATATGCTCGTACCTTAGTTAGGAGTCTGCAGTGGGGCACCGAGTCAAACGCTTTCCGGAAGTCAAGGCATATGGCATCCGTCTGATACCCTCCACCCATGGTTCGAAAATAATGGGATTCAATGGTCCAGCATCTCCTCGTAAGCCATACATTTCTGACATCATTGATAAGCAACGGTTGAGGTCGTGTAAAGAGCTACGCCGCTGGTCGATGGATGATTTGAAACGACTGATTTGGAGTGATGAACCACGCTGTATCCTGTGGCAGTCCGGTGGAAGGTTCAAAACGGTTCAAATGGCTCTGAGCACTATGGGACTTAACATCTGAGGTCATCAGTCCCCTAGAACTTAGAACTACTTAAACCTAACTAACCTAACGACATCACACACATCCATGCCCGAGGCAGGATTCGAACCTGCGACCGTTTCGGTCGCGCGCTTCCAGAATGAAGCGCCTAGATCCGCTCGGCCACACCGGCCGGCCCGGTGGAAGGGTTTGGGTTTAACGAATGCCTGTAGAACATTGCCTCCCATCATGTGTAGTGCCAACGGTGAAGTACGAAGGAGCTGATGTAACGGTATGCGGTTGTTTTCCTGGTTAGGGTGCTAGATAACCCAAAATGCTCAAGGACATGAACACGTTTTACGGCATTGTGAACTGCGTACACAAGAGAACAATTCAGAGACGATGACTGTTTATGTCAACATGACAGTGCATCCTGTCAGAAAGTAGCATCTGTGAGGCAATGGGCTGCCCATAGTCGGACATGACTATCTTGTCTGGCTTCGGCTATTGAGGAGCAATAGGCTGCTATTCCTCCACAGGCAATCAGACATCTCATTGAAGTGTCCCCAGCATAGTTAAGGTGAAGGATCGATACATCCCACATCAATGTCCACCAATAGCTTTCCGGATACTTTTGATCGTTTAGTGTAATTGAATCGTCGTACAAAGATCTTCTAAACATCGAACATGGATCAACTCTCCGGAGTGCCATAGCGCTGATGTAGTTGTTGTTTTAGAGACAGACTTCCCTGGGCTGTACTAGCGTCCAGGACTTATGGACGAAAGTAACTTTCGCATGATATGTCACTGCCAAGTAACATAACTCGATAAAATTTGAACGATACATAGAGAGAACTGCTGCAGTATAATATAGTATAGTATAGAAGCTGTGTAGAATGAGTAACTTACAGGGATAGACGAGTAATATACAACATGTACAAGAGCCAAGAAGGAATACTAAGGGAGGAAGTGCTCAGATTAAAAAGGGTGTAGGATAGGATATGGTCTTTCACCCCTACTCTTCAATCTATACATTGAAGAAGCATTGACAGAATTCAAAGAAAGATTCAAGAGTGGAATTAAAATTCGCAAGGATATCAGTGATAAGAATCACTGATGACATTGCTATCCTCAGTGAAAGTGAAGAATAATTCCACAATCTGCTAAATACAATGAACAGTCTAATGAGTACAGTATATAGACCGAGAGTAAATCGAAGAAAGACGAAAATACTGAAAATTAGCAGGAATGAGAACGGCGAGAAACTTAAGATCAGGATTGATTGTCAACAAGTATACGATGTTAAGAAATTCTGCTACCTAGACAGGGGCCGGCTGTGGTGGCCGAGCGGTTCTAGACGCTACAGTCTGGAACCGCGCGACCGCCACGCTCGCAGGTTCGAATCCTGCCTCGGGCATGGATGTGTGTGATGTCCTTAGGTTACTTAGGTTTAAGTAGTTCTGACTTCTAGGGGAATGATGACCTCATATGTTAAGTCCCATTGTGCTCAGAGCCATTTGAACCAAATTGAACCTAGGCAGGGAAACAACCCATGATAGACGGAGCAAAGAGGACATCTAAAGCAGACTAGCACTGGCAGAAAGGGCATTCCTGGCCAAGACAAGTCTACTAATACTAAACATACGCCTTAATTTAGGAAGGAATTTTTGAGAATCTACTTTTCGAGCACAGCATTTTATGATAGTGAAACATGGACTATGGGAAAACCGGAACAAAAGAAAATCCAAGCGTTTGAGATGTGGTGATACAGATTAATGTCGAAAATTAGGTGGATGATTATGATGATTTTGTTTGGTTTATGGGGCGCTCAACTGCGCGGTTATCAGCACCCTTTTAAATTTGGTCAGCCCAGTCTCGCCACTTTTCATGAATGATGATGATATGGTGAGGACAACACAAACTCGAAACAGCTGAAAATCCCTGAACCCGGCGGGAATCGAACCCGGAACCACGTGCTCTGGAAGCGAGAACGCGACCGCGAGACCACGAGCTGCGGACAAAATTAGGGGGACTAACAAGGTAAGGAATGAGAAGGTTCTGCACAGAATCCTCAAGGAAAGGTATGTATGGTAAACACTGACAAGAGGAAAAGACAGAATGATAGGTCATCTGTTAAGACATGAAGGAATAGCTTGTGTGGCACTAGAGAGAGCTGTAGACGGTAAAAACTGTAGAGGAAGACAGAGTTTGAAATACATCCAGGAAATAATTGAGGATGTAGTTACCAAGAAATATACTGAGATGAAGTCCGCCCCTGGTAGCTGAGTGGTCAGCGCGACCGACTGTCATACCTAATGGCCCGGGTTCGATTCCCGGCTGGGTCGGAGATTTTCTCCGCTCAGTGACTGGGTGATGTGTTGTCCTTATCATCATCATTTCATCCCCATCGACACGCAAGTCGCCGAAATGGCGTCAACTCGAAATACTTGCACCAGGCGAACGGTCTACCCGACGGGAGGCCCTAGCCACAAGGCATTTCCACTGAGATGAAGAGGTTGGCACAGGAGGGAACTTCGTGGCAGGCTTCATCAAACCGGTCAGAAGACTGGAGGTAACTGAAACAAATACGCAATGAGTCGAACAGAAATGACACACTTAGTCAAAGACAATAATTACACTGAAGTCACCGCGATTCATGATGTTTCCCTAGACATTACAAGCGATGGAAGATGGTTCTTAATGGGTTGTATGATCACGAAGTACGGCATTGCATGCTCTGCAATGTGCTCTCATGCTGGTCACAAGGTTGGTAAGCGCGTTCCATTCACACAGTAGAGCGATTGACATCTGGTGGATGGTTGATGGTGCACGTGAACGTGCTACAATACGTCTTCCCAGTGCATCACAACCCGTACTCAATAGGATGTAAGTAGAGGTAACGGGCTGGCCAATCCATTCGCTGAATACCCTCTCGATCCAAAAGCTCCTCCACATCCGTTTTCGACACAGTCGGTCATTGTCATTGTCATCCGTAAATATTAAGTCAGGGCCAAATGCTCCCCTGAAAAAGACGCATGTGGGAAAGGACTATAGTGTCACAGTAACGTTGACCAGTGAGTGTGCCATGACATAAAATTATGCCTCCCCACACTATAGCATCTGGACCACCAAAACGACCATTTTCAACAATGTTCCTGGGTTCCCATCTCTCGCTATATAAGGATGCACCCTGCATTGATCAATATGATCGTTTTCAACAAAACGATCCAGGTGTTATGGTGTGAGGAGGCATAACGTTGCTTGGGCGTACTGATCACCAAATCCTTGAACACGGTATATTCACTGGTCTGCATTATTGTGGTGTACTCTTTTCCCATGTTCCTCACAGGTGCGTTCGATCCTGGCTTCATTCTGATGGATAAGAACGCGCCACAGCATCGACAGCTTAGCTGGAGGATATTGGACGAATGGACTGGCCTGCCCGGTCCCCCGACTTACATTCCTTCGAGTAAGGGTCGTGCTGCGTTGGGGAGACGCACTACAACACGTCTACAAGCATCAATGACCATCCAGGAGTTGTCAGCCGCCCTACTGGATGAACGGAACGTGCTTACCAACCTTGAGGGCAGCATGATAGCACGTTGCAGAGCACGTATTGTTGCAGTTCGTGATCACGTAGCCCATTAAGAACCATCTACACTCCGCTTGTACTGTCTAGGGGATCATCATAATCGTGGTGGCTTCTTTGACCAAAGTATCACTTGTGTTTGCCTCATTGTGTATTTCTCTTAGTTAAAAAAAAAGGCTCTAAGCACTATGGGACTTAACGTCCGAGGTCACCAGGCCCCTAGACTACTTAAACCTAAGTAACCTAAGGACATCACACACATCCAACCCCGAGGCAGGTTTCGAACCTGCGACCGTAGCCGTCTTTCAGTTACCTTCTGTACTAAAGAGTAGCAGTTGTTTCCGCGTATGATCCAAACTTCATCGAGCTATGTTACTTGGCAGTGACACATCAAGCGGAAGTTACTTCCGTCCATAAGTTTCGCACACCAGTGTACTTATCTTCCGTTTTCTGCTCATACTTTCAGAGTCGTAGAGCAATTTTCAAGCAGTAATTCCTGCCATAAGCCCAGCCTAAATCTAGTTACGAATCCAGAAATTAGTAGCAAGAACGAAAGATAAATATTTGTGAAAAACGGAGATTTGCGCACTGTACTGTCACTTTATCTAAACAACCAGTGCTAATCAAAAACAGACCATCCTCAGATATAATGTAACATCATTAAGCAGATGAATGACGAATCATAGTCCAATTATGCTTTATGATATAAACCAACTTGTTAAATCCAGTTCCAGTAATGGAGTAAATACAACATCCTCCAGCACGTTTAATGTGGTTTACGGCATGCTGCCAGCTAAAAGTTGTGATTTGTCATGCATCTGACTAGTGGTGTCACATTACACCTGAGGATGGTCCGTTTCTGACCCAAACGGTTGTGATAAATGACAATACAGCTCTGTGCAAACCACTTTTCTCCAAAAACCTCTAGAAACTGCCTCAAAATAATGTAAGAGACAAAAACTAAAAACAATGTCATTGTATAACATCCGTGCCGGCCGCGGTGGCCGAGCGGTTCTAGGAGCTTCAGTCTTGAACCGCGCGACTGCTACGGTCGCAGGTTCGAATCCTACCTCAGGCATAGATGTGTGTGATGTCCTTAGGTTACTTAGGTTTAAGTATTTCTAGGGGAATGACATCCGCTGTTAAGTCCCATAGTGCTCAGAGCCATTGTTTTACAACATCCGTCTCGAAAACAAATACGGTACTTTATCAGCTGTGGAACCATGATTTTAACCAACATGGGAGTGTCAGCGACCTTATTTTCGGTAATTACTTATGAAGAAACAGTCACGATCGCAAAATCTCATTCATTTAATGTGATCGGTTTCGGAAAGTACAGTAGGCCATCTTCAGGCTGACTTCACCAGTTGCTGGAACTGGCGACGTGCAGAGCAGCTGCGTGTTGTTAAGACGATAACACGCAGCTGCCTAGCACGTCGACAGCTCCAGCAAATGGTGCAATCTGCCTGAAGATGGCCTATTCTATATGTGCCGAAACCGGTAATTTTAAACAAATGATATTTTGTGATCGTGACTGTATCTTCATAAATAAGATACGGTCCTTCCAACATAATTCTCCTTTAAAAGAAGCAGATAAGGTTATGACATATGGTTTCTGATAATGATTGCCACGCTCGCCCAAAAAGACTCAACTTTTTAGAAAATTGATGAATGAAGTTGTACAAGGCTGCTTGTTTTATTGTCGATTTTTGTCTTGGCCGTACCAGCATCGGGCCACATGCCCTTCTTCAAATGGTTCAAATGGCTCTGAGCACTATGGGACTTAACTTCTGAGGTCATCAGTCTCCTAGAACTAAGAACTACTTAAACCTAACTAACCTAAGGACATCACACACATCCATGCCCGAGGCAGGATTCGAACCTGCGACCGTAGCGGTCGCGCGATTCCGTATTGAAGCGCCTAGAACCGCTCGCCCACCGCGGCTGGCCTTTCCGAATAAATCTGTGGAAAGTCTATGTGGACACAGTGGGGAATCACACGACATGTGAAGATGGGCGCGGCTTGAACCTGTCCGGCCACAATAAAAATCAACAGTAAAATAAGCAGCCTGGTCTATGTACACCAAGGTGACAAAAAGTGATGGGATAGCGGTATGCACATATACAGATGACGGTAGTATCACGAACACAGGGTATAAAAGGACAGCGCAATGGCGCAGCTGTCATTTGTACACAGGTGATCCATTTGAAAAGTTTCAGAAGTGATTGTGGCAGCACGACGAGAATTAACAGACTTTGGACGCGGAATGGTAGTTGGAGCTACAGCCATTGAAGACTGCACTTAGGAAATCGTTAGGGAATTCAATGTTCCGAGAGACACAGTGTCAAGAGTGTGCCGAGGATACCATATTTCAGGTATTACTTCTCATCATGGACAACGCAGTGGCCGATGGCCTTGACGTAATGACGAGAGCAGCGCCGTATGGAGAGTAGACAAGTAACGCAGCATGAAATAACAGCATAAGTCAATGTCGCACGTACGACAAACGCTTCCGTTAGGACAGTGCGTCCAAAATTGTCATTAATGACCTACGGTAGCAGACGACCGACGCAAGTGCCTTTGCTAACAGCACGACATCGCCTGCTGCGCCTTTCCTGGATTTGTGACCACATCGGTTGGACTAAAGATGACTGGAAAACCGTGGTCTGGTGAGATAAGCCTCGATTTCAGTTGGTAAGAGTTGATGGTAAGGTTCGAGTGTGGCGCAGATCGCACGGAGCCATGGATCCAAGCTGTCAACAAGGGATTGAGCAAGCTGGAGCTGGCTTCATAATGGTGTGGCCTGTGTTTACTTGGAATGGACTGAGTCTTCTGGTCCAACATAACCAATCACTGACTGGAAACGTTTACGTTCGGCTACCTGGAGACCATTTGAAGCCATTCATGTACTCCATTTTCCCAAACAACGACGGATTTTTTATGGGTGACAATGCACAATGTCACCAGGACACGATTGTTCGCAGTAGGTTTGAAGACCATTCTGGACAATTCAAACGAATGATATGGCCACCTAGATCACCTGGCATGAATCCCATCGAATACTTATGGGACATAATCGAGAGGTCAGTTCGTGCACAAAATTGTTCACCGGCAACTCTTTCGCAATTATGGACGGCTGTAGAGACAGCATGGCTCAGTATTTCTACAAGGGACTTCCAACGACTTGTTGAACCCATGCCACGACGAGCTGCTGCACTGCGCTGAGCGAAAGGAGGTGCGACTCGATACCTGGAAGAATCCCATGTCTTTTACCACCTCGGCGCATGTACATACAATGTCTTTCATTTACTTCATACACGCTGCAGGACACCGTGAATGCAAAAAATTAAAACTGATCATCATCTTGCGACATGTTGGTTACACTCAGATAAATTACAAGATCCGAACACTGGATTTCTGAAACAATCAATGCTAAAAATCTTCGTTTAACCACCAACTGGTTCACTGCAATGTCCTCAGCATTCTCAGCAAGAGAATATGTCTTTGGGTTTGCAGTTCAAATCTTTGGGGATCAGAAAGCTGTGGCAAAATGGAACAGTCCAGTTTCCACGAGTCCAGTTTCCGCTTTAATAAACTTCCTGACGTCCTTTTGTAGTACCAGCATCGCTCAAAGACCTGGCACAAAACAGCCGCCAGCTGAGAAAACCAGTTTGGGTTTAATCGACATCTGCTCGACTCATACAACCGCCGATCCTCTCTCTGACTACACGAAAGTTTCTTCCGTAAATTCACGCGCCTTTGAAAAATGAGGTCCGGTAACGCAACTGTCGTCAGCAGTTCGCCAGAACTGCCTCCTGACATCCATGAAGGTCCCCAACCGATTGCCCAATTTCAGAATGCTCCGCTTACTGTCTCCCAATGCCACGATCTTTTGGGAGGTGATACGCCCTTGCTTCCTTGAAACGTCCGTGATATCGTTTGTTACAACAGTCTGAACCGACTCGAGCACACTTCTCCACACAGGCTCCATATCATTTGCCTCCCCCCCCCCCTTTTTCCCTTACCCCCCTCACACATTAGCTGTTCTTCCTTTGGCTCTTGGTAAAACCTTTAAATACAGACCTAAATCTAGTGAGCGTGGTAATGGGTTCTCTTCGCTACTAACTGTGGTTCTTTTCATGAGAGTGACATGCCCTGCTGTAGCAGGGAAAAGAAGAGAACCAGCGGAAAAATGCTCCTATCGGAGCACAAAAAGGCAAATATGTTCCTGACAAGTGGGGTACCTGTGATCTCGTTGTACAGTACTCAGCAAGTTTAAAGAGTTTCTCAAACATTTTGGTGTGCAAACATATTCGAGTTTTAATGGTGAGAGAGAAGGAGATAGTAATAAATACTGGGAATCAGTAAACAGTGGTTGTGGTATAGAAAGAGTGAAAGAGAGAACGTATATATGAGAGAAAGAAAGGGACACAGTGGCAATGGAACATAGTTGACAGTGACAGAATAGTGCTAGGAAAAGAGTGAAGGAGGCAGTACAAGTTGGAGACGGATAAAGAGAAGGAAAAAGTGGAAGTGTGTGATATCCAGTAATAATGAGAGACCGAGTTTATGACAGACTGTGGCTATGAGACAGTGGCAGTTAGACACAAAGAGTTAATGACAATGAGCTGGGCTGAGTTATAGGCTGAGAATGGGCAAGTGGAAGTTGGTGGGTATCAGTGACTTACAGCGATGGATTACTGGGTGTGAGTGAGTTACAGTTTGGGACCATCTATAGAGTTTCTGTCTGAATGACTCGGCTTAACTCAGGAACTGCTGTTCAATTATGATAAGGTTTTCACTAATAGATAGACTGATTCACAGGGTAGGGTTGGTGTGTATAACTTACCTATATTTGGTGCAAACTGGCTGAAGTATGATCATGTTTGTCAGTTAAGTAGTGCATCCCTAGAACTTTCCTGTCGTGCACCGCTTAAATCATTTAAATTACACGTTCAGCTATCTGTCCTCATGGGTAGCTGAGTGGTTAGCGTGTCTGACTGCATTGAGCAGGACCCAGTTTCAATTCCCGGTAATGCCAGGGATTATTCCTTGGCAAAAGGACTGGAACTAGGTGCAGTCAGCCTCGTGGTGCCAACCGAGTAACTGATTAACTGAGCACTAGCGGCACCAGATTGCTAAACCTAAAACGGCCGGGAGTGCGCTGAGATGACCCCCAGCCAGCTGTACCGCACCCAAACAACGTCATTGACACAAGATGATTCGACAGCCGGGCGGTGCTAATTGGCCTGTCCCTGGCCAGAACGGCTTTGCTGATGGTATTCAGTTACCTAACGTTATTCTCTGAGCAGAATCAAGATTCTACACAGTGGCCCGTAAACAAATTTACCGCTACGCCAGGCGAGTCTTCCGGCCTCCGGTACTTACAAGGAAAACTCTCCATCGCATCCCCGTCAGATTTAGTTGTAAGAGGACCCAGTGGACAGCCCGTCAAAAGCTGAATACAGATCAAGCATGAAAACAGGAAGGAGTACTGAGCTATGAAAAAAAAAAGTAAAATAGAAACAGCGAACGGTCCAAGCTTAACAAGTGCACCATTGAGTAGCATTTACAGGTACGTCGTCGTTGTTGAATAATAAAGGTTTCTGTTTGTCCTACTTTCCTTAAAAAAATTAGTAAGTACGCGAAAAAAAACAAGTCCATTATTCACCTTGGTGTGGTTCCGGCCTACGTGCTCCACTTTAGCGAATCGGACTCAGGGTTCGAGACTTGCGTCTGGCAGGCAGTATATTTTTTTTGCATTGCGTTAGACCAATTATGTACTTACATTAAAGCAATAATAATTATTTTATTTACTGGCCTCGCGGTCTCCGCTGGAAGAAAATGTCAGTAGAACACTTACATGTCAAAGGCAAAGGTCCCGAGGTCGAGTCTTTACATCTACATCTGCGTGGATACTCTGCAAATCACATTTAAGTGCCAGGAAGAGAGGTCATCGAACCACCTTCACAATTCTCTATAGCGCGAGGAAAGAACGAACACCTATATCTTTCCGTACGAGCTCTGTTTTCCCTTATTTTATCGTGGTGATCGTTCCTCCCTGTGTAGGTCGGTGTCAACAAAATATTTTCGCATTCGGAGGAGAAAGTTAGTGATTGGAATTTTGTGAGAGGTTTCCGTCGCAACGAAAAACGACTTTCTTTTAATGATGTCCAGCCCAAATCCTGTATCATTTCAGTTACACTCTCTCCCATATTTCGCGATAATACAAAACGTGCTGCCCATCTTTGAACTTTTTCGATGTACTCCGTCAGTCCTATTTGGTAAGGATCCCACACCGCGCAGCAGTATTCTAAAAGAGGACGAACAAGCGTAGTGTAGGCAGTCTCCTTAGTAGATCTGTTACATTTTCTAAGTGTCCTGTCAATAAAACGCAGTCTTTGATTAGCCTTCCCCACAACATTTTCAATGTGTTCCTTACAATTTAAGTTCTTTGTTTCCTAGGTATTTAGTTGAATTTACGGCCTTTAGATTTCACTGATTTATCATGTAACCGAAGTTTAACGGATTCCTTTTAGCACTCATATGGATGACCTCACACTTTTCGTTATCTAGGGTCAACTGCCAATTTTCGCACCATTCAGATATCTTTTCTAAATCGTTTTGCATTTTGTTTTGATCTTCTGATGACTTTATTAGTCGATAAACAACCTAATACGGTTGCTCAGATTGTCTCCCAAGGAATAGCAAAGGGCCTATAACTCTACCTTGGCGAATGACGGACTCACTTCTGTTTTACTCGATGACTATCCGTCAGTTACTACGTACTGTGACCTCTTTGACAGGAAATCACAAATCCAGTCACATGACTGAGACGATATTCCATAAGCATGCAATTTCACTACAAGCCGCTTGTGTGGTACAGTGTCAAAATCCTTATGGAAATCCAGAAATACGGAATCGATCTGAAATCCCTTGTCAATAGCAATCAACACTTCATGCGAATAAAGAGCTAGATGTGTTCACAAGAACGATGTTTTCTAAACTCATGTTGACTGTGTGTCAATAGGCCGTAATTCGTAACGTTCGGCCACAATATGTGTTCCATAATCGACGTTAAAGATATGGACCTGTAATTTAGTGGATTACTCCTACTACCTCTCTTGAATATTGGTGTAACCTGTGCAACTTTCCAGTCTTTGGGTACGGATCTTTCGTCGAGCAAACGGTTGTATATGATTGTTAACTATGGAGCTAATGCATCAGCATACTCCGAAAGGGACCTAATTGGTATACAGTCAGGAGCAGAAGACTCGCTTTTATTAAGTGATTTAAGTTGCTTCACTACTCGGAGGATATTTACTTCTACGTTACTCATGTTGGCAGCTGTTCTTGGTTCGAATTCTGGAATACTTACTTCGTTTTCTTTTGTGAAGGCATTTCGGAAGGCTGCGTTTAGTAACTCTGCTTTGGTGGCATTGCCTTCGATAGTATCTCCATTGCTATCGCGCAGAGAAGACATTGATTGTTTCTTGCTGTTAAAATACTTCACATACGACCAGAAAGTCTTTGGATTTTCTGCCAGTTTTCGAAACAAAGTTTCGTTGTGGAAACTGTTATAAGCATCCGCGTTAAATATCGAGCTTCTGTACAAGATTGCCGATCTTGGGAATTTTGCGTCTGCTTAAATTTGGCACGTTTGTTTCGTTGTTTCTGCAACAGTGTACCAAGGAGGATCCGTTCCGTCGTTAGTTAATTTATTTGGTATAAATCTCTCGGTCTGGTTCGTAATTTCTGAATCTGCAAATAAACAAAAAAACGAAGAAAAGTGGTTACGGTGTCAGACTGCGAAGGGGACGAGCCATGTTCAAAGCTCCCTCACGCATTTTCTTGTCTTTTTTATCCGCTGTTCGCTGTATTCAAATTTGCGTATGTGTCGTGGTGTAACGCCCGTTTACAACAGCGAAGTGTAAGGAATGGATGTGTAATGAAAGTTGATGCTGCACGACTACTCTATTTGCAGCCGGAAGGAAGTGGCTTTAGAGTGGGAACCGCAAACCTTTGATGACAAGGCGACCTGATCCTCTACCGGAAAACACATCTGATGGGTCATACATGGCATTAGTGACAGTACGTGTGTCATATAATAGGACCTAATTTTTACGTTAGGTGAGTGAGTGATGCCTCCTTGCCCGATATAGGTGTTCGTATGAATGTGAATGTGAACACTCCCAAGGAAATGATGAAAACATAATAGTTTGTCACGTAAGCTGCAACAAATGGACGCAACAGTATACAATCACACAGTTTCTCTGTGCTCTGTCAGCCGGCCGAAGTGGCCGTGCGGTTAAAGGCGCTGCAGTCTGGAACCGCAAGACCGCTACGGTCGCAGGTTCGAATCCTGCCTCGGGCATGGTTGTTTGTGATGTCCTTAGGTTAGTTAGGTTTAACTAGTTCTAAGTTCTAGGGGACTAATGACCTCAGCAGTTGAGTCCCATAGTGCTCAGAGCCATTTGAACCATTTTGTGCTCTGTCAAAATACATGTTTTTAACGTTTTTGAAGTTGCGTTCCGTTTTTGAAGTTTTGGCTCTTAAATTCCTTTGTTGTAACAGCTCACATCCATCTATCTGTTGTTTTCATTTCTGTGAGATGTTTTTGTGGTAACTTGTCTGCTCCTACTATTCATCACATTTACTTGCGACGGTAATGTCTTCCTTCCACATCACTTATATTCTAAAAGCAATGTATAGTATGACAACTGTCAAGACTACAGAAAGAGAACAAGCATTTCAGTGACTGGACGGACAGTCATAAAGTTGTGAAAAAAAATAAAAAAATTGTACAACGGGGTTCCGCACCCGGCTCAACCACTTCGTAGTCCAACACCGCGACCAGTTTTTTTTTTATCTCAGTTTGTTCGTTATTGTTTGTTCTATTTGTTCGGGGCGGACGTCCAATGACGCTTGTTCAAGTTCATCGTTGTGCCATTGACTCAGTTGTTTTTAACTTTATTACAGAGGGCAGCTAACCCTCTGACCGAACACGCTGAGCCACCGTGCCGGCTAACTCTGCCACGACGCCACGTCTGTTACAAACTTACACTTGTTGAGCTTAGACCGTTCTCTGTTTATATTTTGCTTTTTTTTTCGGAATTACTACACCTTCTTCCTGTTTTTATGCTTGACCTGTGTTCAGTTTTTGACGGGCTATCCACCGGGTCATCTTACCACTAAGTGTGACGGAGGTGTGATGAGTAGGTTCCCTTGTTAGTTCGACCAGTGCGAAGCCGGAGCGGACCACTGATACAGTATAAATTGATGTGTGTTTTCTACTACGACTAGGATCACCAATTAATAATACCAAATGACCCAGTAGCTAGCAATTAAATCGATGTCTTTTAGTCTGAAGTGAGTCATGTTTCTTTTTTTTGTTTTTTTTTTTCATTAGACGTCTTTCTTGTGTGTTTGTCTGCTCAGTACATATTTTGCAATTTATTTTAAACTAGCTTGCTGATGAGCTAGAGACTTGAAACATTCAACATGGCTCAGAACTGGATGACATTGCAATATTAACTCGATTTCCTGTTCGGTGTGTGGTGGAACATACGTCGTTTTTCTGTCTGTCTGCCGACCGAAGTGGCCGAGCGGTTCTATGCGCTTCAGTCTGGAACCGCCCGACCGCTACGGTCGTAGGTTCGAATCCTGCCTCGGGCATGGATGTGTGTGATGTCCTTAGGTTAGTTAGGTTTAAGTAGTTCTAAGTTCTAGGGGACTGATGACCTCAGCCGTTAAGTCCCATAGTGCTCAGAGCCATTTGAATCATTTGAATCTGTGTGTCTGCTCGTCGTAAATTTTGCAGCTGATTTTAATCTAACTCCCCAATGAGGTAGAGACTTGAAACGCTCAATGTAGCTCAGAACAGGGTGAAAATGCGGTATTAATTCCGATTCTTCTCTGGTGCGTGGTGGAGGGTACTATGTGACCACTCCTTTTCCTGCGAATGTTAAGGTGTAAGAACGATTGATAGTAATCTTCTGGATGTACTCGAATCTCTCTCATTTTTACCTTCACGCTCTTCTCCCGAGATATATGTAGTATGAAGCGATATATTCCTTGACTCAGGAGAAGAGAAACTGAAATAAACCCAAAATTCACCAAGTGTCTCTGTTGTGAAGTCACCAGAATGTTTCATACCGATCGAAAAATTTCACACACAAAACTAAAAAACAGAAAATAATTATTTAAATAAAGTTTTTTAACGTAACATGTTTTTAAAATGGCCTAAAAAGTATAAAATGATTGCTTCTAGCTCCTAGACATACCTAACGTAACATGTTTTTAAAATGGCCTAAAAAGTATAAAATGATTGCTTCTAGCTCCTAGACATACCTAACGTTATACAGATACTCCTGAAAATTTGTCCTTGTGAATTTTTAAAAGCTATGACAGTACTCGTAAAATTTAAAAAGAAAGCCGTGCGACGTATGCAGTAGATAACACACTGAGGTGACAAAAGTCGTGGGATAGTGATATGCACATATACAGATGGCAGTAGTATCGCGTATACGGGGTATATAAGAGCAATGCATCGGCTGAGCTGTTATTTGTACTAAAGCGTCCGCCTGTTAAGATGAGTGGTAATGTGGCTGCCTTCCATACAGCGGGCCCGGGTTTGATTCCCGGATGGGTTGGAGATGTTCTCCGCTCGTGGGCTGGATGTTGTGTTGTCCGTATCACCGGTACGCGGGTTGCCCAATGTGGCGTCGACTATAATAAGACTCGCACTTGGCGTGGAGCTTCCCGTCCCGTCCAGCAATGCCATACGATCATTCCCCTTTTTTTTTTTTTTTTTTTTTTTTTTGTTACTCAAGTGATTCATGTGAAAAGACGTTCGAGGTGATTATGGCTGCACGATGAAATTAACAGGCTTTGAATACGGAATGGTAGTTGGAGCTAGACGAATGGAACACTTCATTTCAGAAATCGTTACGGAATTCAATATTCCAAGTTCCACAGTGATAAGAGTGTGCCAACAATAAAAATGATTCAAATGACTCTGAGCACTATGGGACTCAACTGCTGAGGTCATTAGTCCCCTAGAACTTAGAACTAGTTAAACCGAACTAACCTAAGGACATCACAAACATCCATGCCCGAGGCAGGATTCGAACCTGCGACCGTAGCGGTCTTGCGGTTCCAGACTGCAGCGCCTTTAACCGCACGGCCACTTCGGCCGGCGTGCCAACAATACCAAATTTCAAGTATCATCTCTCACTACGGACAACACAATGGCCATCGGTCTTCACTTAAGAGCCGAGAGCAGTGGCGTTTGCGTAGAGTTGTCAGTGCTAACAGACAAACAACACTGTGTGACATAAGCGCGGAAATCGATGTGGGACGTACGTCGAACGTATCCGTTAGGATAGTGCTGCGAAATTTGGCGTTAACGGCCTATAGCAGCAGACGACCGACGCGAGTGTCTTTGCTAACAGCACTGCATCGCCTGCAGCTGCTCTCCTGGGCTCGCGATCATATTCGTTGGACTCTAGGCTACCGGAAAACCGTGGCCTGCTCAGATGAGTCTCTATTGCGGTTGGTAAGAGCTGATGGTAAGGTTCGAGTGTGAAGTCATGGACTCAAGTTGTCAACAAGGCACTGTGCAGGCAGATGGTTGTTCCATAATAGTGTGGGCTGTGTTTACAGGCAATGGACTGGGACCTCTGGCCCAACTGAACCGAGCACTGACTGCAGATGGTTAAGTTCAGCTACTCGGAGACTATTTGCAGCCATTCATGGACTTCCCAAACAACTATGTTTATGTCACCGGACCACAGTTGTTCATGATTGGTTTGAGGAACATTGTGGACGAGTCGTGCGGTCGATTTAGCCACCGAGATTGCCTGACATGAATCCCATCGAATATTTCTGGGACATAATATAGAGGTCAGTGCGTGCAGTAAAACACTTTCGCAGTTGTGGACGGCTATAGAGGCAGCATGGTTCAGTATTTCTCCAGGGGACTTTCAAAGACTTGTCGAGTCCGTTTGTAACCTCCCCCTCACTTATCGACCTTAATGACAGTGAAAAATTAAACCGCGTATACCTAATGGAACTTTGGGAAAAGCAATCGTCACTGAAGTTATTCTGTCGGTAAAGGGGGAGGAAAGGGTTACATCTAAATGAAAGGAAAAATGCAAATGAAACTGGTGGAAATTAATTTTGAAAAGGGGTAAAGTTAATGAAGAAAGTAAATGTGCGGCCGTTACGTTAACAATTAACTAGCGGTAATTAGATATTTGAGATCTGGGGGAAATTACGGTCGCCAGTCCTAAGGACAATTACTATAGTAACTGAAAAAGAAAGGTAATTACACATATAATTAGCACTAGAAGCGTGGCAACTGAAGGTTGACACGTGTAGTGTGAAAACTGAAAGTTTGTCAGAAGTAATAACTTTCGCTGCACTCTGACTTAATTTAGCAAAAGAATTAATAAAACCGGAAAACTGAAAGTTAATTTAGTGACTGAAATTAATAAGAAGCTTTCTTTCTTAAGCACATCGAAATTCAGTAAAATACGGTTAGTCTTGGACTACCTCAACAATCATTTCAAAAGCTACTTGAATCTACGCAATTTAGAAATAAGAGATTTAGCTTTGAACTTGAATTAAATGATTCTGAACAATTAACAATAGTAAGATTTAGTACGTACCAAGCTGAGCTGCAGTCACAGGTAAGCTAAAATATGGTCACAAAACTAGCACTCTTAATTTGTGCTTGTGTAATCTAAGTATTGTAGGCAGCTATGAATACTTTAACTGAACTTCGAAATTAAAGCACTGAAATGGAATTATGCTGGCGTTTGAATTTCAACGACACTTGGGTTCATTTCGGAAAAGGAAGGGACCCTGCTTGGTAATGCAATTGGGACAATGAGCAACAAAGGTTCATGCTAAGTAGCTGTAATTTTGTGATGCAACAATTTTAAAAGTTTGAAAAGCTGAGGTCTCCCACACAGTTCTAAAACTTTACGTGCTTCCGGTCTTCCTTGTTGGTTGATTGAAGGTTTGAAGCCGTCGATCGAGGAGGTGGCGACAGTCACTCATTGTCGGCCGTCGCTGTTGCAGAAGCTGGATGTTGGCGCGCCTTCTTCTCAACACGGTAACCAGACGAAACGGGCTCTTGATGTGCGCCAGCTAATGCTTCCCGTCCGCGACACCATGTCAGAAACTATTATCGCAAGTCGAGCGCAATTACATGTTGCCAAACCCCGAAAGCGCGGCAACTCACGGGGGCTACACACAACACACCTGCTCCACTCGCTACTCCAGCCAGACTCTCTCATGCTCTGCCCGCGCTCCACGCGGCAGAGTTAACACTACCAAAGATCCTACACACTTTGATTCTTCACACGACCTATCGATGTAATCGTTCGATAGCAGTTTTCCCTAGGCAAGACCCAGCGTAAAAATACAAATAATCTTTACACAACAAACCAATCATACATCGACATAAATGCATAAATATATATATACAAATAGTAAAACAATTACAATATGTAAAGACACAGAAGTACCATATATTCAGGTAGCAAAAATAAGGAAAACAAATTATAATACAATAGATGGAAATAGGATGATATGCATTTCCGGCGTTACACGTGCCCCACATTGTCTGAGGATGTTCGTGTAACGTAAACAGACTCAGAAAATGTCCCAAAAAAGAAACAGCGGAAACGCATATGCACAAAACATCAAAAAAAATTTAGCATTCGTCTAATTAACCATAAACCAATTTTTAGACAATAATAATTGAGTGGAGACACTCCTAATCTTATTCCACTCTGTCATCTTGCACAAAATAAAACAGGTTGACAACATATCAAAATTCATAGAAAATATAGAAAATGGTTTAGCTATTCCAAAATCATTAAAATTCGTAACACTATAAGAAATGGAATACTATTTGCAAAATTAATTAGAGTGCATGGTCATAAAAACAGGTAGATCAAAATACGCAAATAGATAATTAAATAGACTACACATTTTATATAACCCTTTCATAATTAATATTCTCGTCACAAGAATCTATTTAACGCTAAACAAGAAAGTAATGTACAGCGGATCGACAAAAACATAAATATTAACAGCAGAATTCTTTCAGCTGTCCAGGAAGAAAAACAATTCCGCCTTCCGTACTCGCAAGTACAAAGAATGCCGACAGCGGCACAAGAGCCAACAGCGGCACAAGAGCCGACAGCGGCTCGCCTCGCCAGTATTGTTGCGCCCGCGTGTGCGGCACGCTTGATCTCACTCGCCCTTGTGACGGCGTTTCCAGAACGTCCGTTTCACTGAATTCTTTCGGAAAAACTCTCTCCCGAGTAATCTCAAGGAGTCTCTTAATACTATCACAGTGTATAACTCAACACTGTCCATCATCACACGCATGTACTAGCCTGAAACTTAAAACAGCGTCTAAGTACATCGGCAATGACTAATAAAACACACATTCATTAAATCTTACAGCAAGTTACAAAATCATATTTACATTCTTTAATCTACTGTGACTCAGCTGAAAACTTAAACTAGCAGCTTGGTTTTAAAATTGATTAATATTCAGTAACTCTTAAATCATTTAATCAACATTAATTACTTATTAATTACAACTTCTTTAATGACCTCTAGGTCAGGCAAAAGCATCGCAACATGGCACATCCTTAAATCTTACAGTCTATATTTACATACTGTACAAATTACCCATTGTGTGGTACTAATCGATCCTAGGTCGGTACAATTTCAAGTCTACAATGTTCCGTATACCTAATAGTTTTCCAGAGCTTGGATACTCTAAGCAATAAGCATTTGTGTGAGGTATACCAATGACTTTATATGGTCCATTATAAACAAACTTAAATTTAGAGATTTCATGGTCTATCTCGCTCGATTTCTCATGAGCTTTTACAAGTACTAAGTCTCCGATTGCAAACTTAGCAAAACGCGCTTTAGCGTCATGACGACGTATGCGAGCATCGGCTTTTAGCTTCATTACTTCTCGCAAACGATCTTTTTTCACACCAATACTAATGTCAATCCGTGGAAGGGATTTGATTATCTCTTCCAATTCACTTTCTACACTTTTGTCAATGCCGAGATTCCTCACGTTATGGCAGTTCAAACTCATACCTACGTCAATGTCATTCGGCCAGTTAACAATGTGTATAGGCTGGTATTGCCTATGCACACCGTCTCCTGCCTCGTCAAAACCAACTACCATTGTTTTATCTAGTGACATACATGTCAAAGTTTTGCTTTCGCAGTTAATCACTGCACGGTACTTTAATAGCCAATCTAACCCGATAATTACTTCCGTAGTTAAGTCTGGCACGACGACAAACTCTTGTTCAAATCGTGCTCCACATATCTCGAAGTTGACAAAAATCTGTTTTGTGACCGGTTTACTGGCCTTCCCAGTAGCACCGATAATTTTCACTCCTGTTACTGGCATAACTACGATGCCAGGTCTGTCTTTCAGTAACTCAAATATTTTCCCAGATACAGCACTCAATTCTGCACCGGTGTCAATCAACACGTTTAGTTGTAGGTCGTGCATATTAACAGACACTACTATCTGTCTACACTTGTCCTCGACTGTTTCTTTATTTTCCCACAGTAAATCCTCGTCTACATCCAGGTCATTCCAGAAAAAACCATCCGGCTTTGATCCTAAATCCGGTTTACCTGGCGGCTTTTTCAGCCTCTGTTCACATATAGTTTTAATTTCAATACGTTTGTCCTGAGGCTTAGTCTGTAGCTTCGCCTCCAATACCGAAACCTTTTCCTGTAACTTGTCAACAGTGAGTGTTGCTTTGCTATCAATTCACTAATTGTCACCTTTGTTGATTCCTCTTTGGCCAGATTGATCTCATCTGCCAATCTACCTGGAGGAATGTGCCCAGTCACATCTGAAATTACTTCCTCTGGATCTGCGCAACCCACACTGCTACCGTCTGACCGCATAACGTCAGCTCTAACCTCATACACGCCGTAATCTATGTGCTTTTCTACCAATCGTGTCCGGCTATCACTAAAATTTTCGTAATCTTTCTCCTTAATACTCTCGCAATGTTTAAACTGGAGGTTTGCGTCGGATGGGTCGGCTACTTCTACCACTACGACTTCCGGTAAGGTCTGCCGGTCAGGGCCAGAACTTTCCGTTACTACTTCAACATCCAACTCTTGTGGGACGAGACACGACGAATCTTGCTCGTGCTCCCCATTAACATCAACTATTTCTAGTAAAGTCTGCCGGTTAGGGCCAGAACTTTCTATCATTTCACAAACACTATCTTCCTGCGGGACGAGACGCGGCAAATTCTGCCCGCGCTCTCCATAAATACTTCTCCCGTACAGGCCCCTATAATCTCTTAGTTCGTCGTATAAGCGACCGAACTGCCTTAAACAGACCTCATCCCTCTCTGCATCCCCTCGCTCAATGACGGACGTGTTATCCGACATCTGATCTTCTCTCAACAATTGCGAATCATTCTTAAACTCAATCTCCAGTTCCGCTGTGGGTATTACAGCTGCCACTTTATAATCGATTTCCGGAACACTACTTAAATTGTTCTCACTGACAGTGAATGCATTTTCTACTGCCGTGTATACAGCTGATCTACTACTTGTGGGCGCACTCCTTTCTCTTAACACTGGCACACTCTCCCGCCGTTGATTATTCCATACAGAATTTTCATAACGACGACACCTGGGTTTTCTCCTGTTATTGGGCCGCCAAAATTTCTCCACGCCCGGTCGGCCCCTCACCGGCGCGGCTAATGGTTTCCCTGTCTCGTCCCAGCAGATACGCTCCCCGGATGCTGCTGAGGCGGCTGATCACACCCTCTGGCGTTATTACTATTCTGTGAAGCCCGTATCACGTTAGTATGATACTGGTTTCCGTCATTCCTGTTATTATTTGCATTGTACCGATTGTTATTACGGTCTGAACCATTATTGTTATTGCTGCCATGGTTGCGGTATGCATTATTCCCATGGTTATCGTTGTTGTGGTTGCTGTGGTACCCGTTGTTGTTACCACGGCCTCTACCACTGTCGCGATTATTGCGCCAATTGTCCTCGTCCTCCACTCTTTCCAGGAAATCATTTATTGTCCTGTAATTGCTTCCTACGTAGCGTTTTGTATCATCTGGAAGCTTTTTGTAGAGTTCCCAGACTATTTCGGATTCCGTGCGGCGATCGCGCAAATATTCCAACTTGCGGATCCAGCCCTCACAAACTCCTTCATCGAACCGCGCGAATTCGCATCGAAAGGCCTCGATACGACAAATTCGCGCCAGACACTTTGCTGTTTTTGCTCTGACCAGTATTCAGCCAGAAACAAATTTTTAAATTCGTCAAAAGTCAGGTTCGTAATGTTGAGGTTTAAGCCCCAACGCTTGGCATCACCAGCCAACACATCAATAATCGCATTAATTTTTCTCTCATCAGTCCATGATCTGGGTAAAACTCTTTCACAATTCTTAATGAAATCCGTCGCGTGTATACCGCCTTTTTTCAAGGGGTCGAACCGCTCCTCTTTCGTCAACAATTCCGAACTATGTGCATAGATTGGCACATAGCTCTGTTTTTCGTCAAGTTTCTTTTCTAACTCCGACACTCTCGTAATTACTTGGCAAGTGGTTGTCGCAAGCGTTTCTACTTCCCTTTTTTTCTCTTCGCAGGTATTAGCCTGCTTCGTCACTTTGGTATCTACTTCGGATACTAAAGCCTTTAAAGTTTCCACCTTCTTTTGATCCTCTTTTTTCACTAATTGAATTTGTTCCGTCACCTTATTCTCGATGATCGGAGCAACTGATTCTCCTACACTTTTCTCGATTCTGCTAATTTCGGAATTAAAACGAGTATTTATGCTTGCAATTTCCGCCTGAACGCCTATCATTTCCTGTTTAAGATTACCGATTTCGGTATTAATTACAACAATATCTTCTTTGATTTTATCAACTTTTGTGTTAACAACTCCAACATTGTTGATAACAACGTTAATAGCTTTGTTCTGATTGTCTAGCATCCGTTCAAATTTTTCAGACTGAGCTTCTTGCTTGGCAGCCCGAGCTTCTTGCTTGGCAGCCTGAGCTTCTTGTTTGGCAGCCTGCCCCTGAACAATGGGTACCGCGGTGCGCGTTTCCCACTGTTCGACCGATTGTTCCGTATCCAAGTCTACCAAATTTTGGTAATTGTTGCCTTCACTCATTTTAATAATTTTCAATATAAATGCCAAATCTCAAATATAATTAGGATTACTCCCACTACTTATTCTCGCTGACGTAACGGCCTGTACGTAACCAGTACTTTGTTACGAGATTTGCAACATACAAAATTCGTGTCCAGAACAACCTCAAATCCGAAGATTGTCCTGTCACCAGGTCGCCACGTGTAACCTCCCCCTCACTTATCGACCTTAATGACAGTGAAAAATTAAACCGCGTGTACCTAATGGAACTTTGGGAAAAGCAATCGTCACTGAAGTTATTCTGTCGGTAAAGGGGGAGGAAAGGGTTACATCTAAATGAAAGGAAAAATGCAAATGAAACTGGTGGAAATTAATTTTGAAAAGGGGTAAAGTTAATGAAGAAAGTAAATGTGCGGCCGTTACGTTAACAATTAACTAGCGGTAATTAGATATTTGAGATCTGGGGGAAATTACGGTCGCCAGTCCTAAGGACAATTACTATAGTAACTGAAAAAGAAAGGTAATTACACATATAATTAGCACTAGAAGCGTGGCAACTGAAGGTTGACACGTGTAGTGTTAAAACTGAAAGTTTGTCAGAAGTAATAACTTTCGCTGCACTCTGACTTAATTTAGCAAAAGAATTAATAAAACCGGAAAACTGAAAGTTAATTTAGTGACTGAAATTAATAAGAAGCTTTCTTTCTTAAGCACATCGAAATTCAGTAAAATACGGTTAGTCTTGGACTACCTCAACAATCATTTCAAAAGCTACTTGAATCTACGCAATTTAGAAATAAGAGATTTAGCTTTGAACTTGAATTAAATGATTCTGAACAATTAACAATAGTAAGATTTAGTACGTACCAAGCTGAGCTGCAGTCACAGGTAAGCTAAAATATGGTCACAAAACTAGCACTCTTAATTTGTGCTTGTGTAATCTAAGTATTGTAGCCAGCTATGAATACTTTAACTGAATTTTGAAATTAAAGCACTGAAATGGAATTATGCTGGCGTTTGAATTTCAACGACACTCGGGTTCATTTCGGAAAAGGAAGGGACCCTGCTTGGTAATGCAATTGGGACAATGAGCAACAAAGGTTCATGCTAAGTAGCTGTAATTTTGTGATGCAACAATTTTAAAAGTTTGAAAAGCTGAGGTCTCCCACACAGTTCTAAAACTTTACGTGCTTCCGGTCTTCCTTGTTGGTTGATTGAAGGTTTGAAGCCGTCGATCGAGGAGGTGGCGACAGTCACTCATTGTCGGCCGTCGCTGTTGCAGAAGCTGGATGTTGGCGCGCCTTCTTCTCAACACGGTAACCAGACGAAACGGGCTCTTGATGTGCGCCAGCTAATGCTTCCCGTCCGCGACACCATGTCAGAAACTATTACCGCAAGTCGAGCCCAATTACATGCTGCCAAACCCCGAAAGCGCGGCAACTCGCGGGAGCTACACACAACACACCTGCTCCACTCGCTACTCCAGCCAGACTCTCTCATGCTCTGCCCGCGCTCCACGCGGCAGAGTTAACACTACCAAAGATCCTACACACTTTGATTCTTCACACGACCTATCGATGTAATCGTTCGATAGCAGTTTTCCCTAGGCAAGACCCAGCGTAAAAATACAAATAATCTTTACACAACAAACCAATTATACATCGACATAAATGCATAAATATATATATACAAATAGTAAAACAATTACAATATGTAAAGACACAGAAATATCATATATTCAGGTAGCAAAAATAAGGAAAACAAATTATAGTACAATAGATGGAAATAGGAGGATATGCATTTCCGGCGTTACACGTTTCACGTCGAGTTGATGCACTACGCCCGGCAAAACCAGATCCGTCACGATATTACGAGGGTGACTCAAATGAAAACAAATATTTTTTTAAATATTAATTATTGTGCAGAAGTGGTACAAAGCTGTATCACTTTTCAACATAATCTCCCCCACGCTCAATGCAAGTCCTCCAACGCTACAAAATGCATAAATTCCTTTAGAAAAATATTCTTTTGATAGTCCGCGCAACCATTCATGCATTCATCAGAACGGAACTTCTTTCCTCCCACTGCGTCTTTGAGTGGTTCAAACATATGGAAATCACTTGGGGCAAGGTCTGGTGAATATGGTGGATGAGGAAGACACTCAAAATGCAGGTCTGTGATTGTTGCAACTGATGTACGGGCAGTGTAGGGCCTAGCATTGTCATTTTGCAAAAGGACACCTGCCGACAGCAATACACGTCGCTTTGATTTGATTGCAGGCCCCAGATTATTTTTTAGGATATCTGTGTATGATGCACTGGTGACAGTGGTCCCTCTAGGCATGTAATGCTCCAAAATGACGCCTTTTTCGTCCCAAAAGAGAGTCAGCATAACCTTCCCTGCTGATGGTTCTGTTCGAAACTTCTTTGATTTTGGTGATGAGGAATGGCGCCATTTCTTGCTCGCTCTCTTCGTTTCCGGTTGGTGGAAGTGAACCCAGGTTTCGTCCCCAGTAACGATTCTTGCAAGGAAGCCATCACCTTCTCGTTCCAAGCGCCGAAGAAGTTCTTCACAAGCACCAACACGTCGTTCTCTCATTTCAGGAGTCAGCTGCCGTGGCACCCACCTTGCAGACACTTCGTGAAACTGGAGCACATCACGCACATTGTGGTGTACTGGCCCATGACTAATCTGTAAACATGCTGCAATGTCATCCAGTGTCACTCGGTGGTTTTCATTCGCTATGGCTTCAACTGCTGCAATGTTCTGTGGAGTCACAACTCGTTGTGCTTGACCTGGACGAGGAGCATCTTCCACTGAAGTCACACCATTTGCAAATTTCCTACTCCATTCGTAGACTTGCTGCTGTGCCAAACATGCATCACCTTACTGAACCTTCATTCGTCGATGAATTTCAATATGTTTCACACCTTCACTACGCAAAAACCGAATAACAGGACGCTGTTCTTCCCTGGTGCAAGTCGCAAGTGAGGCCGCGATTTTTATACTGATACTGCTACGGTATGTGTGCATCTGCACTATGCTGCCACCTACAGGCCATTCTGCACGGTGTTTGTAGTACGCTTACCAACTTATAGGATAAAAGCGCGAAATTTCAATTTGTTATTACAAATTTAAGGTTTTCATTCGACTCACCCTCGTCTCCTTAGAGTGGTAGGGAGTACAGAGAGAAGCTGACGTTGAGAAAAATCATACAGCAGTTCGTATCTTTTGCAGTGCAATAAAGTGAAGTATTCCACGTGCCCCACGTTCTTCGTTTAAAACTGTGTGAGTCTTGTCATAGCTATTACAAAATTCACACGTAGCGTCTTAGGAATCTGTATGAGGTTAGGAGAAATTGTTTTCTACTCCTTAGGCCGTTTTAAAAAGTGTTATACACTACTGGCCATTAAAACTGTTACAGCCGGCCGAAGTGGCCGTGCGGTTAAAGGCGCTGCAGTCTGGAACCGCAAGACCGCTACGGTCGCAGGTTCGAATCCTGCCTCGGGCATGGATGTTTGTAATGTCCTTAGGTTAGTTAGGTTTAACTAGTTCTAAGTTCTAGGGGACTAATGACCTCAGCAGTTGAGTCCCATAGTGCTCAGAGCCATTTGAACCATTTTTGAAAACTGTTACACCAAGAAGCAATGCAGGTGATAAACGGGTATTCATTGCACAAATATATTATAGTAGAACTGACATGTGATTACATGTTCACGCAACTTGGGTGCATAGATCCTGAGAAATCAGTACCCAGAACAACCACCTCTGGCCGTAATAACGGCCTCGATACGCCTTGGCATTGAGTCAAACAGAGCTTGGATGGCGTGTACAGGTACAGGTGCCCATGCAGCTTCAACACGATACCACAGTTCATCAAGAGTAGTGATTGGCTATTGCGACGAGCCAGTTGCTCGGCCACCATTGACCAGACGTTTTCAATTGGTGAGAGATCTGGAGAATGTGCTGGCCAGTGCAGCAGTCGAACATTTTCTGTATCCAGAAAGGCTCGTGCAGGACCTGCAACATGCGGTCGTGCACAATCCTGCTGAAATGTAGGGTTTCGCAGGGATCGAATGAAGGGTAGAGCCACGGGTCGTAACACATCTGAAATGTAACGTCGACTGTTCAGATTGCCGTCAATGCGAACAAGAGGTGACCGAGACGTGTAACCAATGGCACCCCATACCATCACGCCGGGTGGTACGCCAATATGGCGGCGACAAATACACGCTTCCAATGTGCGTTCACCGCGATGTCGCCAAACACGGGTGCGACCATCATGATGCTGTAAGCAGAACCCGGATTCATCCGCAAAAATGACGTTTTGCCATTCGTGCACCCAGGTTCGTCGATGAGTACACCATCGCAGGCGCTCTGTCTGTGATGCAGCGTCAAGGGTAACTGCAGCCATGGTGTCCGAGCCGACAGTCCATACTGCTGCAAACGTCGTCGAACTGTTCGTGCAGATGGTTGTTGTCTTGCAAACGTCCCCATCTGTTGACTCAGGGATCGAGACGTGGCTGCACGATCCGTTACAGCCATGCGGATAAGATGCCTGTCATCTCGACTGCTAGTGATACGAGGCCGTTGGGATCCAGCACGTCGTTCCGTACTACCCTCCTGAACCCACCGATTCCACATTCTGCTAACAGTCATTGGATCTCGATCAACGCGAGCAGCAATGTCGCGATACGATAAACCGCAATCGCGATAGGGTACAACCCGACCTCTATCAAAGTCGGAAACGCATTTCCCCTTCTTACACGAGGCATCACAACAACGTTTCACCAGGCAACGCCGGTCAACTGCTGTTTGTGTATGAGAAATTGGATGGAAACGTTCCTTATGTCAGCAAGTTGTAGGTGTCTCCAGCAGCGCCAACCTTGTGTGAATGCTCTGAAAAGCTAATCATTTGCATATCACAGCATCTTCTTCCTGTTGGTTAAATTTCGCGTCTTTAGTACGTTATCTTCGTGGTGTAGCAATTTTAATGGCCAGTCAACATCATCATCATCAGTGTTCTGTCTAAAGGCAGGTTTTCAAATGCTAGTTCTCCAGGCTGTCCGGTTTTCTGCCATCCTCTTCAGGTCTGCATAATTTCCTCTTCCCTTTATGTCGTTGAAATGGCTCTGAGCATGCTCATCAGTCCCCTAGAACTTAGAACTACTTAAACCTAACTAACCTAAGGACATCACACAACACCCAGTCATCACGAGGCAGAGAAAATCCCTGACCCCGCCCGGAATCGAACCCGGGAACCCGGGCGCCTTTACGTCGTCTATCACCATGTATCTCCTTCCTCTCAGTCTTCTCCCACAAACCAATCCTTCCAAAGCATCTACTAGCAAGCACTCCCTTCTCAATGAACGTCTTTCTCTTACAGCCTTCAGCAGACATCTTCTCTCACCAACCCTTTCCAGTACTCTTTCATTACTCACTCTTTCCATCCAGCCTGTTCTCTGCATTCTCCTCCACATCCACATCTCAAATGCTTCTAACCTTTTTTCATCCTCTCGTCTCAGAGTCCATGTTTCTGCCCCATATAGTGCCACACTCCAGACAAAACATTTGGCAAGCCTTTTCCTTAGTCCTTTATCTAATTTGCCACATAAGCGTCTCCTCTTTCTGTTGAATGCCTCCTTCGCTATGGCAATTCGAGTTTTCACCTTCTGGTGACATCTCAAGTCTTCAGTTATTGTGCTTCCGAGATATTTAAATTCACTTACTTGGCTAATGGTAGATTGTCCTATTTTAATATTGTACAGTCTTCGTCTTGTACTGATGACCATACTCTTTCTTTTTTGCTGTGTTTATTTGCATCCCATATTCCACACAAGCTTCATTCAGATCTTTGAGCATGTTATTCACTGTCCACTCACTTTCTGCCACTAACACCATGTCATCAGCAAATCTTATACATTCTATTCTCTTTCCACCAATACATATGCCTCTTTTCCTATCTAAACTTTTCGCAATGATCTCTTCAAGGTATACGTTAAACAACAGTGTGGAAAGGCGAAAACCTTGTCTGACACCTCGTCCGATACTGCTTCCTTCTGACATTTCATTTCCAATCCTTATCCTTACTTTCTGGTGTAAATATAGATTCTGTATCAGTCGTCTCTCTTTCCAATCTACTCCTTTCCTCTTCAAGATATCCATCAGCTTGTTCCACTGAACTCTGTCAAAAGCCTTTTCTAAATCTATAATAATAGCAAAGATTTCTCTACCCTAATGGCCAGTAGTGTATTAAAAAGTAATTTTTATTCGTGTAATTATTTTAGACTTTTTCCGCCCATTACACGCACAAGGCAGCGTGCAGCGCACAGAGTGGAGCGGTACGGGACGAGTTGCAGGCGAGACAGGGGGCTGGGTCAGCGCGAGGATCCCCGGAATGCCCAGATGGGAGCGCGGCGCGTTTCCCACCGTGCGTGGCGCGGCATGACGTGAGGGCAGGCGGCCGCGCAGGCGCAGTCGCGGCCTCAGGCCGCCGCAGTTTTTGATGTGCGCCCCGCGATCTTATCTGCGCCAGCCGGCCCACCGGCCGCCCCTTTGTCTCGCAAACGTGCCCGGAATAATTTGTCCCGCGCTGACATATTTATAAAATAACGCGTCGCGCTCGCCGCGCCGCACAACGCTTTCCTTGGCGGTTCCTCTCGCGGCCCTCTCTCCTCCCCCTCCCCCCCCCCCCCTCCACCAATTCCTCGGTCCTGCAACGTCTCCTCAATTATTTACCTTCTTAATTCAGTCCCCTACCCCTCATTCCCTAACCTTACTCCCACAGTCGGAAGATGAAGAGCGCACGGTTACGGCTTTTGTTTCCCGACATAAGAAGTCCGCATCCTCGTCTCCCCTCCCTAGACCGTTCCTTAAAGAACTGTCGTCCTTTTAAGAGATAACAACGTGGTGGTATAACTTGACAAATTTAGCGAGAACAGATGTTAGACCCCGAAGGGGTTACTCCACAGGTCCCCTCCACTTGTACCGGTTGCTACGGACCAACGGCGTAGGGTTTAATTTAGGTCATTAACAAATATAGCACATGTAATTTCCGCACCTGCAGCGCCACATCGTGATTATTTCAGAGTTCTCAGAAACACAAAAAATAACAGTGGTTATAAGGAAGACCAGAGCTTAGTTTCCTGTCGACAAAGAGTTTTATTCCGTCGTCTTTCAGGCGAGCATCCACGACAGTAATATTTCTTCCTCCGACGGCTGTAAAGACATCTTCAAGTTGGGTCGATGACTGAATTAAAATCACTTGACACAGCTATACAGGGTGATTCCGTAATGATGATGATGATGATGATGTGTGTGTGGGTCGGTGGGTGGGTGGGTGTGTATGTGTGTGTGAATGCCTAAGGGACCAAACTGCTGAGAGGTCACCGGTCCCTAGCCTTACTCACTACTTAAACTAACTTAAACTAATTTATGGTAAGAACAACAGAGACACCCATGCCCGAGGGAGGACTCGAACCTCCGGCGGGAGGGGCCGCACAATCCGGGACATGGCACCTCGAACCGCGGGTCCACTCCGCGCGGCCCGTGATGATGTTCAAATGTTCAAATGTGTGTGAAATCTTATAGGACTTAACTGCTAAAGTCATCAGTCCCTAAGCTTACACACTACTTAACCTAAATTATCCTAAGGACAAACACACACACCCATGCCCGAGGGAGGACTCGAACCTCCGCCGGGACCAACCCCACAGTCCATGACTGCAGCGCCTTTGACCGCTCGGCTAATCCCGCGCGGCACCCGTGATGATATCACAAGCATTCAGGTATGAAGGGGAAGGATAAATGTATCAATTTGAGGTAAGGGAGCTCACTCTGGAAACGACCGAAACGAAAGTTATAAGCGAAAAAGTTTTGACAACTCTCATAATGGACATCTTCTACTGCAACATCTTTGCTTTTCATATTTTTGGAGGAGGTACCATGAACCAAAACAAGAAAAAAATATCCAATAAACGTGAGCTCTAAACTGCATACCTTTAGAGCTATCAGTACTTGTTCATCTTTGCTACTGCGAAACACATCTCTTCTACATTTACATCTACATGATTACTCTGCAATTCACATTCAAGTGCTTGGCAGAGGGTTCATCGAACCACAATCATACTATCTCTCTACCATTCCACTCCCGAACAGCGCGCGGGAAATACGAACGCCTAAACCTTTCTGTTCGAGCTCTGATTTCTCGTATTTTATTTTGATGATCATTCCTACCTATGTAGATTGGACTCAACAAAATATTTTCGCATTCGGAAGAGAAAGTTGGTGACTGAAATTTCGTAAATAGATTTCGCCGCGACAAAAAACGTATTTGCTTTAATGACTTCCATCCCAACTCGCGTATCATATCTGCCACACTCTCTCCCCTATTACGTGATAATACAAAACGAGCTGCCCTTTTTTTCACCCTTTCGATGTCCTCCGTCAATCCCACCTGGTAAGGATCCCACACCGCGCAGCAATATTATAACAGAGGACGAACGAGGGTAGTGTAAGCCGTCTCTTTAGCGGACTTGTTGCATCTTCTAAGTGTCCTCCCAATGAAACGCAACCTTTGGCTTGCCTTCCCCACAGTATTATCTATGTGGTCTTTCCAACTGAAGTTGTTCGTAATTTTAACACCCAGGTACTTAGTTGAATTGAAAGCCTTGAGAATTGTACTATTTATCGAGTAATCGAATTCCAACGGATTTCTTATGGAACTCATGTGGATCACCTCACACTTTTCGTTATTTAGCCACACCCACAATATTATCTATGTGGTCTTTCCAACTGAAGTTGTTCGTAATTTTAACACCCAGGTACTTAGTTGAATTGACAGCCTTGAGAATTGTACAATTTATCGAGTAATCGAATTCCAACGGATTTCTTTTGGAACTCATGTGGATCACCTCACACTTTTCGTTATTTAGTCACACCATACAGCAATCTTTTCTAAATCGTTTTGCAACTGATACTAGTCTTCGGATGACCTTACTAGACGGTAAATTACAGCATCATCTGCGAAAAACCTAAGAGAACTGCTCAGATTGTCACCCAGGTCATTTATATAGATCAGGAACAGCAGAGGTCCCAGGACGCTTCCCTGGGGAACACCTGATATCACTTCAGTTTTACTCGATGATTTGCCGTCTATTACTACGAACTGCGACCTTCCTGACAGGAAATCACGAATCCAGTCGCACAACTGAGACGATACCCCATAGGCCCGCAGCTTGATTAGAAGTCGCTTGTGAGGAACGGTGTCAAAAGCTTTCCGGAAATCTAGAAATACGGAATCAACTTGAGATCCCCTGTCGATAGCGGCCATTACTTCGTGCGAATAAAGAGCTAGCTGCGTTGCACAAGAACGATGTTTTCTGAAACCATGCTGATTACGTATCAACGGATCGTTCCCTTCGAGGTGATTCATAATGTTTGAACACAGTATATGCTCCAAAACTCTACTGCAAACCGACGTCAATGATATAGTTCGATGGATTACTCCTACTACCCTTCTTAAACACTGGTGCGACCTGCGCAATTTTCCAATCTGTAGGTACAGATCTATCGGTGAGCGAGCGGTTGTATATGATTGCTATGTAGGGAGCTATTGCATCAGCGTAATCTGAAAGGAACCTAATCGGTATACAATCTGGACCTGAAGACTTGCCCGTATCAAACGATTTGAGTTGCTTCGCAACCCCTAAGGTATCTACTTCTAAGAAACTCATGCTAGCAGTTATTCGTGTTTCAAATTCTGGAATATTCCATATTCTGCTGTACCACTGCTCATAGCTTTTATGGCAAGCATTTCAAAAAATGGTTCAAATGACTCTGAGCACTATGGGACTTATCTTCTGAGGTCATCAGTCCCCTAGAACTTAGAACTACTTAAACCTAACTAACCTAAGGACATCATACACATCCATGCCCAAGGCAGGATTCGAACCTGCGACCGTAGCGGTCGCGCGGTTCCAAACTGAAGAGCCTAGAACCGCTCGGGCACTCCGACCGGCAAGCATTTTAGAGCCCATGTTTACTAGGTTTTTTTTTTGGTCCGTACTACCTCCTCCCAAAATATGAAAAGTAAAGAAGTCGTAGTATAAGAGGCCCACTGCAGAGGCAGCAGAACGATTTTCGCTTTTGACTTTCGACTCGGTCGTTTCGAGACCAAGATCCCTTACCTCTAATTGATACATTTACCCTTCTCAGTCGTCCCTTAAAGTCTGTAACTTCATCACTGAATCGTCCTATATACTAGGGAGCAAATGCGCGTGCGTCAGAGATACACTCTCGTTCCACCTGCACAACCAAAGGCAGTGACGTCACACGCTGTCGATCGTTCACGCTATATGTTGATCAACAAGTGTAAGTCGAGCTGGTGTGAAACTCGCATACGTCATGATTTCCGGGGTTGTGAACAGGTTGAGCTTAAATTGCTGCGAGTGAAATGGTTGAACACACTCAAAGCAATAGCTATATGCCTTTTTTTTTTTTTTTTTTTTTTTTTTTTTTTTTTTTTTTTTTTTTTTTTGTCGCTTCACTTAGCCGTTCGGTTGGAAACAATGTCTCCCGCGTCACAAATAAGACAGTCCGCACAAGAGCGTCAATCATAGATAAAACTATATACTTCAGAAATAAAGCATAGGAAGTACCAAGTCAGCAAATCCAGAGTTTAAAAATTATTACAACGGATGGCATGTTTTGGAATGCCAAGCAGCAAAGGTTCAGAAAAATAGTTCCGCTGAGTGCCCAGGCGTAATATGAGTGGCTTCCATGAATTGTCGAGCTGGAAACGACTCAGTTGAGCGAGTTGTCTGCTTATTGTATTTCTATAGCTTCGTTACGACTGAATCCCTATACGGTGTGTCTAAGGCTGCTATCCTGGCTTCTCTATATTCTAAGGAATACCCACCGCAAAATGTTCAGCCATTACACATTTGTTGGATTGTGGAAGGCTATTGTTATTCGATGCACTGTTCTTGTACAGTGCTAATTGTTTCTACTAATTTTAGGAAACTGACAAAGAATTTCATTTACACTCGCCTTACGTAAAAGCACATTGTCTTCCACAGATCCCAGAAGAACCACTGTCTTAGCCAGTAGATGGCAGATCACACCCATTTTATGCTTCTTCATTATTCGGCCAATTTAAAGAAACCTTTAGCACATACTGTAGAAAGCCGCTAGACTTTATACTTCTTCCCTCTTGCTTTTCCTTAGGTTGGTGTGGCGTTTTCGTTTGCAGAGCTCACTAAATTTAACGTATTGCATATCCATTTCTACGAATACTTCTTCCACGCTTACCAGTTCGGGGTGTCAAGACTACATGGACCTTACATACTAAAATATCCAAGTACAAAGTACGTTCAAAGTTTCCAAGGGATGGTGGCATTCGGCACCTGCAAGTATAAATCAAAAGAGGATTTGTGGTACATGCAATGCCCTAAATCTCATCCTCTTTATCTCGAACCAATACACCTAAAAACGATGGACAGCCATTCATTTACCATTCCATGGAAAATTCGATATTTTCGTGAATGAGTGAAGATGCTCAAGAAACTCAACTAATACATCTTTGCTGTGGGACCAAATTATGCCAGAGCAATGACCTTCAGATTCTGTAAGTATGAACCCCTTTCTACACACGTAATGCTTTTATCTCTGACTGACGCTCTCGTGCTAACTGTCGCACCTCTGACGCAAGCGCATTAACTTCATACTATACCTTTGGGTCAAGTGGTTTTAATTCAGTCTTCGCACCACCTTGATGATGGTCTGTGTGACTGTCAGCCGAAATATCGGAAGAAGAAAAACTGTTGCCCCGGATGCACACATAAAGAATGATGGAATATTCCATCAGCCGCGAATACTTAGAGAAACATAGAATTCACTAGACACGAACTCAGTAGGGCAAGAATACTGAAGAAAATGGGCCTTGGCCTAGTTGAATTAACCAACCTAGGATAATCCCGAAAAGGTCGATGGGAAAATGAGGAAAAAGGTAGCCTAATTAATAAGGTCGAACAGGAATTCGAACTTTTCTCTTCCTGAATGCCATTGTCTTATCCACTACGTCGCCTTGTTTGGTAAGTGATGTGTACTCTGTCACACGGTACTCAGCGACAGCTACAGAAGGCAACATCAGTCCCGCCTTCTCCAAAGTGGTGCCGCATAGTTACGATCAGTTGCCACATAGGTAGTGCACATAACAGGAACCTATTTGTGCTTCTATAACAGGACTTTCAAAGAATCCGCTCCATTTGCCAATAGGTGTCTCAACCACCCAAGAGGGCGCTGATACTAAGAAGTGCTTTCTGCACCCGCCAATTAGATCACAGATGGACATCTTTCCAACTTTCGTGGATAAATGAAGACGCACTGCCACACTTAGCCATTTCATTGCCAGCAGCAGTCACTGACCAGTCCCACTTGCCGCCGTTATAGGCAGCCGTTATCAACAAGTGATCGTCGGACAGTAAATGCTGAGTGTTATTCGAGCCTGAGCCCGAACGGCGAACTATTAGTTATAGGAGTCCAGACTAAAATTCTACAGATAACATAGTTCTCTTTCACTGTGTTAAGTTAGATTACTGTGTAGGACTTCTACTACAGAGCCACACATCATACATCAGTAAAAGTTGAGTTCTTCACTGTAAAATCTTTTAATTAATGCTGGTTACTTGTTTATCACTGTGTTGCCAATCTTAGCTATCTTCTAGTTAAGATTACCGTGAAGTATGGCTGCTTCTGGTAAGGGCTTTCCGTAAACTTCGCTTCTCGCCTGTTATTCTTAATACCAATTAATTTCGTACTTCCTTCACCCACCTGCTTTTTAACGAACTTCTATATCACTGCACACCTTCATTGCAGTGAATGTGATAGATGTAAGCAAATTTTGGTAACTGATTATCTGTTTGATGATGAGTCGCTACAATAATCTAAAAATTATCTTATGGAACTCAGTCTATAGCACATTCACAAGTTCTGTGATAAGTTTGTCCTTGCGTCTTCATGATTTTTGCGCCTTCAGATTTGCATCTTCGGATTTTTCACCGCAAATGTTTGATCGGCACAGTGCGGCGAGGAGGAAGAATAAATTTGTTGATCATCAGACATTACGTGAATGTCCTTACGTACATTCGAAACTGTTCCATACGGTCTCAGGGGGTAAGAGCATGTGACACTGTTGACGGTGATGCGTCCGCCAGATGGGATCATTAAGCTCAGTGGCCTACTTGGTGTCGTTCACCAGGAGAAGGGCATGTGCAGGCACCGGATATCAACCTTTCCCTTCTCTCTCATCGTTATCAAAACAACATTGTAGAAGGAAAGGAATTCCATTATGCAGATACTATATATGTTTATTTAGCAAAACACACGTAGTTATTAGCCACGTGCAAGAATCCTTTTCCGTTATACAATGAGTATCGTAGCAGCATGCCCAGAGCATTCCACCATGTGAACACAATGACACCCATATCACTGACATCGGTTTAAGCACTGAAGAGCCAGGCAAACTGGTACACTTGCTTAACATCGTGTAGGGCCCCCACGAGCACACAAAAGTGCCACAACACGACGTGGCATGGACTCGACTAATGTCTGAAGTAGTGCTGGAGGAAATTGACACCGTGAATTCTGCAGGGCTGTCCATAAATCCGTAAGAGTACGAGATGGTGGAGATCTCTGCTGAATAGCAAGTTGCTAGGCACCCCAGATATGCTCAGTAATGTTCATGCCTTGGGAGTTTGGTGGACAGCCGAAGTGTTTAAACTCAAAAGAGTGCTTCTGGAGCCACTCTGCAGCAGTTCCGGAAGTGTGGAGTGTCACATTGTCCTGCTGGAATTGCCCAAGTCCGTCGGAATGCACAACGTACATGAATGGATACAGGCGATCAGAGAGGATGCTTATGTACGTGTCACCTGTCAGAGTCGTATCTTGCCACCGTTCGTGCGTCTCCCCCCGTCGGAGGTTAGAGTCCTCCCTCCCTCCCTCGGGCATAGGTGTGTGTCTTGTCCTTAGCGTAAGTTAGTGTAATTAGCGCGTAAGCCTACGGACCGATGACCTCAGCAGTTTGGTCCCATAGGAACTTACCATAAATTAATTAGAGTCGTATCTAATCAGGGGTCCCATATCACTCCAACTGCACGAGCCCCACACCATTGCAGAGCCCCCACGAGCCTGAACAGACCCCTCCTGACATGCAAGGTCCATGGATTCATGAGGTTGTCTCCATACCCGTACACGACCAACCGCTCGATACAATTTGAAACGAAACTCGTCTGACCAGGCAACATATTTCCAGTCATCAACAGTCCAGGCCCAGGCGAGGCGTAAAGCTTTGTGTTGTGCAGTCATAAAGGGTACATTAGTGCGCCTTCGGCTCCAAAAGCTCATATCGATGACGTTCCGTTCAATGGTTCACTAGCTGACGCTTGTTGATGCCACAGAAATTTGCGGAAGGATTACACTTCTGTCGCGTTGAACGTTTCTCTTCAACCGTCGTTGGTCTCGCTCTTACAGGATCTTTTTCCGGCCGCAGCGATGTGGGAGATTCGATGTTTTACCAGATCCTTGGTGTTCACAGTACACTCGTGAGATGGTCGCACGGAAATTCCCCACTTCATCGCGACCTCGGAGATGCTGTGCGCAATCGCTTGCGCGCCGTCTATAACACCACATTCAAACTCACTTAAATTTTGATAACTTGCTATTGTAGCAGCAGTAACCGATCCAAGAACAGCGCCAGACGCTTGTTATCTTATATAGGCGTTGCCGACTGCAGCGCCGTATTCTTCTTGCTCACAAATTTCTGTATTTGAATACGCATGCCTATACCAGTTCCTTTGGCGCTTCAGTGTAGTGTGTTCCATCATTATGAAATACCTCCTAGACAACGGTCTATCGACACACAACCAGCATAGATTCAGAAAATATTGTTGTTTAACGCAATTTACTCTTTATTCACACAAATAAATGAGTGCTATTGACAGATCTCAAGTTGATTCCGTATTTCTAGATTTCCAAAGGGCTTTTGGCACCGTTCCTCATTTCTGACGAAACTGTATGCCTGCAGAGTATCGTGTCAGCTGTACGACAAGTTGACAGATCATAGCAACTGACTGGAAATTGGAAATTTGTGGTAAGGTCTTGGCGGACTAAACTGCTGAGGTCATCGGTCCCTAAGCTTGCACACTACTTAATCTAACTTAAACTAACTTACGACACGATGTAGGAGGCAAGCTGAGAAGTCCTATTAGATTCATTGCAGATGATGCAGTCGTTTACCGTCCAATAATGTCATCAGAAGATAAAGACAGATTACAAAATAAGTTAAACAAGAAATATGCGAGATGCGAAAAGTGGCAATTGATCCTGAAAAATGAGAAGCTTGCGGTCCTGCACATGAGTATCAAAACATTCCGTTAAATTTGGTTGCACAATAAAATACAAAACTTTAAAGACTGTCGATTCAACTAAACGTCTAGCGGTTACTATTATGAACAAATTAGATTGGACTAATAACAAAGAAAATGTAATGGCGAAGGCGAACAGTCATGTACTGATGTATGCTGACCTGTACATTGTCAAGCTTAATGCCGCTGAAAGCAGCCGGGACAGTAAAAGCGGGAAATCAGAGAACACTGCAAAGAGCAGGCAAGGTGTTAGCGTTTAAGTTACCGGAGGTAAACAGTAACGCTAGAGCGGTGTGAACTGCAGACGCGCTGGACAGCTGTCCCAGCGGAGAAGTTTGACTGCAGAGAATTAATCGGTAACTCAGTCCACGGCCTAGACGCTGTTGTAAGGCGTCATAGTAGAAGATGGTCACAACATGGCATGTCTTAGCAGTCGAAGCAAGCTAAATATTTACCCCTGAGTACCTCAACGCCAAGGGGTTTCCACAGCTTAGAGTGCTACTTCAGCAGCCCCCACTCGCTAGAGGCCTCAGGGCGGGGTCAAGTGACGTAAAACACAGTTTTTGCTAGCCATAATAGGAAGGACAGTGACGTGTAGCCTCCATCTGAACACTGTTGTTGATGGACTTCGAATTTGTTAATGCAAACGTTAGAAACATACCTATCTATTGAATAGGAGAGGGAAAGGGAGAGGGATGTGAATGTGGTTGGCCAGAGGCGCCCTGGACGTGCAGAGCCGCTCATCGGATTGGCCGAAGCCTGAAAAGTGCCGGTGAACTGGTGGACTGACTATAGGAAGTGAGAAATAGTGCGAGGCCACAATCCTTTAAAAAGCGCTGGTTTTTGTATTCAGATAGAGTCCTTAGTCAGATTGTTGGGACGCCAACTCCGTGTCACTCATCGCCAGCCTCGTGTAAGCTTCCTCAAATCTGTTTTTCTCACTTGGAGTGCTATTCTCAAAAAAAAAAAAAAAAAAAAAAAAAAAAAAAAAAAAAAAAAAAAAACCGGTTCAAATGGCTCTGAGCATTATGGGACTTAACTTATGAGGTCATCAGTCCCCTAGAACTTAGAACTGCTTAAACCTAACTAACCTAAGGACATCACACACATCCATACCCGAGACAGGATTCGAACCTGCGACCGTAGCGGTCGCGCCGTTCGAGACTGTAGCGCCTAGACCCCCTCGGTCACCCCGGCCGGCGCTATTCTCAAAGTTCGTACTTAACAATACGACTAGTGTTTGCTATTTCTATTGGCTCTCACCCCACCGACTCAGTCACTGACTTCTGTTGTGTAACCAGTTGCATCTTTTGATTTATCTAAAGTTTAGAATTAGCCTTCCGTGTAATAGTTAATCTGATTACAAATTAATAGTGTTAATCAGACCCCTGATTATCCTTGAGTCTACTGTTCCGTGCATCCTATCGAGTCCCAAAATTCGAGTCTCTTGTAGGTGCCCTGTGACAGTGTTCGGCGCTGATCCATGCAATCAACTTGCCCCTGCTGGAAGTCTGTCGTTCTGTATTTGCTCCTAACCGCTCGGAAATTGCAGACTGGCCTGTAACTCCCTGTTGTCCTTCTGTCCCCTGTTAGGACACGACACAACCAAAGACTTCGTTTTGTTGGCAGAACACTAAATAGACTGTCTATACTACGCCTGTCCATTGTTTCCTGGGTCAATGCTGCGCGGCATGGTAGCATTACCACATGGGTTTGATGGAGAAAATCGAAAAAGTTCAAAGAAGGGCAGTTCGTTTTGTATTTTTACGAAACTGGGAAGAGTGTGTCATGGATATGATAAGCGAATCGGGCTGACAACCATTAAGGGCGTTTTTCGTTGCAGCGATATCTTTTCGCGAAATTTCAATCACCAACATTCTTTTCCGAATGCCAAAATGCTTCGTTGACTCCCACCTACTTTGAGAGAAATGAACATCGTTATAAAGTCAGAGAAATAAGAACTCGTGATCTGTGTGAGGGATCGAAGATCCAGATATTCATTTCTCCCACATACTGTACGTGGGCGGAATGGTGGTGAAACCGTCTGAAAGAGGTTATAGGCACCCTCTGCCAAACAGTTAGATGTGAACTGCAGAGTAGATGTAGACGCAGTGTAGGTAGTCTGTGTGACGTTGGTAGACCACCCTTAGCGGGGTTGCAGCGACACTCGCTGGGCTGGGAAATAAGAGGCGGACCTCGGCACGCGGTGACGGATAATACTAGTACGCCATCAACATTCGTTTGAGAGGCCGTGCGGGGCCGGTGCAGCAGGCCAAAGCGAGCCGGCCCGTTTCCGAGACCAGGGCGCCCGCCGCATACTCACGTGGCAGATGGCTATCTCCAAGATGGTTGACGCCACAAAAACTACAAGTCAGCCTGTCGGGATCTCTCCCTCGGAAACTTGTGTGCGCACGATGTGTGTCCTTGCCCAGGTAGGGGTGATCCCAAGACTTTTTTCTACTGTATATCCACAAATGTTAAATTTGTCGCAGGGGAATTCCAACAAGTTATACACCACACCGTGAGCTGGAGCCAGAAATACGTCCGTGTCCTGAAGTTAAGGAATCTTCGATATTCACGAAAAAGCAGTGCTTCTGTGCGAACTAAAAAGTGGTGGGATAACATGGAAAGACGTGAAATACGTAATGCCCAAGTACTACACTATGTTGCTTACCTGTGTCGGCAGAATTCTCAAGTACAGTGGATCTAACTGCATGTTACCTACAACTGCCACACATTATTTGAGTCATCGGAAAGCAGGTCGAACCACCGAATACATCAGAATGAAATTACACGTGGCCACATCACTGGCAGATTTCCTAAAACGAACATCGAATCCGAAGAAACTCCGACCCCATGACCTATCGGCTTGCAGGGACGCGCTCTGCCACTAGATCATCAAGCCCACTGTAACATTAACACCAACATTAATTAAATTTTTATCTACGTCCAGAGATCCATTTTGCGCGGCAGAGCACAGATAGAAAGTTTTTACGCATCGCTGCTCCGAATTACGTTCATCTAATGCTCTTTTACGCGATGTTCAGCTTTTTCTGTCTTCTTCTTCACTTTTCTAGCGTAGACATCGCTTCGAACGACACGAAATCCGCCATTATGCTGTATACTACTACTCGTTTTTGCATTAGAGATCAGGTCGTTCGTTATGTGGATTCCACACCACCCTTACATGTATTGGGAGCTCCAATTATAACTCGCTGTCGACGGAGAGAGGAATGTACTGGTAGTAGTGCAGCTTAGCGCACAGCGACACGACACCTATTTAATAGAGGAGCATTAGACTTTTAGATCTGTTTGTGACTTTCTAGTGGAGTGAAAAGGACATACCTATTTTGTGTCTTGAAAATGTCGGCTTTTGCTTCTACCAAACAGCATTTGCGGCAAGTGTTACTCTTCTGCTTTCATCTTAAGAAATTGCTACGGAAAGTCATCGTTTGCTTGGGGAAGAGCACGGGAAACGTGCTCTGTGGGACACAACATACAGTGAGTGGTTTAGACAATTCAAAGGCAACTATTCTGAGATGAGTGACAAAATACGTCCAAGTTGGTGTGGTGTACCATGAGCTGCTGCAACAGAGTCAAACGGTGAATGCTGAACGCTACGAAACATAGATACTCAATATGAATCGCGCATTTAAAGACAAAAGACCGCAGTATGCTCGGAGACAAGAGAAAGTCCTTCCGATTCACAGCAGCGCCAACGTGTTGCAAACCGATAGAAGGAAAGCTTGATGGGACTTCGATGGCATGTCTTACCCCATCCACGATATTCATCAGACATTTCCCCTTCCGATTACCATTTGTTTCGGTCCATGCAGTATGATCTTTCTGAGAAATTCTTCACGTCTTTAACGATCTCGAAAACTAGCTCCATGAGTGGATCACCTCGAAATACCCTGAATTTACTTTTTTTTTTTTTTTTTTACTGCGGAATCCATTTGTTTCCGGAAAATTGGGAAAATGTTGTAGCTACCAATGGATAACTATCTTGAACAATTTCCTTAAAATAAACATTTGTGTTCTGTCCAAGAAACAGCGAGAATTAGTATGCAGAGATGAAGAGGCTGCCACATGACAGACCAGGGCCAAAATCTGCACCAAACCAGTATTTGTACCGAAGACTACAGAAAGAAAAATGGGCCTGGTGTCTACCGGACCGACGATAATGCCTGATTCCACAGCGGTGGCCTGGTGGGCGATTACCAGCAACATGACCATAAAACGCACACAGACCGGCCAGCTTGCTCCCCACATCTACACCAGAACGACACTCTTAGGACGACGTAGTCCGAAGAACTACAGCCTAACCACTGCCACCAAGGACAATTACTGACCTCCAGAGGACAAGCGTCCAGCAACGGAAAGCGTGACTGCAAGCCAATTTGGACGGCCTGAAACGCAGAACTACTGATATTTCTACATCGCTCTGTGAGAACATCACGTACTGTACTGAAGTTCCAGCCTAGCGCGTCGGAGCGACACAGACCACGGGCTATGACTGGGTTTCAGAAATACCGTGGATTAGTGTGGTAGGTGTCGCAATGGGACCAGGACAATTTTCGGAAGAGACATTTTTATGTTGCTTGATGTTTCTTGGATCTCCAACATCCCTGAGATCATGTCGAAGAGTGTAGTTCCTTAGTGAAGGTCAGAGACTTCCCAGACAGTTTGTCAGAAATGGTTCACACGGCTCTGAGCACTATGGGACTTAACATCTGAGGTCATCAGTCCCATAGAACTTAGAACTACTTAAACCTAATTAACCTGAGGACATCACACACATACATGCCCGACGCAGGATTCGAACCTACGACCGTAGCGGTCGCGCGGTTCCAGACTAAAGCGCCTAGAACCGCTCGGCCACAGTAGCAGGCAACTGTTTGTCATGTTCACATAATTCTGCAGACAAGTTACAGAAAGAAGTTGGTTACGAGGACAAAAAATTGGTTCTACTTCTTTATCCGATGCTGGTAAAGCGCACAATCTGGACCTTGTGTCCTAAATACGATCAGGCAGTAATATAAAATAATCAGAAAGAGGGATAACAACCCCTGGAATAGAAATTAATCACAGACTAAAGGAAGGAACCTGAAAACACGTGATAGATGTATGCAGAAGCGACATGGTGAAGACTGAAATACGTACTGTGGATTTTTCTTGTGGCGTGTGGCCAAAAGAGACTTGGTCTGCTCATATACAGACAACTGAAGTTTCTTACGACACTACGTGATCATTCCAAGACCAAAGTACTGTGCAGGAATATACCGGGTTTTGCCAAACCTCTAAACAGTGCTTCATGGAGCGAGGAAACGTGACGCTGTTGACGACCAGCATCCCTCTCAAGAGAGCTCACTAAGTATCTACAAACTTCTCGAAAGAAGTAGGCTGCATGCCGGAATGGGATTTCTTCTCCTCCACACTCTTGTCAACTACACGTATAACATCCGAAGCAAATACAGTTTATTACACTTCTAAATAGCCTAGTAGACGCTGTTATATGACTCTTTTACGTGGCTATGCCGCAAAGAATGATGTTTGGGTAAATGAACAATCTGTGTGTAATAAACACAAAAAATGGTTCAAATGGCTCTGAGCACTATGGGACTTAACATCTGAGGTCATCAGTCCCCTAGAACTTAGAACTACTTAAACCTAACCAACATAAGGACATCACATACATCCATGCCCGAGGCAGGATTCGAACCTGCGACCGTAGCGGTCGCGTGGTTCCAGACTGAAGCGCCTAGAACCGCTCGGCCACACTGGCCGGCGTAATGAACGCATTCACGTCATCTGTAGATAGTGGCGTTGAAACACACGTTATATTACGTTCAGAACCAACGAATGGCGCCTCTCGAGTACGACTATATCCTTAGGACGTAAGGGGGCAGAAGGAAAAGGAAGGGGCTAGATCGAGCCCCAACGATGACACTGTTGTTGGAGGCAGAGGACAATCTGGGATAGTGTAAGGACGGAGAAGGAAATCGGCTGTATCCTATTTGAGGGAACCGTCGCAGTGTTCGCAAGTCCTCTGTGCCAAGTGAACGAAAAATACTTGTGAGAAAATCTCGATTGAGAAATATATATAAAAAAGCGAAGCACGCAGAAGGGGAGGAGAAAACGAAATTAAAAACTTTGCGGTTTGAAAAGGTACGAAATTTCATTTCGGTAATTACAAAATCCAGTCACATTTATAAAGATCCCTCTAGCATCAGTCCACTTACAGGCACAACGTTGCATCCGCATTGGCACGAATGCATGCATTGATTTGGTTGGGAATGGTGTCTTCAAGCTGTTGTATGTCTTCTGAAGCAAGCTGATCACAACTGTTGTAACTACGATATTGCAGTAACTGTGTTATTCCGAATTACGAAGCAGTGTTCGTTTGGATATGCACGCGGCGACTGCAGCCGTTATGAAATACATTACATGTATTCTCAAATGCGAATATGGACAACCATCAACTGTATACTGGAATGATGACAATGAAAATTTGTGTCGGACCGTGGCTCGAACCCGGATTTCCCGCTAATTGCGAGCGCTCGCCTTATTGTTAGGGTACCCGAGCACGACTCACGACCAAACCTAAACTTTCATATGTCGTCAACCATGTGTCTACAACCTGTACGAGTGTACATCCATTATGTATATTTCCGTATAGGCGAGACATTTTACTTGAAAGTCGCTTGCACGGTGTCGGCGGATAGATACGATATTGCAAAGCCTGTGTCATTCCGAATTACGATGCAGTATTCCTATGGACGTGCATGGTTGACAACATATGGAAGTTTCGGTCTGGTTGTGAGTCTTGCTCGTATAGCCTAACGGTAAGGCGTTCGCTCACGATAAGCGGGAAATGCGGTTTTGAGACCCGGTCCGACACAAATTTTCATTATCGTCATTCCATCATACATCAAATCCACAATTGTGAATACATTTAATGAACTGCTGTAACTGGTCCTTGATATTCTGGATACGGGATAGAGCTGATGTCTGAGCTGCTCTCACACATGTTCGTTTCGGGGACAGATCTGCGAATCTTGGTAACCATTGGAGTACCTCTGCATCACGCAGACCGTTCATAAAGACATGTGCCATGTGCGGATGAGAACTGTCCTGTTGAAAAACAGCACCACGACATGTCGCGCGAGAGCAAACACGTGAGGACACAGAATGTCCGTGACCTACTGTTGTTCCCTCAGTCACTATCAGCCGGATGGAAAGCGTGACCTCTTCCCATGCGCCGCCATGCTCGCCGACGATTGTCACCTGAGGCAAGTGCAGAATAGCGAATCATCGCTGAACACAATGTGAAGCCATTCATCAGCAGTTCATGCTTCCCGATCACGGCACCGCTCCAAATGCAGCCGTTCGTGTTGTGGCGTTAACGGCAGCAAACGCACGGGACGGTAGTTCTCTACTCTGGCTGCTGCTACTCTCCGATCAAAGTTGCGGGATGGTACTGAACGTTGCACGCAGTCCGTTACTTGCTCCTGGATTGTAGGCACAGATGTGAAGGGATTACGACGTGCACATTATGGCGACCCTCCCTTATTGTTGCCGGAGTTGGATGACAGGAACCTTGAAGACGAGTGTGACCGCCCTCACGTTCCCATGCACACCAGCATCGGACCACAGTCACACCCGAATATCTCAGAAATCTGCAGTTTACACGATTCGACAAACCGGCCAAATGGACACAAGCAGAAAGGTCCCTTTCAAGCGCTATCAGGCGCTGTTAATGCTGTCTCATACGTGTACACGGCATCTCCGTATATCCGACAGAGAACGCTCAACATCTGACGCCGTTTGCGCTCCTTATATACTCTACCAGACATGGTAACACCACTAAACACGAACAACACTAACGCACTCTGACGGCCGTTCTACACGTCACAGTGTACTGCAACTCTAATCATTTATTTACTTGACGATGGTGCGTACATGTACGAAAGTGCTCCACATCCGACCATGTGTCCCGGGCTATTCACTTCTTTTGTCAGGCAGTGTATGTAAACAACTCTCTTCATCAGGGTATCGCACCTGCCATGAAGACGCTTTGAAATTGGTAAAATTGTGAGATTCGAAGTATGAATTTTTGGTGACAGAACGTTTTGTAAGTTTGTTATTTACAGATCTTCTAGAATCAAATTTCAGCAACGTAAAATACTCACTAGAAAAAATGTTATACAGATTGCGGTGACGTAAAACGAGATTACAAGGAAATTACAAAAATCGTAGTCTTTCAGTGCCATGCAGAGGATTTTTCACCTTTTCCAGGCATATACAAGAATACCGGGCAGGTTTGTACAGCTGTGGAAACGACATGAATCTGTCTTTCTTGAAAAGATCTTCCGACAGCTGGTTGCATCTATAGCGGGTCGATTTGGCACACATTGCCGAGCTAGTGGTTAACAGACCGTCGTGTCCCCATAGGGAGATAGAAGAACACCTTACGGATGACAGGGGGTCTTGGCTCAGTTGACACAAAAGACGAGAGAAAGTAGAGTGTGAAAGAATTTCAAAGTATGGAACTTGGTGTAGAACTCAAGGAAGCACGATAGAAAAAAAAGTCAGAATGTATTCCTGGTAATGGAGCTCTACTCCACAGCTAAGACCTCTTCGGCTAATTCTATGTCTTACTCTGAACTCGTGCCAATAAAAGTCGGATAACTTTTCCTCACAATCTATCACGTTAGCAGCGGCAGCTTGCCAAGGCTAACAACTATTGTAAGTGCAAATCCAGGCGACAAGCGACGCAAGTGTAGTGTCTCTTTACTACTGCAGACATGTCTTCTGGGTCGAGTATGAACTCGTATTTAAATTGTTCGGAGAGGTCGCTTTCTCGGATCATACACTACTAGCCATCAAAATTGCTACACCACGAAGATGACGTGCCACAGACGCGAAATTTAACCGACAGGAAGAAGATGCTGTGATATCCAAATGATTAGCTTTTCAGAGCATTCACACAAGGTTGGCGCCGGTGGCGACACCTACGACGTGCTGACATGAGGAAAGTTTCCAACCGATTTCTAATACACAAACAGCAGTTGATCGGCATTGCCTGGTGAAACGTTGTTGTGATGCCTCGTGTAAGGAGGAGAAATGCGTACCATCACGTTTCCGACTTTGATAAAGGTCGGACTGTAGCCTATCGCGACTGCAGTTTACCGTATCGCGACATTGCTGTTCTCGTTGGCCGAGATCTAATGACTGTTAGTAGAATATGGAATCGGTGGGTTCAGGAGGGTAATACGCAACATTGCACACACGGAACTCAATGCCCCTATCACCACACAGGATCTCATTGATACACTCAGCACAAAACGCGACGCCGCTCCTGGTCACGATCGTGTCACCTACCGTCACCTTCGTGAAGCTCCTGTCTCTTTCCTCTCCACCCTGGCCAGGCTCTACAATGTAGTCCTGTCCACCGGTTACTACCCCGACCCGTGGAAAACCTCCCGTATCCTCATGTTCCTTAAACCTGGCAAACCGCCGTCCGCCGTCTCCTCCTACCGTCCCATCAGCCTTACCTCGGTCTTCAGCAAGGTCCTGGAATCTATCCTCACCCGACGCATCCACCAGCATCTCCGCCAGCACCGCCCCGTTACCCAGTGTGGCTTTCGGCCGTCCTTCTCTTCCGACGACCTTCTCCTCCACCTCACTCATCTCCTTTCCGAACAGCTTACTTCCCGTCGCTCCGCAATTTTCCTCTCCCTGGACCTCGAACGTGCATATGACCGCGTATGGCATTCCAGTCTCCTCTTCAATCTCCAAACCTTCGCCCTTCCCATTAACTACGTCCGTCTGATCGGCTCCTTTCTCTCCCGCCGTCCTTCCTATGTCACCATCCATAACACAGATTCCTACACCTTTTTCCCCTCTGCCGGTGTGCCCCAAGGCTCCGTCCTCTCCCCCCTTCTGTACCTTTTGTACACGGCGGACATGCCGCCGCCGTCAGCCCACGTCCACCTTCTCCAGTTTGCCGATGACACCGCCTTCCTTGCCCTTGCCCCCACCCTCCAGCGCTCGCAACACCTTCTCCGATCCCATCTTGACCAGTTCACCGCTTGGTGCAACCAGTGGTTGCTCAAGGTCAATCCCTCCAAAACCCAGGCGATCATTGTAGGCAAAACCACCCCTTCCTTCCGCCTCCTTGATTTCTATCTCACCATCTATGGCCGTCCTATCGCCCTCACTCCCACCCTTAAGTACCTTGGCGTCACCCTCGACCGTCGCCTCTCCTGGACTCCCCACCTCCGGACAATCCAAGCCAAGGCACGCTCCCGACTCAGTCTCCTCAAGCTCCTTTCTGGCCGTACGTGGGGTCTGGACCCCTCCACCATCCTCCACACCTTTAAGTCCCTCATCCGCCCTATCCTTTGTTATGCCCATCCGGCTTGGATCTCCGCCCCCCCTACCTTTTATAAATCCCTCCAAATCCTTGAACGTCATGCTCTCGGCCTCGCCTATCGCATCCGTCTCCCCTCCCCCACGCGGATCCTGTACAATCTCATCCCCTTCCCCCACCTCCTCCTTTTCCTTGAAAGGATACGGATCCTGTACACCTCCCGCAAACTCGATCCTCCTCACCCGCTCGTCTCCCCGATCCTCTCCCACCCCCGCCCGCTGCCGCGCCTGTATTCGCACGTCCCACCCGGTCTCCATCTCTCCACCCTCCTTACCCTCTCCCAAGGTGGCTTCTGCCAGCTCCCCCTCCCTGATGATGTCCTCCTCCCCTGCATCTACCCCTCCTATCGACTTTGATCCTCGCCCCCCCCCCCCCCACCTCCTGTGTCCTTTCCTTTAGGCACTCTCCCTCCCTCCCTCCCCTTCCCTTCTCTTTCCTTTCCCCCTCCCTCCTCCCCTCTCCCCCGGGCTTCCCCTCCCCCTTCCTCCCTCCCCCTCTCTCCTTTGCCCATGGCATCTCTGCTCTCCCCTCTCCTATTCCCCTTCCCCTTCCTCCTCCTCCACCACCTCTCTTGGCAGGTCCCCGGACTCGTACACGCTCAGTGAGCATTCGCGCGCCGGAGATCATCGCCGTCAGTGTTTGTGTGTGCCTTCGTTTGTGTGTAGCGTTGTTCGCCGTCACGCCACCAACGTTCACGTGCCGTCGCCATCATCCATGTTATGTGCACCGTGTCGCCTCGTGTTAGTGATGTTTCTCGTCCAGCGTGAACGACTCCATGTTTTTTCGATTTTTAGTGTCTACATTTTTTGCCCACCGTTTTTACTGTCTACTCTGTGCCACCTTTATGTACTACTTGTTGTCAAACTCAAGGCTGAAGAGCGGCGTATTGTGCTGCTGACAGCCCGCCTTTGTATAAGGTGTTTAAAATCACAATAAAAAAGAAAAAAGAGGGTAATACGAAACGCCGTGCTGGATCCCAACGGTTTCGTATCATTACCAGTCGAGATGACAGGCATCTTATCCCCGTGGCTGTAACGGATCGTGCAGCCACGTCTCGATCCCTGAGTCAACAGATGGGGACGTTTGCAAGACAACAACCATCTGCACGAACAGTTCGACGACGTTTGCACCAGCATGGACTATCAGCTCGGAGACCATGGTTGCATCACAGACAGGAGGACCTGCAATGGTGTACTCAACGACGAACCTAGGTGCACGAATGGAAAAACGTCATTTTTTCGGATGAATCCAGATTCTCTTTACAGCATCATGATGGTCGCATCCGTGTTTGGCGACATCGCGGTGAACGCACATTGGAAGCGTGTATTCGTCATCGCCGTACTGGCGTATCACGCGACGTGATGGTATGGGGTGCCATTGGTTACACGTCTCGGTCACCTCTTGTTCACATTGATGGCACTTTGAACAGTGGACGTTACATTTCAGATTTGTTATGACCAGTGGCTCTACCCTTCATTCGATCCCTGCGAAACCCTACATTTCAGCAGGATAATGCACGACAGCATGTTGCAGGTCCTGTACGGGCCTTTCTAGACACAGAAAATGTTCGACCGCTGCCCTGGCCAGCACATTCTCCAGATCTCTCACCAACTGAAAACGTCTGGTCAATGGTGGCCGAGCAACTGGTTCGTCGCAATAGCCAATCACTACTCTTGATGAACTGTGGTATCGTGTTGAAGTTGCATGGGCAGCTGTACCTGTACACGCCATCCAAGCTCTGTTTGACTCAATGCCCAGGCGTATCGAGGTCGTTATTACGACCAGAGGTGGTTATTCTGAGTACTGATTTCCCAGGATCTATGCGCCCAAACTGCGTGAAAATGTAACCAGATGTCAATTCTAGTATAATATATTTGTCCAATGAATACCCGTTTATCATATGCATTTCTTCTCGGTGTAGCAATTTTAATGGCCAGTAGTGTATAATAGGAAGCATTCTACAACATTTCCTCTGACGTCCGTTTGGGCTTGGCGTGGCTCAAGCCTCCCTGCGGTGGTGTGTACAAGAACAGTTTGAAGCCCGGCGCTGGGATGTCGGCAGCTTGGACATGCTTGTACGAACTGTGTCGCAACGCTCCGTCTGCTGTGGCTACCAGCTCCTAGTTGGGACTTCGGAACAATTTCTCAGTTTCCAGAATAGTACTTTCATTCTGCAGCGGAGTGAAAGCTGATATGAAACTTCCTGGTAGATTAAAATTGTGTGTCGGATCGAGACTCGAACTCGGGACTTCTGCCATCCGTGGACAAGAGCTCAACCAACTGGGCTGCCCCAGCACGACTCACGACCCGTCCTCACAGCTGTACTTCCTTTCTTCGTAGAAGTGAAGCTGTGACCAGGGGTTGTGAGTCGTTCTGGAGCAGCTCAATTGGTAGAGCAGTTGTCCATGAAAGGTAAAGTTCCCAAGTTCGAGTTTTGGTCAGCCATTTAGTTTTAATCTGCCAAGATATTTCAATTTATGAGTTTGACATCTTACGGGACAGGAGTTTGCGATAAAACTAGAAGAAGAAACTACAGTGACAAGGTTTATTACTTATAAACGCACAACAATTGGTTGATGTAGCTGCAAAAATATGTATTATGGTTTGTTAAAATCGTAACAGCCAGAACAGTGGCAACGAGCTATTAAGACTGCAGAAAGATATGATTTATATTTTAGCTATCAAAACCCATGTGTTGTGGGCTAATTGCATAGTATATGAAAGTGTATTTATATTATTTATACTTTCGAGAAATTGCATATATTCAGAATGCCAGGATGCTCCCCTCTACCTGGCACGTGCTCTAACAACACTTAAACGACAATAAAAAAGAAAAATAATAAATAGAATACGGAACGTCTGATGATTTCGCGCCGTGAGTCGTGAATTGTGGGCGGCTGTCAACAGCGCATATCGCCAGTGTGATATTGCAGAGGCGGCTAAAGAAAAGAGAGAAGAATGGATTGAATGGACTGAATGTTAGACGGAAGCGGGGGGAGCTGAGGACACTGCTCACCGATGCGGTCAACATCGGCAACGGAGTTGTAATTATGCTCCGAAAATATTGGATCACGAGGGATCAGGTAGTGTTAAATATACGGTGGTGGTGATGGGTCTGGTAGAAAGCGGTAAGGGGGTGGGGGGGGGGGGGAGGGGCAGAGGGGCGGATCGCGTACGTGGCCGCAGTTCCTTTGTTTGGGCCGAGAGCGGCCGCCTTGTGAGAACGATATAGCCGCAAAAGGCTGAGCGAGGTCGCACGCACATAGGGATGAGCGCCGACGTGCGTTACCGGCCTATTAGTGATTAGCACACTGCTCAGCCGTCACAGGCAACATACAGTGTTTCAACAAAAATATGGAAACACCGCGAGAAATACAACCTTGAGCATAAATGCAGATGCCAGTCAAGCTTGCAAGTCGCGCAGTTCTACACTACTGGCCATTAAAATTGCTACACCAAGAAGAAATGCATATGATAAACGGGTATTCACTGGACAAATATATTATGCTAGAACTGACATGTGATTACATTTTCATGCAATTTGGGTGCATAGATCCTGAGAAATCTGTTCCCAGAACAACCAGCTTGGCCGTAATAACGGCCTTGATACGCCTGGGCATTGAGTCAAACACAGCTTGGATGGCGTGTATAGGTCCAACTGCCCATGCAGCTTCAACACGATACCACAGTTCATCAAGAGTAGTGACTGGCGTATTGTACGAGCCAGTTGCTCGGCCACCATGGACCATACGTTTGCAATTGGTGAGAGATCTGGAGAATGTGCTGGCCAGGGCACCAGTCGAACATTTTCTGTATCCAGAAAGGCCCGTACAGGACCTGCAACATGCGGTCCTGCATTATCCTGCTGAAATGTAGGGCTTCGCACGGATCGAATGAAGGGTAGAGCCACGGGTCGTAACACATCTGAAATGTAACGTTCACCGTTCAAAGTGCCGCCAGCGCGAACAAGAGGTGATCGAGACGTGTAACCAATGGCACCCCATACCATCACGCCGGGTGATACGCCAGTATGGCGATGACGAATACACGCTTCCAATGTGCCTTCACCGCGATGTCGCCTAAAACGGATGCGACCATCATGATGCTGTAAACAGAACCTGAATTCATCCGAAAAAATTACGTTTTGCCATTCGTGCACCCAGGTCCGTCGTTGAGTACACTATCGCAGGCGCTCCTTTCTATGATGCAGCGTCAAGGGTAATCGCAGGCATGGTCTCCGAGCTGATATTCCATGCTGGTGCAAACGTCGTCGAACTGTTCGTGCAGATGGTTGTTGTCTTGGAAACGTCCCTGTTGACACAGGGATCGAGACGTGGCTGCACGATCCGTTACAGCCACGCGGATAAGATGCCTGTCACCTCGACTGCTAGTGATACGAGGCCGTTGGGATTCAGCACGGCGTTTCGTATTTCCCTCCTGAACCCACCGATTCCATATTCTGCTAACAGTCATTGGGTCTCGACCAACGCGAGCAGCAATGTCGCGATACGATAAACCGCAATCGCGATAGGCTACAATCCGACCTTTATCAATGTCGGAAGCGTGATGGTACGCATTTCTCCTCCTTACACGAGGCATCACAACAACGTTTCACCAGGCAATGCCGGTCAACTGCTGTTTGTGTATGAGAAATCGGTTGGAAACGTTCCTCATGTCAGCACGTTGTAGGTGTCGCCACCGGCGCCAACTTTGTGTGAATGCTCTGAAAAGCTAATCATTAGCATATCACAGCATCTTCTTCCTGTCGGTTAAATTTCGCGTCTGTAGCACGTCATCTTCGTGGTGTAGCAATTTTAATGGCCAGTGGTGTATTTGCCCACGAACGATACCTGTGCAGTGCCCTCAATAATTTGCGAGTGTCAGTCGCAGTCAGAATAGTGCTCTGTGTAGTTGTGAGTACATTATGTAGGACCTAAGTGAATTGTAATGTGGGCAAATTGTTGGTGTTCGTGTGGTGAGTGCTTCCGTATCCAACATAGCCCAAGCGCGTGGTGTTTCATGAGACACCGTAACGAAGACTTATACTGCATACCGGGAAAGCTGAAATACATAGTCCGCTAAGTTACAACGCAGTCAAAGTACGTGTTGAGTGATAGCGACCGACAGTCATTGAAGAGAATTGTGACGAAAAATAAGAGTATGGCAACTATAAACGTCGCAGCAGAACTGAATGTCGCACTCGCGATTCCTGTCGGTACCAGGACAGCACGAAGTGAGTCCCAGAAGCAGGGAATTGCAGGACGAGCTGATATTCCAAAACCACTCATCAGTGGCGCAAATGCCTATAACAGTAAAATTTGGCGCCGAAGCCATAAAACCTGGACTACGGTACAATGAAAGAAAGTCACTTTGTCGGATGAGTATTGTTTCACACTGTTCCCAAATATAAAGTTTGAATAATGTTTCGTTTCTTTTTTTCTTCCTTTCTAAAAGAAAAGAGAAAAAAAAGAACTTTGAGGTTAGACTGCAGAGCTGCGCAGCTAGTTTTTCGGAATGGTTATTGTCAGCTAGTTATCTACGTTCACTTGCTCAAAGCTGAGAGAAAGACCGCCACACCTCCCTGAGTCATGCGTTAACATATCCACTGATTAAGCTGTTTGGTTTTCACAGATGTTGTTCACTTTGTTAAGCATAGTATTGTTCAGACCAATGTTGCGTGCGAAGATAATGCGAAGTTTTATTCATTGTTTCCAATACATAGGCTACTTCTTTCTAAATCATTTCATAGGAATAGTACCCTTCCCATCCCACTGTTTAAAGAAGGCTTATCATTATGCATTACCAAACTGCACCATATTGAATGCAACAGTTTCAGCCGGCCGGTGTGGCCGTGCGGTTCTAAGCGCTTCAATTTGGAACCGCGTGACCGCTACGGTCGCAGGTTCGAATCCTGCCTCAGGCATGGATGTGTGTGATGTCCTTAGGTCAGTTAGGTTTAAATAGTTCTAAATTCTAGGGGACTGATGACCTCAGAAGTTAAGTCTCATAGTGCTCAGAGCCATCTGAACCAACAGTTTCAAAATATAAATTTAGGTTAGTCGCTACCTGCTCGCTGTTTGGTGTTGTGCTTTCGAAAAATCTGCAACGATGTTGTCAAGACGCAAGCTTAGTGGAAATTTTAATTAGGGCCAGATAATTGTTTTACTTCAGCTGCACATTGATTATAAAAACCAGCTGTATTCCGAGCAGTTACAGTGCAGTTTAAATTAGGTTCTGTTTAGTCACACGTTGCCATAAGAGTTTTACTTGGGTAACAGCTTGTGGGTACATAGTTTTGGTAACACGTAGACCTTTTATAGAGTGGGAGATGAATCTGGCTAAATTTTATACAGAAACACGTAGTAGGGAACTTACAATTGTTACGGCACGGCCTCGACCCAACAATGCCGAGCACCTCCTAATTCTTCCGTTGTAAATTCACCGTGAAAACTCACCTTCTCAGGTAAGTCTTCTTTTCAGTCGGAAAACTTGGGGAGTGACTCGCAACAGTTTCGAGTAGAAACTAAAATTTTCGGCATCGATCATTGGCTGGCGTGACTCTGTAAGAAAACCTGTGCGGTGGGGTGCGAGTTTTTAGTTGTCAGCATGAAAACGGTTAGTCCAGTAATGGGGTACTTTTTGCTTTGAAAAAAACGAGGTGGATGATTTTTTTTTATCTTACGTGTGTAGTTGAGAGTATGTTGAATCCAAGTTTTCGACCCCCAACATCCTCGGGACAACTTTTTGTGGCCAAAGAAAACCAAGAAATTTGGGCACTTTTTCAGATTTTCTTGTATTACTCGGGAGCTATGCATCCTACTGAAATTGTTGTCCTTACCAAAATTAAAGAGCATTAAATTTTACGTCGAATGACCTACTTAAATGTCAAAATCGGTGGAGCCGTTTGGCCTCAATCAGATGTCAAAGTTCGTTCATTTTCACCAGCTTAGCTGAAAAGTCGGTTCCAACGCTTCTAACTCAAAAAGGCTACTCCAAAGGAAAAATGTCTACTTATAAAAGCTGTAGTGTACGAAATTTCATGTGACAAAAATATCCAGTTTTCAGTTTTAGGTACTATTAAGCGTTCATACACTCGAAAGCCGAAGTAATTCCATTTTGTTGTTTTTCTTTTAAGTCAAAGTTATTCAATGAAATGAAATTTCCAGTGTGAAGACTGCTCTATAATGAGCACACATGTTTCATCTATGTGTATCTTTTTAATTTTCTTCGTTCGTGTGTATTTTTATTCGCTTTTATCCACGCCCCAATTGGTAAGAGTGGGATACTAAAATGAAAACCGAGTATTTAATAATGACAAATATGTATTTACGTATGAGTAATATAAAACTTTGTACAAAGGATCAAATAAAAGGGCATGAAACATTAAAAATAATTTAAATAACAGAGATTAACATTTTATCAAATTTTAGTTCCATCGAGGTCGTTTGGGAGACTGAGGCAGATCCCGGTCCTGCATCCGATCTTCAGGATCACTGCGGCGCCTTCACCAAATTCCTCGTCCTGGAACATATCTTCTATCTCCGCCTCCTTGTCGAGTCCAATTTCTGGGGCGTTCTCGCAAGATAAGCCACAATAATGTTCGCACGTCGAGAAGCAGTTCGGTCCAGATTTGCGGCATCCACATATTACTGTTCAACCCGTTTTGCATGTGCAGGAAACCATCTTCAGTAGCATGTGTGGTGCCGCATCTTTCGTCATCGTCACGGGAATCAAGTCTGATAAGTATTTCTTCCGGCCCCACTAGCATGGATCAGTTTTCTTCCCCGGCCAAGATTGCACTTCATGGTAGTATCCTAATGAGTGCCACCTTCCTGCTTCCGATGTTGGCGGTAGCCTTTCATGTTTCAAAGATCTTCTCGGGACAGACTTTACAAAAAGCTCGTACCTGTGCTCGTCCAAAGTCGCACTGTTGGAATGCCACACAGTGTTAACATCAGCTGAAGGGCTTATTTCAGTAGTGGCACAAGTCCATTTTTGTTCATATTGAGATACAGAGTCCTAAAGGTAAATGAGCGCTGAAACATCTGCAGTTGAGATACCAGAAATATTCAAGCATATGGCTTCTTGCTAGAGATGAATCTTTCTTTCTGTTTGTTTGGACCATTAATGTCAGAAGCATTTTAGACAGAAAAGTGGAGGTAATGGGCTTGTGCCACAACTGAAATAAACCCTTCAGCTGTGCTCCTCCTTTGCTATTTAGTCTTGAGAGACTGAGGGTTTTACATTATCAGCCTTTTGCACTTTGAGGTGTGGCTGTTGCTCCATTTCCCTTTCCCTTGGTCAAAGAAACAGGATACGGTATCACATCTTGTGAAGGCGTGGCTAGAAAGGGAAAATGCAGGATCGAAATTGGAAGAATTACTGGAGTACCACAATCCTGCTGGTTTTGCTCTTCCAGGTTTATGGAAGTACAAGTTGTTCTAGTTATTTCCTCGACCCATTAGGAGAACAAGCACGCCAATGTCCTCACGATTGCCACATTGTCAGATTCAGCAGATTGGGAAATAGCTGTTTCCTCAGTTAAGGCCTGCAGCACTGAATACCTCCATTCTCAAATTTTCTCATGAACAATAAAATCAAGTGGTTCTTTTTGCTTTTATTTGCGAGAAACTTCTCCTGTGCGACTGCAGCATTTGTTTCTTCATCGAAAATGATATCCGATGAATTACCTGGTGTGTTTAAACGACGAGATCTTCCAGAAGTCTTTGTTCCCCTTTGCGAGGCATCACTTGGGTAGACAATAATTCAGAGGTTGAACTCCTTCTTCCCTGATCAATGTTTTTATCAGACTCCACAGCTGAGCAGGGAGAGACTGCCGCGATTCCACCCATGGAATGGAAAGTATCCAGTCAATCAATAGTGCAGATGTTAAACTCGACGTTATCAGAGATAAATCCTTCACTGGTTATGTTAGGATGATCCGGTCGTACAGTCGAGGACGTCTCAAACAGGGAACTTCCATATATGGACCTGCGAATCCAATTGCACCAACAGCGTCGACTATAAGTCTTGATCCGAATGTTTTGTACTAGAATTTACTGAGCCCAGTCAATAGCGCAGACAGAAATGACCGTGACCTTACTGCGGAAATCACTGCTTGTGACAAAGCAACGCACTTTTTTCCCCATTTATCTAGAGTTCATAGTTTGTTTCTCAAAATCAACGACTCAAAGAAATGGAGCAATGATTCAGAGAACACAGATTGGACTTTGGGCAAGAAATCATCAGGTGGGGGATGGGGGAGGTGGGGAGGAGAGGGGAAGTATTGCAATGTATCACAGACCTGTGTACAGATGTCCTCACGAAGTATATCTGCAGCAGCGCGCACAATTCTCAGATGCTCTTCTCGTGGATCTGGTAGCCTGCTATGACAGAAACTATCAGGGAATATCTTATAGCGTGTAATTTTGAAACACACTACGGCGCTCTTTTTATGTCTCTCAACAGTCATTGTTTCTTCACTATACTTCCGGCGTTTATGGTCCTTATACACTACTGGCCATTAAAATTGCTACACCAAGAAGAAATGGAGATGATAAGCGGGTATTCATTGGACAAATATATTATACTAGAACTGCCATATGATTACATTTTCACGCAATTTGGATGCCTAGATCCTGAGAAATCAGTTCGCAGAACAACCACCTCTGCCCTAATAACAGCCTTGATACGCCTGGGCATTGAGTCAAACACAGCTTGGATGGCGTGTATAGGTACAGCTGTCCATGCAGCTTCAACACGATACCACAGATCATCAATAGTAGTGACTGACGTATTGTGACAAGCCAGTTGCTCGGCCACCATTGACCAGACGTTTTCAGTTGGTGAGAGATCTGGAGAATGTGCTGGCCAGGGCAGCACTCGAACATTTTCTGTATCCAGAAAGGCCCGTACAGGACCTGCAACATGCGGTCCTGCATTATCCTGCTGAAATGTAGGGTTTCGCAGGGATCGAATGAAGGGTAGAGGCACGGGTAGAAACACATCTAAAATGTGATGTCCACTGTTCAAAGTGCCGTCAATGCGAACAAGAGGTGACCGAGACGTGTAACCAGTGGAACCACATACCATCACGCCGGGTGATACGCCAGTATGGAGACGACGAATACTCGCTTTCAATGTGCGTTCACCGCGATGTCGCCAAAAACGGATGCGACCATCATGATGTTGTAAACAGTAACTGGATTTATCTGAAAAAATGACGTTTTGCCATTCGTGCACCCAGGTTCGTCGTTGAGTACACCATCGCAGGTGCTCCTGTCTGTGATGCAGCGTCAAGGGTAACCGCAGCCATGGTCTCCGAGCTGATAGTCCGTGCTGCTGCAAACGTCGCCGAACTGTTCGTGCAGATGGTTGTTGTCTTGCAAACGTCCCCATCTGTTGACTCAGGGATCGAGACGTGGCTGCACGATCCGTTACAGCCATGCGGTTAAGATGCCTGTCATCTCGACTGCTAGTGATACGAGGCAGTTGGGCGTTCCGTATTACCCTCCTGAACCTTCCGATTCCATATTCTGCTGTCAGTCATCGGATCTCGACCAACGCTAGCAGTAATGTCGCGATAAGATAAACCGCAATCGCGATAGGCTACAATCCGACCTTCATCAAAGTCGGAAACGTGATGGTACGCATTTCTCCTCCTTACACGAGGCACCACAACAACGTTTCACCAGGCGACGCCTGTCAACTGCTGTTTGTCTTTGAGAAATCGGTTGGAAACTTTCCTCATGTCAGCACGTCGTAGGTGTCGCCACCGGCGCCAACCTTTTGTGAATGCTCTGAAAAGCTAATCATTTGCATATCACAGCATCTTCTTCCCGTCGGTTAACTTTCGAGTCTGTAGCACGTCATCTTCGTGGTGTAGCAGTTTTAATGGCTAGTATTGTATCTCCCTCCCAGCCATTCGTGATTTGGTCCTGTAACTCCTGTAGGAAGAAATCATTTCTATTGCTTCATCTATCTGTGTGGATCCATGACTTCTTTGTTTTCCTCCATCCCTGGTTGACCGGTAAAAATCCCTCTGACAAAACCTACGATATCGAGCATTTTAGCATAAAGTTCATTACTGCGGGTACATTCCAACAAATCGCGTCCCCAGTCATCACCTCGCCTTTTAGCAACCCCAACAACACTATCTGTTAATTCAAGTTTCATGACTTTAAGAACAATATTTTGCTTTGTATAGGCAAGTCTCATAATTAGCATCAATTTGCTCGCCCCAATAGAAGCAGTGTTTACTAAAATCAAATACGTTCTTGTACTATCGAAGATTCGACGTTGACGATGCATGGCCTTTTCCAAAAGACGATCTAATCAGTTTTGGGTTACTATACTTTTTCTGACGAGAACTGTGTACTTCAACTTCGGCTATACCAGTTAATAAATTACGATGTATTGCGATTTTCTATTCTCACTGGTTTGTAGTAGCGTTTCCAGTCCTTTCTGATTTTCTTTAACCTCATGGCCATCTCCTAAATTGTATGGAACACACCTTATAGTGTAACGACGTATAGTTTTGTATAAATTATTTTCTTTGGACATATGACCATGTGCAGACTTCGTCACCTACGTCAGTTACAACACACTTCAAAATTATTTAAACTCTTTTTAAATTTTCTCTGAATGGTTCTTGAACGAAACTGTAAAACATCATTTGAGTCGTATGCGCAGCGTCACTCAGGTCAATTGGTTTGCGTAAACTTTTTCAATTTAGATGTCGTTTTGTTTCTTCTCAGAAGTTATATTAATGCAAGTTATCTGATTTAACAAATATTAGAACCACATTGAATAAGCTTTCAAGACTCAAACTCGCGATGAATATTGTCAAAAATTAATAATCATGTCAAATAAATCAGTCATCCTTCTTCCTTAATATAATTCTTCATAAATATATTCTTGGAACACGTATTTAAACTTTTGTAGCATACACTACTTTATTATCTTCATACATATAGACGTGAACCTGAGCCTTGACAAGATAGGACTGAACATTTACACATGATTAAACTTTCTATGACGTCATTGTTGTACAAAACATTACGAAATCTCAATTTTTTTAATTTTTAGAAGCACGACGCAACAACTCGGTTTCAGGATCTTCTGTTGCTCTCTGGCTGTCGACCCGCGACGTATAGTGGCCAGCAATTTTCTCTCTGGCCCCGGCAGTGAAGATGCTGTCTCCGTTCGTTGTGCCGCCCTCTCCGTACATGAAACATAAAAAATAAATACAACACTTTAGATAATTCACAACAATTACAAAGATTACAAAAATACATAAACAAAACACTAAATTAAATTTATATTCACCTGTAAACTGGGCTGACACTGGTGCAGGGGTGACGCTTCAATTTCGCGTCCCACTACAACCTCCATACAATTGGAAGCACTCGTTTCAAATGCACAGACCGCACAACAAAAGAAAACTCAAGCGAGGAACGAGAATTTTGCAAGATACAAGGAGTTCTGATTGCGTCCCTCACACGACACAGTAAGACTGGACGTCGCTAACAGTGGGAACAATAACAAAGGAACGGAAGGGATGGCAGCCTCGGCTGTTCACGACATGTCAGTCGAGGGAGATCTATAGATAGATACCTCTACAGGGCGTTACAAAAAGGTACGGCCAAACTTTCAGGAAACAATCCTCACACACAAATAAAGAAAAGACGTTATGTGGACATGTGTCCGGAAACGCTTAATTCCCATGTTAGAGCTCATTTTAGTTTCGTCCACTTACGCTCAATGGAGCACGTTATCATGATTTCATACGGGATACTCTACCTGTGCTGCTAGAACATGTGCCTTTACAAGTACGACACAACATGTGGTTCATGCACGATGGAGTTCCTGCACATTTCAGTCGAAGTGTTCGTACGCTTCTCAACAACAGATTCGGTGACCGATGGATTGGTAGAGGCGGACCAATCCCATGGCCTCCACGCTCTCCTGACCTCAACCCTCTTGACTTTCATTTATGGGGGCATTTGAAAGCTCTTGTCTACGTATCCCCGGTACCAAATGTAGAGACTCTTCGTGCTCGTATTGTGGACGGCTGTGATACAATACGCCATTCTCCAGGGCTGCATCAGTGCATCAGGGATTCCATGCGACGGAGGGTGAATGCACGTATCCTCGCTAACGGAGGACATTTTGAACATTTCCTGAAACAAAGTGTTTGAAGTCACGCTGGTACGTTCTGTTGCTGTGTGTTTCCATTCCATGATTAATGTGATTTGAAGAGAAGTAATAAAATGAGCTCTAACATGGAAAGTAAGCGTTTCCGGACACATGTCCACATAACATATTTTCTTTCTTTGTGTGTGAAGAATGTTTCCTGAAAGTTTGGCCGTACCTTTTTGTAACACCCTGTATACCCAAAGGTGGGGCAGATTTAATTTCATTTCATTCAACAACTTTGACTTACAAAAAAAATGGAAAAAGAAAAATTACTGTGACTTTCAAATTTATGAACGCTTAACAGTGCCTAAAACTGAAAAACTAGATGCTTATGTCACATGAAATTTCATGCTCTATAACTTCTATAACTTTACATTTTTCATTTGGAGTAGCCGTTTTTGAGTTAGAGGCGTAGCAGGTGACATTTTAGCTAAGCTGATAAAAATGAACGAACTTTGGCAACTGATTGAGGCCAAACGGCTGCACCGATTCTGACATTTAAGTAAGTCATTGTAAGGGGTTCATTATCGGCTCATTACTATTCGCTATCGCACTTGAGGAGATGTAATTTCGATGGATTGCTGCCTGCGATATGGAATATCTATGCTACAATAGAATCGCAGGTCAGAGCAGTGTTGGCAGTAAGTCGAGTTTAGTGGCTCGTAGAGAGCAGTAGTGAATACTACCAACAGTTCCAATCATGGTAGCATAACCCTTCTTAAGATGATAGTCTGCTTGTGTTGCACATCAATTGGATTTACCGTATTTACAGTGCACCTGCCATACAAGACTGAACCACGTGCTGGCTCGGTAGCTTCACAGAAAACATGGATACAAATGCATCCCTCTTCAGGTCTCTTGACCCATCTTGGTATATAAATGTCTGGTAGTCTTGGCAGGTCTGACATCCAAGTGCGCCTCAGAGTGGTAAGATAATGCGACAGAGTCTCATCCAACCTAGCCCAAGTAGCCAAGTATCTTGAAACAAAATTTTCGCTGTTATGGGTACCAAGGTTGCTAAACCCAGAGCGTTACAGAAACTAGCTGTTGCTTGCAACAAGCTTTCTTTTAGGCAGCTGATATTTTATAGATGATTTCATACTGATCGACACAAAATGCATCATCTTCTACATTCCATTGAACTCCCAGTACGTGCAAAGTTCTCGTGATCTGTGGCCCTTCCGATTTCCTCATAACAACCAGCTGCAGAGAGTTCGTTCCTCATTTCGGTATAGGCAGCTGGGTTTGTCTCATGAGTGAGATCAGAACGTAGAAAAAGGTTATCACTGCATTTTCGTCTGCAGTACCTGCTGCATAGTCATCAGTCTGTTATGGTCTAATAAGGCAGAAGCAGTGGGAAACTTTCAGTGGTATATGGACTGCCAGTTCCCTCAGTGCAGATGATTTAAGCCCAAAGGGTAATGACTTGAGTCGGTAAGTAGTTCTTCTTCGCATGGTTACTGCTTCATTTGCTCCGTAAAGATCGTCTCGGTGCCAGAGAAATCTAATCACGTCTCTGTCGTCTGGACGGTGAACTAATTGCAAAACGGCCTGGGCGATATCCTCGATGATGGCAAAATATTGCATTCGAAAACGTATGAGTACTGCAGTAGATTTGGGGAGAAGGCTAGGCTTTTTTTCCAAGACTTCGTTAAGTGAAGAAAAACCCTTCTTGTGTGAAGATGCGACGACTACGACTCGCAACTTGGTGCTTCTACGGCATTTTCTCACCACTATTTGATGAGGGAAATGAAAGGTATCAGCCGAATTTTGGGAAGGGGGAGGGGGGAAGTCAGTTCTATGTGTCAAATTCTGATACTATCTGACGTCTGTACTTGTAGGACGTCATTCTTCTCCGAAATCCTCTGAAAAGTAAAGAAGCGTTTCTCTGCATTGCAGATTTTATTTCCTGCCGATTTTCGTGGGATCTTCGATAGAATATGAAGCGTCAAATTCCTCAAGAAGAGCTGAATCTTTCGCACTCATTGTAAATCCGAGTGGCTCAGTGGCTGGCGACTTGAGTGTCCCTAATCTACCCAGTCGGGAAACATATTGAATAGGGAAAATTGGGCATACAATTTAAAGTGGAATTTGAGCCGTATGTAATCCCTGGCGATTCCTCACATCGTTGAGAGTGAATGCTAGATTAACGGCGTGATTGTATCCCACGACCTCTCGGTTTCTAGACACGAACTTGACCGCTAGTCCATCATATATGACTTCGCACTCATTGACCTCATATTTCTATTGTCTCTAATCCCAGAAGTTTCGGTTCGACAGGCTGATGAAGTTAATGACGGCGAGATTTACTAAAAGGCTTCGGCTTCTACTAAGAATCCAGCCGAATTTCGAAGGAAGTAAAGCCAATGATGGGGAGACGCTTATCAGCGGTCTCCTCAACAATTTTCCGGTAGCGATCCGCTCCTTAGTAACTCTATGAGGAGATCATCACATCCTTCGGTGGGATCAGCCAGTTATAAGTTATTAGTTTGTTGCCTTTTGGACTCTTGAGATACTGACGGATGCCTCGAAAAGGGATAAAAACTTTCGAAGACGGAAAGTGTAAGGTCTGACGAACCACCTGGTGTGTGTGAATGACATAGTGAATGAAGACTCAGTGGCATCGACCGTCGGTGCGTGATTCATAACAACTCTCAGTTTGATATTAACGATCAATGGTGTTCTGATTAATCTAGATTGTCTGCCACCATCTAAAACGCAGAATGTAGGTCTGTGGTACCTGCTACATACATATGGACTGTCTGGAGCTAAGTAAATCGTAAACAGCTGACTGACATGTGTTCAGCAGCAATATATGATTATGTAGAACGTACAGAATTGCTGCAGACTGACTTGTGATGCAAAAGAAACAAAATGCTCTTCGTTTTTTCTACAGTCTTTTATGGTGTGATTATGGTTGGGGGAAAATACACTTATTGGTGAGTCCTCAAAATCTTAAGGAGAGGGAGGGGGAGAAGAGGTGTCATGAACATCCTTCGTCTTCTCGCAGTCTTGCACGCAGTGACCACGCTGTTCGCAAACACCCAGTAGACTTCCGCCTTCCACAAATCGCAAAGGGAGCCCCAAAAGATTCAATTTTGAGTCTACTCCTATTCCTATAACATATTATGAATGACATGCTACTTAACGTTCAACAAGCAGAACTGGTACTTTTTGCAAACGTCAGCAGTGCCGTAATAAATCTCATTAGAGAGAAAGCAATGTGAGAATGTTACCCGTGAAAAGATTCCGCCGTTTTGTCTCTCGAAATCGATGTGTAGCTTCATTTGAATTATTGCAGACGTCCCAGAGATTCCTAAAGTTCCCACCCCTGGCGCATTTCCCAGGTTTTGGTTCCAGAAAAGGGTGGGAGCAATTAGATAGTGAGTTAACGTCAAGCAACATACAATTTTATTTACGCAGAACTCACAGATCATGGAAGTTACACAACGCATTTAATCAGAAATACAGATAACGATGTAATTCAGAGGTGTAGTTTAGCGGTCCCCCACGTCTTCACTCGCTGAAATTCCACCAAAAATAATTTTCTCGGACTATTCCACAGTTGGGCATCAGGTACTCATTACACAGAAAGGCGCTATAAGACTAATACAGTAGTATACGTAAAACTTCATGTAGGCAACTGTTTCATAAAATGGACATACTAACAACAGTCTCACATTACATTTACTTTCACATACATTTTTGTTTCGAAGAGCCAGTCATTATATGAGGCTATCACCACTAACAAGAATGTCTCCATTATGCATCAACCCTTCTCTTACAAAAAAGGACCAAGATACGCAGCTTTAAAAAAATGATCACCTCCTTAGTGCATTAAAGGTCCAGTCAACATTGAAAATGCTTCAAACCACAATCATTTCTGCTTGAGAAGTATAGCTAACCCTACGCACGAATTGCTCAAACGATTACACAGTATGTGTGTGTGGTTGTGTTATATTTATTAAATTTTATTGTAGAATAAGAGTAAAATAAATATCTAATTATGAATATGGCCTTCATATAGCCATATTTTCACAGAGAAAATGTGTAATGTTTGTTATCCCGCTAACAGGATTCATAACATAGCGAGTTACCGTAAGTATGATTCACAAAACATGCAAACAAATAAGCTCAACTGAAATGTCTCTAATAAATAGAGACACAGTAATGACGGCTCTCACTTTCAGCTACATTGATTACAGAATGACTGGAACTCATTAACTGCGGTGAATTTGTCGGTGGGCCATCCAAAAAGAAAACCAACATATAGGATTCCAAAGGAGTTTCTATTAACGATCTGTATTTGCTGAAGACACGCAAATCGTACCAAGAAAAGGTTATGTTATAAAGTTTTACGCGCAGCTGGCAATATCTTTCAGAATAACGAGTATTGCTCTTTTAATTTCTCTCTCTCTCTCTCTCTCTCTCTCTCTCTCTCTCTCTTTTATTTTCCTTTTATAGAAAACTGTGATGTTACATGATTCCGCGAGAACGTGAAGACCAAAGAACCATTTTCTCTCCAGGTAATCAGTTTAAAGACTATAATTTGTAATATAAATATAAAGCAAATTGTGTGGGACATAATGGGGCGGGCGGCGAGAGAATGATGGAGTGGGAGGGGGCAATCATGTTCTAGTTGATTTAACTCGAGGGACGCGGCGCGGTCGGAACAAAAAAATCGGGGATAGTCCTTATGGCTGTGTGTGTGTGTGTGTGTGTGTGTGTGTGTGTGTGTGTGAAGGAGAGAGAGAGAGAGAGAGAGAGAGATAGAGAGAAACGGGGGGGAGGGAGACGGCGCCTCAGTTATTGACCTCTGCCTTTTCGAAAGCCTCTACTCGCTTGGCATGAGGTCAGCCTCTTTAACGACAGACGTCCTTTTCGTGCAGCCCAACGAACCAGAGGTGGCAAAGTAAATTTTAAACCGGGACGATCGAGGGACATGCGCTACAAATTTACAACTAAGTTAATGCTGGGACTTCTGTTCATGTTGGATGTTGTTGGCAGAGAGCGTCAGTGAGCATATTACTGTTAACCATAAGGGTTATTTCTATCAAGTGTTCACGCATCAGTTTGATAGCTACATGGGTTTCGACATACTGGTCATTTATCAACCAGTAAACACCCGATGCTTTAAAGAATCGAGCTCCCGTCTAAAAAATAACTTCAAGTTTTTGATTACTTTACAAATGAGCTAATGTGTTAAATATTTGACGTTAAGCATGTAAGCGAGAAAAAGTTTCGTAAAGGCTTGAAGTTACGTTTGAAGTTTGTTTGAAGTCGCATTATTAAACAATGCATCAATATGCTCTGCGTAATCTGTGCTTCTTTTTAAGCAAAAGGTAGTTTTTCACTTATAGCAATGCGTCGCACAGTGATATAATTTTGCAGGTATGTTCAGCAATATATGTGGCTACTGTCTGCAAATTGTGTTGCGAATAGAGTTAGTAAAGAAGAAGTAATAAATTAAAATGATATGCCTGATGGCGAAGTTTTACTGCATGAACAGTGAAAATGTGGTAATCGCTAAACTCTGTTACTTTCACCATTTTGTAAGCGATGCCAGCAATTTTTTTTTTAAATTTCGTCAATAATTATATGAAATATTGAACAACAATTTTTTGTTGACTCTGGAAGCAGAGTGCCATGAACTGGATTAGCTGTTCGGGTATATACAGGGTGACACAGAATAACGGGAATGTTTAAAATGAGTAGTGGCAGCCGTGGGCAGGTGGCAGCACTGCGGGTTCGTGACAGCGCGTTAACAGTCCGTCATTTCAGTAAACATGGATCAGTGGAACAGACAACAGCGTGCTTTTGCCATAAAAATGTTTTATAAAAACAATGATAGTTTGGTAGCGGCGCAGAGGGAGTTACGACGTTTTTGTAGTTTAGGACGTCATAATGCCATTCTGTCGAAACACGCGATAAAATATCAACAACTTTGAAGAGACTGAATCTGCTCTCAAGAAGAAACCAACAGGACGACCAAGAAGTGTGCGTTCTCCATCGAACATTGTTGCTGTACGCGAGTCTGTCGTACGGACCCCACGGCGTTCAATTCGTAAGCAAGCAGCAGTGGTTGGAGGTCCCGGGAGAGTGTTCGCAGAATTCTTCATCTTGAACTATAATTTCTTCCGTACAAACTAAAGATGGTGCAACAATTGAAGAACCACGATTAGCCGTTACGTTTAGGATTCTGTCAAAAAGTGATGACAAAAATAAACAATGACGACGAATTTCTAAAAAAGCTGTCGACGTCAAAATGGTTCAAATGGCTCTGAGCACTATGGGACTTAACTTCTGAGGTCATCAGTCCCCTAGAACTTAGAACTACTTAAACCTAACTAACCTAAGGACATCACACACATCCATGCCCGAGGCAGGATTCGAACCTGCGACGTAGCGGTCGCGCGGTTCCAGACTGTAGCGCCTAGAGCCGTTCGGTCACTCCGGCCGGCGGATGTCAGATGAGGCACATTTTTATCTCACAGGTTATGTGAATAAACAGAACTACCGTTACTAGGCGAACACAAATCCTGCTGACGTTCACAAGCGCCCTTTACACGCTAGTAAAGTGGCAGTGTGGCGTAGTGTTTCATCACATGGGATTATCGGACCGTATTTTTTCGCAAATGAACAGGGAAACACAATAACTGTCAATACATGGAGATATTACGAACTTCCGTTACACCTGCATTGAACAACTTTCCAAACGTTCAAGAGGCCTGGTTTCAACAGGACGGACCGACATCACACACTGCACGGCAATCAATGGCATATGTGCGACAATTGTTCGGCAACTGTGTGAGCTCACGTTTCGGTAACATTCCCTGGCCCCACAGATCGCCAGATTTATCCGTTTGTGATTTTTTCTTGTGCGGCAACCTCAAAAGCAAAGTCTACACAACTCGTCCAAGAACCCTGGATGAGTTAAAACAGAGAATTCGGGATGAAATCCACAGTATCCCAGCTGAGATGTTGCAGCGGACAATGAGGAATCTCAACAGCGGGTAAGGGTCCGGAAACGACAGAGTCGAACATTATAAGACTTCTTATGTCTCTGAAAATGGAATACATGTATCGGTGCTGTTATCGCTAAGATTATAGGATAGGCAACTTTCAGACATAGTAGTATGAAGCAAAACTAAAGGACGTAATTTTTAAAAAACGATAAATGCCATCAATGTTTCGTAAATGCCAAAGTTGTAATGTTTCAACTACTCCGAATGTAATTTCTTTCCTTCATCTCTTCTAGTATTATTGGATTGTGGAAATGTTTCCATTTTTCTGTGTCACCCTGTACATGGTGATTCCATGATGATGTTACAAACTTTCACGGATAATGGAGAAAAGTAAATATATCAATTTGAATTAAGGGTAGGGTTGTCAGGTCTCCAGTATTTTACGGGATCTCCCGTATTTTACCCACATTTTCTCCTGTCTCCCGTATTTTCGTCGTGCCTCCCGTAGTTTACGGGTTTTTCTCCATTTTACCCATCTCACAGAATTGATAATGTTTTCCATCATGTTTTTATAAAGTTTTATTTGTTTATTTACGCTAACAGTTCCCTATAATTCAGAGATTATCGTTCCCGAATCAACAATTGATATTTCCAGTTTCCCATCTTCGAATTCTCTTTCTTCTGTGTTGGTTTACGTGACGGAACTTCCGTCTAGTACATCGGTAGCGCGTGCACATGCAACTCAATCTCAACCTATTACGCAGCTGGTGCTGTATTTAGTACATCTGTTAAACTATGGGTAGGGAAAGTGACGACGAGAATCACTCGAAAACACCACCAAAGAAGAAGGCGTTCCCACATGTAAACGGTTCAGTTTGTGTACTGTTTTCTATACAATTGTATATAACGCCTTCCTAAAGGTAATGCCACGATGGAACTACACTCCTGGAAATGGAAAAAAGAACACATTGACACCGGTGTGTCAGACCCACCATACTTGCTCCGGACACTGCGAGAGGGCTGTACAAGCAATGATCACACGCACGGCACGGCGGACACACCAGGAACTGTGGTGTTGGCCGTCGAATGGCGCTAGCTGCGCAGCATTTGTGCACCGCCGCCGTCAGTGTCAGCCAGTTTGCCGTGACATACGGAGCTCCATCGCAGTCTTTAACACTGGTAGCATGCCGCGACAGCGTGGACGTGAACCGTATGTGCAGTTGACGGACTTTGAGCGAGGGCGTATAGTGGGCATGCGGGGGGCCGGGTGGATGTACCGCCGAATTGCTCAACACGTGGGGCGTGAGGTCTCCACAGTACATCGATGTTGTCGCCAGTGGTCGGCGGAAGGTGCACGTGCCCGTCGACCTGGGACCGGACCGCAGCGACGCACGGATGCACGCCAAGACCGTAGGATCCTAGGCAGTGCCGTAGGGGACCGCACCGCCACTTCCCAGCAAATTAGGGACACTGTTGCTCCTGGGGTATCGGCGAGGACCATTCGCAACCGTCTCCATGAAGCTGGGCTACGGTCCCGCACACCGTTAGGCCGTCTTCAGCTCACGCCCCAACATCGTGCAGCCCACCTCCAGTGGTGTCGCGACAGGCGTGAATGGAGGGACGAATGGAGACGTGTCGTCTTCAGCGATGAGAGTCGCTTCTGCCTTGGTGCCAATGATGGTCGTATGCGTGTTTGGCGCCGTGCAGGTAAGTGCCACAATCAGGACTGTATACGACCGAGGCACATAGGGCCAACACCCGGCATCATGGTGTGGGGAGCGATCTCCTACACTGGCCGTACACCACTGGTGATCGTCGAGGGGACACTGAATAGTGCACGGTACATCCAAACCGTCATCGAACCCATCGTTCTACCATTCCTAGACCGGCAAGGGAACTTGCTGTTCCAACAGGACAATGCACGTCCGCATGTATCCCGTGCCACCCAACGTGCTCTAGAAGGTGTAAGTCAACTACCCTGGCCAGCAAGATCTCCGGATCTGTCCCCCATTGAGCATGTTTGGGACTGGATGAAGCGTCGTCTCACGCGGTCTGCACGTCCAGCACGAACGCTGGTCCAACTGAGGCGCCAGGTGGAAATGGCATGGCAAGCCGTTCTACAGGACTACATCCAGCATCTCTACGATCGTCTCCATGGGAGAATAGCAGCCTGCATTGCTGCGAAAGGTGGATATACACTGTACTAGTGCCGACATTGTGCATGCTCTGTTGCCTGTGTCTATGTGCCTGTGGTTCTGACAGTGTGATCATGTGATGTATCTGACCCCAGGAATGTGTCAATAAAGTTTCCCCTTCCTGGGACAATGAATTCACGGTGTTCTTATTTCAATTTCCAGGAGTGTATTATGGCCACCATTTTCTTGTTTTGATCCATACTACCATTTCTGAAAGTTTTCGATACTACAATGCCAGAGGTATCAGAATGATTTCCGTTAATAGCTTTCGATTCGGTCGTACCCGATCCCGGGTCCCTTACCTCGAATTGATACATTTACCCCTCTCATCATCCTTGAAAGTTTGTAACATCATTGCGGAATCAGTCTGTAGATAGCTCTGATGTAGCCATCAGCCAGGAGGTATTTATGGGCTATTGATAGTGAATAGTCAGGAGAAACCGTTATGATCATTAAAGTTTACGTGAGCATCGGACTGAAATGAGGTTTATTGCCAACTGGGATGCTTCTTTCTGTACAAATGGCTCTGAGCACTATGGGACTTAACATCTATGGTCATCATTCCCCTAGAACTTAGAACTACTTAAACGTAACTAACCTAAGGACATCACACAACACCCAGTCATCACGAGGCAGAGAAAATCCCTGACCCCGCCGGGAATCGGACCCGGAAACCCGGGCGTGCTTCTTTCTGTAACAAACGCTTATGCTCAACGTGTGGCGGGTGTTGCTTTCGATACCGTTATGGATAGACGTCTACAAAGAGCGGTGGTGAGGATTGGTCGCGGTGGGTGGGGGGGGGGGGGGGGGGGGTGAAGGGAAGAGAGGACTCTTGTCTCTCCTGGAATCTGTTGTAAAAGTCTATTAATAGTAGAATTCTCAACTGATTTTAAAGACGATTATCTCTGAGTCTACTCAACCACAAATTCATCATTGCCAAATGCAAGGGGAAACACTGTGGCTTTAATAAACACCACATTGTTTAGTTGTCAAGTTGTCCATGGGAAATGACACTGTTTTCTAATAGTGGCGGTAGCTTCGGCGTTGTTTTGCAATCTTGGGGGATGTGAACCTTTACAGTACGTTGCCGATATTTTTTTCTATCACTTCCGTTTATAGCCCTTAACAAGCTACGAAGTAAATAGTTGCAACACACAGTACAACTTGGTTATAGTGTACCTGCCCTACAGCCATAACCGATGCCCACAGAAACAGACCCTTCGTCTGCTGCACATTTTAAGCTCAACATCAGATTTTATTTGACCCGTTAAGGCAAGCTGAGACTCCATTCAGTTTACGTGCTAGTATGAAGAATATCATCAAGCTAGACGTAACTCACCAATACTTCATCCGTGGACCCAACGACCAAGAACGAAGTGCTCATATTAAAAAGGGTGTAAGACAGGAATGCAGTTATCTGCCTCTGCTGTTTGATCTATACATCGAAGAAGTAAAGACAGAAATAAAAGAAAAGGCCAAGAGTGTGATTAAAATTCAAAGTGAAAGGATATAATGATAAGATCAGTTCAAAGTGAAGAAGAATTGCAGGATCTGTTGAATGGAATGAAAGTCTAATGAGTATAGTATGGATCGAGAGTGAATTGAAGGAAAGAAGTAGCAGAAATGAGAACAGGAACAAACTAAAATTGGAATTGATGATCACGAAGTGGACGAAGTTAAGGAATTCTGCCACCTAGGCAGCAAAATAACCCCTTATGGACTGTGGAAGAAGGACACAAAAAGCAGAATAGCACTGGCAAAAAGGGCTTTTCTTGCCAAGAGAGGTGTATTAGTATCAAACATAGGCCTTAATTTGAGGAAGAAATTTCTGAGAATGTACTTTTGGAGCACAGCATTGTATAGTAGCGAAACGTGGCTTGTGGAAAAACCAGGACAGAAGAGAATCGAAGCATTTGAGATGTGATGCAACAAAAAATGTTGAAAAACTGGCGTAAGAAATGAGGAGGCTCTCTGCAGAAGGAAGGGAGTGCACGGAAAACACTGACAGGAGAAAGGGAAAGGATGATAGGACATCTGTGAAGACATCAGAGAATAACATAGTACTAGAGGTAAATGTAGAGGGTAAAAACTGTAGAGGAAGACACAGATTTGAATACATTCAGCAAATAATTGAGGATGTAGGTTGCAAGTGCTACTCTGAGATGAAAAGATTGGTAGAGAAGAGGGCTTCGTACGCAGACTAGTAGTTGGACTTCGACGCATGGGACATTCCATGTCGGAAATCATTAGGGGATTCAATACTCAGAAATCTAGTGTCAGGAGTGTGCCGATCAGATTTCAGGCATTACCTATCACCATGGACAAAGCAAAAGCTGACGGTCTTCACTTATTGACCAAGAACAGCTGCGTTTGCATAGAGTTGTCGGTGCTAACAGATAAGCAACACTGTGTGAAATAACCACAGAGATCAATGTGGGACGTACGATGAACAACATATCTGTTAGGATATTGCGGCGACAACCGACGCGACTGCCTTCCTCAACAGCACGACATCGCCTGCTATGCGTCTCTTGGGCTCTTGACTATATCGGTTGGAGTCTAAACGACTGGAAAGCCATAGCCTGATCATATGAGTCCAGATTTCAATTGGTAAGAGCTGATGGTAGCGTTCGAGTGCGGCGCACAACCCAAGAAGCCAAGTTAACCCAGCGTACTGCAAGCTGGTGTTGGCTCCATGATGGTGTTGGCTGTGTTTACATGGAATGGACTGGGTTCTCTGGTCCAAAAGAACCCATAATTGATTGGAAGTGGTTATGTTTGGCTGCTTGGAAACCATCTGAAGCTATTCATGAAGTCCATGATTAGACTTCATGTTCCCAGACAACGATTCGACATGTCACTGGGCCACAATTATTCACAATTGGTTTGAAGAACGTACTGGGCAATTCGAGCGAATGATTTAGCCATCCGAATTTGGGTCATAATCGAGAGATCAGTGCGTGCACAAAATCGTGTACTGGCAACACTTTCGTTGCTATAGACGGTTATAGGCGCAGTATGGCTCAATATTTCTGCAGGGAACTTCAACGATTTGTTGAGTCCATGCCACGTCGAGTTGCTGCATTACAGCGGGAAAAAGGAGGTCCGACACGATAGCAAGAGTTATGCCTTGACTTTCGTCGCCTTGGTGTATATGCTACTGTTTTTTTTTTTTTATACACACATCAAAAAAAGTTTTGCATCACCACAGTTCCCAGAACTCCTGAAGATTGACGTTGACTGTGAATATTGTATCACAGACACAGTCCCTTTGACTGTTCAGAGATGTCACTAAACCCATCCACAGATGTAAACAACCATGCATGAGTAGCGCCTAATAGACGGAGGGGGTTCGACAGCCTATCAGTTCTAGTCATTCCACCAGAAAGGAGGTACACGGCTCGTGTTGTCTGTAGTTCAACCATGCCTAGACGGTCAATACCGCGGTTCCATCGCGTCTGCATTGTTACTTTGTGCCAGGAAGGGATCTCAACAAGGGAAGTGTCCAGGCATCTCTAAATGAACCAAAACGATGTTGTTCGGACATGGAGGAATATGCTGCATGATGCGCAACTTCACTCCCGACGTCGATGGCGAGGTCCATCTTTGCAACCACGACACCATGCAGTGCGATACAGTTGGGCCCAACAACATGCCGAATGGACCGCTCAGGGTTGGCATCACGTTCTCTTCATCAATGAGTGTCGCATATGCCTTCAACCAGACAAACGTCAGAGACGTGTTTGGAGGCAACCCGGTCAGGCTGAACGCCTTGGACACACTGTCCAGCGAGTGCTTCAAGGTGCACGTTTCCTGCTGTTTTGGGATCGCATTATGTGGGGCCGACGTACGCTACTGGTGGTCATGGAAGGCGCCGTAACGGCTGTACGATACATGAATGCCGTCCTCCGAGCGATAGAGCAACCGTATCGGCAGCATATTGGCGAGGCATTCGTCTTCATGGACGACAATTCGCGCCCCCATCGTGCACATTTTGTGAATGACTTCCTTCAAGATAATGACATCGCTCGACTAGGGTGGCCAGCATGTTCTTCGGACATGAACCATATCGAACATGTCTGGAATAGACTGAAAAGGCTGTTTATGGACGACGTGACCCACCAGCCACTCTGAGGGATCTAAGCAGAATCGCCGTTGAGGAGTGGGACAATCTGGGCCAACAGTGCCTTGATGAACTTGTGGATAGTATGCCACGACGTATACAAGCATGCATCAATGCAAGAGGACGTGCTACTGGGTCTCAGAGGTATGTACAGCAATCTGGACCACATCCCTGAAGGTCTCGCTGTATAGTGGTACAACATGCAATGTGTGGTTTTCATGAGCAATAAAAATGGCGGAAATGATGTTTGTGTTGATCTCTATTCCAATTTTCTGTACAGGTTCCGGAACTCTCATGATGCAAAACTTTTTTTCGTAAGTGTATATAGCACGACTGATTTAGATGTTTTACTCAATATTTTATATCTATACTTACGGTAAAAGCATAGAGTCTTGTTGTTTCACTTGTACATTTCATTACAAACATTTTCAATCATCTGGACGGAAGGTATCAATACACACACCTAAAAATTTGTGTAACAGCTGAAAAATTTTACCTTGCAAAGCTAACTGCAGGCCTCGCAATCGTAGTAACACCGCCGTGTTATCGCCTGCCAAATACGGAAGGTTGGCAATATTAGTGTACTCTCCAGTATTCCTACAAGTGGAGCACTGTACGAGGTGCATTCAAGTTCTAAGGCCTCCGATTTTTTTTCTCCGGACTGGAAAGAGATCGAAACATGCGCATTGTTTTAAAATGAGGCCGCGTTCATTGTCAATACATCCCAGAGATGGCAGCACCGTACGGCAGATGGAATTTTACCGCCAGCGGCGAGAATGACAACTGTTTTAAATACTTAAAATGGCGACGTTTTCCTTACTTGAACAGCGTGCAATCATTCGTTTTCTGAATTTGCATGGTGTGAAACCAACTGAAATTCATCGACAGTTGAAGGAGACATGTGGTGATGGAGTTATGGATGTGTCGAAAGTGCGTTCGTGCGTGCGACAGTTTAATGAAGGCAGAACATCGTATGACAACAAACCGAAACAACCTCGGGCTCGCACAAGCCGGTCTGACGACATGATCGAGAAAGTGGAGAGAATTGTTTAGGGGGATCGCCGAATGACTGTTGAACAGATCGCCTCCAGAGTTGGCATTTCTGTGGGTTCTGTGCACAGAATCCTGCATGACGACCTGAAAATGCGAAAAGTGTCATCCAGGTGGGTGCCACGAATGCTGACGGACGACCACATGGCTGCCCGTGTGGCATGTTGCCAAGCAATGTTGACGCGCAACGACAGCATGAATGGGACTTTCTTTTCGTCGGTTGTGACAATGGATGAGACGTGGATGCCATTTTTCGATCCAGAAACAAAGCGCCAGTCAGCTCAATGGAAGCACCCAGATTCACCGCCACCAAAAAAATTTCGGGTAACCGCCAGTGCTGAAAAAATGATGGTGTCCATGTTCTGGGACAGCGAGGGCGTAATCCTTACCCATTGCGTTCCAAAGGGCACTACGGTAACAGGTGCATCCTACGAAAAAGTTTTGAAGAACAAATTCCTTCCTTCCTGCACTGCAACAACAACGTCCAGGAAGGGCTGCGCGTGTGCTGCTTCACCAAGACAACACACCCGCACATCGAGCTAACGTTACGCAACAGTTTCTTCGTGATAACAACTTTGAAGTGATTCCTCATGCTCCCTACTCACCTGACCTGGCACCTAGTGACTTTTGGCTTTTTCCAACAATGAAAGACACTCTCCATGGCCGCGCATTCACCAGCCGTGCTGCTATTGCCTCAGCGATTTTCCAGTGGTAAAAACAGACTCCTAAAGAAGCCTTAGCCGCTGCCATGGAATCATGGCGTCAGCGTTGTGAAAAATGTGTACGTCTGCAGGGCGATTACGTCGAGAAGTAACGCCAGTTTCATCGATTTCGGGTGAGTAGTTAATTAGGAAAAAAATCGGAGGCCTTAGAACTTGAATGCACCTCGTAACACCCTGCACGTCTATATGACAAAACCGTGCCTAGGATAACCAACATTGATGCAGTTTTCTATGACAATACTTCTCGAACACTATTACAGTTACAACATTTATTTACAGTTTAATGTGTCTGAATAAACCACTGGCGGCTCTAATGACGATACTTCTCTTTTTTTTCAAACCAAATAAAATATAATATGATTTTTGGAAATTATGCACTTTCATTCGCAAATGATGAATAATTTATTCTACACCTTCTTGCACCAAATCCCATAGAGACAACAATTATTTCCAGACTTTCCTTTGTTAGACTCGAGGTCCAGTTTTCGCACGTTGTTTCCGTCGCAATATCGCCAACATTCAAAACTAATAATTCATTTACTGAGATCGCCAATGGTATGTTCACTGAGTGCACTTTGCCTTCTCTCCTTTACGGTAGGTACTTAAATCTCACTCCGCGTTGTATCATTACTCTCCTTCGGTAATCTGCACGCCATAGGCTTACTCAGCTTATACAAGGGGCCGCCACAACGGGACCATTGAATGATTCCATTCAAAACTAATCGCCACATGCGTTAAGACATTTATCCTACGAGACGATCGGTTCCCGTTTATAGAACGAGATCGGCTGCTGGCGGATCCACAGCTTCACTCACTCTTGCACTTCTCCGTCCAACTGAAGCCGACGTCCACTCACGTCTTTCTTCAGGTCGACAAAATTGTAAATATCACACGATGAAAGATCTGTGCTGTACGGAGGACGCTGCGGTATTTCCCAGCCAAATAGCTGAAACATAGCCTTCGTCCGATTGGCAGTGTGGGGGCGGGCGTTATCGAGCAACAGCGTCCTTCCTCTGCTAGTCGAGTTCCTCGAGAGTGGAACCACAATCAGTGCGCAGAGCTGTGAAGGAATTTTGTTAAAACTACGACACGTCCTAAAATCAAAACGCCCAGCAATGCTGTCCGAAGGAATCATCCTGTTGCACGACCGCCCCAATAGCTGATGCCGGCACGGTAGCTCAGCGTGTTCGGTCAGAGGGTTAGCTGCCCTCTGTAATAAATAAACTGAGTTAATGGATCAACAACGAACTTAAACGGATATCTTACGACGTCCGCCCCGAGCAGATGCAACGAACAAAAACGAGATTTAAAAAACAAATAGCTGAGTGGTCAGCGTGACGGATTGCCGTCCTACGGGCCCGGGTTCGATTCCCGGCTGGGTCGGGAATTTTCTCCGCTCAGGGAATGCGTGTTGTGTTGTCTTCATCATCATTTCATCCCCATCCGGCGCGCAGGTCGCCCAGTGTGGCGTCGACTGTAATAAGACCCGCACCAAGGCGGCCGGACCTGCCCCGTCAGGGGCCTCCCGGCACGATAACGCCCGCCCCCAAACTGCCAATCGGACGAAGGTCGTGCTTGTGCTATTTGGTTGAGAAACGCTCCAACATACTCTGTACGGCGCGGATCTTTCACCGTCTGATTTTTCACATCTTTGGCGACCTGCAGAGAGACATGTGTGGACGTCGGTCTCAGCTGGACAAGGAGATGCAAGAGTGGCTGCGGTTACGCATCCGTCAGCAGGTGATCATGTTCTACGAAACAGGAATTGATCGTCTCGTCTGCCAGTGGGATAAATGTCTTAACACCATTCCATGGTCCCATTGTGGCCCGTGTTATGTTTTCATCTGACTGACCATCATACATTTCACTTGCACAGTCCGTCACGTTTACCTCCAGCAGTGTCGCCCTTTTCTCCTTCTCACCGTCAGTATACACTGCTTAGCAAAAAATCGAAGCACCCAGAAGAGGAGGAGGAAACAACATGAAACTTCACGATTTGAGAGGGTAAGTTATATTACTTCAGCGATTACAATATCGAGTCAGATTTACAGAGAATTCCGCAATATGAGCCGGCCGCCGTGGCCGAACGGTTCTAGGGGCGAATCCTGCCTCTGGCATGGATGTGTGTGATGTCCTTAGGTTAGTTAGGTTTAAGTAGTCTAGGGGACTGATGACCTCAGATGTTAAGTCCCATAGTGCTCAGAGCCATTCGAACCATTTGAACCACTTATCAGTGTGACGCTGCACCCACTTCAGCCATGAAGCGTGCACTGGCTGTGTAGGGTGCCACAAAGCCGTTGTATGCTCTCCCGAGACAAGCTAACCCACAGTTGTTGTAAGTGGTCCCTGATGTCCGTGATGTTCTGGACACTGACACTGGGACAGAGCTGATGTCAAAACTGGTCGCATACGTATTCCATCAGGAACAGGTCAGGAGATCTTTACGAGAGTACCTCAACATCACGCAGACAGTTCAGAGAGACACGTGCAGTTTGTGAACGAGCATTGCCCAGTTGAAATAATGGCGCCACGATACAGAGGCATGAGAGGAAACACACGAGGACACAGGATGCCCATGATGTACCGTTGTGCCACCAGAATTCAATCTTCAGCCACTACCTGCTGTGACATAAAGACATACCAGATGGCTGCCCCACCATGTCGCTAGAACTTACACTACTGTGCCTCTCCAAAACATTGGAAGAATGGACGTCTCGCTAGGTCGCCGTCATATCAGCCGATTATAGCCACCACTGAACTCAATGCGACGGAATTCATAAATAGTCCATGTTTTCCGTGACACCACTCTAAACGGAGCTGTTTTTGTGTTGCTAATGGCAACCTACTTAGGGGACGGTGATTTCCTAGTATGGCTACTGCTGGTCTCCGATCAATGGGTGCAGTATAAGACAGAGTGTTGCAGGGAGTCCATTACCTGCTCACAGGTAAAGGCGGATATGTGACACAGTTACGATGTGTTCGGTGCGCTATAAAGCGATCCTCTCTTGTTGTGCTAAGACGTGGTCGACCGGAATCTTGAGGACCAGTATGCCGGCCCTCACACTCCCAAGTACTCTGTCATCGGGCCACTGTCACAACTGAATGCCCCACAATTCTGGATATTGTGCGATTCGAACATCCAGCCAAATGGACACCAACAATGTGACACCTTTAAAATTCAGTCACGTACTGATAACACGCTGTTCCACAGTACTACGTGGCATCCCATGGTCCTTCACAGTGTTCACTCACCGGACGCTGTTCAGGTCTCTTACGAACTCTACCAGGCCTGATAACCAGCTCTAAAAATGAACACTGATGCACTCTGGGGACATTTCTATCTGTCACAGAGGATTGCAACCGTAATAACGTTCATACCCGCCAATGATGTGTAAGTGTACGAGGTTAAACTCAAGTCGACCATTTCTTCTGGGTGCTTAACTTTTATTGTCTGGCACTGTATCGAATGACGTTTACAGCGAGTTGACGCAGCTGCGTCCGAAAACATTCTGTGTAAGCACTTCCCATACTTGTAGCATGAAGGAAAATTGCGCTCTAGTTTTAACTTGAACGTAGCTGCACGTCGTCAGATGACCAAGTCAGTTCCCGCAACGGTCCATGGATGTGTGTGATGTCCATAGGTTAGTTAGGTTTAAGTAGTTCTAAGTTCTAGGGGACTGACGACCACAGATGTTAAGTCCCATAGTGCTCAGAGCCAACGGTCGGGTCTACAGTTCGCTTTGTCGTGTACTAATTGAATCCGACGAAACGACACAAATTTGATGGAATTCCTGTGTGTTTTTCGTGAAGAGTATGCGTCCCAAATTCTCGAATTAAGAATATAATGTCAGCGAATCCCAGTAGACTGGAGGACACAGTAGATCAGTTGTACCACAAGGAATGAGGCAAATAACAGTTGAGTAATAATAGTAGACCTCGACTGCTGACATTTGCTTCTGAAAATTCCTAGAACTACTCTGCAGATCGAATAAAATGGGCATTGGGTTTCTGTGCTCTCTTCACATAATGCAAATTATACGCACTAATGCACACAGAGTCTCCGGCTCCAAAATTTTCGAACAGCGTTTAACACAGTGGCAAGTTGTCAACGGATAATAAACATGATCGAGTAAAACATCCTGCCAGATATGGGACTGGAATAAGTGTTCTCTGCCGGAGTCCAGAAAAGGCTTGAATGAAATTTACGGCGCCAGAATGTTGTGGTATAACTCTGCAGATGGAATACGAGTACCTAAGAACTGTTGTTTGCAGGATCTGGTAGACTGATTTATTATGTTCCTAATAATTTGCTCACAAAAGGAAAAGGTCGTAGGTTGGAGTCGCAGTCCGGTACACAGGTTTAATCTGCCAGGAAGTTTCAAATCAACGCACAATCCGCTGCAGAGTAAAATTCATTATGTATATTATGTTCCTTGTTGCGAACATTCTATGGCAGACAGCCTCAACGAACATGTAAGTGTATGTCATGTGGGGTGGGGGGGAATGGGAACAGGAAACTCCAGTGTACACGGTATTTGTAATGGACATATTTCTCTAGTTTTTGGAAACTATGCCGGCCGACGTGGCCGTGCGGTTAAAGGCGCTGCAGTCTGGAACCGCAAGACCGCTACGGTCGCAGGTTCGAATCCTGCCTCGGGCATGGATGTTTGTGATGTCCTTAGGTTAGTTAGGTTTAACTAGTTCTAAGTTCTAGGGGACTAATGACCGCAGCAGTTGAGTCCCATAGTGCTCAGAGCCATTTGAACCATTTGGAAACTATCCCTCTTTGCACACCTTGCTCGTGAACACCTACGTCACACGTTCCCTAAATGGTGGGTAGGAACTTTTGTTTGATGGTCAGCTCATTCGCTTAATCTGATTCCACTTGATATACTCATGAGACGTTGCATGAAAAGAATTCTGTACGACGTACTTGTCGAGACTGCAAAAGATCTTCTACCAAGAATTCTCGCCTGTAACTTCGTCGGAACAATGCGGTAGCTGAAACTTTCTGGCAGACGAAAATTGTGTGCCAGACTGGTGCTCGAATCTGGGACCTTTGCCTTTCGTGGACAAGTGCTCTACCAACTGAGCTATCCGAGCACGACTCACGACCCGTCTTCACAGCTTTACTTCCGCCAGTTCTTCATCTCCTAGCTTCCAGACTAGTCTTAAATTGCCAGTAAGTTTCATACCGGAGCACACTCCACTGCAGAGTGAGAATTCATTCTGGAAACACAGTAGTTGTTCGAACATTTAATGCGATTTTGTCTGTTTTAATTATTCGGGAGTTGACCGTCTGGTTTTAAACTTTCTTTGCTTTTTGCGTTTAATTTGATTGGGAAACCGTTGAGATTGAACTTAACATATACATGGATGGACATGAGAAATGAAAGGTTGCAATAAATTTTTCGTCTGTGACTATTACCTTACGTATGAGATATTCTGTTGCAGATTAATAAAAATGAATCTCTTTGAATATTCTCAATATAATGATTCAAGTTTTACTTTTATTCAAGTACTAAAACTGTTTGTGCAAGATTGAAAATATTATTGTCCATCGAACTTAGCAAACATTTTTCGTGTTGCAGTGGATTTTTGTTTACTGGATATACCCCGACTAGCTTTGAAGCATAAGACTTTCTTTACCATACGAAAATGTTTTCTTTTTTATATTGCTAAGCTCTCATGAAAATTATCTAGTTTTAAATACACTTTACGTAATTTTCAGAATTTATCACTTTTTGAATGAAAATTTATAAAAGCTGCAGCTTGTATCCACCTGTGAATGCACAATATAAAATCTACTATCTCCTTTTATTCTGCATCTGGAATGCTGTGAAAAGAAACACGTTGTTATTTTCGTTCACCTCTACCTGTACCCTTTTTAGGATGTGATCGTTATAGCGATCGTATACACTCCTGGAAATGGAAAAAAGAACACATTGACACCGGTGTGTCAGACCCACCATACTTGCTCCGGACACTGCGAGAGGGCTGTACAAGCAATGATCACACGCACGGCACAGCGGACAAGCCAGGAACCGCGGTGTTGGCCGTCGAATGGCGCTAGCTGCGCAGCATTTGTGCACCGACGCCGTCAGTGTCAGCCAGTTTGCCGTGCCATACGGAGCTCCATCGCAGTCTTTAACACTGGTAGCATGCCGCGACAGCGTGGACGTGAACCGTATGTGCAGTTGACGGACTTTGAGCGAGGGCGTATAGTGGGCATGCGGGAGGCCGGGTGGACGTACCGCCGAATTGCTCAACACGTGGGGCGTGAGGTCTCCACAGTACATCGATGTTGTCGCCAGTGGTCGGCGAAAGGTGCACGTGCCCGTCGACCTGGGACCGGACCGCAGCGACGCACGGATGCACGCCAAGACCTTAGGATCCTACGCAGTGCCGTAGGGGACCGCACCGCCACTTCCCAGCAAATTAGGGACACTGTTGCTCCTGGGGTATCGGCGAGGACCATTCGCAACCGTCTCCATGAAGCTGGGCTACAGTCCCGCACACCGTTAGGCCGTCTTCCGCTCACGCCCCAACATCGTGCAGCCCGCGTCCAGTGGTGTCGCGACAGGCGTGAATGGAGGGACGAATGGAGACGTGTCGTCTTCAGCGATGAGAGTCGCTTCTGCCTTGGTGCCAATGATGGTCGTATGCGTGTTTGGCGCCGTGCAGGTGAGCGCCACAATCAGGACTGCATACGACCGAGGCACACAGGGCCAACACCCGGCATCGTGGTGTGGGGAGCGATCTCCTACGCTGGCCGTACACCACTGGTGATCGTCGAGGGGACACTGAATAGTGCACGGTACATCCAAACCGTCATCGAACCCATCGTTCTACCATTCCTAGACCGGCAAGGGAACTTGCTGTTCCAACAGGACAATGCACGTCCGCATGTATCCCGTGCCACCCAACGTGCTCTAGAAGGTGTAAGTCAACTACCCTGGTCAGCAAGATCTCCGGATCTGTGCCCCATTGAGGATGTTTGGGACTGGATGAAGCGTCGTCTCACGCGGTCTGCACGTCCAGCACGAACGCTGGTCCAACTGAGGCGCCAGGTGGAAATGGCATGGCAAGCCGTTCCACAGGACTATATCCAGCATCTCTACGATCGTCTCCATGGGAGAATAGCAGCCTGCATTGCTGCGAAAGGTGGATATACACTGTACTAGTGCCGACATTGTGCATGCTCTGTTGCCTGTGTCTATGTGCCTGTGGTTCTGTCAGTGTGATCATGTGATGTATCTGACCCCAGGAATGTGTCAATAAAGTTTCCCCTTCCAGGGACAATGAATTCACGGTGTTCTTATTTCAATTTCCAGGAGTGTATTTAAATCTGCCGCTGCTGCAGACTGCTCGCTCGCGGCGCAGCTCCGCTCCGCCAGCGATATCCAATAACATGCTGAATTTTCTTAAATAAAATGGGTAATGTCCGGTGCGAACTTTGCAGTAATTGTGACAAACAGATTTTACTTGATAAATATATTTTAACAGAAACAATTAAAATCTTTACACACCTTTTACAATCCCAGCTACAAATGGCTTCGATCATCGACTTCTGACAAATGAAGACTACATAAGAGCCTAATGCCACGTCACGTGTTCCTCTCCCATTCAGTCCGTGCAGAAGACAAGCGATTCTATTACAATATATTGCCTATTTATATCTTAACTAATTCTTCTACAGTCTTTGTCATTTCTCATTACATATCCTTTCTTCTGTGGCGGTTTTCACATCCTCCGCCACAGATAGTATTTCACACTCTTTGAATAATCATTTCTAATAGTAAAATTCGTAATTATACTTTTCCTCTCAAAATTAAGTGTCCTTTTGAAATTCAATTAACAGAAATACATATAAATTATTTGTTACAGTGAGCATTATACATCGAAATGTTCCTTTAACTTTAACTTTGGTTGCGTGCTGCCTGAGATCGTTACAAACATAACTAAACTTAGGTGACCAAATATCACAGGAAGGGTTGTTCCATTTAAAGATGCGCTGTGTATAACGCCGGAATGTTGCAATTAGACGCTGCCTATAGCGCGAGCGTAGACAATATCTGAGCAGTCCGCTAGTGAGAGATGTGGTGAACATGGTAATACATCGCGAGTTCACAGACACTGAACGTGGGACGGCAATCGGTGCAAGACGTATGGATCACAGCATGTCATGGATCACACAACAATACGGGTTTCCGTGGTCAACAGTGTCTAGGGAGGACCTTCACTACCGCAGAGACAACGCTTTCACATGCGTAAAACAGTCGCCGAAGAGCCACAAGTATTTCACGATCGAAAGGCACGTCGCCTCTGTAGAACCACACGGGGCGACCAACGCTCTACAAGGAGCCTGATCGCCGTTTATTTTAATGTGAAGAGTGTTATAAAAATTAGGCTTCAGACATTACTAAGCAGACAGTTATAAAGGACGAACTTACTCCCAACGTACCTCCGCCAAAAATTAAAGTGCTGACCGTGAGCCTACAACGCATGCCCTATCTATTCTCCCACAAAGTCCAACCTTATTCAGATTGCACTCACCCTACAAATGCAGTCACTCATTTATCAAGAACCTGTATGAGTTCCCATTGCCGATTCATTACTGAACGATCACCTTTTCATTACGCAACAATTACCTCGACACGAAATTTAAATCTGACTTCAAAATTATCACTTTTCTACACTCGGGATCTGCTCTGCAATCATGCTCCGGCCCTAGTGACAGTATTCCGCAATATCACAAAACTAATTCACTATTTACACGTGATGCGCGGAGTAAGAGCCCACCGGACCTGCCCTGCAATCTTGCTCAGGCTCTACTGACACAATATGCGTCGACAGATCTCCCTTCTAGAACGATGGGGCACCCCCGTTAGGGATGCTGAGTGCTGCAGCGAAAGAGGGTCAGTATAGATTTGATCCTTCAAGTATAGGATCGATACTTGTAGCCTTACGAACGACAACAAGTATCTAACCGCGCCTCAATTTCATCCAGTACCCAACGGCACTGTAGAGAGATTTTTGTGTACTTTCAAAACTTAGATTCTTAAATAATTATGTGTGGTTACTTCTGTAAGTTGTTTAAATAGTTTCCTAGCAATTCACAGAGCAATGCCCGTCAATGTTACAGTCTGGTCAATCTGCTTCATGGCCATCCTCATCCGATCCTCCGCAATCCACTCCTTCCACTGATGCATTGAGATGAGAACAACACAACATTTTTCCAGTTCAGTGCTCCGATGCGGATATATTCATCTGGGGCCGCACCACAATGGATATGGGCATCCATAATGTTTGGTCACAGCCTTCGATTATGGAAATTGCAACATCCTGGAGCCAATGATCATGCTTGCATCATCCACACTAAACAACACCAGCTCTCACCAGGCCATTTCGCCTCGAAGCACTCAAGACATATTTCGCCTGTAATTCGACAACTTTCAACTGGCTCGCCATGTCACACACCCACGGAAATGGATGAGCTAGCACTGCGAGCATCTCCATGGCCCTTCAAGGGATAGCCCAAAACAGAAGACAAACAGCCAGCCCCTATCAATACCCAACACAGTGCTGCAGCATCACATACTATGCAACCTTTCTGCATCACTCAGAATTTTAGAAGGGGAGGGATTCGGTAACCCCTCCAGATATTATTTATTTATTTATTTATTTACAAATATATTTACAAATTTGTCATTTACAAATGACCTGCCACGTTGTTTCTAAGACAGGTCGCACTTTTACAAAACGAAATTGTACATGTACAAAATTTGATACATATCTGTTATTTCTTATTTTTAACAAGGCTTAATAATTTTGCAGCTTTAAATAATTGTAAACTTAAAAGTAATTAAAAAACGAATATCTTAAAATTAGTGACTTACGAATGGAAGATATGAATTTATGAAGACAGAGAATACGTGTTATAACTTCAAGACATTTTATAAATTCGGAAATTTTTTTTCAGAAATATACAAGGCTCTTGAATTTAAAATGGATAGATAAAAGATAATAAAAATTTCTAAAATCAACAAAATTTTGGAAAATCAAATTATAAACCATAACCATATTTTCAGGAAAAATAAAATCAGAAGACAGGAAAGACGATAGTGGAAGAAAGTCCCTTCACCAAGTGTGTATGACGGTGAGTGTCTTGAAATTGTCCATCAAGTCACCGACCGCCAATCACAGCTCTTCATCTAAATCTAACGTCTGTTCTAGATTCCTAGTAACTAAACCTTAACCTCTAATTCTTTTTGTTTATTTAAGGTATTTCTTCGTTTTCATTTACAGTTGTGTCGAGATCAGCGTCATCATCTGATTCCATGTCGGAATCAGTGCTGTTTTCCACCTTGTGGATTCCTTCCTGTCTCTGCATATAGGCTCGTTGTCTGGCTCGGACATGCTCTCGATAGGTCGCTTTGGATATATCGACAGTTATTGTGTTTAACATGATCCATTGGTCTTCGTCTCTGAGCACTGCGTATATAGTGTCTTGAATATTGTTGAGGTTTAAGTCTATTATGGGTCTGATGTTGGTATATCGTCCGCAGAAAAAGATGATGTGTTCTGGAGAGCCTTCTTCCCCACATGTGCATGTTGGTATCTGCCTCAGATTCATTCAGTTTAAGTGTGTAGGATAAGGGCCGTGTCTTGTTAAGAAGTGCACCACACCACGGCTGGGATGGATATGTTTCAGTTTTATCCTCTCCCTTGGATCGGAAAAGAACTTGTGTAGCCTCCGGCCCTTATTACTTTCGTCCCACTCATCTCGCCAGGTATCCATCCTTCAATTTTTTAATTGGCGTTTAGTGTTAATTCGTACTCCAATGATCTTTCGAAGCTGTTCGTGTCTTCCCACCTTAAGCCAGTACATAGCCGCTCTATATCTTATCGTAAAGTCTGTTAGGTAGATTCCAGTCACTACATAGACTAATTCCTATAAGATTGTGCCGAAAGCTCCCGATAGTCTAAGTAAGCTGTTCCTTTGTCCTCATCTGAAGAGAATTCTGTTTGTTGATAACCTGTGAGCCCATGTGCTGGCAGCGAAGCTAAGACCGACTCGAAGAGAGCACAATGTTTGTCCGTATAATTGATAAGGGGACTTTAGATTGTTACGAATTTAGTCTTGCCAGTTTGTGTGGTATTTTTTCTGCTTCGTTTGTGACAATGCGCATTTGTTCACGGGAATTTCACTTTTCGTCTATGTGTACCCCAAGATAGTGTGTAGTGACTGCTCGTTTAATGTTTATGTCCCCTGTTTTAACACTATGGTTTCTCTTAAGAGACCCTTTCAGTAAAGTGTATGTTGTTTTGCTATCGTCTATCTTGAGTTTGTTGTTGTGACACCATTGTGTTATTGTTTTGAGTGTTCCATTTGCTCTCTCATCTAGCTGGAATCTATTGTTAGCAGACACTACGACGAAAAGATCGTCTGCGTATGCGATAACACCATCTGTCGTTACTGTTCCCTCTAGAAGTTGCGGTAGGGGTTCAATAGTGATGTCCCAAAAGATGGAGCCACAGATCGACCCTAAGGGGCAGCCTATTGTAATTCGTCTGATTAGTTTTCGGCCGTCCATCTGCCATTCGACCACTGTGTTTTGACAGTAGTCTAGTAGACTATTGTACAGTGTTTCTGGTACTTCCAATTGTCTGAGCCTCTTGATTACAGCAGGCCACCAGAGATTGTCAAAGACACCCGCAATGTCGATCATAATTGCCGTCACAGACATAGCCCTTGTGTTGTTGGCAAATTGTAACGCTTGGTTGATGGCATCGTCAATCGACTTTCCCTCTCTTAGGCCGTGGAGAGCTCTGTGCGTCTGTAAACGCCTACACAGGAGCTTTTCCTGGGCCTTGGCAAGTGTATTTATAAGACATGTGGGCCTATGTGACATGGGATCTGATAGATCCATGTCAGCCGCCTTCTTTATTACGGCTACCTTGAAGACCTTTCAACCTGTAGGCACACGACCCAGCTGTAGAGCGTCGTTTAGCAGAGTTGTAAGGAACGGGGTGGTATTATCTGTTTTAATACTTCTAAATGAATTCCGTCTGGTCTAGGTTCCCTCTTGTTTTTGAGCTCTGAGATCGCTATCGGCAGTTCTTCTTGCGCAAAAGGCCAGGTGACTGTGGCAGTGTTTATGGTGTGTTCAGTTCCTGTCGCAATGTTGCATGTTGATGTGTGTCACTGTTGACGATGTCGTCACGCCATCATCCTGTCTTAGCATTCCCAGAACTAGTGAGTTCTTTATTTTTTCAGTAGTTATTTTGTATTGTTCTCCCCACATGTTAGTCTGTATTTGCGATGTGTTGTTTACGTGTTTTGAACAATTCGTATTTTATTGATCATTTACGAGCCTATATACTTCCAGTCTTCTTTGTCTGTCTCTGTCTGCTGTTGTCCATTGGTATGGTCGTCTCGCTCTTGGGGTTTCTTGTTTTCATCTAGTCAGTTTACTTGTCCATGGTATTTGTGTGTGTTTTGTGTTCTGTGTTTCTGGTATGGATGTATTTTGTGATGAGATTGCCTTGAGGTCAATGCTTCCGTCGATGGTTTCAAGGTTTCTGTAATGTACTATTCCTCTTAGTCTCTCCCAGTCAGCTTCATGGAATAGTATGTGTCGGGTGCGTATCGTGTTGACTGTTATGTTTTGTCTTGTTAGTCTGAAAGTCATTGCATTGTGGTCACTGACAGTAATGTGCTCTTTTACTTTCCAGTCCGTTATGCATTCTCTGGTAGTGTTATTTACGAGCGTGATGTCTGTATTACTTTTCGGTCCGTCATGTCGAGTGTGTCGGTACGTTCCCTTCTACGTTAACTACGTGAAGTTGCGTTTCCTGTATGACGTCATTTAGTATGTGTTCTCTGGCGTCTGTTGTGTTAGAATGTCCGAGCATAAGAGAACCTTCTTACCTTGTGCGTATTCGGCTATTAGCTTTATATAATTTGCGTAGGGTGCTACGGAATGGCTATTGGGCATACAGTGAAGCAATTATCCATATAACTCCTTTGCATGAAAGTTCTATTGTTACCTATGTTCATTACATCATTCGGTTATTTTTCCAACATTCGTATGTTTATTTAATATGGAAACTCTTGCCTAGCAGGTATGGTTATCACATTTGTCGGAAAGCGTGTTAGTTTGCCTTGGTTGGTGTATGGCTCTTGTAAACACTGTATATCTATCATTACGTATTTACCTGTTTTGGGGAGTTCAGCAATAACTTTCTTGTTTCTCACTGCTTTCAGCTGAAGAATGTTAATTAGTGATGCTATGGTTGTTTAACGTGTTCCTAGCATTTGCTACTAGCTTGAGCATAGTCGAAGTACATCCGTCTGTTTGCCCTGACATTGTTAGCATAGATCTTATCCATGTCAAATGGTTTTTCTCTTCATATTTCTCTTCATGTACATACTTGCGACATTAAGTCTAACACTGGTTGGGGTCGGTTGGTATGCTTTCCGCCTTAAGGGTAATTCTGTCTGTCTGCTCCGTAGTTGGGAAACAGGCAGAGTCACCATTTGGATGCAGCTGCCTAAGCAGCATTCTTTGAGCTGTCTGTAAAGTTGCCTTCCTTTCTAATCTACTTAGCTTAATGTTAAGTTCTAAATCACTATAATTAAAGTTATTGTTGCCAGAATGACATTTTCACTCTGTAGCGGAGTGTGCACTGATATGAAACTTCCTGGCAGAGTAGAACTGTGTGCCGGACCGAGACTCGAACTCGGGACTTTTGCCTTTCGCGGGCAAGTGCTTTACCAACTGAGCTACCAAAGCACGACTCACGCCCCCTCCTCACAGCTTTACTTCTCCCAGCACCTTGTCTCCTACCTTACAAACTTTACAGAAGCTCTCCTGCGAACCTTGCAGAATTAGCATTCCTGAAAGAAAGGATACATCCCCTAGGTTGTGGCAAAGCCATGTCTCCGCAATATCCTTTCTTTGAGGAGTGCTAGTTCTGCAAGGTTCGCAGGAGAGCTTCTGTAAAGTTTGGAAGGTAGGAGACGAGGTACTGGCAGAAGTAAAGCTGTGAGGACGGGGTGTGAGTCGTGCTAGGGTAGCTCAGTTGGTAGAGCACTTGCCCGCGAAAGGCAGAGGTCCCGAGTTCGAGTCTCGGTCCGGCACACAGTTTTGATCTGCCAGGAAGTTTCAAAGATATTGTTGGCTGCGATAGGCGCTGCTCTTGTGGTACTAGTTGCCATCGGGCTGGTGCCGGGTTAGAGCATCTCTGCGACAAAGATGGTTGCTTTTGCGATGGCGCCATTGGTGGTGGGTGCGGTGGACCCCATGCCGACACCCTGGGACGTAGGTGCGGCGCCGGGTGGAGTGCTGAGGCTGGCGTTTTGTGGCGTGTGCTGTGTATCTCGGTGTTGCACTACCTTCACTACGTCACATGCATTAATCACCTCTTTTGTCACACGCAAAGTTCTAAAAATACTTTTTTCCGTCTGTAGAAGATTCTTTTTGTGTGGTTTTACTGGTGTTACGATACCAGCTGCTACACTGGGAGTAGGTTTCTTCTGGTTCAGTTTGTTGTTGTAAGACTGAGAGTTGAATGTTGGTGGGGGTTTATTGCTTTGCTCTTTTGGTGGGAGGTTGTCCTGCCGGAGGAGTACCGGTTACTGTTGTGGTGGTTCCATCTATTGGTGTGCTTTGATTATGTATGTCCCAGGTATCGATTGGACACCTGTATTCATCATCATTTCTGCTTTCATCGACACTACCTTTGGTTTCATAATGTATTATCTTTTATGTATTTGCAGTCTCCGCTTGCGATTTTGTGGTTAGTAGGGCTTCATGCATGGATGTTTTTATGGCTATGTCTTCTTTTTCTACCGCCTCTTTCTCGCCAGTTTTGCTGTTATTGCATTCTATAATACCTCCAGATACCAAAATGTAAAGTACAGCATCGATCTGTATAACTGTTACGATATTCTGCAGCGACGGTTCAAGCCGCTAGGCGTGAGATCTGTGGCCATGTATCATGGAAGCCAGCTGCCTGGGCCAATAAAAAGTCCACTAAGCATGTTGCACGCCGATCCAGAATTTATGTATGCCTGCTTCACACACTGACATCAGCACTGCTGTGGTAGAGGATAGAAATCACCAACAAGCGACTCATTATCAAAAAGAGCTCAATGAAACATGCAAGCACAACGCAACTGAACAACTCACAATTGCGCACAGACATCAAGACTGAGAGAGCAGAGCCAAAGATCATAACAACAATGATGAACGATAGTGTTCTAGTGGTCTATGGTCGACACAGAGCCTCCCTCCCCCCCCCCCCCCCCCCCACCCTCTGCGAAAGTGTGGAGCATGGGGGATTTGCAGAGCAGGCCATGCCATCCACTACAAAATCTCATATCCTTTTCAAGTGGACGAAGTGAATGTCCTGTGTGGGAGCAGGGCAGATTGTTGGTTGGGGCGATGTCCATAATCGGAGGTGGAATGGGGGTTGTGATGGAGAGTTGGCCATTGGAGGAAGTTTTAGCCGAAAAAGTTGGGCAGAAGTTCGAAAGAGTTCAGGAGTCAGATGTGCATGGTGGAAGTGTTGTTTCGAGACGGCACTGGGACAATGAATATGAACTCTGTGTCATTCCTGACTTCAATAGAGAGGTCATCTATGTTGATATCTGTGACATCGACAGTGAACATAGTGGGAGTTGGATGTGCAGAGGCGGAGGTGGGGGTGACACATGGTATTTCGTTTTTATTGCATACGTCACTCGAAACTCTGGAGGGCGAGGTAGGAATCTGAGGGGGAGTGATCCACTGTCAGCACACATATCTTAGGCTGGATCACTGAAAGAGGAAGCTGAGGCTCCAGAAGGCGGGAAGATGTCGTCGGGCAGATCTGGAGGAACAGTATATGTGGCCTAAGTAAGGTCATTGAAGAGCGACCAGACGGGTTTCAATCAGTTCACCAAGACCGTCTGATATTTGGCATTAAGTATGACATTGAAGGTGTTCTGTCTGCGAGCTATGACTTTGTAAGAGCCTGAGTAAGAAGGCTGGAGCGATGCGCAAACAAAGTTGGCACAGGGCATCACGTAACCGCAAGTGGATAAAGACACAGGTAGAGAATGTGGCTGTTGATCAACCATAGCAGGAACTTCATTATCCTGTGGGGAAATAAGATGGGCAATGAATTCATCAGGAAGGATAAGGGGTTCACCATACACGATGTCTGTGAGTGATGCCTGGAGAACCTCCTTCTAAGCAGCACATATCCCCAAAAAGGTTCACAGTAGCACTTCAGGTGAGGAACTGCCATGGAATATGAGTGCCGCTTGAAGTGCGTGGTGCCAACATTCCATCAAACCATTGCTCTGTGGATGGTAAGCAGTGGTGTAAAATTTGTAGATACCACATGGCTCATAAAATTTTGAGACGAATGAGGAGGGGTAGCCTAAGTGAGCAATCCAGGAGTTAACGAAGCATGGGAAACTGTTTTGTTAGCAATATCAGGGAGGAGAATGGCTGCAACCCACCTTGTAACTCGGGCCATGATAGACACAATGTAGTGAAAATCGTGTGAGGGCGCTAACTGTCCCACAGTGTCAATATGGAGGTGGCGTAGGAGACCATTGAGGATGCTATGTTAAACAAGACGGGTTGGGAGTGCTGTCCCACCTTACTCTTCTGATACAGGATACATGTACATGTCTGGTTGCGATAATCGCTTTTCATTCCTGGCCAAATGAAACTTTCAATGATTGGTTTCATGGTAGCTTTGACACCCCTGAGGCCAGTTTGTGCAGGGATGCGAAAGTTGTCTGGCATAGAGAGGCAGGCATGGCCAGGCAGAGCGTGTCTGTTGGAGAGCCCACACGATGGACGTGGGGAACTCAGTAGGAGGAGAGGCTCGAGTATTAAAGGACATTTTGTGTCTGTCAGTATTCTGGTTAGACAGAGATTGTCTGTCTGTAATGGTTCCAACCCGTTCATGCCAAAGGGATATGAGATAACGTTTTCATGGGACAAATACCCCGTGATGATGCTACTGGACTTGTATATATAATGTACATACGTGGAATATTGGCATATGAGGTCCACATGTGAAACCCATCAAGGAGTAACATCCTTTCCAGGGTTATGGATGGCTTCAACGAGCGGATAGTGCTCTATAAAGATAGTGAACTCACATCCCTCAATATCATCATGGAACTGTTTGATCGCCTCATGGACCAGAAGAAGTTCGTGGTCGAATGTTGGATATTTGCTCCTAGAGGGAAAAAATTTCTTAGAAAAGAACCGAAGAGGCTCGGTTGTGTCATCGATACACTGCTGCAATATAGCACCAATTGATGTGTCGTTGATCTCCATGGTAACTGATGTGAGCATCGGGCACCAGATGAACCAGAGTCACAGTATGGATGATAGCAGCCTTTAGTGACTTGAAAGCTGCAATCATGTCATTGATCCAAGGCACCTCCCTAGACCCTGAGGGGTTCTTACCAATGAAGGCCTGGATAGAGGTGGAATTTGTTAGGTGGTGGGGGTAGAAATTAGTGATGCTGAGGAATCTACATAGTTCACAGTAGCTCGCAGGCAAAGGCAGGTTGCAAATGAGGTTGATGTGGTCAGATGCCATCACTTGAAACAGTATAACCCAGGAAGTGACACTGTCACAGGTCAGTTGTGACTTTTCAAGACTGACTTTGACACTGCTGCAGGGCAGTGCCACCTGAACCTGCAACAGCTGCTGTTTGTGCTCTTCAGTGGTTGATGAAGAAATCAAAATGTCATCAAGGTAAGTGTATGCAAATGGTAGGACGAATAAGTTGTTGTTTTGGTCTTCAGTCCTGAGACTGGTTTGATGCAGCTCTCCATGCTACCCTATCCTGTGCAAGCTTCTTCATCTCCCAGTACTTACTGCAACCCACATCCTTCTGAATCTGCTTAGTGTATTGATCTCTTGGTCTTCCTCTACGATTTTTACCCTCCACGCTGCCCTCCAATGCTAAATTGGTGATCCCTTGATGCCTCAGAACATGTCCTAATAACCGGTCCCTTCTTTTTGTCAAGTTGTGCCACATACTCCTCTTCTCCCCAATTCTATTCAATACTTCATCATTAGTTATGTGATCTACCCATCTAATCTTCAGCATTCTTCTGTAGCACCACATTTCGAAAGCTTCTATTCTCTTCTTGTCCAAACTATTTATCATCCATGTTTCACTTCCATACATGGCTACACTCCATACGCCGGCCGGGGTGGCCAAGCGGTTAAAGGCGCTACAGTCTGGAACCGCGCGACCGCTACGGTCGCAGGTTCGAATCCTGCCTCGGGCATGGATGTGTGTGAAGTCATTAGGTTAGTTAGGTTTAAGTAGTTCTAAGTTCTAGGGGACTGATGACCTTAGAAGTTAAGTCCCATAGTGCTCAGAGCCATTTGAACCATTTTTCAACACTCCATACAAATACTTTCAGAAACGACTTCCTGACACTTAAATCTATACTCGATGTTAACAAATTTCTCTTCTTCAGAAACGCTTTCCTTGCCATTGCCAGTCTACATTTTATATCTTCTCTACTTCGACCATCATCAGTTATTTTGCTCCCCAAAGAGCAAAACTCCTTTACTACTTTAAGTGCCTCATTTCCTAATCTAATTCCCTCAGCATCACTAGACTTAATTCGACTACATTTCATTATCCTCGTTTTGCTTTTGTTGATGCTCATCTTATATCCTCCTTTCAAGACACTTTCCATTCCGTTCAACTGCTCTTCCAAGTCCTTTGCTGTCTCTGATACAATTACAATGTCATCGGCGAACCTCAGAGTTTTTATTTCTTCTCCATGGGTTTTAATACCTACTCCGAATTTTTCTTTTGTTTCCTTTACTGCTTGCTCAATATACAAATTGAATAACATCGGGGAGAGGCTACAACCCTGTCTCACTCCCTTCCCAACCACTGCTTTCCTGTCATGTCCCTCGACTCTTATAACTGCCATCTGGTTTCTGTACAAATTGCAAATAGCCTTTAACTCCCTATATTTTACCCCTGACACCTTTAGAATTTGAAAGAGAGTATTCCAGTCAACATTGTCAAAAGCTTTCTCTAAGTCTACAAATGCTAGAAATGTAGGTTTGCCCTTCCTTAATCTAGCTTCTATGATAAGTCGTAGGGTCAGTATTGCCTCACGTGTTCCAACATTTCTACAGAATCCAAACTGATCTTCCCCGTGGTCAGCTTCTACCAGTTTTACCATTCATCTGTAAAGAATTCGCGTTAGTATTTTGCAGCTGTGACTTATTAAACTGATAGTTCGGTAATTTTCACATCTGTCAACACCTGCTTTCTTTGGGATTGGAATTATTATATTCTTCTTGAAGTCTGAGGGTATTTCGCCTGTCTCATACATCTTGCTCACCAGATGGTAGAGTTTTGTCAGGACTGGCTCTCCCAAGGCCATCAGTAGTTCTAATGGAATGTTGTCTACTCTGGGGGCCTTGTTTCGACTTTGATCTTTCAGTGCTCTGTCAAACTCTTCACGCAGTATCATATCTCCCATTTCATCTTCATCTCCAACCTCTTCCATTTCCATAATATTGTCCTCAAGTACGTCGCCCTTGTATAGACCCTCTATATACTCCTTCCATCTTTCCGCTTTCCCTTCTTTCCTTAGGACTGGGTTTCCATCTGAGCTCTTGATATTCATACAAGTGGTTCTCTTTTCTCGAAAGGTCTCTTTAATTTTCCTGTAGGCAGTATCTATCTTACCCCTAGTGAGATAAGCCTCTACATCCTTACATTTGCCCTCTAGCCATCCCTGCTTAGCTATTTTGCACTTCCTGTCGGTCTCATTTTTGAGACGTCTGTATTCCTTTTTGCCTGCTTCATTTACTGCATTTTTATATTTTCTCCTTTCGTCAATTAAGTTCAATATTTCTCAAGTTACCCAAGGAGTTCTACTAGCCCTCGTCTTTTTACCTACTTGATCCTCTGCTGCCTTCACTACTTCATCCCTCAGAGCTACCCATTCTTCTTCTACTGTACTTCTTTCCCCCATTCCTGTCAATTGTTCCCTTATGCTCTCCCTGAAACTCTGTACAGCCTCTGGTTCTTTCAGTTTATCCGGGTCCCACCTCCTTAAATTCCCACCTTTTTGCAGTTTCTTCAGTTTTAATCTACAGTTCATAACCAATAGGTTGTGGTCAGAGTCCACATCTGCCACTGGAAATGTCTTACAATTTAAAACCTGGTTCCTAAATCTCTGTCGTACCATTATATAATCTATCTGATACCTTGTAGTATCCCAAGGATTCTTCCATGTATACAATCTTCTTTCATGATTCTTGAACCAAGTGTTAGCTATGATCCAGTTATGCTCTGTGCAAAACTCTACCAGATGGCTTCCTCTTTCATTTCTTAGCCCCAATCCATATTCACCTACTATGTTTCCTTCTCTCCCTTTTCCTACTCTCGAATTCCAGTCACCCATGACATTTAAATTTTCGTCTCCCTTCACTACCTGAATAATTTCTTTTATCTCATCATACATTTCATCAATTTCTTCACCATCTGCAGAGCTAGTTGGCATATAAACTTGTACTACTGTAGCAGGTGTGGGCTTTGTGTCTATCTTGGCCACAATAATGCGCTCACTATGCTGTTTGTAGGAGCTTTCCTGCACTCCTATTTTTTTTATTCATTATTAAACCTACTCCTGCATTAACCCTATTTGATTTTGTGTTTATAACCCTGTATTCACCTGACCAAAAGTCTTGTTCCTCCTGCCACCAAACTTCCCTAATTCCCACTTTATCTAACTTTAACCTATCAATTTCCCTTTTTAAATTTTCTAATCTACCTGCCCGGTTAAGGGATCTGACATTCCACGCTCCGATCCGTAGAACGCCGGTTTTCTTTTTCCTGATAACGACGTCCTCCTGAGTAGTCCCTGTCTGGAGATCCGAATGCGGGACTGTTTTACCTCTGGAATATTTTATCCAAGAGGACACCATCATCATTTATCCATACTGTAAAGCTGCATGCCCTCGGGAAAAATTACGGCCGTAGTTTCCCCTTGCTTTCAGCCGTTCGCAGTACCAGCACAGCAAGGCCGTTTTGGTTAATGTTGCAAGGCCAGGTCAGTCAATCATCCAGACTGTTGCCCCTGCAACTACTGAAAAGGCTGCTGCCCCTCTTCAGAAACCACACGTTTGTCTGGCCTCTCAACAGATACCCCTCCGTTGTGGTTGCACCTATGGTACGGCCATCTGTATCGCTGAGGCACGCAAGCCTCCCCACCAACGGCAAGGTCCATGGTTCATGGGGATGAACAAGGATGAACAAGAGAGAGTCAATCTCTTCCGTGTTTGTGTGGCATTTTTGAGCCCATAAGGCATGAAGCAGTACTTGTAAAGCCTGAAAGCATTAACAAGGGCGGTTTTTGGAATGTCATCAGTGAACATAGGTGTGTGTGTGTATATATATGGGATATGTGCGTGTGTGCGAGTGTATACCTGTCCTTTTTTCCCCCTAAGGTAAGTCTTTTCGCTCCCGGGATTGGAATGACTCCTTACCCTCTCCCTTAAAACCCACTTCCTTTCGTCTTCCCCTCTCCTTCCCTCTTTCCTGATGAGGCAACAGTTTGTTGCGAAAGCTTGAATTTTGTGTGTATGTTTGTGTTTGTTTGTGTGTCTATCGACCTGCCAGCGCTTTCGTTCGGTAAGTCACCTCATCTTTGATTTTATATATAATTTTTCCCACGTGGAATGTTTCCTTCTATTATATATATATATATATATATATATATATATATATATATATATATATATATATATATATATATATATATGTATATGTATGTTGTTGTTGTGATCTTCAGTCCTGAGACTGGTTTGATGCAGCTCTCCATGCTACTCTATCCTGTGCAAGCTTTTTCATCTCCCAGTACCTACTGCAACCTACATCCTTCTGAATCTGCTTTGTGTATTCATCTCTTGGTCTCCCTCTACGATTTTTACCCTCCACGCTGCCCTCCAATACTAAATTGGTGATCCCTTGATGCCTCAGAACATGTCCTACCAGCCGATCCCTTCTTCTGGTCAAGTTGTGCCACAAACTTCTCTTCTCCCCAATCCTATTCAATACTTCCTCATTAGTTATGTGATCTACCCATCTAATCTTCAGCATTCTTCGGCAGCACCACATTTCGAAGGCTTCTATTCTCTTCTTGTCCAAACTATTTATCGTCCATGTTTCACTTCCATACATGGCTACACTCCATACGAATACTTTCAGAAATGACTTCCTGACACTTAAATCAATACTCGATGTTAACAAATTTCTCTTCTTCAGAAACGCTTTCCTTGCCATTGCCAGCCTACATTTTATATCCTCTCTACTTCGACCATCATCAGTTATTTTGCTCCCCAAATAGCAAAACTCCTTTACTACTTTAAGTGCCTCATTTCCTAATCTAATTCCCTCAGCATCACCCGACTTAATTAGACTACATTCCATTATCCTTGTTTTGCTTTTGTTGATGTTCATCTTATATCCTCCTTTCAAGACACTGTCCATTCCGTTCAACTGCTCTTCCAAGTCCTTTGCTGTCTCTGACAGAATTACAATGTCATCAGCGAACCTCAAAGTTTTTATTTCTTCTCCATGAATTTTAATACCTACTCCGAATTTTTCTTTTGTTTCCTTTACTGCTTGCTCAATATACAGATTGAACAACATCGGGGAGAGGCTACAACCCTGTCTTACTCCCTTCCCAACCACTGCTTCCCTTTCATGTCCCTCGACTCTTATAACTGCCATCTGGTTTCTGTACAAATTGTAAATAGCCTTTCGCTCCCTGTATTTTACCCCTGCCACCTTTAGAATTTGAAAGAGAGTATTCCAGTCAACATTGTCAAAAGCTTTCTCTAAGTCTACAAATGCTAGAAACGTAGGTTTGCCTTTCCTTAATCTTTCTTCTAAGATAAGTCGTAAGGTCAGTATTGCCTCACGTGTTCCAGTGTTTCTACGGAATCCAAACTGATCTTCCCCGAGGTTGGCTTCTACTAGTTTTTCCATTCGTCTGTAAAGAATTCGTGTTAGTATTTTGCAGCTGTGACTTATTAAGCTGATAGTTCGGTAATTTTCACATCTGTCAACACCTGCTTTCTTTGGGATTGGAATTATTATATTCTTCTTGAAGTCTGAGGGTATTTCGCCTATTTCATACATCTTGCTCACCAGATGGTAGAGTTTTGTCAGGACTGGCTCTCCCACGGCCGTCAGAAGTTCCAATGGAATATTGTCTACTCCGGGGGCCTTGTTTCGACTCAGGTCTTTCAGTGCTCTGTCAAACTCTTCACGCAGTATCATATCTCCCATTTCATCTTCATCTACATCCTCTTCCATTTCCATAATATTGTCCTCAAGTACATCGCCCTTGTATAGACCCTCTATATACTCCTTCCACCTTTCTGCTTTCCCTTCTTTGCTTAGAACTGGGTTTCCATCTGAGCTCTTGATATTCATACAAGTCGTTCTCTTATCTCCAAATGTCTCTTTAATTTTCCTGTAGGCGGTATCTATCTTACCCCTAGTGAGATAGGCCTCTGCATCCTTACATTTGTCCTCTAGCCATCCCTGCTTAGCCATTTTGCACTTCCTGTCGATCTCATTTTTGAGACATTTGTATTCCTTTTTGCCTGTTTCACTTACTGCATTTTTATATTTTCTCCTTTCATCAATTAAATTCAGTATTTCTTCTGTTACCCAAGGATTTCTACTAGCCCTCGTCTTTTTACCTACTTGATCCTCTGCTGCCTTCACTACTTCATCCCTCAAAGCTACCCATTCTTCTTCTACTGTATTTATTTCCCTCATTCCTGTCAATTGCTCCCTTATGCTCTCCCTGAATCTCTGTACAACCTCTGGTTCTTTTAGTTTTATATATATATATATATATATATATATATATATATATATATATATATATATATATATATATATATATATATATATATATATATATATAAACTAAAACATATATATATATAAACTAAACATATATATATATATATATATATATATATGTCTGCTTGTGTCTGTATATGTGTGGATGGATATGTGTGTGTGTGTGTGTGTGTGTGTGCGAGTGTATACCCGTCCTTTTTTCCCCCTAGGGTAAGTCTTTCCACTCCCGGGATTGGAATGACTCCTTACCCTCTCCCTTAAAACCCATTTCCTTTCGTCTTTCCCTCTCCTTCCCTCTTTCCTGATGAGGCAACAGTTTGTTGCGAAAGCTTGAATTTTGTGTGTATGTTTGTGTTTGTTTGTGTGTCTGTCGACCTGCCAGCACTTTCATTTGGTAAGTCACATCATCTTTGTTTTTAGATATATTTTTCCTACGTGGAATGTTTCCCTCTATTATAATCATATATATATATATATATATATATATATATATATATATGCCTGCCGCTGTGATTATTTCCTATCACTGCGCTTTGCAGCAATAACAGTGGTATTGGGTACATAGAATGTGGAAACACATTTCATTTTCGATGTGCGAAAGCAGATTCCTTGTTGAAAGGAGAGGCTAAAAGATTTAAAAAATGGAACTGTGATGGATGTGGACAAAAGACTAATAAACCAGTAATAAGAAGCACACAAATGCCTGAGTGTTGTTATACTGCAGTACAACAGATTAAGTCAATTAGGCCCACATGAAACATAAAAACGTTCTTTTTGCTACAAATGTTGATCAAATTGTAACTACAAATGGCACTGATGGATTAAAATCACCTAACAAAACAAAAGAAAAAAATTCTTGCACTGCCTACCCCAAAACTGAATAGTTGTTGCCTGCTGTTAAACTAAGAAAACAAACATTGCTCCAAACACAACAAAAAATGATACAATTAGAAAAAAAGTTCAAGAAATACCCAGGGAAACATCATCACACATCAGATGTAGCTTCAGAAGAGAAATAGCTACAAAAATGAAAGCACAGTTCTCACCAGCCCATATGTAAAAGGTGTTTTTGAAGCATCTGCTGTGACACTGCACAATCAGAACGTTATTACGCACCTGTTAACTGAATCTGGCTTTTATTATCATGGGAGTGTTAACCTAGATACAAGAGGAAAGAAGGAAATGTTTTTTGTTTATTAAACTTGTTAAGGTCAAAATATTTCTATTGCTTGAATTAAAAACCAACAATAATGGAAGCTCACCTTGACAGTAATACAGATAGTAACATTTGTAGAAACTGAGTAGTGTGTGACACCTTCAAATTAGGCATACCTGTCTATGATGGTCAGTGGCTCAAAATTGGAAACCTGACTATTGATAATTCCAAGATGTCAACTACATACAGAGTTCTCAATGAAGAAAGCATTGAATAGAATACAATAGAATCTTTATTGTCACATTACATGTTATTTACAATCATTTGATTGAAACATTGGTGACTTGTCAATGCATAATTTTATGCTTACGTAGGTATACATAAAAAAAAATACATTAACAGAGAGCATATGCATGCAACCATTAGCACATTACAACATAGAAAGATAAATAGATATTACAAAGAAAGAGAAATGAACTGTAGCTAACACTCATCCACTGTACTTACCAGTGTCAAGGAATGCTTCTCCACATTCATTTCCACAAGAAAAAACACACTAGATAGTAACTGCTCCCTTGGTACTAAAAGATGCACAACTAGCAACAGGCATAAATCATAACATACAAAAAAGTGGCACGAAGCATAACTCATTGAAATTGGAATTCTTTTACTCATGCTGAAGGACAGAACTGCTGATAGTTGTGGGATCACGAACATTTACATAAGCTTCAGAAAAATCTATAAATCTGGAATCACAGCAGTAAAAACCAAAGCAGATGAAGAGTACATGTTAAATTCTAAACACAAATGTAAAGCGAGTGGACCATAGTAAAAAACAGATAAACATGGGAAAGGAAGAAGTCACTATCCCAATTAACTGTAATACCCTCAACAAATATTTTGTAAACTCAGTGAGTTCCCCTGTATTACAAAGGAATGGTACACCTCATGCTGAGTCTATTCTTTACACAAACTGTATAAAATAAATGAAAGATTCACTTTGAGAAGAATTACTGCTACAATCATTACTAACTCCATAAACAAATCGGACAGACCAAGAACAGAGGACTACTGTGAGTTCAACAACTACTTTCTAAACTGTATAATTAGGGAAACCAGATTGTCTCTGCTCTAGCTTGTAAATAAAATTCTTGATGACAGTACTTCCCGTAAATGCCCTAAAATTACAGTTACACTTCTAATACAAAAAAAAAAAAGAATGACAGACGTATCAGATGATAGTAACTCAATATCATTGGTCCTCATAATATCTAAAATCATAGAGAGCATACATATACAGATTTATATTGAGAGTACCAATTTACTGAATGAAAGCTATTTTGGATATAGATCAAACATATCAACCATAATAGCTCTTGAAAACTGTTAACTTCAATTCACATTTGTTATGAAAGGAAACTGACCTTTTGTGCTATATTTACAGACTTAAGCAAAGATTTTGTTAATTGCAAAAATTCTAGAATGTAATGGTATTGTAGATAAACTACTAAATTTAGTCAGGTTTTACCTAAGCAACAGACAACAATTAGCATATATTAACAATGGGAGGTCAAAACTAATGAAAATAAAGAGAGGAATCCTACAAGTCTCTTTTTTGGACAATTCCTCTTATTATCTATACCTACATTAATCATTATTAATGTGCTGAAGATATGACTGATTTCTTCTGTTGAAAATATATAGGTAATGACAGAGAAAAAACAGAACAGTTCAAAAAAAGTAGCCAATGAAGTAAAGCTAACCAGTTACATTTAAATAAAACAAAATGGAGTAATTTGTTTTAATCTTAAGGTACAAAAAGAAGAGAATCAAAATGTAGACTGTTGGGCTTCATAATACACCAAAGATTTTCATGGCATGAGCATATAAAATGTATGACTGGCAAACTAGCAGATATGATTTTTCTACTACATAAACTAAAATATTCTGTCAACAAAAATTTACTGTTTCTATGTTACTGTGTTGTATCAGTTGCTGCTGCAGTATAAAAACTAAACTCTGCCCAAACAGACCAAGGCTACCCAACGGTACCAACTGGCTGCCGTGTTACCCTCAACCCACAGGCGTCACTGGATGCAGATATGGGGGGCCCAGCCATATGTCGGGTTTGGAGCTGCTACCTCTAAATCAAGTAGCTCCTCAGTTTGCCTCAGGACGGCTGAGTGCACCCCGCTTGCCAACAGTGGCTGGAAGACCAGATGGTCACCCATCCAGGTGCTAGACCAGCCTGACAGCTCTTAACTTTGGTGTTCTGGTGGGAACTGGTGTTACCACTGTGACAAGGCCATTTGCATACTGCTGCAGTATGGAATTCTGTTATGGATAAATTCACCTGGTACAAACTGTGGATTCAGATGCCAGAAAAAGCAATCAGATGTGCTTTTCAGTCAACTCAATCTAATAACAGTTCCAAGACTATATTGAAGAAGGCCAGAATCAGAGAGATTGTTTTGTGCTTTTAAAATTACTTTATTACAGGTCTCCACCTTGATTCATTACAAGCAGTGCCAGTGAGGTTGAGGCATCCAGTGTGTGTGTGTGTGTGTGTGTGTGTGTGTGTTGGGGCTTACGGGCCCTCAACATTGAGGTCATCAGCACCCTGACACACATTAAAAGAAACGAATGTGGACAAATTTAGTAAATGGACGCATACATGCAAAGAAAGTGGGGAAAGATGCAAAATGCTGTATAAGAAAATAAAACGTAAGGAAAACGGAAATGGAGCATCAAGGATACCACAGGAAATTGTCACTGGCTGGCGTAAAATATGGGCGAGCCAGTCATCCTGTCAAAAAATTAAGACTCTCTCCCTAAAATCTTGGTAAAAACATTGGATAAGTCACAGAACTTTAAAACTTTAACCACATAAGTTTGAGTATTTCCTAAAAGAGATGGCAGATCTGCCAGCAAGTCAGCCATGGCCCACTGGTCAGAAGATAAAATGCAATCCAATAAAATGTGGTGCAGAGTGACATGGACGCCGCAAGTACCACACATTGGAGGGTCCTCTCACCAGAGCAGGAAGCCACGCATCAAAGGACTGTGGCCTATCCAAAGCTGAGTGAGGAGAACCTTGTCCCATATATGGGGCTGCATACCACACAGATGTTGTGGGCTTGATTAAACAGAGCTTATTGTCAGTCATTTCCAGTCACTGGTTCTCTCACCGACACATGACTCGTGAGCTCAATACCAAGGTGAGTGCATGCAGGGTGATGGCACACTGAAATACTTGTGGATCAAGACATGTCTTCTTGTCTGCAAGATCTGCCCTTTCATTCCCAGCAATGCCGACGTGTCCTGGAACCCAGCAGAAAACCACCTCCTTCCCCAGTCATTGTAGTTGGAGGAGGTGCATCCTGGATGTTCTGGACTATTTTATCTGCTGGATACAAATGTTGCAATAAGTGAAGGGCACTTAGTGAATCAGAACAGACAAGAAATTTACGATGTGAAGAGCATCTCATCTGCTCCAGTGCCTGCAGGATCGCAGACAATTCTACATCAAAGACAGTAAATGCTTGAGGCAGTCGGACCTTGAGGACACAATCTGTAAAAACAACAGAGTAACCAACAGAATCCTCCTGTTTTGACTCATCTGTGAAAACAGCTACGTAGTCATGGTGCTCTGATAAAATGGCAGTAAATGTTGCATTAAAAATGGTGGCAGGAGTGCAATATCTCTTATACCGCACCAAATCTAATATCACTCTGGGCCTCTCCAGTAACCATGGTTGCAGCCGGTTGAAACCATGGATTTGGTGCTGTATGGGCTCCACACTGAGGGACTCCAGCACACGTTGCACACAGATCCCTAACGGCATCATGGCTCATGGACGGTTGGGAAAAAGGCACTCCAGAGGCGGACGAGCAACAATATGGTGAGCAGGTGAGGTTGGAGCTGCAAGAAACTTACAAGCCTGGTGCATAAACAGGAGCTGCTGCTAGATGGTAAGTGGCAGTTCTCCTACCTCAGAATAGAGGCTGGGTATGGGACTAGTCCGATAAGCAACCGCGGCCAGTCAAATCCCCGCATGGTGGACAGCGTCAAGGATCCGCAAAAAAGAGGGCCTCACTTTGCCTCTTGCAAGTGTGTGCATGACATCCAGCAATGCTGACAAAACACAGAATGGCTAAGGAGTGGCCTAACACCACTGTTTCTGTCAGCGAAGTCCCTAGACTCAGCAGCTGAGGCAGCGGCAGGTGAGGTACAAATGATGTCTCTAGTGCTCCCTGACTGGTGGTAACATGTGGCAGAGCAATCATGATCCTCTGCAGTTGCACTGTGGGTGGCAAATTATGTCCAAGGGCTCACTGTCCTGCAGTAGTAGCAACTTTGCATCTCATTTCTCACATCAGGCTGCCTTCATGTTGACTCAAGCTGTGGATCCCATACAGCATTCCAGATGGTTTCTTGAGTGTCAAAGCCACATGGTGATACTGCTGCAATACTAGCACAAGATGATTTCAGTATAAAAGTGGCTAAGTGTGTATGTTTTCATGGACTCCACTTGCTTGTGATTTGCTATGCCTTGCAGCGTGTATACTAAACACTTCTGCAGTTGCTGGTGTGGAAAGGCTTCCACCTTCATTCCCTTAGGCACTGCACTGTTAAATTTTTCCATACCTTACCTAGTCGGCTCATCTTGCATCATGCAATGGCTTTGTTGTTTTGTAAGGCATAATATCTGCACTCACCTGCTGCTGGCTTTGCTGTAATCTACTTCTTACTTTGCATTTTTTTTTTAAATGAACATGATCATGTGCTAAAATATGTACTACTGCTAGATATATGACAAAGAAAAATACAGAAATTTATTGTGAGAATGAAAAATCATCTGCACAGTACCAGACACTACTAAATGACTGATGTATCATTTTCCAAGCTGTCACTGATACATAATAGCCACAAATGCCTAATTCTGGAGATATATAATAAACTTGCACAATCAGAAAAAATCCTCACTGTAAAAAAAATTTAAGGTAGTGTTTGAGATATGGTTCAAAAATAAGACATGTTATTCGGCTGAAGAATGTTTTCAAAGTAATTTGAAGGACATGCATAATGAGGAAAAAGCTAATTACTATCAAATATCTGTATCATAGCTAAGTACTTATTCAAATCACATGTGTAATTCATATAAAATGTGATACACCACATATCTACATGTACACACTGCAAAGCCATGTGAGTTGCACGGCAGAGAGTATGCCCCATTGTACCAGATATTAGGATTTTTCTTCTCACGCAATTCACATAAGGAGCCCATGAGGAATGATTGCCTACATACCTCTGTGCTCACTGTACTTAGTCTAATCTTGCTTTTGTGATCCCTGTGGGAGCGATACATAGCGGGTTGTAGTATATTCCTAGATTCATCACCTAAAGTACGTTCTAGAAACTTTCGCAGTAGGCTTTCACAGGATAGTTTCCATCTATCTTGAAGCCTCTGCCAATCCAGTTCTTCAGCATCTTAATGACACTCTCGTAAGTGTCAAACCTGTGACCATTTGTGCTGCCCTTCTTTGTATTCATTTAGTATTATGTATCATACCAATACATGTGAAAATGGATGAAAGTTTTTATATTTCTGTGCCTAATATGCAGATATATAATGGAAGAGGTAGTGTATTTATTCATATATAATTGTGTAGTTACGTAATGAGATATACTAGATGTAAATTATGTAATGAAAATCACCTGTTTCTAAATGTCTTAAAAACTACATGCATTTAACTGAAAAGTACACATATGTGTATAAATTCAATTGACAAACCAAACCTGCTGAAAGGGTAACAAAGATACACCTAAACATCTAGTAAAATTGACCTAACTATTCAATATCTTTCATTCATTATGGTCCTTAGTTAGCATTTTTCCTTGTCTGTCTTTATTCCTTATTCAATCAACCCGTCTGACATTCAACAGTCTTCTGTAATATCATATTTTGAAGGAGTCTTCTGCTTCATTTCTGTCTTCCCCAGTGTCCATGTTCACCCCCCAGATCTATAGCTGTCCCAAACACAGCTTTTTCACGAGTTTTGTCCATCTAGAATTCAAGTTGCTACTTTGCACTTGTACCTGCCTTCTTTATTTGTTCTGCCTCTGAAATAACAAACTCCATTCACTTTTGTTGAAATTAAACATTTATCCGTTCAGCGTGTTCATCTGCTGCACACACTGTTACCTCAAGTTTTTTTTTTTTTTTCACATACAAGTCTTCTCCTTCTGCTGGTATACATTGTTTCATTACCCATCTAATTCATTCTCTGTTCACTTTTAGGACCATTACTACATCATCAGTGAGCTGTGTCACACTGATTTTCTCTCAAAAACCACTTAATTCATGTATTGAAATTGTCTTTTATTTGCCTTATTGAATCATCAACACATGAATTAAATATGGACAGTGACAGCAAATGACTCTGTTTTTCATATTTCCTGATTTTAACCAGCTGTACCATCCATCAGAACTGACTGTTTTAATCTGTTTTGCATGAAGAGAATGTATTTTCTTTGTATTTCTACATCACATAATGGTGGAAAACATTTCGTTTCATTTCATTGTACATTAACAATAACCATAACCAAATATATGAATGAAATGTGTGCTCTTGTTTTTTCCAAACATGCCCTTTATTATGCTTCTACTTCTCCTAAAACCAGGCTGGTCTTTTTCTAGTCTACTTTCTATTTTCCATTCTTTGGTAAAATACAGAGTATTTGTAGACATGAGATACTAGACCACCACTATCCCCATGAATTATGGTCATTACACAGGTGACTTGGTTTCTATGTCAATGCAGGGCCAGTTTAAGAAATTTTGGGGATCCCTGTGAAGTCTGATTTTGGGTCCCCCTACTTCTTTTTTCTATAATGTAATTTTGGTTTCACTTGACATGATTTTCATAACTGTATATAATTGTTACGTATGTATGTATGTACTTGTGTGCATGTGTGTGTGAATGTTAGTGTGTGTACAGCTCAAATAGTTTCAGTGAAAATATTGTGTTGAAGTTTCTCTGAATCTAGTTACAAATGGGCCAGCAATTTCTAAAGTACTAGCTTATCCACAACTTTGCTGGGCTTACGACTTTTCAGTAAATACACATTTTAAGTCATTGTTTTTGCTGTATAGAACACAATGTGTTAAGCTCATGCTGCAAGAATACTGGGTAGTGTAGATTTCAGGTGCTGCCATGCCAGCTGTGTCACCAGTTGTCTGTGCCATGTTCAGTGCATGCATTTATGCATTAAAATATAAACAAAAATGGGTGCACTTACAGCAGTGTTTTGAAAGAAGTTCACATATTTGGTCAAATGTTAAAAAATGCAGATCCTGCAAAGGGCCAAGTTGACATAGGACATGACACATTTTTAGTGATATCCATGAAAGGAACAAGGCATTATATAAAATAGCATCAGTAATCAATGTTTCTTGTATGCTTTCCATTTCTCAACAGATTCATCATATATAGAAAAGGGAGGCAGATAAACCATGGCAGCCGGGGAGGGCAAAACAGCAGAAGACACAGACTGAGGAACACGCTGACTACACAAAACAGAAGCCAATGACTGAAATATCTGAGTTTGACTGTCCAGTGTCTGTGATTGGTGGTGCAATGCCATGGTGAATGATTCTTGCTGTTTGACCAACTGACATAAAATATCCTCCATAACACCATCAGCCATCTTGAGAATAAAGAGGAGACCCACCAGACTAGAAATTTACACAGAGGACAGGACCATATTCAATAAAAATAAATGTCTGTTAAGTCATTTGTATGCTTATAGGATTAAAATTAATTGCTAACAACATCTGAAGTAGGAAACATACTGAATTAAGTAGTAATGTTTTAATACAGGTACAACGGAATCCTGGAAATTTTTAAAAGAAATTGATAACTGTGATTGTAAGAAAAGTAGAGATTCCTGATGAATATCAATCTAACAAGAGAAATGCTGATACCACTAACCATTTAAAACAGTGCTGGAGTTTCATTTCAGTTTGTTCACAGTAGTGTTAGTTTAAGAATGAATTACAATGTGTATAAGAAAAATAATGAGACTGATGTTTGTCTACCCAAGTTCTTTCTAATTTTTTTTTAAATAACAATATTGTCCCTTTCAAAGTAGTTCCCTTCAGCAGCTATACACTGGCAGAGTCATTGTTCCCAGTCTTGCTAGCAGCACTAAGAGGCATAAACTGACAAGGCCTTTAACATGTCGGACACAAACTTTTGAATGTTCTCCAGAGTCCCAATGTGATGTCCTTTTAAGACATTTTTCAACTCTGACAAAAGAAAAAAGTCACAAGGGCTCACATCAGGTGAGTAGGGGTCCTTTGGAACAACAGAAATGCCTTTAGAGGTCAAAAATTCCATGATGGAAGTGGCTGTGTGATATGGGGCATTGTCATCATGCAGCATCCACTTGTCTGCTATGCCCAGTCTCACACATTTAATACTTTTCTTGAGCTTTTCAATGACGTCATTGTAAAATGCTTGGTTGACAGTTTGTTCTGTAGGAACGAATTCCTTAAACACAATACCCCTACTCTCAAATAGCCAGTAAGCATCGTTTTGATATTTGATCTGCTCATTCAAGTTTTCTCCAGTCAAGGGGATGTTTCAGAATGCCACTCCTCACTTTGATGCTCTGTCTCAGGATGGTACTCAGAAATCCAGGATTCATCACCTGTGATCACTTACTGAACCATTTGGGTCACTGGCAATCCTTTCAAGAAGATCATTGTACATATTTCTTCAATTGTCCCTTTGCTCAGATTTGAGGTTTTTTTGCCACCCTTTTGGCACAAACCTTTCACATGTGCAAATCTTCAGTCAAAATTTCATGTACAATGGAAGTGTTTAAGTTCAGCAGGTCATTATCCATTTTTATTGTTAAGTGTCAGCCTGATCTCACAAGGCATGCACATGTTCAACATTTTTGTTGGGTTTTATAGTTGAAGATCTCCCTCACTGAGGTTCATCTTCATCCTGTCCTCAGCATTCCAAAAAATTATTTGTGCCAGTGAAAAAATTGTGCTATTGATAAGGAATGTTTCCCATTGGCCTGTTTCAACTTTTCAACTTGTGGATTCACCTAATTTAACATGAAACTTGGTTGCATATAATTTCTGTTGACTTCAAGCATCTCCTGCAACATTAGATCTGTATTCATGTTGTACAGCATGTGTATTCATTATTTCCAATAAATGTTTCAAATGGATCGCTCTCTTGTATCCTTCCCAGTGTTTGATTTCTGCTACCACTTACCCCTAATGTTTAGGGCCATGGATTGCTATGCAGTTTTCAACCCTTATGTTGTGCTCCACTCTCCTATAAGTCTGTCACATTTCTGGGACTCCCTGTATATATCAGTGTGCTTGAGAAAATGACAAAAAAAATGGTTCAAATGGCTCTGAGCACTATGGGACTCAACATCTTAGGTCATAAGTCCCCTAGAACTTAGAACTACTTAAACCTAACTAACCTAAGGACATCACACACACCCATGCCCGAGGCAGGATTCGAACCTGCGATCGTAGCAGTCCCGCGGTTCCGGACTGCAGCACCAGAACCGCTAGACCACCGCGGCCGGCAGAAAATGACAGATCTGCTATTTGTCAATACAGACTTTGTTTTCAGCAAGTTCTGTAAATGATGCTTTCAAAACGTTTTCTGTTGGTTGCTAAAAATAGAAGCTGCCATTCTAAAAAAATTTCTTCAAGTTTCATTTTACATAACTGTAACCAAGACAATGTAACCATTAGATGCAATATACAGAATACCTACATTATTTGCTGACAATAACTTAAGTACTGGATGGCTGTAATTAAAGCATAGCTATTCACAGAGTCACAGTGTGGGCTGTAATTATCATATGGCAGCAAAATTGTTAGTTATTGCGATGCATTAATGCAGAACTGATAGATACAAGAAAAAAATATTAGTTCCAATTTTGGTCACCAGGTGTTGTGAATGTAAGAAAGATGTATAGAAATGTTTGCACATGTCATGGATTAGGAATGGGATATGGATGGAAAATGTCATACAAGTAAGAAAGGTATAATTTTGAGTTTATTATTAATCTCCATTTACACAGTTTGTTCAATATGAACATTGGAGATGTCAGAGAGATGCTGTACAGCACCACACTTTCAACTGGTGGCCAAAATTCTAACTCATTTTTTTACCGTGTTATTCAGTTATTCAGTAACAAACACATTAGCAAAGCTACCTAGTTTCACTGCTATCCAGAAATTACAGCTCATACTGGATCTTGTTGAGTACCTGCACTTCAATTATAATCACCTGGCACAATTGTGTGTTAGTGAATTCCTAAGGGACCAAACTGCTGAGGTCATCAATCCCTACTTAAACTACGTTAAACTAACTTATGCTAAGAGCAACACATACACCCATGCCCAAGGGAAGACTCAAACCTCTGGTGGGAGGGGCCGCACAATCCGTGACATGGCACCTCAAACCGTGCAGCCAATCCGCACAGCCTGGCACAATTAGTTTGAATTATATCTTCCACAATGATATTAAGTCCAGCATGTAAAAAGCTTATTTCTGAAGAACAACACTAAGATGAAAATTTTCTTATTTAGTATCAATTTCCTAAGTGGGATATTACAGGAAAAGAAATTTGAGAACAATATTATAGAAAGAGCAGAGGTAGTACGTGGAGATAAGATGGGAGATATGATACTGAGAGTAGAATTTGACAGAGCACAAACAGACCAAGGTGGACACTAGGCATCTGGATTACATGGAATTCCTCCAGAACTATTGAGATCCATGGACGATACAGCAACGACAAAACTGTAACACCACCAAAATACACTCAGATTTCAGGAGGAAGCTAGTAGTTCCAGTTCCAAAGATGGCAGGTGCTAACAGGTGTGAATGCTACTGACTTCTGTGTTTAATAAATACTTGTTGCAAAAATATTAACACAAATTATTTACAGAGGAATGGAAAAGCTGGTACAAGTTGATCTCGGGGAAGGTCATTTAGAGTTTTGAAAAAGTGTATGAACAGATTAGGCAATACTGACCCTACAGCTTATCTTAGGAGATAGAAGAAAGGGAAATCTACATTTTTAGCATTTGTACATTTATGAAAAGATTTTGATAATACTGGAATTCTGAAGGTAGCAGAAATAAAACAAAAGGCCAGATAGTTTATTTACAACTTGTATGCAAATAAGATTGTATTTACAAGAGTTGTGGGATATGAAACAAAAATAGATGCTGAGAAGGGAGTGAAACATGGTTGTGGTCTTCCCCTGGAATTATTCAATTTATATGCCAAGTGAGCAGTAAATTAAACCAAGGAGATTTTTCTAAAGGGAATTAAAGTTCAGGGAGAAGAAATAAAAACTTTGACATTTTCTGATGACATTGTAATTCTGTCAGAGACAGCAAAGACTTGAAATAGCAGTTGAACAGGATGGATGGTGTCTTGGATAAAGATTATAAGATGAACATTAACTAAAGTTAAAGCAAGGGCAATGAAATGAAGCCAAGTAAAATCAGGTGATGCCAAGGAAATTAGATTAGGAAATGGGACATTAAAAGTAGTAAATGAGTATTGCCATTTGGGCAGCAAAAGAACTTATGATAGCCAAAGAAATGCATTTCTGAAAGAGAGAAATCTCATAATACCTAATACAAATGTAATTGTATGGAAGTCTTTTCTGAAAGTATTTGTGTGGTGTGTAGCTTTGTACGAAAGTGAAACATTGATGATCAGCAGTTCAGACAAGAAGAGAATTTTATTGCTATAGAAGAATGTAGAAGACTGAATTGGTAGATCAAATAATTAATGAGAAGGCACTAAATCAAATAGGGATGAAAAGAAATTTGTGACACAACTTGAGTTAAAGAAGAGAGAAGTTGAAAGGACATACCCTAAGCCTTCAAGGAACAATCAGTTTGCTAATAAAGGAGAGATTGGGGGGCTAAAAATTGTAGGAGACCTAACTATGAAAACTGTAAGCCAGTTGAAATGAAGTTGCAGAAGTTATTCAAAGATGAAGAGCCCTGCACAGGATAGGCAGGAGATTGGCATCAAACCAGTCTTCAGACCTGAAGGTCTCAACAACAACAATACCCAACTGAGTGAAGGATAATTTTCTTGTCCTGTAAAACACCTTACATAACATCAAACTCAAAGTAATGAGCTGGGAATCAATGGTAAGAAGTAAAAATGAGAAGAAGAGTTAAACAGGTATTGAAGCATTTTGTAAATTATGTGAGATAGCAGTGAAATTCTGGACTGATGCCTCTTAATTTGGCCTTCAGACAAAAGGTGTAGTTCTTTAACCTGGACCTCTTCACTGTTGCAGCTTCTCTTATGCTGGCAGCTGCAGACTTTTCTCAGATTTTAGCTTTCTGCTAAAGAGCAGAAAGTACTTCTTCAGAAATACACTTACATCCCTCCATAAGTTACAGTAATATAGTACTTCATATTAAAGAATGAAAAGTTTTGTTTTGTGGGTTCTATCCAGTTTCCTGTAAGTTATACATTTTTTATTATACTAGAGCATGTTAACTTGCAGAGGCCACTTGAACATATTAAATGAATGACTGAAACCTAAAGACATTTTTTTATGTATAATTTTAGTATGCAAGGGAGTAGATGCCACAAAACCATTGCCTGTAGTGTAGAGATTACAAAAGAAGCAATTGCATGTATGTATGATAATATATGCTCCATGTACAAATAATATAGACTTAAATTCAATATAAAAACATGAAGAGAACTGCTGTAACTGTATTGGTGCATACAGTTAAGTTATCCAACATAAGAAGACAGAGAAGGGCTCACTGTTGAAACTGACTTGTTACAAATGTGAACGCTCTCTCACAGGTGACTAGCATGTACTTGTAAATAATAAACACTTAAAATGATAACCACAACCTACCTAGAAAATAATCCACAATAGTAAAAAGCATAGCAATAAGACACCTTGGTTGTTATTATTTCTCTTAACCATGAAACTAACAACACAGAATTTTAATGTTGCTAGATTTTACTGTCACATTTGACAGGGGAAGAAATGTGTAGAGACCCATATATAGATATGAGAAATGATATGCTAACATCTAGCCTAGACCTGGTGCTAAAAGAAATAGGAATATTTGCAGCAACAATAATGCAAGTAAACTGTACTAGCAATAAACATTGATGATGAGTTCAGTACAGGGGAGTACAGTTCAGAAGTCATTCCTTACAAAGCTCAGAATTCAGGTAAGGTTGTAAACATTAAAAGGAGTCAACCACCTAAAGAAAGTAGGTATTTGTAAGTAGATGATAGAAAGATGCTTCCTATTGACCAAGGTACAGTGCCAAGCTGGATGAAATTATGGGATGTATGGGTGCACCAATGAAAGGATGACCCACCCCAAAAATAGGAGTGAAGATGTACAGTGCAATGCTGTCATGGTGAAAATGGATTATTATTGGGGAGTTATCTCTCTGTGGTGTGAGGTAATTAGGCAATTTCTACAGTGGAAGGACACTGCTGAATTTAAGAGTTACTCCAAAGTTATAAGGCAGATAAACTTACCAGAACTTATAGTCCAAATTGTAAATAATTTTTATGATTGAACAATGACAGGTGTCTGAGAGTTGTAAGTGAATCATGGTGCAAAGAATTTTAAGCAAAGAAAGAAAAATCTCACAGCAACAAAAGCATTGCAAGTTGATCTGAGCATGTGACTTCTCTAATTAATGGCTGAACCACAATGTAATAAAGATATAGAAAAATTACCTTTACTCACTGTCATGTATCCTGAAAATTATCTGAAAATTTTGGGTTTAGCAATTAAACTGTGACCAGGTCTCTGAGCATAGTTGGAGAAGGTTCCTTTGCCTATTGAAGTATTTTGTATGCAGTCCATGCAATGTATAAGAGGTCTAATGTTAATTGTTTGAAACAGGGAAAGTTTATACCTTTTATGGATATATGTAACCATATGTTTGGGTTTGTAAGCATTTTGAGGAGAGGTTTGGCTATTTAGTCCAAATAATTAGTTTTGTTGATAAACAAAATGATTATTGCTGTATTGTGTTGCTACCCTCTCCACTAGGCATCAATGGTAGAGTGTTAGAACCACTTGCCAGTGCCTGCTGAGGAGAAGCTGATGGAGTGATTTCGGTAAAATAAATGGTAATCTTCATTCTCTGACCCATCGGTGAAGAACCTCCCAGGGTGGATCCTTGGGTTGGGAGGTGGGATGGATACCAGTCTTTGTGGACTATCTTTTTCTTTCTGTCGTAGGTTATAACATCACTAGTCTTTACTTTCCTTTTTTTTCTCCACCTGGAGTACCATGCCTATCCTCCCTCTTTTCTATAATCAACAGCATCCATCATGGAAACCCTTCTCCTAACCTATATATCAAAACCTGTTTTCTCAGGATTGCCAGAGATGTAGCACGTGCACCAATAATGTAGATGTAGAGTTAATATAAAAGTTCATGATGGATTTAGGAAGCTAGGAAAGTGTTGTGACTCACCAATCTTTCAAAGTGCCACCGTGCAGTTACGCGTGTCCTTTACATGCGGCGCTGTCTGCCAGCCATGCAGCAGCCGCGCCACCTAAGTGGCCAGCCAGCCAGCAGCCGCTGGACTTGTACAGAGGACTGATTTGACTGTTCCAGTGTACACATGTCTTACTTTGTTTATGTGATCTGTGACTTACATGTATTGTGTCGTCCTAGAAATATATTTTTTCAACTTGACATTATATCAATTGGCGACGAGGTAGTGAATTTTTCTTTTTCATCGTTGACCCACAGGTTTCCATGGCTACTTTAGAGCAACTATTGCAAGGTCTCATTAAACAGCAAATGCTTCTCACACTGGCGATTTGTGATTTCGTCGCAGCATCCAATGCGAGGCGACTTTCATCATTGTCTATCCCTCCTTTTCCTCCTTACGACAAGGCGGTGGAAGACTGGTCCGATTACGAAAAACGTCTTTGACAGCACCTCTTGGCATTTCTTGTCGCGGATGAACAAACATGTAAGTCTCTGTTCCTTTCATGGATTCCACCTTAAATGTATCGGTTGTGGTCGCAATTGGCTCCCTTTAAGGATCCTGCGTCTTTGTCCTTTGCTGAAATGTGCTCCCTTCTGTCCGTATATTTTTCAAAAGCATACGCATGTGGTAGCCTCTCGTGTTGCCTTTTATCATTGTCAAAAACAACTGAATCAATCCTATCACGCTTGGGCTGCTGAACTTCATGGCCTCAGTTGAAAGTGTCAATTTGTTGCTGACGTTCACAAAGAATCTTATGCCGATTCCATGGTATGGGATGCTATTATACAGTCGGCGACCGACAAAGAAGTTAGAGAACATGCCCTTCAGTTGGCGAATCCAACTCTCGATGAGGTCCTATCCATCACGCAGTCTTTTGAAATTTCTCACACCGCTGGGGCGCAAATAGAGGCATGGGGTGATGTTGGGGAAATACAACCTCTGTGCGCTGTGCATCTTGTCCCCGCCGGCCGATGTGGCCGCAGTATGCTCCCAAGCGTGGCCTCGGCCTAACCGTCAACAAACCTCCAAGTACCTAAAGCAAAACACCCGGCAACTTCTTTCATATCCGCGATGTTTTACGAAACATTCACGGGAGGATTGTCCTCAACGTTGGGCCGTGTGTCACAAATGCAAAAAGAGGAGTCATGTGTCCTCCGTTTGCAAGTCCGACCGCATACCTGATGTTAATTAATGTGACACTAATTCTGCTTCTGTGTTGTCTGTCAATGGTACTTCTTCCCTTTCAGGGAAGTTATACCTCACTGTCCAAATACTTGGTCGGGATGTTTGCATGCAGGTGTATACTAGTTCTGCTGCCACTATCATCAATTCTCAGATGTATCTTCAGTTGGGTTCTCCAATCCTATCACCTGTCACTAGGCAATTACGGACGTACAATAAACAGAAGATTTCTCTCTTGGGACAATTTGATGCTGAGGTATCTTACAAATCTGTCGTTCGCAGTGTTCCCATATTTGTGGTTGACCATAGTAACGTGAAGAATCTTTTTTGGTTTCGATGCCTTTCGCGTTTTTGGGTTCTCCATAGATGACTCTGTCAATATCGTTTCTGATGCCATTCCTTACGCTCAATTGGATTCCCTGTTGACGACATTTTCGTCCCTTCTTTCTCCTAGGTTAGGCCATGCAAATGACTTTGAAGCTCATATCATGCTCAAACCCACTGCTCGGCCTAAGTTTTTTCGGGCTCAGCTCATTCCTGCGGCCCTTCGTGTTCAGGTCAAATGGGAGCTGGATTGTCTCACTGCTTCAGGGGTCTTGCTTCCTGTCACTTCCGGTGAGTGGTCCTCTCCTGTCGTTGTTGTTGATAAGCCAAATGGTGATATTCATCTCTGTGGCGATTTCAAAGCCACTGTAAATGCTCAATGCCTCATTGACATGTACCCTATGCCCTGACCTGAAGAATTGTTCACTAAACTTGCTGTAGGCCAGTATTTTTCGAAACTTGATCTGTCAGAAGCTTATCATCAACTTCCTCTCGACACTGCTTCCTGGCAGTTCCTGGTCCTTAACACACCTTTCGGCCTCTATTAATACGAACGATTGCCATTCGGGGTTGCCAGCACCCCTGCTCTCTTTCAGTGATTCTTGGAACAATTATTGCTCCCTGTCCCTGGGTGTATAAATTACATGGACGACATTGTTGTCACTGGCTCCACCACTGAAGAACATCTTCAGAATCTCTGCACACTTTTTCATGTCTTCAAGACTGCCAGTCTTAAGTGTAACATTCAGAAATCAAAATTTTTTCAGGCAATCTATCACGTACTTGGGTTTCAACTCTCTCTGGATGGTATTCGTCTGCTTCAGCAGACTGTCGCTGCGATCGATGCCCTTCCTCGCCCTACATCTGTTAAGGAACTGCAGGCCTTCTTGGGGAAAATAGCATACTATCACAGGTTTTTACCTTCTGCTGCTTTGGTGACTCAGCCGTTGCATTGCCTGTTGTATAAAAACGTGCCCTTTCACTGGTCTGCGTCATGCGATGCAGATTTACAGAAATTGAAGACTATGCTGAAACAGGCCCCGTGCCTGGCTACTTATTGACCTGGCCAACATCTTGTTCTTGACATGCATGCCTCTAGCTCGCATTTTCTCTTTGGAAGGCCTTCCCTCTACTCTTGTTACTGATAATGGTCCGCAATTTGCCTCTTCCGATTTTGCGGGTTTTTCTGCCCATCACAGCATCATACATGCCACGGCCCCTCTGTTTCATTCCCACTCAAATGGTGAGGCTGCACGACTGGTCCACACATTTAAAGCTCAGATGAGGAAACTCCTGACTTCTTCTGCTGCTGATGATGCGCTTCTCCAATTTCTGGCTTCTTACCGTTTCACCCCCATGGGCGACCACAGTCTGGCTGAGCTCTTACATGGCTGACAGTCCCGCACACTACTTCATCTTCTGCAGCCTTCCACCTCACGGCCGCGGGTGCCTTCGCTTGGCCAGTTGAATGCCAGCGGCCTTGTATGGGTACGGGGATATGACAGGCAGACAAAATGGAGTCCTGGTCACATCTTACGACACCGTGGCCAACACCTCTATGAAATCCAGACGGACACGGGTGTTGCAGTGTGTCATTCGGACCAGTTTCGACCTCGTGTGCTGGCAATGCCTGTTCCGAATGCTGCTACACCACCATCATCTCGGTGCCAGCACAGGAACTGCCGCCACCAGGAGACGTGCCCATGCAGGAACCAGATGACCATCATCTGGCGGAGAAACTCTACTCGCCTCCTTCATCTACGGACACCGCCACATCGCCCATGCCTCCTGTTATAACAACCGGACTTGCTGCAGTGGAAAGATTGGGGCATGGGCCCCAGCAGATTTGACCCCCACATCTTCTATCATCTCGACCCGTTATCATCAGGGACACTTCTGTCCGTATGGGAAGCCTCCTGCTCGAGACTTTACAGCCAGTCAAACAACACCTATGGACATTAGCAATCTACAGGCCACCTCCATCAACACCAGTTCAAAGGGAGGAAAAGTGTTGTGACTCGCCAATCTTTCAAAGTGGCACCGTACAGTTTCACACGTCCTTTACATGCAGCACTGTCTGCCAGCCATGCAGCAGCCGCGCCACCTAAGTGGCCAGCCAGCCAGCAGCTGCTAGACTTGGACGGAAGGCTGATTTGACTGTTCCAGTGTACACACGTCTTACTTTGTTTATGTGATCTGTGACTTACATGTATTGTGTTGTCCTAGAAATATATTTGTTCAACTTGACATTATGTCAGAAAGCAAATGATTTCCATACTTTCAGTATACTTAGTTAAAACACATATGAAAATGTAGGAACGGCATGAAATGGATGTATTTTGAAATCACTCTCACAACTGTGATTAAAGTAACAACCTGTAGTAATACCAAGACACATAAATGTTTCATGAAGGTACTGATACCGATTGTATCCCAAGTGTTCAATGACAATTATATAGTGAGCTTAAATGGTTATTGGTATAACCTTGTAAAGAGTGACGTATTTGGAGAACGTACACTGTGGCTTCCATTTCCTCACACTAAAGCACAGCTCCTTTTACTGGATGGGCGCAACTGAGCCAAAAATGTCAACTGATCAATGTGGAATTGTGCTGTCAGACGGGGGAGCTTTAATTGAGAGTGGAGAGCCACATGACGAGGTCGTGGTGTCATGGGTGATCAAAAAACGCAATAATGAATGTTGGAAGTAGTGACTTACAATGTGTGGTAGTGTCTTTTCTATGAGTGTGATACTCCAACAAGACATAAGTGTGTGATGCTCTAATTTTACAGTTCTTAAACGATCAAATATGAATACCAATTAACTGTCAAAAATAGTTGTGTGATACTTTCTATTTGATTACTGCAGCTTTCCCAGGGCTCTATTTACAATGTTTTCAAATATAGTTGGGTTATATTAATTGAAAAGTGTCTTATTCCACTTTATAATTTCAGCTAGATAATGGTGAGATTTACAAATGAACACCAATGCTACTGATATGGAAAATCAACAGTAAAAGAAAGAGTGATTATGCCAGTATCAACAGTGAGTGTGAGTAAGACATGTATTCAGTCTGTAGTCTTCAGTGAATTTTAACATTGCTGTACTGTGATTTTTCTTATTGTAACCACACATTTATTCGGTCTATAACTTTCAGCAAATTTAGACATTGCTACATACTGTGATTATTCTTATTGTGAAAAATAAAAACCTTGCATATGCAATGTTATAGTTCCTACACTGAAAATGAAAAGAAGACATACTCACAGGTAGTCATGTTAGTTATTTTGTTAATGGCAATTGCTTATAAAGAGAAGAAGAGAAAGTAATTCCCTGTATGGTGGTGGAGTTCAGCTTTTGGCATGGGTATCAGACAATTCAGTTGACTTTTGTTCTCACCGACATCGAGTTTTATCCATTACAATCTATGTAATTAAGATAAGCTAACGTGGAGTGTTGGAATTAATAATCTGAAATACAAGTAACATAATTAGAATGATCCAACCTGAATGAATACTTAGTACAAATAGATTGTGTACATGAATCAAGGTTTTATTTATTTGAAATTTAAAGAAATACATATGTAGTAGAAATAAAAGACTAGTGTTTGGCTTGTAATTCTACAAAGAATTTGCAGTGATAATATTTTTTTAGTCTGTTGTGAATGTCACATGTTTACGGCAACATCATTCGTCTAAGGAGAGGGTTGAGAGATATAACATACCACTTCCGCAAACTAATGTGTTGCACAATGTTTATAGCACCAAAGAATAATGATCACCAAAAATACTGCTAAATTCTATTAGTGGGATTGGTGAGATTGAATGTGCATATTGCGTGGAAAATTTGTATCATTTTGGCATGTTATAGAGCACGTTGGACACAGTGTTTCTGCAAGGAGGGAGAAGCTAGCAGTTTGGCCACACTTTGTGGCACCTGCTGGTTTGGTGATTACTCCAAGCAGCTGTGTCCCTTCCTTGGAGACAAGCTACACTCCATGGAATAGCAAGTACCATGACAATAAATCACAGCACAGAATAGAAAAAAGTGGGTCAATGTAGCTCATTCTTCTCTTAGCGATATATAGATTTTGAGAAAGGAATTTTGTATTCGCCCTTATTATCATCATTCATTTCACTTTGTCATGGAGGAATTTCAGTTAGAATGTTGTCTAAAGCTTTAGTTAGGGATTCGTTAAACTGTAAAAGTACACCAACATCAGAATCAATAGATGAAGTCACTCTCAGAATACTTATCAGATATGGAGGAAACAACAGAACCTATATCATAAAGAGCACAGAAAGCTCAGACACTTACATTCCTATTATCTGTTTATTAAATCAGTAGAGAAATCAAACCACTACAAATCAGGTTAAGTTCCTCTGCTTCACAACTTCGAAATAAGCCTCAAAACCAACTATATCCTACTTCAGTAGAAACTTTCAGTGACACTTCCTTCCTCAGAAGGCTGTCTCTCAACCACCACCAAGTTTTTAGACCTTTTGAGTTTATGTATAGCCTACAGGATATAGAGCCCATGACAACTGACAGGTAGCCCACATGGTATCATGAACTGAGTGCAGAGTTGTGAGGTATTACATAGGCTTCCAGTGTGGGAGTCTTGGATTCAGTATACTTTTAGCAACTGTGTGAGGACCATTACCTGCAAGTGAGCTTTTCTTGAGTTGAATTTGTTTCAAGTAGCGTACCTTCATATCAGAAAATGGTCCACAAACTGACAGAGATACTGGGTAAGCACAAAAAGTCGTTGCTTAACTATGAGTAATATGTTTTTCTTGCTTCTGAAAAGGATATATCAGTCCATTGCTTGTTGTGGGTGTTAAAGTGGGTTTTACTTGCTGTGTACCAGGTTGTATTATAAATTACAGGATGAATAAGGAAAAAAGTACTTCAATATTTTCATTTTCAAAAGATGCCAACACTCAGGCTAAGTGACCACAAGCGAGTCCTCATGCAGATTTCACTCCTGGGAAGAATTCTATAGTTTTTGCTAAGCATTTTGCTTTCTGGGTGACCATCCTACATGTCTGTTTATATGTCTGCTGGAAACAAATTGTCAGAGGAAAGAGCAAAAAAGAATTTGTGTTGAGATGAACTAAATATCAGTGTAAGGTGTGAGCGGAACGAGATTACGAACTATGATGCTTTTACATAGAGAGTTAGAAGATTGCCAAGATTTTCATTTTATTTTACAGACTTTGTGTCAAAGTTGTCTAATTTATTTCATATTCTATAAAACTTTTAAGTGACTTCAGTGTAGAAATATGTTTCAATAGCTGCAAGGTGCCTTCCAGCAACTATAGGGGGATATTAAGTGATACTCTACATTGTTGTTGTTGTTGTTGTTGTTGTTCTGGTCTTCAGTCCTGAGACTGGCTTGATGCAGCCCTCCATGCTACTCTATCCTGTGCAAGCCCCTTCATCTCCCAGTACCTACTGCAGCCTACATCCTTCTGAATCTGCTTAGTGTATTCATCTCTCGGCCTCCCTCTACGATTTTTACCCTCCATGCTGCCCTCCAATAATAAATTGGTGATCCCTTGATGTCTCAGAACATGTCCTACCAACCGATCCCTTCTTCTAGTCAAGTTGTGCCACAAGCTCCTCTTCTCCCCAATTATATTCAATACCTCCTCATTAGTTATGTGATCCACCCATCTAATCTTCAGCATTCTACTGTAGCACCACATTTCGAAAGCTTCTATTCTCTTATTGTCTAAACTATTTATTGTCCATGTTTCACTTCCATACATGGTTACACTCCATCCAAATACTTTCAGAAATGACTTCCTGACATTTAAATCTGTACTCGATGTTAACAAATTTTTCTTCTTCAGAAACGCTTTCCTTCCCATTGCCAGTCTACATTTTATATCCTCTCTACTTTGACCATCATCAGTTATTTTGCTCCCCAAATAGCAAAATCCCATTGCTACATTAAGTGTCTCATTTCCTAATCTAATTCCCTGTAAGCGAAGTCATAAGAGTAATTAGATCATTAAAAAATAAAAATTCTGCTGGTGTGGACAATATTTCTAGTAAAATACTGAAACACTGTTATAAATTTGTTAGTCCCGTCTTATGCAACATATACAATGCATCCCTACAAGATGGGATTGTCCCTGACAGACTTAAGTTGGCTGTAGTGATTCCTCTCTTTAAAAAAGGGGATAAAAGCATTGTTACAAACTATCGCCCAATATCCCTATTAACTACCTTCTCGAAAATTCTAGAAAAACTCATGCACAGGAGGATTGTAGACCATCTCAACTTCCACAATATCTTAAGCAAAAATCAGTTTGGGTTTCGTGCCGGTCTTTGTGCTGAACAGGCAATATTCTCTTTCAGCAACCAAGTTTTGGAAGCCATTAACAAAAAAATGTCTCCAGTGGGTATTTTTTGTGATCTTACGAAAGCCTTTGACTGTGTAAACCACCAAATTCTTTGGAAAAAGGCAGAATGCTATGGTTTAGGTGGTACTGTTGGCTTGTGGCTACAATCATATCTACAGGATCGGAAGCAGACTGTAATGCTAAATGGCTCTTCTGGAGAACCTGCCTCGTCTGAATGGGGCACGATAACGTGTGGTGTACCTCAAGGCTCCGTTTTGGGCCCACTGCTTTTCCTCATCTTTACTAATGATCTTCCTCTTTGTTCTGAGACAAACAGCAAATTTACCCTGTTTGCCAATGATACCACAATTCTAATTGACGATTTGATTGATCATGATCTTGAAAAAACTACAAATACTGTTTTTAATGACATCTTAAATTGGTTCTCCTCAAATGGTCTCTCGCTCAATGCAGATAAAACTCATTATATGAGGTTCCATACATCACAAAGTAATCCCGATGAAATTAACATAAAATGTAGAGATCAACCAATACAGAAGGTTGAAGACACAAAATTCCTGGGTGCTTACATAGACAGTAAATGTAATTGGTCAGTTCACATTCTTCATCTATGTAAAAAAACTTAGCTCGGCAACATTTGCATTACGGGTAATTCCTTCAGTGGCTGAAGTTGACACTATTAAGGTTGCCTACTTTGGCTACTTCCACTCATTGATGTCATATGCTATCATATTCTGGGGGAACCAACCACTTGCAAAAAAAGTTTTCACCATCCAAAAAAAAGCAATCAGAATAATGTGTGGGATCCATCAAAGACACTCTTGCAGGCACTTGTTTCGGAAGATAGGTATCCTAACAAATGCCTCACAGTATATTTTTTCCTTGCTGACTTTTGTGTGCAAAAATTATTCCATCTACCAAGACAACAGTAAATTCTATGGATATAACACCAGAAACAAAAACAATCTACATTTAGAAATGAAACGTCTCACTCTGGTACAAAAAGGAGTTTACTACTCCAGCATTAAGCTGTTCAATGCTCTACCACTACATATCAAATGTGTTCATACAGAACCGCCAAAATTTAAACAAGTTCTCAAAGATTACCTGACAGAGAAATCTTATTATACTGTGGATGAATACCTGAAAGAAAATGTATACCATCACTAAACTCATTGTGTCTAGAAGTAGTTCAATTGATTTTATTGTGCATTTGGGCATTAGCGCACTTTTTGTAACAACAGATTGGCTGTACATGTATTTACTCTTGTAGGCCTAATATCTGATTTAACTTTGTGCTCTTATCTTTAACCTTTATTTGAAACTCATTTTTCTGTCAAATGGTAGTTATGTTATCTAGCTGACACTGTATCTGTTACTGTATTTATATTGTACTATGTACAATTTGCCATTGAATTGCCCTTGTATTTATTGTAAGTTTAAATTGAAACCTGTACAATTTGACACGTTCCATATCCTTGTGATTGACTCACTAACTGGATCTACGGAACAAGAAATAAATAAATAAATAAAATAAAATAAATAAATAAATAAAATAAATCAGCATCACCCGACTTAATTTCACTACATTCCATTATCCTCATTTTGCTTTTGTTGATGTTCATCTTATACCCTTCTTTCAAGACACTGTCCATTCCGTTCAACTGCTCTTCAAAGTCCTTTGCTGTCTCTGACAGAATTACAATGTCATCGGCGTACCTCAATGTTTTTATTTCTTCTCCATGGATTTTAATACCTACTCCGAACATTTCTTTTGTTTCCTTTACTGCTTGCTCAATATACAGATTGAATAACATTGGGGGTAGGCTACAACCCTGTCTCACTCCCTTCCCAACCACTGCTTCCCTTTCATACCCCTCAACTCTTATAACTGCCATCTGCTTTCTGTACAAGTTGTAAATAGCCTTTTGCTCCCTCTATTTTACCCCTGCCACCATCAGAATTTGAAAGAGAGTATTCCAGTCAACATTGTCAAAAGCTTTCTCTAAGTCTACAATTGCTAGAAATGTAGGTTTGCCTTTTGTTAATCTTTCTTCTAAGATAAGTCGTAAGGTCAGTACTGCCTCACGTGTTCCAACATTTCTACGGAATCCAAACTGATCTTCCCCGAGGTCCGCTTCTATCAGTTTTTCCATTCGTCTGTAAGGAAGTCGCATTAGTATTTTGCAGCTGTGACTTATTAAACTGATAGTTCGGTAATTTTCATGTCTGTCAACACCTGCTTTCTTTGGGATTGGAATTATTATATACTTCTTGATGTCTGAGGGTATTTCGCCTGTCTCATACATTTTGCTCACCAGATGGTAGAGTTTTGTCAGGACTGGCTCTCCCAAGGCTGTCAGTAGTTCTAATGGAATGTTGTCTACTCTGGGGGCCTTGTTTCGACTTTGATCTTTCAGTGCTCTGTTAAACTCTTCACGCAGTATCATATCTCCCATTTCATCTTCATCTACATCCTCTTCCATTTCCATAATATTGTCCTCAAGTACATTGCCCTTGTATAGACCCTCTATATACTCCTTCCGCCTTTCTGCTTTCCCTTCTTTGCTTAGAACTGGGTTTCCATCTGAGCTCTTGATATTCATGCAAGTGGTTCTCCTTTCTCCAAAGGTCACTTTAATTTTCCTGTACGCAGTATCTATCTTACCCCTAGTGAGATAAGCCTCTACATCCTTGCATTTGTCCTCTAGCCATCCCTGCTTAGCCATTTTGCACTTCCTGTCGATCTCATTTTTGAGACGTTTGTATTCCTCTTTGGCTGCTTCATTTACTGCATTTTTATATTTTCTCCTTTCATCAATTAAATTCAATATTTCTTCTGTTATCCAAGGGTTTCTATTAGCCCTCATCTTTTTACCTATTTGATCCTCTGCTGCCTTCACTATTTCATCCCTCAAAGCTACCCATTCTTCTTCTACTGTATTTCTTTCCCCCATTCCTGTCAATTGTTCCCTTATGCTTTCCCTGAAACCCTGTACAACCTCTGGTTCTTTCAGTTTATCCAGGTCCCATCTCCTTAAATTCCCACCTTTTTGCAGTTTCTTCAGTTTTAATCTACAGTTCATAACGAATAGACTGCGGTCAGAGTTGACATCTGCCCCTGGATATCTCTACCACAATTTAAAACCTGGTTCCTAAATCTCTGTCTTACCATTATATAATCTATCTGATATCTGATAGTATGTCCAGGGTTCTTTCATGTACACAACCTTCTTTCATGATTCTTGAACCAAGTATTAGCTACGATTAAGTTATGCTCTGCGCAAAATTCTACCAGGTGGCTTCCTCTTTCATTTCTTAGCCCCAGTCCATATTCACCTACTATGTTTCCTTCTCTGCCTTTTCCTACTCTCTAATTCCAGTCACCCATGACTATTAAATTTTCATCTCCCTTCACTACCTGAATAATTTCTTTTATCTCATCATACATTTCATCAATTTCTTCATCATCTGCAGAGCTAGTTGTCATTTAAACTTGTACTACTGTAGTAGGCGTGGGCTTCATGTCTATCTTGGCAACAATAATGCATTAACTATGCTGTTTGTAGTAGCTTACTTGTACTCTTATCTTTTTATTCATTATTAAACCTACTCCTGCATTACCCCTATTTGATTTTGTATTTATAACCCTGTATTCACCTGACTAAAAGTCTTGTTCCTCCTGTGACCGAACTTCACTAATTCCCTCTATATCTAACTTTAACCTATCCATGTCCCTTTTTAAATTTTCTAACCTACCTGCCCGATTAAGGGATCTGACATTCCACGCTCCGATCCGTAGAATGCCGGTGTTCTTTCTCCTGATAACGACGTCCTCCTGAGTAGTACCCGCCCGGAGATCCGAATGCAGGGACTATTTTACCTCCAGAATATATTACCCAAGAGGACGCCATCATCATTTAATCATACAGTAAATCTGCATGGCCTCGGGAATAATTACGGCTGTTGTTTCCCCTTGCTTTCAGTCGTTCGCAGTACCAGAACAGCAAGGCCATTTTGGTTAGTGTTACAAGGGCAGATCAGTCAATCATCCAGACTGTTGCCCCTGCAACTACTGAAAAGGCTGCTGCCCCTATTCAGGAAACACACGTTTTTCTGGCCTCTCAACAGATACCCTTCCGTTGTGGTTGCACCTACGGTACAGCTACCTGTATCGCCTGTATCGTTGAGGCACGCAAGCCTCCCCACCAACGGCAAGGTCCATGGTTCATGGGGGTGGGGGGGTGGGGGGGTGGGGGTACTCTACATTAGAGAATTTATTTTGCCATATGAGTAACTTTCAGAATGGCAACCGTGTGGATGTTAAGGTGAAATTCGACAATATTTGCTCCACAATGGATAAATGTATTAGTGATTTAAAAGTGACCGTGGACTGTTAAATTTTACTAGAAAGCTACTGTTTGTGAAGGAGCAAATTGAAAATAGTTGACTTAAGTGACCACAATATTCCTGTGTGCCTCCTGTAATCTTGCCCTCCCACACATCACTGTTAAAATTCTCTGTCTCTGCACAAGTTTTCAAAGCTTCAAGAGGCATAAGATCTACAAAAGAAAAACTTCTTACTTACCTAATTTAAGAGAGAAATATCATCAATTACACCCAAGTGAGAAAATTATGAAAGTCCTTTTAGATGAAACATGTATTTCACCAAAGGTTACACACAGAAATGGATGTTTACAGGGAATCTTGGAGAACGATAAAGTTGCCAACAAAATTCAGGCATATATGCTGACTTCTTTATCTTCCAATATTGTGATAATGATAACATGATTAGTCTTTTTCCTTCAAAGACACTTCATTCATATAACCTCAAAGATCTTGCTCTTAAGGTCATTGAACCACTGAAAGATGTAGGGTATACCATTTTGTCACATATAAGTGATGGTAAGAGAATCAGCTACAATTCATTTCATTCTTTGTGGTGACACTATAAAGAATTTCATACCTAACAATATTATGAAAAGGATAGTTGCTACTCACCATGTAGAGGAGATGCTGAGTCACAGATAGGTACAACAAAAAGACTCACAAAATGAGCTTTCCGCCAACAAGCCTTTGTCAAAAAAAGACAACAGGTATTCACTCGCACACACACTCATGCAAAAACAACTCACACACACATAACCACAGTCTCTGGTGGCTTTATCTTGCTCCACCTGCCAGAGAGTGTGGGCATGTGTGTGTGAGTCACATCTGCAAGAGAGAGAGAGAGAGAGAGAGAGAGAGAGAGAGAGAGAGAGAGAGAGAGAGAGAGAGATTCTTCGTGTGTCTGTTGCCTTTTTTCGACAAAGACCTTGTTGGCCAGAGAGAGAGAGGGAGAGAGAGAGAGAGAGAGGAAGTGTGCGTGTGTGTGTGTGTGTGTGTGTGTGTGTGTGTGTGTGTGTGTGTGTGTGTCAACAAAGGCCTTGTTCACTGAGACCTCATTTTGGTGACAGTCTTTCTGTTGTGCTTATCTGTGACAGCATCTTCACTATATGGTGAGCAGCAACTATCCTTTTCTTTATACTGTTCCTTTCCATCCTGGGCTTACCATTGTTTGAATTTCATATCAAATTCGTTTAATCCAACAAAGAAAATACTTTTGTTTTTTGACACTGGTCATCCATTTAAAAATATGCTTTAAAATGGAATGAATAGAAACAAAATTGAACCTTGGATTAAAAATTTACTTATTGTTTCTTATTTAAAAAACAATAACATTACCCTTGTCATCATATGATATTATTAATAAATTATTTTATATCAATAAAATTTTAAGAAACATAAACTTGGTGTTTCTAATCATCCTGCTGATAAGCGGGAATAGAAACAGTGCTGTAAAACCATGGTTGTTTCTGTTAAAAGCAAAGAGAGGTGGGTAGAAACTACGAAATATATATTTTTTGATCAGGAAATAGATACATAAACATTTATTTCACAAGAAAATGGTTTATTAATGTAAAAAGTAAGTAAATATAATAGAGGGAAACATTCCACGTGGGAAAAATATATCTAAAAACAAAGATGATGTGACTTACCAAACGAAAGCACTGGCACGTCGATAGACACACAAAAAAACACAAATATACACACAAAATTCTAGCTTTCGCAACCAACGGTTGCTTCGTCAGGAAAGAGGGAAGGAGAGGGAAAGACGAAAGGATGTGGGTTTTAAAGGAGAGGGTAAGGAGTCATTCCAATCCCAGGAGTGGAAAGACTTACCTTAGGGGGAAAAAAGGACGGGTATACACTTGCACATGATGTCTGCTTGTGTCTGTATATGTGTGTGGGTGGATATGTGTGTGTGTGCAAGTGTATACCCGTCCTTTTTTCCCCCTAAGGTAAGTCTTTCCGCTCCCGGGATTGGAATGACTCCTTACCCTCTCCTTTAAAACCCACATCCTTTCGTCTTTCCCTCTCCTTCCCTCATTCCTGATGAAGCAACCGTTGGTTGCGAAAGCTAGAATTTTGTGTGTATATTTGTGTTTGTTTGTGTGTCTATCGACGTGCCAGCGCTTTCGTTTGGTAAGTCACATCATCTTTGTTTTTAGATATAAAAAGTAAGTAATATACACCAAAATGTTTATGCCGCAGGGTTAACGCATTTTAACCAAAGTTGAACAAACAGAACACAACTCTTTACAATGACTCTGGTACTGCATCATTAATAAACTGTTAAATCAGACAGATAATCCTCAAAACATAGCATGTCTTTGAAATGAGTACTTGAGCTGAGAGCTGAAGATGATAGTTTTAGGACAAATCATTTCTCAAGAGAAAAGATTCTTCTTTAGTTGTTACTGTGAACTTTTTGGTCTGAGAAACTCTTTTTAAAAATTTTTAAAAATTTTCCAACAAGGCCATCACCAAGAAGGTAACTAACTTTGCAAACACAACATATAACAAACGTTTTTGTTTTTCCATATACTTTGAGAACCATATAGTGACCTTAGCTTATGGAGAGCCCAATATTTTCATCTTGATCAAAAGCATCTGAAGAGAACAAAAACAGGTCTTCATTGCTGTCCTGCACCATAATCGTCTGATGATGGATCAAGGTGCTTCCTGTTTTTCTTTGCATTTATTTTCATTGGGTTGACCTATTTACATGTACAAGAGCTTGGGTTACTGTAAAGTGAAGTATGGGGGGTGGGGGTAGGGGGTTTACATCCTCCCCAACCATGTTCCCTCCTCGGTGGATACCATCTTAACATAGTACTGTCCGTGTGGGTGAGGAGGTTTGCGTGCTCTGGATCCGGAGGGCTATGCCGGCGGTAGCGTAGCTACAAGCAGGGTCACCCATGCCAGACAGGCTGAAGGGGAGGAGCCAGACTAAGTGTGTCCCACAATGACCTATCAAAAACCTGTCTCCTATCCTTTTCCCACCCCTAGCCCATTTTTTTTCTTTTCCTTCCCATTTCCCCCACATTACCGATGCTGGCGGTTAAACCATGTATGGGGTTGCGGAGGAAATGCCAAACCCATATGCCAAACATCTGGCAAATCATCAGTGCCTGGGCGATAAGGTGGCAGCCCCACCAAGGCAATTGGAAGTGGTGGGCCAATCATCCACCCTTCTTAAATAACCTGATTACTGAAACCGAGATGATAATGAATTTCAACACGGCCCTATGTTCCAGAGGGAATGACAGGAACTAAGTCAAGTCAAGTCATCCATGTTCTCAAAGTCAACAACACTAACACCTCTGTAGGGTTAGATATTAACTTTTGTCCTTTTTCCTTCATTTAGGTGTCTGGTCTTGCCTAAGACTTTGAAGGAGCCCCTTAAAGTTCTTTTCAACATAATCAGTGGGTTTTCCAAGGTTGTTTGTATCCTGGTTTTTGCCTGCTGGCATACCAGTACCTGGGAGCATTTGACAACAATTGCAGTCTATAGGCACAATCCCACATTTCCTAAATCCTGCAAAAACACCTTTTCTCCCCCTTCAGGGAGTCACATAACTTTTTCAAAAGCAGAGGAAATTTATCCTTGGAAAAAAAGCAGAGGAAATTTAACCTTAGAAACTGTTACCTCATGTCTTCCTGTGTCTTTCTTCCATTCACCTAGCATTTGTCGCCAAGCAGTCTAAAGAAGCCAAAAAAATGCCAAATCCAGTAGTTGTGTTGGGTGTGTTGAATCTGCTGGTAGGTACATAAATCTTATGTCATCATATTGACACAACTTGGCTGAGTCTACAGACAGGTGCAAAGATAAATTGTCTCCAGTAAGAAATTTCTTCCCTTCTAGCTTTTACAGATATGGGACAGCAACTGTAAGGACCCAACACTTGAAACAGAATGATTCGAACCAGCCAGATTTCATTCAGTTGTATCTTATAGATTTTGGCTCATCTTCAGTCCAGCTTTAATACAAATGCAAAGCCTTATACATAACATAAGGGGGTAGTATAGTGCCATCTGCTGCCATTGTAAAAATCATCATGGGTGATGCCATTTAGGAGTTCATGACACTTCCAGGATATTTAGTTTCTCCTTAATGTGATTATGTTTCATTTTCCTGCATCATCCATAAGGTTTGCCTCATTATAATTTATTATATTAGATGGTAGCATTTTCTTGATATTGTTTAATAGTTCATCAAAGTAACTGTTGGTGGTTTCTGTTGTTACACTGCCTGTGGAGTGTTTTATGGCACATTCACACTGCCAATTTATCTTTGTGTCATCTCATAAATGATTCCACAAAATCCCTACCGGGGGAGATTATCCTCAAATCTTTTCAATTCCTTACTCCTTCTTCCCAGAAAGTCCTTTACTAGAAGTATTAAGGTTGTAGAGTCAATAGGAGAGCCCCATTTGCTGCATATTTTCAATCTACCTACAAACAGCTTCTCTTCTTCAAAAGGCAAGGCAGTTTATCCACCCTGATGCTTAATGTTGGAACTTCTTTTTAGGTGTCTATATAGCACACTACAATAAATCTCACATTTTTCAGCTACTTTCTGCTGATACACAGCTCAATAGATTAATGTCATTGCAGAAGAAGGCAATTAGAATAATGCATGATCTGGGTCATAACGATTCTGTTAGAAAGATTCCTGTGCAACATAAGTACCTTACAGTGTATTCCCTGTATTTATATAAGGTAGTTTTATTTTTTGTAAATCATCAAAAAGATTCAAGAAGATGCAATGACATACAAGACCACATCACTAGAAACAAAAATAATTACTTTAGGCAAAGAACAAAGTTAAAAACAACAGATCACAGCCCATACATCAGTGATCAAAATTTGGTTTAACAAATTGCCAAAAGACTTATGTGCCTATGATGGAAATATCTTTAAAATGAAACTTAAATTATTCCTGGCAAAGAAAAGTTTGTTCTCTCTGCTTGAATTCTAAGTTGAAAACACATGATTTTAGTTGTATACCTACTTCTGTGACACTATATTCCCTTTGTGTGCTTGTATTATAGTCTTTCTAATTTATATCAACTATTTGTTTTGTTTGTATTTTAAGAACATCTTCATAATTATGCAAACAACACTGATATTTGCAGTAGTCATCATTTTTGTTGACTCTGTGGTGCCAATGAAATTGACACCAACATCAATGCATCCATCTTTGAACTAAGCTAAGATTATCTTTGGCCTCTTCTGCCATGTCAGTTCTTTGTAAGCCTTGCTTGTGTTTGGGTGAATAAATTAACTACTGCTAAATGAGGGTTGTTTGGAGTAACTAACCCGAACATCTCCCTCACTGGTGACCCCGAGTTGTAACATCTTCTGATTTCACTGTTTTACTGTGTCCGTGACATTTGCGTCAGTTATTTTCACATATATAACATCGACACAGCATTCAAACAATGACTTCGGCCCAGCAACTAACACCGGATTTTGTGATCAACATGCATTGTGTTGCGGGCGATGTACACCCGCCAGGACTGCAACACAATGCCTCTCACTCAACAATTATGCCGATTTCGCCAGACATTTTAGAACCTGCAACAATAAATGAGGTTAGGAGTGTGCATGACTCTGACTATCAAACGCCTTTGTTCCCACCACATGTGCCCTCCCTCGTCGACTGTGCAGTTACCTCTTACGGATCTCCGTGCAGTATGGGACCAATGCCGATTTCTGCAACTGCGTCGTCGGACAACCTACTACCGCCAGGACAACGATTTGCCATGCCAAAATCCGTGCAGTACCACATGGATACCTGCCACATGGCCGGATCTCCTTCGTTCACAGGTCACCTCCTCAGGATCTGACCATGCCCACGCCTGCCTCGGTTCAGCATCAGCACAAGCCTTCCTACTTCGATACCTCGGCATGCAACAGGAACAATAACTTGTTATCTGTGCCTGACCTCCACCTCCGTCCCACTGCTATGCCTCAGTGTTTTGTGCCACGACATTCACCTTATCCGCACACCGTTTTGAGTGGAGTGACTATGAACAGTGAACATTCACACATTCCGTCCCATGTTCGACATCGTTTCCCGCACTGTGCTTCTGGACAGCCCGCACCTCCACAGCCTCTCTGCAACACAGGTGGCCTCGGGTCTAATCAAACATTAAGTTTTCCGCGGACTAACACGTGTTCTCAAACTTTGAACTTTTTCTCACCTGTCGCCCCCACGCCAGCTCCGGTCGAGCTTCCGCTACAGTCCTCGGCGAATGTCGATGCCTCATCTGCATCTGTCTTCTGCAACGTGTCAATCCAAACACATCCGCAACGCGATGAGTTTCCGCAACTGCAATTGACTCATTACGGTGTCTCACCCGCTTCGGCCTACTGTGTCGCAACGGATCATGCTCAACCACAACGTGTCACCTTCACGCCGCCACCTGAACAGCCATCATTGCCACATCCCTGGAGGCACACTGTCCTGGAATACTACAGCAACAACAGCTCGTTTCAGGCAGTGCCCCAACGAACTCAACTCAACCTGTTCTTCCGAACATTCTACAATGCTTACCAACACTGCCGCCGTTCAATCCCGACAGAGCTACAACCTGGTTCAAAATTGTGGACGACGTTTCGACCATTACAAACTCGACGATTCAACCAGGTTTCTGGGCCTCATCACCCACCTGCACGACCAGGAGGACTTGAATCCTGACCTGGTCGATGCCCCGGACTCATCTACCTGGTACACTCTAGCCAAAAAGGCAGTACTACGTCGGCTTGCATGATCAACTGAGGCAGCAATATGGCAAGTGCTCCACGTTGAACAACTAGGCAACGACAAACCTTCCCAGCTCTGGAAACAGCTACGTGCCCTGGTCAGCGGCGATCTACTCTCTGACACAACTCTCCTCGCCATCTGGTCAGATAAACTATCTCCTCACATCCGCTTTGCTCTGGCTCAGAGGGCCTGTCGAGCAAAGAATGACAATTGCTGACAAGCTACACGATGCATCACTGCTCTATTTCGCCAGCCACTGCCTACCTGACAAGTCTCAGGTTCAGGCTCATCGTCCTGCGTCCGAGGCCGTACAGTGCCGACTGTTCTGCTCGCTCCGGGAAGCAGTAAACAAGCAACTGGGACGTCACCGGCTCTGCCCACGGTCACGCCCCCTCCTGCAACCGAGCCTGCTGCGGCCACCGAACCTCGGCCACCGCCACTGGCAACGATCGTTCAGTGGGAAATGCAACTGCACTGACTGTACTGTTACTTCCACACACGGTTTGGTGAGGCGGCACGGAACTGCAGACCACCCTGCTACTTCCCAAACGCCAATTGCAGGTAGGTGCCACCTCCTGCGCACAACATGATAGGCACCTCCCAGTGCTCCATTCTGTCTGGGAATGACCAGATAATTGCAGACGACTTTACATTAAAGACATTTCGGCGGGATACCTTTTCCTAGTGGACACAGGCGCCGATGTTTCGCTGCTGCCTACGTCCTTAGCGTTGTCGAACATCCGCCCTCATCATACTTCACTGCAGGCCGTGAATTCAACTAAACTACAATGCTCGGGTTCAACTTCCCATGTCGTCTCACTCTCTGCAAACTGCAAACTCAAGTGGACTTTTTTAGTGTGCGAAACTGACGAACATATTCTAGGCATTGACTTCTTGCGACACCACAAACTTTCACCGGACCTAGTGTGAAACACCATGTTTCATCACTTGTCCAAGACTCACTTCCCCTGTGCTCCGCTGAGCAAAACCCCCCGTGACACATTGGTCCGGGCTCATCTCATCCGTACATGCTCGTCTCTGTCGACGACGTTACAGGACACAACGCACAAGTGCTTTGTCGAGCTTGAAAACGTCGCTCACCTATGCAAGGAAAACTTCGAGCTCTCCCTCTGGCTCCACGAAACTTAGCTCCAGCTCTCCGATGCAGCAAAGGAATTACAGACACTACAGCAAGGATAAAGCGAGGTCAGTAAGTGCGCCGAATCTGCTTGCAGTCCCACCAATCGAGACTCCGTGTGTTTACCTCCCGCTACCCCTCGCAACTGTGCTATCAAGATTGCCATAACATGTACTGACAGCTCCGCAGGGCTACACCCTCCTAACGCAGCAGCATTTGATACTCGGCCGGACACAAGTGTGCACGCATGACGAGCATCACGTGTTCCCGAACTGACTGCCTCCTATCCCGCCCCTCGCTGACAGCACCTCAAACTATGCAACTTCGGCTCCTGCGCGCCGCCGTGCGACCACCACTCACAACACAAACAGTGCACTCGCGCCAAGCGTTTCGCCCGCGACCGTACTGCCACAGACCGCACCCTCGGACCATGAACTCACCAACGGCTCACCACAGTCTAACATAACAGTCACGACACTTCGCCTCGATTTTGTTGCCTACAGCGCCAGCAGCGCCCCAAGCGGCTGGTAGGTTGAACTGTGAGTTCGGCGCGATCGTGAAAGCGATTAGTGATTGAGTATTTTGATTTATACAATGGTTTATACCATCGTGAGCGTTTGTAGCGCAATAAATTGCAGCAACAACAGGAAGAAGACACCACAGCTGTCTCTTTTTAGGTTTCCTAAGGATCCTGAGACGTATGTACCATCATGTTACTAAACTGTATCGTCAGGATTCACTTGCAAACTGTATGTGTATAAATGATGAATGTATCGTTTTAGGAGCAGAAAATGGCTTGTTAATAGCAGACGAGAAGACCTTATGAAGAAAGACCCAGTTTACCCGCATAATAATATTAGGTTTTGTCCGCTACATTTCAAAGAAAACCAGTTCATGAACGCAGACAATAACAAACTCGTGTGGAATGCAGTACCCACACTGTTTGACATCCTAAATAAGCCACCTCAACTGACGATGAAGAGGAAACTCCCACAAAGATTCGACAGTCAATCTAAAGCTGTAAAACAGTCGTATGACACAGAAGCAGCCAGTTCAGCTCTCCATGTATCAGTGCCAGATTCGTGCGAATCGTCACCACAGACGTGCTTTGACGATAAAGTGGTTAGATGAAGTGCAGCTGGTCATGTCTTACAAAAGCGTCTGAAGTGTCAGAATGTGCAGATCGAGCGAAACTATTACGGGGCAAGGAAAGTGCCAACAGACAGATTGTTTGAAAATTATTCAAATATTTGGTTTTTCGTGAAATGTAATGTAATCAGCTCATTATAATGTTTTCAGCATATTTCTGCCACTATTTGGCAGTTGCTTTACCCACTTTGAATAATATAAAGATTAAGGTCGTACTTGTGGTAACAGGCAACAGTGACACACACAGTAGGCCTACAGAACGATAAACGAGCTGTCGATCGCTTTTGCATGTAGAGGTACATGTCTGTGCTTCTTACATGTGAATCTGTGTGTTTATATTCTTTTGATATCAACGTGGTAAGCTGCAATTCTGTCCAATGTCACAAGTGTTTCTTCACGAATGTGTTGTAGCTTGCCACTCTATTCATGGTTTTTGTCCATACTTGCACTTATTTTAGAATCATTAATAGAAACATATATGCGTTCCGATACTAAACAAACTCTTGGAGGCAAGAAAATAACTCGAATAATTCGGAAATTACGTAGGAAACGGATGTAAACAAACATTATGCTTACAACGCGTCTGACGTTCACCTTACCTGCCGCTTGGAGCGCTAGTGTCGCTCCATCTGTCAAACGGCAACAACTTTTACAGCAGTGAGTGTTGCGACTGTTATGTTAGACTGTGGGCTCACGAGCTCTACCGAGCTCACCCGACCACGGTGCCACTGCTTCAGGCCGGCGGCCATTTTGTCGCGTTGACTACTGAGAAATTTTGCCGCCTCGGCTCCCGTCGGATCCGCTGAGTGGCTCTGAACACCATGACCATGCCTCATCTGCCCCGCCCGCCACACATTGTAAACAAACCGCCTCCCGCGCCGCCGGCAACATTTCCGTCGTCACCAACGGCACGGTTCACAAGCTTCGCCTCATGCCAGGTCCTCTGATTTCCAGTTAACCACGTCGACTTTCTCCCGAGCGCCTCTCCAACCTTAAAAATCAGATTTATGAACTACTAAGCTCTGCCAGTAGCTGGTCTACGCCCATACATGTGACACCCTAGAAAGACGGATACTGGTGCATGTGCGGAGACTACCGCCGACTAAATCACGAACAATTATGGACACTTACCCCATACCCAAAATTGCTGACTTTACCAGTTCCCTCACAGGTGCGACCATGTTCTCTGTCATTGATTGCAAACGGGCGAACCACCAGATCCCAATGGTACCTGAAGACATCGAGAAGACAACAATCACCACCCCAATTGGGTTATTTCAGTTTCGATTCTTGCCCTTCAGTCTGATAAACGCAACCCAGAGCTGGCAACGCTTCATCAACGAAGTGCTATTCGACCTAAAATTCTGCTTTACATATCTTGATAATATTCTTGTGTTCAGCTCCACTGTCGAGGACAACATTCGACATGTGCAAACTGTTATGAACACTCTCGCAGCAGCAGGCATCGAGACCAACCAGGACAAATTGCAGCTACATTAACCCGCTGTCACTTTTCTTGGTTTTTGGGTCTCTGCCAACGGCATTTCACCGCCCCCTGAGATAGTACAAACGATACTAAACCTACCCAGATCTTCGTCATTCAAAGAGCTCCGGCGGATTCTGGGGATGGTTAATTATTATCACCAACATCTACCTCGGGCTGTGGAGATTCAGGCTCCACTGACGGACGCCTTGGCAGGCACCAACACTTCTGGATCTCGTCCCGTTCCATGGACCCCTGCTATGACTGACTCTTTCACTGCCCTCAAAAATCATCTTGCCGAGGCCTGCACCATCGCGCATCCTCATCCCAACGCACAGCTTTTCATCACCACAGATGCGAGCGATACTGGCGTTGGCGCTGTCCTTAGCCAGACAATTGACAGCTAATCTTCGCCTCTGCAGTTCTACTCACGCAAGGTCACCAATGCACAACGGAAATATTCCGCGTTTGACAGGGAGTTGCTTCAAGTCTACGAAGCGATCAAGCATTTTAAGACTGATGTTGAGGGACGCCCTTTCTATGTTTTAACGGACCACAAACCCCTTGCTGCGGCCATTACAAACCCGCCAGCTGACCCGCCTCCTCGCCGCTTCAGATACATGGACTTGATATCTTAGTTCACCAGCGATGACAGACACATAAAGGGTGCTAACAATATAGTTGCTGATTTCCTTTCAAGAGTCGACAACGTCCATTCGCTGTTAGCCTCTCTAAACTGCCTAACCTCCAACCCGCCGACAAGGAAACACAAAACCTTATTTTAGACTCTACTTCTTCACTACACTTTGTCCGCACCACCTTCCCTGGCATTTCTGATGAGATCTGTTGCGACAACAGTACGGGCACGTTAAGCCCCCTCATCCCAACCACGCTCCGTCGAGCTGTCTTCAACACATTGCATAATTTAGGCCACTCCGGTGTTCGTGCATCCACCCACCTCGTAGCAGAGCGATTTGTGTGGAGAAATGTCAACAAGGACTGCCAGCAGTGGGCACGCTCCTGTGTCACATGCCAAGTACACAAGCACACTTCCCCCCCCCCCCCCCCTCCGCGCCTTTTCGATCCCTCCTGGGCGTTTCCAGCATATTCATATTGACATTGTCGGCCCTCTGCCCCCCTCTAACAGCTTTCGTTATGTTCTCTCGTCTATCGACCGAACAACTCGCTGGGTTGAGGCTGTGCCCCTCCCCAATATTACGGCAGAAACTGTTACTTGAGCTTTCGTCGATCATGGGTATCGTGTTTCGGATGTCCAGCTATCATCACAACTGACCATGGCAGACAATTTGAGTCGGCCCTGTTCAACCAGATTTGTAACATTTGCGGCATCTGGCACATCCATACCACAGCATATCACCCGCAAAGTAACTGGCTAGTTAAGCACTGGCACTGCACCTTCAAGGCAGCTTTTTGATGCCACAACTCTCTATGGACGGAGCCACTTCCCCTTGTGCTACATGGCATTCGTGTGATCTATAAGGAAGACCTCAAAGGCATAATAGCTGAGTTCGTATACGGCCAGAAAATTGTTCTCCCTGGCGAACTTGTGAGCCCTTCCACTTCTCTCCCTTAGTCTGACTTACCTTCCTTCATGGACCATATCAGACGCCACTTCATCAACCTCCATATCATTCTGCCCGCCAGCCACTCCCACCCTAGGGTTCACGTCCCAAAATCTCTTGACAATTGCGAGTACGTCATGCTCCGAGATGACACTGTCCGTGCTCCCCTCCAACCACCATATACCAGGCCTGTACTGAGTTCTCCGGCGCTCAGCCAACACCTATGACATCCAGACGAAAGATTCAGCAGTTACAGTCTCTCTCAACAGACTTAAGTCTGCTCATATCAAGCCTTCTTCTACCCCCTTTCAGGCCACGACGACGCTACTCACTGACATGGCTCATGACGCCCCGACCACTCCCTCCATGTCGGACTTACACACCCGGTCGAGTGACTTTCTAGCTCCAATCGTCGAGCTCTCATCCGACATCGCCCTCTACTCTGGTCTTACGCACTCCATCAAGTAACCACATGCTCCTCACGTCAAGCTTACCTAAGATCACTCCCTCGCTGTTGGGCCCTTCGCCAGTCCCTTTGACCTCTCCACCGTCACCTGTCTTGCCCTGTCGAGGTTTCTCACACACCCCCTGGACATAATCCACGACATCTCAATAATACCGCGCGATTATACACTGTTTGTCATGTGTTTCTCTTCATCCAGTGCTCATGACACAACCTCAGCCATTCCCTGCCACCTGGTGAAATGTGTTGCCCTCCCGCCTGACATCGACCTGGGGATGCTTTGTGTGTTCGCCACACCCACCGGAGACATCATCGTCATCGCTCTGTTCCACCCATAATCCGCCGGCCTACCTGTCGCCGCACGACCAGCACACCCAGTACAATTCCCGGCTCACTTCAATGACTTCAAGGTTTGGTGGCTGAACCTTCCTTCACAACATCTACCCACACAGCTCCCCGATGACGCTGTCAAGCTGATCATGATCCAGCTCCTGCGAGTTGCCGTACTGCAAGGGGGGGGGGGGGGGGGGGGGGGCTATGTGGCACCAATGAAATCGACACCAACATCGATGCATCCGTCTTTGAACTAAGCTAAGATTTTCTTTCACCTCTTCCGCCATGTCAGTTCTGTGTAAGCCTTGCTTGTGGTTGGGTGAATAAATGAACTGCTGCTAAATGGGGGTTGTTTGGTGTAACTAACCCAAAAATCTCCATCAACTCTATGCAAAAAGATTAAGTAAATAAATGTTAACATCAGATTTGATGCAGGAGAGGTCATTTTTTATATGGTCAGGAATTGTATTTTTTGCATCCGCCTCGAGTTATGACTTTGTATTTTGATGGCATATTTGAATAGCAAGTCTGAAACAAGAAAGACATGTTAGTTGTGCATATAACATAGCTAGAAAATGGATAATAGGTTTTTATATGATATTAACATGGCTTACTAGAGTTGTCTTTTTTTCCAAACAAAATCTTGCTGTAGTGAGATAAATAGAAACATCAGAACTGTTATGTTTCTGTTACCATTTATTATTGATGTTACAGGCAGTATTTACAATGCCATTAACTTTCACATATAGAATACGTTTACTTACCAGAGAAGTTCAAAGTTGGTAGAAACATGTCTTGAATAGGTTCAAGCTAGACACTAGGATAAAAGTCAACTTACAGTGCTACCAAACAAATATAACATAATTTCCTTATTGCTCTAAAGTATTTCCAAGCCAAAAACAATAATAGCTAAAAATAAGGTCCAGTAAAAACTTATAGTACACAAAGTAATTATGTATATGAAACTTTGTCTCTATTTACCCCATTGTTTCTGTTCACCCTGTTTTATGCTATAAAAGAACTGGTTAAATCACTGTGATAACGAACAAATATTTTGTAGTTCCTTGTTTTCAGGACTCTTCTAAAGTTTTAACTGCTAGTTTGAAAGAGCTAAAGATTCTCCATCTTTTAGAAGAGGGTATATTAATTAAGTTAGCACCTTCATTGTCGAAGACGGTATTGCATCCATCAAATATTCAATGTCAAAATGTTTTATTGGCAATGCATCTTTGTGATGAAAAAAATGTGTCAGCTCTATACTCATTTTTAAGGAGCAGCATTCCATAGGCAGTGAAGAATTTATTTAGATTATTCTTTTGTTATAGAAGAATGTGAATTTTCATTCTCCCAACACTGTTGTCATTTCAGAGATTCATTGCAAGATCCAATACACAGTGTTCATTACACCAGTATACAGTACTTGATAAATTTTGCAAGTTCCTAATGCACTGGAAAAATGTACCACCACCTACACCTCCCTCCAAACATACCGGAAAACTACTACCCAATATATTTTTTCCTTGCTACATAGAACAACAATAATCATTCACTTAACTAGATATGTAATCAGTACCGTTGGTTGGTTGGTTGGCTCAGGGGAGGGGACCAAACAGTGAGGTAATTGGTACCATCGGACTAGGGAAGGATGGGGAAGAAATTCAACTGTTCCCTTTCAAACAACAATCCCGGCAGCAATTTTTAGTGAAATCATGGGAAACCTGAATCAGGATGGCTGGACACAGATTTGCACCACCGTCCCCCTGAATGCAAGTCCAGTGTGCTAACCACTGTGCCACCTCACTCAGCAGCACTGTTGTGGGCTGCAGATACTTATTATTAGGTAAGTTTCAAATAAATCATCTAGAGAGTAGGTAGGCAAATGTATGGTGCATGTTACCATGTCAGTTTCACAAATTGGTTACTGCTTAGACATCACTACAAGTAGAATAAACAGTGAGATTAAAACTAACAGTTACCCAGTCTGTGCAGAAGTGTCTTAAAGCACCATCTGATTGTAGGCTAAAAATTATTTCAAACACTTGTATATGATGACTTTAAACATTTGTTTCTAAGCAGCACAAATCATAGGCAAGTGCTCAAACAGCTTCTGTGAATTACAGTTAACTGTTATCACTTTTCAGAGACATGCACTTTTGGCAAAGGTGTGAACGAAATCATTTCAAAAACTTGTCACATTTTGGATAACATTTTCACAAATAATTATTTTAAAATAAGAATCAACTTCCTTGCAACCTACAGCAGATGTAAGTTAATTAAGTTTTCCAAATAAATGCAGATTTATGTATAGTGATGTGTGTTCTGTTATCAATTTTTTCGTTCTGAATGTTCATTTTTCTTCACCAAATGATAAAGAAATCATATTTTTCACGTTACATCGAGTTCCAGGAATACCAATTTCACAAAAGCTCAAATCTGAAGCAAACTTTTAAGTAATCCCCTTCGAGCTAAGTCAACAATAGTAGGAATAGGATAGATTGCTACTCACCGTAAAGATGACCCATTGAGGTGTAGACAACCACAAAAAAAGACTTTCACTGTGCCTGTCAGCAACTCAATGGGTCATCTTTATGATGAATAGCAATCTATCCTATTCTTAATATTGTTATTATTCCATCCTGGAGTTTCCAATGTTTGAGTTAAGTGACACTAATACTGATAAATGTGATTAAAATTTCAGTTTTCCTCTCTCACTTCATTCACACCTGTTACGTAATCTGCACGAAATGTGCAATGTATGATGATTTACAGGGTCACACCAAAATTTCCAACTGGAAATGGCACCATGAACTACTAACGCTATCATGCCTGTGCCTGTGTGTAGCACTAAGATTGTGATGTCACTAGAGGCAGTCACAGGCCTCCCTTCATGAAAGCCTTGGTTTAGATCATCCTTGCTTTATACTATTCATTATATCATTTATATATAATGGTACAGTATCCTGTTTAATATTACACCTCTACTCCTGTATTTTGATGTAAGTGACTCTTATTTCATCTATAATGCTTACCCAGTTATGAGGTTCCTCATCTGCTGTCTCTAAAGTATACCCCTCTGTGTTCCATTCAACAAGACGAAAGCTTATTTACATCACTGCAAATTTATTACTCTCCTGCAGCTTTGAATTGACATGTGTATGTTTCATCTGGAAGAGAGCTTGTCATTGAACAGTTATGTAAGTTTCCTTACCCAATTTCTTTTCTTCACCTCTACATGTCATTTCTAACATACAGCACCAGTGAATGTGAGAGAGATGGTAATGGTTGTATTTTTTCCACAACAATACATGGCATCCTATTATATATTTGAGGGGTTTGTTCAGGTTGGTTGCACCAATAATTATACCCCTTAAGCAGTAGTTCATTTATTAACTTTAGCACATACAAGGATCATAATGAACAGAACTAAACATAGTGGAACAGCCAAAGATAATGCTTAGAGTCCAAAGATGAATGCATATCGATGTTGGTGTTGATTTCATCAGCACCACATTGCCCTCCCCCCCCCCCCCCCCCCTACAGTATGGAGTACTCTTGGGGGCCGGGGGAGGGGGGGGTGGCGAGGTTGACTATGGCATCGGCAGGGGTGGTCCGTGGGGGAGTGGGACCACAGTCAGCTTGACAGCATCATCGGGGAGCTGTGTGGGTAGATGTCATGAAGGAAGGTTCGGCCACCAAACCTGGAAGTATCTGAAGCGAGTTGGGCATTGTACTGGGCGTGCTGGTCATGCGGCGGCAGGTAGGCCGGCAGTTTGCGGGTGGAACAGAGTGATGACTGACGTCTCCAGAGGGCGTGGCGAACACACAAAGTATCCCCAGGTCGAAGTCGGGCGGGAGGGGAACACATTTCACCAGGTGGCAGGGAATGGTGGAGGTTGTGTCATGAGCACTGGATGAAGAGAAACACATGAGGAACAGTGTATAATCCCACAGTATTATTGAGAGGTCATGAATTATGTCCAGGGGGACAGGCACAAACTCCTCGAGCGAGGGCAGGTTCAAGATGGGGGGCGGGGGTGTAAGAAACCTCGACAGGGCGAGGCAGGCGACAGTGGAGAGGCCGAAGGGACTGGCGAAGGGGCCAGACGTGAGGGCGTGATCATAGGTAAGCTCGACATGGGGAGCATGTGGTCACTCGACAGAGTGCGTGAGACCGGAGCAGATGGCGAGTTCTGATGAGAGCTCAATGATTGGAGCTGGAAGTCACTTGACGGAGTGTGTGAGACTGGTGTAGAGGGTGAGGTCAGATGAGAGATCAATGATTGGAGCTGGAAGTCACTCGATCAAGTGTGTAAGTCTGACGTGGAGGGAGTGGTCGGAGCGTCGTGAGCCACGGCAGTGAGTGGTGTGGTCATCGCGTGAAAGGGGTGTAGAAGAAGGCTTGACATGAGCAGGCTTAAGGCTGTTGAGAGAGACTGTAACTCCTGAATCTTTCATCTGTATATCATAGGTGTTGGCTGAGCGCCAGAGAATTCGGTATGGGCCGGTATATGGAGGTTGGAGGGGAGCACGGACAGTGTCATCTCGGAGCATGATGTACTCGCAATTGTCTAGACATTTTGGGACGTGAACCTTAGGGCGGAAATAGATGGTGGGCAGAGGGATATGGAGGTTGATGAAGTGGTGGCTGACGCGGTCCATGAAGGAAGGTACGTCAGACTAAGGGAGAGAAGTGGAAGGGCTCACAAGTTCGCCAGGGAGAATAATGTTCTGGCCGTATACGAACTCGGCTACTGTGCGTTTGAGGTCTTCCTTATAGATCACACTAATGCCAAGTAGCACAGGGGGAAGGGCCTCCGTCCATAGAGTCATGGCATCGAAGAGCCGTCTTGAAGGTGCGGTGCCAGCGCTCAGCTATCCAGTTACTTTGCAGGTGATATGCTGTGGTATGGATGTGCCAGATGCCGCAAATGTTACAGATCTGGTTGAACAGGGCCGACTCAAATTGTCTGCCCTGGTCAGTCGTGATGATAGCCGGACATCCGAAATGAGATACCCATGATCGACGAAAGCTCAAGCAACAGTTTCTGCCGTAATATTGGGCAGGGGCACAGCCTCAACCCAGTGAGTTGTTCGGTCGATAGACGAGAGAACATAACGAAAGCTGTTAGAGGGGGGCAGAGGGCCGACAATGTCAATATGAATATGCTGGAAACGCCCAGGAGGGATCGAAAAGGCGCGGTGGGGCGGGGGGGGGGGGGGGGGGGGGAAGTGTGCTTGTGTACTTGGCATGTGACACAGGAGCGTGCCCATTGCTGGCAGTCCTTGTTGACATTTCTCCACACAAATCGCTCTGCTACGAGGTGGGTGGATGCACGAACACCGGAGTGGCCTAAATTATGCAATGTGTTGAAGACAGCTCGACGGAGCGTGGTTGGGATGAGGGGGCTTAACGTGCCCGTACTGTTGTCACAGCTGATCTCACCAGAAATGCCAGGGAAGGTGGTGCGGACAAAGTGTAGTGAAGAAGTAGAGTCTAAAATAAGGTTTTGTGTTTCCTTGTCGGCGGGTTGGAGGTTAGGCAGTTCAGAGAGGCTAACAGCGAATGGACGTTGTCGACTCATGAAAGGAAATCAGCAACTATATTGTCAGCACCCTTTATGTGTCTGTCATCGCTGGTGAACTAAGATATCAAGTCCATGTATCTGAAGCGGTGAGGAGGCGGGTCAGCTGGCGGGTTTGTAATGGCCGCAGCTAGGGGTTTGTGGTCCGTTAAAACATAGAAAGGGCGTCCCTCAACGTCAGTCTTAAAATGCCTGATCGCTTCGTAGACCGCAAGCAACTCCCTGTCAAATGCGGAGTATTTCTGTTGGGCATTGGTGACCTTGTGCAAGAAGAACTGCAGAGGCGAAGTTTGGCCTTCGATTGTCTGGCTAAGCACAGCACCGATGCCAGTATCGCTCGCGCCTGTGGTGATGAAAAGCTGTGCATTGCGATGAGGATACGTGATGGTGCAGGCCTCGGCAAGAAGATTTCTGAGGGCAGTGAAAGAGTCAGTCATAGCAGGGGTCCATGGAATGGGCCGAGTTCCAGAAGTGTTGGTGCCTGCCAAGGCGTCCGTCAGTGGAGCCTGAATCTCCACAGCCCGAGGTAGATGTCGGCGATAATAATTAACCATCCCCAGAAACCGCCGGAGCTCTTTGAATGACGAAGTTCTGGGTAGGTTTGGTATCGTTTGTATTTTCTCAGGGGGCGGTGAAATGCCGTTGGCACAGAACCAAAAACCAAGAAAAGTGACAGCGGGTTGATGTAGCTGCAATTTGTCCTGGTTGGTCTCGATGCCTGCTGCTGCGAGAGTGTTCATAACAGTTTGCACATGCCGAATGTTGTCCTTGACGGAAGAGCTGAACACAAGAATGTCATAAAGATATTCAAAGCAGAATTTTAGGTCGAATAGCACTTCGTTGATGAAGTGTTGCTGGGTCTGGGTTGCATTTTTCAGACCGAAGGGCATGAATCGAGACTGAAATAACCCGATTGGGGTGGTGATTGCTGTCTTCTCGATGTCTTCAGGTGCCATGGGGATCTGGTGGTACGCCCATTTGCAATCAATGACAGAAAATGTGGTCGCACCTGCGAGGGAACTGGTAAAGTTGGCAATGTTGGGTATCGGGTAGGTGTCCATAATTGTTCGTGCGTTTAGTCGGTGGTAGTCTCTGCACATGTGCCAGGACCCGTCTTTCTAGGGTGTCATATATGTGGGTGTAGACCAGCTACTGGCAGAGGGTTCAATGACGCCAGAGCTTAGTAGTTTATAAATCTGATTTTTAAGGTCGGAGAGGCACTTGGGACAAAGTCAACATGGTAAACTGGAGATTGGGGGTCCTGGCGGTCGTGGTGTTCGGCAGCGACGGGAGCCGAGGTGGCAAAGTGTCACAGGAGTCAACGCGACTTGATGGCCGCCAGTCCGAAGCAGTGGCACCGTGGTCGGGTACACTCATTAGAGCTCGTGAGCCGTTATCAAGTCCATTGTCCGAGGGCGTGGCCTGTGGCAGTACGGTCGCGGGCGAAACACTTGGCGTGAGTGCACTGTTTGTGTTGTGAGTGGCGGTCACACGGTGGCGCGCAGGAGCCGAAGTTGCATAGTTTGAGGTGCTGTCAGCGAGGGGCAGGATAGGAGGCCGTCAGTTTGGGAACACGTGACACTCGTCACGCATGCGCACTTGTGTCCAGCGGAGTATCAAATGGTGCTGCATTAGGAGGGTGTAGCCCTGCGGAGCTGTCAGTACATGTTATGGCAGTCTTGATAGCACAGTTGCGAAGGGTAGTGGGAGGTAAACACACGGAGGCTTGATTGCTGGGACTGCAAGCAAGCAGATTCGGCGCACTTACTGACCTTGCTTTGTCATTGCTGTAGTGTCTGTAATTGCTTTGCTGCCTCGGAGAGCTGGAGCTGTGTTTTGTGGGGCCGGAGGAAGAGCTCTTTGGTTTTCCTTGCATAGGCGAGCGACGTTTTCAAGCTCAGCATGGCACTTGCATGTTGTTTCTTGTAACATCGTCGACAGAGACGAGCATGTATGGATGAGATGAGCCCGGACCGATGTGTCACGGGGGGGTTTGCTCAACGGAGCACAGGGGAAGTGAGTCTTGGACGGATAGTGCAGTGATGCATCGTGTAGCTTGTCAGCAATTGTTATTCCTTGCTCGGTAGGTTCGGGAGACCTTTGAGCCAGAGCAAAGCAGATGTGGGGAGATAGTTTATCTGACCAGATGGCAAGGAGAGCTGTGTCAGAAAGTAAATCAGCACTGACCAGGGCACATAGCAGTCTCCAGAGGTGGGAAGGTTTGACGTTGCCTAGTTGCTTGACGTGGAGCACTTGCCCTATTGCTGCCTCAGTTGAGTGTGCAAGCCGACGTAGAACTGTCTTTTTGGCTAGAGTGTACAGGGTAGATGAATCCGGGGCGTCGACCAGGTCAGCAATCAAGTCCTCCTGGTCGTGCAGGTGGGTGATGAGGCCCAGAAACCTGGTTCGCTTGTCAAGTTTGTAATGGTTGAACACTTCATCCACAATTTTGAACCCGGTTGTAGCTGTCGGGATTAAATGGCGGCAGTGTCGGTAAGCATTGTTGAATGTTCGGAAGAACAGGTTGAGTTGAGTTCGTTGAGGCACTGCCTGAATCGAGCTGTTGTTGCTGTAGTATTCCAAGCCTCCTGACTATGTGGCAATGACAGCTGTTAAGGTGGCAGCGTGAAGGTTACACGTTGTAGTTGAGCATGATCCGTCGTGACACTGAAGGCCAACACGGGTGTGACACCATAATGTGTCAATTGCAGTTGCGGAAACTCAACACATTGCGGGTGTGTTCAGACTGATGCATCACGGAAGACCGATGCACATGACGCACCGAGATGTGCTGGGAATGGTAGTGGAAGCTCGACTGGGGCCAGTGCGGGGGTGACAGCTGAGAGAAAGTTCAAAGTTTGAGAACACGTGTTAGTCCGGGAAAAGCTCGACATATGATCAGAGCCAGGGCCACCTGTGTTGCAGGGAGGCTGCAGAGGTGTGGGCTGTCCAGAAGCACAGTGTGGGAAAAGATGTCGAACGTGGGATGGAATGTGTGAATGTTCACTGTTCATAGTCACTCCACTGAAAATGGTGTGCGGATAAGGTGAATGTCGTGGCACAAAACACTGAGGTGTAGCAGTGGGATGGAGATGGAGGTCAGGAACAGATAACAAGTTATTGTTCCTGTTGCAGGCCGAGGTATTGAAGTAGGAAGGTGTGTACTGATGCTGAACCGAGGCAGGCGCAGGCGTAGTTGGATGCTGAGGAGGTTGACCTGTGAACGAAGCAGTTCCGGCCACGTAGCAGGTATCCGCATGGTACTGCATGGATTTCGGTGTGGCAAATTGTTGTTCTGGTGGTAGTAGGTTGTCTGACGAAGCAGTTGCAGAAATCAGCATTGGTCCCACACTGCACGGAGATCCATAAGAGGTAACTGCAAAGTCGATGAGGGAGGGCACATGTGGCGGTAACAAAGGCATTTGATAGCCGGAGTCACGTGCACTCCTAACCTCACTTACTGTTGCAGGCTCGAAAACGTCTGGCAAAATCGGCGGAGTCATCGAGTAAGAGGCATCGTGTTGCAGTTCTGGCGGATGTACATTGCCCACAATACGATGCATGTTGATCACAAAATCCGGCGTTAGGCGCCGGGCTGAAGTCATTGTTCAAATGCTGTGTCAATGTAATACATGCAAAAATAACCAACACGGAGTTCGCGGACACAGTAAAATGGCAAAAACGGAAGACGTCACAACTTGGGGTCACCAGTGAGGGGTTTGTTCGGGTTGGTTGCACCAATAATTACACCCCTTTAGCTGTAGTTCATTTATTAACCTTAACACATACAAGGATCACAAAGAGCTGAACTAAACATGGCAGAACAGCCAAAGATAATGCTTAGAGTCCAAAGATGAATGCATATTGATGTTGGTGTCGATTTCATCGGCACCACATACTCATTATAGACAAAGTTATTAATGCCTTCCTTGAGATATAGCTTGTACATTGGATACACATGGAAGCTTATTACTTTATGTCAGTATTCAAATTGTTCACTCTCCATGCTAGTTTGCGATTCTTCACACATGTAATTACATTTGTTAGTATATGTTAGGGCAATTTGTCTACCCTGTGCAAAAATTAGTCTGCTTCTAGATGTTATCTTTGTGGTTCATAGACTCATAGAGATTGTCTTAATCTTCCATGCTAATTTGCCATTCTCCCCACATATAACTAAATTTATTGGAATATGTTAGGACTATTTGTGTGCCCCATTGAAAATTTGGTCTCTTGTAGATGTTATCTTTGTTGATTATGGAGTCACAGATATTGTTTTCCTTGTACATTCAATGCTAAGAAACACTCATGAGAGAAAGCACATAACCGTTCTGTTGTCAGTGTAACAGTGCCTCACATCTTATTATCTACTACATATAAGGCAGATAAAGAAAATACAATTTAAAGAAGGCAGGGTAGTAGGAGAAGAAGAGATTCTCATACAAAAATGAGCCTTTTACCTATCATTCAAAAAAGTTCACCCGGATTGTAAACCCTCCTGAAGTCACTATGGGTCTTAACTATCATTTCTGTATGCCTGTGATATAAAATAGAGCATTCTGAGACACTCTTTTAGATACCCCTCTCAACCCACATACTGTACCTCAGTTTGCTTACAGGCACAAAGCTGCCTACATTCCACCTAAAATTCCCTCTTCGGTCTTTTTTTAAATTTTTCAAAAGATTTGAAATCACTATTTGATGTAACATAAAGTTCAGGTGTAAAGGCATTGGTAAGCTTGACTCAGTCTTTTTCATAAGTAATCACTTTACTACATGTCAGCACTGAGCCATTTGTATTTAATATTACGAAAATATCCATAGATAATCTTATGTAAACATCATACACGTCAGAAAAATAGACATCACATGCTACAAGACAACAAAAATTAAAGTAAATACTGTTAAATTTTGGCAAGAATCTGTTACACTGTACTCTGCCATACAGAATACACTTGGAAACCACTGAGTCGAAAGTTATAAGTGAAAATTGTTCTGATGCCACTGTCAGTGGAATACATGTACTGGTACTATTTTTGTTAAGACTGTAAGGTAGGTAGCTTTTAGAGGTTGTACTATGGACCAAAACAAGGAAAATAGTGTCTAGTAAACATGAGCTCTAAACTGCATACCTTAAGAGCTATGTGCACTTGTTCACCTTTAATACTGTAAAATACATCTTCTACAGCAAGCTCTTTGGTTTCCATATTCTGGAAGGAGGTAGTATGGACCAAAATGGCCTGTAAATATGGGCTCTAAAATGCTTGCTTTAAGAGCTGTGAGCACTTTTTCATTTTTGCTACTGTGAAACTCATCTCTTCTACTGAACAAGTGTCCATAGCTCTTCAGGTATACAGTTTAGAGCCCATATTTATGGCTCACTTTTTTGTTGTTTTGATCCATACTATATCCTTCAAAAATATGGAAACCAAAGAGCACACACTAAAAGAGATATGTTTCACAGCACTAAAGGTGAACAAGCGCTCGTACCTCTTAAGGTATGCAGTTTATAGTCCATGTACTCTTCCGATTTTTTTTCTTTCTTTTTGTTCCATACTACCAATTCTGAAAGTTGCCTATCCTATAATCCTAGCAAAATACTATTCTGGTACAAATATTCCATCGTCAGTGGTGTCAGATAATTTTTGTTTATAACTTTCCACTAAATCATTTTCAGAGCAGGCTCCCTTACCTCAGATTGATACATTTACCCTTCTCCATGATCCCTATAAGTTTGAAACAAACAATGGAAAATCCAAGATGGAATAATGTCAATATTATGAAAAGGATACATTGCTACTCTCTATATAGAGGAGATTCTGAGTCGCAGATAGAAACAACGAAAAGACAGTGAAACCAGTAAGCTTTGGGCCAGAACGGCCTTCAACCAAATCAGACAACTGTCTCTCATGTAAACACAACTCACTCACACACACACACACACACTCACACACACACACACACACACACACACGACCAAAGTCTCTGGCTGCCAAGACCTCATGAGCCAGAGATTGTGGTTATCTGTGTATGAAGTGAATTTTGTGCGCAGTTTTTTTTTTTTTTTTTTTTTTTTTTAAATTCGGATGATGGCCTTTCACGCCAGAAGCTAATTGGTTTGACTGTCTTTTTGTTGTGTCTTTATATGACTCAACATCTTCACTATATGGTCCAAAAAAAGAAAAGACAAGAATCAAGAAAATAAAGACAGTAAACAGTGTGATCATAACTGGAACACAAACAGGAGAGAAAACAGGGAAACTGATATAAAATTCAGAGCTAAATAAAGAAAAGATAAGTGAGCCACCTTGGAAGCAGAAGCTGAAAGTGATAGTGTATGAAGTCCCAGTTATCATGCCACAAAGTGAATTAATTAAGTCACTGTATGAACAGAACTTGGAGGAAATGACATACAGGAAGCAATTCTTAGAAAAAACAAAACTCAGATTTAAAACAGGCTCATGGGGGAAGCTGACAGCAAATTATGTACTCAAGTTAAATCCAAAAGCCAGAGCACTATTCATTATCCAGAAAAGAATGTACACTGGATTTTGGTCAACCACTGTGAAGGACTGTGTTGCAGTGAACAAGTGCTATAACTGCCATGACTATGGGCACATTGTAAAGTACTCTAAGGAAAACAAACCAACATGCTTCCACCATGGACAGTGCGACAATCTACAAAAGAACTCTAAAAATACCAAGCAAGTTCCAGTGTGCATTCCATGTGCAAAAAGGAAGAAATCGTGCAGCCAACGAGGTAAAGACTGTGTGACATACCAAATGTTCTCGTAGTGGGGAATTCAAAAAGCCAATTATAGATTTTGAACCATTGCGTGATCCACTGATGAGCATCACATGAAACCTCAGAGTGAATACAATCACAGCAAATATCACTTTGACAGCCGAAGAAGATAAAACACTGTCCAGGAAGAAAATTATTAAACTAAAGCCCACTGATCAAGCAGATTATAAAATTACCTGCCCTCTTTGTAAGAAATGGAACCTCCAATGAAAAGAAAGTGGGAGGCAGAAAGAGGCAATATACAGGGTGATTCAAAAAGAATACCATAACTTTAGGAATTTAAAACTCTGCAACGACAAAAGGCAGAGCTAAGCACTATCTGTCGGCGAATTAGGGGAGCTATAAAGTTTCATTTAGTTGTACATTTGTTCGCTTGAGGTGCTGTTGACTAGGCGTCAGCGTCAGTTGATGCTAAGATGGCGACCGCTCAACAGAAAGCTTTTTGTGTTATTGAGTACGGCAGAAGTGAATCGACGACAGTTGTTCAGCGTGCATTTTGAACAAAGTATGGTGTTAAACCTCCTGATAGGTGGTGTATTAAACGTTGGTATAAACAGTTTACAGAGAATGGGTGTTTGTGCAAAGGAAAAAGTTCTGGACGGCCGAGAACCAGTGATGAAAATGTAGCACGCATCCAGCAAGCATTTGTTCGCAGCCCAGGAAAATCGACTCGCAGAGCTAGCAGAGAGCTGCAAATTCCACAATCAACTGTATGGAGAGTCCTACAAAAAAGGTTAGTTATGAAAACTGAACGTCAATTACCCGAAGCGATGGATCGGCCGCCAGGCAGCCCGTGACAGAGCACTTCATCACTGGCCTCCAAGAAGCCCTGATCTTACCCCCTGCGATTTTTTCTTATGGGGGTATGTTAAGGATATGGTGTTTCGGCCACCTCTCCCAGCCACCATTGATGATTTGAAACGAGAAATAACAGCAGCTATCCAAACTGTTACACCTGATATGCTACAGAGAGTGTGGAACGAGTTGGAGTATCGGGTTGATATTGCTCGTGTCTGGAGGGGGCCATATTGAACATCTCTGAACTTGTTTTTGAGTGAAAAAAAACCTTTTTAAATACTCCTTGTAATGATGTATAACAGAAGGTTATATTATGTTTCTTTCATTAAATACACATTTTTAAAGTTGTGGTATTCTTTTTGAATCACCCTGTATTCTTGTCCAGTGTGTAGGGCAGAATGAGAAGAGACATAGTGACACAAATGGAAAATGTAACTAACCATATAGATAAGGGTGATAATGAGATGGACAGTAAAATGCCAATAGTAAGAATAATAAAGGGGAGGTGTGGAATTTCTGGAGGTAGCTACAAAGAAAGGAAAATGAGGAATGGACAGTATGCCTATCTCTAGAAAAGGAAGAATTGAAGAAGGACATACTATCAAATTCAGAAAAAGTTGAAAGTGCAATAAATGCCAGATGTGAAAGCACACAACACGTTTTAGTAGTAGAGCGTGCTAGCACGCAACAGCTGATAGAGAAATATTGTGAAAATACACAGGTCATAAAACTTACAGATGACAATGTGAATTACCTAAAGGATACAAACAGTGGTGTACATGATATTACGAATGGAAGAAGTTTATTGCCAGACCCACAGCCTGTTTATGAAATGTGTGAAAATGAAATAGACTGGCTAAATTAGAGGATATGCATATGTTAACTATAGCAATAAGACACCTGGCTAGGCAAAGTTATCCAGAAGGCTGTACCATAAATTTTTCTGTTACAGAGGAAGTTGGTCATATTCTGCTCAGTGTCAACAACATGCCTGCAGATACGAAGGAACTGCAGGCTCTACTTGACATCATCTTTAAGAGGAGACAGGATACATTTGATATTGAGCAAGTGTACAGGCAATTACTGATGACACATGGCTGAACTGTACATGATTACATGTTACCATGGCTCCACAGCTATGTGCTCGCTAGGGTCCCGTAGCATTCACTTACAATTAAATCAAACCTTGACTGCAGTGGAACAGAGACAAATGATTAAAATCAGTCAGATAAATGCAATGTACAGTGCCATGGTGATGCAAGAATTTAAGAAAGTGTTAGAGGAGTTAGACCTACACATACTATTTATAAAGGAGCATATACCAGAAATGGGGCATTTCTCCACATGCCAGTTACATTGCAGATGATAACATTAGGTCAGCATTCAATGGCTGTTATAGTGGTGCCAAATAAAAACATAATAATGACAAAGATACATCAACACTGTGACAAAAATGAGACAACAATAGAGATAATGACTTCCTTAGGGAAATTTTACATAATTCAATATTTTCAATACAGTCAGGATATACAACCACACATAGAAAACTTAAAAATAGGCCCAATACTGGGTCAACATAACAGACACATTTTTGTAATGGACACAGACACAAAATCAACATTAGGGTATAGCAGAGTAATGAACAAAAGCGGACTCTGCCCTCAGGACATTATACAGGAACTTGAACTTCATGTCATGAACAGACTACTCAACCCATCCACTTTTCAAAATCATGCAGGTGCAGCAACAAATATAAAGATCATCTTTGCAAATTCAAAAGTCAGTGACAATATTGTCAACTGGAAAGTCTATGATGGATTTACAACAATTGATCATAATCCCATTCACTTATTCACTTCACAGTTACAGACACAGATAACGACTTACACATTAAATCCATCCTGAGTGATAACACAATTTACATAGAGTGAACTGGGAGTTTTTTAAGTCATAATTCAAGTTACAACAACAGCAATGAAGCAGATCTGATGTCAATGCCAAAGCGTATGAATAGGTACGAGCGCTGCAGATGGCACAAGACAAGGTGATCTCAACATTTGTTAGGAAGTCAAAATGGTTTAAAATTCCCTGGAGTCCCACCCTACAGTTCTTAAGACATAGGAGACGTAGAGCAAGGCAGGTGAGGAGGTACTACCAAAGATCTTTAGGTGAAATAGAATGACAAAGAAGTCTGATTTTCTATTGAACAGTCAAACAACAACATAAGGAACTAATACACAAAACAAGAATAGAAAAATGTCAGGTGTACATTAAGGAGCAAAGATAACAGATGTTTAGGGTTTTCTATACAAATAAGGTACACTCACCTACTGTATTATCAACCCTGAGAAGATCTGACTGCACAATGATGACAGAGTGGGAAACATCAGTTCAGTACCTACTCAAAACTTTGTCGCTGGACAATACAATGATGGAAGACAAAGAAGTCCATCATTATCTTCACTCTAAATTACTTGAATAACAGTGATGTGATTCCATTTGCCCAGGAGGAAGTGCGACTGGCAAAAGTGAAGTTAAAGAAGAAGAAAGCACTAGGACCTGATATAATACTAGAAGAAGTGTTGCATTAGCTAGTGGACAAAACTGTGCCATATATAACAGCATTATTAAACGAATGTCTTTCAGTGGGTTGAGTGCACAGAATCTGTAAAATCTTGAATATCATTATACTAAAAAAAGGGAAAGGCAAAGACCCAAAAAAACGGAAATTTTACAGGCTGACTTGCTTGGTAAATGCTCTAGTCAAAGTACAGAAAAAGCTTATGTGACACCACCTGAAGGACATTTAGTAGACGTGAGTCACTTGCAATACAGTTTCAGGAAAGTGAAATCCACCGAGGATGTGATAAACCATGCAATGAATACTGTGAAACCTCAGATGACAAGTATGTTATAGACATAATGATTGATATTGCTGGGGCATTTGATAATTTGTTGCAGCCTGCCCTGTTCAAAAGACTGAAACTGACGGACTGTCCAATGTGTGTCTATAATGGTCTTCAAGATTATTGCACAGACAGACAAGCGCGATTAGAATATCCTGGAAGGAAATTATGAAAGATGTCCCCAAATGCTGCCCACATGGCTTTGTTTGTGGTCTGGAATTCTGGGATGTAGGTATACAGCCATTACTGAACCAGCTTCAGAGTATAACAAACACTAGAGGCTGCATCACCTATGTAGACGATCTGTAAATTATAATATGTGCTAACATATTATATTATATTATAATATGTGTTAACATAATATGTGCAAACATCAGAGGAAAACAGTAGGGTAGTTCTTGAAAGACTAAGCAGATGACCCATAGAAAACAAATTAATGATATCAGTGCACAAAACAGTTTATATGTTACTAAAGGAAACATTATCAAGAACAAGAAATCCTACAATCAGAATATATGACCAACCTATGAAAAGAAAATCAAACAATAGAAAATGCAGAATAGAATGTAACAATATTATGAAAAGGAAAGTTGTTACTTGCCACATAGTGCAGATGCTGTCGCAGATATGCACAATAAAAGACTGTCACAAATAACCTTTAGGCCAACAAGGCTTTTGTCAAAAATAGACCACACAAATACCCCCCCCCCTACCCCCCCCCCCCCTACCCCCCACCCCCCACACACACACACATACACACACGAACACAAACACACACACACACACACACACACGTGTACGTGCACAACCACAACTCACGTACACATGACTGTAGTCTCTGGTAGCTGAAGTCACGCTGCCAGCAGCAGCAGTGCATGATGGGTGCGGCATATGGCTTGGGGAAAGGAGGAGGTTGGGGTGGGGAGTGGGAGTGATATTAGGGTAGGGGTGAAGGTCAGTGAAGTGCTACTGGAGAGGAGGCAGGGACAAGGAGGAGACAGTTAGGTGCAGTCGGGAGGTTAGACGTAAGGCAGGGGTGAGGAGGGGGGGGGGGGGGGAGGGCGGTAATGGAAAAGGAGAGAAGTAAAAAAACTGGGTGCGTTGGTGGAATGAGGGCTGTGTAGTGGTGGAATGGTAACAGGGAAGGGGCTGGCTGGGTGAGGACAATGACGAACAAAGGTTGAGGCCAGAAGGGTTACAGGAATGTAGGATATATTTCAAGGAGCGTTCCCATCTACAGTTCAGAAAAGCTGATGTTGTTGGTAAGGATCCATATGGCTTAGGCTGTGAAGCAGTCATGGAAATGGAATATGTCATGCTGGGCAGTGTGCTCAGCAACAGGGTGGACCACTTGTTTCTTGTCCACAGATTGTTGGTGGCCATGGATGCAGGCAGACAGCTTGTTGGTTGTCATGCCGACATAGAATGCAGCACAATGGTTGCAGCTTAGTTTGTAGATCACATAACTGGTTTCACAGGTAGATGAGCCTTTGATGGGATAGGTAATGTTTGTGGCCGAACTGGAGTAGGTGGTGGTGGGAGAATGTATGGGACAGGTCTTGCATCTAGGTCTAGTAAAGGAATATGAGCTATGAGGTAAGGGGTTGGAAGGGGTTGTGTAGGGATGGATGAGTATATTGTGTAGGTTCAGTGGATGGCAGAATACCATTGTGGGAGAGGTGGGAGGATAGTGGAGAGGACATATCACTTTTCAGGGCACAACAACTGGTAGTTGAAACCCTAGCAGAGAATGTAATTCAGTTGCTCAATTCTGGGTGGTACTGAGTTATGAGAGGAGAGCTCTTCTGTCGTTGGATGGTGAGACTTTGGGAGGTGGTGGGAGACTGGAAAGATGAGGCTTGGGAGATTTGTTTTGTATGAGATTGGGATAATTACAGTCTGTGAAGGCTTCAGTGAGACTGTCGGAATGTTTCGAGAGGAACCGCTCATCACTGCAGATGTGGTGGCCATGGGTGGCTAGGCTGTGTGGAAGGGACTCCTTGGTGTGGAATGAGTGGCAGCAATCTAAGTGGAGGTATTGCTGGTGGTTAGTAGGTTTGATATTGACAGAGGAACTGATTTATCCATCCTTGAGGTGGAGGTAGACATCTAGGAAGGTGGCTTGTTGGGTTGAGTAAGACCAAGTGAAGCAAATGGCAGAGAAAATGTTGAGATTCTGGTGGAATGTGGATAGGATGTCCTCACCCTTGATCCAAATCACAAAGATGTCATCAATGAATCTGAACCAGATGAGGGGTTTAGGATTCTGTGTTTTTAGGAAGGGTTCCTCTGTATGACCCATGAACAGGTTGGCATAGGGTGGTGCCATGCAGGTGCCCATAGCCATACCCTGGATTTGTCTGTAGGTAATGCCTTCAAAGGAGAAGTAATTGTGGGTGAAAATGTAGTTGGTCATGACTACTATAGTTCAATTCTTTTATCTTGGTGGCTCGCGCATGCCCGCCCAGACGCTGGAGATTGCTGCGTTGCCAGTTGCACACGACGCACGCGCCAATAGAAGCAGCGCCATAGTATAGCATAGTTCGCAAGCCTACATGTAGGGGGGGAGCGTGCAGTTCATGAAGTAAAGCCACCATGGCCGCATTAACCCTTTCGCTGCTACAAAGACGTGCCCCCTGCATTCCGCGCTATGGGCGATTTTGTCACTGCACTGCTCGCCTGTGCAGACACATTGTGTTCCGACTGCTTTGACACTCTTTATCATTCGATTCCACAAAAACTATTTGGCTCAAAAATTAGATTTTTACCTATCTTCTTCACTGATACCTTCCCCCCATAAATGACTTAATTTTGTTTCGATGTTCAACGCAGTTATTATGCAGCATTAAATATAGTAAACCTTTGCACGAAATTTTGAAGAGTTTGCAGAGGTAAAAGTCCATAGAGTATACTTTTCGTATGGTCGATTTTAGTTGCCACAATGTTGAGAATGAAATGTGGACAAGATACCTATATATTTCATTTAATTTAAGTACCACATAAGTGTCGTATGTAATATTGAGAAATATTCCACCTTTCGCGACTGTAACAAAAGTTTTACTTACACTGGGCACGTTTGGCTTTATTTTAAAGCACTTCAATCAATCAAAAGGAAGTAGACAAAATACATTAAACAAAACTGTGGACTTACAAAAACATTAGGACTTGAATATACCGTCTGTCAGTGAAGTGCTCAGAGCTATGTCAAATATAATTTTGCGTGTGGCACACACAAACAGCATTTATTTGCTAAAACACTGATGAGCCAACACAAACGTTGGGTATTGTGCTACCGCAGCACAAAACTACGAAAGGTGACTTGGCAATTGAGGACACAAAATACAGTCCTCTTATGATGCTTCAAAAGAGAGAAACGCGTCTGGTCTAAATAAGTCGCTTATTACAGTTGCAGAAGAGGGATATATTTCAATACCATTGGTAAAACTGCGACTGTGGAACAAAAACAAGAAATAGAACATGAATACCATTGTGTATATGCCATACCTTTCACCGATGGAAGTGCTTTAAAATTAAGCCAAACGCGCCGTGTGTATATAAAACTTTTATTACAGTCGCGAAAGACGGAATATTTCTCAATATTACATACGACACCTGTGTGGTACTTAAATTATATGAGATATTGTTATACAGTAAATATTATATGAAATTTAGGTATCTTGTCCACATTTCATTCTCAACATTGTGGCAACTAAAATCGACCATACGGAAAGTATACGCTATGGACTTTTACCTCCGCAAACTCTTCAAAATTTCGTGCAATGGTTTACTACATTTAATGCTGCACATCAAAACAAAATTAAGTCATTTATGGGGAGAAGGTACCAGACAAGAAGACGTGTAAAAATCAAATTTTTTGGCCAAATAGTTTTTGTGAAATCGAATGATAAGTGTGTCAAAGCAGTGGGAACACCATGTGTCTGCACAGGCGAGAAGTGCAGTGATGACAAAATCACACACAGCGCCGAATGCGGGGAGCACGTGTCTGCAGCAGCGAAAAAGTTAATGAAGAGGCAAAGCACTAGAAATTTCATTCAAACAAATAAAGTTCGTGAAGTAAGGCACTCCAATATTGTTTTTAAATAAAGAAAATATTAAGCACCGCATAAGGTTTGAATTCATAACCTTTCACTTGGCAGCCCAACACCTGCACTGTTCCGCTACCTCAGTTCCTCGAACAGTGTATCTCCATAAGGACTCTAACACCACATGCAACTACTTATAAACACTGTTGGTATGACTGAATTACTCACGCTTCGTCGAAGTACAATAGGAAATAAACAATTACCGCTGTTCTTTATTGCGAAAAAGCAGTTCGTGAGATTGAAACAAACACCTTTCCTTGCTATCGCCTGAATTAGGAGTCTTATTGCTTGTTTGGCTTTATTAATTAATAGAATATGAAGCAATTGGTATAAAGAATGCTTTTTCCAAACTTTCTGTAAAAGAAAGTCTGCTATCAAGACATTGCTTTTGTTCTATTACTTTATTTATGACTGAACGTTTCTAAAACTGAAGACACTCGTCCGTGCTCTGCACTGCTGTCAAGATCTGGCAACATCGTTCTCTGTTCATTGGCTGACTGTGTTTTGTGACATCAGATGCGCAGAACGAACCTAAACTCGACCGCCAAGATACATGACGCGCACTTTAGGAAGGACGCTGTAGGTTTTAGAATCTGTCAGGCATTGGGAAAGGAAGCGTTGAATAGCGGTAAGGCCACTGGTATTGGGTATGTTAGTGTAAAGGGAGGTGGCATAAACAGTGACAATCAGGCCACCATGTGGTGAAGGGACAGGAACTGTGGAGAGTCAGTCAAGGAAATTGTTGATATCTTTTATGTAGTAGGGTAGATTCCGGGTAATAGGTTGAAGGTCTTGGTCTAAAAGAGCAGAGATTCTGGGGGACCAGTAACCAGCCACAACAGTGTCCTAGGTGGTTGGGTTTATGGACCTTAGGAAGCATGTAGAAAGTAGGAGTGCTGGGTGTGGTGGGGTTGAGCAGAGAGGACTCCAGGGAGAGGTTCTGGAATGGGCCTAAGGATTTGAGGAGTGACTGAAGATCTTGCTAGATTTCTGGTATGGGGTCACTGTGGCAAGGTTTGTAGGTGATGTATCTTAAAGCTGGTAGAGTTCTTCTGTCAGGTGATCCTTATGGTTCAAAACAACAGTGGTGGAGCCTTTGTCCACAGGCAGGATTATAAGGTCAGGATCATTTTATAGATGGTGGACTGTGGTTCTTTCTGTGGATGTAAGGTTAGTTTGAATGTTGAAGGATTTGGGGCATTATGGGGAGGCAAGGTTCGAGGTTAATGAATTCTGGAAATTAACAGGGGGTGATTTGGTGGCAGTGGAAGTGGATCATGGTTGGACAATGAAGGAGTTCAGCATTAATCTTTGGTTGAGTCTGATTCTACATCTACATCTACATCCATACTCCCCAAGCCACCTGACGGTGTGTGGCGGAGGGTACCCTGAGTACCTCTATCAGTTCTCCCTTCTATTCCAGTCTCGTATTATTCGTGGAAAGAAGGATTGTCAGTATGCTTCTGTGTGGGCTCTAATCTCTCTGATTTTATCCTCATGGTCTCTTCGTGAGATATACGTAGGAGCGAGCAATATACTGCCTGACTCTTCGGTGAAGGTATGTTCTCAAAACTTTAACAAAAGCCCGTCACGAGCTACTGAGCATCTCTCCTGCAGAGTCTTCCACTGGAGTTTACCTATCATCTCCATAATGCTTTCACGATTACCAAATGATCCCATAACGAAGCACGCTGCTCTCCGTTGGATCTTCTCCATCTCCTCTGTCAACCCTATCTGGTACGGATCCCACACTGCTGAGCAGTATTCAAGCAGTGGGCAAACAAGTGTACTGTAACCTACTTTCTTTGTTTTCAGATTGCATTTCCTTAGGATTCTTCCAATGAATCTCAGTCTGGCATCTGCTTTACCGATGATCAACTTTATATGATCATTCCATTTTAAATCACTCCTAAAGCGTACTCCCAGATAATTTATGGAATTAACTGCTTCCAGTTGCTGTCCTGCTATTTTGTAGCTAAATGATAAGGGATCCATCTTTCTATGTATTCGCAGCACATTACACTTGTCTACATTGAGATTCAATTGGTAGAGTTGGTGGTGAAAAAGTGTTCCCACTGTAGGGATGTGGAAAAGAAGAGAAAATCTGTAACAAGACCTGCATGATTGAATTTGGGAGTGGGGCTAAAGGTGAGGCCTTTGGAAGGAACTGATATTTCTGTGGGGCTAAGGCTTCTGGAAGAAAGATTCATGACTGTGTTTCAGGTCTGTTTAGGTTCTGGATTCTGTGTGGTGCTGGGAGGGGGTTTTAGAGGATGGGGTAAATGTAGTAGATCTGTGAGACAGGGTTTGTCAGCTATTAGGGAATGTGGGGTAGCTTTGGAGGTTTTTGTAGAGGTGGTGGACAGTAGTACTCCAAAGTGGAAGTAGGAAGTGAGCAGGTGGAGAGTTTTCTGAGGCGGCATTGTGCATGTTGTTCTAGTTCCTGGAGGGCACGAGTTATATGTTCCAGGAATTTGGGATTGCATAGCAGGAGAATTTTGAGAATGGAGGGAAGGTACTGCAAGGAAGTTTTGGGTTGGTTGATATGGTTTAGCAGGACTATGTTGGTGAGGTCTAAGAATTGGCGGAATCTGAACAGATGGAGGTCATTGTCAACGGAGGGGTGGCAGCCGGAGATGGGTAATTTGATGGAAAGGCCATTTAGGGGATTCCAAGAGCCAAGCAACAATGTAGGAACAATGTGTGGGTGCTGGCTAGGGATAAGGAAACTTTTCTGTATTCATGCAGATGGAAGGAGCAGGTGCTCATGATGTTGGAAAAAATGCGAAAAATTAAGTAAATAATATAGAATGACACTCGAAAATCTTCACAAAAATACACCCAAATACACGGGAAAAATCACGAGAAGGATGAAATGGATGAAAAAGTGGAAAACAAGATGAAATCTGAGAGAGTCAACGATAGCAAAAGGCGAAAACTGATTAAAATTAACAATGAGATCGAAGAAAAGATATAAATAATAATAATAATAATAGTACAACATATTACTGTGGGTAGCAGGTCTGATGTGGGATAAGTGTGAAGAAGGGGGACAGCAGATGTGACTGGATAAGGGTGAATTAGTGGGTGTGAATTTGGACAGAACGGAGAAAGAGTGGGGAGTGGAGAAAGGTTCATAGGATGATATACAAGATTGTGTGGAACTGGAAAGGTGTGGGAAATAACACACAAATACACATGTTTTCGTGTGTTTTTCCCCCTTCTCACAGCAGAACACTTACCTACAATAACCTTCTGGAATCAATGAGGAGACTAGCCTTGTGGAGGACCAGGAACAACTTGCTGAGATCCTCACAGCCATCTCACAAGCCCCACACCTTGAGTGGCACAGCAACACAACCCCTGTCAATACTGAGTTTCACCTCAGCCCACCAGGGACTAACCATTGAGATAAATGAGAGATCCAGCTTTGTTCTAATATCAAGAACAAAAGTATAGTATAGTGTAGTGTAGTACTGGGTAGTACAGTGTTGTACCAAGAACGTAGTCAAAGGAGGGATCTGGGGATCCGGACAGGCCACCCTCCTGTCACCTGAATGAAGCTACAAATTACCTACACTGATGCACCAAAGAAACTGGTATAGACATGCATATTCAAATAGATACTGTATGTAAACAGGCAGAATATGGTGCTGCGGTCGGCAATGCCTGTATAGTTTACAAGTGTCTACCACAGTTGTTAGATCAGTTACTGCTGCTACAATGGTAGGTTATCAAAATTTAAGTTAGTTTGAACATGGTGTTGTAGACAGCACATGAGTGATGGGACACAGCATCTCTGAGGTAGCGATGATATGGGGATTTTCCTGTACAACCATTTCCCAATTGTACCATGAATATCAGGAATCCAGTAGAACATCAAATTTCGATGTTGCTGCAGCTGGAAAAATATCCTGCGAGAACAGAATCAAGTTAAGAGAATCATTCAACATGACAGAAGTGCAACCCTACCACAAATTTCTGCAGATTTCAATTCTGGGCCATCAACAAGTGTCAGCATGCAAACCATTCAATGAAACATAATTGATATGGGATTTTGGAGCCAAAGGCTCACTCGTGTACCCTTGATGACTGCATGACACAAAGTTTTATACCTAACCTGGTCCCATCAACACTGAATTTGACTGTTGATGACTGGAAACATATTGCCTGGTCAGATGAGTCTCATTTCAAATTGTATCGAGCAGATGGACGTGTACGGGTATAGAGACAAACTCATGAATCCATAGACCTTGCTTGTCAGAGACTGTTCAAACTAGTGAAGGCTCTGTAATGGTGTGGAGTGTGTGCAGTTGGAGTGATATGGGATCTCTGATATGTCTAGATACATCTCTGATGGGTGACATGTACGTGAGCATCCTGTCTGATCACCTGCATCCACTCATGTTCATTGTGCAGTTGGAGTGATATGGGATCTCTGATATGTCTAGATACATCTCTGATGGGTGACATGTACGTGAGCATCCTGTCTGATCACCTGCATCCACTCATGTTCATTGTGCATTCCAACAGACTTGGGCAATTCCAGCAGGACATTGTGACACCCCACACATCCAGAATTGCTACAGAGTGGCTCCAGGAACACTCTCCTCAGTTTGAACACTTCTGCTGGCCACCAAACTCCCCAGACATGAATATTATTGAGCAAATCTGGGATGCCTTGCAGTGTGCTGTTCAGAAGAGATCTCCAGTCCCTTGCACTCTTACAGATTTATGGACAGCCCTGCAGGATTCATGGTGCCAATTCCCTCCATCATTACTTCAGACATTAGTTGAATCCATGCCATGTTTTGTTGCAGCATTTCTGCATGCTCGCAGGGGACCAACACAATATTAAGCAGGCGTACCAGTTCCTTTGGCTCTTCGGTGTAGTTGCTGTATGGTGTAATTGAAAGATATTTTGATTTTCAATAATGCAATAGAAACACACTAGGCACAATCAGTAGACTATAAGGCATCTCATAGGTTTAAACACTGATAAGCCAAAAGTGTTATCTGCTATCACCAGTCCCTAATTTAACCAAGATAAACTACTGTACATTGTTGGTCTTATTTGAGTTCAGTTGCGTTTTTGTTAATCAGTTTAGTTCTTATTTGTAGTTGAATGTAATGTAAGTGCTGTCATTTATTGCTTTGTGCTTTGTGCTGTTATGATAATTTATAATTATGGATAGGTTTGTAACAAGAAAGAAGAGGAAAACAAATTTTAATTCATCCACTAGCATTGTGATAAGTGAAAATTGTGTATGCACTACTGTAATAGCCTAATGTTAGAACTGGAGTCATTGTTTGGAGGCTGGTAGAACTTTGTGGTTGCAATAATTCAGTATTTCACTAGGCAGCAGAGCATTATACAACATTACAAAAGGCACTGCATAAAAATACACTTGTATTTGCCTATGTCATCCAGAAATTGCATACATCAACAAAAATATCATCCAAACATAGATGGTTGCAGTTCTTTAAAAAAAAATTGCTCAAAATTCTACCATTAATAGCCCAATGGCAATGAAAACCACTGCATTAAAGACGTGTAATGTGTATCCACAGGACATGTGGCCTGTAATTGAAGAAGTGTCATGATGATCTCTCCATTGGCAAAAGATTCCAGAATAGTCCCCCATTCGGATCTCCAGGAGGGGCTGCCAAGGGGGAGGTTACCATGAGAAAAAGATTGAATAATCAATGGAAGGATAATGTTCTACTAATCGGGGTGTGAAATGTCTGAAGCTTGTTGTGGTAGGGAAACTATAAAATCTGAAAAGGGAAATGCAAATGCTCAGTCTAGATATAGTAGGGGTCAGTGAAGTGTAGTGGAAAGAAGACAAGGATTTCTGGTCAGATGAGTATAGGGTAATATCAACAGCAGCACAAAATGGTATAATGGGAGTAGGATTCGTTATGAATAGGAAGGTATGGCAGAGAGTGTGTTACTGTGAACAGTTCAGTGACATGGTTGTTCTTATCAGAATCGACAGCAAACCAACACCAACAACAGTAGGTCAGGTATACATGCAGATGTCACAAGCTGAAGATGAAGAGGCAAAGAAAGTTTATGAGGATACTGAAAGAGTAATACAGTATGTAAATTGATATGAAAATCTAATAGTCATGGGAGACTGGAATGCAGTTGTAAGGGAAGGAGTAGAAGAAAAGGTTACAGGAGAATATGGGCTTGGGAAAAGGAATGAGAGAGGAGAAAAACTAATTGAGTTCTGTAACAAGTTTCAGCTAGTAATAGCGAATACTCTATTCAAGAATCACAAGAGGAGGAGGTATACTTGGAAAAGGCTTGGTGATATGGGAAGATTTCAGTTAGATTACATCATGGTCAGACAGAGAGTCCAAAATTCTGGATGGTAAGGCGTACCCATGAGCAGACATAGACTCAGATCACAATATAGTAGTGATGAAGAGTAGGCTGAAGTTTAAAACATTAGTCAGGAAGAATCAATGTGCAAAGAAGTGGGACACAGAAGTACTAACGAATGATGATATACAGTGGAAGTTCTCTGAGGCTGTAGATACAGCAATAAGGAATAGCTCAGTAGGCACTACAGTTGAAGAGGAATGAACATCTCTAAAAAGGGCCATCACAGAAGTTGGGAAGGAAACCATAGATATAAAGAAGGTAACTGTGAAGAAACCTTGGGTAACAGAAGAAATATTTCAATTGATCTATGAAAGGAGAAAGTACAAAAATGTTCTAGGAAACTCGGAAATACAGGAATACATGTCACTGAGGAATGAAATAAACAGAAAGTTCAGGGAAGCTAAGACAAGGTGGCTTCAGGAAAAATGTGAAGACATCAAAAAAAGAAATGAATGTCTAACAGACAGACTTAGCATACAGGGAAGTCAAAACAACCTTCAGAGGCATTAAAAGCAAGGGTGATAACATTGAGAAGACAATGGGAATTCCACTGTCAAATGCAGAGGAGAGAGTGAATAGGCAGAAAGAATACATTGAATGGCTCTATGGGGGGGGGGGGGGGAAGATTTGTCTGATGTGATAGAAGAAGAAATAGGAGTCAATTTAGAAGAGATAGGCCTTCCAGTACTAGAATCAGAATTTAACAGAGCTTTGGAGGACTTAAGATCAAATAAAGCAGTAGGGATAGACAATATTCCAACAGAATTTCTAAAATCATTGAGGGAAGTGGCAACAAAATGACTGTTCATGTTGGTGTGTAGAATGTATGACTGGCGACATACCATCTGACTTTTGGAAAAGCATCATCCACATAATTCCAAAGGCAGCAAGAGCTGACAAGTGCGAGAATTACCACACAACCAGCTTAACAGCTCATGCATCCAAGTTACTGACAAGAATAATATACAGAAGAATGGAAAATAAAATTGAGGATGCACTAGATGACGATCGGTTTGGCTTTAGGAAAGGTAAAGGCATGGGAGAGGCAATTATGACGTGGCGGTTAATAATGGAAGCACGACTAAAGAAAAATCAAGACACATCCATAGGATTTGTCAACCTGGAAAAAGCATTTGACTATGTAAAATTGTGCAAGATGTTTGAAATTCTGAGAAAAGTAGGGGTAAGCTATAGGGAGATGGGTCATATACAATATGTACAACAGCCAAGAGGGAATAATAAGAGTGGACAACCAAGAACAAATTGCTTATATTAAGAAGGGTGTAAGGTAATGATGTAGCCTTTTGTCCCTACTGTTCAGTCTGTCCACTGAGGAAGCTACGATGGAAATAAAAGAAAGATTCAGGAGTGGAATTAAAATTCAAGGTGAGAGGATATCGATGATACGATTCGCTGCTGACATCTTGAGTGAAAATGAAGAAAATTAACATGCTCTGCTGAACAGAATGAACTGTCTAATGCATACAGAGTATGGATTAAGAGTAAATCGAAGAAAGACAAAGGGAATGAGAAGTAGTAGAAATGAGAACAGTGAGAAACTTAACATCAGGATTGATGATCATGAAGTAGATGAAGTTAAGGAGTTCTGCTACCTAGGCAGTAAAATAACCAATGATGGGTAGAGCAAGGGAGACATAAAAAGCAGACCAAAAGCAGACAAGCAATAGCAAAATGGGTATTCCTGGCCAAGAGAAGTTTAATAATATCAACTATCAGCCTTAATTTGAGGTAGAAATTTCTGAGAATGTACGTCTGGAGTACTGCATTGTATGGTAGTCAAACACGGACTGTGGGAAAACTGGAACAGAAAGAACCAAAGTATTTGAGATGTGGTGCTATAGACAAATGTTGAAAATTATGTGTACTGATAAGGTAATGAATGAGGAGGTTCTGTGCAGAATTGGAGAGAAAAGGAATATGTGGAAAATACTGATAAGGGGAAGGGACAGGATGATAGGACATCTGTTAAGACATGGGGGAATGACTTCCATGGTACTGGAGGGAGCTGTAGAGGGCAAAAATTGTAGAGGAAGACAGAGATTGGAATACATCCAGCACAATTAATGGAAAAATATGTAATATATGGGGGTAGACCTGAATAGTGATGCTGAGCTAGCAAACTCTGGATTTGGGAGGTGGGTTGGTTTGAATCAATCTGCTGGCAGCCTTGAGAATGGGTTTCTGCAATTTCCCATTTTTGATTTAGGTGAATGTTGGTGTTGGTCTCTTAATATAGGCCACAGTCAATTCCTCCCAATTCCTGATAGATTCTAGTTCTCTTTAAGATGCAGCCTCTCTGCTTAAATGAAAAGAGATGCATTGGAGGTGAGCAGGGTATCTCTTCAGAGAGTCCCAGCGCTAAAAGCCCCATGATAACTTAGTACTCATGCAACAGCATGTGCTGCCTAATATGCTCCATAACTCTGCTCATAAAAATGTTATTCTTCCGTGATTCATACCTCATGTTCTATTGGTGCTAGAATGGTAGGGTTGAGTGTTTTTGAGAGCCCATGGACAAGGGACCATATGTATACCCAACAGAAGGATGATCTTCATGTCACTGTCCTACAGTACAGTCAAATTATGAATATCACACACTTATTCCTGCTGAAGCAAATGGAACACTCTGGTTGGTTCTTTTTGCATTTGATATGATCTATGGTGGGCCTTAAGTTGTTTATGTGGGCACTATTAGTTCATTGGTAGCTCCTTAGACAATCCAAATTAAATTGTTTTTTATTGTTGTTTTGTATCAAAACTGAGTTGCAGATTTGAAGACAGCTATACACAGCAAGTGGCTAGAATTTTTACAATATCTTTCTAAAACCTCAATCTCTAACAGCCTTGAAAATTTTGTCAATATCTGCTTCTGTTTCCTAGATACAGGGATTCAAATTTACCTTACATGTATATGTAAAATACAGTGTGAGGCAAAATTCAAATAACAGCAGCAAATTACAAAAATTTTAACTTAACATTCTCTAGGCATTTGTCCAAAACTGCCATCTTCCCATTTTCAAAAATCTTTACCTGTTACTGAGAAATGCCCCAAAAACACAATTTTTGAGTACCAAAACTGAACTGCAGATTCCAAGATGCCTATGCACAACAAAAGGGTGTAATTTTTACTGTACATTCCTAAGACCCCAATCTCAGACAACCTTGAAAATTTTCTTTATATTTTTATCTGCTTCTGAAATAAAGAGGTTCAAAGTTACAGTACTTGTTGACATAAAATACAACATAAAATCTGTTGTGAGGTGAAAATATAGTTTATAAAGTGACATAGCATAGATAAATATGCTGTAAAGTGTCTCTATTATCAACAGACTGGTTCTGGGAACCTCATGTTGTAGTACTAACGCACATAGAAAATTTTCGTGTGCATAAAATTCAGTTTCATGTAAGTAAACTATTAAAATTTTACTGATCCTTCAATTTCTTTCATCTGAGTGACATATCCTACTGCAGCAGGGAATAGGAAGAAACAAGCAGTGAAAAGTTAGGTTACCAGCTGCCTCATTCTACCTTCCTCGGGATCTTTCAAACTTTTTCCAAAAGTTTGGTATGCACACAGATTCAAACTTTTTTAATGCTGAGAGAGAAGGAAACAGTAGTGGCAGAGAGAAAGAGAAGTAATAAATACTGAATGATAGTAATTAGTGATTGTGGTATAGAAAGAGTAAAGAAGATGATGATGGCAGAAAGAGAGGGACACAGCTGCAGTGGAAGGTTGTTCACAGCAACTGAACAATGCTAGGAAAAGAGTGAAGAGACAGTGCCAGTGGAAGAGGAATAAAGAGATGGAGAAAGTAGAAATAGGTGAGAGAAAATGTAATGAGAGACAGAACCTATGACAATGCCAATGAGGAAGAGAGAGATAATGACATTGAGAAGAGACAGCAGCAGTGGGAAAGAATAAATAAAGTAGTAGAAGTAAGAGAGAGCAAGAGGGAGGCAGTGAAAGTGAGAGGAGACAGTACTAGTAGGACAGAACGAAAGAGACTGTGGCCATGAGACAAGATATAATGACAGTTAGAGAGACACAAAGAGATAATGGCAATGAGTTGTACAGAATAAGTGAGTAAGACTGGGCAAGTAGGAGTGGATGGGTATGAGCAACTTACAGTGATGGACTAGTAGGTGTGGGCAAGTTACAGTTAGGGGAACTTGTGTGAGTGAGAGGGGAGTTGCATATTAAACAGTGTTGTATATGTTAACTTGCCAAAGATTAAATTAGATTAGATTTACTTTCATTCCAATTGATCCGTAGTGAGGAGGTCCTCCAGGATGTAGAACATGTCAGAAAAACAGTAATAGATGACAAATATTTACAACTGAAACAAATAATCTAATGTACCTTCCACAGGTCCCAAGTGGAATGATCGTCTTTTTTTTTAATGAACACTATATGAAATGATCATTTTAAAAACACTAATGCACTGATTTCAAAATAAAAAAAGTTTTTTTTATTTATAAGGTAATAAACATATAGTAGAACTACTATAATACTTATTTACAATTAACACAGTACTGCACTGAAATGGTGCAGAAGTTAGATTGTACTTACACATACACACACACACAGATTTACAATGAACTCATTACTGCACTGAAATTGTGAAGAAGTTACATTGTACTTACACACACACACACACACACACACACGCAAATCAGTTGGTTCTACTGAGAAATTCATCAATGGAGTAGAAGGAGTTGGCCAGCAATAAATCCTTTACACTTCTCTTAAACTGAATTTCATTGGTTGTTAAGCTTTTTATGGCTGCTCGCAAGTTATTGAAAATGTGTGTTTCTGAATAATGTACACCTTTTTGTACTAGAGTAAGTGATTTTAAATCATTGTAAAGATTATTCTTATTTCTATTATTGATTCCGTGAATGGAGCTGTTGGTTTGAAAAAGTATTATATTTTTAATGACAAATTTCATTAAGGAATAAACATATTGGGAAGCAGCAGTTAGTAGCCCTAGTTCCCTAAACAGGCTTCTGCAGGATGTTCTTGAGTTCACACCGCATATAACTCTTACTGCACATTTTTGTGCCTGAAAACTTTAGCTTGGCTTGATGAATTACCCCCCCCCCCCCCCCCCCAAAAAAAAAAAAAAAAAAAGAAAAAAAAAGACACCATATGACATTATGGAATTAAAGTGAGCATAGTATGCCAGCTTTTTCATTTTTATATCCCCTATGTCTGACACAATTCACATTGCAAATAAAGATTTGTTAAGACGCTTCAGCAGTTCTGTGGTGTGCTCCTCCCAGTTGAATTTATTATCAAGCTGTAATCCCAAGAATTTAACACTGTCCACTTCTTCTATCTGCTTGTCATCATATGTTAGGCATATACTCATGGGGCACCCCTTACAAGTTCTGAACTGCATGTAGTGTTTTTTTTCAAAGTTTAGTGACAAAGAATTGGCTGGGAACCAATGATTAATGTCCACAAAGATTTTATTAGCTGATCTTTCTAAGACTACACTTGATTTGCTATTTATTGCAATGTGTATATCATTGGCAAACAAAATGATCTTGGCATCTGGTAATGTTGCTGATGAAAGGTCATTGATAAATACAAGAAAAAGTAAGGGCCCTAAAATGGAACCTTGTGGGACCCCATATGTAATTAGTTCCCAGTTGGATGATGCCTGATAGCTTAATACATGTTTCTTTCCTAATAATACCCCTTGTTTCCTGTCAGAGATATAAGATTTGAACCATTCTGCAGCATTTCCTGTTACACTATAATATTCTAATTTACTTAAAAGGATATTTTGATTTACACAGATCACAAAATATACCAATTGCCTGCAATTTTTTGTCTAACGAATTAAGCACATTTTCACTGTAAGTGAAACAATATCAGAAGCCTTTATTGTATTGTATTGTATTGTATTTTATTGATCCAGTCAATCATAGTATTGTACAATTGTACATATGATATTGGACAGGTCAAGAGAGCATATTTACAAGCAATTTTTACAAATTGATTTTCACATTATTTTGTAGCGAGGAAATTATCTATCTTAAAAAAAGCAGTCAATACAAATCATAGGATTGTACGGTTGTAAATATGATATTGGACAGGTCAAGAGAACATATTTGCAAGTCATTTTTAATAAATTGATTTTACATTATTTTGTAATGAGGAAGTTATCTATCTTTAACAAAACAGTAAATACAAATGTTGTATAGTAAAATATAAACAGCCAATACAAATGTAATAGTAAAATAATCTAGTGTATTTAATAGACATGCACAGTATATAATAATCCAGTATATTTCATAGAAATGCACAGTATGTAATTTTCAGACCTAATTGAACATTTACTATAAAATTGTTTACAATTTTAACCCCTTTCAAAAAAATGATCACCTGCATAAAAGCATTGGTCCAAGAGATATTTTTTTAACTTACGTGTGAAGGCTCTTGGGTTCTTTGTTGCTTTGATTTCATTTGGAAAATTATTATACATTTGTATCCCAACATTTAAATCACTTTTTTGGTAGCAGGTAGCTCTGGACTGATTCATATGTAGGTCATATTGCTGCCTTGTTGCATAGTTATGAATATCTCCATTGAATTTTAATGTGTAGTCATTGTTTAACAGGTATGACTTGACAAATGAGATGATATTATAAATGTAAGCAGAGGGCAGTGTCATAATGCCATTTGTTTTGAAATGTTGTCTGCATGATCCATTATGTCTTAGGTTACATATTATCCGTATTGCCTTTTTTTCCATTTTGAAAATATATCTACCCCCAGGTGAGTTTCCCTAAAATATGATTCCATTCTGTAATGTAGAGTGGAAGTAAGCATAATATACATGTATGAGAACAGATTTTGTGACTGATTTTTTTAGTATCCTTAAAATGCAACCCACAGTTGACAGCTTTTTTGAGGTATAATTTGTGTGAGTCTCCCACTTAAGATTTATTCAAGCCATATGCCAAGAAACTTGACAGAGTCCACACACATAAGCTCTCGATTATTTAGAACCACATTGGGCACTTCTTGTTTTTGGGATGAGAGTCTGAAGTTGATGTACGTTGTTTTCTGTATATTTATAATCAGTTTATTCTCATTGAACCATTTGCTGAGTCATGACATAAGTGGTTTAATTTTTTGGTAGTGATCTTCTGTATCAGTACCTGTTAATAACTCATGTCATCAGCAAATAGTGTGGTATGTCCTGTAGCAAGCTTCGTGTTTATGTCATCAATGTATAGCAGAAACAGTATGGGTCCCAGGATTGAGCCTTGTGGCACACCATATCTAACAGGCATTGTGTCAGAGGAATGGACAGTACATTGATGGGTGGTTGTATTCTATTTTTCAAAATTAATTACAACTTTTCGTAATCTGTTTGACTGGTAAGATTCTAACCATTTGTTTGCAATTCCTCTTATACCTTTATTTGCTACCTTCTTAAGGAGTATGGTATGGTCAGTTACATCAAATTCTTTGGATAAACCTAAAAAGATACCAGTAGAGATTTCCTTATTATCCAATGCTTTTAAGGTTTTGTTGAGGCATTCATGGGTGGTTGTATTCTATTTTTCAAAATAAATACAACTTTTCGTAATCTGTTTGACAGGTAAGATTCTAACCATTTGTTTGCAATTCCTCTTATACCTTTATTTGCTACCTTCTTAAGGAGTATGGTATGGTCAGTTACATCTAATGCTTTGGATAAATCTAAAAAGATACCAGTAGAGATTTCCTTATTATCCAATGCTTTTAAGGTTTTGTTGAGACTCTCATAAATAGCTGCGGTAGTCATCTTTTGTTTTTTAAAACCATGCTGGTGTTTTGTTAATAAGAATAGTTTATTAGTAAAGCCTTCCAATCTGATGCAAAATAATTTTTCAAATATTTTTGAGAATGAGCTGAGTTGTACTATGGGCCTGTAATTGGCTACATCATTTTTAGGGCCATTTTTGTGAAGTGGGGTAATTTTAGAAGTCTTTAGTAGGTCAGGGAAAACTCCATTTGTGAAGGATGCATTTATTATGTAGGTTAGGGGTTCTAGAATGGATTCTCCACATTTCTTTACAATTAAATCAGGAATGTTGTCACTGCCACTGGAGTACTTATTCTTTAGTCCTTTTATAGCTGTAAGTACTTCAGTATTGGAGACTTTGTGATGAAACATTGATGCCTGTACTGGTATGGTTTCCATTAGTGTTTGGTGTTGAGTATTTGGTCTGTGGCAGTTTTTCTTTATCAGGTTTTCTGCTATTTTGCTAAAATAGTCATTAAAACCATTTACTATTTTGTGGGGATCTGATGTGACTTCATCATTTACATTTAGCTTTAATGTTTTGTTTATAACATGCTGCTTACTGTTTGTTTCTACAACTGTCCACAAGCCTTTCATTTTCTTGTTAGATTTCTTTATAAATTTATCACTGCATAATTTTTTTGCTTGTTGGATTACTTTTCCGTAGATTGTAAAATAGGTCTTACAATATGAAATGATAATTAAATGAACACCCTAACTGCAAACAGGTGGAGATATACTTCATTGAGGACATATTGAAAATGTGTCCCCGACCAGGACTCGAACCCAGGGTCTCCTGCTTACATGGCAGATACTCTATCCATCTGAACCACCGAGGGCACAGAGGATATTGCACCTGCAGGGACTTATCTCTTGTACACTACCTGTGAGACCCACCATTCCAACATGTCCACACCATTACATTCATAGTGTGCATAATAGATGTTTGCCCATCATACTCATTACTTGTGGCAGATTAATCTACCAAGTCCTGTAAGAGTTTGGGCATAGCATGTGCATTTGCACAAGAAGGTCAATGGCCAGGAAGCCACATTTTAATATGGCCTAAACTGATCATCAACTTCATGGTGTTTCATGTGATTTTTTAAGTCATGCTTTTTTTTGGCTGGAGATCCTTATCCCTTTTGTTACCCATGAGTTTGTGTGTTTGTTTCTGATTTTCCTGGATTTCAGTGGAAATGCAGTATTGAAGTGGTGGAGAAATGTTTCATGGAAGGAAATAAATATGTAGTTTAAATCATTTTCTTTATAGGCCTCTGCCCAGTTTTCAGCCCTTAACAGATAGTTAAAAACCTTATATTATCATAATTAAATTGCCTTTGCATTTTAGTTTTTGTGGGATATTGTCTTATGTAATTTAAATTTGCCGTTAGTATTTGGGCTTCATGGTCAATCCGAAATGCAACTTCGACAGTATGTTATTTGAGATAAGATGGTTATAAACCCAATTGTACATTACTTTTCCTAAAATTTTTGAGAATGCTGGCAAAAGTGAAATTGGACAGAAATTTGATGCTATTTCTTTATCTCCCTTCTTAAACAGTGGCTTAACTTCAGCATATTTCAACCATTCAGGAAATATTCCACTGATAAACGACTGGTTACACAGATAGCTTAATATGTTACTTCACTCATAATCACATTCTTTAATTAACTTTGTTGACATTTCATCACGCCCACTAGATGTTTTTGATTCTAAAGATTTTATGATGGACATAATATCTGCTGGGGTAGTGAGGGTCAAATTCATATTATGGAAGTTACTTGAAATGTCTGGTCTGAGGTATTCCATACCAGCATCTACAGAACCTGACAACTTCATCTTTTCAGTAATAGTTATAAAATGTTTTTTAAAAAGTTCTCCAACACTATTCATATCTGTCACCAATGTATCATTTACTCTTAATGCTATTTGTCCCTCTTCATGTCTGGTTGTACCAGTCTCCCCCTTACTATATCCCATATTGTCTATATTTTGTTATCTGATATGACTATCTTTTCCTTGGAATATATTTGCTTTGATGCCCATATTACAGTTTTTAATATTTTTCAGTGTTTCTTGTAATGTGATAAAGCATCAACATCAGAACTGTTTTGGATTGACAGATACAGTTTTCATTTTGTTTTATAAGATACCCCTATTTGTTGAGTAATCCATGGTTTCTTTGTAGACTTTGCTCTAGCCTTGGTTAGTTTTGGGGGAAAACAGTGTTCAAATAAGGCAAGCAGTTTATTAGCAAAAGTTTTATATTTTTCATTCATGCAATGAGCACTGTAAACATCTAACCTAAACCCTGTAACGCTTAAAAATTCTATACCAGTGGTCACATGATGTTCAGAGAGATAGATTATGTCAGCTGGGTTTGAGGTCTCTAATTCATCTATGCGGATAATTAATTCATTAATTTTTATTTCCCAGTCCTCGAATACTTTGGTGCAATAAGGATAGCTGACATTTCACATTGACTGAGTTAAAATTGGGTAGAGGTGAACTATCTGCAGACTGTTGAAGATTTTTAACCAATAGCTGTTTATGCTGATGTAATAAGCTAGAATTATGTTTTTTGGCTTCTTTCTCGAACTGAAGGTTTGTCTCAGGTCCTAACCTCTCTTAAAATTTGGTTTCTTTCTGTCCTCCCTACCCTAAAAAAGGGTCTTTTCTGAACCTTATAACAACTGGTATTTTATCACTCATGGCAGTGCCTCCCCCCTTTAACTTTCATGCTATTTTCCCATCCAGTTTACCCTTCCCTTTCCAGTTGAGGTGAAGGCTATGTCTAGTATAATCCCACCTATTGAGAGAATCAACAGGAACCACACCAATGTGTGACCCTGCACGCGACATAAGCAGCTGTTCCAACTCCAAATTAACTCTCTTGACAGAAGAGTTCAAATGAGGTCGGTCATGGCACCCAAGAACAGATACAAACTCAACACTAGTATGCTTCAATGCTGATGCAATCTCTGCCAGGTCACACTCTATACTGTACCCAGGATCTCTGTCAATATTATTACCTGCCCTACCCACTATAACCACGGTGTCTTCCTTAGTGAAATCTTTGCAAAGTGATCCTAAATCCTCTGTCACATGCTCCAGACCAGCACTAGGTTTAAAAAAAAATTGGTGACCTGGTATTGTGAACCTAGTTCATTCTGCAAAAGTTGGCCAACATCTCTTCCATGGGAACTACCTAACAACAACACTTTCTTTCTCTTTACTGATTTCCCTACATTCTTACTTTTCAATTTTCTGTTGAAAGATTGTTGTGCCCTGTCTACCCCTGCAACTGCTTGAGGCTCACCAGCTTCTAACAGAAGCAACAGGTCAAATCTATTTTCCACATTCACCACAAAGCTGTTAGACAAAGTTCTAGGACTGCTCCTCCTATTGCCTGTTGCCACATCCCACCCCTCTTTACATTTCTCCCTCCTTAACCTGTCAGGATCACCCCTGGCCTTGTCTAACTCAACCTGAAGGATGGCAATTTTCCCCTCCTGTTCTAGTATCTTCCTATCTCTACTACATATCCTACAAAACCACTGATGAGTCTCATTTCTTTCCCCTATTCCCACACCACTACAGTCACCCACATGGAAAAAACTACAGCACCCATCACACCAAAGCCCTGACCTAACAGTTCTGCGGCAATTCAAGCACTTTTCACTAATGATAAATGTAATAGTTTATTAAGAATAATATGGTTCCACAAATTTGGCCTATACACAACTGTGTGTAAACAAAAACAACAGTTTGGGAACACTTTAAAAGGTACTGAGGAAGGTAGAATGAGGTATCTGGTACTCCACTTTTCAGTTAATCTTTTAAACAGGAGCATATTCACCTTTTTTGTGCTCTGATAGGATCATTTTTTCACAGGTAAGTAATAATCCATATTCTCTTAATTTAGGCTAATGTGTTTATCTGCAGCAAATCATCTTTCTCCATTGCAAGAAGTGGCAGATAAATACTCAAATGAGGAAACTGGGGAAAGTATAAGGTTGAGTAATTCCAGAGCCTTTGATTTTCACCACCAAAAATTGCTCTAGCTTCTCTGTCAAACAAAATAATATTAGAGCTGTTTATGCCAACAAATCTGTCAGTAATAGTAGTAACACGATTCACATTTTCCGTCACACTTCACATAGTGTAGATCGGGAACTGTCTGCTAGGTATGCCCGATGTGAACTGACTGGGCATGGCCCGTGCTGCCTGAGTTGTTGCTGTTCTGCCGGCAGAGGGTGCAGCCGAATTCTCGCGTGCCCTCTGGTGGACGGGACTTTCCTTGCAGCAACTACTGTCCGTGACGCGCCGTGCCGATGTGCGCCTCCCACAATCTTTCTGGTGGCTACTGCAGTAATAATCATGGTGTCCCAAAATATTCACATTGTTGATTCCTGATCATGTCCTCAGCTTAAATCAAAATTGAAATAAGAAGAGTGTAAAATAACCTTGAGGGTTGAAGGGAGATTAGAACGTGGCTGCTTCTTAGTAGTTTGCTGAAATACAGCATTCCAAAGTAATGACATTATATGCCTGCTTGGTGGAAGCTCTGAGATCACTGTTGAAAAAAATGGTTTATCATTGCTTATGGAATTTCACATTTTATGGAGCAAAATGGAAAAAATGCACTCTTATGCACAATAGTGTAATATTATGTGCTAAAGGTAGAGAAAGGTGATTAATGCAAAAAAAGTGTAAAATATGTCATATTAAGTATAAAAAAATAAAATATGCAATATACATGAACTTATATTTTGTTTTACATGAATTTATAACTCCGCCTGGGGTCAGTTGCCTTGCAACAGCCACTGCCAGTCCCAAGCCCAGATAAAGGAGGAGGGTTGGGTATTGGGCTAACAACCCAATCCTGTAAAAACTCTTTGTTACGAAAAACAAACTTGCCTTGGACATGGATGGATACAATGGAATTTGAAAACAGCAAAGGACAAATGGCGCATGATTTAGAAATTTTAATTTTGGATCTTGGAATCTTCAGAGCCTGTATAGACCAGGAACCATCCAGACTGTGGTCTCAGAAATTAACTGATATAAACTGGACCTGGTGGCGGTGCAAGAGACAAGATAGCTAGGAGAAGGAACTCACAAAGAGGATGGATACACACTGCTCTACAGCGGATGTGTAGATAAACACGAATTCAGCACTGGTGTTGTAATACACAACAAAGCAGCAAATTTGGTGAAGGAATTCAAAGCTGTTAACAAGAGAATATCCTACACAGTACTTGGAAACCAAGTGCAGGCATCACATTCATCAGTGTTCATGCTCCAACTGAGGATAAAACAGATGAAGAAAAGGAAGAGTTCTATGACCAACTAGAACAAACAATTGAGATCACACCAACCAGAAATATCAGGATAGTGCTGGGAGGTTTTAATGGAAAAGCAGGAAAAGAAGAATTCTACATACCAACTTCAGGAAGACACAGTTTGCATGATGAGACCAATGAGAATGGTCAGAGTATGATCAACTTAGCTATCTCAAAGAACCTGAGAGTAAGTTCGACTTACTTCAAACACAAGAGAATACATAAGGGAACAAGGTTGTTACTGGATGGAAGAACCACCGACCATATAGATCACATCTTGGTGGACCAGCGCTATATCCATAGAGTCACGAATGTTAGGTCATATAGAGGAGCTGATGACTTCCTCATTGTGTGTAGGCTTAAACTCATGTTCACCTACATGCATAAGAAGAAGGGGACACTAAAACCTGCTTTGAATGTTGAGAAACTACGAGAAAGTGTCATTAAATAACAATATGCTATAGAAATCAAAAACCATTTCAAGGTCCTAGAGAACCTAGAACCAAGAGAGAACATGGAGGAAAGGTGGAAAGAAATAAAGTCCATGGTACTAAGTGTAGCGGAGGATATATTGGGAAGAAAGAAGATAATGAAGAAGAGGAAATGGTCCAACGAGACATGGCAGAAGGCTACAGAGATGAGAAGGAAGATGCGAGAGAAGTGGCTAGCTGACAGGGAGAATGAGCAGAAAAGGGAACATTTTATCAACATCAGAAGGGATACAAAGCGAATCCTAAGAGCAGAGAAGAGAATATATCTAAGCAGTTTGCTAGAAAAAGTTGAGGCAGAGAGCCAAAACAAGAACTCAAGGCAATTCTTCCAATACTTAAAAAATCGTAAACATGGATTTCAGAGCCCAACTTTTTTCATTAGAGATAAGAATGGCAACTTGATAAATGGCAAGGAAAGAATTGTAGAAAGATGGAAAGAATACTTCTCAGAACTGTTGAATCGCCCAGACCAAGATGGGATATTACCTGCAAACACTATGGACAAAAGGAAAGATGAAGAAGAATGAGAAGTCAGTGAAGAAGATGAGAAAATCGAAATCAAAGGACTCAGAAACAACAAAGCCCCAGGGGAGAATAGAATAACATCAGAATTAATCAAGGAGGGAGGTTATAAAATGACCTTTTTTTAATAATATGAATATTTATATATGTATTTGGAGAGAGAGAGAGAGTGAGAGAGAGATTGATTCTTGATTGAGATTTTTACTTTAAGTCACAACTGGTACCTGAATTTTGGTTGCTGCCTCCTTGAGTGATCGGCTTCTGCGCCAGTTGTTGACGTATTGCAGTTTGGAGGAAGTTACTGTTCTTTAAGGTTTAAAATACGACTCTGTTAGTTACTTGGCCGTATTGCGGATAGCTTTGAGCCCAAGTTTTTGTAGATTTTCATACCTAAGGGACCACTGTTGTAAGTAAATAAGATCAAAGAGCAATCTGCTTTTCATGAGAAAAGGAGATTGTATAGCACACAAACTTCCTTCAAACTACATGTCCTGCTACATCAAAATTGGTCAGTGGAGTTCAGCACCATACCATTGTACAAGAACATAATCCATTTACTATAATTAAGAAATTATGAGAGGTTGTTACTTATTGAATGAAAACTATAGAGAATGCATTTCTTTTCCTGTATTTTAGTGAACTTTGTACCCTTACAATTCTTTCAACTGATAGATGGCAATGACAATGAAGTTTACCTCCTTTTCCAAAAACAAGATATTTCTATTCTTCACTTCCAGAAAATTTGTATACATAAATGTTTGGCAGCTCTTACACATACTTTACTCAGTTTTATCACTAAACTATCAATTTTCATTAACTGTAACAATACATTCTGAGCGACGGCCTAGCAACACGTCCTCTTTCCACAAGATACAGATTAACAGTCCTCTTTTTTTTTAATAAATCAATTGTCTTTTTTTTTAGAGTCCATACTCAAAGATTCACAACTACTATCATTGCGGGGATTGCACGCTAAAGAGTTTGTTGCTGTCCAGCTGCGCTTCACTTCACTTCAAGTACCTTTTAAATCAAATTTACATTTACGGTACTTACATGCATTACTGAGCTTCTCAGAATAAAATCTGACACAAATTAGTTTAAAAAAGGGGCGGGGGCAGTGAGGCTCACATAACATTACAAGGTGAGAGCTTACACTTAGAGATATATAAACTGATCCAGCTGATATGGGAGAAGGAGACACTGCCAGAAGAGTGGAAATTGGCTATAATATGCCCAATTTACAAGAAGGGTGGCAAAATGGAATGTGGTAACTACAGAGAAATCAGCCTGTTGAATGTAACGTATAAGGTGCTATCCATCATTACCCTCAGAAAATTCCAACCATCCATAGAGAACAACATACAGGAGTACCAAGCTGGCTTTCAACCAAACCGATCGACAGTAGATCACATTTTCACACTAAGACAATTGTTTGAAAAACATTGGGAATATGATAAAGATATCTACAGACTGTTCATTGATTTTCAACATGCATGTAACAGTATACACAGGAATAGCCTATACAATGCACTGCGGGAGTTCAGAATCCCAGAGAAGCTAGTGAGAATGGTGCAAGCTTGTATGGAAGGGTCAAAGGCAGCAGTACGTTTCCAAGGAGCCACATCAGAAACATTCGAGACTGAGACAGGCCTCAGACAAGGGGATGTTCTCTCATGTGTTCTGTTCAATGTCATCTTAGAGAAAGTAATAAAAGAGTGTAGACAACAGGAGTGGGCTGGATTAGAGATGGATGGTGACTTCAATTGTCTCGCATACGCAGATGACATAGTACTATTAAGTGAATCAAAGCACGAGTTGAAAGAAATGTACCAGAAAATGGACAATTATGCACACAAGATAGGGCTCAAAGTGAATCAAGACAAAACAGAGTTCATGCAATTAGGAAGAAGACAAGAGCAGGTAGAATTTCTTGAGATAGATGGCAAGAGGTTCAAGAGAGTAGACCAGTTCAAATACTTGGAATCTTCGTTTACCATGGATAACAACATAAAAATAGACATCAAGGATAGAATAGGAGTGGGAACAAAATGCATGCATTCCCTCAGAGAGATGCTTGGCTCTAAATTGATCTCAGTGAACACTAAGATGAAAATCTACAACACAGTGATATGCCCAGCAGTAATGTATGGTTCAGAAACATGGAGCATGACTAAGTGAGAAAGGGAGAAATTATTAATATTTGAAAGAAGGGTAATGAGGAAGATATGGGGACCAGTTTTAGGTAACAGAGAGTGGAGGAGGAGGAAAAACGAGGAAATCTACCTTCTGATGCAACAACCAAATATCCTACAGAAGATAAAGAGCAAAAGAATACAATGGGTGGGCCATGTAGCCCGTATGCCAGATGGAAGACAGGTAAAGATGGCACTAGTGAGGAAACCAAACACCAATGCGCTGGATGGACGACCTGGCGAAGGACCTAGCAGCCCTGGGAATTGAAGACACCTGGAGGAACCGGGCACAAAACAGAAAGGAATGGAGGCAGTTTGTGGAAGCAGCAAGTGGTCAGCAGGGCCTGAGATCGCTGAATATCTATCTATCTATCTACATGAATTTAACTCCTGTAAGGTCAAGATGTGACAAAATGAACAAGAAAACCCTGAGGTTTGCAGTGACATAGCACGAAAGGCACTGATTTGTTTGAAATGACTGTAATTTTAACCAACCCACACATAGCCATACCCAATAGCACGTCACTTTTGGGATCTGGGTGAGGGCGGGGGGGGGAGCGAATAGTTGACCTTATATTAGAAGACTGACCTGTGTTTTGATAGCTAAGAGACAATACATTGTATTAGAATTATAATTCATTTGATAATAGAGTAAAGTTATTGTATTGCCAATTCTTGAGTAATTTTACAGACCAAATACTATTCATATGAAGGCCTCTTAAGAGCAAATTACATACATAAAATTAAAAAAATATGTATGTTTTCAGAATAAATGAAAAGTGTAAGCCCTTGTTAAGATCCTCTTTAACAAATCGCCCCCCCTCCTCTGCCCATTTCACAAAACCCTGGCTACGTCCTTCCTTGTAGTAGTGAGTAGTGTAGTCCAGAATCATAAATTACAGTATTTGTGATCTACCAATGCCACATTGTGTATTAAACCAGCAGTGTGTTCCTTCTGGATTCCAGATTAATAGATCTCTGTGTGCCAGATGGCCAAATAGTAGCATACAGGTATTTTCTTTCCTTTTTCTAATTATTATTATTATTATTATTATTATTATTATCAATTATTAATATTGTTTTAATGTAATTATTCTATGTAGATTTCCCAACCCCTTAAATACCATAATGCTTAGTTATTACTAACACATTTTAAAGTGTGTTAAAATAGCATGTGCTTAATTTGTGCTAATTCAAGCGCAACATTCGATTTGGTGTTTTATATAGATAACAGACTAAAAGAAAACAGGAAATAAATAACAAAATAAAATCTTTTCTTTATTGCTGAAAGTTTGTAACACCGTCACATAATCATCCTTTATATCTGTTTCAAAACTTCAGTTAAATTTCTTTTTGTCAAAATACAATAATCTTTCCTAAAAGGTTGATTTGCTACAATATCTGGTAAAGAAGGAGCGTTAATGATTAATTCAACACTTTAATTCGTATTTATCCTCCTCCAAAGTTGAGAAAATGGAATGGAAAATGTCTGATCAGCCAGAAGGCTATGGCCACCTATGGTACCTAATAGTCAGCATATCTGTCCTTGGCTTGGATAACAGCAGTGATACATCATAGCCTGGAAGCAATGAAACCTTGGTAGAACACTGAAGGGAGTTGGCACTGTCTCTACACATACAAGTCACCTAACTCCTGTAAATTCAGGGGAGGGGAGTGATGAGCTCTGACACCATGTTCAATTGATTCCAGAGTTGTTCGATTACGTTCAGATCTGGTTATTTTGGGAGCCAGCACATCAGCTGGAGCTTTCCACTGCATTCCTTGAACCATACCATCACTCTCATGGCCTTGTGACATGGCGTATTATCTTGTTGAAAAATGCTACTGCTGCTGGGAAACAGCAGTGTATGACACTCCTTGGCCATCACGATGCCTTGCACAAGCTCCACTGGTCCCATGGATGCCCACGTGAATTATCCCCATATCCCCAGAGCTTAATGGAGCCACCACCAGTCTGTCTCTGTTCCACAGCACAGGTATCAAAGAGCTGTTCCCCTGGAATATGATGGATTCGTGCCCTCCCATTGGCATAATGAAGAAGGTATCAGGATTCATCAGACCATGCAATGCTCTGCCATCATGCTAGCATCCGGTGCCAATGACCACAAGCCCATTCTAGTCATAGTTGCCAATATTGTGGCGTTAACAGTGGTACATGCATGTGTCGTCGGCTGAGGAGGCCCTTTGCTAGGAGAGTTCAGTGCCCTGCGTATTCAGACACACTTCACTTGTACTCTGCCCAGCACTAGAGTCTGATATTAGTTCTGCCACAGTTTGCCACCTATCTTGTTTTACCAGACTGCCTAGCCTATGACATGTGACATCTGTAATGAGGGGTGGCTGCCCAACCCCAAGATGTCTGGATGCTGTTTCACCTTGGATTCACCACCTGTTTAAGAAACTTATCACAGCAATCCTTCAACACCTGATAAATCCTACAGCTTCTGAAATGTGCATGCTGAGTCTCCATGCTATCACAATCTGCCCTCAGTCAAACTTAGATTGCATGCCTTCCCCATTCTACACAGAGACAGCATACTCACTGATACTACATGCACCATGTCTGTGTCTGACTGACAGTCATTCCTCGCCATGTGTTCCTGCTATCACCTAGTGTTTTTTTTTATCAATTATAGGTCAGTGGTCATAATGTTCTGGCTGATCAGTGTATATCTTTCTTTGAAATATTAAAACTGACAGTGTCTAAGATTTATCCGTTTCAATATTTAACTCAACATAACCTGTAATGAATTAACTTATCACAAAACCAGATCACATAGCTATACAAAATCCACTTTCTTTGTTATTTTTATGACAGTAGATTCTAATTCAGTAATTTGGATATTTAATTTTAAGTTTTCTTTATACAAGTCTCTTATGTTTTCTTGAGGGTTTTAATTTGTGATTTATAATTTGATCTTTAATTCATTACCTTGGGTTTCAATACTCACATTTAATTTGAACTTATTTGCATCTGAATTAGAACTCTGAGTACCTATGTTTGCATTAACTCATCCAGGAAGTCCTTTCCCTGAGACTTTAATTGTTCAAACTGTTCATTAAAATGTCTGAATATTTCTTCTATGTTTTGCTCCAGTTTCCAAGTCAGGATAGCCATACAGTTAAAAAAAAATGCTCCTGGTTTAAAACTTATCTGTCCTTACTAAAAATTGTTACCATAAATATTTCTCCTCTGAGGCATCACTTCCATTGTCATGGTATGCACTTTTCCATGGTGTGGCTTGCTTCTCTGAGTATTAATTGGAGTAAGTGCTCCTCCAGCAGGTACTGTAAATGCTTAGTAACACTGCTACCATTGTCCCATGTTGGAGACAGGCATCTCCCACCAAGCCAATGTACATAGAACAAACACAAACAACACAAATTCCCAACAGTTTACAATTCTAAACTAATTAACTAATAACAAATACTTCCACTGAGGCAACTATCATTAGCAGCTAGGTAGCCATTGAGTAACACATCTGTTCCCTTCTATTACCTTACTTATTTAATATGTTAATTAAGGAGCCAATAACAAAAGTGAAAGAAATGTGGGCTGGAATCAAAATTAACAGTATGCATATTCACTACATCATGTTTGCTTGTGACATTACAACTGTGGCAGACTCAGTGAAGGGACTAAATAAAATGCCTGAGGTCATAAACCGAGAGATACAAAAACCAAGCTAAAAATAAATAAATACCAAGAAGACAAAAATTATGATCACAGACAAGAGAGCATGTGGACCTAAGTTTAACATAAGAATAGGAAGTCAGTAACTTAAGGAACTAACTGGATTTCATGATCTCAGAAGCATTGTGAAGGGAAACAATAGATGTGTCAATGACATCAAAAGTATAACACTGACCATGAACACCTTCCAAAATGAGAACCTTCTGCTGAACAAGCACATCAGTGTCCACACAAGGAAAAGATCTGTAAAGACTTTTATAGGGAGTATCCTGACACAGCATATGAAACTTAGGTACCAACAAAGCAGGAGAAATCTGGCCTCAAAGTGGCAGAAATGTGGTTCTGGAGAAGAATTTTTTTATTCTTCATAATTATATTATACAACAAGCTAAAATAGGCCATACAAACCACATTTCCTTGGGTAGCAATAAATTATGTATTAACTATTTATTTCTGATAATTAATTTTTAAAATACTACAACTACTTCTACTATTACAAAACTACAATAAAAGCATTAACGAGTTGTCCAGTTACTAATACTACTATAAGCACTACATAACCTATTGTCTGTTCATTTATTGTGGTGCATTTAATTTGTAGATGGTTGTTTCCACTATTGGATCCATCCTGGTACTACCCCAGCCAACAGCCATTGTCTGCTGGATTCCTTGGGCATCAGACAGCACATGAGCAGCATTTCCACTATTGCAAGTAATTCCACCCATGACTGTTGTCTTCAAGTTGACACCTCCATGATCATTTATACCAATGCAATGTAGATTCTTGGGACAATATTTCATTCAGTGGTTACTGACCTCAGCTATCTTCTCTCTATCCGCCAAGTACGAAGGTTGTACCAAAAGTAAGGTTCCCATATTTTTACAAATAGAAAACATTGTTTATTGTTATTAATTTATACATTGTTGAAAAGCTTACACTTTTGTCTATTTTCAACATAGTCTCCATTTTTTTGACATACTTTTATAGACAGTGCTCCAGCTTTTGTATTCCTAAGTTGAAGAAGTCTCCCGCCAACCCGTTGAGAAAGTGTGTGACCTCTGCTCCGACTTCATCATTGCTCTTGAAGTGTTTGCCACTTAAGTGTTCCTTTAGCTTGGGGAAGGGGTGATAATCTCTGGGGGCTAAGTCCAGGCTGTATGGGGGATGGGGCATAACACTCCACCCAAATTCCTGTGTTTGACGAGCGACGTGGGGTCGAATGTTGTCGTGAAGAAGCACTACTCCCTCCATTAGTCATCCTCTCCAGCCATTCTGGATTGCTCACCAGAGTTTGGTCAATGTTTCACAACATCTATCTGAGTTTATTGTCATTTCAGGTTGCATGAAAAAGGTGCGGAGTACCCCCTTCTGATCCCAAAACACAGTTGCCATAACCCTTCCTGCCGACTGTGTTTGTTTGAATTTTTTTGGTGGTGGTGAACCAGAGTGATGCCACTGACAAGATTGTTGTTTGTTTTAGGGGTGTAATGAAACACCCACGTTTCATCTCCCATGATGATAGAGTGCAACAACTTCTCCTTGTTGCCTCCCCACTCACACTGTTGAAGAAACTTGCAAGCATAGTCAAGGCGTTGCTCCTTGCATCCATCAGGCAGCATCCGGGGAATGCAGTGAGCACACACCTTGCAATAACCCAACATTTCTGTGCTGTGGGAAGCTTCAGGAATGCGTTAAACAAGTTCAAAGACAGTGACCCTCCGATCTTTGAGCAACTCACTGTTGATCTTCTCGACAATCGCATCTGAAACCAGCAAGCTTCCACTTCATTCTTCATCGGGAACTTCCATGCGACCCTCAACAAATGCCCTGCACCATTTGTGGACATGCTGAATGGGCATGCACTCTTCACCATAAACCTCAGTCAGCTGCTGATGAATCTCCATGGGTGGTAACTTTCTTGCATAGAGATTACTGCTCGAACCTCACACTTGGCAGGAGCAGTGATCAACACTTCCATCTCTGACAGCTGCCAAGCCAACACTGAGCAATGTAGCAAATTGCTCGAGAGTGGGAGAACCACTACATGTGGCACTGTTGTCAGGCCTAGCACCTTCCCTCGGGGCTGTAGCTCATTGGAAACCTTACTTTTGGTACAATGCTCATATGTTGTCTAGCTTGGATGGTGGCATGCTGACTTATGGGTGAATGCCCCAAGAAGTCTTCCTTGGCCTTCATGGATACTGCGGCAGCAGTACCACCCAAGACACACCAGGTTGACTCACTCCTTAGTGCTGCTTTGGGATCCAGTCTCATACCTGATGTCCAATACGCCCCCCCCCACCCCCACCCCCACCTCCCGCTACTTCAGAGAGCGCACAGTCTCACAGTGTGTGTTCTGGTGTGCCCACAATGCCACAGTTGCATCTGTCATTCATCTGTCTTTTGATTTTGTACCTTCATGCTACATAAGGGCCATGGCCAGTCATGTAATATATTAAATCACTTAATGGGTTAAGAAATCTCATTTTTAATATCTCTCTGATGTTAGAGAGAAATTTGTATGTTCTCCTGCCTGTACCTGAAGTGTCCCATTCATTTTGCCATGTATTTTTTTGTAATATGCGATCTTTCATCAACTTTTTTGAATTGGTCTCAGTTCCAACCAACCTTCACATTTCCATTTGGTTGCCTTTCTCTTACTAGTAAAGAAGAATTTAAGAACTAGCTGGAATGACAGGAAAATGAATGAGATGGTTTTGTAAGAAATAGGAGAGAAGGAAGAACAATTGAAAGTGATAGGCCAGCACAAAGTAAAAATAATTGGATGCTTAATTAGGCATGATATCCTGTTACAAAACAGCTTTGAAGAGATGACTAAGAACATGCTGTTTATAAAAAGTATGGTCAGTGAGATGGGATGTTCTTCACAAATGAAGCTGAAGAGGACTGCTGTGGCTGTGGAGGGGCTTAGCCCTTTTACAGAAGAAGATGTAATATCCCCAGTTTCATAAATATCATTCACAAAATTTTTAATGACATAAACACAAAACCCAGTAATGACATCTACACCACAATGAAAAAGAATTTACTGTGTAAACAGGTGCTTACTTTGAAGTTTATGAGATGTTTTGTTCTACAACTCATTCATTTAGGTAGCAAGTTCTTTTTCCATACAGCTACTGGACTGATTTTTTCTGCCAAACATGTTTTGGGCAGGCACCCATCTTCAATGGCTGAACAGTGCTCTGTATTTAGGTATTGATTCTTGCCGCTGAAATAGGGTAAATATATGCAGATGTAGGTATCTGGCAGTGAGTGGCAGCAGTCTCTAAGAGACTGTGGGACAAAATGTTCTCTTACAAGATTTCCTAACAGGCACACCATTATAAGCTCACGTATAAATTTCTTTTTCCATTCAAAAACTGATTCGAAGTACATACTTTAATGAAATTACATTCTCAGTAAATGTCTTATCCCTAACTTTGTTGGTAAAACAAGACAAGCTGAAGAGTAAACAATTACTAGAAACAGTTGAAAATAGATTGTATTATTAAATTATTGGAAACTGGTCATTCATTTACAATAACCAATCTCCAGAATGAGGTTGCAGAGCATGTCGCTACTCAAATACTACATTTCCTGCTGTACTGAAACACTTGGTTAAATTTTTGAAGTATTCTGTGATTTTTCATGTCATGTCACACAACACACAAATATAGATTACTTGTATCAAAGGAAAATACAGTTGAGAAAACTAATTAATTTGAGACATAATTGTGACCATTATTTAGCTTCAGAAGGTGAAATGTGTAGCACTGCCAGATGTAAAAGTGACACAGTAGCTCCTTTATCATGGAGGAGAAAGTGATAGGTTGTGGAAGGCTAAAAAGGAAGAGCAGATCACTCAGACCCAGGAATGAGAGGGACTCACCTGTAGCTTACAGTGTTGCTGGGGGCAGGCAAAGACCCCTGGGAGCCAGGTTTTGAATCTGTTCAATACCTCTACGCACCATATTATCTTGATTCTCACTCATTCTGATTTCTCTGTCTTCACAATTAATTAAATGTCATGATATTGCTTGAATTTCCTTTATTAAAAATTATAAATCAGCAACAAAACTTTATCCCTTTTTTTAACATCTACATCTATGTACTTATCATGCAAGCCATCATATGGTGCATGGTGGAGGACTCCTTGTACCACTACTACTCATTTTGTTTCTTGCCCCACTTGCAAATGGAGCAAGGGAAAAATGGCTGTCTATATGCCTCCGTTTGAGAGCTAATTTCTCTTATCTTGTCTTCACAGTCCTTATGTGAATTGTACATTGGCAGCAGCAAAACTGTTCTGGAGTCATTTGCAGATGCTAGTCCTCAAAATTTTCTCAATAGTGTTTCACGACACGAATATCATCTAGGGATTTATATTTGAGTTCACAAAACATATATGTAATACTCAAATACAGATCAAACCTACCAGTAACAAATCTAGCAGCACTCATTTGAACTGATTTGATGTGTTCCCTTAATTTGACTTAGTGACCACTAGTTTTCTATATGTGGCCTCCTTCTATACGTGGCCTCCTTCTATATGTGGCTGTCTATATGTGGCCTCCTTCTCCTAATAAACCTATGTCAACAACTTGCCTTCCTTACTGCTGTGACTGTGTCCAGCGTCATGCAGCCGGTATTGTATATGTTATTTATTTGTTATTTGTTATTTATTTATTTATCCTGTGGATCACATATTGTACAAAGTACACATGATATAGGACAAGTCATTTTTCTTAACAAATATGTAGTTTGGAGAAAAAAATAGGCAATGGACTGCCATTTAAAAAAATGTACACAAAATTGTTCGTTGATGAATATAGTAACTTCACATACAGAGAATACAAACAATTTACATGGGGAACTAAGAAACATGTAGGCAATGTAGTGCTACTTTAAATTTACACAAATAATCACTGAGATTACAGAATAGTGAAAATGTCAACTGGAAACACAACAGAAGGACAATGTCATTTATAAACTACATTAAACATGAAATTAACATTGAGATTTCACAGACAATTAAGTTTTAATACTAATAGAATCTGTACTTGTACATTCAAAAGCGAGTTGAAAAATTTTGGGAAGTGAAACTGTAACATAGTTGTGTATAGTAGAAATTAGGTTATTATTTTGCCTACAGAATGTTTTACTCTAATCACAGTATTTTACAAAGGAACTTTATAATTTTTCATTTCCAGGAATTCTTGTACTGAATAGAAACAGTGCTTTGTCAGAAATGCCTTTAGTTTATTTTTAAATATTGGATCTGGAGCAGTTTTTATTTGTTCTGGAATTTTATTGTGTAATACGACACCCAGATGAGTTATATATTTTTGGTATGATGATGTCCTTGAAAAAATTTGATGGATATTAGATTGCCCTCTGGTATAATGAGCGTGTATATCATTGTTTCGGATTAATTTGCCTGTTCTTGAGAGGTATTCCCTGGTGAATAGGATTGTTTCTTGAATGAATAGGGATGGGATGCTTAGAAAATTAAGTTTTATAAATTGACATTTACAGGATTCCAGCTTTTTGAGGCCACAGATTATCCTCAGTGCTCTTTTTTGTAGTTTAAATATATTTGTGCTGTGAGTTGAATTTCCCCAAAAGATGATTCCATAGCGGAGCAATGAGTGGAACTGCGCATGGTATGCTTGCATTAGTGTGGATTTACTTGTAGTAGATTTTAGTATTCTTAGTCCATAGCACAATGATGAGAGTTTCTTTGATAAGTTGTTTATGTGTGTGTCCCATTTTAAATTTTGTTGGACCCATAGACCCAAAAATTTTGTTGCATTTACATTTTCAATTTCATCGTTATTTAACTTTACTTGGATAGTTTTTTGACTGGATGTGGGAATTAGATGGAAGTTGATACATACAGTTTTCCCACTACTAACAATTAGGCCATTTTTGTTAAACCACTCAGAAAGTTTTTCCATAGAGTTATCAGATATTGTCTGAAGGGATTCAGGGCTAGATCCAGTCAACACTATGCTTGTATCATCAGCAAACAAGATAGTTTTTTGTGGGCTCATACGTTCAACAAGATCATCTATGTAAATGAGGAAAAGTAATGGCCCTAGAACAGAACCCTGGGGAACACCATATCTTATTGTTCTTACCTCCGAGAGGAAAACTGTGTTATTTATTTTATTCTGTACATTAATATCGTATTGAAGTGATACCTTCTGTCTGCGGTTTTGTAGGTAAGAGCATAGCCAGTTGTGAGCCACACCTCTTATTCCTCTTCTTTCCAATTTAGCAAGCAGTATTTTATGATCTAGTACGTCAAAGGCTTTAGAGAGATCTAAGAAGATACCTGCAGCTATATTATGTTGGTCAATTGATTTCAGTATGTGGTCCAACAGTTCAAAAATTGCTGTCTGGGTGGATAAAGATTTACTAAAACCATGTTGTTGAATGCTGATTGGTGCGTGGTTTTTTTATGATATTTATAAGCCTGTCATAAAAAAGTTTTTCCAGGATTTTTGAAAAGATGCTTAATATGGATAATGGTCTATAATTGGATACTAAATCAGGGGAACCTTTCTTTAGTAATGGTGAGACTTTAGCTATTTTGAGAGCATCTGGAAAAATGCCAGTTTTTAATGATTGGTTGTAGATGGTTGATAATGGCTTTACTATATGGGGAGCACACACCTTTAATATGAGATCAGGTACTTCATCATAGCCAATAGAGATTTTGTGCGTAACAATTTTATTATGTTCATAATTTCATCAGGGTTTGTTTCATAAACAAACATTGTAGCATTAGTGCTGTTTGACATATTGGTGGAATTGAAGAACGATACCTTGCAGTTTGCCTGAATGAGATCTTCTGCTAGTGAGGTGAAATATTCATTGAACTTGTTTACAACTGTGTATAGATCTGTGACCTTAGAGTCATTAAGTGTTAGAGAAATGTTTTCCTTTTTAGGTGTTGAACTACAAGTTTCTTTTTTAATAACTTTCCACATAGCTTTCATTTTGTTTGAAGAGTTTCTTATGAAATTGTCATTCCATTAAAGTTTTGCCTGTCTAATCACTCTAAGATAAGTTTTTTTGTAGGCTTTACAATAGTCAGAAAATTCTTCAGTGACTATGTATTTTTTGGAGCAATATTGGAGAAATCTGTTTCTCTCACTAGAAATTTTGATTCCTTTTGTTACCCACGACTTTCTATTTTGATTGGTTGAAGTTTTTGTTTCAAAAGGAAATGCTGTATTAAAGTAATAAAGGAAGGTGTTATGGAAGCTTAAGAACATATTATCAACAGTTGTTTGCATGTAAACACTGTCCCAATTTTCCTTAGCTAATAGGAAGTTAAAAATCCTAATATTTCCATCTGAAAAGTTTCTTCTTTGAAATACTTTTTTGGGGGTGATTTTACTATTTTCCATGTCAACGCTCAGTAGCTGAGCATCATGGTCACTGTATCCCATGCTCAGTACTTCGCCAGTGAATTTGTAACCAGTATCAGTTATGAAGATTTGATCAATTATTGAATCAGTATGCTCTGTTGATCTTGTTGTAGAGTGTATTGTGGGGATCATATTAAAGGATTTGGTCATGTTTAACAAATCAAGTTTAGCATTACTGTTTTTTGATAAATCAATGTTAAAATCGCCACAAAGTATTATTCTCATATTTAATGAGCTGACACTATTCAGCAGAACTTCTAATTTGGTCATAAAATTTGGAATATTACTACTTGGTGCTCTGTATACATTTATAATTATATAGTTTAGTTCAGGCAGCTTAACCATAGAAACCTCAAATTCCTTATCTTCAGATAATGCAATCTGTTCATTTAGGCCTACCTCACTGAATTTTATCTGGTCCTTTACAAATATAGCAGTACCGCCATGTGTGGAGAAATTCCTACAATAGAAGCTTGTTAATGAGTACCTTGGAATAGAGGTTGACTGAATTTCTTCTTTAGACAGCCAGTGTTCGGTAATACATATTACATCTGGATTTATTTGAGACTGAAGTAACACTTCCAGCATTTGAATCTTATTTCTGAATGACTGGACATTATGGTGTAATACAAGAAATGATGAACTTTGTGACTTTTCAGTTAAGGGTTTAATTAATTTCTTTTCTAAAGGTATTTCTGACACAGCACTTACCCTAAAAAATTGGCCAAGATTTTATTTTTGTGTGTGGCTTCTTGCACGCAATTTTCAGTAGCAGAGATGGTTTTGAGTGGTTGACACAGTTCTGCTTCCATCAAAGCTTCTGTTTTTGGCCTAAACCATTTTGTAATTTGTGGTTGTTTGGCGATCTTGATACTTGGGGCTGATTTCTTCAGGATATGATTTCGGAGTTTTTCTACTATTTGCTCTTTTCCTAACATATTTAAATGTAGTCCATGAGCGGTATGAAATCTTCTTCCTAAATTGTATGTATCAATCATCTCTACGTTATGAAATGTAGAACATATTTCTGAAATCAGTTTGTTTGCAATGCAAATTTCTTGGTTGACACAGGACCAGGAAGGCAAATCATAACGATGAGGAATGTTAACAACGAGTACATTTGTATGTAATAGGTTGTTTAAGCATTCCTTCATTTCTTTTGCAAACCCTTTTGTTTCATTCCTATATATATCGTTTGAACCACCTAGAAGCATGACAAAATCACAATTACTTAAGTAAGATACATCAGTAGAGTTTGTTAGTTTATTTACCTCACAAAACTGCGCTCCTGGCTTCACAAAACCTGTTACCATTAAATTACATTTATCTTTCAATAGTGCTGAAATTCCACGTCCATGATTGTCACCAAGCACACAAATTTTTTTGTTCATCACAGTTTTGGGGCTAGAAGGTTTTGAAACGTGTTTTTGCTGTGTAAATATATTCTGTTTTTGCACATTCGGTAACCTTTTTTGATAACTATGAACCTGTGTTAACTTTGTGGTCTTGGGAGCAAGTTTATTGTATGCAGTAGAAGTTTGTTTTTCACAATGACCATCGTTTTGTAGTAGGATATCAAATTTGTTTTTTTGAGCTATTACTGAAGAAGAAACACTATTTACGATATCTGCACACTTTATTTTACATGGACTCTGTTGTGTAGGTTCCACATTTTTCTTAATAACAGGCTTTTCTTTCAGATGGTGCACGATTTGATCTTTTGTTGATAGGCCTACCGTTTTTTGGAGCACGGCAGGAGAATTTATTACTAAAGACGACAAAATGATTGCGCTATGGTTAGTGTTACCGGTACACCCAGAATGTGTTGGAAAACTTGAAATGGCGACGGAATCATCGGTTACTGTGTACACTTTATTTCTGTCAAATTCACTTACGCCCTGCTCGGCGGTTTTTAGTTTTCCATTATCATTTTCAAGACATTTGAGTCTATCAGCTAACACTCTGTATTCTGCCAAGGATCTGCGCACAATTTCTTGCAACGAATTAATAGTTTCAACAACTTTTGCTTTGTCAGGATGGACTTCACATGTTACACACTTGCATTTTGATTTGGATGATTTTTCACTGCATGTTTTTTGCGTAGCACTAGACTTGAAACTTTGCGAAGCACTTTTGTTGATCATCTTCTTGCTATTGATGCCGGATAACATTTGAAAATTCGAAATAACTGGAGGCACAAATTCACTAAACTTCTCAATCGCTGCCATCTTGTTATTTGAACATTACATGATTGTTTTTCCTACTCATCTGCATTACGTTGCATTTTTATATATTTAAAGCAAACTGCCATTCATCATGCCAAATATAAAGTCATCCAGTATCCTTCTGTAGTTGCTCAGTTATGACACTTTCCCATATACTACAGCCTATACACTGCACTTTCATCAATGATGTTTTGTCTACCGTGTCCTCACTACAGTTGGGACATCTCATCCTTGGGTCTGAGTAACCCAACTTTCCATTTTAAACTTCTCAAATCCATTCCTCTCTTCTCCCTGTGGAAGAAACTATTAGTTCCAAAAGCTAGGCAGTTTATCACTTCTGTTAACAGCAGTACACATTTCACCTCCTGACGATAAGACAACATGAAACAGTTCTGAATAAATGGAGAGAGGGAGAGAGGGGGTGGGTGGGGGAAGGGGTAGGGAGAGTAGCCCTTGGAGCATGGGCATAGAGTGATGTTTGCATTACACTGTTCACAAAAGACATATTTCCAGGTCCTAGACTGACATACAGTTTTAGCCTGTCACATACTCTGCAAAAGAGGCGAATAGAGCCATTTTGCTGTCAAATATATTTGTCAGCATTTGCCACACCTCATAAAATCCCCAAACAAATCTGCACCTTTACTATAGACTAGGAACATATACTCCAATATGCCACAATCATTAATAACAAATTAGAACTGTGTTTTAAAGTTTTCAGGTGATAAACGCCTACATTTCAAAGAGAGTAAAATCATTTCTGTCTCACTCTCATAATTTATGTTTCACTCACATTCTTGTGTATTCTTGTATCTTTAAGAATACTGGTATCAGACATCACCACCGTATTTCAAAATGCAATATGAACATAAAAATTGGAGAATTGACATGTATAAAGTCTCCAGTAATCCAGACAGAAATTCACACATTTTGCTCTTGGCCAGACCAATATCTGATAATGAGTGGAAATGACTCCCTTTTGCCATGTTTGCACAGGTACTGTGCACATAATATATACTGGTACACCTACACTGTGTTAGTTAAGGGGCATGTGAGCAAACACTACGGGAAACCTTAACCTGCTTGCACTATGCATGGAACTACAAAGAATGTAGTGCTGGATACAAATAGCATGTCTGTCATGCTGCACAAACTTTGCAACTCTCGCATTTGTATTTACAGAAGGATAACATAATGTATTGTCACACAAAAGCACAGTTTCAAACACACTTTGTCACTGATCTACAGTTTGCAACATCAAACTCTGTATTTTTCACTGGAAGAAAAATGACTCCCTGCTGTGTTCTTTAAGAATCAATACTTATGACTGTACAGTTATAAAGAGCTATTGGTGATCAATACCACAAATGGAACTAATATAAAACCAGAAAAATAAGTTAATGGTAGCATCAAAAACTGATATGAAGGATGCTTTTAATAATCTTTCATGCTGTTCTGAGGTCATGGCACCTCCTCTTCACCAATCAACTTTGGTCCTACACAGTAGTGACTATTATTTCTACACATCAATTGGAGACATAAAGTCTGTAAATGAGTCTGCAATCATGTTTGGCACTTTATCCATACACTGAGTTGACAAAGTTCATGGGATACATCCTAACACTGTGTTAGACCTCCTTTTGGCAGGTATAGTGCATCAACTCAGTGTGGCATGGCAACAAGTCATTGGGAATCTCCTGCACAAATATTAATCCATGCTGCCTCTATAGCCATCCACAGCTGATAAAATGGTGGCAGTGTAGGATTTTGTGCACAAACTGACTTCTCAGTTATATCCCATAAATGTTTGATGGGTCACCAAATCATTTGCCCGAACTGTCCAGAATGTTCTTGAAACAAATTGCAAACAGTTGTGGTCTGGTGACACTGCGCTTTGCCATCCATAAAAATTACATCTTCGTTTGGGAATATGAAGTCCACAAACGGCTCAGATGGTCTCTAAGTAGCTAAAAATAACCATTTCCAGTGAGTGATCAGTTCATTTGGACCAGAGGACACAGTCCATTCCATCTAAACACAGCCCATACTATTATACAGCCACTATCAGCTTGTACAGTGACAACTTGCATCCATGGCTTCATGGGGCTAGCACCACACTTGAGCCCAATGGTCAGCTCTTATCAACTGAAATTGGCACTCACCTTACCAGACCACAGTTATGCAGTCACCTAGGGTACAACCAACAGGGTCACAAACCCACAAGAGGTGTTGCAGGAGATTTCATGTGGTTAGCAAAGGCTTTCATGTCAGTTGTCCATTGCCACAGCCCTTTAACACCAAATTTCACAGCACTGTCCTAACAGATACTTGCATTGTACCTCCCACATGGATTTCTGTGGTTATTTCATGCAGTGTTGCTTGTCTGTTAGCACCGACAGCTCTATGCAACTGCAGCTGCTCTTGGTCATTAAGTGAAGGTTGTCGGTTGCTTGTTGTCCATGGTGAGAGATATTGCCGAAGTTGCTGAAATTTGGATTCGTGGCATACTCTTGACATTGTGGTTCTCAGAATATTGAATGCCCTAATGATTTCTGAAGCAGAAAGTCCCATGCTACTGGTTCTGACTACCATTCTGTGTTGAGAGACTGTTAATTCCTGCCATGCAACCACAATCACATCGGAAATCTTTTCTCGTGAAATGCCTGAGTACAAATGACAGCTCTGCCAATATGCTGCCCTTTTGTACATTGTGTAAATTATACTACTGCCATCTATATATGTGAATGGTGAGGGTATGAGATTTCCCAGAAGTTTTGTAGCCAAAGTTTTTGGAAGTAAATCATTTCATTCATTGAGGGTGAAATCTCATACCATTTTTGAATATAAATGAACAAGCTTTATTAGGGGGAAGTCTGTTCATTTGTTTATCTCAAACAATTGTCCAAAAGTTAAAAGTTTAATTATTATGTAAGAGGATCTAATAAGGAGCAGGTCTTGTTTCATATGTTTTATTATTATTGTCTATGGTATTCCAAAAAAGCTTCATGCTGCCCAAGGGTTTTTTTTTCCCTTAGGCATAAATAAATTAGTGTGGATGAGTTCTGGTTCTGCTAGAAGTTGTATTCTACTACAGATGTAAGAAGAATTATCAATGAGTCAGAGGTTTACAGACATTTTGGAGCTGAAGACCAGTGCTGACGAAAATTGTAAGTTAACCAAACCCTATCACCGTATCACTATCCCATGAGTTTTTCACCTCGATGTAAATGTCTGCCTTGGTCGTGTATTACTATTTAATCTGAGACGACCAGCTTTGGCCACTGCCACCACTATCATCATTCTAAGTGAACTTGTATCTTCTTACAGTCACTCAGCTTTGATAACTTACCATACACCACAGCATCATCAGCAAACAATCACAGATTGCTGCCCACCCCTCTGCTAAATCAAGCATGAATATAGAAAACAGCAGTAGTCTAGTCACACTTCTGAATTTTATTTTATGTTTATTGTTAGACACCTTTTTTAACCATGTAAAACCACTTTAATTAATGACTATGTATATTCTATTTTAAGATACTAAATCTATGATATTGATCTTTTATGTGCTCAGCACTAACTCCCTCTGCGAGCTATAGCTTGTGTTTGTGTAAGTATGGGATTCCCTCAGGCCATCACCAGCATATGTTATGTACATGTATGTACAGAATGTTTGACATTGATACTTATATTAGAATACTCTTAATGGCATGTAATGGCTGTCAGCCATGTTATCTGTTTTGTGTATTCTTAGATTTTGTGTATATTTGGACTTCAGCCAGTTGAACTTACTATTGTCACACTAGTGTTTTTGCTGTGTTGTACTGTTATAGAGCTCTTATGAATTCAGCTACAAATACATTTAGCCCAAATGGCACCACACAGTATTGAAATCATTTACCTCCATATAAAAGAATGCAGTGTACTTTCCAGAATTAATTTTAAGTGGGATCTAGTGAAATCCAAAGGTCAAGTCCAAACTACTCATGAATTTTATATCATCAAATTTGTGTTACAGCTTGTCCATATTATCAGGATGGTCATCCTCTGTAATGAGAAGCTTATCAAGGTGTCTAGAGTCCAAAACAATTCTCACTCCACCATGTCTCTTACTAACCACATCCAAAGAATTATTGTAAGCACTCCTACTTCTCTCAATTACTCCCCACATTTCCATTTTCTGAATTTCTTTCTCAATATCTTTCCTTTTTGAAAATGGTATAATATAGGGCATGAGAAAGAAAGATTGATGGCCTCTAAGGTAAAGCATACACTGATAGCTTTTCACTTTCCCTCATCTTTCACTGAAAACGTTTCTAAACTCCAATAACAAATCCCCAAGTTGATCCTTCTGTTGGTCATTGTAGCTTCCCTCACTTCAGAGTCTACTACACTTCCAAAATCCTGATCTTCAGTCTCATCAAAATTTATATTATCATCAATCATCTGGTACTGACCTTGGTTCACAATATTTTGCAAATAATTACATTTTTTCCCACAGTTTAAAATATGGAAATTAGTTTTCACATAAGTGTCACCTCTAGGTTCCAAAATAAACAATTCTTTAGCAAATCACCCAAAACAAGCCTCAACTTTCACTTTCCAATACATACTGAGAATTATATTTTCTTCCAGAATAGCGATCACTAAGCATCCATGTTCAAAGGTCTTGTCTCCTGTAAGAAAAGTTAAAAGCACCTGAGATTTTACTAATTTGCTTTGAAAATTCTTACTATACTTGATATTGTCCCTAAATTGCTCAGATATAACACAAATTGGGCTACCTATATCAACTGAACAGTAACCTTACCACTGATCAGTTTTAATTTTATTGTAAGGAAACCAAAAATCTGAATCATCCTCTCTGTTTTCAGACACTTCATGTAAAAGATCACTTTCAATTTCATCAAATGTTACATCCATATTGTCTTCACAAGGTTTTATCAGTTTTACAGGTATCATAACATTACTTTGAGTTCTCATGTTGTCAGGTAAAGATTGAACACAATGGATAGATTCCATGGCACAACTAACATCACTTGTAACAGAAGGAACACAAAACACAATACTGTCAAAGTTACACTTCTTGCTTAGATCCTCTTTCACTTCATTCCACCAACTGGGATACAAATTCTGACTAACCACAGCTAACTTATTCCAGAATGGACCTTTATCTATGTTATCATCAATCTGGTCCCAAACAAACTTCAAAAAGTTTTCATTTTTATTCTCCAGGCTCACAGATACCACACATTTACTGTTTAAATCATTACTCGGCATGACATCAATGAACAACTGTTTTGACTGGACTGGTAGTCCATGAGTCTCACTTACAACATCACACACACAGCTTATCTTACCTGTGTTGTCAACATCATTCACAAATAAATCAGAAACTTCATTATTCTTAAATTCCACAAATACCTGATAGTCATCATCATCATCATCATCATCATCATCTTCCTCCAAAATTACTTCATCAACAACATCACTAACAATCCAAGTCTCATCTCCATCAAAGTCACTCACCTACATTCATGTGCAATAAGCCACCAGTCTCAGACTTACCAGTCACAGTCACTTAAAAGCTCTCTTTCGTGTCTATATTCAATTCAATTCAATTCAAGTTTTATCATCACATAACATGCCTTATACAATCAAAGATTGTGATATAGGTGACTTGTAAGTTTTACACTATATATAATAATACTAAAAATAGACAATAAACTAATAATATATATGGTGTAACATCTTCAAAGAGATATTTTAATTACAATTATAATGCATTGCTGCCATTCATGAAATCTTCTACACTATAGTAACATTTATCTTTCAGATATTTTTCCAGGTCTCTTTTGGTACCTTTTACATTTGGGTCATCCATATCTTTCCATATTTTATTTACAAATTTCATGCCCATGTAGTATGGGGTTTTTTCATATGATTTTAAACGGTGGGTAGGTAACATGTAGCTCGTTCTATATCTAGTATCATATTGATGCAAGAAGACGTTGCCCTCAAAAAGTTGTGGGTTTCTTTTCGTGAAAGTGAGAGTTTCATAGATGTATATGCTTGGAATGCTCATTAGATCTAGTTTTACAAATAAAGGTTTACAATGTTGCTTTGGTTTTGCTCCCACCATTGCTCGGATGATTCTTTTTTGTAGTCTAAAAGCTCTAAGTAAATTTGTTTTTTCAGACCCCCAGAAAATTATACTATACCTAATGACTGAAACAAAATATGCATTATATACAGTTTTTCTTACAGCTAAGTCAGTAATACTATACAAGATATTCATAATATATACAAGGCTATTCAGTCGACCCAGTATGTTGTCCATATGGTGACTCCATAACAGGTTTTTATTGACTAATACGGCAAGGAATTTGACACAGTCTGCAGTCTCTAATTTTTTGTCCATATACCTTTTTTCACTTATAGACTGTGCAGATTGTTTTGTGGTGAAATGAACAATTTCTGTTTTTGTAAAATTTAATGTCAAGTTATTGTTTTTGACCCATGCCTCCACTTCCTCAAGTGTTTGTTCAATATGACGAATTAGGTCTACCTCATTTTTACAACAGACTACAGTTGTTGAGTCATCTGCATAGAGGACTGGACCTGACATGGCATATCATTAATATAATACAGAAAAAGCAGTGGCCCTAATATTGAACCTTGTGGGACACCTAATTGAGTGTGTTTCCAGCCAGAGAGAAATTTCTTGCCGTTGATGTTAATAAGTACTCTTTGTTTTCTGTTTGCCAAGTATGATGACATCCAGCTAAGAGATTTGCCTTGAAAACCATAGTGTGCCAATTTTTGGAGAAGCAGGTCATGATTTACTGTGTCGAAGGCTTTGTACAGATCACAAAAGATGCCTGACACACGCATTCTATCATCAAGATGTCTGCTGACTTTTGTGACTAATTCATTTATTGCATGGATTGTGCTGCGGCCTTTTCTGAAACCATATTGATTGCCTAAGATAATGCTGTTAGATGAATTGTGATTTTCGATCTGATCACATGCAGCTCTTTCAAATATTTTTGAGAAAATTGGTAACAGTGAGATTGGCCTATAGTTGCCCAATTCATCTTGTTTACCTTTTTTATGTATGGGCCGAGCTTCTGCATATTTTAATCGATCTGGGAAACATCCCTCATCAGAAGATTAGTTGATTATGAAAGAGAGTGGATATGCAATACTGTGACAGACTATTTTTATTATTTCAGTGGTGACCTCATCCCACCCCGCAGATTTTGAATTTTTTAGGGACATTATGATTTTGGTGACATCTGAGATAGAAACATGAGAAAACTTAAAACATGGGCAATTGCTGTTTGTCATATTCGGCTTTGTTTTTGGTGGTGAACAGTCACCAAATTTGTTACAGTTTATGAAAAAGTCATTGAATGATTCACAAATGGCACTGGGTTCTGTAACAGCTCTACCATTTATCAGTATTTTAGAAGGGCATTTTCTCACTGCCAACTTCGCTTGTTATAACAGACCGAACAGCTTTTGATTTGTTTTTTGCATTTGAAATGAAGTTATTATTCACAGTACGTTTTGCTAGTTTAACTATTTTGTCAAATTTTTTTTTTTTTTTTTTTTTTTTTTTTTTTTGCTTACATACTTCAGAAATTGAGGGCTTCGATTTACTTTTGCCTCTTAGTAGCACTAGATCGTCGACTGCAGGGCGTTGGGGCTGGAGCTGGGCAATGGAAGTTGTGAGTCTGTCCGCCAGTGAAGAGTGCTTGATGGGAGCAGTGTCGAAGTCGTCAGGCAGCTGAGGGGGAGGGGGGGCCGAAGAGGCGACTGAACATGCAATATGAGTGGACAAAGCGTGGTGCAATAATGCGGCTGACTGAAGATCTGGAGACAGTCCAAAGTGGAAAAGGAAGTCAATGCCTAATACTGGATCTTCGACATCAGCCACGCAGAAGGACCAAGTGAACTGTTCGCCAGGTATGAGTTCAATAGGTAACTTGGCCAAACCATCGCCACGAAGTGGCGACTTGTTTGCTGCTCGAAGGGACAGTTTGGTTGGTGTCGTATCTTTTACAGAAAATGTGGGAGGTATTACACTAACGTGCTCCAGTATCGATGAGAAAATACCAGCATGAACCTAAATCCAAGGTGTACAGACATCCTCATTAGGTGGGGGATCTGGCAGAATGCAATGTCTGTGGGCGCCCCTGCATGTATCCACGGGCCGTGGTGCCTACTGTGGCCCACGTGCGGCGTTTGGGAACACGCAGGGCGAACAGCAGTTGCGAGCGGCTTCCCTGAAAGTGGTATGGAACCAGCATATGCATGAGTCAGCTGTACTCGTCCTGCCAGCCGAAGCGTCAGGGGAGGGGAAGGCGGGTCGGGCAGGCGCTAGCCCGGTTGGGGTGGGGAGAGGCTGTTGCCTACCTGCTGGCGGTTCCAGGTCTTGGCCGCTAGGTGGCTGCTGTTCTGTGTGCTGTCCGCGATATGCACGAGCCCGGCCTCTACTACCCAACGATGGAAGTATAACCACAGGATTACCAACCTCGGCGGTATTAGGCACTGTGCTGTGTGGAGGGAGGTGGCTGTGTCAAATAATGGTGTATGCCTGGTCTGCCAGCTGTAGTTTATCCTGAAGTGATGCTGTGGTATGTGGAAGCAAATGTATCTGTAGTTCTTGCGGCAGCTTCACCAACCACAATGCCCAGAGCTCTAAGTTCGGCAAGATCTCAGTACTGACCTGCGCACGCAAGCATCGCCACAGCTGTGAGGGTGTTCTGTCGCCTAAAGTCTCGTCATAAATTATGTTATGAATCGTATCGGCTGGCGGACAAGAGAGGCGTTCGATGAGTAATGCACGAGCAGAGGCATATTTGTTGCTCTTAGGAGGGTTCAGCAACAAGTCACTGATGAGATCAGGGTGGTTGTGCAAATGGTTCACAAGACACACAAAACGAGTGCTGTCGCCCGCAATACCATGTACGTCCAACATGTTGTCCACCAAGGTAAACCACATCACTGGGTTGTCTGGTTGTAATGGCAGTAGCTTTGGAAAACAACCAGGGGCCCATGCTTGCGGGGCTGTAGGAAAGGCACGAAATGTACAGGGATTCTGCACAGTGTTCACTGGTGCGAACTGTGCCTCACTGGCATGTGATGTGTTGCGTTGAACGTCCGTTAGCTGTGTAGGTGAGACGTGGTATCCAGTCCTTGTGGGCATGGAATCTGTATGGCCACATGACAAGCACGACGCGGCAGGCATGGGAGGATCAACTGCCAATGCAGTCGAAATCTCGAGAGGAGGCGCAAGATCGCGATTGAGCGCCTAGTGACAGGGCAGAACCACGGCAGGTGCATCGCCCGAGGTGTGCGCAGGGCAGCAGGACGGATAGGCGTATAAATGGCCCGGCACTGTTGGCGTGAGTGTTCCTTCGACCGGCGCGGAGGGGGACATGTTAAATGGCAGGCTGCTCTGACAGGGGTGGCCGTGCGTGTGGACCCAGAAACTGGACAGCCGCGTGGTCCATGTTGTGTGGTAGAAACTGGGGGTTTCCAGGGTCTTGTGCTGGAGGAGCATTCTGTTGAGCATAGAATGCTGTAGGAGGTGTCCGTGACGATGTGCACAGTGCCCGGTGTGGTATGCCGGCAGAGGTTAGAGTCATCTGACCAGGCAAGGCGAACACCGGAGATATGAACATTCCCGGTGTATTAGTAGTACACGGGGTAAAGCGTTGCGCTTCACAGTCGAATGTCCATTCTGCGGCCGTGGCATCCTCCACTACCGGAAAAACTGGAGGCTGCAACATTGTCTATTGGCGCGAAACTGGTGATACACAGCAAGTGACTGCAAACGTATTTTCACGTCTTGGGGTCACCAATGTGGTTTTTTTTGGCTATAGTGACGAACCACACGCTGAAAACTCCAACTTATTATGATAAGACACTTTTATTAAGGTTCGTATAATTACAGAAACACAAGAAAAACAATGCAGAAATTCACGACATGTGTATCACTCAGTCAAATCGTAGACAGGACTCCCAAAGAATCTCGAGACTCCAAAGACCGTTTACTCTGCACTTCGCCAGTGAAGTTACTGGCGGTCGACTGTTGCCACATGTATAAAATCATATGAATTTTTTCAGAAAATCAGCTGAGATAATACTGACCCGCCCAACATTTGAAAAATATTACTGGTATAACTGCTACTGTTGAGGAAAAGTAGTGCTAGAGGAGAATGTCCTATTACAAGGTGACATGGAGCAACAGCGGAGGAGTTGCTACCAGATGCTCTGTAAGCAACTGATAAACATGCTGCCATCATTGGCATTTGTTACAGTGGCTCATATAATGTGTGACAGATTGGTAGAAATTTTGGCAGCGATGTCTGCTTCTGATTCCATCAATGATCATCACAAATCCCAGATGACCTGATAAGGGATCACTGTGATGATACTTCAATGTGGATGGTTTAAATGAACTGGTATGTGAGCAACCATTCCCATCCCATTGTTCCATCTATTAAACTGAATTCTCCTTTGACAGTTAATTTTTTATTTATTTATTTATTTACTTATTTTTTCTGAGGCATCTTTGACCTCAGTAATGTTGGAATTTCCTTTATTCAGCTGCAGTGTTTGATAGTGCAGTGATGATTTTTTCAATCATCCTGATGGATCATTCAGGCTTGCCAGCCAGCATAAAAAATGGTGGTCCATCACAACATTGAACGATCTGCATGCAAATAGGGTCTGGTTTTAGTAAGTATCCAAAATTCAGCAGGGTACTCTTTCTCCTTTCTGCAACTTCCTGGATTAGTGTTAGAACTGTACTGTGAACCATTAGCAACAGTGTGCAGTTTCAGCTCAGCATTGTCAGAAAAAAGTGCCAAACTAGAGAAGGTGTCAGCACCTCCTTAAGCAAAGAGAGAGATATTTCTTGCTTCTCTCTTAAAGAAAATCTTGTATCACCCAGCAGTAGTTCTTGCAATGACCATGCCTTGCAACTGAAATCATTTATAAAACATCTGCAGTAGGAGCACATTCTGAGATACGTGCTGAGGAGCTGGAAAATCTGTTATGGCTGTTACTGTTTCTAGATAAGGGTGGACTCTTTTCATGAAGTAGGCAGCAAATATATGTTGTCCATTTATCTATCATGCAATCAACCATTCATGGAGCAATACATGACTTTGAAGTCATAGAGGCAATCAGCCATTAGGAAAGCTTTTTCTTTTTTTTTTTCCCCTGGTCAACCTCACCTATCTCAATCTGCCAATAGCCATCCTCTATACCCACAGTAAAAAAACGTAGTTTTCTCACCACAGACAGTCCAAAGCCTCTTTAGTTGTTGAAATGGGTATAAATACTTTTTGGTGATTTTCTTTATCCACCAGTAATCAACACAAAAACACCATATGTCATCTCCCTTCTTCTCAAGGACCACAGAAGAGGTACAAATACTTTTGACAGATGAGTTATGCTGTCTTGTAGCATCTTCTCCACCTCTTATTGAATCATTCATTGTTCAGATAGAGGCACTTTACATGAGTGCTACTCATGCAGAGATAATTCTTGATTGATATTGTGTTTCACACTGGGATGTTTAGTCTGCTTCATTTCCACCCAAGACATGAATGACCCAAAGACTGGTGCAGACACACCAGTACTGACTGGCATTGTTCTTCTGTCAAGCTAGGATCTATTGCTGGCTTGATAGTATATTCCTCTGGTGGCAGTCATCAATGGTAGTGAAGTAATCCAATTCTCCATCAATGTCACTGTGCTGACCTTCCTAGATTGCTTCGATTATCATTGTCTGCATACCCTCAGGGACAAGTCACAGCAGTTAATAGCAATTTGTGGCCCAGAATGCTCCTTGTCCGTTAGTGATAGTTATGTTTGTTGCTGGCATATACATTTCTTTTGTGAGGCTGTGTATTAATTAGGCATCCAGATAGTTGACTAGCACTTATTTCATTAAAAATGTTGGGATAAGTTTGTCTTCAATGACAGACAATTGTGCAGAGCAATATTGTTGTTTTGTGAAGTTGGAATAGCTACGTCAACCTAGAGCCCTAGTCTTTCACAGTCTATGGCTCTTGTGATGACTATTAGATGATATAAGCAAAGATAACATTATGGCTGCATTCAGGTAAAATGACAAATTAGAAGGACTGTGTACTATCATTGATATTTATTCTCATAACACAGATTCTTGTTAGCTGGGCTTATTTTCCTTCAGAACAATGGCCATTTAATCTTGGAACATAACTGGAGTACATGCAGGGTTGGACCCCTTCTACTCATGATCTGGCATGACATTTGTACCCTTCTAGTTACTGCTCCTCAGTCCCTCAGGTGCTCCATCTTTTAAGACAAACAGCTTTACATCTCACCAGCACTGATCGTAAACATTCTGTTTAGAGGCTTACCACTAAAGAACACTAGTGACATTACTGTCACACAAAGACAGCATGCACAGCAACAACAGCAGTGCTGCTATCATGGACTAACTTATATCTGTGGGCCCCCAGCTACTCCACTGCTGTGGTGTACTTAAGCCATGGTACACACTCCAGTGGCCAGTTGGAGTCACAGCTTGGCTCCAGACCATTCGCATCGGTCATCCATGGTATCCCATTTGCTGGAGCACAGCCAACTCTGCACTATACCACTAAGCCACTTGAAAGCCATCAGCAGTCTCTCTGGCACCCAGTGCTATGGTATAGTTGCACAGTAGTGATTTCATCATGACCTACATCATGACCTGCATCATGATGTAGATCATGATGATCTTTTGGTGTTGCTACATTCAAACTGATCAAGGATTGCCATTTCTGTTACAATTTTCTTATATAGAACTTTACTGCGCAGTGGTGAGACTGAAATAAATCTTAGTTGCCAGACTAATTGTGCAATACAGACTATCAACCTACATGTGGACATAAAAGTAGTGATGAGGATTCTTGGTTTCTGTTCCACAGTTCTGACTAAGTGTTTCATGGGGGTCTCCCCTCTTTTGTGTACCTCAGACTGTCACAGCACTGTTGTTCCAGTTACAGACCATGCAGAGCAACAATAGGGCCATGCAGCACAATGCCACACTCTTCCTGCAACAGTCTGCCTACCCAGCCACAGGACCACCATAGACACTGACAGTGCAGCCTGCCACCATCCTTGCCCAGCAGCACCTCATCCATTCAGTTGTTTCCCATTCTCCAATATTGATGCATCAGTACCCAATGCTCCAGGTCACTGTCAATACGTTGGAGCCATGGTCCGCTTTCCTTGACCATCTGGAGCATTCCTTTGTGGCCATCATCATCACTGAGGACTCCCACCAATGAGCTCTTCTCCTAGCCTGGTCCAGTTCTTTGGCCTATCACCTTCTTCAGTCCCATAATCCTGGAGTGAAACTTTCTACCATTGCCTATGCTCGTGTGTGTGAGTAGCTCATTGTTTATTATGATGCCCACAAAGGATCCCATGATCCTGTGTACTCTCTCCCTTCCAGGGCTTCCTCTCCTTCCTCTCTGGCCTCCTAGCTCAGTCCTTCCACTGGCTCTTCCCATCCAGACTGATCACATCATCTATTGCTTCCTGCATCTTTGTTACAAGTCCTGGCACCAACCATGGCATTGTCTACTCTGCACCATGGTTTCTACTCTTTTGTGCGCCATGAATGCAGCTGTTCCTGGTTCTGACACCTGCCACCTCCTCCTGCACCCCTGGCTCCAGCATCTCTGACCCATCTGCCACTGACTCAGCCAGTCCCAGCCATTCTGAGGATATCGTATCTCTTTCTCCAGTCAAAGCTGGTGCCACCTCCAACCCCACCAGCTCTGGAACCACTGGTGCCCGAAATCAGTGCCAGCACCACCTGCTCCAGCAATGTGAACCCTTCCAATGCTGGCACACCAGCCACTGTCCCTCTGAGCATGAGCACAATGTTTCTCCTGTCCTTTGGCGCCCATGCCTTGTGGCCAATCTCCCTCATGGGATTGGTGCCCAATGATGTCCTACGTTCTGTCTTCCTTGTTTTCTACTTCCCCATTTCCTCTTTCCTTGGTGCCCTCTGCACCTGCACCTCCCATATGCCCCAAAGTGCTCTCCTGCTCACCTCGGTATGACACTGGGCCCTACTGTAGTCAAACAAGCCTGCAGTCGGTTTCTCCTGCCTGGTTTTTGCACCTCTTATTTTTAGCAGCTTTCCCTGATGCTGGATTTTCATCCTCCAAACACACATCATGATATACTTCCCACTCTCCCTCACTTCCCTTCAGCCAACTTATCTCCTGTCAACCATGCTCCTTCATCTGTTTCTCGATCAACATCTTTCTCCACACCCACCTGTTTACTGCAGCAGCCATCACATCTCCTACTGCTTAAGCCTGTGTTGTGGCCAGCCCTCCTGTCCCCACCATAGTCAGCCAGCCACATCACCAGTTCTGCATCTCTCTCTCTCTCTCTCTTTTTTTTTTTTTAAAAAAAAAGAGGGTCAGTTTTCACTAAAGTGAGGTGTTACAGGATGTGGGTACTATGATGTCTGCACATGTCTTGTTAAGGTTAACCATTAATACACACTCATTGGGTTGAAAGTCAAATGAAGGGTATTAGTTTGAAAAACAGAGGGAAAAAAGTGCCAAGGCAAGCGCCAAGGGAATAAATTCTCTGCAATAGTGAGGTCAGGTAGTAAGAGCACTAGTGGATGTCTTGCTGCCTGTGACAGGTTATGCAAGGATAGGCTTTGTTAGTAGTGGGTATCATAGAGGTCGATATCTTTGACGTTGTGCGGTGCTGTTACTCAGTGGCTGCTGTGGGGTGCCGCTGTTGATTTCTTAGTCAGTGTCAGCAAACCTGTGACAGTTACAGTCATCATAATTTTGTGTCGTATAGGTCATATATCAGATGCACATTGTAGGGTGATGGCGATTTGTTTGTGTGTCTGTGTGCCAGCTTGTTGGTTTCTCTAGTGTAGCCTGTTGGTCAGCTTTAATAGCAGCTGGCACATCCAGTCAAGATTGCTGATATGCATGGGTTTGCCATCACTTGTCACTTGGTGTATGCTGGCTTGCCATAGGGGGTTATGTCCTAGCTAGTAGTGTCTTTGGCCACTTATGCTTCCACCTATGGTTGTGATCATAGTTTCCCAGAGTAAGGATGAAAGGATTGTTCGAGTGTCTCAAGTTCCTATACAGTCGGGTGCCATGTTTTTTGAATACTTCCTTGAGGGTTTCAAGGCAGTATTCATTGTGAAGATCCATGGTGCATGTAGCACTTTGTTCTGTATGATCTGCAGGTGGCGCAGGCATGTAGGAGCTGCATATCCCCAGATGGGAGCTGCGCACATCATCAGGTCTAATCAGTGTCATGTATATGGAACTCAACACCTTTCTATTCAGTGTACTTCCCTGTTGAGCACTGGGTAGAGATGTCTGACCCTCACGTGCACTCTGTCGGCAACATATTCAATGTGGCCCACCATGTAAGTTTCCAGTTCAGTCAGACACCAAGATATCTGACTTTCTCTCAGAAATGTATTGGGCGTATATGTAGTGTTACCTGTCTACAGTGTTGATGTTTGCACAGTAGTTTCGGTCTGCATGTGAACAGAACTGATTCGCAGTTGTTGAGGGATAGAGACTGACATAATATGATAAGGTGAAGAGCATTGTCAAAGGTGGGCTGGGGTATAAAGGAATTTTTATGGTCAGGTCACTGAAAGGGGTGCCATGGGTTACATAACATTTATGGAACAGGGCATGGGTCTCGGTTTTAGGCAGGGAAATGGATACTTTTCTGAACTTGTGCAGATAGATGGCACAGGGAAACACTGTGGTAGGGATATTGTTGACAAATAAAAAATGATGTGGAAAACAAATGAGTGGAAAGCATTATGTGGTTATAAGTGGGACTGGGTCTCACTCGTGGTCTAGGGATAGCGTCTTTGATTAATAATCAATATGTACTCAGTCCCAGATTCGAAACCTGCTACTGCTTAAATTTTGATTAATAATCAGCATTGGTGACCGAAGACTTTGAGTATAAGAAGTTGTACTCATTCTGCCAATGGCCTTGTCAAAGAGGATGGAGGAGCAGACAGAGGTTCAGGGAACACTCTTGTCCTAGGGGAGGAAACTGCCCCTAAAGACAGAAAAATCAGCAATGATCAACGACATGATTACTCCATTGGCAAAAGATTCTGGAATAGTTCCCCATTTAGATCTCTGGGAGGGGACTGCAAAAGGGGAAGTAACCATGAGAAAAATACTGAATAATAACTGAAAGGATAACATTCTATGAGTTGGGGCATGGAATGTCAGTAGCTTGAACATGGTAGGGAAACTAGAAAATCTGAAAAGGGAAATTCATAGGATATAGTAGTGGTCAGTGAACTGAAGTGGAAAGAAGACAAGGATATGTCGTCAGATGAGTATAGGGTAATATCAACATCAGCAGAAAATGGTATAACAGGAATAGAATTCATTATGAATAGGAAAGTAGGGCAGAGAGTGTGTTATAGTTCAGTAATAGGGTTGTTCTTATCAGAATCGACAGCAAAGCAATGTTGACAATGATAGTTCAGGTATACATGTTGATGTCACAAGCTGAAGATGGAGAGATAGAGAAAGTGAATGAAGATGTTGGAAGGATAATACAGTACATAAGGGGAGACAAAGATGTAATAATCATGGGGGGACTGGAATTAAGTTGTAGGGGAAGCAGTAAAAGAAAAGATTACAGAAGAATATGGGCTTTGGACAAGAAATGAGAGAGGAGAAAGACTAATTGAGTTCTGTAATAAATTTCAGCTGGTAATAGCGAATCTTCTGTTTAAGAATCACAAGAGTAGGAGGTATACTTGGAAAATGTGTTCCAACCAAGGCTTGGCAGTTCTGAGTGCCATCTGTATTTGTGAATTAATGTTCGATGGCTTCCATTCTTGCACAAGGATGGCTGTGTCATCCACGTAGGTGGCCAATATCGTGTTTTGTGTTGCTGGGAACTTGTTAATGTACCGGGTGAACAAGATGGGCCCTAAGATGCCTCCCTGGGATACTCCAGCTTGGATACCATGTTGTGTCAATTGTTTGCCCTGCACATCAGTGTTAAAACATCTGTTCATGAGATATGAGTGTATGAGATGTATGAGTCTGTCTGGGAAACCAGCTTCACTCAGTTTGTGTATAAGGCCGTTGTGCCAAAAATGGTCTAAAGCTTTTTAGATGTTGAGAACATGGCCCCTGTGGTTTTTTCATGTTGTAGCCATATGTTATAAGTTCATCTATGTGGAGGAGTTGTTGCGTTGTTGAGTGGTGATTCCTAAAGCCAAATTGCTCCAGTCTTAGGGTGTCACTGATGATGCAGTGCCTAGTGATGCGTTTTAGTATTACATTCTCAACAATCTTGCTGAGCGAGCACAGCAGACTGATGGGTCAGTAATTTTGTGGGAGGGAATGGTCTTTTCCTGGCTTCCTGAACATCAGGATCTTGGCCGCCTTCCAAAGTCAGGTAAGTGTTGGAGTTCTAGGATGGCATTTGTTATGTGTGCAAGGCATTCTACAGCTCTATCTGTGAACTCCTAGAGGACACAGTTTTGAATTCCATTAGGCCCAGGGGCTTTCCTAGCATTGGTATGCTTTATAGCCCATGTAATTTTGTTTGTGCAAGTGCATGTAATTACACTGCACGAGGGCTGCGCTACAAGTCATGTAACCTCCAAGTCCACTTCAAGTGTGAATACTGGATCTGAAGGAGCCAGATTCAGCATGAAAGACACTGCAAGTGTTGTGGCCATAAGCTCTGCCTTCTCCATCATGGAGTAAGCTGGGCTGTCTGGTCCTTGTAGAGTGGGAATGTAATGTTTCTCCCTGGTGAAGTGTCTGACTTGCTTCCATATGCCACAACTTGTATCTGGCCTTACAAGTTTCTGTCCCCATTGTTCATTTTGAAATGTTTGTATTTTGTCTCATATTATGCCCTGGAGTCTGTTGACATGCAGTTTATAGAACAGGCTCCTTGTATACTGCCAGTATCGCCCGAGATGGTTTCTCATTGAGATAAGGTCCAGGATATCCAGGGGCAGTGCCGTTGAGTGTTGTTTTGGTGTTGTATACATGGAATGGCATCAGTCATTGCATCTTGGACGACAGTAGTAAGAGCCTCCACTGCCTCATCAATTTGTTGCATGTTGTTAATTTCGTGGGTGTCTGGAATACAACTATCACAAGTTTCTTGAACAGGATCCAATTCACGTGCTTGTAGTTCAGTATCCTGTGTGGTTCTGTGTACTGCAGTGTTTCTTCTGTGTGTAGTATTACAGGTGTGTGGTCTGAGTCCAGATTGTTTTCAGCCATAAGGTTGAGTGTGCATGACATGCCCTTGGTGAGGGCTACGTCTAGCACGTCTGGCCTGCCTTGGGCCTGTGTAGGCACATACGAGGTAATGTCGGGCCCAAGTATAATGTAGTATTGGCCTAGTGCATGTTCATACAGTTTCTTGCCAGTGGAGGTACATATCCATGAGTTCCAGTCGGAGTGTTTTGTGTTTAGATCTCCAGTGGAGAATACCCACGGTGCTATGTTGATAACTGTGCTGATATCGTGTTTTACTATGTTTCTAGGAGGATTGTACACTGATACCAGTGCGGTGTTGGCTCCACTGAACTTGACCCTGATGGTCATGGCCTCTAGTATCACAAGCACAGGGAACTCGTTGTTCATGTGTTCTATTCTTTGTATATGATGATTGCTGTGCTGCCTCCCCTCCTGCCATCTGCTCAGTCAGTACGATAAATGCAATAGCCTGGGATATTTAGCTGTTTGTGAGGCAAAAGCAGTGTTTCGTTCACTAGGGCAATTCAGATACCCTTTTGCTCCATGGATGCAACCATTTTGACTCTTTTGTTTGTGATCCTGTTGGCATTCCAAAACAGGATCTGTGAGTTTGTGTTGGCATCTGCATTTTGGGGCTGGTGTGGTATGTTATCCATGTATTGGTGTAAATAGTGGCATGATAATGGCTTGTATGCTAGTCCAATTGAGTGAGCACATGAACTGTGTGAAGAGTTGTGAGACACACACCATAATCTCCATGACTACTTCAGTGGTCATGAGTCTTCTGGGGAATAATGTCTCCATTATTCTTTGGAGTGTTGAGGTAATGTTGGGAGTGTCGTCCTGTGGGTTGTTAGTTGTGTTGGCAGTCGCTCGTACTTGTGGTGGCATCTGGTGTGGGCTGGCTTGTGTGTCAGCTGTTTGAGTGGCAGTTGTGGGTACCTGAGTGGTCTCTGTGGTGTGTGGGTGTGCTGTGTGGGTCATTGTGTTGGTCTCTGAATTGTGTTCATGTGTATTGGTGTCCTGTTGTCCATGCATTTGTTGTGGTATGGTTGTGTCTCTCCTGTTCCAGTTGTTTCTCCTTCTCCTTTTCCTTCTCTGTTAAGGCTGTCCCTGTGTTGGTGCATCTACTGTAGTCTGTGGTGGGCTGTAGTCTGCAATCTCTGGGGGTAGGGTGGTGGTGTTATTTGTGTTGTGTGGTGCATTGAGTGTGGGTGTGGTGTTGGGTGTTGTGTGTTTGGGTTGTGTGTCTCTTGTTGGGGATGTTTGTTGAGCATGTACTGAACTCCAAGGTCTCTTTGTCCACCCCAAGCTGCTGGGGCTGCCAGCAACTACTCCAGCAAAGGATATTCCACTCCTTACTGGGTGCAGGGGCGGTTTCAGAGCTGTGTTGGCGGTAGTTTTTGTGTTTTTAGCTATTTTGTGCCTCAGAGCTTCTTTGTATGCAATACACCCCCTGCAGTTGGCCGGATGGGCCGCACTACAGTTGGCACATTTGCGTGGTGCTGTGCTGGGGAGTTTAAACTATTGTGTCATGTGACCACCATCACATTTTCGGCATTGTGTCATGTGACCACCAGCGCATTTTCGGCAACAGGGAGCGAGACCGCATTGGATACCCATGTGCACAAAGCACTGGCAGTTGTGGCATTGTTGGGAGGTGTGCAGCATGTTGTAGACTTCAACATTGACGACCATGTGAAGAAATAATTTTAACTTCAGCAGGTCACAGGTTTTGGCTGTGTCAGCCAGCTCCAACATGTAGATGTGTGATGGTCTCACTGTGCCGAACTCTGTCATTTGATGTGCACAAATGCACTCCCATTCAAGGGCATGAGTTTGCTATGTACTGTCTCGATTAGGGTTGAGAGTCTACCTCCTTGATCACGTGCTGCTGGGTCTTTTCCAGGACTGTCCTGTATGTGAAGTGTTCTACCTTTCTTTCTTTCAGAAAGTCCAGCAGATTCATGTAGTCTGGTTTGTTTAGAGGGAATAGTTGATGTCTTTCACATAGAAGAGTGGGGTAGGGGTAATAGTCTGAAGGTGTTAGTCCATATGAGCAGAGATTCTCTCAGTGGGAACGCAGTAGCCAGACAATGGAGCATCATGGATGGTTTGGCTTATGGACTTCAGGAAGTACATAGAAGGTAGGAGTGCAGGAGTGGCAAGGATGAGGACAGAGACAGACTCAGGGGAGAGGTTCTGGGATGGGTCTAAGCATCTGAGAAGGAACTGGAGATCCTGCTGGGTTTCTGGAATGTGGTCACTGTGTGAGGGTTTGTAGGTGGATGAATCTGACAGCTGGCAGAGTCCACGGGTGAGGTAATCCCTGCAGTTCACAACCACATTGGTGGAGGCTTTGCTGGCAGGTAGGATTATAAGGTTGGAATCAGTTTTTAGATGTTGGATTCTTGTCCTTTTTGGGGGTGTAATGCTGGTTTCCACATAGAGGGATTTGGGTAATGAGGGTGAAGCAATGTTTGATGTTAAGACATACTAGAATGTTAACAGGGGGTTATCTGGTGGCAGTAGGCATGATCATGGTGGTCCATCCAACACAAAACATAAAAGCTGGTTGTCCACATGAATGGCCACTGATGATGGCCAAGGGGCAGTTTGACCACTCAGTTGCTGAAGATGCTGCCCAACACAATTTGCTCCACTTCAATGACTGCATCACAGCCTGCACCATCCATATCCTTCCTACCAACACCATATTCTCTATATTGTGCAGGTGAGAACTTTCCCTGCAATATAAACCTGGCCTGAACCTTCACTAGTTCCTGTCCTTCCCTTAGCTATCTCATTCTCTGCTCCTACTCCAGCATTACATAGCCATATATTCTGCAATACACACCCGCCTTTTCCCCTTTTCTTCTTCTCTTCTCTCCTTTCCTGCTCACTTTCCCACCCTTCCACCCCCCCCCCCCCCTCACCCCCCCCTTAAATCTCCCGACTTCACATTTTTTAAATTGAAGTCAGCTGATAGGTATACCTGCTTAAAGGAAGTCCCTCTAATTAAGGGCTCACCTCCAGAGGACATCATGTTTCCAAGTAGAGAAGGAGTTAGCATATTTCATCAAAATATAACAGGTATTAAAGATAAAGTTAGTGAACTGCTTATAGATGTTGAATCTGAAATTATTGGTATATTGGAGCACCACTTAAATAATTTGACAATTCAGAGGCTTCCTTTATCAGGATACAGATTAGCTGGCTGTTTTTCAAGGAGTTCTTGTGGAGTGGGGGAGTGGCCATGTATGTAGAAAACAGTATTCAGTTTGAGTCCATAGACGTATCACGGCACTGCACTGAACAGATATTTGAATGTTGTGCAGGGGCAGTTGAATTTAGTGAAACTAAACTTCTAATTGTTGTTGTTTATATGTCCCCTAACTTTGACTTCAGAGCATTTCTGCTCAAGCTAGAGAGGGTTCTTGATTCACTTTGTAGGAAGTACCAGAAATTAGTTACATGTGGTGACTTCAATATAAATTTTGTATATGATTGTGCAAGAAAAAGGATGTTGGTAGATCTCCTAAACTCATATGATCTGATGCAGACTGTGTTTTTTTTCCAACTGGGGTGCAGGGGAACAGTAGCACAGCCATAGACAAATATTTTTATTCATTCTTCATTACTAGATGGGTATTCTGTTAGTAAAAGGGTGAATGGCCTTTCAAACCATGATGCTCAAATTTTAACACTAAAAGGCTTTTGTATTCAAACAAATGTCACACATCATTACAAACTATGTAGGAAAGTTAATCCCAACAGCAGTAGAGAGCTTTTTAAACCTTGTCAAGGAACAAGAATGGCAGGATGTTCATAGTGCCGATAACATAGATGATAAATATAATGCTTTCCATAACACATTTCTCATGTTCTTTGATAGTTGCTTTCCATTAGAACATTCTAAATGGAGTACTAGCAGTAATAAGCAGCCCGATGGGTGACTAGTGGGATAAGGATATCATGTAGAACAAAGCAGTAATTATATCAAAATGTAGAAGTAGTCACAATCAAGCTACAGTAGTCCATTACAAACAGTATTGTAAGGTGCTTAAAAATGTTATTAGGAAGGCAAAGGGTATGTGTTATGCAAATAGAATAGTTAATTCACAGGATAAAATTAAAACCATATTGTCAGCTGTGAAGGAAGTGTCTGGTCAGCAGCACAAGGCCAACAATATAAAGTCAGTTCATAGTAAAAAATATTTCTGTTACTGATAAATCAGATGCAATCATTTTCTGAGCATTGCTGGTGAATTAAATAAAAATTTAGTTACTGCAAGGAATCATATAACTTTCTTGGCAAATGCCTTTCTGAGATTCATGTCTGAAATACTCCTCTGTGATACAGACAAGGGGAAGATTTTGAATTTATACAGTGATCTCCAGCAGTATAAACATGTACATGAATGTATAAACACCTGAGGATGGGCACAAGCCTGAAACCGGTCATGTGACAAATAAATAACCTTTTATTGTGACTGGTAGCGGATATTTTTCTACACCCTATGACATGCTTGTTTCATTGTAAGTCATTTTAAAGCTCCCTTCAGTGTGAATTCATGTTGAGTTTCATCCATCATCCATTTGTTCCATTCCTCTCATAGAAATTTCAAATGGTTCATTTATCAAGCCATCAGGAGGTTGCAATTGTGAAGTAAGTCCTCCCAGAATAACAGCAAGCTCTTTGTATTTTCCTGTCTCAGTTTCTCTTTTACAGAATTTTTCAAATGACTTCTAAACTAATCTACCACAAGAAGAGAGTTCTTCTTCAATAAACCACCTTCCCTTCTCTCCCAGACACTGTTAATCCATAATTTCATACCAGCCTTATAAATCCACCCGTTGTCATGTATGTGAACAACACCACCTGGTAGTATTTCACAAGGTTTTGGCATTGTTTTGTGCTTGAAAATGATCATTTAATCAAGTTTAGTACTGTCAGCAGAACATTAAAGGACAACAGTGTATTGCATTTTTCATGCCCACTTGTTTTTATAGTCATGGTTTACACATCTTTCATGGCAACAGTTCTGTTACTTGGCACATCAAATGTCACAGGAGTTTTGTCCATATTTGTTATTTGGCTTATTTCCACATTGGTTTTCTTTTGATGTTGAATAATAAAGCAATGGATATACAATATTTTCTCTTCATACTCTTGGGGTATTTTCTGAGATATTTTGTTTCAATTCATGTGCTAGGTCCATGATGCTTCATAAGCCTGTAGCACCAACCAACTCCACTTTTAAAGTAGCGCTAACTTATGAGCATGTGTTTGAGTCATTTTATAATTAATTCCAATGCCATTTTGATGGTGTCCTTGAATCCATTTCAGTAAGTCATCTTCTAGTTTTGGCCATTTATCATTCAGTCCTCTATTTGCACATTTAGTCTTCCTCATTTTTTTCAGAACTTCTTTACTAGCCAGCTTATTGTCAATGGTTTTTTCTGTTGGTGGAGGGCCAAAATGCCACTCAGCTGCTCTGTTTCCATGTTGTTTTGCATAACCTATTACTTTCAATTTATAGCCCAAATCATACAAATTCTTTTTATTTTTTCCCATTACAAAATTAGCTACTAACAAAAATGCTCCTGATAACACAAACCACTTTAAATTCAAGTTCACTGTCATTGTACACTGCAATGACACATCAGAGGCTATACAGTGTTCTGGGTTTGTGATAACAGTGTGGGAGGGAGACAGTGTTAGCAAGCTTGTGGATCCCTGCAACTCACTTTTGTCACACCAGTGCAGTGATGCTGCCAGTTGATTCCAATGTTGCCAGATACGGTAGGTTTCCCTGCAGCTTTGAATATATGGCCATTTTTATGAATGGCAGGAATTTTAAATCAAACACTGGACATTTTAATTTTAATTTCAAATACAAGGCATACCTGAATTTTGGAGGCAATTGTTTGAAGAAAAAAGTGCATCTTATAGTCTGTAAAATATGCAACGGCCAAGGTTTGAAGTTGAATGAATGTTGCTGTTTCCAATAATTCACCAAACATAACCTCAGCATTGGTGCTGAGGTATTTGGAGACACAGTGCTACTGAAGTCTGTGTTTCCCTCGAATGAATCACAGCAGTTTTTAAAGATTTTGCATTCAAACTTTATGACAATAATGAGACTGCCGCCGCCATTGCCCACTGCCACAACGTTCTTGTAGTAATAATATGTCCATTGTTTCTAACCTCTGTAAAATGACTGAACACACATGAATTGATCATTTTATAAGTATCCTGAGCCAATTCTCTGCTTGTCACTTGGGTCCTTAATTGCAATAGCTGTTTTGTACTTGTGAGCTTGGACACTTGTATGCAACCCAGCACTGATTGGCACTGTCTGAAAAACAGTTACTAGTGGTTATTGTTTGTCTTCAAGAAGTTAGTGATAGACAAAATCTAATTTTAATAGTATTGGACATGCTTCTTTATTTTGTAAACAATTCCATTGTATTTATGATGTCACAAAAATAATGATGTCACTGATCTCATATACTTCTGTGACAACAAAAAGAAAAAAATAACATCATAAGACTGGATCTGAACATGGAGAACAAAAATTCAAACCTTTGCTGGTTGCCACTACACTGCCAACTCTCTTGGTATAACTTTGACTGCCACTTTCCCAGAAACTTTTGAGTCTATAGATAATATGATGCTAGCACTTCATCGCCTTGAATGTTTTTCTGTGTTTACAGACAGTAAAATTGTGCAGTTCAGCATAACCATGAAGTGCTGTGTCTCACAAAATCTGTCACCATACACCACATTTATTTTTGAATCCAATTTGCTTATTTTTTCCTTCTGTTTCAGTATCTAAATCATCAACCATCTCACCTACTGCTTTTTGTACAGGTTTTAACTCTTTAATGTTCTTTGCTGCTTAGAATCATTTTTGACAAAGTTATTTTCTAAAACTATGACTCTGTTTTCAACTATGTCTATTCTGGAATTCATACAACTTAAGTCAGCTTCCACCTTATCTTTTAATTCTGTGATCTGATTATTGATTTGCTCAATATTTTCTGCATTTCACATTTGAAAAGGTCATTATTGGATTTTATTGTAAACTCTATTGTACACTGTAGTTGCGATTTCAAAGATTCACTGTGAATTTTATTTCAGTTTTCATTGTAGAATGTAGTTCTACCATTGGAGAACTTAAATTCCCCATTTGTGCTAACACTGATCTCAAAAAATCATTCAGGTTGTAATGTCCCTACGTAATGTGAACTGACGGTTCCATGGTGAATAGTAATGTGGTTATGTTATTTTCATTATATCTGTTAAGTGAAGTGAAAAGGATTTTTTTTATTGTTGTGAATGAAAAATAAAATGTAAATCTTCATAATGTAGTAGACCACTTAACTAATATCATTGTAATATTCCAGTTGTGAGCTCCAGTGATGATGCGCTACTGTAATTGAGACGACAACGCTCTTTGCTGCGAAAAAGAGCATCTATGCCTTTTGTAATTTTGGAGATAAGGAATGGTTATTGGACATTGTTTTTTGATGGTCAGATATGTAGTTTAGTTTACATACAGACATAATTGCAGAGGATATACAACTTGTAATCACAATTATCAAGAATAAAAAATTTATTTTGTGAAAACGAAGGTAAATATTGTCTACAAACTTTTATTCGATATTGGATCCCCAGACCTTCATAAAACAATTAGTGTGTTCAGCAATCCAGTGTAGGGTGATTTCTTCACAAATTAAGAATGCTGGGCAAATCTGCTACTATCATGGTCCGAATGACGCAAAATACTTCGTCGTCAGCTTGTGTGTTAAAGACATTCCATAAGTGACCAGTTTGTTAGTAAGAAGATATAATACTGCCACTGCTGTTCAGCTTTCTCATTTTGAAAGTGTTTCCAGAAAATCTTATGATGACTGTGAGTACTTTGGCTGCCACAAGAGATGGACTTTTCATCATGAGTTGTAGCAGTTTTCTCCGACTCTGCCTGGTGTTCTCAGAGAACCAGAGAAACAAATCTCCGACTGCCAACTCGTCCTGTACCTAACCTGTTCTCTCCTCACAGCAGCCAGAAGAAAACACATTCATCTATAGCCAAATTTTTTCACTGACTTTTATATTAGAAAGAACAAAATTTTAAAATCTATGCATCTAGGCAAAAAATCAAAAGACAGTTTAAATGGAGTGCTTGTCTTATCTGTGTCAAAGTCAAAGGTCAAGATAATTAATTTTTCTTTATGATGTAGCAGTTCACTACAGAGCGGTGACCAATTGATAGGACTGCTTGCAAAGTTAGGGAACTTGTTAGGATTTTGTATCATTCCCATGTACGTATGCTACTGGTATGAAGTGTACCATAACATGTGTTTCTGTGTTGCTTACCCTGTCCTTGTTTGAGACCACAATGAGGACAGAGGGCCAGCAGACTGATACTGTACGGTTCATCACAACAGAACAGCCGAATGCCCAGGCTGCAGACAAGCAACAGCAAGTTTACCCATCTGGACTCTAATACTGTCCTTTTCTGTATAGTCTTCCTATTTCTATTAGTTAGAGATGTATATTTAAAAGAAAAAAAATCATGTGTAGATTTGTACTGATTTTAAGTGTGTGTTTTGAAACTACTACTTATATTTTTTTTCCACTGGTAGTTCAGAACCTGTAATGACCACAGCTAGGACTGAGGAGTTTAACATTAAAGATCCTTTACTTAGGACATCCCAAACGGTGCAGTTGTTAACTGTAAATAAACAATCGATATCTGCTAAAGTGCAAGCTGTAGCAACTGAACAGTCTAGGATACATTCCACACAAGAATCAATGGCAGAAAAACAAGACAAAATTTCCACTGTGGTTCATACTGCAGCAGTAGAACAGGCAAGTCTTTCTGCTAAACAAGATGGTCTTGTTAAGCAGCAGGAGGCACTAGTAACTGAACAAGCAAATATCAGGCTAACTATGCAAGATATTATTGTTATGGTTGAGTCATTGCCAACCAAACAGGATTTTGAGAGTTTGAATTGCATAGTGGATCATTTAAGCATTCAGAAAAGTGATTGTGCTATGGAAATAGCAAATCTTAAGCTGTCCCAGGAGAAAGTTCCTGAGGAAATCTCTAAAATCCAAACCGAAGTGAAAGATGCTGCCGCAACCATAGATTCTCTTGTGTCCAAATTGGAACTTGTTAAATCAGATTGCGTCACAGTTATAGAAGAGAGGGTGTGTTAATGAACAACTGAAACAAGCTGTGCAAAACGTTCAACTGGCTAACGTATCGGATTCCACAAGGATCTAGATTGATAGTGATGTGACAAGCCAACAGCTTGGTGAAGAGTTCTTGAGGAGGAAAGACAATATAACCAAATCGATTGAAGAATGTTCCAAGTCAATAAAGGAAATAAGAGTGAGTGGTTCTGACACACATGTCACATTTTCTGACGCGCCAAAGCAAAATGTGATGAATTCAGCGTTAGTGATGAGTAGATCTACGCCTATGACAAAAAGTGCACATGTGGTGTCAGACCCTTTTTATGGCAATATACCACCCAATGATGTATACACCCAAATGTTTACTGATGAGAAGCTCCTAAAGCACCAGCAGTTACAAGCCTTCTGTCCAGAGAAGAAAACTGTTAACCCCGTCGTTTTCATTCACAGGTTAAGAGGTGTTTTACCCCATGCATGGACTGATGCGCAAAAGATTTCTTTTGTCGCTGGCTATGTCCAAGGGGAAGGTAGTTTATGGTGCATAGATATTACGGAAACCTGTGGCACCTATGAGGATTTTGAGCAAGCATTCTTGAGTAGGTATTGGTCTAAGGGAATTCAAAAATGACTGAAAAAAGAGGTTTATAATCCAGAACCATTTTCAGTCAAGAGTGGGAACTTGCATCGGTACTTTGAGAAGTACCTGAATAAAAATATATATTGGGAGACTCCAGTCCCACAGGTGGATATTTTGAAGATTATTAAGGCAAAGTTACTGGTCAAGATACATGAAGAACTCATGTATGCTCCCAAAGACAATGTTGAAGACTTTCTCTCTGTTGTCGACACCATCAGCCTATTAAATGAAGACTTAAGAGCTACAAATCAGGGGAATGGGTCCTCAACTAGTGTAAACAAGAACTTTGCATACCACTCAAGACCGAGCAACAATAATAATAGTAGAGTGTACAGCAGAGCTCAGGCTTCCAAGCTCAGCATAACAAACAACAGCTGAATGGCAGCCAAATATTGATTGCCAAAGCAGTGCAGTTCCAACCTTTCTGGGTGAAAAATAAATCTAATGGGCAAAGATTCAGTCTGATGCAAACCATGAATCAAAATAACCACAACCAACATAGTCAGAATAATCAGCAGTTCCACGAGAATAATCCAAACTGGCAACCACAAAATATTAACCAGCAATCTCCAAATACAGATGACTGGAGAGAGCAACCACCAGTGATTACGGATGTCACTGATGAACGCGGACTCCATGTGTTAAACTAAAGACACCGCATTGTGCCCTGGAGAATTGGTTGGGTGTGATGTAAGGGACTCTGGCAAGAGAGTTGTCATGTTCCAATGCAATGACAGACAGAGATTAGTAGATGAACTTACGCATGACGTCCAGCATTGTACGACCAAGAGCATGACCATTCCTATACTGGTGATATATGCAGCAGTCTATGGCCATGCCATTAAAGTTATTCTTGATACAGGAGCAAATGTGAATGCAATCTCCACAGCACTGTTTGAGATGCTGACAAGACACTGGAAACTACCAGTCTTTCCTCTGAAAATTGTGAAGTTATAGGTGCAATCGGTACCAGGGCACAAAAGGTAAAGATACAGACTCTTATTGAATTAAGAATAGGAAATGTAGCAAATTTATTCACGTTCCTAGTAATAAATAAATTAATAGAGGACTGTATTTTGGGTATTGAGAGTATCTGGGAGACAGACGTGAAATTCGACTTCTTTGCAGGCTGTGCCTCTTTTAAGATTGATGATGAGAATGTGTGTGTGGAGCTGATCAGAAAAGACTGTAGCCATGGAAGATATTGTTGGGGTTCAACAATTAAGCTTGTAAGGTGTTTCATGAATAGTCAGAGATCAAATGCAGAAGAGGTTTATCAAGTATGCACAGTAACTGATGTTATATCTCAAAAGACGTCTTAATCTGTATGGATAATTGACAGTGAAAACAACTGACTGACTTATTGCAGCAGAATATCGATGACTTTATCGAAAAACCAGATATAGTGAAAGGCTATGTGTGTAATTTAGAAGTGTACCCACATAGTACCTACTGCAAAAGTTTTTATGTTGTACCTTGGTGACTTCAACAATCTGTTGATGAAGAATTGCAATGAATGTTCAATTGGAGTATCCAGGCATTGGTTGCTGTTTCAGGACCTGAAGTGTGTAGTCAACTTACACTTTTTGTTGATGATATTCTCATTGCTACATGGGAAGAACACATTAACCTATTGGCCAAAGTCATAAATGCATTTAGTGAAGCAGGCGTGACAGCTAACATGCAAAAATCTGATTTTTCACTGCAACACATCCATTTCCTCAGGCATATAATAGACAATAAGGGAATAATGCTGTATTCAGCAAAGTTGAGTGCCATCAAGAATTTTCCCACCCCATCAAACAAGAAGCAGTGAAAATCTTTCATAGTAATGACGACCTTCTATAGGCAAATTTTAAACAAATAGATGATGAATGCAGAGCCCTTACACCAGCTTCTACAAAAAACATACCATGGAGGTGGACAAATGACTGCGAAGTTGCATTCCAGCTCATCAAAGACACTCTTGCAGATGCAAAATTGTTGCACCACCCAGATATGACTTTGGCATTTGGTTTGATGACTGATTCATCAAGCATGGTTTAGGTTGCTGTTTGTTTCAAATCAAGGGCATTAATACTAAGCCTATGTTCTGTCCATATCTTAGACAAGTTGAGTGTTATCAAGTTGCAAGCACTCCTACACAGCTGCAGAATTGGAGCCTTTGGCAGTTGTGTGGGTGTTTGGAAAATTCCACTATTACTTGTTTGGATCATGCACTACTGTGTACTGTGATCATCAAACTCTCACGTTCTTACAACAATGCAACCTACTTCATGCTCATCTTTCACACTGTGGCTTTACAAGAATATAAATTCATAGTTGTATACATAAGGGTACAACATAATCGGATTACAGATGCTTTATCTAGACTACCTGAAGGTTTGGAGAACATTACCACTGTGGAAAATGAGGAGAAGCAACATAGGATCTTGCTGATGAAAGATTTGGAATCCAAGAGATATTATTTATACATGTGTAGTAACCTGTATGTCCAGAAACGAGATGATCAATCATCTATAATGCTGAATAAGCTGAGTCAGCCACAGGCAACGGCCTTGCCGCAGTGGATACACTGGTTCCCGTGAGATCACCGAAGCTAAGCACTGTCGGGCACGGTCGGCACTTGGATGGGTGACCATCCAGGCCGCCATGCGCTGTTGCCATTTTTCGGGGTGCACTCAGCCTCATGATGCCAATTGAGGAGCTACTTGACTGAATAGTAGCGGCTTTGGTCAAGAATACCATCATAACGAGCGGGAGGGCAGTGTGCTGACCCCATGCCCCTCCCATCCGCATCCTCCTCGGAGGATGACACGGTGGTTGGATGGTCCCGATGGGCCACTTGTGGCCTGTAGATGGAGTGGTTTTTTTTTGAGTCAGCCACACTAAGGGCACCTCCAAAGAGTTTTCAAAGCAGTTGATCATATTTTGTTCTGCAGAAAGTCTGATACTTCAGATAAGTAGTGTGTATGCATGACAGAAGATTACATGGAAAAACTCATACTGCACGCTCACTATGTTTGGGGACATTTTGTCATACTTAAATGTGCAAGTAAGATAGATAGCTATTGTTACTTTTCAAATATCAGGAGAAGGGTTCAGCAGGTTTTGAAGAAATACAAAGTTTGACAGCTGACTGAGCCTTGTAACAAATATACACAAGATGAGATGCACTCCATCATTCCACATAAGCCCTTACATCTAATCTCTGTAGACATCTGTGGGCCAGTTCCGAGGGCAAGAGGAGGTAGTAAATACAAAGATGTATTTTTGGATATGTTTTCTAAGTATGTAATGTTGTACCCAATTCGATCAGCTACCAACAAATCCATTATCAAGAAATTGTTTTCTGATTTTATTCCATCTGTTGGGAAACCAAGAACAATTCTAACAGACAACGCAAAAATTTTCATGTGCTATGCTTGGAAGAAGGCTTTACTGGAAGCAAATATTACATATGTCATAACGTCATGTTATAATCCCAGAGCGTGTCCCATCAAATGTGTATTTAGAGAGTTAAACCGTTTTATGAGAACTTACTGCTCAATGAAGCAAACCAAGTGGATTTATCTGTTGGAAGACTTCACTACAATTGTAAATAACCTACAGCATACAACTACTGGTTATACTCTGGAACAATTGGTAGTAAATATCAAAGAAAATAATGAGCGTGTGCAAGCATTACCGAAGATACCCTGAAATAGGATCTCATGGGAAGAAAAAATTCATAATGCTTACCTCAACATGAAAGAGGAAGCTCTTATGACAGAGAAGAGAAATGACGAGGGATTAAAGAGAAGCTAATATTATAATTTTGGAGATTTGGAACTATTGAGATCTCACTCAAGATCTTCACTTCTGTAGAAGAGGGCAAAGAAGTGGCAAAGAATATGTTATTATAAAACTGCCACTCCAGGTGCATATCTTTGGCATATCCAAAGACGTTGAAAATAAAGGGTGTATACCCTCATAAGGATTTAAAAATGTTCTATAAATAATTCTGTGTACTTTTTTTTATATGTATGTCATGATCTGTATAACTATATGATCTGTAAATAGGAGTTATTTACATTATGTAATTTGTTTCCTATGATATGTGTTGATAATATATCACCATTGTGTGCAATGAACTGCTGTTGTAAAATGAGTGGACTTTCAATCCAGATGTAGGGATATAACTGATTCATTTATGGTTACTTTCACCATGCTTGACTTTCTTGTCAATTGTCAGTACTTGCAGGATAATCTGCATATTGCTTTTTTTTATTCTCTAGGTTGTTCCATTTTTTGCAACTTTCTGATTTTGTGTCTTAGCATTAAGTGAGTTTCATGGACTCTTTCATCTGAATGTTGTTGTTGTTGTGGCCTTCAGTCCTGAGACTGGTTTGATGCAGCTCTCCATGCTACTCTATCCTGTGCAAGCCTCTTCATCTCCCAGTACCTACTGCAACCTACATCCTTCTGAATCTGCTTAGTGTATTCATCTCTTGGTCTCCCTCTACGATTTTTACCCTCCACACTGCCCTCCACTGCTAAATTTGTGATCCCTTGATGCCTCAAAACATGTCCTACCAACCGATCCCTTCTTCTAGTCAAGTTGTGCCACAAACTTCTCTTCTCCCCAATCCTATTCAATACCTCCTCATTAGTTACGTGATCTACCCACCTTATCTTCAGCATTCTTCTGTAGCACAACATTTCAAAAGCTTCTATTCTCTTCTTGTCCAAACTAGTTATCGTCCATGTTTCACTTCCATACATGGCTACACTCCATACAAATACTTTCAGAAACGACTTCCTGACCCTTAAATCTATACTCGATGTTAACAAATTCCTCTTCTTCAGAAACGATTTCCTTGCCATTGCCAGTCTACATTTTATATCCTCTCAACTTCGACCATCATCAGTTACTTTACTCCCTAAATAGCAAAACTCCTTTACTACTTTAAGTGTCTCATTTCCTAATCTAATTCCCTCAGCATCACCCGATTTAATTTGACTACATTCCATTATCCTTGTTTTGCTTTTGTTGATGTTCATCTTATACCCTCCTTTCAAGACACTGTTCATTCCGTTCAACTGCTCTTCCAAGTCGTTTGCTGTCTCTGACAGAATTACAATGTTATCGGCGAACCTCAAAGTTTTTACTTCTTCTCCATGAATTTTAATACCTACTCCGAATTTTTCTTTTGTTTCCTTTACTGCTTGCTCAGTATACAGATTGAATAACATCAGGGACAGGCTACAACCCTGTCTCACTCCTTTCCCAACCACTGCTTCCCTTTCATGCCCCTCGACTCTTATAACTGCCATCTGGTTTCTGTACAAATTGTAAATAGCCTTTCACTCCCTGTATTTTACCCCTGCCACCTTCAGAATTTGAAAGAGAGTATTCCAGTTAACATTGTCAAAAGCTTTCTCTAAGTCTACAAATGCTAGAAATGTAGGTTTGCCTTTTCTTAATCTTTCTTCTAAGATAAGTCGTAAGGTTAGTATTGCCTCACGTGTTCCAACATTTCTACAGAATCCAAACTGATCTTCCCCGAGGTCCGCTTCTACCAGTTTTTCCATTCGTCCGTAAAGAATTCGCGTTAGTATTTTGCAGCTGTGGCCTATTAAACTGATAGTTTGGTAATTTTCACATCTGTCAACACCTGCTTTCTTTGGGATTGGAATTATTATATTCTTCTTGAAGTCTGAGGGTATTTCGCCTGTCTCATACATCTTGCTCACCAGATGGTAGAGTTTTGTCATGACTGGCTCTCCCAAGGCCATCAGCAGTTCTAATGGAATGTTGTCTATTCCTGGGGCCTTGTTTTGACTCAGGTCTTTCAGTGCTCTGTCAAACTCTTCACGCAGTATCTTATCTCCCATTTCGTCTTCATCTACATCCTCTTCCATTTCCATAATATTGTCCTCAAGTACATCGCCCTTGTATAAACCCTCTATATACTCCTTCCACCTTTCTGCCTTCCCTTCTTTGCTTAGAACTGGGTTGCCATCTGAGGTCTTGATATTCATACAAGTGGTTCTCTTCTCTCCAAAGGTCTCTTTAATTTTCCTGTAGGCAGTATCTATCTTACCCCTAGTGAGACAAGCCTCTACATCCTTACATTTGTCCTCTAGCCATCCCTGCTTAGCCATTTTGCACTTCCTGTCGATCTCATTTTTGAGACATTTGTATTCCTTTTTGCCTGCTTCATTTACTCCATTTTTATATTTTCTCCTTTCATCAATTAAATTCAATATTGCTTCTGTTACCCAAGGATTTCTACTAGCCCTCATCTTATTACCTACTTGATCCTCTGCTGCCTTCACTACTTCATCCCTCAAAGCCGCCCATTCTTCTTCTACTGTATTTCTTTCCCCCATTCCTGCCATTTGTTCCCTTATGCTCTCCCTGAAACTCTGTACAACCTCTGGTTTAGTCAGTTTATCCAGATCCCATCTCCTTAAATTCCCACCTTTTTGCAGTTTCTTCAGTTTTAATCTACAGTTCATAACCAATAGATTGTGGTCAGAGTCCACATCTGCCCCTGGAAATGTCTTACAATTTAAGACCTGGTTCCTAAATCTCTGTCTTACCAGTATATCATCTACCTGAAATCTGTCAGTATCTTCAAGCTTCTTCCATGTATACAACCTTCTTTTATGATTCTTGAACCAAGTGTTAGCTATGATTAAGTTATGCTCTGTGCAAAACTCTACAAGGCGGCTTCCTCTTTCATTTCTTACCCCCAATCCATATTCACCTACTATGTTTCCTTCTCTCCCTTTTCCTACTGACGAATTCCAGTCACCCATGACTATTAAATTTTCGTCTCCCTTCACTACCTGAATAATTTCTTTTATCTCGTCATACATTTCATCAATTTCTTCGTCATCTGCAGAGCTAGTTGGCATATAAACTTGTACTACTGTAGTAGGCATGGGCTTTGTGTCTATCTTGGCCACAATAATGCGTTCACTATGCTGTATGTAGTAGCTTACCCGCACTTCTATTTTTTTATTCATTATTAAACCTACACCTGAATTACCCCTATTTGATTTTGTATTTATAACCCTGTAATCACCTGACCAAAAGTCTTGTTCCTCCTGCCACCGAACTTCACTAATTCCCACTATATCTAACTTTAACCTATCCATTTCCCTTTTTAAATTTTCTAACCTACCTGCCCAATTAAGGGATCTGACATTCCACGCTCCGATCCGTAGAACGCCAGTTTTCTTTCTCCTGATAACGACGTACTCTTGACTAGTCCCCGCCTGGAGATCCGAATGGGGGACTATTTTACCTCCGGAATATTTTACCCAAGAGGACGCCATCATCATTTAATCATACAGTAAAGCTGCATGTCCTCGGGAAAAATTACGGCTGTAGTTTCCCTTGCTTTCAGCCGTTCGCAGTACCAGCACAGCAAGGCCGTTTTGGTTAATGTTACAAGGCCAGATCAGTCAATCATCCAGACTGTTGCCCCTGCAACTACTGAAAAGGCTGCTGCCCCTCTTCAGGAACCACACGTTTGTCTGGCCTCTCAACAGACAGATATCCCTCCGTTGTGGTTGCACCTACGGTACGGCCATCTGTATCACTGAGGCACGCAAGCCTCCCCACCAACGGCAAGGTCCATGGTTCATGGGGGGGGGGGGGGGGGGGTTCATCTGAATAGGATATCCTATCTCTTTTCCTGGTCTTTTGTCATTTATAAATATAGTGTTCTAGTTTTTTGAACCTTCAGATAGTAAAACTTGGAAATATTATCATATACATGTAATTGTTCTGTAACATTATGTGTTGTGTTTTGTTGTGATTACTGTGTCTCATGTTAACTAGTAACTGTTCTGGACAGTATTCTTTGGAACTGTGTGAAGTAGCCTTTAGCGATGTAAAGACATTATTGAGAATACTGGAATAAGAGCTAATTTGGTTAATATTGCATTTTAGAGTAGTGTATTCACTTCTTCTCTAGGCTATCTATTGAAGGTTTTGCTTTCCTTACCATATTTAGATCAAAAATGAAGTATTTCATGCAGGTTGGTAATCGCTAGTTTTGTTTACATTTTTTAGGCATAAATTTCGCACGAGTGTAGATTTTCACTTTTGACTAGAGTTATCACTTCAAAGCCAAATTAATTCATGTCTGTCATACAGAGTTTAGGCATTTAAAACTTTCGAAAGTAAGTTTAAAAGTTTGTTTAAATTAGTGTTTATTTTTGGATTCGTACAGGTTATGAAACTACTGTGGTCTTGTGCCAACTTATTCTCTGAATAAAATGTTCTCGGGTTTCCAACCACATCAATTGTTTAAAACTACACGAGCTTTCAGCCAAACACTCCTGGGCCATTGTCAAGTCGTACCACTTGCAATTGACGTGGATGGAAACCCAAGAACATTTTATTCAATGTTACCGCTGCGAGACTCTGCATTCATGCATAAACTTATTTTCTGCTTTTGTGTTAAGTTTTACTATCAAACCATGTGTCACAAATGCGGTGGTTGCCATAGAAATTTAGAAGGGGGGAGGGGGGGGGGGGTGTTCTGTGTAGACTGTAAGTTATGGTTTCATTGGGGCGAATGTAGTGGCAAGGAAATGAGAGTAGAAAATGAGGCTTTTCCATGGCAGTGTACGTTATGTAGAAAGGACAGAAAAATCACTGAACAGGAGGCAAAAATTTGTGCCCTTATGGCTGAATTAGGAAACACAAACTTGGAATTATGCAGGTTAGGTTAGGTTAGGCTAGGTTAGGTTAGGTTATGTTGGGGGAGGAAAAAAGAGACCTGGAACTGGAAAAAGGTAGCAAGCAAAGGGTGGAAAAGGAAAACACTTGAAAAAACTCCAGAAATTCAAATAGTAAATCAGTTTGGCTTGCTATCTGAAGTGAAGGAAGTGCCTCATCCAGATGTAGTTGAAAGTAGGTTGAAGCAGGATGGTAGCTTAAAGAAAAAAAGACAGGTCAGGATCACACCAGAATAGGAAAAGAAGAATTCTGCGTATAGGCAGCAATCTTGGGAGGGGTGTGGGCCAGCATCTTCAGGAGAAATTAGGTGCCGGGTACCAGGTCACAAGTTTTGTGAAACCAAGTGCTGGCGTTAGCCAGGTGACAAAAAACTTAGGTCAGCTATGCATGGACTTTGAGAAGGAGGATCAGGTAATTATAGATGGGGGGGGGGGGGGGGTGTCAGGAAACAGCCTGGCTATGAATCCAAGATACAGTTTTAGGAGTGATCTGAATAAAATAGGAGCAGAAACTGAGCACACAAAATGTGGGGTTTGTGGAGGTCTTTCAGCGCCATGATCAGCCCTGGGTAAACACTGCTGTAAGGCATGTTAATACTAAGCTGAACGGGATGCTCCAGACACTGGAAAAATCTCACATAAGTGTTGTTCCAGTTAATGCCATTGGTCAGTGGGGATACACTACACATGGCCTGCACCTGAATAGGAAGGGGAAAAATAAGTTAGCTTCTCTATTAGCAGAAACTGTAAGGGGGGCCACAGTCACACAAAGAGTGGTCCCTGTGGTTAATGGGTCCAGGCAGATAGGTTTTTTTAGGTTAAAGCCAAAGTCCAGACAGACAACAATTAAGATAAATAAATTAAAAGAAACTTCAAGTACAGTAAGTAGGGGCAAAGCTAAGGGCAGTATTAAGTTACTTCATCAAAATATCAGGGGAATAAAGAATAAAGTAGATGAGCTGTTAGTGTGTTTAGATTATCTCAAAAATAAGAATGAGATTGATATACTCTGTCTGTCTGAACACCATGTGATTGTGGGGATGGATAGTGATGGATAAAGGAGGAGTTGCCATTTTCATAAAACAAGGGTATAAATACAAAACTGTAGAAGTAAGCAAATTTTGTGTTGATCAGCACTTTGAGGTTTGTGCATGTGAACTTCAGCTAGATAATGCAATATTGATATTAGCAACAGTGTACAATTCGCCATTAGGAGTTTCGGAGCTATTCATAAGAAAGTTTCGCTCCCTATTATGCTGTATGTCAGACAAAAAAAGTAGTTATTAATCTGTGGTGATTTCAATGTAAACTTTCTAAGTAATTCTGATAGGAAAAGTGAACTAGAAGTGTTATTAACATATAACTTAGAATCAGTGGTCAATTTCCCTACACGTATAGCTCAAGACAGTAGCACTCTAACAGATAATGTATTTTTACAGAGAGAGGATGTAAAACATGCTTTCCCTGTGGTAAATTGATTGTCAGACCATGATGTACAACTGATTAACTTACAAAACCTAACAGGGTGTACAGTTCAGAAACCATTAAGTAGAAGTGTGAGGTTGCTCAACCCAGTATCTATAGAGCACGTCAGAGAAAGTTTAAGTAATGTTAATTGGGGAGATGCATGTAATGAGCCAAATGGTAATGACAAATGCAACATATTTCTTGATAAATTTATATCCCTTTTTGAACATTGTTTCCCAAAGAAAATTACTAAATGAAATACCACACACTTTTCAAAGAAACCTTGGATTACTACAGGTATTAAAAGTGTCTTCAGAAAGAAAAAGAAAACTGTGCAAGACAGCAAGACAACAGTAAAGATCCAGAAGTAGTTTTACACTATAAACATTATTGTGACACACTGAGAAAAGTTGTAACGAAATCAAGAAATATGTACGTTAGAGAAGAAATTAACAACTCCAGCAATAAAATCAAATCAATATGGAATGTTGTTAGAATGGAGACAGGAAAAGTAACTATTGGGGTAAGTAGTGTTACTATTAAAGAGAATGAGACCATCCTAACCAACAGCACACAAGTAACTAATGTATTTAACAACCATTTCTTAAGTGTAGGAGAAAAAATTGGTGAGGATAGGTCAAAAGAAAAAGCCAGGCAGTACATAGAAGAGTCAGTTTTGAAAAATTTTAGTCAGATTAAGTTTCACCTAACAACCTCTTGTGAAATAAGTAAAATTATTAAATCTCTGAAAAATAAATGTTCTGTTAGAGTATATGACATCTCTAATAAGACATTAAAACAATGTGGAGCAATAACAGCTGATGTTCTGAGTCACATATGTAATGCATCACTAACTCAAAGAATTTTCCCTGAACAGGTTAAAATATGCCATTGTTAGGCCTCTCTACAAAAAGGGGGGCACCACAGAAACCAATAATTATCAGCCAGTATCCTCACTTACAGCATTTTCAAAAATCTTCGAGAAAGTAATGTACTCAAGAGTGGTTAGCCATCTCAACAGTAATGAGATACTTAATAAATCACAGTTCTGATTTCAAAAATGCTGTTCCACTGAGACAGCAATACGCAATTTCACTGTCCACATAATAGAGTCTTTAAATAGTAAAATGTCACCAATAGGAATTTTCTGTGACTTGTCCAAAGCATTTGATTGTGTGAACCATGATATTATGTTACAGAAATTAAAATTCTATGGTATAAATGGAATAGCATATGAGTCTGCCTACAGAACAGGAAACAAAAAGTTTCTTTATATGGGTCAAATGATTTAAATAAGTTTGCCACTTCATCTAACTGGGGTGCAATTACATTAGGTGTTCCACAGGGTTCAATCATGGGTCTCCTTCTGTTCTTGATATATGTGAACCACCTTCCTTCTTATCCGAAACAAGAACCTGAACTGACACTGTTTTCTGATGATACAGGCATCATTATTAATCCAGTAAAAGAAACTGCAACTGAAAATGATACAAATAAGGTCTTTGGAAAAGTAATTAATTGGTTTTCGGCAAATGGGCTTGGTTTAAACTTTGAAAAAACACAGTACATCCAATTTTCTGTTGCAAAAATTACAGTTCATTCAATAAATATAAAACATCAACAGAAGTCTGTAGACAGGGTAGAGCATACTAAGTTTTTTGGTGTGCATGTAAATGATAATCTTAATGGGAAAATTCATGTTTTGGATCTTCTAAAGCGACTAGGTTCAGCAACTTTTGTAATCAGAATAACTGCCAAGTTTAAGGATATAGGAATTAGTAAGCTAACATACTTGCCATACTTTCACTCTCTGATGTTGTACGGAATAATATTTTGGGGTAACTCAACACTTAGACAAAAATTATTTACTGTTCAAAAGAAAGTGATTAGAATAATGTGTGGGGTTCATAGTTGCACATCTTGTTAGCATCTTTTTAAAAGATTGGGAATTCTTACAACAGCCTCACAGTACATTTACTCATTAATGAAATTTGTTCTCAACAACATGGACCAGTTTAAAAACAACAGTGACATTCATGATTATAATACCAGAAAAAGAAAGACTTACACTATCTTTTACTCAACCTATCTGTGGCACAGAAAGGGGTAAAATATGCTGCTATAAAAATTTTTGGGAAATTACCAGATGAAATAGAATGTCTTACTGACAGCAGTAATAGCTTCAAAAATAAATTGAAATCATATCTCCTTGACAACTCCTTCTATACCATAGATGAATTCTTGAATAGTAATAAATAAATCTATAAATATAGTATATGCATGTTCTGCCATTTAAGGGAATGGAGAAAATAATAGAAATATTAATCTTTAACACTGTAGTATAAAATATATATACATAAAATCTTGTTTCATATGTGCATTTCTTGTGCACTTGACATGTTCCACATCATAACGGCTACTTTACCATGTGACTGATCAATGGAACATGCAGCCAACTAACTAAAACTAACTAACTACAGTGAACTTTGTTCCTGTGAGTTGTTTTATGCCTGTATCCTGTCTGACAATGAAACTTCAATGGAAGTGTTGTCGATTGACACTGATGTTGTCGTTTTTGTTGTGCTGGGCAGGCTTGTGTTACTATGCAAAGAGAGTTATCCATCTTGCTCAATCACTAGTGTGCCTGTGATGGTTTGCACCAATCTCTGAGGAGTTCTGATGTCATTTTTGACTGTAACTGTGGACAATGTATCTGGTGTTGTGAAGATATCTCAGTATCACTTTCACCGTGCTGTGACTGCGTTCCCCCCCCCCCCCCTCCCCCCCCCCCTCACCACCGGGGTACTCTTGAGTGCAAGTACAAATGTGAACTGAAGTGAACTTTCGACACAGGAGCGAGTTGGGTAGAGTTGAACACTAACCCATTTTATTTCAGATAGGCGCTATAGTTAGCTGTTTTGTCCTTGCTCATTCTTTTGTACCTTGTTGTATGTCACGAGAACTTCAATCTTGGCACTGTGAGGCCTTAGTTGTTCCATCCCAGCCTCCAGTCCATCCATTCCTTCACTAATAGTTTCGCATCTAACCACCTGACCAGCCATCACCCCCGACCACCATTCCATGCCGATGTCTTGCAGCTTCTCACCATCCTGTTGCACCATCGGCATCGCACCGTCAGCTTTGTACCATTATAACCACATCATTGACATAATATCCAGAACATGACTGTCTCTTAAATGAATCTTGTACTGTGTGAATAAATCCATTTTCAAAGATTCTAAACAATTCTGCAAACAATTTAAACAATTTTCTGTATTTTTTTGTTTCATACAAACTGAATAACATTTCTCTTCAATTTTCACACTGAAAACCAATATGTTTGATTCAAAGTTTCAGTGTTTTTCCTAAATATGATAATTACAACCAGTCTGGAGAGGCCCATTGGGGAGTTTTGGTCTCGCATTTCCTCCACCAACCCTGCCCAAATGAGTGGGCCTCATTTCCACTGTAAAATTCATTCCCGAGAAAGTTAGTATGATTATTAATGCCACCCAGTAATGAGTGTTGCTAAGAAAGTACATACAACTCAATTATTTCATTTGTAACCATAATATTCATGAACAAACTGTTTAGAAACTCCAATACTTTGAAAATTATATTATGCCAATTTATCTGTTTGAATAGATGTTGTAGTCACAGAAATGTCTCGAAAAAAATATTTTGTGACCAAGAGGAGCCATGTAATGTCCCTACATAATGTGTACTGATGGTTCTATGGTGTATAGTAAAGTGCTTATGTTATTTGCCTCATATCTGTTAAATGAAGTGAAAAGAACTTTTTTTATTGTTGTGAATAAAAAAAATATGTAAATCTTAATGACACAGTGGAGCACTTAACTAATATCATTGTAATATTCTGGTTGCAAGTACCAGTGATGGCGTGCTACCGCAATTGAGATGACAATGCTCTTTGCTTCAAAAAGGAGCATCTATCTACGCCTTTTGTAACTTTGGAGATAAGGAATGGCTATGGGCCATTGTTTTTTGGGGGTCAGATACGTAGTTTAGTTTGCTTATAGACATAATTAGAAGTGCAGAGGAGATACAACTTGTAATCGCAATTATTAAGCATAAAAAATTTATTTCATGGAAAAGAAGGTAAATATCATCTACAAACTTTTATTCGATGCTGGATCCCCAGACTTTCATAAAATGATTAGTGTATTTAGCAATCCAGTGCATAGTAATTTCTTTGCAAATTAACAATACTGGGTGAATCTGCTACTATCATGGTCCAAACGATGTGAAATATTTCGCCGTCAGCTTGTGTGTTAAAGACGTTCCCTAAGCAACCAGTTTGTTAGTAAGAAGACATCATACTGTCACCTTAAATCTTATGGCGACTCTAAATACTTTAACTGCCATGAGAGGTGGAGTTTTCATCGTGAGTTGAAGCAGTTTTCTCCGACTTTGCCTGGCATTCTCTGATAACCAGAGAAACAGAAAACTCCGAGTGCCAACTCATCCTGTACCTAACCTGTTCTCTTCTTAAAGCAGCCACGAAGAAAACATATTCGTATAATAGAGGGAAATATTCCACGTGGGAAAAATATATCTAAAAACAAAGATGATGTAACTTACCAAACGAAAGCATTGGCATGTTGACAGACACACAAACAAACACAAACACACACACAAAATTCAAGCTTTCGCAACCAACGAATGCTTCGTCAGGAAAGAGGGAAGGAGAGGGAAAGATGAAAGGATGTGGGTTTTAAGGGAGAGAGTAAGGAGTCATTCCAATCCCGGGAGCGGAAAGACTTACCTTAGGGGGAAAAAAGGACAGGTATTCACTCGCACACACACACATATCCACCCGCACATATACAGACACAAGCAGACATGTCTATATATGTGCGGATGGATATGTGTGTGTGTGTGTGTGTGTGTGTGTGTGTGTGTGTGTGTGTGCGAGTGTATACCTGTCCTTTTTTCCCCCCAAGGTAAGTCTTTCTGCTACCAGGATTGGAATGACTCCTTACCCTCTCCCTTAAAACCCACATCCTTTCGTCTTTCCCTCTCCTTCCCTCTTTCCTGATGAAGCAACCATTGGTTGTGAAAGCTTGAATTTTTGTTTGTGTTTGTCTGTGTGTCTATCAACATGCCAACACTTTCGTTTGGTAAGTTACATCATCTTTGTTTTTAGATAACATATTCATATATAGATAATCAAACAACGGAAAGTCCAGGATGGAATGTAACAATACCAGAGAAGGAAAGTTGCTACTCACCACATAGCGGAGATGCTGAGTCACGATAGGCACAACAAAAAGATTCACACAATTAAAGCTTTCGGCCATTAAGCTGAAAGCTTTAATTGTGTGAATCTTTTTGTTGTGCCTATTGCGACTCAGCATCTCCACTATATGGTGAGTAGCAACTTTCCTTCTCATGTATAGACAAATTTTTTCACAGACTTTTATATTAGACAGATCAAAATTTTAAAATCTATGCATCCAGGCAAAAAATCAAGAGAGAGTTTAAACACAGTACCTGCCTAATGTGTGTCAAACTCAAAGGTCAAGTTAATTAATTTTTCTTTACACTGTAGCAGTCCAACTGCCTGATTCACTGTTTCTTTATTTGTTAACAAATTTTTCAGTGATTGATTTTATCTTCATTTATTGTTAGTTTTGTTAACATGATCACAAGCCACCTAATCTGTAAATATGAAAATTTGAAGTTTATGTACTTGTCTTGTCTTTTATTCTGGAATGTTGTTTGGAAATCTTCTTTTGTCCTTTTACTGTCATTTATCATTAACAGTTTCTCTTGTATCAAATTTAATTCATAATATACACATCCAGGTTAAGTTCAAGATATTTATGTCTTCTTGTCATAGAATTCCTTTCTTACATCATATTTCAGAAAAAATTACTTTATCTGAGACACAAAATAAAATTAATATCTTTGCAAAAACAAAGGATCCTGGAATGAGATCCCACATTTAACAGTAACATTCCATCAGACCAATCAACAAGAATACATTGTAATGATGTAATCAAAGTATACACATTTATTTGCCAGAACTATCTGATTTGTAAATGCTAAACAGAATGCAATGGGAAACAGCACTGTATATCATTGTAGTTATGGTCAGAGAGGTCACAGTTCATAGTAATTGACAGAAAGTTATTAAGTAAAACAAAAGTGGTTTCTGGTGTTCCCCGAGGTAGTATTATAGGCTCTTTGCTGTGCCTTATCTATATAAATGATTTAGGAGATAATCCGAGCAGCTGTCTTAGGTTATTTGCAGATGATGCTGTCATTTATCATTTAGTAAAGCCATTAGAAGATCAAAACCAATTGCAAAACAATTTATATAAGATATCAGATATGGTTTGAAAATTGGCAGTTGACACTAAATAAGAAAAACTGTGAGGTCATCCACATGAGCACTAAAAGGAATCCGTTAAGCTTCATTTACACAATAAATCAATCAAATCTAAAGGAAATAAATTCAACTAAATACCTAGGAACTACAATTATGAATAGCTTAAATTGGAAAGAACTCATAGAAAGTGTTGTGGAGAAGGTGAACCAAAGACTGCATTTTATTGGCAGGACACTTAGATGATAGAAGGAATCTATTACAGGCACTGCCTACCCTACACTTGTCCATCTTCTTTTGGAGTACTGCTGCACGGTGTGGGATCCTTACCAGATAGGATAACAGAGTAGATTGATAAAGTTCAAATAAGGGCAGCACATTTTGCATTATCAAGAAATAGGGGACAGAGTATCGTGAACATGGTACAGGATTTGGTGTGCAAATCATTAAAGCAAAGGCATTTTTCGTTGTTTGGGATCTTCTCACATAATTTCAATCAGCAACTTTCTCCTCCAAATCTGAAAACATTTTGTTGACACTGGCCTACATAGAGAGAAATTGTTATCCTAATAAAATAAGTCAGAGCTTGCACAGAAAGATTCAGATCTTCATTTTTTCCACACGCTGTTTGTGAGTGAAATAATAGAGAATTAATGTGAAGGTGATTCAATGAACCCTCTGCCAGGCACCTAAGTATGTTTTGCAGTGTAGCATTGCAGATATAGATGTAGATGGTTGTTGAAACAACCAAAAACACTTTTAATACTCATTTGATTCTGTGGAGTGTCTGTGGCTCAGCCCTTCAGCTTAACACTCCTTAGAGAACAAGTGGGCAATCGGGGGCCAGCAGGTCAGAACCAGCCCATGACTGGTTTCAATCTGACTTGCAGAAGAAATTTTTGGGGGAGACTGTGAGGTGTATGCATTTTACTCCACCAAAATTGCATGTTTGGCCCCCCTTGGGTTTGCAGCTCATGGCGCAGGCCAATGGAAGTTTTGCTTACTCCTTACATGCACACTGCAATTTTCAAACCACTGGATTTGAACGATAAACAGAAATAAGTTTGCAGTCTGAGCATGAGGTTATGGCCTACGTGTTCATGTGCATGCAGAGAATAGGGAAAACAGCTCACTACCCTGAAGGAATGCTGTCAGAAGTATTTTCACCTCTGGATCAATGCTGATGACACAGACACATTACTTACTGCTTATGGCATACATCTGTGCTACACATTGATAGATTGCAAACGTTGTTGGTAGAAGACAATAATGGTATGAAAATTACTGATTACTCATGAAATTTGCTGATTTGGTCGATGGCAGCAGTGGCCATAACTTGAACAAACTGGTTATCTGTTGTTAGTTCACAGTATCCCACCTTCAGACATTTACATTTCTTTTATGGATTGTGCACATTGTTTCTTTACTAAAGGTATTGCAGAATTTTGCAATGGAGGTTTTTAGGAGAGCCACTGTCAAACTTCATTTGTTAATAAGCAAAATTAATGAAACATAAATAAATGTAAACATATGAGGATGTGGTGAACATAAATGAATGTACTTTCAAAATGCATGGTTTGAGGCATAATCTGATGGTGTGGTTTGTCAGAGAATCCCACACATTATCCCACGAACATTAACATCACAGACACTATAGTTTTGTCTTTGTATGCTACGAGTGCTATTGCCATATCACATGATGAGGTGACCTGTGAGTTTAAGTAAGTATATGAATCAGACCCGCAGGTCACCGAAGGTTGCCCATGCCTTTCTTGAGGGATGATTCTTGAAGTGTGGGTTTGTAAAGTATCAGTGAAAATATTAATTCACAGTCTAATGTCACTGGTATATTTCCAGATCCAATATTTCTAACAATCAGTTTCACATTTTTGATTTTATACACTTCAATATTACACACAGAGCTCACAGTAACCAGGTTGAAAATGAAACTTTACTTCATAACATCAACAAGTCTACACTGCTGTCCTTGAAAGCTGAATAAACATTCTGGTACATGAAAAACTATAAGAAGAGTGTGTAATTCTACGCAGCAAAGTGTCAGTGATCCATTTTTACAGTACTAATCTCTTATCTTCCCATAATTAAAAAATAAGCAAATTAAGTTTTGTGCATGTTTTCTGTATGATTGCATTGACATTTATCAAGAAAACATGACTGAGGATATAAACAAAATGTGCAGAAATAATTTAATTATTTATTTTAGAACATAACTTTGAAATGGAATCTCTGTGATCAAACAGTACCAAACATAAGACACTTGGCAACTACAGACAAAAGAAACAAATGGATTTTACCAGATAATGAACTTCTTTAAAATCAGAGATGGCTTCCTTAAATATTACATGAAACATGAAAAAGAATGAACCTGTACATAAATGTTCTCAAACAATCCACTGATGCCATAAGCTTCCTTACTGAACTTCAGATTTGCAATTTTCTAAAAAACATATTTGAAAAATGAATAGAACTGTAAATTTTATTGATCAGGGTTGTTATCATAACCTACCATTCAACAAAGGTCCCTGAGGTACCAATTCATTACAGTATCCACCTAAATTTCATTGGCCTGAGGTTGTGATTGATTCCTTTTCTCACTTCTCTTTTGTGTTCCATATATATCTGGTCACTTCTGTCACTGTCTTGGTAAGAACCTTTGTCCTTAACAGCACCCCTCAGACTTTGCTTTCAGATAATGACACAGCATTCTCCTCACATGACTTTGAACAGTTTTGTGCCATAATGGGATTAATATCTTCATACCACACCCTTTCACCTGGGCTCCAACAGTCATGTGGAGTGCTCTTCTGCACTTTCAACCCACCTCAAAGAGAAGATGATGTCCAAAACTGCACCTAATGCCCTCTATAGTTTTGTGATATTTTACAAGGACACTCCAGTTAAAGGTCACAACCTATCAGAATAGCTTTGTGGCCATCCGCATTGTGCCCTCTTGTACATGCTGCACTCATCTCCTCCACATGTCTTCACCAAGACCTCTTCCTTCCAGGTGATCACTCCAATGTACATCTGCAAGTTCAGACACTACCCAGACTAGATCTGCAGGATGATTTCTGCCCACTACAGGTCCATGATATATACTGTGACCTCTGCCTATGCCATCTAAATCAACCTTGTCTCCACTGCTCTGGTCATTAGCTACCTGCTTCTCCACCACTGGTGGACACTCCAGTCCCTTTGTGGCTCATAGAACTTCCGTAAAGCCTCATATTGCCTCAGCCTTCTACAGCAGCATTCACTGACACCTATTTGCCACCCTTACAGGAGATAGCTCTGTCAAATCATGTGCCAACTGTTCCTACTCCTCGGGGGGTTGCTGCTGGGGTAGTGGGGATGTAATAGCACCACTCGATGTTGCTATGGAAACTGAGTGTTGGCCACTGTGTGCCATTACCCAGATGTTGCTTTCCACCAGGACCACCCTCTGGTGGAGGCATACCTACCAGAATTCAACAAATAGCAATGGATGATCCAGGATGAAATAACAACAATATTATGAAAAGAATAGATTGCTACTCACCATTTAATGGAGATGTTGAGTTGCAGACAGGCACAACAAAAACACTGCTAAACAAGTGAGCTTTTGACCAAAAAGCATCCTTCTAAAGTAGACAACAAACACACATTCATGCAAGCACAACTCACACATCCATGTCCACTGTTTCTGGCCTCTGAGCTCAGATTGCAAACAGCTGCCTTCCAGGAGTATAAAGTGTTATGGTGGGGACAGGATAGAGCTGCTACGTGCAGTCAGGAGGTTAGTTGGCAGTGGAGTGGGGGGAAGGGGGAAGGGAGCAGGGGGAGGAGAGAAGTAAAGAGACTGTGGCTGCACTGGAGAAATAGAAGGTTGTGTTGTGCTGGAGTGGGAGCGAGGTAGAAGACAGGTGGATGAAGGATAGTGACTATGAAGGTTATGGAATTAGGATATATTGCAGGGAGAGTTCCCATTTGTGCAGTTTAGAAAAGCTGGTGTTGGTAGCAAGGTTTCAGATGGCACAGGCTGTGAAGCAGTCATTTAAGTGAAAAACATTTTGTTGGGCAGCATGATAAGTAACTGGATGGACCACCTGTTTCTTAGCCACAGTTTGCCACTGATCATTCATGGGGACTGACATCTTGTTGGTTGTCATGCCCACATAGAATACATCACAGTGGTTGCAGCTTAACTCGTAGATCAGAGGTAACCTTGCCTTTGATGGGATAGGTGAAGCTTGTGACTGGACTGGAGTAGCTGATGTGGTAGGACACATGGTACAGGTGTTGTGTCTAGGTCTGTTGCAGGAATATGAGCCAGAAGGCAAGGGGTTGGGAATAGGGTGGGGTAGGATGGATGAGCATATTGTGTAAATGCAGTGGGCAGTGGAACACCACTGTGGGAGACATGATAGGGATAGTGGGTAGGATGTTTCTCATTTCAGGGCACAACAAGAGGTTGTTGAAACCCTGGCAGAGAATGTGATTCAATTGCTCTAGTCCTGAGTTGCACTGAGTCACCAGGGGAAAGCTCCTATGTGGCTGGATGGTGGGACTTTGGAAGGTGGTGGGTGAATGGAAAGGTAATGTGTGGGAGATCTGTTTCTGTAGAAGGTTGGGAGGATAATTTCAGTTTGTGGACAGCTCAGTGAGACCATTGGTATATCTGGAGAGGAACTTCTTATTCATTCACAACATCTTCATGGTCTACGTCAAAGGTGAGGACACCTGATCCAAATTCCTGCAGAACCCCAACACGTTCACCCCCATTTGCTTCACCTAGTTCTCCACAACCCAACAAGCCGCCTTCCTCATTGTTGACCTCCACTTCAAAAACAGCTACATCAAACGACTCCACAACACATCAGGCCTATCAGTCACCAGCAATACCTCCAGTTGCCACCCTTTCCATACCAGTAAATCCCTTCCAAACAGCCTAGCCACTTACTGCTGCTGCATCTATAGTGACAAGCAGTAACTCCAAATATAGTGAGGGTCCCACTGAAGCCTTCACAAACTTAAATTAGCCTCCCAGCCTTGTATAACAACAGCTCTCCCTTACTTTATCTCTACAGTCATTCACCACTTTCCAAAGTCCCACCATTCAGCCACAAAGGAGGATTCCCCTCATGATTCAGCACCACACAGCACTGTATCATCTGAACGAAATTATCTCTCAGGGTTTTGACTAGCTCTTTTCATAACCAGAAATGAGAAATATCCTACCCACTATCCTTCCCAACTCTCCCACAGTGGTATTCCACTGCCCACCCCACCTATGCAATATTCTTGTCCATCCCTACCCCACGACTGCACCCTATCCCTTGCCTTCTGGCTCTGTCTCTGCAATAGACCTAGACTAGAGATGGGTCGTTCGTTAACTAACGGGTCCAAAGGAACGGTTCAGCAAGATGAACGGAACAAGCAATGAATGAACTCTCAGGAATGGTCTTTCATAGTTCACTTCAGTCGTGGCTTTCAACTTATAGTTCCCCGGAATGGGAAACAGTCAGTCTCATTCCCACAACTGCACGTCGGCTGGTCTCTTTCCAGCCTCGGTCCCATTCCCATTGGTCTTGGTCGCGGCTTACTACTTACAGTTCCCAGGAATTTTCTTTTATTTATTTATTTATTTTGCTTCACCTAGTTCTCCACAACCCAACAAGCCGCCTTCCTCATTGTTGACCTCCACTTCAAAAACAGCTACATCAAATGACTCCACAACACATCAGGCCTACCAGTCACCAGCAATACCTCCAGTTACCACCCTTTCCATACCAGTAAATCCCTTCCTAACAGCCTAGCCACTTACTGCTGCTGCATCTATAGTCTCTGGGTACTAACGAACAACAATTGTGCACTTTCTGTGTTACAAATTTCTCTTATCAATGTTGTGTAACAAAATGGCTCTGACAGCTTAGTGTGGGCTAGGATTCTCTGCTGAGGGAGGACACTAGGCTGCTGAAGAAGGTCTGATGATATTACAGTGACTTTTTTTATCGAAACTTGCTTACAATCATTACTAGTGGTGTGGAGCCTTCCAGCTGTTGACTGCACATTCTGCTGCTGAGCGGCTGACACTATGTCATCAGGTTCTTGTGTTTCCCGGCCACAGTGAGTGAAGCTGGTGGGGGCATCAGGCTGCATCACACTCCCAGGCTCAGAGTGCAGCAGCCTTCTGTTGGTGAGCAGGGCCGGTACAAACATGGCTCGACCCTGAAGTGGTACTCTTGGGATGGCAGCAGAGTGTGGAATTGCCCCTGGCACCCACAGGCTTAAGCAGCTGGCACTGGTTCAGATCACAGCTATGGCAGAAGTGTCTGCATCATCTGCAGGACATTCAGCAATGCAGGTTTGAAATTGTATCTCTGCCCAACTGTTTCATGATGATGGGCAGGTTTGAGCATCCTTTAATACTCCTTCTCTGTGCTGATTTCTGCTATTTACCATAGTTAGTGCACTTTGCTGAACCATCTGTAATGTGTTGGTGACCTCTTGGTTGTTGTATGGGGTTGCAATACTTCTGCAGGTTGCGTCAAGTGTCAGCAACAAGTGTCATCTTTTGCCAACATAGTATTGCAAAGTTGCTGATCACACAGTCCCTTTCCCAGCTGGACCAACTTGGCAGTGCCCTGGTATCATCATGACATTCCCTGCTGGTTTCAAGATTCACTTATAACTTCATTTCCTTACAGCTGTCACTTGGCACTGATAGGCTGAGCCAAATGTAACCGAGTTTTGTCAGGACAAATTCACCATGTCATTGTCAAGTCAGCAGCTCATAATTATATTAAAATGACTTGTTTTGGTGGTCAGCTGTGTATGACTGTTTGGAAAGGAGTATTTAATGTCCTATTGGCACTTATTAATAATCTCATGTGGATGCATAGTAATTTTGTGTTAGATCTGTGGTAGCATGATTGAACGGATTACATGTTTACTGCATAACTTCAGCCTTTAATGGACACCGTTGTATGCACACTCTATTACTGACTGAGTTTGGTACTTATATTATGGGAAAGGCTTGATGCACATTACCTTTGTTATATGCTGGTTTAACAGAAGACCAGACTCATTCTCTATCAGAGAATGCTGATTTAAGAGCCATTCATAGATTGATCAGTTGTCAACTGCTGTGAAATCAGACCACACAGAAGATCATTAGGGATCTTCTTGACTTTTGGAGGTCTCTGGCAGAGGCTCTTTAGCTTGTTCAGATACAAAGAGGACAAGATGTGTGGCACTAATGGAAAAAATGTTAGGTAACTGAAGAAAGATAAAAATGTACAAACCTCATCTAGCCTGTTGAAACGATGTGATGGGTATGACAACTTGTCCACAGTGGATGACACTTTGTCAACACAAACATGTCAGTATCAGCACTGCAATAACAAAACTGAGAGAGCATAAAATCTAAAACCTCTGCTTTTCAAAGAGAAAGGATTGTTTCAAATTATTCCACAAATAGTGAATGACTGTGAACCCTGAGTTTGTATTACAAAAGTTAGAGATTTGTTGTGATTGTCACATTTTTATGCTATAGGTTATGAGTTGTAAACTGTATAGCATTTTGTTAGCATTTCTGTCAAACAAAAACGAAATAACGAGCTTTTATTCATTAATATTCTTCATAACATCA